>NC_045427.1:189967840-191422221 GCF_902635505.1 Sarcophilus harrisii | reverse complement strand
TCTCTTTGTGTAGCAAAAACTGATATTTCCAAGGGTTTTTGAGTAACTCTTTCAACCACATTGAATAAAGCCAGTTCAACTTCTCTCATAGCCTCTTGAGTTTTTGTAAGCTGGTGTGGTAAGTTTAAGCCCTGTCTCCTCTTAAAATGTCATATAATGGTTGTAATTGATAGGTAGGTAAGCCTAACACTGGATATCTCCTATCAATTTCTGAAAGTCATTTAAGGTGTTTAGCTTCTCTGTTCTTAAGGAAAGTTTTTGTACTGTAAGCACCTTAGGGTATATTTCATATCCTAAATATTGAAACGGAGCATGTCTTTGAATTTTTTTTCTGGAGCTATATGCAATTTGTATTTCCTTAGTGTTTCTATGGTCTTTTGTAGAAATGCTTCTAACATTTGTTCCTCAGATGCACATCCCAATATATCATCCATGTAATGTAATAACATAACTTTTGGAAATGCTTTTCTTACTGGAGTAAGAGCAGTAGCAACATACATTTGACACATAGTAGGGGCTGTTTTTCATTCCCTGTGGCAAAACTGTACATTCATATCTTTTATAAGGCTCAGCTAAGTTAACGCTGGGCACTGAAAAGGCAAATGTTTTCATATCCTAGAGAGATAGAATAGAAATAATCCTTAATGTCTATAACCCAAAGAGGCCATTCTCTAGGCAACTAGTCTGGAAGTCCAGACTGAAGAGTTCTCATAGTTTCCATCTGGTCATTTACTTTTCTTAAATCAGTCAACATCCTCCATTTTCCACATTTCTTTCTTACAGTGAATACAGAGGAATTCCAAGGACTTAGAGAAGGTTATAAGTGTCCTTGGTCAAGTTGCTCCTGTATTATATCTAATAAGGCCTGAATTTTATTGCTACCTAAGGGTCACTGTTCTTTCCACCCTGGTGTATCAGTTTTCTATTGGATAGAAACAGATGAAAGTGTTGGCAGGCCTTCAACAGCTACCCTGCCTAAAAAACCAAAGTACTCAATTATAATCCTAATTGTTGTAAAATGTCTCTTCTCCACAGATTGATGGGGATTTTTTCAAATATAAAAGGAGTAAAAACTCTATTTTGCCTTCAAAAGTCCATCTCAAAGGGGTAGCACTAACTTCAGCTGCTGTTGATCCTCCTACACCAGACATATAGGTGTCTACCTTAATCTTTGGCCATGACTGGGCCAGCTGGCACCTCTAATGAATGTACGATCTGTATCCGTGTCTACCAATCCTTCTAATGGTATGCCATTTATATAGTGAGCATAGGTCAGTCAGCTGTCATAGCTGCTGTCCAGAATATCCTGAATTCTGTTGCTTGGAGTCAGAATCAGGGCAACTATCCCAAGATTGCCTATTAGGCATCTGTATCAATAAACCTGATGCTACTACTTCTCCTGGTTGATGTTACACATTGTCTACCTGTATTAATGACTGGGATATTATCTACACATTCCCCAGTTTGCCACATCAGTGTATGGATGGACACTGTTTTGTAAGTACACTCAGGAGGTGAAATGGCCTACTGTGCCTGGAGGCAAGGGATTCATAGGCTAGAGAAAAACAGATTTCGCCTCTCCAGGGGATATCTCAGTAGTCCCAGCTGCTTACAACTCTATTCTTCCCAATTGTAATCCCTTTCTCCCATCAGATTGCTTCTTGGCTGATTGGTCATGTCTGAGTACTGACCTTCTAAAGACACGCTGGCAAGATCGGCTGCCATCATGCCCCAAGTCTTTTTTGCATTGGGCCCTAGGGCTGGGCTCCCGCAACCCATTTCCCTGAATCAATCTACATTGTGATGCCCAGTAGAAGCCTCTGTTGCATTTTGGACATGGGGTTTTGGGTCTTGTTCTCCCACCCTGTCTTCTCACTCTGTCTTTATGCCAACATTGAGCTTTCAAATGCCTTATTTTACCACATTGAAAGCATTGACATGTCTCTCTGGAACTCCCTTGTCAAAAGGAACCCTGTCTTCCTATGGTTGGATCTTGGGAAGTCTACATCATATCCTGGGTATAAGAGGTATTTGTGCCCACTGTAGCACAGTGTGTGATGATCTCCTCTAAAGGAGTATCCTTGCATAGTCCTAGTATAATTCTTCTACAAACCTCATTAGCATTTTCTTTATCAAGTTGCCTTATCACAATTTCTGTTACTGCATTTTCACCAATAGTTTTTATAACAGCTGTCTACAAACATCCCACAAAATTAGCAAAGAGTTCATTTGGCCCTTGTGCTATTTTTGTGAAGGCCTCTCCTCTGTCCTCTTGATCTGGGATAAAGCTCCATGCTTTGATAGCAGCAGAAGCAATTTACTCATATGCTGCTGAAGTGTCTGCATAGGAACCTACACTTGTTAGTTGGTCACAGGTAATTGGTGTATTAACTCCAGTTTGCCTATTTCATTGGGCTTGTATCCTACAGAACTTACAAGAAGTTTTGTCCAGGTTCTAAACATGTCCTTGCTATAGATTTTCAATCACTGGGGGTTAAAATTTCATAAGCCAAATTCTGTAATAACATCTTAACGTAAGATGATGTAGCCTCATAAAGAGTGCAAGACTTTTTCAGCTCTTTGATAATTTCTAGATTAAAAGGGGTGTATCTTCTCCTTTCTTGACCTGAAGAGTTAAGCTGTTGAATCACAGGTT
Organism: Sarcophilus harrisii; assembly: GCF_902635505.1. Lineage (NCBI taxonomy): Eukaryota > Metazoa > Chordata > Mammalia > Dasyuromorphia > Dasyuridae > Sarcophilus > Sarcophilus harrisii. Next base: position 191,419,565 of record NC_045427.1, on the reverse strand, counting down.
ACATTTCTATTCTCAAATCAGATGTATTTTGCCCTTCCTCTTTGGCTTTAAGTAGTGCCTTGTGCAATCGAGTCATGTTGCGGGGGTGGGGGGGGGGCGGTGATTGCTGGGAAAGAGGTGCTGGTGATATCACTGTGCCACCCACTCCTCCTCTCCAGCCAGAAAGGTGAAGTTGATGGGGGAGGGTCAAGAGCCTGCTCGGGTGTAGGTGGAATTGAAGCTGGGCTGTGAGAGTGAAAAACACCAGACCCTTCAAGTTCACTTAACTCTTCACGCCCTCAGATGATATTTCCATTACCCTCTCCCATCTCTTCCACTTTCTCCTCACATTTCCTTGTTTGACTGTTCTCCTTAGAACTTTTCTTTTTTCTAGAACTTGAGGGATTCTTTAAGGCCAATTGTATTTTGTTGTATATATAGAATGTTTCCTTAGAAATTGAATCAGGACCTTTATCATTGTAATATTCACATAGTTGATCTCCTACTACCTTCCAATTATCTACCTCTATGCCTCTATTTCTTATTCCTTGAAGAACCAAGGGGATGTGCATTCTAATGTTTCCAAGAGTCCACCAATCTGCTTCCAAATTACAAGCAAACTTTGCCTATTTATTAGTCTAAGTATGCTTTTTATACAGCTCCCTCTGGGTGGGGTTGGGGGAAAATCTTTTCCTAATATTTGCCCCATTTCAGCTAGAAAAGGAAAGTTACTAGTTTAGTCCTTAACAAAGTAAGTTCCCTGTTTGTCTATTTCAATACTTACCCTATTTCCTGGTCACAGGTACTTCTTAAGTGAAATTAGAGTCCTTGGTCCACACATTGGATGCCAAATATAGAGTATGGCCTAGCTCTCTGGAGGGCTTCAGGGTCAGCCAGAGTCAGGGTAAATTAAAGTCCTTGGCCTTTAGGGGGAGAAGTGAAGGAGGCAGGCAAGCTGCCACAAGGCTTACCAAAGATGTATCCTGGATTCTGGAGTATGGAGTCACCAGCCTCTATCCTCCTCTTCCTTCTGTCAAGTCACTCTCCCTTCTTTCACTCCACCCCCCAATTCTTTCCCATGATTATCTCACTGCCAAACATTCAGAAAGCACCAAAGGTAAGGAGAGCCATGATCCAACTATATGCTAATAATAAATATGATGCACATCAAATAAGTTTTTTTTTTATTTGATAGCCTTTTATTTACAGGTAATATGCATGGGTAACTTAACAGCATTAACAATTTCCAAACCTCTTGTTCCAATTTTTCACCTCTTACCCCCCACTCCCTCCCCCAGATGGCAGGATGACCAGTAGATGTTAAATATATTAAAATATAAATTAGATACACACACACCGTTATTTTGCTGGACAAAAAGAATCAGACTCTGAAATATTGTACAATTAGCTTGTGAAGGAAATCAAAAATGCAGGTAGGCATAAATAAAGGGATTGAGTTCAATGTTGGTTTTTTAGTCATCAAAGAGTTCTTTCTTTGGGGCTGGTTCAGTTCATTCTGCTCCATTGGAAATGATTTGGTTGTCCGTTCTGGGATGGCCAGGTCCTCAGAACTGGTCATCATATAATTTTGTTGAAGTATAAATGATCTTGTCCTCTTTCCTCAGCTAGTTCGTAAGTCTCTCGGGCCTTTCGAAATCATCCTGTTGGTCATTTCTTCAGAACAATAATATTATACTATTATACCACAATTTATTCAAATTCTCCAACTGATGGGGATCCATTCAGTTTCAATTTCTAACCACTACAAAGGGGCTCCACAAACATTCGTGCACATAAGGTTTTCCTTGTTTATAATCTTTTTGGGATATAACCCAGTAGTAACACTGGATCAAGGGTATGCACAGTTTGATAACTTTTTGACATAGTTCAAACCTCTCCAAAATGGTTGGATTCGTTCACAACTCCACCAACAATGCATCAATGTCCCATTTTCCGCATCCCCTCAACAATCATCATTATTTTTCCTGTCTTTAGCCAATCGCAGGTGTTAGGTATCTTAGGTTGTCTTAATTTGCATTTCCCTGATTAATAATGACTTGGAGCATCTTTTCTATGACTAGAAATAGATTCTATTTCTTCTCTGAAAATTTCTTCTTCCTTTGACCATTTTCAACTGGAGAATGGCTTGATTTTTTATAAATTGAATTAATTCTCTATATTTTTGGAAAGGGCCTTTATCAGAACCTTTGACTGTAAAAATTTTTATTTATTTTCCCTTCTAATCTTGTCTGGTAGTTTTGTTTGAAAAAAAACTTTTCAGTTTGGTATAATCGAAATTTTCTATTTTGTGATCAGTAAGATCTCTAGTTCTTCTTTGGTCTAGTCCTTCCTTCCCACAGGTCTGAGAGGAAATTATCCCTTGTTCCTCTAATTTATTAATAATTTCAATCTTTACCTAAGTCATGAACCCATTTGACCTTATCTGGGTGTATGGTGTTAATTTGGTCAATCCTAGTTTCTGCCATAAGTTTCCATTTACATTTTATTAAAAATAGTTCTTATCCCAAAGCTGGGGTCTTTGGGTTTTCAAAGAAACAGGTTGCTTTTTGTTGACTGTTTTCCTTGCTCCTATTCCACTGATCCTAATCTTTCCTTAGCCAATACCAAATGGTTTTGGTAACTTTGCTGCTCTATAATATAGTTTTAGATTGTAAACCAATTAATTAATTTTAAAATTTTGTTTTTTTTCCATTAATTTTTTTTATTTTTTTATTTTAAAATGTTTTTTGGGGTCTGATTGGTTAGCGTAAATAAATGATTAGTTTTAAATCATCTTTATTATATTTGTCCCTATCCAAGGCATTTAATTTTTTCAATTGGTTGATCAGTTAATTTGTGTGAAAAGTGGTCTGTAATTTTGCTCATAAAATTCTGATTTTCCCTTGGCAGATAGATTTTTTTTATATGATCAGTATTCTTTTGATTTCTTTTAACTCTGACTGTTGGTTTTGTTAGTGATATATAAAGAATCTGTACTTATGGGGTTTTTTATAAACAACTTTGCCTAAAGTTTATTATTTCTAATAACTTTTTAAGAATCTCTGGGGTTCTTAAGTATTCATGTATCACAAAAGGTGATAATTTTGTCCTCATTGTATTCTTTTCCTTTAATCTCTTTCTCAGCTCTTATTTAAATGCGTTTCTAATACAATATTAAATGGAACGTTGATATCAACCTTGTTTCCTCCAGATCTTATTGAATGGTTGGTCTGTCTCCATTACATATGATGCTTACTAATGGTTTTAAATGATTCTGATTATTTTAGGAAAATCATTTTTCCTAACTCTCAAGTTTTTAATAGGAATGGATGTTGGATTTTTATCAAATGCTTTTTCTGCATCCTTGGATATCATTGGTTTTTTATTGGTTATTAACATGGAATTATTTGATAGTTTTCTAATATTGAACCACCTTGCATTCCTCTATAAATCCTATTGATTGGTGTATTATATTGGAATGATTTTCTTGTCTTTTGCTAATATCTTTTTAAGTTTTGCATCAATATTCTGGGGAGGGTCTTAATTTTCTTTCTCTGTTTTCAACCTACCTGGTTTGGTATTACCATGTCTTGTCATAGAAGGAATTTGGTGGACTCCTTATTCTCTATTTTATCAAATAATTTTTATAGCATTGGAATTGTTCTTTAAATGTTTGGTAAATTCACATTAAACCCATCTGGTCCTGGGCTTTTTTCTTGGGGGTTGTTTAATTTTTCATTTCTTTTCTGAAATGGGACTTTCAAGCAATTTCTTTCCTCTTGATCTGGGAAGTCTATATTTTGGATATCATCCATTTCATGGTTATCAAATTTATTCCCATAAATTAAAAAATCTTTATTATTTCTCTAATTTCCTCTTCATTGGTGGAAGTTCTCCCTTTTCAAGACTACTAATTTCATTTCCTCCTCCTTTTTCTAATCATATTTCCAAAACATCAATTTTTTGGCTTTTCATAGAACCAACTCTTAGTTTTATTAATTAGTTCAATAGTTTTTTACTTTCAATATTTTTTAATTTCTCCTTTTTTTTAAATTTCAATTTAATATTTGATTGGGGTTTTAATTTGGTCTTTTTAGTTTTTTTTAGTTGTAAACCCAATTATTAATCTTTTCTTTCTCTGTTTTATTCAAGTAACCTTTAAGGACATAAAATTCCCTCTTATTACCGTTTTGGTTTATACAAATTTTGGTTACCCTTCTCATCATTGTCATTATCTTGGTGAAATTATTAATTGTATCTATAATTTGCTGTTTCAAATCATTCTTTAAGATGAGATTGTTTTTTCAATTACTTTTTGGTCTTTTCCCCTAACTTTTTGTTGAATTAGTTTTTATTTCATCATGATCTGAAAAGAAAGGATGTACTATTTCTGCTTTCTTCAATTAATTTTGGGTCTTTATGTCCTAATAAAGGAATTTTGAATAGGTTTCTGAACTGCTGAAGAAAGTATATTCCTTTCTTCTCCATTAATTTTCTCCAAAGATCAACATACCAATTTTTCAATTTCCTTTTTCAATTTCTTTCTTATTTGCTTTGTGGTTTGGTTTGTCTAATTCAAAATGAAAGGTTAGATTCCTACTATTAAGTTTTGTTGTCTTTTCTTCTTGCAACTCTCTTCTTCTCCTTTAAATTGGATCCATCCATGGTGCAATTGTTTAATATTGATATTGCCGTTGTTTATCTACCTTTGGGATGTAGTTTCTTTCCTTATCTCTTTTAATAAGATCAATTTTTAATTTTGCTTGATCTGAGATGGGATGGCTACCCTCGCTTTCCCTGAAGCATAATAGATTTTTTCCAGCCTTTTCCTTTACTCTATTTATCTCCCTGCTTTTGTGTTTCTTTAAAAACATATTGTGGGTTCTGACTTTTTGATCCAGTTCTATCTGCCTCCTCTTGGGGGGTTCATCCCATTCACATTTGGTTGAATTATAAATCTTTTTCCACCATCCTAAAACCCCAGATTTCTTTACTTATTCTTGCCTCCCCAACCCTCTTTTCCCAAACTTTTACCCCTCTTGTTCACGTGCTTCCCTTTTATAATCCCTCCCTCCCCCAGGTCTTTTCCCTTCCTTCCCTTATTAGTCTTTTTCTTTTCCCTTTTCCTCTCAGACTGGTTAATATGACATGAGGCGAGAGAGAATTTTCTCTAAAACAAATGTCAATTATTTTCTTTGAAAAACTCTGATGATAAAATTCCCAAGTTCCTTTTAAATTTCAATTGTAGTTTCCTTTCCTTTTCGGGATTTTTTTCTTTTTCCCCTCCTTCCCCCTTTGGGTCTCCCTTTTTCAATTATTTTTTTTGTTTAATCCCAAAAATCTTTTGCTTTTGAATAAAAATCAATTTCGGTTTTTTCCTTTTTTGCACCAGTTCTTTGGGGGAATCAAATTTTGTTTACTTTTTCCTTCAAAAATTAATTTTTTTTAAATTTTTCCCCTTAAAAATCTGGTTTGGGTTTATTTGGCCACCCAAATCTTTTGTTTTAATTTTAGGGGTTTTTTTCCCAGAGGTTTTAGTGTTTCTTTAAAGTTTTTTCTTTAAATTTTTTCCCTTTCTGAATTCTGTTTTACAAATTCCTTGGGATTTTTTCTTTAAATGATTTCTTTAATTTTATTTTACCTTTTTCATTTCCCACATTTTTTAAGTTTCAAAAAAATTATTCTTATCTATTTTTTTAAAATCCTCATTTTTCAGAATTTAATTATTTTTTTAAGTTTTTGTTTTCATTTTTTTTTTTTTTGACATTCTTCTGTCTCCCGAATCATTAGTTTCTATTTTTCAGTTCTTTTTAAAATTATTTTCTTCATTAACTTTTTACTTCTTTCTTATTGTCAATTGGTTTTTAAATGTTTGTTTTTGGTCTGTGGTTTTTTCCATTTCACTAATTTTTTTTTAGTTATTTTTCTTTTCAATTCACAGATCCTACTTGGGGTTCTTTGTCTTTCAATTCACAAATCCCTACTTTCTTTGAGTTCTTTTCTTTCAATTCCCAAAATCCTACTTTCTGTAATTTTTATTTTTCAATTCAAATTCTTACTTTCTGAATTTTTACTTTTCCAATTCGTATTTTGGAAGTTTTCTCTCTTTAAATCTTCTCTTTCCTTTCCCCATTTATCTTCTAACTCTCTTTTTGAATTTTAATGGTTTTCAAGGAACATCATTAAAAAGGACAGTGTGGTGTTTTTATTTGCTCTCTCTTCAGGTTTTGACCTGCTCTTTTTCTGCATGAAGCTGTTGATTTCTTTTCTCTTTTTATTCATGTTTAAAGCCTTTAGGGTATCCTCCTAGGCAGGGGTTTCCAACTTCTCTGCAGATCAGGGAGAAGTTAAAATCAGCTTCCAAGGGCTCCGGTATGGGATCCCTCTTGAAATTTTTTCCCTTCCCAACGGGTGGATTCAGCACTGGCCAAGCTATCAAATTCCATAGGGTTTGTGTGTTAGGGATTGTCTACTAGGACTAAGGGGTGAAAGGTCACCCCCAGGCCAGAGCCTCTTGTGGGGCTGTGGGTGATTGACGTAAACTCCCATTTGGGAATTCTGTGGGCGGTCTTCCCACGTCTCTGGCCCAGTTTCTGCCGCAATTGGCCAGCTCTTGGCTCAAGCTGGGCCCCCCTGCACAATTAAAAGGGGAACCTGGGGGCCCTCCTCTTGCAGGTTTACAACTCCCCAAGGAAAAGCCCTATGGGCGGGTTGGGGATCGACTTGTGCTGGATCGTCTTTCACTTTCGGTTTGAGGCTCTCCCCAGAACCTAATTTCTCTCCCAGTCTACACTGATCTCCTCCCTAACCCCGGAACAAACCTTTTTTGGCAAGACTGCAGATTTTCTTCGCCTGGTGAGTTGTTATACTTCTTATCTTTACGAATTGTAGTAGTCAAGACTATTTTTGAGGCTTGATATAATATTGATAAAGAGGGTAAGAGAAGAGCTTAGAAAGTCGCGTGTGCCTTCTCCGCCATCTTGGCTCCACCCCTGCACATCAAACACTTTAATTAGCCTTATGTACTCTGCATTCTCAGATTCAAGTACACCTATTCAGAGTTCCTGTCCTCTACACTTACTTGCATAAAATAAAAAGAAGATCAATAAATTGGGCTTGGAACTAAAAAAGCTACAAAACCTCCAATCAAATACCAAACTTGAAATTCTAAAAATAAAAGGAAAGCTCAATAAAATTGAAACTAAAAAAAAAACTATTTAATTAATAAATAAAACTAACAGTTGGTTTTATGAAAAAACCAAGAAAATAGATAAACCTTTAGTTAATTTGATTAGAAAAAGGAAAGAGGGAAATCAAATTGTTAGTCTCAAAAATGAAAAGAGATAATTATCCACCAATGAAGAAGAAACTAGAGCAATTATCAGGAGTTACTTTGCCCTATTTTATGCCAATAAATTTGACAACCTAAGTAAAATGGAGGAATACCTACAAAAATATAGATTGCCCAGATTAACAGAAAAGGAAATAAATTATTTAAATAGTCCCATTTTAGGAAAAAAAAATAGAACAAGCTATTAACTCCCTAAGAAAAAATCCCCAGGACCAGATGGATTTACATGTGAATTCTACCAAACATTTAAAGAACAATTAACTCCAATACTATGTAAACTATTTGAAAAAATAGGAAATGAAGGCATCCTACCAAATTCCTTTTATGACACAGACATGGTACTGATACCTAAACCAGGTAGGTTGAAAACAGAGAAAGAAAATTATAGACCAATCTCCCTAATGAATATTGATGCTAAAATCTTAAATAAAATATTAGCAAAGAGATTACAGAAAATCGGCCCCAGGATAATACACCACGATCCAGTAGGATTTGTACCAGGAATGCAGGGCTGGTTCAATATTGGAAAACTATTAGCATAATTAACTATATCAATATATAGTTATATATATATAATATAACTATTATATATACTATATATAACAATATATATATATATATAAAACAATAACTATAACAATATATAGTAACCAAATTAACAAAAACCATATGATTATGTCAATAGATAGATAAAAGACATTTGATAAAATCCAATACCTATTTCTATTAAAAACACTAGAAAGTATAGGAATAAACTTTCTTTTTTGTTCTTTATATATAGAAATCCTTGCTTTATTTGTTTGTTTTGAAATGAAGAAAAGAAAAAATATTTTGGTAATTGGAGATATGTATATTTAGTCATGACTAGTGGATTAGCATCTCCTTTATACCTCTACGCAGGGCAATGACTGCTGCCATCCTAATACAGAATACTGCCAACTCTCAGCTTCTAATGCTATGCTTCTATGTCCTGCCTCCTACACTACCTCAGGCACGTTCTTGGCTCTGGGCAGACCCCTGCTTCTTGAGGCAGAGTCTGGGCAGCAGCACTAGCCCTGAGAAGCAAGAGCAGACGGCAGCCCTGTAGGGAAGGAAGAATATGGAAAGCATCCACTAACAGCAGCAAAAGCTGTAGCTTCAGCCTCTGAGAACAATCTAGATTCCTCAACACATCCAAAGATGAGGGTATAAACTAAACTACTTGGTGCACTTTGAATCATATTTCTGTACTAATGATATAAGGCAAGTCATGCACATTGCAGATTATATAACATGATATAAAAGTTGGTTATTTAGACATAAAGAACAAGATTATAAACAAATTGGAGGAACATAGGATAGTTTATCTCTCAGACTTGTGGAAGAGGAAGAAATTTGTGACTAAAGACGAACTAGAGACCATTATTGATCATAAAATAGAAAATTTTGATTACATCAAATTAAAAAGCTTCTGTACAAACAAAACTAATGTAAACAAGATTAGAAGGGAAGCAACAAACTGGGAAAACATCTTCACAGTTAAAGGTTCTGATAAAGGCCTCATTTCCAAAATATATAGAGAGCTGACTCTAATTTATAAGAAACCAAACCATTCTCCAATTGATAAATGGTCAAAGGATATGAACAGACAATTTTAAGATGATGAAATTGAAATCATTACCACTCATATGAAAGAGTGTTCCAAATCATTATTAATCAGAGAAATGCAAATTAAGACAACTCTGAGATACCACTACACACCTGTCAGATTGGCTAAGATGACAGGAAAAAATAATGATGAGTGTTGTAGGGGATGTGGGAAAACTGGGACACTGATACATTGTTGGTGGAGCTGTGAATGAATCCAACCATTCTGGAGAGCAATCTGGAATTATGCCCAAAAAGTTATCAAACTGTGCATACCCTTTGATCCAGCAGTGTTTCTACTGGGCTTATACCCCAAGGAGATACTAAAGAAGAGAAAGGGACCAGTATGTGCCAAAATGTTTGTGGCAGCCCTGTTTGTAGTGGCTAGAAGCTGGAACCTGAGTGGATGCCCATCAATTGGAGAATGGTTGGGTAAATTGTGGTATATGAATGTTATGGAATATGATTGTTCTGTAAGAAATGACCAGCAGGATGAATACAGAGAAGCTTGGAGGGAATTACATGAACTGATGCTAAGTGAAATGAGCAGAACCAAGAGATCATTATATACGTCAACAACGATACTGTATGAAGATGTAATCTGATGGAAGTGGATTTCTTTGACAAAGAGACCTAATTTAGTTTCAATTGATCAATGATGGACAGAAGCAGCTACACCCAAAGAAAAAAACACTGGGAAATGAATGTAAACTGTTTGCATTTTTGTTTTTCTTCCCAGGTTATTTCTACCTTCTGAATCCAATTCTCCCTGTGCAACAAGAAAACTGTATGGATCTGCACACATACATTGTATCTAGGATATACTAGGACATATTCAACATATATAGGACTGCTTGCCATCTAGGGGAGGGGGTGGAGGGTGGGAGGGAAAAATCGGAACAGAAGTGAGTGCAAGGGATAATGTAAAAAAATATTACCCTGGCATGGATTCTGTCAATAAAAAGTTACTATAATAAAAAATAAATAAATTTTTAAAAAAAAGAAAAGAAAAGTTGGTTATTAATATTATCATCTTCAGCAATCTTCTTAGGAGACTACACAATCAGATTACTCTTTTTTCTTTCACAATTTTCATTAGAATTATTTTTATCTGCTAAAGTCTCTTCCTTCTAGGACCAACTCAGGAGCTACCTTCTCCATTATAACTCCCCCAATGTTCTTCTTTCAATGTTCTCTATGACTTGGCCTTCTAATTAGTCTTTCTGCCTCATCTTATTCCAAGCCTATATGTCCTTGAAAGCCATCACTTCCCTCCTCTGACAGGTCTGACATATCACACACTAACTACCCTTCTCAATAAACTCTAATAACTCCCTATTAACCACCAGAATAAAATTTAAAAGCTTCTGTTTGGCATTTAAAACTCTTCCTAGTAGCCCTTTTGTTTATTCTCATCCTGATCACTGTGAGACAGGATAACCTAATGAAAATTTCTTTCGTTGTTAGAGACATAAGGGGAACAATTATTCAGTTTCCTTTATTTGCTTCTCCGAGGAATATCTGTGAATCATTGTTCCATTTAGTTGAAATTACTAAGTTTTCTAGTTTCATTTATAATATAGTTGTCACTACTGACATGCATTCAGTATCCTTAGTCATTGGATGAGGATTTCATACTTAGTAATACCAACATTAATAATGTATAAGCTATATGATTCATTTATCTTCCTCCTTCTACCACTCTAACATTGTCACTCCAGAGCCTCAAGAAATTGAGGGTTGTTTTTTTTTCTCTCTTTGATGGGTTTTTCACTAGCCTTATTCTCATTCATAAAATGAGGATAAGCCAAAGAATTTGTGTGAAGATCAAGTGAGAAAAAGTGTGTAAGGTGCTATATAATAAAGATGCATTGCCTCATTGAGACTTCAAATCCTAAGGTCTGGAGGCTCTAAAACAGAGATATTGAAATGCAAAGGAAAGCTTTCAATTGAAAGATAAACATTTCCATCATAGAAAGATAGAAATGCATTATATATACACATACATGCATATGTACACAAATACACACATGAACACACATAAAGGAATTTTATATATCCTATAATACACATGTATATGTACACACACATGAACACAAAGGAATTTTATATATATATCATATAAAATATATGTATATGTATACATGTGTGTTTGCAAATGTCTATCCTTTCTCAGAGCTTCAGGGGAAGCAATGTGATATAAAAAGGAGATCAGTTGCCTGGTAATCAGATGGCATAAGTTCAAATCCCTGTTCTGTGATCACACATCTGAACTATGTAATATCTGTTCTGATACTACATAGTTCAGATGTATGATCATAGGCTTAGAAAGAGATGCAGACAGATATAGATAGTCAGAGACACATATGTATAGCATATACATACTATGTAATTATGTCTATATCATAAATATAACATTAATCAAAACATACATATACACTGCATATACATTAACACAAAATAATCAAATTTAGGGTATTTTGGAAGGGAGTAGAGCACTTGGAGTTAGGAGAAGCAGGAAATACTTCCAACAGAGGATGGAGCCTGAGCTATGTTTTTAAAGAAAAAGAGGAACAAGTTTCAAGAAGTAAAGAGGAACAAGTTTCAGAAGTAAAGATGTAGTGAATCCAGACATAAGAGATGGTCAGTGCAAAGATATGGAGATTTGAGATGAGAATGTTGTAAATGAAGGAAAAAGCCAATTTGTCTAGATTGCAGGAGGGAGAGTAGTGTCTCTGGGAAGACAGGTTGTGTAGGGCTTTAAAAGGTAAACTGAAAGTGTACATCTATTGTAGAAGCAGTAGGAAGCCACTGGAGTTGGTTGGTAAGGGAGTCACATCGTCAGGATGAAGGAAAATTTCATAATAGTGTAGAGAATGGACTTGTATGGTGATAGAGTCAAGTCAAGGAGATCAATTAGGAGGGTATTGCAAACACCTAGGCAAGAGGTGATGAAGGGCTGAACTAAAGTGATAGGTTAAGTGAGGGAAGAATCGCTGGGAGAGAAAGGAAGATGGTTTGTTATAAGGAACTAATTTTGATAACTTATTCACTATGTGGATAATGAATTAAGAACAATGCTAAAGTTATAAACCTGTGATATATTAGAAAGATGATAGTACTTTTTACAGAAATACAGAAGTTTGGGAAATAAGAGGGTTTAGGTAGGAGGGAAAAGCTCACTTTTAGATGTATTGAGTTTATGATGGAAATATGCAATAGTCAGTGTGGTGAAGCTAGATATTCAAAGAAACAGTAGTTAAATCCATGTGAGATAATGAGGTTGCTAAAAGAAAGAATGCATAGAAAGATGCTCTTTAACACATCCATAATTGGGGGTAGGATGTGGATGGTGAATCAGCAAAGAAAACTAAATAGAAACAGTCATACAGGTAGGACACAAACTAAGAGAGAGAATTGTATTAAAAAAAAAAAAAAAAAACTTTGAGAGAAAAAGAGTATCCAGGAAGAGAAAGTGGTTTACAGTGTGAAAGGCAATAGACACAGAGTTAAGCTTATGAAATGAGAAAAGACCATCAAATTTGGTAATTAAGAGAACATTGGTATCTAGAGATTAGTTCATTTGAGTGATTGAGTCAAAAGCCAGATTTCTAGGGGTTAACAAATGAGTGAAAGAGGAAGGGAAAACATTAAGTGAAGGCAATTTTTTGAAGCAGTATGAGTAAAAGAGGAAAGATATAAATATAATCTCAGAAGAGATAAGGACTAATGAAATTGTTGTTGCTGCTGTTATTTTTTGGATAGAGGAGAAATGGGAATATTTTAGGGTAGGAAGGAAGGAACTAATCAGTAGGAGAGATTGAAGATTTGGGAGAAATGAGTGATTAAAGATATAAGATGATAGAGACGAAGTGAAGGAATGGAATAAAATGCCCATGTAAGAGTAGTGATCTTGGCCAAAAAGAAAAATCTATTACAAAAAAGTAACATAAGTCCGTTGGTATGTATAGGATTATTTTTTCTTTGGAGGAGATCTTTAACTTCCTTTAGCTACATGCCTAGCAGTGGAGTCTGTTTCAAAAGTTATGGACATTTTAGTTAATGTATTTGCAATATCCGAAATCATTTTACAAAATTGTTAGACCTATCCAGAGCTCCACTCACAGTATATCGATGTGTGTGTCTTTTCACAGGATGGGTATGATGTTAATAGATGATTAAAAACTGATAGAAGCAAAGAATATTTCAGTTAGAATAGCAATGAGTATACCAGTTTGACTGAATCAGGAAGTTTGATCTTATTTTTTAAGAGACTTAAAATACAAACTGGGACCAGATTTTGTCAAGTGTTAAAAGCCAGACTGTCAATTAGGGATTTTCTCTGGTAGGCTGTGGGAAGCCCACAATGGGAGAGAGATAAGGGAATAAATTTAACTATTTTCAAATACTTGAAAATGCATATTTGTAAAGAAAATTATATCATTCTGAGGTCTATGAAAAGTTAAATGATTTTTGCCTAGTAAAACATATTATAAGCAAGGGCTACAATTTATCACAAGAAAGATATCATAATGACTGGGGTAATGGTACCCCAGAAAGTATTAAGCAAATGATTTCATGCAAACTCTTTTGTTTTGGATGAGAAAATATATGTCATGACCTTGTCTCTATTGAGACTGTTTTGACGAGGATTAACTTTTGATTATCATTTGAAGTGCTCTAATTTCCCAGTGTCCTCAAAGCCTTCTGGTAAAAGTAACCACATCCCCACTTCTATTATCCAGCAACCTGCCTTGACATAAATCACAGAATTTGAGGAGTGCCTTACTAAAGAAAAGTAAATCTTTTTTAAAAAAAATCTATAATGGAACTTTTTTATTACTAAAAAAAAAAAAAAAAAACTCAGATGTATTTGGAACTTGCGAACAGATCAAGGCAGATTTTATGTGGGTGAAAGATTTGACACTTACCTTTAGAACTTTAAGCTAATACTTCCTATCTCTGGGAAACAATTTCCTAACCTGTAAAATGAAGGGGTTGAACTAGGCATCTCTAAAATGCCTTCAAGTTCTAAATCCATTGCCTTTGATTCTATTTAGTGGATGATGGGGTGGCACTCAGTAATATAATGAAAGAAAAATAAAATAAATCATAGAATCTTAGAGAGGATGGATCTTTGACTTCACTGTTGCCAGTACTTTCACTTTAGAGACAAGACAAGATAGGCCCAGAAAAGGTTTTGCTCTAAGGAAGCAAGTGACTGATTCAGAGTTTAAACTTAAATCCTCTAATTCCAAATCCAATTTTATTTACTTATTTTGGTGAGGAAATTGAGGTTAAACAATTTGCCCAGGGTAACACAGCAAATGTTAAGTGTCTGAGATTAGATTTGAACTCAGGTCCTCCTGACTCTAGGGTCAATTTTCTATGCACTCTCTATTCACTGTGTTTCTAGCTGCCATTTATTCCATTTTTTTAAAAAATTAAATTGTATGTTTAATTTATTACATAACTTTTAAAATTTGAAATCAATTTTCATATACAAAGATTTGTATCTTCGTATATAATCCTCTTTCTGTCTTAGATTTCACACGGAAATCTTATTGCATTTATTGTATACTAAATTCAAAAAAAGAATTTAAAAATGGGGGAAAATAATGAAGACTGGAAGAGGCAAACAAAATCCAATTCCTTCATAGTTGAAAAAATACAATTACTAGGAGGGCTATCCAAAAGAGCTATATCATATGAAGGTGTGTTTATGTTGTTAAATTGTTTTGGTTGTGCCTGATACTTTGTGATCCTATTTGGGTTTGGAGGGCAAAGGGAATCAATTGCCTTTCCCTTCTCCACCTCATTTTTTTTTCTTCTTATTTTTTTCCTTTTTTTTTATTATAACGTTTTATTAACAGAAGCCATGCCTGGGTAATATTTTTACAACATTATCCCTTGCACTCACTTCTGTTCTGACTTTTCCCCTCCTTCCCTTCACCCCCTCCCCCAGATGGCAAGCAGTCCCCTACATGTTAAATATGTCACAGTATATCCTAGATATAATATATGTGTGCAGAACCGAACAGTTCTCTTATTGCACAGGAAGAATTGGATTCAAAAGGTAAAAATAATCTCCATCTCATTTTTACAGATAAGGAAGCTGTGCCAAACAGGGTTAAGTGATTTGCTCAGTGTCACACAATTAGTGAGTACATGAAGTTATATTTGAACTCAGGAAAATGAATCTACCTGACTCTAGGCCTGGAACTCTAAGCACGAGCCTACCTAGCTGTCCCATGAAGACCATTTGGGACACATGGAAATATGCCCCAAACATATTAAAAAGAGTAATTCACTAATGATATATTTTTAAAATGCTAAACCATCTAAATGTTCTTTAATTGATAAGAATGTCCAGAATTTGTTATTTAAAAAGTGAAATTAAGTATCCCTACCTAAAGAAAGAGAAAAAAAAAGCATTCTTATTCTTGAGACAAATATCATATATCTTTTGGCTTCTAACACAAAGCTTTGCCTTTAGTCAACATTTAACAGATATTTAAATTATATTCATGTAATTATGATAAAGGCCTGAATTAGAGTATGGCTTTATGAGTGAGGAGAAGAAAACTAATGTAAGGAAGAGGAATCTACTTTTCCTCATTTTTAATAAAGAAGATGGCTGACTTCCTGTTCTGGAAAATGAAGAATATTGTATCTTATTTTTTGAAGGAAAGTGGTCTCTTTCTATTAAATAACTTTTTTCATATTATACCTCCTAAAAATTTAAAACCATATTATATGTTAACTAAATTTTAGGTTTTTTAAATCAATGAAAATTGACCTTCTTCGTCCCATTCCCCTATCTGCCCCTGTATTAAGAAAGCAAGAAAAAATGAAACTCTTTTTACAAACATGTATAATCAAGCAAAACAAACTCCTTCATTAGCCATATCAAAAAAAAATGTCAAAATGCACTCTGTACATTATCTCTCTATTTATAGGTCGATAGCATATTTCATCAGGAATCCTCTTGAATCAGGGTATTGATCAGAGACAATGTTCTTTTCACTGGAATACTGCCTACCCAAGTCAGAAAATGGCTCTAGTTTTCTGAACTACCCTCTAATTTGCTATGTTATCTTAGTTTTGGCATCCATGAAATGAGAACATTAGATAAATTATCTTAAGGTTTCCTTCCAACTCCATTCTATGATTCCTTGATTCTATTTTTATAGATACTTGTTCCAACATAGTGACCCATTTGGCAGAAATCCCTCCCCAAAAGAACCACTTAACAGACAAGATTTTGCGTGTTATTATAAAGCTGAAAAATGCAGTGTCCCAAATGGCCTTGACCATTTGTTAAACATCCTCATTTCTGCTCCCTTAAAAACACTGGTTTATATTCAAAGACGATAATTCATGTTCTTTATTCCTTTAAAACTATGACACTAGGGAAGTTGAGAAAGTTGTAAATTGATCCATACTCCAGTAATATCTGGAAAACTAATTTGAATTGTAACCTTCCATTTAATGGGCTTTCTCTTGAGAGTCTCTAAATACAGGCTTTTATCTTTTCCTAGATTGGGATTGAACTATGGCATGATCAAAAACATTATCATCAGATGCATATTAGAATGCCACTGGGAATGATGACCCATTCTATTGGTATTTTTCTTTTTGAAAAAGCAGTTTATTAAATTATCACTTACAACTAATCACACTGACTATAATTAGAGAGAGAGAGGAACTTAAAATCTTCAACTTTAAAAATATTTGCATCATATACATACTCAAATCAACAATAACTGAAGATGAATATTCAAAGAGTTCCTCAAACCAAATTACTAAACCACCATGTGTATTTCATTTTAGATAATTTTTTTCAAAACCATTATGTCTTTTGAATCTTGGAGTATTTCTCCATGATTAAAATAAAGCATTTTCTTGATTGTTTCTTTAGCATTTTGAGAAAATAGGTATGGATTTATGTTAAATTATGCTTCCTTGTCATTCTGAGTACAGACCAAACAGAGCCATTGTTTTCTTTTAGTTGACTAATATAACCAAATATAACTGAAAATACAGTTGTGTAGTGAGGATTTCCTCAGCAAGATGTGCTGGAGAGGGGCACAGCTTGAATAAACACTTGGATTGCCATGAATAATAAATGAGGATGGATATAGTAGGAAGCAAAGGGAATTGTCTGAAAGAACAGGGCCCAGCCTCTCAGTGCCCCGTTGAGAATTTGAAGGCAGAAATTATTCACACCTGAGCCCAAAGTGCCAAACATTTTATAGATTGTTACAATGGCCTTGATTTAGTACAATAATCAGTCAAAGGATTTATATTTATGTAATTGGAGAGAGGTATGACATGAGAAATATGGGGTTTTGAAGACATTGAGTTTTTCTATAATCAAAATATTTGATTAAGACTTACTCTCTACTTATTCACTTACTGGATGGGCTTTCTCCACCATCTTCCTTTTTCAGTGTCTCATCTTGCTTTCAAAGTGGCCTTCCATCCTTGAAATTATGGCAGATGAATTTAAGTTCTAGCTAGTCCTAAAGAGATTCAGAGCTTTTATCTATAGGTTTAATAACAAAACTGATGGATTATACCAGTTCTGGGAATCCTTGTCACTTTTATCTTTACAAGGTCTCTTACATTAGTTTTCTTCTCCTCACTCATAAAGCCAAACTCTAATTCAGGCCTTTATCATAATTACATGAATATAATTTAAGTCCACATTAAGAAGTGACCAGATATTGTTTGTTATAGAGATACATGTATATGTTTGCTTATATATTTATATGTACATGAGATGAAAATAAGTTAAAATAAAATATAAAAACCCTGAAATATTATGCCTGTCTTATGATTGCTCTCATTATCCAGTCTCAATCTTTGCCTTGGTGCAGGGTCAGAAGGCCAATACCTCTTTGCAGGTTGGGATTTCAGAGGATTTTTAAAGAATAAAGGAAAAGATGTGAAATTATCTATTCTACATAATGCCTGAGCAGAGAAAATGAACATGCTTTCCAGTTTCCCCATGTTAAAGAAATTCACCCAGATGACTGAGCAAAGAGCTATTGATATATCCTTCTGTATCCTGGGGAGAAGAGACATGGAAAGTATTTAAAGGACAATTGGTCCCATCTTTTCCATTCTGCAGAATGATTTGTCAAAAGTATTTAAGCCATCTATTTCATCTAAAAAGAGCAGAGTTCTATCTCTATGCTATGAGTAATGTGAATCTCATGTTCCCATCAGGAACTTGGGATTGATTGTTTTTATTGGTTTTACTACAAGTGGACCCATTATGTTTCAGACAAGATTGTAGATTCTCCACACAACTACCAAATTGATATTCTTATATCACAGTTCTGACTATGTCACTTTTCTGCTCAAGAAGGTTCGATGGCTCTCTATTGACTCTAGGGTAAAAGAAAAAAATCCTATCTTTAGCTGTTAAAGACCTTCACAGAAATGGAAGAATTTGGAAGAGATTTTAGCTCCCCTCAAGTCCAATTCATACACCAAAGGAATCCATGGACTAAAATTGAAAAGCAAGAGCACATTCTTATTCAGCTTTCCCAAAATATTTCCTTTATAACAACTCTCAAGAAGCACCTCATTACATTTATCTATTCTTAAAGTGTCAAATAACCTCAAGATCCACATAAACTAACATTTGTCACATTCACCAAAGTTCTTCTTTTCTTCTTCACCATAATTCAAAATGATAGATACTGACAACTCCATTTACCAAATGTGTATTACATTACAATGTGGTATCATCCTTAGAGATAGAAAAACCTGGATTTGAACCTAAACTTTGACACCAACTAGCAATATAAGTAAAACACTGGCAGTTCTGAGCTTCTGTTTTTCCATTTACAAAATGAAAGGTATAATTGAATTTTCTATTTCACCAGGTTGTTTTCAAAATGAAATGAAATTATAGATGAAGCATGTTTTAAAAATCTTAAAGTGGCACATATATTTGATTAAATGATTTTGTTGTTGCTATTACTATTATTGTAATATATCATTACACTGTAAAATATGAATTTTGAGAATGGCAGGAGAAAAATTTGGACAGATTACTAATGTATTTCAAATTCTGATTTGCAAAGTAATTTTAATTATCTACAAAGGAAAAAATCATTATGGGGTTGAATCCTATGTTTCTCAGATTATGTTTAACTCACTGAGTAAATTGATGTGTAGGAACATGGGGATATAGATTTGACATTTGAACAGGCCCTGGGGACATCAAATCCAACCTCACATTTTAAGATTAGAAAACTGAGGTATAGATAAATTACAGGATTATAGAGGTATTAAGTATCTGAGGCAAAATATTAGTTTCCAACTTCAATTACAGTACTATATCCAACGTACTACACAGTATCTATACAGTTTTCAACACTGATAATAAATATAAAAGATATACATAGGGAAATACATACCTCTAATTAGTCAAAACTACTGTGGATTATTATAATGTGGATTTATTTAATATTTTTGTTTTATTTTAATTTATACTCATCTTATATACATATATACATACAAATACATATATAGATCTCTATGAAAAACAATATCTAGTGATTTCTTAATGTGGACTTAAAATATATTCATGTAATAATCATGGAATTTACTTTTGTTTCTGCCTTCTTCCTTTGTATCACTTCATTAAGTCTTCTCATATTTCATTTAATCCTTCAGATTTATCATTTTTTTGACAAAGCACAGAAAAAATTCAACTTATATCACAATTTGCTCAGTCATTCCCCAAATTTGGATTGAGGAAGACGTGAGTTCATAACATTGCTTCATAAACTTACTAGTTGTATGACTCTGGCAAAATTATTTATCCATTCTCAAAGTCAGTTTTTTCATCTTTAAAATGGACATATAATCTCTGTGACAAAGCTGTTGTTAAGATATGTATGCTTTGTTTCCAACTGTTTTCTAGGTGTGTGTCTTCCCCAAAATTATTTTTTGTCTTTGTTTACTTCCTTTCTGGTCTCTGTACCTCAGTTAAAAAAAAATTAATAACAATGTGACAAAAACAAAAACAAAAAATAATGTGACATTAATTTCTCTCCATATGCTGACTCAGGAACAACTTGTTTACTTTTTCAGGTTCTTATAGGTTCTTTTTTTTAAAAAAAGTTAATCAATTATGCAAAGAAGGATCTAATTTACAATGCCATACTCATGGGCCATGTAAAAGTATGCAATCCAGTAGGAGAGCACTCACTTAACATATACAACAATGACAATAATGAGAACTCCCTGTTCCTATTCACAAATAAATATAGTTGTCTATGTGTAATTTGGTGACTAAAGAGGAAAAAAAACTCTTTCAGGTACTCAAGAGTAGGAAAATAATCTCTATTACTCAGAAGAAGGGAGAAAACCATCAGAAATATACTCCTTTCTATTCTCATCAGATCTTTTTTTTAGCTTCCTTCAAGGTTCAGCTTAGGTGATGTTACCTCCTATATGAAGCTCTTCCATATGACCTCAATCTTTAATGCTCTCTACCAAAAAAAGTGTGTCATGTGTATACATTACAGTCACTTTTATATCTCACAGATCACATAACTTCCTTGAATGTAGATACTATTTAAGTTTTGCTTTTATTTCCTCATTGCTGAACAAAGTAATTTACAAATACTAGTCACTTAGAAATTGAGTTGACATGAACTCAACTCCCATTTTACAGATAAAAAATTAAGTTTCTAATGAAATAATTTATATATGGTCAAATCGCAGAGCCAGACTTGGACCCACATTTTCCTGCTATCATGTTCAATTGTTCTTTTCACTTTATTATGCTACTTTTTAGGAAACGAAAAAGAAATGGTATTGGAAATTAAATACAACTAATTTTGCATACACAAAGGGATGTCTCATTACTTTATAGTCAAACTACATTTTTTCCTTTTAAATTTGGCTTTTCGCTGAAGTATTTTTAGCCATTTGTTTTTCATCTGTTTTGTATGGATGGTGCACAGCTGTCTGTTAAAAAGGTCTGGATGTGATGGGCATTTTTTAAAAATTGAAATGAGCTTGCTTTTTACCCCACTACAAAAGTTTGCCTTTGACTCTAAATTTGAGAGGGAAAACTGGCAACATTTCCTAATTTTCTCTATTAAAAAGGGATTTTTACACCCATTCTGTTAGTGGCGGAAATTTTTCACACGCTTTTAGATGCCAGAAACATTTGGCCCTAATCCCTGAATTTGGTTTTGTACTTTTCTGGATATTTTAGGGAGTCTATAACAAAGGGTAAGGAGACAAGGAGGTGGGACCAGTATCTTGCAGAATGAGGTTATGAATGACCTCATAAGACCCTTACCAAGCCCCCCACCCTACTGGGAAGGCTGCAAGAGTGTGAGGGAAAGTAACAGCTCTTCAAAAAAGCATTTTTTCTATGTCCATCACAGCTGAGTTTTGTTGTTTTTTCTTTCCTCTTAATTTCTTTATGTCTTCAGAAGTGAGCATCACTTTGGAGTGTGAATACAAGCAAAGGCCTTCCTAGCAGCAAAAGCAGGGTCAAAGGCAAAAGCAAATGAAGCTTATAGAAAGCATTAGGCAACGATCATGGTTTTGAAGAAAATACTGAACTTAGAATTCAAAGAAAATTCATTTCAGTTCCATGGCTTTGGAACATAATAACTTTGTAATTACAGTCATGTCATTAAACTTCCTGATCAGTAAAATAGAGATAATAATCGTAGCTAATTAGGTAGAATTTTAAAGAATGTAAAGCATGTTAAAGTATCTCATTGGGCCCTCCTGATAGCTTTGTTACATAAGTGATATTATATCCCCATTTTACATCTGAAGAAACTATGACTGAGAGTAGATAAATCACTTACCCAGAGTCACACAGCTAGTAGGAAAGGATTACAAATTCAGGCCTTCCTCAATCCAAATCCAGTGCCACATATATGCATACCTTATAGATTATAGGGAGGATCAAATGAGAAAATATATGTAAAGTGTTTCTCACATCTAAAGATTTTATATACAAGTCATCTAATACTCTTCAAATAAGTTTCTATTTCTGTACCAGTTTTGGAGATGACTAATTTGTGATGTCACAGTTTATTAGAATTACAGGATCTTTAGTAAATATGTGTTTGACAAAAAGAGGACTGATTTTCTTCATTAATTCATTCAATCAATTATTTATTCATATAGGGGCATAATCTACCTCAGACCAGAAGAGGTATTTATAGATTTTATCAGGACAGGAAAAGCTTCCAATTTGGTCAAAGGGAACAATGGTTCAACCATCTGAGGAGTAAAAAAGCAAGGTTCAAAGTGGCTCATGAGCAAACACATTTCCATCATATATCACTGTTAATAATATAGCCTGTTTCACTAATACAGAATTAGTATTAGCAAATATTAATAAATATTGATAAATAAGTGAGTAAATAAGAAGTTCAATTATCAATCTGTATCCCACCATGCTGTAGAAATATCAGCATTCACATAATTATTTTTAAATACTTTTATAAAACAAGATATTAACAAGACTGGTACTTAGGGGGAAATGGTTCCTTACAAAATGTATTTGTTCTCAGCAATTGAATTTCAAGTCATGTGATGACATGTCCAATGTTGATCCAAAGGTATCTTATACTTTCACATGTATGTATTTGCTAATTACCTTTTTTAAATGGCTAAAATGTTTAGACAAGCATTAATTGGTAATTTTTCAATTCAATTAACACTTTATAAAACACATGCACATTTGATGACTTTTACATATACAAGTGTTGATTAACATTCATTTTGAACTGACTTTTCTCACTAGCACAATCCCTTTATGCCCTGGAAAACAGACTCTTCATGGTATCTTGAGTAAGATGTCATATAATAGAGAAAGCAACAGACCCACTGTTAGAAAACTCAGGCTCAAGTTCTCCTTCAAATGCTCATAGATAATTTTCTCCTCAGAAAGTTATTTAAATTCTCAGAACTTAAGTTTCTTCATTTTAAAATGGGTTATTATAAGAAATGTATTTTGTAAACATTAAAACACTATAGAAATGGGAGTTATTGTTAAAATTGTCCATGTTTTTGACAGAGCTCCCGTTTCTGGGAAACTAATGCTAGGGATATCAATTTCAGAAGAAGAAGAAAAAAGGGTTCTATATAGGCAAAGCGAGAGGAAGGAGACATATTGTAGACCAAGCAAACCATGGCCAGTGCCACCCCTCAAGCACCAAGTAAGACAGTTTGAGCTTATTAAAGAGTTAGGAAAATACCCCTTTTTTCTTTGATTAATTGTAGAGGGAGGACTGTGGGTGTAGAACATTATTATATATTATCAGAATCAATTGATGAATTTGTTTTATGAAATAGGTTTTTATTTATGTTTGCAAAATATTTTGCTTTAAGGAATGGCTCAATAAGTAAAGGGATTTATTCAGTCTCAAGAGAAACCAGAATATTGGCTCACTAAGTAAGGGAAAGAAAGAGATGTATTCAGAAATCAAAACAGTAAAAGATAATATTTTTTATAAAATTAAAAATAACTTAGATAATTATAAGTGAATTGGAAATCTGTACAAGTATTATGAGATCACAGGATAGAAGGTGACCAAAGATTATTGCACAATATGTAGCATGTTTTTTTTATTTGTTTATTAATAATATTAGCTAAAATTTATTTAGAACTTTAAAGTTTGCAAAACCCTATACAAATACTATCTCATTATATCCTCACAACAACAGTGACATGCAGGTACTCTTATTTATAATATATAGAATAAAACTGAAGCAATTTAAATGACTTGCCCAGGATGACATTGTTTTTAAGTTTTTGAGACCAATTTTGAACTCATGTTCTTTTGACTCTAGATCCAGCACTCTAGTTTGTCACCTCAATAATATTCTCTCTCTCTCTCAATCTCTCCTTCTCCCTCTCCTGCTCTCTTCCTTTTTTTCTCCTTCTTTCTCCTCTCTCTCTCTCCCTTCTCCCTCTGGATCTCTCTCTGTCTTTGTCTCTCTCTATGTCTACCTCTGTCTCTCTGGTCTGTCTCGCTGTATCTTTCTGTTTCTCTGTATCTCTGTTTCTGTTTCTGTCTCTCTGTGTCACTCTCTTTATCTCTCTGTCTCTCTATATAGATAGATTTGCAAATATATATATATGTGTGTGTGTGTATATATGTACATGTGTATGCATGTATATAGTTTTTTAAACCACTGCTGCTGATCCTGAATCAACCTATTAAGAATGATCAAATGAACATATGATGAAAGAGAAAAATAGCATGATCCATAATTGTAATCCTTAAAATTAGCTACAACAATCCCTGCTTCCCTGCAGCTTCTACAAGAGATTCAGCTGTAATTGCAGTGACTGAAGACTTATACTGAAAGCTTCCCTTGAAGGCACCACAATATATCAAAGTAATTTGGTTCCTAAGGTGCTATGAGAAGTCCCTTCTCACTAAGAGACTGATTGTTTATAGAGGATAGAGTGCTAGACTTTTGGTAAAAGAGATCAGGGCTCAGATATACCTTCAGACAGTTTCTAGCAGTGTAACTCTGGGCAGTTATTTTAATCTCTCATCAGACTCAATTTCTCCATCTGTAAAACTGAGCTAAAATGGTACCTACCCAACCAGGGCAATCTTGAGGATCAACTGAACTAATATTTATAAAGCAATTTGCAAAGCTTAAAGTACTATGTAAATATTTTCACCAATCTCCTTATTAGTAGTAGTATATCATCCTGGTTAAAGTATTTCATTTCTCTGAGCCCTATTTTCCTCATCTGTAAAATGAGGGGGTGGAGTGTTTGATCACTTATAATGGCCCTTCTAAATTTCAATCTATAATTAAGCCATAAAAACCTTCCCTTATTTGAAGCCCTCTAACTTAGAAGTTTGTATCTAATTAAACCTACTTTGATAAAAACTAGAATGCATGCATTATAATGGAGTCAGACTTAGCCTAAAAGCCAGATTTAAATTCCCCTTTTGAAATATATTGGCTATGTCCTAAGTCACTAAATCCCTCCAATTTAGGCTACACTCTTAAGATTTACATGTTACACAGAGAAGGTGCTATCTTGTATTGATAAGGAGGATTTCCTCAAACAGGAGTAATCTATTTCAATAAAAATCAAATCATAATTTCATGAGCAAAATTTAAGAGAAAGTGATAAAATGAGAAAAATGTATTAGATAATATGTATAGATTACTAAAATATGTAAAACAAAAAATTACCTTATAATAACAGAGTAGTTAAAAGACATGAATAGTTCTCATAAGACTATTATAAATCATGTGAAATACTCCATATCATCAATAATACAAAAAAAAATGCAAATCAAAATAACCTGAAATTTCACTTCACTTCCAGCCAATTGGCAAAAATTGCAAAATAAGGAAATAGTCAATGTTGGAGAAATTATAGAAATATAGATATACTAATGCATTCTTGGAAAAGCTGTCAGTTGCTACTTCCATTTTAGAAAGCAATTTGAAATTGTGCAGTTAAAGGAATTGAAATGTTCATAACTTTTACCTTAGAAATTCCACTGCTGGGCATACACCAAAAAGATCAATGACAAAAATAAAGTATCTTTATAAACTAAACACTTTTAGTTAAAGCAAAGAATTTCAAGAGAAGCAGATACCCACAAACTGAGGAATAGATAAATAAATTGTGGCATGTGAATATATTACTATGTTTCAGGAAACAATAAATATAGTCAATGTATATGAAAAGAACTACTAGGCAATCCAAACTGAATTCTGTGAATTATAATGACCAAGCTTAGTCCCAGAGAAAAAATAACTCCTATGCAAAGGTTTGGGTTTGTTCATAGTTGGAACATGGACATAAAATCAAAACTTTTCAATGTATTGATTGAGTGGTTTTGTTATTGGGTTTTTTTTTCACTATTTTTCTTCTTTCTTATAATTGCCCTCTAATAGGGAGTAGGGGAAATATATAGAAGTAAATATACATTATATAAAAACAAATGATATCCCTCAAAGTCATTAAAAGTGGTCACCTGGCTATCACTTGAGTACTCACAGTGAGAGAGAACCCGCTACTGCCCTAAGATAGCACAAATTTGAAGAATAAATAAAAAATTGGGGTTTGGATTCTCTATTGAGGGAGCTTCTGAGGGGCCATACTTTATTTCCTAAGGAATGGTGATTAATGGATTACTAGCAATCTAAAAGAACATCTTCTGTCCTATTTAAGTTACCCAAGGATACACACAACTTTTAGTAAAATGGTGAGTAGATCAAACTTCTATTTCTATAGAGGAATTCATGGTAACAATTCTGACTTTTAAGTAGAGGACCTGAGTTCAAATTGTACCTTTGTCACTTATTATTTAGATGGCATTTGGTAAATTATTTCCCCATCCTGACCCTTCCTCGCGGCTTCAGTTTCTTTGTCTATACACAATTGGGATCAGTTATCATAGTTTCTTCCGAATCTAAATCCTAGGAGCCTAAATTTTCCTTCAATACATTCAGCATCCTCTTTTTTTTATTAAGTTATTACTAACTGTGAAACAGAAAGCTTTGGTTTTTTTAAAGGAATTTAAGACCAGTAATGTGGCAGTCACCCTCAGAAAAAAAGATAATTCTTTCTTGATGCATGTGTAAGTACTTGATCATATAGGGCCTTGAATATCTCATACTCATAACTAGTTAACTTTCAATAGACCCATAAATGAATGAATGAAATAGTATTTAGTATTTATTATATGCCAAGCTATGTGCTAAGTACTTGAGATACAAATTAAGAAGCAAGACACTTCTCAAGGTCTTCATATTTTAATAGGGGCAGATCTTGTAGGGCATCTCAGCAAGACGTACCAAAAGTCTTAGTGCTTTAAACTTTAGTAATTTAAAATACTAAGATTTTTAGGAGCTTTTGCATATACAGGAGGTATAGACACTTTTTTCCCTTGGTAAATATTCGTGCAATTATAAAAGAACTCTTATAGAAAGAATTTTCCAATGGCCTGAAGGATTTATTTGTTGCTTTAAATATGTGTTGTCTGTATTATAGATAGATAGATAGATATACATACATGGGCATCACAGCAGCATTATAGTACTTCTGTTATTCTTCACTCTTGCTACATGATTGATATATCTCCTTTTCCCAAGAGTAAATTATTTTGATCATAGATCACATGTCACTTGTTTCATATAAGCCATCACTAATAAAATAGAGAAACTTTCTTAAACCAATTATGAGTCTTTTCATTGTCCTGTGGATTACCTCCAATCATGAAATAATAGTGTTATAAATTTATGTTCATATGCATCACCAGGAAAATAAATATGTTAAGAATATGATAAGCTAAGTTTTATGAGCAATTTATGATCACTTAAAATAGTACAATTTACTAAAAAAACAATTCAGCCCCATTTCTTTTCAGACAGCACATAGAAGGTATTATGTAATATCCTAAGAAAGCCTCAAACCACTAAATGCCTAAATTAACTTGGTGATGACACTTAAATTCTCTGGGCTTCAGTTTCTCATAAGTAAAACCAAGGAGATGGACTAATTAATCTTCAAATTTCCTTCTAGCTCAAAGGCTTTATGGTCCAATTAATCAACAAGCATTTATTAAGTACTTAAACACTTACCATGTTCCAGGTTGTGCACTAAACTCCAAGAATATAAAGAAAGGCAAAAATAGTTCCTGCCCT
This sequence comes from Sarcophilus harrisii, assembly GCF_902635505.1. NCBI lineage: Eukaryota > Metazoa > Chordata > Mammalia > Dasyuromorphia > Dasyuridae > Sarcophilus > Sarcophilus harrisii. Next base: position 191,391,913 of record NC_045427.1, on the reverse strand, counting down.
CAAAGATCTTACATTATAGTAGTGGAGGCAATATGAAAATAAATTGGCACATACATGATACATAAAAAATAAATGAAAGGTATCCTTGGAAAGAAAAAACCTAGCAGTTGGAGAGAAGGTTGCAGAAGGAAGGGAAGGATAGTATATGGAAGACCTTCTTCCAAAGGTAAGATTTGAGCTGAGTCTTAAATGGACATAGGAAAATTAAGTTAGAGGCAGGAAGGGAAAGCATTCCAGTAATGCAGATCAAAGTACATCCATTGTAAAAACACAAAGATCCATCATAATAAGCAAGTTAGGAAGAAAGTTTAGGAAGAAAAATAAGTTCTGTTTTAGACATGTTAAGACATCTAGAAGACATCGAGTTCAATGCTCAAAAGGAAGTTGGTAATGTGGGATCTTAGATGAGATAATAGTGTTGGATAAACAAATCTGACAATCATCTGGATGAGATGATAAATGAACTAATGGAAGATTATGAGATCCCTAATTGAGATGAAAGGGAAGAGGGCGTCAGATGGAGCTTTGGGGACAGCTACAGTGAGTGAGTTTTCTCTTAATTAGCAATTCTCTATCTTCCAGGATTCTGGCTTTATTAAAACCCTCACCTACAGTATTTGGAAAAGAATAAAAACCTAGCCTTAACACATCAAAACTAAAAGCATTTTCATTATCTCTTAACAACTTTCTCCTCCCATTCTTAAAGTTGACCTAGATTTTAGACTAATAATTGCACAGTTTTTTCAGGCAACAACCTATTGTTGATTGCCTAGGGTTTTCTTATTAAGAACCTGAAAAGCAAACGGTGGAAAATTAAATATTTTCCTGCTGAATGCCATCCTTCAAAGGGAATACTTTCCAGCCCAAGGCAATCTTTTCCCCCATAGGCTATATTTAGTAATTTTCTTTCTGTTAATAAGACTATACTCATTGATCTCACAGCAGCTAGTGCTTATTTGGAATTAAACCTTTTTGATATATTTTAAATTTAGACCAAATTTCTCTCAAGTGTCACCTTCATAGTTCAATTTGTCTTTGGGAGAATAAAACTTGGTGAAAGGTTGGTAGATACTCACTGATGGTTTTTGCAGCAACAAGTCTCAAAACTGCAGCTTTTAATCCGGGCTCTGTGGAAGCTCTAAGGGTTATACTCATACATTTTAAGGGTTCTATGAAGTTGACCAGGTAAAATATAATTTATTGTTTTTCCTCGTAACATTTATATTTTATTTTACACATATAAATCATTATTCTGACAAAAGGTCCATAAACTTCACTTTATTGTCAAAATGATCCATTTTACAAAACGGTTAAGAATTCCAGTTTTAGAAGGAAAGGGACCCCACATGTGCAAAAAAGTTTGTGGCAGCCTTTTTCCTAATGGCAAGAAGCTGGAAATTGAGTGGATACCCCTCAGATGGAGAATGGCTGAATAAGTTATGGTATATGAATGCTATGGAATATTATTGTTCTATAAGAAATTATCAGGAGGAGGATTTCAGAGAGACCTGGAGAGACTTAAATGAACTGATGCTAAGTGAAATAAGCAGAACCAGGAGATCATTGTACATGGCAACATTTGTATTATACAATGATCAATTCTGATAAACATGACTCCTTCCAATAATGAGATGATTGATGGCAGTTCCATTGATCTTGTGATGAAGAGAGCCATCTACAGCAGAAAGAGGACTGGGGAAACTCAATGTGGGATCACAACATAACATTCTCACTCTTTTTGTTGTTATTCACTTGAATTTTGTTTTCTTACTCATTTCCCTTCTTTTTTTTTAATCTAATTTCCCTTGTGCAGCAAGAGAAGTGTATAAATATTTACACATATTGGATTTAAAGCATGCATAATATATATTGGATTACTTGCCATCTAGGAGAGGGTTGGGGGGGAAAGAAGACTAAATCTGAAAGACAAGGCTATGCAAGGGTCAATGTTGATAAATTTTCCATGCATATGTTTTAAAAATAAAAAGCTTTAAAAAAATTTTTTAAAAAGAATTCCAGGTTTAAACTGTATATACAACTATGAATTGTGTGATTCAAACAGACTTTCTAAATGTTTTCATGAGCCAAAATATCTAAAACTTAAAATTTGTATTATTTAAACTAGTTTCTACCTTCTTGCTAAATTAAATTATTTTCTGATTTTTAAAAATTCTCATTTACACACATACACACACACACACACATACACACAATCACTTTCTTAGATAAATGGCATAATGCATTTAGTATTAGAGCTGGAATTAGAAAAAGTTGAATACTGCCCCAATGAGATACTAGTATTATTTTTTCATCAAGTTACTGATACTTCTTTCAGTATCAGTTTCTTCATCTGTAAAATGGGGATAAAAATAGAACCTACTTCACAGTGTTGTTGGAAGAATCAAGTGAGACAACATGTCAAATGTTTCTCCATGTAAACATCTGCTGCAGGTGAACTCCTCTCCAGCATAGGCAGATTTCCATTCATGACAATCCAGTAGATTTGGGACTTTGTTTTAATGAATTTCTTTATAAACATCCCCTCAATTACATTTATCTTTACAAAGTTGATTTAAAGGAAAATTGGGGGGGGGGGGGTTCTGAGCACCAGAATTGCTAAGCATGAGCTCTGCATAGAAATATACATTTAGATCTGGAAGCAGATCTACAGATTACCTTGTCCAACACTTATTTTACAGATGAGAAAACTGAGACCCAAGGTGATTAAGGGAGTCATTCAAGTTCACTTAGGTAGTGAATAGTAGATTGGGGATTCAAATGCTGGTCTTTTGAATCTAAATCCAGGATGTATTCCATTATACTACAGAAGGATAGGATGTAATTTCTATTCAGTTAACCTTTCCATTAGTGTTGCACAAATAAATTAAAACATAATTTGAAGGTTTTGAATACTTATATCAAGAGGAAATAAAGACCATTTGTTGTGTTTAAAACTTTAGAGATTTGAACTATAGCACATTTAAAATATCTACTCTTTTTTCAGGCTGATAAAATTGTCAAGATTCTACTTACCCAGCAATTCGAAATAAATTGACCATATTGGATTTTATTTTCACTAAGATACATAATGCATGATAGCGAAGCATGAAAATGGATTCCCAAACAGTGGTATGGATGAATTCACCGGAAGCATAAGGAACATCACATAGAGATTTGGGGCCTTTACCCTATGAGGCATAAATTGACCATATTGAGAAGTCTAACTATGCAATTATAGCCAGAAGCAGACTAATATACAACATATCCTTCAGCTATAGCACATGCATCGATTGACTAGAAAATGTTTAGAATGGTGAAATTAAACAATGTTGGCAATAAGCTTTATTCCAACTGCTATTGTAGCAAAGGATTAGCCAGTGGAGGTTACATTCTATAAGTCATGGGGCTCCAACATATCACAGTGAGCCCATATGCTAGAATACAGGAGTGAGGGAAATTCACCCCTCACACCAGTTCATCTCCCCTCTGTTTTTCTCTGCCTCTTCTATTGCTTGACAACAGTCAATCAATTTCCAGCATTCTGTTCAAACGTTCAGATGGCAGCTCCCTGCACAGGCAAGTGAGTAAGCTTTTTTCAAGACAAACAAACATTGCCATCATAGCCCAGTCATCTGGTCATTCCCAGAATAACTTCTCTCATCTGACACACCACTAATTCCCAAAGGATGGTAGTTATCTGAGAATAGTTTCAGTTACTGTCTGACTTAACCAAAGGTGATTCCTTCCCATTTCTCAGAAACTCATTTTGCTTATTTATAAAATTAAAGTGCATAACAGTGAGAAAAGGACATAGAGTCATAGTTTTACAATTAAGTGCTTCCACTGCCTCCATGTGACTCTGGGAAAGTCATGTAAGCTTTCTGATCCTCTGTTTCCTTGCTGTAAAATTAGGGTCTTGGAACAGGGCTCTTTTGCAGTAGAATTGGAAAGTGTAGTAATTGCACTGGAGAAAAGATCTCAGTGTCTGCTACTTATCTTGCCAGGTGATCTTCAGAATCTTCTGAAGGTAATTGAAATGGAAACGATTAAGTTTCCTGCCATGGTGCTGGTAGACTGTCCAGATTTCATAAGTCTACAACACTGAGATCAGCACAATGGCTCTATGTAGACTTCAGTTTATTAATCAGTCTAATACCTCTTGTCTCCCACACATTCCTTCATAGCTTCCCAAATATTGAATTATTATGGCAAATCAGCTTCATCATCTATGCGTACATTCGTGGAGAGTATATTGACAATATAAGTAGATTTATACAAAGCATTCAAAATTTTACCATTTACTGTAACCAATGGTTCCATGCATGGATAGTGTGATTCTGGCTGTTGGAGAACCTCTCTTTTCTTGGTATTAATTGTCAGGCTAAAATTAGCAGAAGTAGGAGATAATCAGTCCATTTTCCATTGCATCTCAATCTTGTGGTTGCATTGAGTTCACATCATCTTTGAACAAAAAGCTACATAGCAACTCTCTCTCCACTTTGGTCTTGGCTTATAGCCTTTTCAATTTAAATAATTTGCCATCAGTGCAATAGCTGACCTTGATGTCATTTTCATTCTTTTTGAAGCCAGCCCACATCATCACTGAAAAAAAATCATGGAAAATGTAAGAGCAGTTTCTATAATCCAGAACCCAGGCAAGCATGCTGTCATGGAAGTAGCATACAATATTGATGAATTTCTATGACAATCAGATTTTGCCATGATCTTCCATAAACCCTCATGACTGACAATATCAAAGACCTAAGTTAGATCATTCCAATATTACATACGGACTTCTGTTGTGCGCCTGGTAAGAAATAAAGGAGATATAATGATTAATTCTCAGTAATACCAACAAAGCCCAGTCAACTTATCCCATAAAATAATTACAAGGTGGCTGATCAAGACTGGTGGGAGACAGGAATAGCCTATATTAAACATATATACAGTGAATTCTATAAAATATTTAAAAACTAATTAATACTTGTGCTATATAAACTTTCCTCAAAAGTTATTCAATAGTCTACCAAACTCTCTTTTATGAAACAAACAAGGATCTATTGCCTAAAATAAAGTATACAATCTATACATATGTATTTATTAATGACTATTGACACAAAAAATCTAAATAAAATCCTTAAAGGAAAATTGTAGAAATATATCTGAATATTTTTTCTATGAAAGCTATATTAGATGTGTACAAGGAATGAAACAATGATTCAATAGTAGGAAAGCAATAAAAACAATTATACTTACCATAAAACCCAAAACTCTATAGCTAAATCAATAGGTGAGAAAGTGAGAGGCAGAGAGAGACAGAGAGACAGAGAACAATTTCTTTTTATATTCCCATGCTTATAATCTTTAAAAGCTGACCATGGAGTTGTTTTACATTTTGAATTCAGTTTTTTTATTGTAAAATGGGAATATTCATAATTTCCTCACTTAATTCACAGGGTTATTGAGCAAAAATGATTTTCAAAATTTAAATAATTTATACTTGTGAATTATTATTGTAGTACAAATAAGGGACCTGATGGACAATTGAGAAGAGTAGAGATCTCTGTTAGCAGACATTATCAGCAGAAGCTAATTGGAGTGAGATTTTGGTTTTGCTAAGGATTATTAGCAAGCTTTGAAAATGGAAAAACAGGAGCAGCTTTGGCACATTGCAGCTGATAGTGAGCCTGATGTAATTGGAACAGTGCTCAAACAGGTGTACGTGATGGGAGGGGCAAGGGGAGACCAAGGTATGTGTTTACTTCATTATCTGCTTGTGAAAGAAAACATCCAGTAGGATGAATCTGTGGGTTTTATTTTGAGTGGCATGATGTTGTATTGGTTTATTTAATCTTTTTTGTCAACAAACATGCAAATAAACCATAACAGAAGGTAAATAAAGGAAGTAAAAGCTGCAGAGATCTGTGGAAAGTAAATCATCATGGTGTCCGTGAATGAGAGACTGCCCAATGATTCAGAAGGAAGGAAAATGAGAAAGTCTAATGTTAAGTACATGCTCACTAGTCAGATGATTGGAATCCTCAGTTTCTTACAGGAAGAAATGGTTCAAAGTATCCTTGGGGAACTTTGTTCTCTACTGAGTAATGATCAAAGAACTATAGGAATTAGAGGTGAATGAGACCTTAGAAATCATGTGATTCAACTTCTTTTTATAGAAATGGCAATTGAGGTATAAGAACATGAAGGTATTTACCCAAAGTAATGAATAAAAATGTACTATCATAGAATTATAGATTAAGAACTGGAAAGCTGGTTAGTAATCAACTGGCTCAATTCCCTCAAATAAAATGTAGCAACTCTCTGAAACTAACACAACAAACCACACTCACACATATGCACTTGTAGATTGAAGTCTCCCAAAGGAGCTAATTTATTACTTCCTCTATGTCTCTGTGACTGTGTCCCTGTCTCTCTTTCAGAATCTTTGTCTCTGTCTCTGTCTCTCTTTCTCTGTCTCTTTCTGTCTCTGTTTTTGAGTATCTCTATGTATTTCTCTATCTCTGTGTATTTATCTCTGTGTATTTGTCTCTGTCTATCTCTCCCATCTCCCAAATTATAATTCCAACAGCCTGTATATCTACAACTGTTATTCATGAGCACCTACCATGGTACTCCCTCTTAACAACCAATCTTCTAACCTTAATGAACTGCTATCAGAAATTGTATTTAGTAAGAAGTTATAGTGAATTGGTACAAAACATTTCCCCCCAAACCCCAAAATACACACAATTCAATGAAGAGAGTGGACAAAAACTTAAAGCACACATATAAAGAATATTGCCAAAGGGTTAACTCATAATTCCTATATTGAAAGTCTTTTTCTCCCTTCCTATAAGCTTCATGCAATTTCTCTTAAGAATAGTTTATTACAGAGAAGGCTATTCTCCCAAGTTACCAATATCCCTACTTGTCTAAAGAGTATAATTGGTACTTCTTTTCATTATGTGTCATGCTCCCTAAATGTACCAACATCCAGGGGTAATTGTCTTTCCACATCCACTGCAAGTATTTCTACTGCCACTGATCACCACTGCTTCAGTAGATTTGGATGCTGTAATCATTCAGCTTTAATTACCAATGGGAACTCTTGACTATCCCAAATTGTTCAAGTCACCTGATACTTCCTTCCCGACTACCATTAGTTTACAGGGATCCTCAAACTACAGCCGTGGGCCAGATGCAGCAGCTGAGGACGTTTATCCCCCTTACCCAGGGCTATGAAGTTTCTTTATTTAAAGGCCCACAAAACAAAGTTTTTATTTTTACTATAGTCCGGCCCTCCAACAGTCTGAAGGACAGTGAACTGGCCCCCTATTTAAAAAGTTTGAGAACACCTGGTAGGTTAATCTTAGGCTTTTAGGATCAGGAAAGAGTAAAAACAGTGGTTCAAAATATCCATATTCTCAAAGCCATTTACTTGAGTAAGAGACAGAGCAGCAACTTTTTCACAACTTAAAGCCATCTTGCCTCTTCCCAATTGTGAAGAGAAAAAATAAGAATTACAGGAGCAAACTATCCCTTTTCTATACCTACCCATTTCTGACATGGAATTCATCAGTCCTTCCAGTTAGTCAACTAAAAGACCTTAATAAACAGAAAGTATGTGCCCCACTCCCAATGGCACTTGCAATAACCAGAGCTCTCCAAAAAATTTCCACAGAATCACTTCAACTGTAATCAAATAGTGAATCAAGCACAAACTCCAAAGATTATCCAACATAGATAGACTAATTCACCCATGTTAAATAAAGTTAAGAAAATGATTCTCAAAGAAGGAAAATAAATGATTTGTCCAAACATTTCTCAAAAAAAAACCATTAATTCAGTTCAAGGCAAAAATATTTATCAAAGATTGGGCTTGGCTTTTTCCCTATTTCTGAATAAACGGGAATAACTTACAACTTTTTCTTCAGGGTTCAAAATTTGAAAACAAATGCTATTTTTTGCTGAATATTATGTAGTATAAAACCATCCCCAACCACCAACCCCCATTAAAGCCCTCAACTCAGTTTCTTTTATTTTGCTGTTTAATTCTAATAATCAGTCCCATTGTTTCTTAAATATTTAGAATACTTTTTGCACATGTGACATTTGTACACTACCTTATACTTACAAAGAATTTTCACTTCTTCACTTAAGCCTCCAAGAAACCCATTAGAATATAGTGTGAATAGTATTATTCTGAATTTACAGATCCAAAAAAAATGGACTTCAGAGAGCTGAATTGAAATACTTTTCTTCTTCCAACTAGCAACTAGATTAGGAAGTAAAACCTGGGATATGTGATTCCAACTACTGTTGGAATTTGCTTTCTACTGTACCATATTGCCTCAAATGTCTTATAAGAGTTTACCATGATTGGGAACAGATGCAGTTATAGTAATCAATGAGGGTAAAAGTGGAAAGCAAATTCAGAAGAGCAACAAGATAGAGAAGACTTTTTGTAGTGATGTATAAAAATGTGGCTATTCTCATATTATGTGTGTGTGCATATATACACACATATATATACATATATATATATACATACATATATATATACATATATATATATATATATATATATATATATACTAGCAATGGGTGTAATAGATAAAGAAAACTCATTACCAAACTCCAAATCTGGTTATGCTTAATCATTAGAGATAAATTCTAGATTATGACCTTCACTCATTCACTTAAAAATTTGTTGATTCTGCTTTGGACTCTCAGTTTTAGATATTGTTTTCCTCCCATGAATTTTCAAATTCATATCTTATAACCTTCTTCATAAGATAATTCTAGGCCCTTTTCTTAAGAGGATGTTCTGAATTAATGCACACAAAATGAATTGCCACAGTTTATGTTGTCTTGCCACCTTACCCATTCTGTGATCAAACACTTTGATTAAACAGCATCTACAAATTAGAAACTGCTTTCAAAATATATTGAGTTTCTTGAATTCCAAGGGGCCATTTCAATGCAAATGTAAATTTAGTACTTTCACATTTGCTTTCCCTAAGATGCTTAGCATTGATGGAAAAAGACACAAAGTAAAGTTGATTTCATTCACCAAAATTATTGGTACATAACCTTTAATAACAATTCTACTTGATCTACATTGTCTATATCATTATCTAATGTCTTTCTCAATTTTTCTTCTTTCCTGCCACTATAATCATATCCCAAACCATTCTCCCCCAATAAAAACACACAAAATTAACTTAAACCAAGCCTTTTCTATTTCTTCTGGTTATAATGAACTTTCCTGTGGAAATTACACAGAATTTTAATCTTGAGTGTTATAATTGTCTTACTGACCTATTAGAATATATATCATTCATGGCAGTGTCATTGTTTTAAATACTTAATAAATGTTTTCTACATATTAAAAAAATTAGACAGGGAGACAGAGGACTTAAATCTAAATAATATCTCTTCCACTTACTAGATGTGTTACACTTCAGTTCTTTAGATTTTAGTTTTCCTATTTGTAAATTTATGAGGTGGAACTACCTGATTTTTATATCCCTTATAAATCTAAACTCATATGACACCTTGATCCTATATATGGGTGTCAGTAACTACCCAAAAAAGGGAGAAATTAATTACTAGGATTCACAGCCCATAAGAGTACCTCTGGTTGAAAAATATTTTAATTTTTTAAAATTCTAATTGATAATCACATCTTAGAGTTGCCATTCTTATGTGTTAAAAATTATTTGTTCAATTCTCAGCTCATGGAAAGAAAACTTAATGGAAGTCAAAGGTTCAAGATTCAAACCCTGATTTTACTCCTTGTGTATCATCCAAAGAACTAAAATGGCCAATCAGTTTTTTTACCACATGGCTGAATCAGTATGGCATAGTGAATAAAGAATTTATCTTAGAAAGATCTGGGTTTGAATCCTTCCTCATATAATTTCTACCTGTGTGACCCTGGGAAAAATAATTTAAACTTTGTCAGCCTCAATTTCTTCATGTATAAATTGAAGGGGTTGGATTCTGTGTCTAAGGTTCTGTCAGGTTCTAAATCTATGTACCTATCATCCACTACTCTCTTTTTGGAAGATCTTATAGAGCCTTAATTTTGCTTTATCTATTTGGGAGCTCCGTTTCTTAATCTATAACACATATTTCAAAAGCTGAGAATGCAATAAGCTTCTAGAACCTTAGTCCAGTGTTGGTCCTTTATTCACGGAATCATTAATTTAATATACAAATCATCAAATTAAGTAAGATGTAGCAGTGCAGTTCAAGCAATTTCTGAAAAACAAACGAGTTTACTGTTAGCTATGAAATATATCCAAGGCTCTAGTCTGTTGACTGATTTTCACACACATTACAAAACCCATATGAAGTACCTTATGTTTGTGGGGGGATGGGGTGGGGGGGTTCCTGAGGTTTTCCTAAGTGTCCTTGCCAGGAAATTGGGCTAACTTAGTTAAAATACTTGGGGACATTTATATCTGAACATCTTTATAAACATGAAGCAGCAGAAAGAACACCAATCTCAGTATTAGAAGACTAGAACTGAAGTACCAGTTCTGCCACTTAGTAACTGTGTGACCATGAATCATTTATTTAGTTTATCTAAGTTTCTCCATCTATAAAATAATAATATAATAATATTTGAACTACTGTCTTCACAGGGTCATTGTAAGGAAAATACTTTACAAACCTACCTGCTATGACTACATATCAGTAGTTGTCATCTGTAAGTTTCCAAATCTCTATATAAAGTAAATCCCAGTCAGTTTACAAAGGAAAAAAAAAATCATTTCCTGGTGATAAGTCTCACTAGAAGGATCTTTATATTCCAATTTGAATTGGAAACATTGTCAATATTCAATGCAATTTTTACAGGTATACATTTTTATCAGTTTGCAGTAGCCTGATTTTATCAGCATAAATTTAAATTTCTAGACATAGATATTAGTAGATTAGTTCATTCTCCCTCACTTTCTGTCTCTGTCTCTGAATGTCTTTCTCTACTTCTGTCTTTCTGTCTCTGTGTCTCTGTGTCTCTGTATCTCTGTCTCTGTCTCTCTCTGCCTCTCCCTCCCTCCTTCTCCTCCCTCTCTCTCTCTCTCACACACACACACATACACACACAGACACACACACACACACACCCTCCAGGGTCTTTCTAATGAGAAATTAGCAAAGTTATTCTGTCTTGTAACTCTGACATTTAGCATCCTGACCTGTTCTCCTTAGCCTGCTAATTAATATTTGTTCTTTCTGCAAAAGGTAATTAGAGGAAATGTTTTCCCCCTTAAATTTTCCCAGCCTCAAAGACTCAAATGAAACATTTTTATAGATTCAGAGTACACAAATGGGACTCACTTTCCTCACCTATAAAAGGAAAGGATTAGACTTTATGATTTTCAAAACCCCTTTCACCCTGACATTCTGATTCAAAACCAATTTATTATGCTGCCCTGGTTGAGCATCTTCAGCTCTCTGACCTTCATATTCTCACAACTCAAATGAGAGACCAGATAATGTTACCACTTAGAACAGTCTTGCACATAGTAGTTAACTTAATAAATGATTATTGAACTAAATTATAGGTCTAAAAATCTATGTTAATAAACAATCTACTTCAACATGACTTTGCGAAAGTTATGTCTTGTCTTAGCCTTTGTAAAATAAAGCATAACAACTATTTCTAAGTCTGAAAATAATCAAGTTTAAAATCTGATAATGAAATTTTATTTTCTTGAATGACTTGCTGTCTCACAATAAGCTAGTAAATAGCTACATTTGTCGTGTTCTTTTTGTCTTGTCTCTTTCTGTCTCTCTATGTTTCTGTCTCTCTCTCTGTCTCTCTCTTTCTCTGTCTCTGTCTCACACACATACACAACCAGATCAAGGTGAACTCAAAGTTTTGACTTCTTTTTGCTCTTATCAATAGAGTATATTCCCTAAAGGAAATAATGTTCAATTTTACACATATTTGAAGATGTATCTATAAAACTTTTCTGAGGTAGAAACTGCATGTCCAATATTAGTCTGATTAGTATCTATAGGATGATTAAAAAAAACATTTCAATGAAAAAACATGGAAAATCTGGGTTTAATCCTGCTTCAGTCACTTATTACTTGAATAATTATGGGTGGACAAATTACTTAGCTTCCCTAAATTCCCATTTCCTGATTTGTAAAATAAGAAAGTTATATTTAAAGGTCTCCAAAATCCCTTTTCGTTATGAATCCTAGGATCCTATGAGCCATGCCTCTTCCCTCTCAGGAAATTCTCTCTTTCCCTCTCAAGCCTCAATATTAACCCTACTCCACCCCAGCCAGAGTTACAGGACCAGTGTGAAAGAAAAATCAAAGACACCCCTACATTCTTGAGGCAGAAGAATAGTGGTGACTTTGAAATTTCAAAGTTTGGGTTGACCATTAACTATTTGTGCTGATTTGTTAATACACAATTAGGATTAAGTTGGCCAATTTTCCAATTTTGCAGAATCCAACTCTGAATTGTGCCTCTCAGAAGAGTCTCTTAGGCCATGTAGTAAAGGCACTGCCTCGCATTTCTGTGCTTCCCGAAGAATTGGTGATATTAAATGTTCTCTATAACATAGCTTTTCATAGTGTTGCATAATGTAAAAATTGTTTTCTTAGAGCTAATGAAGAATAAATTTAATAACTTAGAACTCTGAAACCTTCTTTCTTCTGGATCAACTGTGTAGTCTATGCTGCTAAGAATATACCTTGTGATTCTTTCTGGGACTCAACTCTTGCTTCTCCATTTTTCCCTATTATTTTGGAAGACAAGAAGGCAGTGGCAATGTGGGACAAAGACCATTAGACTTAGTGGAAAGTTAATTTACTTTGGTCTAAATTTATTTAGTAATTTTAAATTATTTTGTTACATACTAGATTTCAACTTAATTGTCATTTAAGACAGTTTACTACTCTTTAAAACGGGAATCAAAGTCCTTTGACAATTGAACTCTAAGCGTTGTTGAGAGGAAAGACAAATTTTAAATGATAGGATGTTATAAATACATGAGCTATTCTTATGGTTTCTGCTTTTCTGTATTTATGAGATGAATGTAATGTACTATGCATTTATTCTGCAGGAAAGTGCTAAACTGCATGTCAGCATTTTGGAAAGCACATAATAAGCAATTTGCATGTGCCCAAAGGTATGTAAACTTTGACTTATAAAAACAGTTCTTAGATGTATCTCATTATGTTGGAATTTTAAATGAAATACTATGTTTGGAAAGGATGGTGCCAACACTCACAGAAACACATTTTAAACTAACAACCTCATTTTTACATGTCAAACTATACCCTTTGCAGAGGGTACCATATGATGGAGTAACACTCAGCACCCATCCCCATAAAGGCCATGTCCAAAATGTAACTTCCATCGAAGAGTAACTTGTTTAGAAAAATGATGGTACTCAAAAACTGCTACAGATATAGAGATGCAGATATAGAGACTTGTCCATCAAAAAAGCCAAGGATCCACTCATAAAAACACCTAAGTTTTTAAGCTCCTTTGGTTATACTATATATATATATATATGTGTGGGTGTATATATATATATATATATATATATATATATATATATATATATATATATATAATATGAGTTCCCCTTGGTGATCAATTAAAGCCTCCTTAAATCCCTTCCCTTTTTCAAGCAAATAAGTCAGTTTTTAGTAGCTCAGAAAGGATGAATAGTATGAACTGATGGGATGGGAAAGAGAAAAAAGAAAGATAGTCCAGAAGATATGTTATTTCTGGTTCTCTCTGAAATATTCCCAAAGTGATTAAAATACCTATGTGGAAGATTCAAGATCAAACACAGCCAACAAAACGTACTTAGGTCTTAAAGCGATGCCTTTCCCAGGAGTCATAATAGATAAAACACTGAAGCTTGGATATAGGAAGACCTGATTTCAAATCTGTTCTTGGTTATCTAATATTTGTATGACCTTCAAGCCACTTAAACTCCATGTGCCCTGGAGTTCTCAATTGTAAAATGAGAATAATAGTAATAGTACCTACCTTATAGGAGCATCTAGATGGCACAGTGGATTGGGAACAGGCTCTTCAAATCTGACCTGAGACATTTACTATTCATGTGACTCTGGCAAGTCACTGAAGGCTGTTTGCCTCAGTTCCTCATATATAAAATAAGCTAGGAAAGGAAATGGCAAAACATTCCAGTATCTGCCAAGAAAACTCCAAATTCTTATTCCTTCCTTCAATTCACAATGCTACCACCAGGGAGAGAGTCAGTCAATTCCTTTCGTCCATGGTAAAATCTAGGGTAATATTTTTGAGGACTATTTCTAGAGAGCTAGTCTGGAAGAATTTAATATCATAATTTTTCAAAACTAGAAGGTCCTTAAGGGATTATCTAGTCCAGCAATAGGAAACTGAAATAGAAAGGAAGCCATTATACAGTACATAAAAATACTTGCAAATGACACACTTAGAAAACCACATTTTTATATTATCTATGTCTATTTTATTTTTATTTATTTTGTTAAATATTTCCCAATTACATTTTAGTCTGATTCAGGGACACTTGGAAGTGTTGGGCCACATATTTGACAGCTCTATCTAGTCCTACCTCCTATCCTTAAAGATGAGAAAAATGGAGACTTGAAGAAGAAAACTAACTTTCTCAAGTTTCTATAAATAACAAATGTCAAAATTGGGAATCAAACTCAGGTCCACTGTCTTAAAATCCAGCTGTTTTTACTACGCCAAAGTGCTTCCATGTGTGCATATGTCAAATACCTCTTTATGCATCAATAGCTTGGCATGGTATAATGGATAATGTGTTGGACTTTCAAGTCAGAAAGGCTTGGGTTTAATTCTTATTGTTGACATTTTGGAATAGATGACTATGGACAACATTCTTGCTCAGACTCGGTTTCCTTATCTGAAAAATGGGGACAACAATACATTAAGTATCATAAGGCTTCAAATGAAAAGTAGAACTACAGGAATAACAGAATTGCAGAATTTGAGAATTTAAAGAGATCTCAGTGGTCATATAGTCCAACATGAAAGGAATCCCCATTATAATATATGTCACAAATGATTGTGTAGCCTCTGCTAAAAGACCTTCAAGAAAAGGGGAATTGACAATTGTCACATATTACGAAGGCAGAGAGTATATTGTTTATCATTTTAGAATCTGAGCTAGCATTGGGCTTTGTACATACTATGTACTTAATAGATGTTTAATCAAAATGAATTAAATGTGTACACACACACACACACATATATATATATATATATATATTTATGTATGTGTATATATAGACAGTCATAACTTCAGGTCAAGTAGATTCAATCCTAGTTGACATTTCAGGTACACAAAAGTGTCAATTCTAACATTATTCTCTCTTTTTGGTTTCCCCAAATCTGTATTATCAGCAGTCCTCAACTTCAAACTCATTTATATGGAAATTAATAGCTGTTTGATATGCATCTACATACTGTACCTATGCTCTGATTGTGATTTCCAGAGATTACAAATTTATTTTTGGAGAAGAGAATAAGAGGTAACAACTTCATCTTAGCTGGAGGAATACAGGCAAAAGTAACCTATAATTGCCTAACTGGGTGATTCTTGAGAGTTGTCACAGCTCCAGGACAAATTGCATGGCTCTGGTATCAATAGTCAGAAAAACAATATGGAGTTAAAGCAAATTTAAAGGCCCCAAACTAAGTGTCATGTGGACTTAAGGGAATTCTTAATGGCATGGGGACGGTGACATGAGGAAAAAGGAGAAGGATAGAGAGGTAACAAGAACACTTGACCTGAATTAACTTTTTATGTGCCAGATACAACAGAGAATCTCACTGACAGAAAAGTTAAATGTAAAATGACAAGCTCTAAGGTTCTTTTTCCTGAGTGGGCAGAAAGAAAGAGGAAAAGAGAAATAGAGAGAGAAAGGAGAGGAAGAAAGAGAGAAACAAAGAGACAGAGAGACAGACACAGACAGAGACAGAAATAGAGGCAGACACAGAGATAGAGGCAGACAGAGACAGAGAGAGAAACAGAGAAACAGAGAGGGACAGAGGCAGAGAGGCAGAGATAGAGACAGAGACAGAGAGACACAAAAAGATACAGAGAGACAGAGACAGAAAATACTCCTCTTCAGAGAGAAGAATATCTCATCCTAAACATAGATAGCTTCAAGACATGATAGTATCTCATAGAGAAGAAATCTATCAATAAATGACAGTAATACCTCTATAAAATGGCAATGAGTAGAGTGGTAGATTTGAAGAAAGAAGAGTATATATGGTAAA
The DNA here is from genome assembly GCF_902635505.1 of Sarcophilus harrisii. NCBI lineage: Eukaryota > Metazoa > Chordata > Mammalia > Dasyuromorphia > Dasyuridae > Sarcophilus > Sarcophilus harrisii. Next base: position 191,375,607 of record NC_045427.1, on the reverse strand, counting down.
TGCAGACATAAAATAGAGTAGGAATGTAACATAGATACCTACTGGGAGATGGAGCCAGTAGAGTTGCATCCCCAGCAATGTGAATTGTCTAGTCAGTGCTCCTTCTCATAGTACTTATATGGCTCTCAATGGAAGAATATAGCATTTATATTCAGTGTTATTTTTTCTTGATATCTACTTTGTTATTTTGATTTGATTATAACTTTGATATTAGATTTATGTCTCTTGATCTGTCAGAAGAGAATGTACTAGATGGAGGTTCATCATATTTGTATAAGATTACACAAAGTAACTCACACAAAAACTGGGACATAACAAGGGATTCTATAGCTTTCTGGGATCCATATTACATATCATTTGATTTTTGTTAGTAATCAAGGCACAATGTAATGAAGGCTTGAACCAAGATGATGACAATAAGAGTAGAAATAGAGATATTGCACAAAAGATACTGTAGAGATAGAAACAAAATCTCCTTGTAAAGAGGAGACATATGGCAGCCAAAATCAACATTTCTTCAAATACTGACCTTCAAATGTTGCCTTATAATTTCCATTCATATACATACCCTCATGTGCTTCAGGATATAAATTCTTACAAAATCCTGTAAACAATAATAAGAAAGATTTTTAAAGTATCATTTAATATAATATCAAGAAGTTATGGTGGAGAAAATGAGTCTAAAGGAAGCTTGGTTTTTTGAACAATAAAGATAGACAGTTTCAAGAATATTTATAGATTAAATTAGGACAATAGATAAAGATGGAAAATATTTTCCAACATTTCTACAATAAATTCCTTTAATTTTCTTTGAAGGGATGAGGAGAAGCAAGGAGTATTGTATAGAGTACCATTCTCAAGTCCCATGCCTAACAAACTAGTCACATAACCATAGCCATGTCATTTACCCTTTTACCTAGCCAACACCGTAAGAACCTAAATTGAAGAACAGTAGCTATTCTTCATTAAAAGAAGATGTATTCTCACTTGTAGTTTTCTCCTCTGACAGAATCACAGATCTATCCTCTTCCCCTTTCTTTAAAAAAAAAAACACAGGGAACCACTATATTTGGATTTCAACACCCTATTCTCAAATAAGTTATTCTAAGAAAGTAGGAACGGTACTACAAAATGAAGATGAGAAACTCTCTTGTACAGTACAAGTCTGTATTAAATGCAGCACAATTTTGAAAGCCTTAGATAATAGACTTTTCAAGTTACCTACCATAGAAGAAGGGAAGATAGTAATAATACTTTGGACAAAAAACATGAATGTAATTTTGTTTTTAATTACTCAAATGCACATTATTTCCTTACAGTAGAATGGAAACTACTGGAGGCAGGGACAATTTCATTTTTGTTTCATCTTCAGAACACAGTAGAGTTCCTTGTATGAAGTAGGAGCTTTTTAAATGTCTCTTACAGAGCTTACAATTTATCAGAACAGGTGTATATATATTATATATATGTGTGTTATATATATGTCATATGAGTCACTAGCAACTAGTGATCGGGAAAGATTTTAAATAGAAGGTGGCACAGAAGAGAATTTTGAAAGAAAAAGAAGGAACCAAGAGATTTTAAGAGATAACAAAAGAGGGAGGGAATTAATGCTAAGCATAAAAAGGAAAGTCAAGGCAAAGGCCTGGAGACAGGAGATGTCACATATTTAAATTTAATTAAACATAACTAAAAGTCAGCATTACTATGTACTTTGCCAGGGAAAACAAGTCATTAAGGTTCACATAACCAAGAGGTTACATATATGAATCTGTCTCTCTTTTTTTCTGTTTCTGTCTGTGTCTCTCTGTTTGTGTATATATGTATATCTCTGTGTCTATCTCTGTCTTTGTCTCTTTGTGTCTTTGTGTCCTTGTCTCTCTCTGCCTCTATCTCTGTTTCTGTCTCTATGTGTCTCTGGGTCTCTGTCTTTGCCTCTATTTCTCTGTCTCACTCTGTTTCTCTGTTTGTATGTGTGTCTGCTTCTCTCCATCACTGTGTGTATATGTGTGTTTCCCCCTTCCCTTCCTCTTTCTCTTCCTCCTTCACTCCCTCCCTCCCTCTTCTTCCCTCCCTCCCTCTTCCTCTCCTAAAAGGGTAAATGACATGGCTCTCTCTCTCTCTCTCTCTCTCTCTCTCTCTCTCTCTCTCTCTCTCTCTCTCTCTCTTTCTCTGCCACTGTTTCTCTCTTTCTCTCTGCCTTTCTTTTCTATATCAGTCATCTATGTAAAATCCATCCTTGGTTTTCCCTACCCAGGGATTTAGTGAGTGTCGGCAAAAAATCTCTCAGAATGAATCCTGGCCTCCCGTGTGCATATTTCAGTGACTGTTGAGGCCATTTCACTCTTGACAATCCACATTCTGACCACCCAGCCACAGAGCTACACCCTCAGCAATTTTCCAAAGTGTTCTCTGGCAATTCAGCCGCTGACATGGCCAGGTGGTAACCCAGCTCCCTTCAGTCCCCCTAGCCCAGGGCAGCAGCCTCGGCCTACGATGAATTCCTTGCTCTTTTTAATATTTGAAAAGAAGTTATTTATGTTACAGGATTATGGAGAGATTGTTAGCAATTACCAAATGCGATCAGTTAAGCTGTGCTTTTTCCAGGGGGAAGGGTGCTAGAATCTGTCAGCCCAGCTTTTAAAGTCATGCAGATAATTTACGGTGTTTTATTGAATTTCGCATTCATTTCAAAGTGGCTTTTGCCAAGTTTGTGTCTAATGTTGCTTCTTTTCTTCTTTCAGGAAAAATCTGCCTCCCTGGCCTAATCCCCTGAAATCGGCAGGATTTTCTATTGCTGCAGTGACACCTGCTGTTGAAAATAAAGTTAGTCATTTCTCAGAGAAAGTCTCTGTGGAGCAAAGATTGCTTACAGACAGCCAACATCTGGGTGTTAAAGTGATTTGTTTTGTGGGGGATAAGTACAGGGCTAAAGCATAGAAATTAAATGAGAGGCAAGGGAAGGAAGGGAGAAAAGAGGGAGACATGGAGAAAGGTAAAGGGAGGAGCAAAGAGAAGAAAGGGAAGAAAGAAAAGAAGAGAGAGAAAGAAAGTGAAGGTAGGAAAAGAAAGATAGAAGGAAAGAATGGAGGAAACGAAGGAAGAGAGGAAGGAAGGAAGGAAGGAAGGAAGGAAGGAAGGAGGGAGGGAGGGAGGGAGGGAGGAAGGAAGGAAGGAAGGAAGGAAGGAAGGAAGGAAGGAAGGAAGGAGAAGAAAGGAAGGAAAAGGAAGGAAGGAAGAGAGGAAGGAAGGGAAGGAAGGAAGAGAGGGGGGAGGGAAGGAAGGAAGGAAGGAAGGAAAAGGAAGGAAGGAAGGAAGGAAGGAAGGAAGGAAGGAAGGAAGGAAGGAAGGAAAAAGGAAGGGAAGAGAGGGAGGGAGGAAGGAAGGAAGGAAGGAAGGAAGGAAGGAAGGAAGGGAAGGAAGGAAGGAAGAGAGAGAGGGAGGAAGGAAGGAAGGAAGGAAGAGAGAGAGGGAGGAAGGAAGGAAGGAAGGAAGGAAGGAAGGAAGGAGGGAGGGAGGGAGGGAGGGAGGAAGGAAGGAAGGAAGGAAGGAAGGAAGGAAGGAAGGAAGGAAGGAAGGAGAAGAAAGGAAGGAAAAGGAAGGAAGGAAGGGAAAGGAAGGAAAGAAGGAAGGGAGAAAGGAAGGAGGGAGGGAGGGAGGGAAAGAAGGAGGGAGGGAGGAAAAAAAGGAGGGAGGGAAAGAAGGAGGGAAGGAGGGAGGGAGGAAATAATTTATTAGATTCAATAAAAAGGTAAAAAAACAAAATGGCATTGTTGACATGATATCAAAACGTTTGACTACTGTCTAGGTCTGCCAGAGATGGAGCAATAACAAAAAAGCCTAAGAGTTAGGCTGAGATTCGGTTTCATTAGTTAGGTCTTCCAGGAAGAACTTATATTAAACCAAAATGTATAAAGCCTTTATCTTAAAGTAGAAAAAAATCAAACAGATAATGAATCCATCAACATATATTCATCAAGCAACTACAATGGACAAGACCCTATGCTGGGCATTGAAGGGGAGATAAAGATAAATAAGACAAAGTTCCTTCCCTGAAAAGACAATACAATAAACAGATAGAAATATGAAAACAAATTGATAAAATTTAAAGTAATATATAATAGTACTGAGCCTGGAATCAGGAAGACAAGAATCTGTATCTTGCTTCATATACTTATTAACTGCATAACCTTGGGAAAGTGATTTAAACTTTTCTTTCTGTAAAATTGGTATAATAATGAGTAGCTAAATGGTACAATGGATAGAGCATCAGCTCTGGAGTCAAGAGGATCTGAGTTCCAATATGGCCTCAGACACTTAACACTTACTAGCTGTGTGATCTTAGGTGAGATACTTAACCCCAATTGCCTCATTCCCTATCCCCCAAAATGGGTATAATAATAGCACCTATTCCCAGAGCTGTTGTTAGAATCAAATGAGATAATATTTGTAAAGTGCCTAGCACATGGTAGACACTATAGAAGCACTAGCTAGTCATAATAAGAAGAGGAAAAAGAGCAAAGAAAAAGAAGGAAAAATATATAGCTTAGAGAAGTTCAATGAGATTCAAAAATGTAATGAAAGTTCTGAAAACGGAGAAATCATTTCTGACTAGGAGGATAAATGAAAATTATAAAGAGGAAATGGCATTAGATTTGAGTATTGAAGCATTTCAAAATACTAAAATGGCTGGGGAATTGGAGGTGGTAATATTATGGACCCAGGAAATTGTGAGTAAATACACATAGGTGGGAAAGCATCAAATGCGTTCAGAAAATTGAAATAGCCCAGGAATTTATGAAGGGGAAACCCTATTGAGTTAGAAAGATAGAATGTGGCCTGATTGTGGGAGACCTGGAATGCCAGAAGGAATAAAGTCATTTGCTAAGGTTTCTAATTGCATATCTTTGACAGTATCAAAAGTATAAGGAAAGAACTATCAGGTCCTTAACTTGTTCTCCATTCCAGATAAGATTATGAAATCAAAGAAGTAAGCATGCAATTCATTCCTAATTCTTTTTTCCTTCTGTCACAAGAGTTAATTTTTTTAAAAATATGTTGATATTTTTTCACTTTGTTTTTTTTTTGTAGTTCTATGTATTTTGTGAATTTAAAAACATTTTCTCCAATTTATTTTATTTCATTGAATAACAAAAATTAATTTTCTTATTTCATAAAAATCATCATTCTAAAGAATAAGCCTATATGTTTCTTTACTATGCCAAAGACATTTATGACAAACAAAAAAGAGTTAAAACCTATCACTTTGAATTATTTCAGTAACTATAGAGAAGACACCAGAAAAGGTCATGAACATAAAGAAAATGAAACAATTTCAAATGAATAAAGTTTCACATATATATATATATATATATATATATATATATAATTTTCTTGATATGTCAGTACAATCACACACATTGAATGTATGGTAGATACAGTCAAAATACATTTTTCATCTTATTTGTGCTTTCTACTCAGTTGCAACCAACTCTGGATAAGCTAATTATCACCTATTTCATCACCTTAACTAATTATCACCTTAACTTACTTTTCGTTAAGGAAAATACAAGGTTTTCTATATTATTTTTCTGTCTAGTATACAGTTTTCTATTTTGATATATTTGTCATTTCATCAATTTGAGTATTCCCATCCCCACCCTTACCTACCATTGTATATCATAACCAATCCACAGATTCTCATCATTTCTTATATAAAAGTTTTGGATCTCTTTGTAATCATGTGCATATTTAATTGATTCAAAATACATCCCTTGTTAAAAACAACATTAATCTTAGATCCAACTAAGATTCCTGACCAAATGCAAATTTTAATTTTAACACAGGAAAAATTACAGTGTCATAAAAAAGTACTTTGAAACTCAAGAGACTTGAATTTGAGGCTTTGACGATATCTGAGTCTAATATTGGTCAAGCTATCTAAATTCATTCTTAATATTTTTGCCTACAAATTGAATATATTTATTTCTACCTGATTGTTAGATACTAAACTTCAAGTTTTAAGAGACTTTAAAGGCGATCCAACCTACTTCCTTTCAAGTCACACATAATATAGTAGTCTTGAAAAATTAAAGAAAGGTCAAGGACATATAAGTAGTAGTATAAGTAGCAAAGTCAGAAATTTAATCCAATTAATCTAATTCCAAATCCAATATTCTTTCCATTAGACTACACTATCGGAAAATACTTGAAGAGTAACAGTTCTAAACATGGGTAAACTATAAATATTCCTTGCCCTCATTTTGAAAAACAGAAATGGCAAAATGGGTAAATCACTGCTCTTCTCCGGACTTTGTTCTCTCTTCTATTCCATCTCTAACCTTCTTTGTTCAGATTCTAAGCTTCCTTCCAGCTCTGATGTTCTACATTCTATGTTCTAAAACTTTTTCCAGTTCTGACATCCTACGGTTCTATGAAATACTATTTGATCCTTTCCACTTGTTGTGGAATGCTTTACACATGGACATGAAGCAATCAATCAGCGGATTCCAATATTTTGTGCATTACACTAACATTCCTCTCTCTGACTAGCATACATAAAATATGAGCATCGCTAATAAACAGCAGCTGTAGCCATAGAGCAATCTGAATCTTCGAATGGGGGAAGAGGAGGGGGGAATATCTTTAAGGTGTTTTTGGCACAGCTTCCAGGGCTGCTTTGACCCACACTTTCCCAGATGTGTGGGATTAGGGTCGATCACTGCTGGCCTCTCTTAGGAAAATGCCTGCCATTCACCGGCACACCTGGGTTGGGAATTGCTCCCAGCAAGAACTTCTATTTTCCTATCCACCATCTCCTCCAGCCTTCATTGTCATGCTATGTTCTTCCCTTTATCACTTAATACAGCTTCCTCATTATTGGCATCTGGGCTGGGGGCTGTAACATAAACACTGAAAGTCCAAATCAAGATTAAAAAAGAGCAAAAATATTCCCATTTCAGATGGAGGAGCAGATGGAGCTCTTGGCACTTCAGAGGATTTAAATTGACCCTCTGCACCAAGCTAGGGGAAGACAGACTGTCACTACTGACTGGGAAACACTAAAGAGACCTGTTTTCCCACAGAATATACAGTAACATTTTGGAGTTCATCCACTCTGTGCTGTGCATGAAGAGAGAGGCCCCTGATTTTATCTAATCGGACAATCTTAAAATCCCGGAATAAATTATTTTACTCTTTCGAACCCATATGACAATTCAGAATTCTTTCAAATACTTTCCCTTTCCATTCCTCTACTGGTACAACCTGCTAGGAAAACACTTTTACTCTCTCCCTCTCATTTTCCTCCTCTATAACAGGAGAAGATTTAACTAAATGATTCATTCTAAAGTTTCTTACAGCTCTGAGTTTCTTTAAGTGTCTGATTCTGTGAAAAGGGAAGAAAAAAGAATGGGGAGGAGGGCAGGAAGTATCATGAGGATAACAGAGCACAGTGAAGATGACAACAGTGGTCAGATCAGAGGAATGCAGTGTAGTATAATCTTAGATGAGTTACTTTACTGGTTCTCAGTTTCTAAATCTGTCAAATGAAGGAGACAGAGACAGATTCTATAAGGTACCTTTCATCTCTAAATAATATAATCCTTTTTGTGTATTATTAAATGAGGAATCTTTTTTCCCCAGGATGTTTTTAGTGTATATGTGTCCAGATACCAAGAAAAAATGGAAAGAGCAAAAATTTTAAGTCATAGAATCATATAATCATCAATCATCAAAACCATCATCATCATAACAATATGTATGGTGTTTTAATGTTCATAAAGCAGATATATATGTATACATAGATATATACACATAAGCATATATATGTGTGAAATGCATATATATATATATATATACATAATTATGTAATTATTATTCACTTGTGTCTGATTCTTCATGACCCCATTAACTGAGTTCATAATATACTAGGTTCTTTGTCATAACTTTTAGCATTTTAATATTGACAACAAGGATTTCTTGGCAAAGATAATAGAATGATTTTTTTTTATTTCTTTCTCCAGTGTATCACCTGTTATCAGAACTCTCCAATATGACCTGGTCATCTTAGATAACCCTATACAGCATGGCTTAGAGTTTCACTGAGGTATTTGAGTCTCTCCATATATGACATTGTAACTCAGGAGGGAATATATATGTAATATAGATGATATATACATATATGTGAAGGGAATATATATTTATACATATAGAAGGGGTATGTAATATATAAGTATGTAAGATTAAATATATATATATATATAGTATATTATATATGTTAAATGTATAGTTACAAGAAACTGGAGCTGAGTGAATTTCCAGACTCACACGTTTGATAAGTATGTGTGACAGGATTCCTAAATCAAAATTCAGTCATCTACTTTGCATATTCTACATTACTTAGAGCTATAAAGGAACTCAGAGCCCACCTACTTGTATTCTTTCATTTTGGAGATGAAATTGAAGCATGGAAAAATTTAATCAAATGTTTCAAATTCACAGCCCAATGTGACCAGCAAAACTCCCCAGTGCAGCCCAAACTAGATTAAAATGAAATTAGGAAATGTTTAGCAAAATAAAAATTCACTAAAACATAAATAATGGTAATTTGACATGTCCTAAGTCAATATGCAATCCACAAAGATGTTTCTAATTGAATTTGACATCATTAGGTTAAGTAACTTGTCAAAGGTCACATAGGTAGAAGCTGAGCTAGGAGCAAATCTTAGTTGTACTACTTACTAATTATATGACTAGCCTTATGTTTAAGTCATCAGATTTCAATTTTTTTATCTGTAAGATGGGAAATTGAAGTAGATCATCTCAGAGGGTCCCCCCAGCTCTTCCAATGATACTTTGTAAATGGTTCCCTCCAGCTCTTCCAGTGATACTTTGCAGATACAGAGAAGTAACAAGTGGAAATAACAGTGTCTAGCAGTAAAAATACATGTATCATAGTCCCAGTTCTAGGATGGATTAAGTGAGGCAACCTTGGATATTGGTAATGTATCCTTTCCACACATTTCCCTCTTTGTAAAATGAAGGACATGGACTCTAAGACCCTTTCAAAAACAAAACCTCCATGACCCCAAGTAGAGATTCTATTCTCCTTCTTCATTCATATTTTTAGTACAAATATGATCTACACTTAAATTTGTCATTGAACCAAAGGATGCATTGTTGTTTATTAGTAGTACTATTGTACTGCCTGGAAATCTATTCACAACTATTCTTTCATTATTTTAGGTTATTAGGTTTTCTTCTATATAAATCCTTCTTTTAGCTTTTAGACAGCTTGATGCAAAAATAGCTCAATCCATCCCAAAAAAATTTAAACATTTTGAAATTACTTCACTTTATAAAACACTTAAAATGAAAAGGGAGAAATCTATTTGGCACACTCAGTAGTGCCAGCATTTACTACAAACTGAAGGGAAAGGACAGAGAAAATGAAAGGGAAGAAAAGGGGAGATACAGGGAGAGGAAACAAGAGCTTTGAAGGTTAGATGACCTGAAATTAAGTCTTGGCTCTTCTTTCTATCTGTGTAACCAAGCAAATCATTTCTCCTCTAAAGTTTCAGTTTCTTCTCTATTAACTAAAGGGTTGAGTTACTAAGGTCCTCAGCTCTGGGATCTTGTGAACATCTATGGATACAATTTTCATATATTTCCCTGATACTAATCTGTTTGCTAAATCCCTTTAATTTTTAATTTGGTTCAACCTCTTAGTCCTAGTTATGTATTGACCACAACCTCTAGGACAAGCAAAAACGAATAACAGGAATAACAATCAGAATGTGAACATTTTTTACTCCCTCTAGCCATGTGTCTCTAAGAATAATAGAATTATATAATGTCAGAAGTGGAAGGCACAAATACAGACCCTCCCTTTCTCATATGGGGAAACAAAGGTTCAGAGAATAGGTTGTATTATAGTAGAAAAAAAGCTATGGATTTAGAAGTCAAGACCTTAAGTTCAAATATCAGCTCCATCATTCATTAGATGTGTATGATTATGAACACCTTCCTCAACATCTCTGAATCTCAGGTTCTACATGAGAAGTGGGGACACTCATTTTTTCCACCATCTACTCACAAGGATGTTGTTAAGAAAGAATTTTGTAAGCCCTAATGTCCTTGGGAAACATGAACTGTTAGAGCAATGTGACCTTCATGTATGAACCTTTCATATGCAAAGGCCAAAATAAACTTTGAGGGACTTCTCAGTCTTCAAACAAGTGACTTCTACTCATAAAGATCTGGAAAGTTTACTATGTGATGCCATGTGATGTGTCATTGTTAACTCTTTCAAAAGCACACAGTTCACAAAACTGTGAAGAAGAAAAGAAGAAAAAATATTGAAGATATAATATCAATAATATAAATATATAATAATATAATATAAATATATAAATATAAATAAGAACATAAATATAAAAATACAGAAGAAAAAATATTGTCAGGTCAAAGAAAATATATCAGAAACCTGATAAAATTTCTGGAAAGTAAAGCTAACAGCCCTTGCATACCCTTGTCCCAAAGTATCCTGGAGAGTTTTAGTGTTTTTGTACAACACACCACTATGTATAGGGTTTCCACCAAATGTTTCTCCTTGCTGTTTCCCAACAGATGGTGATGCATGTAGCTCCCTTACCTATTTTTTTTTCTGCAAGACTGGAAAAAGGTTATGGTACAGTTGCCTATCATATCTTCCCAGGTCAATGCATGATACATAGGCATAACTTTTCAGTCCACCAGCATGCATCTCCTAGTATCACACCTGTGCTTTGTGTTGAAGATAGAAGGACAAAAAAAGTGGTGTGAGGAGGAGTCAAGATGGCAGAGTAAAACCAGGAGCTGTTCAAGCCCACCCAGTTTCCCTTGAAAACCACATGAAGCCAAACCTTTGAACACAGTCTGAGAGAAAGAGCTCTCCAGTTCAAAATAGATTGGAAAACATTCAAGAAATGTCAGTCTTCCTGGGGTGAAAAGGGTGTTCAGCCCAGGTCAGATTGACTCTGGGAAAGCCAGGGAGAGAGTCTTTATCACAGCAGATCAACAACTGAGATCTCCCGGTCCTGGCTCATTAACAGAGCAAAGCAGAGCAGTAGGAAAGCCTCCAGTCCCAGATCAAAAGCCAAATTCTAAGAAACTGTTTTCTGGACTAGGTAGGGCTACCCCCTGCCGTGAACAAGGAGCCCCTGTGCTCAAAGCCAAGGCTCAAAACTGCACAGGAAGTTTGGGACAGCACCCCCCTTTATCCCAGGAGCAGAGTTCAAGTATAAAAGACACAAAATGAACAAGAAACAGACAAGAACCTTAACCATAGAAAGCTACTATAGTGACAGGGAAGACCAAAACACCAACTCAGATAAAGACATAAAGTCCACAGAGGAAATCTCAAAGAGTAAAATGAATTGGTCTCAAGTCCTAAAGTTCTCATAAATGATTTTAAAGGACAAATAAGAGAGGAAGAAGAAAGACTAGGGAAAGGAATAAGAGGAATGCAAAAGAGTCAACAGTTTGGAAAAGAAAGGCAATTCCTTAAAAAATACAATTGGTCCAATGCAAAAAAGTCCACCAAAAAATTCAATTCCATTAAAAACACAATAGATCAAGTTTTTTAAAAAATTCACTGAAGAAAACAAAACCTTGAAAAGTAGAATTAATCAAATAGAAAAGGAGATACAAACATCAATTGAAGAGAATCACACATTAGAAACCAGATGGGGCTAATGGAAGCTAAGAAAAGACTCTATGTGACCTAAAGAATCAGTAAAACAAACTAAAAGGAATGAAAAAAAGGAAGAAAATATAAAATACCTCATTAGAAAAACAATCGACCTAGAAAAGGGATTCAGGACTCACGATTTAAAAATTATTGGTCTACCTAAAGACTAAAGACTATGACCAAAAAAGAATCTAGATAGCATTCTTCAAGAGATCATTGAGGAAAACTGCCCAAATATACTAGAAACAAAGGTGGAAATAGTCATTGAAAGAATCTATTGGTTTCTTCTCCAAAGAAATGCCCCAAGGAAAACCCCAAGGAATATCCTTGCAAAATCCCAGAACCATAATCTCAAGGGAAAAATACTGCAAGCTGCCAGAAAATAACAATTCAAGTATCAAGGAGCAACAGTCAGGGATACCCAGGATCTGGCAGCATCTACAATAAAGTATCAGAGGAAGTGGAACACCATATTCCAGAAGGTACAGAACCTGGGGTCACAACCCAGAATTAACTACCCAGTGAAACTCAGCATCCTCTTTCAGGGAAAGAGATGAATCTTCAATGAAATAAGAGAATTTCAATATTTTCTTTTGAAAAAAAAAAACAAAATTATACAGGAAATTTGATCTTCAAACAGAATATAAAAGAAGCATAGAAATGTAAAAAAGGGGAAATTATAAATAGATAGATAGATAGATGTATAGTTTATAGATATGTAATTTAAAGGTTAAGCTGTTTACATTCTTAGATGGGAAAATGATATCAGTAACTCTTGAGAACTATATCTGTACTAGGGCAGACAGAAGGAGGCATCACATGGATGGAAGGCGCAATTATAAATGAATTCTGATGTAATGATATCAAAGAAAAAGACATTAAAGGGGGGAAAAGGGACTGTACTGAGAGAAGAGGAGAAGGTAGGTATAATGGGATGAATTAGATCACATGAAGAAGCACAAAACACCTATTACAACAGAGAGAAAGAAGGGAGAGTGATGAGCATTGTCCGAAGATGAATCTCATCAGTTTTGGTTCAAAGTAGGAATAGCAATCACTCAATTCTGTAAGGAAATATATCTTATTTTGTAAAGAAGTAAGAGGAAAAAAGGAAAAGAAAAGGAAAGGCTGATAAAAGGGAGGGAAGAAACACTGGGAGAAAAGAAATAAGAGAAGGGAAGAGGGATGATAAAAGAGAGGGCAAGTAGAAAGTGGAGTGGTTTAGAAACAAGACATTACTAAGGAGGGACAGGATGGAAAAAGAAAACAAGTATATACAGGGGAAAATGGGATAGAGGGAAATTCAGAGCTGGTAATCATAACTGTGAATGTGAATGGGATGAACTCTCCCATTAAACAAACAAACAAAAAAAAGCAAATAGCATAGTGGATCAAAAAACAGAATCCTATGATAAATTGTTTGTAAGAAACACGTTTGAAACAAAGAGATACATAGGATAAAAGTAACGATAAAAGCATAATTTATTATGATTCAGCTGTAGCAAAAAATCAGGGATAGCAATTTCTATCTCAGATAAAGCAAAAATAAAAAAATAGATCTAATTAAAAGAGATACTAGATCTGTATCCCAAGGAAATCATAAACAAGGGAAAGGGATCCACATGTGCAAAAATGTTTGTAGCAGCTCTTTTTGTGGTGGCAAGGAATTGGAAAATGAGTAGATGCCCATCAATTGGAGAATGGCTGAATAAGTTATAGTATATGACAGTAATGGAATATTATTGTTCTGTAAAAAATGATGGACAAACTGATTTCAAAACAGCTTTGAAAATTTAAATGAACAAATCCTGAACAAAACAAGTAGAACCAGGAATATATTCTACATAGTAATAGCAAGATTGTGTGATGATCAACTATGAAAGACTTGGTTTTTCTCAGTAGTTCAGTGATCCAAGACAATTGAGATAAACTTTGCACAGAGCTATATCATAAAAAGAACTATGGAGATTGAATGTAAATCAACACATGCTATATAGGTTACTTTTTTCCTGTTTTTTTTTTCCTTCTGTTGTGGCTTTTCCCTTTTTTGTGATTTTTTCTCCCAACATACTTCATAAAGAAATGTATATTTAAAAAGTTAATATACATGTACAAAAAAATCAAATACGTATGTGGGGAGAAAAAGTGGTGAGGCTAACGAGAAAAAAGATAGTTTTAACATTTTCTAGATAAAATCCTTCTCTCTCATATGCCACTGAAAAGAATATACACTCCATAATTTCCCTGTTTTATAAGAAAACAGTCTGCTCTATATTATATCTCTAGGATTTTTTTTTCTTTCTGACCTCTGTACTGACTAAAATTTACCCAATGTTCATAAAAACCCCATCTTTTTATCTGTATAGATCTTCATCACTGCCACAAAAGTTAAAACTTGTTTATTCCAAAATCAATTTTTCTCCCTCAGGCTTTTGTCTGAGTGCCTCTTGCCTGAATGAGTATTACCATTATTTTGAAAGCTGGAAATGATGACCCAATTTTCCCCCCAAATAGTTCCTAAACCCTAAGGCATTTCTTTGGATAGAACTGAATAGATATATTCATAAAGTCATAGTATTCATAAATTTAGAGTTGTAGAATACCTTACAAGTTATGTAATCCAATCCCTTTCCCCACTTAACAGATGATAAAACTGAGACCCAGAGCTTATGGTGAATCAATTTGCTTGGGCATCATAATGGTACCAATCATTACTTCCTACATGCTTAATAGTCCCTTAAAATTCAAACCTCCTTAAACATAAAAAAGCAATAACAGGATAATGATTTGCCCCAGGACCATTTCTATCCGAATTCTATCAATCAGTCATGTTCACTACAGCCAATTAATAAAATGTCATTTTGCTAGAACAGAGATTTTTGGTAAGCAGAAGGGTTAGTGCATTAAGTAAATGAAATAGCTGCTGAAACATTTTTAGAAAAAAATCATTTTGCTCACATTTATTTCACAGCATGTGTCTTCTGACAAGAGGCGAGAAGCACTATTTCATCTTAAAGAGCTAAATTTTATTTGGGAAACTCACTCCTCACCTTTGGCCTCTAAGATGAGAAGGTTGGAGTAGATTCTTTCTAAAGTAACTTCCACAACATTCTATAAGTCTCTAAATCTAAATAAGGAAAGAGATTGGAGTCAGCATTTTCTATTTAATAATTTGATAATCATTACTGGGTACCTACTATGTGCAAAATAATGTTTTCAACTCTGAGATAAATACAAAGAAAAATAAAATATGCTCTCTTCCCTCAAGAAGTTCACAATGTAGCAGAAGGAACAATACATATACATAAATACACAATCAAGATGGTGCAATATAGAAATTTATTAAAGAACATTTTGTTGCAACAGATCTTTATTTGTCTCTGTTGACATATTATTCACAGTATTATATCATGGACTTTAGATTCTTAGATTTAATTTATGTGTAGACTTTTGGTTCTATTCTGGGATCTTAGTCATTTATATGTACCTGCTGTCAAATTCTACTATTATTGAAGTAATTGATGTCTGAGTGTCATGAAAATATTTCCATCATTTTTATAACCTTATTACAAATTGACTCTGTGGATTTCTATTATTCTTCCTCTCTTACTCTTCTTCCTCTTTTTTGTGAAAAAATAATATTCTCTGGAGAAGACCAAGGTATTAATAAGTATCATCATTGTCCATTGGTTCATTTAACTTCTGAATTCAAGCTTTAAATTTTCATTCTCTATCTTTTCTTGGCCTACATTAAGAATTTTATACATTTTGAGTCCCAACGACATTCAATAGGAAAATCATGAATGAAAGCTATTAAAAGCATTATTTTGTTTTAACTAATATGCTATGCTCATACCATACTCAAAATGTCTTTTGAACATTACATTCTAAGTATGTCTATCTCCTTTAATTTCACTTAAGGCACTATTATTTTTATCTTGCATATGCATACATGTCAACATGAATACACACACATATACACATATATTTTTTTTAGTTTGCATCAATTAAAGATTTTCAATGATTTTAGATTTCTCAATCTTTTCCTCTTTAGATTTAGTAACTCTGAGACTTCCTCTAAACTAGTTTTAGGAAGGCAGTTACTTCTTATAATTACCATGCATTGGATAGCAATAAAATATTTGACTTGGATCTTAGAATGCTGTTAAGGAAAAAAATCAGTGTTAATTCTTGCCTATAATTAATAGGACCTACTTCCAATTTTGCTATAATATAACACTGGTGTGTAATGAAAATAATATCTTCAGTTTATTTTTCCTGCACTAATAATTTGCTTGCCTGAGTGGTTATCTCCATCTGTACTAAAGCATTTCTATCAAGTGGTTTATTGTAATGTTTGATTTTTTCCAGTGTATTTTCTGCCTTATGATAACAGGGAATATTTTCAGCACTATTCTCTAGATGTCAAATTAATAATCACAGTGGTTGCAGGCAGGGCCAGGATGCAACCTTCTCCAGAACTGCCTGATTTCTTGAGTCTTACAAGCAATTATAACCCAAAAAGTAATGTAACAAAGACCCAGTTTGCAAGGATTTCTGACCACATCTTCATAGCTATTATATTGAGCTCAGGACACAAGAAATACCTTTTGTATTTCATTTTGCCTAATTCCTTGCATTTTTCCACTGATCTCACAAAATGAAGGATGGGTTGACCCTAACTCTTGAATGAGTTTGTATTTATTATTATTTCTGTTCTTATTATTCTTTATTTATGAAAAGTTAATTATTACCCCCAAAATATGAAACTTGACCAAGAAAAGATGTATATGTTTTTATGTGTGTATATATATATATTGTATGTATATTCATCACTCCAAAATTGTAACTTCCTGTCTAAGAGTATCACCTGTTTATTCTGTAATACTCTAATCAAAGTTGACAAGATCAGTTAAATAACCTGGGTTTATTGTGTGGCGACAATCTCCATCTGCCTCTTCCTCAGCATTTGATTCAGTATTTATTTCACCTGAAAGCATTACATTACAGGTCCTTCATCACTTTGATTAGTGCTTTAAGTTCCTTCAGCACTTATAAGATCATAAGATCATACATTTATAGCTAAAAGGAACATTAAAGGTCACTGTATCCAACACCCTCATTTTATAGATGACAAAATGGTATTTGGAAATTTTAAGTGACTTAACCAGGGTCAAAAAGCTAGTAAGTAACTTAGGCAGGCTTTAAAGCCAGTTCTTCATGACCCCAAGTCCAGTGCTCAAAGAGAATTAATTTATAAGAGTAAGAAATCCAACTATCATCCTAAATTCATCATTCATTATATATATATTACATTGAGCAAGTCATTTTACCACTTTCAGCCTCAGTTTCTCTCTCACTGCTTTATAAATTCATGAATATCATATTCAGGTGAGTTATCAAATGAAATAATGGCTATGAAATCATTTTGGAAACCCAAGTGCTACATAATTAGAAGTGATTCTTGTTATTATTTTTGTCATTTATATTATATTTTAAGTTAAAGGCATACTGCCTTGAGTCCATTTCCAATCCCCTGAGTTACCCATCTGGCCAATTTAAAAATGATACTATTAATATCTGACATAAGAACTGTTTGCAATCTGTCATTAAAAATACTTTTTCAGAAATTACAGTACACAATAAATGAAGGTTAAGGTACTTTTTTCTTCTAAATTAAGACTAGCAAATTCTCTCTATATTCCTTCTAAATAACAAAGAGGCTAAGACCTAGCATGTCAAATTTAAGCTTTAATTTGAGACCAACTTTAATAATAATAATAATAATATAGTTCACAATAGCTCTGTGAAAGAGATTATACAAGAACTACTATCCACATTTCACAGGTTTATCTACAGTTTTATTATCAGCAGGTTTGGAATAAGAAATGATATTGTATTCATTCATTCATTCATTCAACAAACATTTAAATACTTAATATGTTCAAGACACTGTATGGGTTTTAAATGTCAGAGCATCACTTCTTAAGGGATTAAAGGATTTAGATATGAAAAGAACCTCCAATCCAAGCCTGCTATTGTACCTGGGAGGAAATTGAGACCAAGGGGTGTCTAACATTACCGAGCTTGACTATGGCTTTATGACTTGTCCTCTATGCTGAAATTTCCTCCTCTCACTTTTTCCCTTTTACTTCTTTGGCTTGCATGAAGACTCAGATCAAATCCCCTGTACAAGACATCTCATCTTTCCAGCTGCTGAAGACATCTGTTCTAAGATTATCTTCTATCTATTCTCTGTATATATTACATGTCTGTGGAAAGTGAAAAATAAAATGACTAAGGAAACAAAGGTCCCATCTTCCAAACATATCAATTTGTTAAGCAACATACAACAATTGCCCATCTGGGGCAGATGGGAACCAGACCTCTTCAGAAGGGGACTGGTCCCTGAGTACCAGGACCTTTATGCATTAAAAATAATTACTCAAATAAGACCAATTAATTAAATAGAAACAACCAGGATACAATCTTAGGTAATCTGATTTCTAATTGGAGGAGAGATTAGGGACTTTCAAAGTTGAGAGGGGTAGCCTGAACAGATACAATTCCCAAAAACTAGAAAAAGAAGTGTCACCATCCCCACAAGTGTCCGTAAATATGTTTGTTAAGTTAACGAGTACAACAGGCACAATTCAAACCCACATTCCTAACTCCAGTTCCACTAATTTTTCCACTTTTATTTAGTTATTTAAGTATGTACATTATAACATGAATTCCCTTCATGTTCTTATCTCAGCTTCACAGGATTTGAATTGGAAAGAACATAAAAAGACCACCCATTCCAAACCCTCATTTAACAGAACAGGTAAGAAAGGTTCATAGAGAGAAGTGGCTGTTCTAAGATTTAAAGGTTCAAAAACAATTAACCATGATGCCATGTTTTCTAACTAGGAGTCTTTTGTGTTTTGATATATTCTTTGAAAGGCAGTGTTGTACAACGGAACAAATGTTAAACTGAATCAGGAAGATCTGCCTCAACTCTCACCTCTGGCACCCCTCCTCAATTGTTTCTGTTTTAGCCAGAAACCCTGACAGCTTCCCCTCTCAGATTATTTATTTTTTTGTTTGTTTTTTGACTTGGTAAAAAAAAAAAAAAAAAAAAAAAAAAAAAAGCCATTCTTTGCCTCAGTTCTTATCTGGTTTCCATCAAGGATTAGGCATTTCCTCAATCAAATTGAAATCTATTAAAGATTTTAATTTAAAAAGCCAAGATCTCCCACTGGAACAAGGGCCATCTTCAGTCATCCTGATCCATATCTTGTTGACGAACCCAAATGGCTCTGGAGAAAAAGTGAGGTTGGTGACTTTGCATAGCTCTTTCTCTCTTAAATCCAATTGCATGTCATGCTATCACCTCCCTAGTGTCTTGTGCTCTTCAAGATGGAAGGACAAACAATAACAACAACAATCTGTGACTACAGGTAAATAAAAGCCCCACTCATCATTCTGGGGTACTTTAGTACCCCACTCTGCTCAACAGTCCCCTTTGGGATTGTATTTATCCCCATTAGAATGTAAGATCCTTGAGAGCAGGAACTTTCTTGACTTTTTGTTTTTCCATAACTTACCATAGTGCTAGGCTAGTAATGAGGACTTAATAAATATTTCATTCATTCATTCAATATTGAGGGACTCTAGACCACAGTGATACCAGGGCCAGGCCTGTGAAGAGCAATAACCCAACACATATGAGTTAAGGTGCTCATTTTTCCTTCTGACTCTTTTTACTAATGTTTGAGAAGCAGATAGCTCATTTTTTCCACTACTATTCACACTAGCTGCTGTGAAGCCTCTATAAAAATACTCCCAGTACAGATCTTTGACCGTAGATCACTGTACCTAGCCCCAGCTGCAGATGGATGAAGCAGCTGGTCCAGAGAGGTGTTGTTCCCGACTCTCCCACACACACATGCTCAGGATGCAGAGAGCAGTACATCCACTCCCCAGCCTGCCTTTCCATTTTCCTCCAGATTTATGAAGCAAAGAAATGCCAAACCAAAAAAAAAAAAAAAAGATATCCAACTGTTTTTGGATACACACACACACACACACACACACACACACCAGACAATCACCTAAGGACATTTTGTAGTTAAGAAACTCATCAGAATGCTTGTATGGGTGACAACATTTGTGGATGACAGGTAAAATGAAAAAGGTTAATCTCAGATGCAGAAGGAATTTTCTTCCAGAGGGAGTATTACATAGTGAAAAGAGCCTTAGATTTGGAGTCAGATGACCTTCACTGGGATCCTGGATCTTCCACTCATACTCTGTGAATTTTGGAAAAATATACCATCTTCCTAGACCTCAGTTTCCTCCTCTGAAAAACCAATATTGAATAAGGGATGATCTCTAACTTCACTTCTAAACTCTAGGTTTCAGCTTTAATTCTTATGAGCTCCAGGAAAGTAGGAATCCTATGTGCATATTACATTGGAATGCTAAGTATGTTGTCTGTCCTGGGACTGGTATTTCTCATCACTATTTTATCTGAACAATAGTCCAAGGACCTGTTTGGGGTGTGGGTTGGGGGGGATGGGATTTTATGATTTGGTATAAACAAAACTGGATTTTATTAATTACTCTAAAGTTGTAAGCATATGTGCGAGATATATATATATTAGTTAAAACATGCCGGGCTCTCTTATACACTGACTTTCACATGATACTGTGATAGAACAGTCTCAGAAGGCATTTGTCAAGGACAAAACTGTTAGAGACTGTGTCAAAGTCTTATAATCATCCAACCCTTTGGTCAACTTTATCTAAGAACTCAGGCAGAGTATAATATAATCCAATGTCATGACTTTTCCAAGAAAGCACATTACAAGGAAAGATAATCATAAACTTTATTGTCACAAGAATCTTCAGATATATCCTTTTCTGTCTTGAAGTAGAACTGGAGAGTCAGTTTAGGAAACCAACCAAAATCCTTGACTCTTTCTGCTTCCCTCAGGCAGCCTAGAAGTTGGAGAAAAATTGGTACCATATTTAGGGATATTGTTACTATCTGCTGCCTTCCTATTTACACATATGAAGCTACTGACCTTTCTGGTTTTGTCAAGCTAGGAGTAAGCAATAAGAAATTATTATATATAATATTAACATATAATATTAGTTATATTTTTTCTGTGTATACACATGTATACACTATATAATGATTATTATGTAATTATATAATGATAGTTATAAATGTGTGTGTATATGTATGTGTAGATAGACAGATCATTTTATAGAACTGCTCACAGTACAAAACTCAAACAAAGCATTTCTAAACTTCATAAACCATTGCCAAAGAGAAGCTTCAGAATCATAGATTCACAGCTGAGAATGATCTTAAGAGATCATCTAGCCCATACCCATCATTTTATATGAGAAAATTGAGACTCCCAGAAGATAAAGGGCTTTCCTAAAGTTACACAGGCAATAAGTACCACCAAGAAGAGGAAGAAAAATAATAGATGTCACCAGTTCCCACAATAAATAGAAACTTAGAAAAATACTTCTGAAAGAAACAGATCACTTTATTGATAACTCTAAAGGATCAAATTCAATAGATGCTAGTAGATTACATGAAGTTAAGTAGAAATGATTTACCTATGGATAGATTGTAAAAGCTGAAATACAAAATGAGCCCCATGCATGTTAGCTCAAACAACCCATATGTTGACAAAAGAATATTGTTCTAATTGAGTTGTGTTATATGCATACCAAGTGATACATATTTATTTATAGCAGTAAAGGGGTTTATCATGGTAATTCTGAATCAGGTTATTATCACCTGAAATTGCAGAATTAGTTTTAAAGATTCTAACCATATTTATCAATACAGTGTGAAAGGAAATAATAGAAAGAATTCAACACAGTAATATAGGTTCAATACTTATAGTGATGTGGACTGTCAGCATTTTCCATTTTACATCTATAAAATATCAAATAAGACATGAACTAATGGTTAAAATTGCCATTTGCTACTTTTCATATTCTAGCAGATAAAAATCTCCATGCCCCCAATATTCAATGAATAACTTTACTGAAACAAAAGCATTATCAGAAAAAATTATTGTCCAGACATAATACGATCCACAAAAACTTTAAAACCATATTTCAATAGATACCACCAGATTGAATATTCATAATCTCTGAGCTATGTAGAATTAAAAGCTTTTCAATGTAGAGACCTAGTAGAACAAATCAAAACCATGTGGGAGGAGGATGAGGTATATTTCATCCAGTCATCTTATCACTACTGGAGTTTCCCCAAAGATGCTTTCAGTGAGAATACAAAAGATGATCTTATGTCTAAATATTTTTACTCACTTACAAAAAGCTATTATGATACACCCTTGAAAAGGTTGGTAGAATATTGTGTTAGATTATTGCCTTGAACCAGAACCATTTCTATATAAAACCCATGGACAAAGATGGGAAGAAGAGATAATTACAATAATGAATATATGGCACCTAAAAATTACAAGGTATTTTACATTCATAAAATAATTTGATCCTCCTAACAACCTTCTGAAGTAGTTTGCATGAATATTATTATCTTCATTTTGTAGATAAGGAAACAAAAGATAAGAGGCTAAATTATTTGTTCAATATTATAAAAGTCACAGTCTCGGGACTGAAACTCATGTTTCCCATCTTCTAGTTGAATGTGTTTTCTCTATATGAATGTTGCCTTATAGTGAAACATCCATTCTGCAATCATACAGTAAGACCTCATCTTTAATGCTGGTTCTTAGTTCAGACTCCAACCCTCACTTAGAGGCATGGTTTTGGAGTAGGTAAGTTATTTCATCTTTCTGAAATTTAGTTTCCTTGTCAGCAACATAACATATTTGGACTTGATTTTGCCTAAGGAATTTTTTTCAGTTTTAATATTTTATAAAAAATACATAGAAAAGCAGCTTGGTATGATGGATTGAATGCTGGGCTTAAAGTCAGGAAGACTTGTGTATAAATCTTGCCCCCCACATTTATGAATTCTGTGATCCTAAGCAAGTCACTTACTTTCTAGGTGCTTCAAGCAAAATCATAGAATGGAATTACTAATAAACCATTTGTAGGTTGCCATTTCTAGTTTTAAAAGATTACTGATACATTAAACAAATGAATGCAAAATGGTAAGGCCTTTAGCACTCCTATGATGATGTCTCTCAATTCTCTTTTCCCTGTGACCAAATTAGACTTACAAGAATTTTTCAATAACTTTATGTAATCCAACATATTTAATTATTCCTTAAAGGAATTTCTCCAATTTCTACTTTAAGACTTTTCCTAAATTCACCCCAGACATTAACTTTTGTTAATGTTAATGTCTTTTTCCCTGAGATAATTTTGAAAAGTGTTTATGTTTTTTATTATCAATGGTAATATAAAGTGGTCACGTACTTTAAATGCATTCATGACCCCAAAACAATAAGGTAATTGGATTTGTTTTAAGGATGCCAATTTTTAGGCTAACCAATGTTTTTCTTTCTTTCTTCTTTCCTTTTTTTCTTTTCTTACTTCTTTCATTCCTTCCCTCCTTCCTTCTTTCCATTTTTCTTTCTTTTTCTTCCTTTCTTCCTTCCTCCCTTCCTCCCTCTCTCCCTCCCTCTTTCTTTTTTCTTTCTTTCTTCCATCTCTAGTACATTGTCAGAAAAATAGTATTAGATCAGCCCAATGTGCCTGATCATAAGTTACAAATAAATGGAATTAGCTGATCTTAGAAAGACTATGAAGCATGTGTGTGCTTTCTGTAACTGGTTCTAGACTGCAAAATAGCTAGA
Source organism: Sarcophilus harrisii (assembly GCF_902635505.1). Taxonomy (NCBI): domain Eukaryota; kingdom Metazoa; phylum Chordata; class Mammalia; order Dasyuromorphia; family Dasyuridae; genus Sarcophilus; species Sarcophilus harrisii. The sequence goes on along the minus strand of NC_045427.1, from coordinate 191,352,075 downwards.
GAGCTTTTTTTAGTTGGCTGAATATTAAGAACTAGGGGTATTTTCATAAAGGCTTGCAATAGCCTTGGCCCTAATAGCCTTTTTGCTTTGGTTACTTTCGGATGGTTTGACATTTTTGCTGTCTAGGAGGGAACAAGACTGTAAGGGGAGGGTTGGGGCAGTTTCTTCTGAGGCCTTGTGATCCTATAAAATGATTCTCCATCATTGTCTTTGGCTTTTGTTCTCTTCTGTTTTAGAGATGAAGGGACTGGTATCTCTGATTTTGTTACTTTTAAAAAGTCAGAAAGGAAGTTCCGTCTCCTAGCATTCCAGAGACCATATTTTGCAGACAATGGAACATCAAGTTATTGAGCAAGGCAAGGAATCTCCTTTGGCAGTAATCTTCAGGACCCAGCCCACCATAGCTGAAATTAAGACCCATCTGGCAGTCATGTCACAGCTGGGATTTGAACTGGATCTGATCAATGCTCCATGGAAACTGTTCTGAGTGTACCCCCCTGAGGCATTGGGGGAAAACATTTGTACTTTTGTTTTGCCATATTTTTGAAGTAATACCCCTTTGTGAAAGCTAATTGATATAATGGTTAAGTAAAACTGGAGCATTATCTACTAATGGCTAGCTGTGGGGAAAACACAGCTGATAGGGCTTGAGCTGATGCAGTACAGGAAGAAAAACCCCTTTAAGGATTCTCTGAGAAGCCTAGGATCCCGAGTAGGGTGGGGGGTAGTGTGCAGCCTTCTTAGCTTTGGGAGAGAAACCAGAGCATACTTGCTCCAGAAGGAATCTATAAGAGCTTAAACAAAAAGTAAAAGCAACTGTTAGTTAAAATCTGTGATGTTTAGAAATGATCGCTCAAATGTCTATGATTCTTAAGTGAAAGTTCAAGAAAGCTAATTATTTCTGTGCAATATATGTGGACTGATTGGGAAAATAATACTCTACCTCTAGTATACAGTATGGCAACATGAAAATAAAATGTGGCCTCAAAGATAGAAAATTGAGTTCATACAATCTCATATCAAAACTTCAAGTATTTAGAGTTGATACAGACCTTTGAGTTTTTTTTTTTTTTTGGATTAGGAAATTTAAGTTGAAAGAGGTAAAGAAGCTTGTACAACAACATATAGTGAGTTACTAAGAGAGTCAGGATTTAAAATAAGGTCTTCTGACTCCAGATCCAGCATGATTTTTAACAGCCATCTTTCAAATCCCCCCTCTGACATTTACAAGTTATTTGACTTCAAACAAGTCATGGTCATCATCATCATCACCATAAATATCATAGCTAATATGTGTATTCCTTTAAAATTGAAGCTCAACTGAAGCTAGTGCAATCCTATAAGTTAAAGGGTTGTTATTAATCCTTATTTACAGATGAGAAAACAGGTAGATAGAGGTTGAATGATTTGACCAGGTTCAAACAGATGGCAAATGTCTGAAGCAGAATTCAAATTCAGGTCTTCTTGACTAAAAATCTAGCACTCTCTCCACTACATTACTTAGATGCCCAAGCCTCAGTTTTCTTCTCTGTGAAAAATGTGATTGATTTATACTATTCACTGGAACCTCAAATAATGAAGCTAAAGCTTAACTACTTTGGCCAGCCCTATAGTGAGAAGACAGGCCTCATTAGAAAGATTCCAATGTTGAAAAAAATTAAAGGCAAAAGGACAAGGGAACAACAAAGAGGAGATGGATAGATAATACTACAGAAACAACAAACAAGAACCTAAACAGACTAAAAGACAGTGAAGAATAAAAGGCTCCATGTGCTACAGTCCCTAGTTTCCTGAAGATTTGGACATGACTGAATGATTCAACAACAACAACAAAACTGTATTCCAGGCTTTTCTATTCTGAAGCTTATTCCTGAGGCCATGATTTATGAAGCCTAAGAAAATATACGTAGTGATTGTTAGGACATTTCCAGATCAGTCTTTTGGAGTTGTAAGGGCTCTGTGATTTCTTCTTTTAACTATTCTCTTTTTTCTCTCATTATTTTCACTATAGATATTTTAAAAGATTCCCATTCTAGGGGCTAAAATCTACCTGTTTCTAAAGATTTGCATTCTCAGACCCTTAATCTCTCTCACTCAAACTCTTCCACTCTTCTGAACACTAACATTTCTATGGCTAAAACCTTATCCAGGTCAGGATTCTAGATAAAAATTTCCATCAAACTCAGATATTTTTGTTTATAATTCAACTAATTTTTCAAAGATTATGGCTTCACACTCCATACCAAAATATTTTAATCAGAAGTGGGACCTAGAATAAAGACAAAAAAAATTCTGGATTCCAAGTTCTTGCCCTTTATCACCTTTCCCCCTTGAATGATGCTTGGAAGAACAAACATTTAAGCATTCTAGGAATTTTCTCAGACATGACATTTTCACTGTTAAATGAACACATTCCCAAGATCCACATAGTATTCTGTTGCTTAAGTTTTTTTTTAAATGCTTTATTTTTACAAGGTAATTTAGTATTGTTCATATACCATTTTCCAAATATGTTTATTCCCCTTATAAATTACAATTTCATAACAACCCATTTTAATGGTGAACAATTACTCAGTTTCTATTATCACTAATACTAATGTCAGTAACAATATTTCTCAATGATAGAAGAACATGAATTCTGTTGTTTTTCCTGTAAAAATTTTTTGGGTTTCAAAGTGGTATTGTTGGCTGATCAAAAAAAAAAAAAAATGTGAGGAAGAAACAAGATAATATGTTAAAAACATTTTGCAAAATAAAAAGTGCTCTCTAATCAGCTGATAATAAGAAGGAAGAGATGGCAAAATTTCACATTTTCTGTATAACAGAACAGTGTCTTCCCTCCTTAAATTCCGAAGAGTTTTTTAAAGTACCCTCTCCTTGGCTTGCTAGCCTAGTAATACTTGCTACAATCAACAACAATAAGTATTTATTAAACATTTGCTAAGGGCCTATCATCCAGTCTTTTTTTTTCCTGAGGCAATTGGGGTTAAGTGACTTGCCCAGGCCACACAACTGGGAAGTGTGAAGTCCTTCTGACTTCAGAGCTGGTGCTCTATCTACTGCACCATCTAGCTGCCCCATCAGTCCTGCTTTCAGTGCAACAGGCTTCTTCCTATACTTCAAAATGGCCAAAACAGAGGGAAGCAGAATGTGAGTACAAATCTAAACTCCTAGATTGTTCATCCTTTCATTGGTTTTTGCAATAAAATGAGAATTCTCAAATTTTGATTGGCCTTAGAGCTGCATCTCTTCTTCATCCATCCTGAAAACACTATATAAATAAAATACAAATCAATTTCTGATGTTAACTTCATGTTAGGAACCTTTATGATTTGTCTTCCAGTTTTTCCCCAACTTGATTTATTTAGGCATGGGAAGGTTAAATGATAGTTTCTTTAATGCAAACTCAAAAAGTTCATGGGGAAAAAAAAATTGGCCTTTAAGACCAGTCATCCTGAGTTCAAATCTTTACTCTGGACCTTAATATTTTGTGATCTTGGAAAAATCATTGAACCTCATTAGGGTTCTATAAAATTGTGGGATTAAACTAAATAATCTCCTCCTTTGCCCCCAAAATACTTTGATTGTGCCTGTGGTCAGCAAGTTTTATTTAGGTATATTATCGAAGTAAGGTAGTGAGACATAGAGATAACAAATGAATAGTTTTTGTGTTGAACAAGTGACCATGAGGTATTAAAAGAATTTAGAGGAAAATGTCCAGTGTATTATGGCAAAACATGGAACTCTACTATAGAGGATGAGAGGCCATGAAAGAAATTGCAATCTACAAAGAAGAGGGAGGATTTACACAAATAAAATGAGAGATCCAAAGAAACAGAGTTATGGAAAATATTGAGGAATGCTGACTAGCCCTAAAATTGTTTACAATCAATTAATCAACAAGCATTTGCTAATTCCCACATTACAGGTATTAAGCGATTCTTGAGATAAAAAGAGAAATACCTGACCACAATGAGTTTATATTCTAAAAGGAATGATGTTATGAAACATGAAATATGTATTCAGAAGAAACAATCAACAGCCAATAGAAACTTCATTTTCCTGCTAGAATAGAGTAATATATATTTTTAAAATAATAGTTTTTTATTTTCAAAATATTTACAAGGATAGTTTCAACATTCAACATTCAAAATTCAACATTTCAACATTCAACCTTGTATTCCACATTCTTTTCCCTCACGGACCCTACCCTCTCCCCAGCCAGCAAGTAATCCAATATATGTCAAATATGTACAATTCTTCTAAATGTATTTATACATTTATTATGTTGCACAAGAAAAATCAGAACAAAAAAGAAAAAAGTGAGAAAAAATCAAAAAACAAACAAACAACAACAAAAACAATGAAAAAATTATGTGGTGATCCATATTCAATCCCCACAGTCCTCTCTTTGGATACAGATGGCTCTCTCCATCACAAATCTATTGAAATTGGCCTGAAACACCTCATTGTTGAAAATATCCACATCTATCAGAATTAATCATCACATAATCTTGTTGTTGCAGTGTACTATGTTCTCGTCGTTCTACTCACTTCACTCAGCAGCAGTTTATGTAAGTCTCTCCAGGCCTTTCTGAAATCGATTGTTTCTTACAGAAAAATAATATTCCAGTAACATTCACATATCATAACTTATTCAGCCATTCTCCAATTGATGGACATCCACTCAGTTTCCAGTTTCTTGTCACCACAAAAAGGGCTGCCACAAACATTCTTGCACGTGTGAGTCCTTTTTCCTTTTTAAGTAATAGATATTTAACTAGTTTTGTTTTGTTTTTTTAATGGGGGATAGGGGTGTGGACTGTTAAACTTTGTATATATTTTTGTCTTTTGCTATTTAGCTACATGGCTATCCTAAGAGCCTAAGTTACTGTACAATGTAAGCTAGGGGTGCCTACTGTTCCTACAAGGTCACATGTAAAGGCACAAAGTTCACCGTCTCCCTCAGAGTCCAAGAGCAATCCATCCTATTGATGTTGACAGCGAGCCGAGGATTTAAGAGCACACTTCTGCTGTACCATACTGAGTTTATTGTTCGAGCTCTTTTAGTCAGCCAAATGGGAAATTCCACATTGCTGAAGCCTAGCATCACCCTCCTAAAAACCCAACTGATCTTGAACAGATTTTAGTAGCATTTCAATAGGAAAAACCTCAGGGGTCACAGATGGCTCCCTGGCATCCATTCCACTGAACCTCCCTTTCAGGGACATTGCTACAATTTGTATCTAGACACTGTTATTCTCCCATTAGCAAAAGCACATAGCTTTAAGCACTGGGGAGGAGCACCTGTTTTTAATGGCAAATTACTTGGTAATCATTAACCAATATCTAATAAAGTGAAACCTTTAAGCATACTGAAGAAAAACAGATGTTTCCAAGGTTTAATGAAAAAGGATTATGCACCATCAGACAACATGACCTGACCTCTCTCAGTCAACTGCTTTATAAAGCAAAAGCAATGTTTTTTACTGTGTGAGAACAGCCCCTGTCTACTTAAAACCAGCCAGGTGCACATATAAGCAGCCACACACACACACACACACACACACACACACACACTCACACACATACAGAATACAGATTCACACAGGGTAAAACAGCTTGCAGGTAAGAACTAAATAAAATACTTGAGCTGCCAAGAAATGACCTTCACCAAGACCTGCTACCCAGTGTTTCTTGCCTGGAAGTCTGGTTTAGATTTAGGTAAAATAATGAAGTAGGCAATGACTGTCTCTCTTAGCGAAGTCTCTCATTCCTGCCTTTGTGTGTTCAGCTAATTTATTCTGTCTCTCATGAATCGTTCCCAACCCGTTGTGAGTAAAATGTCTTTATTCTTCTTCCTAGTTATTTAGAAATTTTCCTGGAATGCAATCTTCTTCAAGGACCTCTCTTCCCATCATTTCCCTTTCTGATACGTGAAAAATACATGAACGGATTACACATATTGGAAGCTAGAAAGCCCTTAGAAATTATATAGTCCAAAACCCTCATTAAGAGGGGAGAGAGATTGGGACAGGATTTAGGGTTTCATGGGTATAGGGAACTCCAAAGGGAGGACAGTTCCTCTATAGATGTACGTCAACACCTCTCTGCCATTTACAATCTTAGATGCCTAGGACACTGAGAGGTTAAAATGAATTGCCCAGAGTCACATATTCAGCATGTATCTGTGATAGCACTTGAATTTGGATTTCTTTGCTGATTTTTATTGTCATGTTGCTTCTCAAAGGTCTGAGAGGAGATGGAGGTAAATAATTTAGTTCTATTCAATGAATATTTACTGTATACAAGGCAGTGTTATATGCTGTGATATAGAGAAAGATATAATATGATATTTGCCCTCAATGAATTTTATCACAGGTGACTATGATGTAAGTAGTAATGAAAAAAGTACAAAGAAAATGTCCTGACAAAGTTCTATGAGAAATTTTGGAAAAAAGAACAAAAACTTTTGGAGGAGGAAACAATTGCTTTGGGTATTATGGGTAAGAAAGGATTTTAAGAGCTGATCTCCTAGATAATATGGTGCCCTAACTCAGCTTAAAGCACCATAGTTGGTAGAATCTAAATCTAGGGATACAGAGGATGAATTTAGCCAAAAAGGAAATTTTAAGAACAATGTTTAAATGTATCAAAATCCCTTTGTTTTTTGAATCTCTCAGTTAATTAGATCATACAACATAGAGCATCAAAGCTGAAAGGGACCAATTCCAGAAGAGCATTCACATGGCTATTACTTTGCCAAGTCTCATTAATTCTCCAAAGTCAAAAACCAGTTGTGGTTAGAAAAAAACAAGACCATTTCAACAGGAGTACTCACTAACACATCTGTCCTCTGCCCAGCATTAATCAGACCATGTAGCCTCCTGGTGATTCCCCTCAACTCCCTCACATCAGAACCACCTGGATTCTGCCCCTTAATTCCTGGGCTCTGACAGGTGAGCAAATGCCTTATCTTTCCTGGAACCAGCGCCTCTGCTATATGTTCCAACCTTTTCCAGACCATTACAGCATTTCCCTCCTTTCTTACTCAACCTTTTATGCTGTCTTTTCCATTAGAAGTAAGATCCATGAGGGTAAGGATTTGGTCAGTTTTTGTCTGTGTACTCCAAGCCAAAAGTATAGCCCTTTTTACATAGAAGGCAGTTAATAAATGTTTGTTAAGTTATTGGATTAAAATGAAAAGTGAACCAATCTCATATGATACAAAATTAAACTTCCACATAGATGGCTCCTCCATGTCTTTGAACATGCCATCTGTAATCACTCACTCTCACTCCCATGCCATGACTGGCTAACCCCCATTTTTGCTACATATTTTCTAGATGACAACTTTTAGGCTATTTTTAAGTGCTACACACAGCCTACTTAAATCTCCCAAATGCATCTTCAGTGCCATTTAGACACCGCATGTTTTTAATCTCTGGCGAGTGTGATATTTCCATGATGTAGAATCACTAGGATAATATTTGCATTAACAAGAATGTGTATGTACATGCAATTTGAAATGAAAGGAAGTGCCATGCATCTTCCCAAATGTTATCTAGTCTACTCTCTTCCTCCTATTCAAATATCAGATTATTGGCCATCTGTGAGATAGGTTCTGCTGGAAGCACACATGGAATGGTGGTAGCCGGGTGAGTCCATTAGGAATTTATCCTAGACGCCAAAAGATTAGAGAGGACCAATCTGATAGGCAGCAGATACAGATTCATGCAGGGGAGATGATAGTGAATGACATTGTCTCCTCACAAGCACCATTTTTGGGTGGAGGAGGAGGAGGTAAAGTATAGTCTCCACCAATTGGTGAACTTAATGACCTGTCCATCATCTGCCTTATCCCAGCCTGGGACCTGTCTTGTGAGTGTAAGCAAGGGAAGAAGGAATAGAGGAACTATGAAATAAGAGCACCATAAGACAGAACCCCCAGAGGGTGAAAAAAATGAGGCATCCAATCACAATCAAAGGAACCATCACCCTATGGTCTCCTTATAGTGTAAGTCCCCAACCTTCTTCTCCAGGAGCTAAGCTTTCCAAGTCAGGAGAAGGTAGCCACATATGGCTAAAGATTTGTTGTGTTAGTCATAACTACAGGAATTCATGATTCCCAGTTTCTTCCCTTTCACAGTAAGGGTGAAACCAATTGCAAGGGACTGTTTAGAAAGAAAAAGATAATATCAAAATTTCCAATTATGCTTCAGACCTAGTTCCATTGGAGCTCAGACTCTGGCGGATCCTCCAAAGCTGACAAGGCTTCAAGCATAAGTCCACTATACTTACAGTGTCTACAATCTGAAAACCAACCTAGATAAGCACTAAGAGGTTAAGCATATTCAGACTGGCTACATGCTTAATTATTTGACTATAGAAGCACTTTTCCCCTTCCTCCAATAAAGAAACCTTAAAAACAAACATCATTATCCAGAAGGGAGGAATAGAAGGGTTCCCTGTTTAAAGAGGAATATTTAAAAGGTTTCTTAGATGTTTGAGAAATGTCATTATAAATGTAAAGGAATATTACTAATTGTAAGAAATGCCCAAAGGGGCATGTGATTACAGAGAAAGTGAAAAGTATGAACTGATGCAAAGTGAACTGTACAAACAGGAGGACAATTGATACAAGGGCAACAACATTATTTAAAAGAATTTTGAAAGACTTAACTTTGAACAACTCAATGCAGTGACCACTAGCCATGTCTCTGGCAGGGGTCCTCAAACTTTTTAAATAGGGGGCCAGTTCACTGTCCCTCAGACTGTTGAGGGCCGGACTATAGTAAAAACAAAAACTTTGTTTTGTGGGCCTTTATAAAGAAACTTCATAGCCCTGAGTGAGGGGGATAATTGTCCTCAGCTGCCACATCTGGCCTGCGGGCATAATTTGAGGACCCCTTTAGACTTTGAAAGTCTAAAGGATCTAGAAGATGCATGATACCCAGACCCTGACAGAAACAGTGTAGAAACAAAGTTATTACAAGTTTTGAGGATTTGAGTATTGGCAAGGGGAGAGAGGAAGAAGAAAAGGAGGGATGATAGTGATTTAGTTAAAGTGATACTTTAAAAAGTGGGTCATCTTTTTCTATATTTATCTCTATTTATCTATTTACACACATACATAATAAGAACAGAAGAGAATATAAAGAAGTTCATAAGGAAACAGGCAATCAGAACAATTTTGAAAGTAATATTTAGAATTTATTATATAATCTTAAAAATAAACAGTATGTAATGGGGATTCATAATTTTATACAAATTCTCTTTTTGTGTTCTGTGTATATATTTACAAATGTTTTATAATAAGTTAGTTTAAAAAAAGGAAAAATTTTAAAAGCGAAAAATAAATGAATGTTTACCTGCATTAAATTTCTTTTGACTTTAAATCTTTTAAGTAATTAGACAATAAAACATAAAATGTCTAAATTAGAAGGAATCCCATAATTTATCTAGTCAAATTCTTAATTTTATAGATGAAAAAAATGAGCCCCAGGGAAGAGACATGATTAACACAAGATCACAAAGATTGCAGATCACAAAATTGGCATTTAATCCCAAAGCTTCTGACTCTAAATTCATTGCCCAATTTCATTTTATGGCTCTTTTTGACTGGTATCACCATTTAATATCTATATATTAATAACAACTCATATTTCTATAATAATTTAATGTTTACAAAACTTTGCCACATAGCAACTTCATGAGTGAGGTTATAAAAAAAAATCCATTTTCAGAGAAATTGAGGATCAGAGAAATTTGGGTATTTGTTTAAAGCCACATTGATAATATGTATACAAATCCTTGTGTCTTGTTTTCAAATACTATGTTCTTTTCATTATTCTATGCTACCTCTCACTAAGTGGATCAGTGAGTAGAGTGTCAAACCGGGAGTCAAGAAGACTCATCTTCCTGAATTCAAATCTGGTCTCTGACACTTACCAGCTGGGTGACTCTGGGCAACTCACTTAACCCTGTTCACCTCTGTTTCCTCATTTGTAAAATGAGCTGAAGAAGGAAATGGCAAATCCCTGCCAAGAAAACCCCAAATGTAGTCATCAAGAGTCCAACTGAAACAGCTTGAAGGACTGAACAACAAACCTCTCACTATATATTCCCTTTTCTTGAATGGAAGCTCCTGGAGGACAAGTACTACAACCCCCTCTGCCCTTCATGCTCTCTAAAACAAAGCTTTTCACCACCTAATGATAACTCCAAAGGTTAAGGGCAGGTACCTTTTCATTCTTATCTGTATTACTCCTGAGCCTAGAATAGTACTTGATACATGGTAGGTGCTTAATAAGTGATTGTTGCCTCATGAATAAATAGATAATTAACACTGTATAGCACTTGAAAACAGCTATATCATTGTTGTGAAAAAAAGATTGATTTTATTCCTTAAGTTTAAAATAAAATGAAATCTTAAGAAAGAAAAACCATCAAGTACTTTCCACTCAATTTCTTAAGGAAGGAAGCTTAAATGTTATGATCCCCACTTTACAATTAGATTTTTTTTTAATGAGGCAATTAGGGGTAAGAAAATTGTCCAAGGCCACAAAGCTAGTGTCAAGTATATGAGGCTAGATTTGGAGTCAAGTGACTATCTACTGAACCCTTTAGGAATTATATTTCAAAGTCAGCCTTCTAAACTAAGTCTCCCAACTGTAGGTCCAATATTGTTTCTCTTACACTATGTGTTTCATAAATGTTTGCCTGAGCGTCTGCCAACAAAGAGCAAGAAGAAAAAAGCCCACACAAATACTCTTTGCCAAAGCACGATCAAAACCATTAACACAGAGATTCTTATGCACCTTGAGGGCAGGAATCTTTTCACTCCTGCAGTAAATCTTTGACATCTAGCATGATCCCAGAAGTTCAAATGGATCTGTGATCCCATGTACTTGAGAGACACAATCCCTCTCAGGAGGCAGATAGTCATCCATCCACCCTGCAGCATTCTATACAATCCTTACTCATTGCCTCTAAGAAGTTCACTCCGGAGGTCCATGCCACGTGCTGGAGACCTTTGTCATTTTTTCTTGTTGTTGTAAAGGTATTAGCAGAACAGTCTAACTGCTGACCTGTCACCCCTTATCATTACCATGTGACCAGCCCATCTTTTTTTTTCTGATGACATTTGCTTCAAAATTCTTTATTGGTTTATATGTTCAGTCTACTCATACCTGCCACATGTCTCCTTATTTTCCCATGCATAATAATTAAAATTAAGAATTGAATTTGTTTTTATTAAATTTTCATTTATTTAAACTAAATATAAAATAAGCAAAAATAAAATAGAAAAAAAAAAACCAAAACATTGTCATGTGCCCAACAGAACATCAGGAAGGATTCAAAATACATAACAATAAATTTCCATTTCAAGAAAGTATATATAATAATAGAACATATATTCAAGACTGTCCATCTTTGATTCATTGTAGGTTGTTCTTTTGTTCTTTGCTATGCACTTTTTACTTTATTTTTTTCTTGATTTTAATTATAAAGAGAATATTACATGCCTAAAAAAGGTCTGTCAAATACCTATGGAGTAATTGCCTCAGCAGTTATCTGATGAATGACCCAGCTTCCCTTATTTTTAACATATCACCTTTCCTTGACTACTCTGATCTGATTCACAGATATATTCATTAGCCTTTGGATGAGAGGATTTACACTTCAGCTATGATTCTATCTTGGTTATTCTTGTTATTCCACAAAATTCTCAGAGAACCTAAAAAATAGTAACTAACACTAATAAAATTCTTAAGGTTTACAAATGAATGTTATCTCAGTTGATCCTTATAATAACTGTGTAAGATAATTGTTACTATTCTATTAACTTCATTTTACAGATAAGAAGACTGATGTTCAGAGGGATGAAGTAAATTATCCAGGATCACACAGTCAGAAAATATCTGAGGCAGATTTCTTACTTAGATCTTCCTAACTCCAAGTATAGCACTTTATCATTGTTCTACATTCTTGCCCCTGTTCTAATGCCTATCATGTGAACCATGCAACTGTCATAACAGGCTTATATGAACTAAAAAAGGTCTGGATTTCTTTCTTCACTTGTGGGCAAATGCATCTTAAAGAATTTCATAGAAATCAAGTCTCAACAAGGAACTGGAAACTGAATGGATGCCCCTCAGTTGAGAAATGACTGAATAAGTTATGATATATGATGCAATGGAATATTATTGTTCTATAAGAACTGCAGAAAAGACTGTACTTACATGAACCGATGCTGAGTGAAGTGAGAAGAATCAAGGGAGCATTATACACTGCAACAATAAGATTATGTAATGGTCAACTGTGATGAACCTGACACTTTTCAACAATGAGATGATTCAAGGCAATTCCAATACACTGGTAATGGAAAAAGCCATCAGCATCTAGAGAGAGAACTATAGGGACCAAATGTGGATCAAAGCACAGTGTTTTTGCCTTTTTTATTGTTTTCTTATTTTTTCTGTTTCTTACGTTTTTTCCCCCTTTTGATTTGGATTTTTTTGTATGTATAACATGAAAAATATGGAAATACATTTAGAAGAATTGAACATATTTAACCTATATCAGATTGCTTACTGTATTGGGGAGGGGAGGGGAGGAAGGAGAGGGAGAAAAAATTGGAACACAAGATTTTGCAAAGGTGAATGTTAAAAAAACTATTTTTCCATGTATTTGGAAAAATAAAATACTATTAATTAAAAAAAAAAGAAAAGAAATCAAGTCTCATTTTCTTCCTCTGGAAACTGAAGACTTTGGATTGTAGAATCCCAAAGATCTTCTTCAACTTTTACAGTTATATCTTAAGGAGAGGGAGAATGGTGCAGTACCTAGACCATCAAACCTCAATTCAGGAAGGCCTAGGTCACTCCCAGACACTTATTAGTTGGTTGATACTGGGCAAGTCACTTCTAATTTCTGAGTATAAGTTTCTGTATCTGTAAAATGGGAATGACTATACCACTTATACCTCAGGATAGTTGTGAAGATCAAAGGAGACAATATATGGAGAGCCCTTTGAATATCTTAACATACTGAAATTCTGTGAGCTAATAGTACTATTAAATTTTGTGTTCTAAGACCCCTTAGAACATTTATAATATTCTAATGTTATAAACTAATCTAATTATAATCTAACTATAAAGAAATTTTCCATGTCATATAGGCAAATATAGACAAGCTGGCATGATCTATTATGACATACAAGCAAATATTTATTTAAATTTCTAATCTCCTCTTTATATTTTATATTCCAGACAAACTAGATAACTGGATCCTATCCCTCCTCCAAAAATAATATCCTGCACTTTCAAGTTTCCCTGCCTGTACTTACAGAATTCTTAGAATGCCTCTCCCATCCACATCTCAACCACATTCCCCCCCCAATCTGCTGCAATTCTTCACAGCCCAAATAAATGCTACCTTCTCTTTGAAGATTTCCTTCACTGCCTTCCAAATACAAAATGAAAGTAATCTCTCCCTCCTTAGAATACCCATGACACCTTATTTCTTCTCTTCTCCCTATTTATTTAAAAAAATTGTGCTCCATTCTCAATCCTTCATATACCATTTTGATTTAGTGGGTTATAGTAGCAATTGTGTTTACCTGTTCCAAATCTGGAGTAACTTGAAACAAGATTCTAACAGCTAATAAAAAAAAAAAAAAGATTCTAACAGCTTTGGACATTGATGCTATAGGGTATAAAATACAATAAAAACTCATCCTTATCTTGTATTTCTATGAAATTAAGGAGAAGAGCTTTTGCTAGGATTTCCTTTTTTCCATTGGCTTCTAATCTCTCAGATCTAATTAGAACCTTACATGGTGAACCTCGCCTTCTGCAAATGAAGTCTTGTTCTTGACATGGACACACCTTGATGAAAAACTGTTCAGACAGCAGGCATGGCCTACTTGGCTTTACCTACAGTGTGATAAATCTTTAAAAAAATTCTATGTTACCATATTTGTGGTAAATATTTTAGAGTGTATATAGTCTTGGGATTCTGGTATCCAAGAATAAGAAAGGGCAGCATGACATTGATTAAGATTGTATGCTCTGTTTACCTTTCTTCTCCAGGAAAAGCACTAAATCAAAATGGTCCAGTGTCTCAAAACTCCAAATCACTAACTTCTTCAGAAGTGGTATATGAAAGGCAACTTAAACCTTAATGATACTCTAATTTATTCCTCAATTTAATCTTTTTACATTTACTTTTATTACATTACATTTAATTTTCTGATTTTTTTGTGTTCTGCCCTCTACCTAGAATACTCTGCTCCTCACTTTCACCTGTTTGTTAATATCATATCTATTATTAAAGTCCCATTTTAAATTTTACAATTTTTATGTAGATTTTCCCTTGTCTTACCAGATAAGAACTAGGACTGGAGAGCTCCATGTGGATAGATGAAAAGTTTTTATTTTATTCTAAGGCAATGGGATCCTATTGAAGATTTTTGTGCAAGAAAGTGGGGTCAGCCCTGTGATTTGGAAATCCTAAATTAGTAACTACTTGGACAATAGACTGCAAAAGGGAGAGAATAGAAGTAGGAAAATGAATAAATAAGATTTTTTAAAAGTTCTTGTGAGAGATGGTGAGGATCTGAACTGAGGGTAATGGCTACATGGGCAGAGAAAATGAGGCAGATGCAAGAGAGATTGTACAAACAGAATCAGTAAGATTTGGCAACTTATTGGCTGAGGAAAGGTATGGAGTAGGCTGTGGAGAAGGAATAAGGAATCAGGATGACTTATGTGTCTAGGAGAAGGCTGGTATCCTTGACACAAATAGGAAAGATATGTAAGATAGCTGTGATGTGCTTTGTAAACCATAAAAAAGTTTAAAAAAAAATACAAACCATTGTCCCTGATTTATAACATAATAAAGTACATAGAAGTTTCATATAAATAATTGAATGTTTTCCAAATGTTTATAATGACTATTATAAAGGGGAGAGGATGAATAGTTAACTTTTCTACACTTTTCTTAAACTTACTGGTAGACCAAGGTTTTTCTGCTTGTTTTTCCTATAATAATAACATAAGGTCCATGGAATTTTGCAGATAAAACCAATATAAGTTCCTGCCTTAGAGGAGGGTAAATTTAATTTAAGAATATATAAAGGGGTTCTGAGATGAAAAAGTATGAAAAGTACTGATAAGAACCAGATTCAAAATCTTCTTTTGATACATACATGCTATGTCAAAATTCTCATTGTCTAGGTTATAGTTATAACTTAAAAAGTATATACCAATCTCCTAATTAGTATGCTTAAGCTGAATACCCCTAATAAAGCCCCATTTTGCCAAGGAGGGAAACTGATTAACAAGGAAATTGTGACTTGCTCATGGTCACACGGAGAGAGCCAATCAGATTTGAACCAAGCTGATTTCTTGGCCTTCAAGATTATAAAGAGCACTCTGTATTCTCTATCTATACAAGTTTGTCTAATTTGGATGGGGGAGAGAGAGAGAGAGAGAGAGAGAGAGAGAGAGAGAGAGAGAAGAAGAGGGAGGGGAAGAAGGAGGGAAGGGAGGAAAGGAAAGAGGAAAAAGGAAGGAGGGAGGGAAGGAAAGAGGGAGAGGGAGGGGAGAGGAAGGGAAGGAAAGGAGGGAAAGGGAATAAGAGGGAGGAGAGGAAGAGGAAGGGAGGAAGGAAGGAACAGGAGCAGAAGGAAGAGGAGGAGGAGGAGGTGGAAAAGGAGAAGCAAAAGATGACAAGGAAGGAAGGAAGGAAGGAAGGAAGGAAGGAAGGAAGGAAGGAAGGAAGGAAGGAAGGAAGGAAGAAAAAAGAAAGAAAGAAAAGAAAGAAAGAAAGAAAGAAAGAAAGAAAGAAAGAAAGAAAGAAAGGAAGGAAGGAAGGAAGGAAGGAAGGAAGGAAGGAAGGAAGGAAGGAAGGAAGAAAAGAAAGGAAGGAAGAAAAAGAAAGAAAGAAAGAAAGGAAGGAAGGAAGGAAGGAAGGAAGGAAGGAAGGAAGGAAGGAAGGAAGGAAAGAAGAAAGAAAGAAAGAAAGAAAGAAAGAAAGAAAGAAAGAAAGAAAGAAAGAAAGAAAGGAAGGAAGGAAGGAAGGAAGGAAGGAAGGAAGGAAGGAAGGAAGGAAGGAAGGAAGGAAGGAAGGAAGGAAGGAAGGAAGGAAGAAAGAAAGGAAGAAAGAAAGAAAGAAAGAAAGAAAGAAAGAAAGAAAGAAAGAAAGGAAGGAAGGAAGGAAGAAAGAAAGGAAGAAAGAAAGAAAGAAAGAGAGAAAGAGAGAAAGAGAGAGAGAAAGAGAGAAAGAGAGAAAGAGAGAAAGAGAGAAAGAGAGAAAGAAAGAAAGAAGAAAGAAAGAAAGAAGAAAGAAAGAAAGAAAGAAAGAAAGAAAGAAAGAAAGAAAGAAAGAAAGAAAGAAAGAAAGAAAGAAAGAAAGAAAGAAAGAAAGAAAGAAAGAAAGAAAGAAAGAAAGAAAGAAAGAAAGAAAGAAAGAAAGAAAGAAAGAAAGAAAGAAAAGAATTTCCTGCCTGTTGGAAAACAGAATAGTAAAATCCTAGAGCCCCATCTGCTGGAGAAATGGCATAATGGAAATTATGCTGGAGTAGTTTGTAGCTGTGCCTAGCCTTACACCTTCAAATCATAGGTTGTAGAGCTAGAAGAAACCTTAGAGTTGATCAGGTTTAGCTCCAGCTTTTTAAAGGAGAACACTGAGGCCCAAAGAGATGGAATTTTCTCTGCGTGATCACCAAAACTAATATGTGAAAATCAGGATTAAAAACTCAGGATTCAAACCTGAATCACTTGACTCAAATTATTTTCCTCCCTACAAAATGCTGCTAATTATAAGAGGCAACTTATAACGAATCCCTCTTCCCTGATCTTATTTCATTTCCTTACACAAAGAATTGAGCATAGGAAGTGACTTTAGAGAAAGTTAGATGAATCTCCATCATTTTAAATAAGAGAACTGAGGTTCCAAGAGAGATAGTGCTATGTAGTTAAAAGAGCAATGGAGGTAGCATTAGAGAGTTTGAGTTCACTGTCTGGCTCTATCATCTAGTCTAAGGAAGATGGACAAGTCAATTCTCTCTGGGTATGTTTCCTCTTTTTTGAAATGGGGATAGCTTCAGATTACTTCATAAATCCTATCCAGATCTGAGTGCCATGATCTCCTAAGCCTACTTCCTAAAGTGAACTGTCATTTCCTTGAATGCAATCAAAACTGAAAGAAAGAAAGAAAGAAAGAAAGAAAGAAAGAAAGAAAGAAAGAAAGAAAGAAAGAAAGAAAGAAAGAAAGAAAGAAAGAGAAAGAAGAAGGAAGGAAGGAAGGAAGGAAGGAAGGAAGGAAGGAAGGAAGGAAGGAAGGAAGGAAGGAAGGAAGGAAGGAAGAAATTTCCCTGTTCTTAGTGTTACAAGCTATAAGAGTCTTAAATTCTACTGAAGCAGTCCAGGGAGGTCTATGGAAGGGGGGTTGTACCATCATAGCAAATGATTCCTAGAGAATTGTTTTTGTTGATGACAATGATGTTGTTTAGTAGTATTTAATTCTTTGTGATCCCATTTTTGTTTTTGGAAAAGACCCTAGAACCGTTTGCCATTTCCTTGTATAACTCATTTTATAGATGATGAAACTGGGGCAAAGAGTGGCAAGTGACTCACCCAGGGTCACACAATTAGTAAGTGTCTGTGCCCAGATTTGAATTCAGGAACATGAGTCTACCTGACTTCATACCCAGCCCTCACTCTCCTGTGCCACCTATCTGCCCTTCCTAGAGGATGGAAAGCTTAAATAACAAACACTTGATTTGTGATTTCATTAGTAGAGGGAATTTCCATTTGAGGAAACTACCAGTACAAATCAAAAATGTTTTCAATTTGTAGCCTTAAATTTACTAGAACAATGAGAGGTTAAATAAATAGCCTGGGAATAATTCAGTCAGAACTTGAAACCAGATCCAGATCCTGGATAGCTGTCTTTCCATTATGTCATTCTGTCTCTCTTATAAATAACAATCCTCACCAACAACAGATTAATTATTGACATTGCACTAGTTAAAAAGCTAGACATTATTTTCAGTTTAAAGTACTATGAGAATGGTATCCTCTTTGTGATTAATAAAATTTTTCTTCTCATATCAAAAATTCCCATGATATATGTATATTCTCCTAAAGACTCTGCACAGAGGGAAAAGTAGGCAACAGGTGAGTAGACATTCTATCTCTTGCTTTTTTGAGGTAATAGTATTTCATTTTAGAGCATTAGAAATTATTCTTTTTTCCAGATATCTTGAAATTGAATATGGATCACTTATATCCTCATAATCCAAACTCTTCATATGTATACTTGGTCTAGTCTACCTATTTTTCCCAACTATGTCTGTGCTGTTGATAATTATGCTTCCTAATTCAGTGTGTTGTATACTGTGATATTAGAGTCCTGGCTCCATTGCCATTTTAATGATGAAAAGAATTTACAATATAAATTATCACAGATCTTTTCCATTTTTTTTCATATTTCTGTTTTTCTATACTTTCATTTTCATGCCATGATTTTAAAGAGTCTAAGGTTCTCCCTGAAACAAAGGCCCACCTTTTTTTTAACATTGACATTCTTTTCTTAATATTTGGATGTTAGTCATGGAATATCATGATCATCAGAGATTAAATAGCAAATATCATTCTAAGGTACAATTCTGTTACTAATAAAGAATTTTACTTGAATAGCACTAAAGTTATCATAAGGGAAATTGGTTTGAAGAAAGTAGTATGGAGATCATGAAGCAAGAGCAAGAAATAAATCAGGAATAATCTTCTTGATTCACTGACTCTCATGTAATAAGACCTAAAAGAATTTACAAAAGAATATAGATTAAAAAACATATAGCATGAGGTGAAGAGTTGCATTCTTCAAATTAGATCATAGATATAGATATCAAAACATTGATTGTATACAGAAATTTCACAATGAAAGGACAGGAAAGTTGAATTTGAGAGAAGAGAGTTAGAGCAGAAAAGAAAAGCAATTTGGGGAAGAAAATTAGAAAAAATTAGGAATAATTCCCACTATAGAGGAGGGAAAGGGCCTTATTTTGTCATATCATTACTATCACTGCAATTGTAATAGTAACTCAGATTTTTAAAGTGTTTTAAGTGCTATCAAGTGCTTTACTTACAACTATCCTATGAGACAGGTATTAAATGTAGGTAGAAATTTAGGTATTTAATTCCAAAATATTAGATTCTGACCTATATTTTTTATATTCAAATCACTGTTCTCAATTGAAAACTGAAACGTTTTACAGCACTTTTAATGACTCTAAGTTTCTCTTTGAAACAAAAGTACACTCTTTTCTTTTTTAGCATTTGTAGTCTTGTGATGGTTAAATGGCTACTAATAATGAAATATCATAGTTTTGAAAGAAATAAAGTTACAGCCCTCTCAAAAAATGGAAAGTCTGTGATGTATTACCAACAAATAATATAGATAAGATCTTGGTTGAAAAGAATTATAAATTAAGTATTTAAAACAAATAATAAAAAATTTTCTATTGAGTTATATTCTGTATTCAGTATGTTTAGAGACATATAGTACATTTCTCACTTGATAACAAGTATTATTCTTGCTAATAGAAGAAGCAATGTTACACTGAAAACCTAATGGGTTCTTGTTGTTTGTCCCTTATTCTCAAAGAGGACCATGACATCAGGAAGGTGATATCATGACTTGCAAGTAAATTGGATTTAAATGAGGAAGAACTGTGTAAAGTCACCAGCCATACTCTTTCCTGTAGAGCCATCTGGATTAAGTGGCAAGATATAGATCAGGAAAACTGGAGATGGCCCTAGATGCAGGGGAAAATCTTGGCCTTTTTATGTTAAGGTCTTTCCCAGAACTCAGTTTGACTGAAGTAATGCTCATCAGTGATTAAGACTAGGCAAGAAATGAAGCAAAAAATTGCCTTGTTTACCTAGTCAAAAAAAAAAAAAATCAATCTGGTTGGAGAAAATCAATCTGTTCTGGCCACAAACAATTACTATTTACACTCATTCTGATGCCAAAAGAGGCTTGTACTAGAACCTATTGTTAGTCAATCCATAATATCCAGAATTATTTGGGTTTAAGGCCTGGTCCTTAAAAAGAAATCTAGCCCATAAACTCCAAGATATCTTGTGAGATTTCACAGATCAAAATTTATCTATATAGGCTTGACAAAAGGTTAGAGAAAATGTTTATTTCTTAAGAGAAACTGAGTAAATGTTCACTGAATGAATGAGGAATTTAATTACTGAAGAAATTTTAGAAAAGTTCATTAAAAACATGGTCAGTATTTATTTAGACATGGCTTACAGTGGTTACAAAGAGGCAGCCTGGCTTTATAATGAACAAGTCAGGCCAGACTGATTAAATTTCCCCTTTTGACAGGACTACTTAACTAGTAAATGTGTGGGTGGGTGAGTGGGAGAGGGGATTGAATATAATTTCCCTATTTTATAGCAAATCTTTTGATAAAATATTTCAGATTATTCTTGTGGACAAGATGGAGAGACAGGAATTAAATAATAATATGATCACATGAATCAAAACTAGTTTGATGGGAATTTCAAAGAGTTCTTAATGTTTCAGTGTCAACATGGAATAAAATTAAGTCCATCAGGAATCTATGCTTGATCACGTGATTTTTAAAATTTTACTCATGACTTGGATAAAAACTTACGTATGATGATAATAACATTTTCAGACAATTCGAGTTGGAAAAGATAGCCACAGGGGTCTGAAGGAGACAGCTCTAACTAGTTCACAAGAGCCAAGTGTTAAATTTTTGCAATAAACAGTTATACCTCAAAAATTGGCAAATGTTACAAATCACAACTGGATTTAGCATTTTATTGATTGTCTAGACTTAATAAAAAAGATGGAGAAAATTTTAATAATGACATCCTGGCTGTTCCAAAAACAAGACTTTTCATCGCTCAGTTCTGAGCATTTTCTCTATATCCAGTGCTCAGTATCCTCTCCTTCCTCTGTGCTGCATACTGACTTTACTGACTTTAAGTCCTAACTAAAATCACACCTTCTACAGGAAACTTTCCATAGCCCCTCTTAATTCTAGTACTTTTTTCTATTAATTATTTTCTATTTGTTTTTTCTATATTTGTTTGTATGTTGTGTCTTCCATTAGATAGTAAGCTCCTTAAGAGAAGAGATTGGCTTTTGTCTCTTTCTTTGTATCCCTAACACTAAGCACAGTGCCTGGGGCATAGTGGATGCTTAATTCAAAAAAAGATCTTTACAGTATCAAGAACTGGGCTAAATTTAGCAGGATAAAATTCAATAACAGATAAGTCTAATAGCCGGGTTAAAAAGCAAGTCAGTATTAAAAATAAAAGATGAGGAAGGCACGGTTAAAAAATAATTTTCTTTTTAAATAGCTAGGAATTTTAAATGACTACAACTCATTATTAGTTTTCAAAGTGTTTTGCAAAACTCAAGACACTATATTATATACTGATAGCTCTTACTATTTTTAAAACTAATGCAATTTCAGACT
This sequence comes from Sarcophilus harrisii, assembly GCF_902635505.1. Classification (NCBI taxonomy): domain Eukaryota; kingdom Metazoa; phylum Chordata; class Mammalia; order Dasyuromorphia; family Dasyuridae; genus Sarcophilus; species Sarcophilus harrisii. The sequence continues at coordinate 191,330,540 of NC_045427.1, read as the reverse complement.
GCATTACAAAATGCATAGCTTCCAGAATTAGGTCATTGATAGTTTCATTCTACTCAGTGAAGTATCACAAATGGAAGATTTTATATATATATATATATATATATATATATATATATATATATATATATATTGTTTTCTTGGCTCTGCTTCCTTCACATTGCATCAGTTCATATAGCTCATTCTGTATTTATGTATATCTATCACATTCATAATTTACTTTTAATATATATTTTATTTTGACCCAACTACATGTAAAAAACAATTTTAATATACACAGTAACTACAATATAAATGAGGAAAAGATACAATAACAAATCAAGAATAAATATAATAAAATCATAAAGACAAATGGCATTCAAATTAAAAGATATATAAGACATCACATTCTACCCCTTCATGGAGATAGGAGGTCCACAGATGTTATATATTGTACATGCAGTGATTGATGGTACTGGCTTTTCTTCCCTATCTAATCCTCCAATAGTATTGTCATACAGAATGGCTTTTTGGGAGAAGGAGAAGATATATGGGATACTATACTATGATAATGTAAAAAAATAAAATAAAAACTCTGAATCATTTAATTAATCATTTAATGTATTCTCTCATAATATAGTCCTACAAAAGAAGCATTAATCTGTGGCAAGAAATAAGATTCTGTTCATAATGCCTGCTGTTTATCTTTTTCTTTGTTACTTTTATCAGAGTTCCACTTAAAGAAGTCCCTTACTGGTCTCTAAGTTGTCACTTTGCTGCTGTTTTCTACATTTCCGAATTTCTGGTTGTTTGAAGGGGAAGGGGCACAAACAACCCCTTTAGTTCTGGTTTTCTTTCTAAAAATGTTTTAAACTCTTTACTTTTTTTGTTTTGTTTTTTGTTATTCAACATACATGTTTTGTCCTATATGGATAATCTCAGATTTGTAGGATCAGTCACTTTAAGTTGTACTAAATTAAACTACATTCCTCTTCAGAACACATTGTTTCATTCCCTTCTCCTTTTTCTGGAGAGTATAGTCTTGTGTTTTTTAAATCTCTATTTCTTTGTTTTTAACGGCATTTCTCCTGAAACGCTGATGTGTTCTTTCTGAATTGAAATATTAAATTTAACAATTATGTGTCTTGGAGTTTGTAGCCTTGAGTTCTTTCTCAGAGTGATCTTGGCATTCTTATGATCAGAATTGGACTTTATTCAATTAGAAGTGCTGGGCAATTCCTTTCAGTTATTTCTTTGATTATGGTATTAAGATTTTTTTATCCTGTCATTTTCTTCTGGGAGACCAATGATTCTTGGACTATTTATGCACATTCTATCTTCAAGTTCAGCTTGTTTTACTTATGCAGTGAACATATTTTCTTTTAATTTTCTTACTTTTACTTCTCTTTTTCTAGGTTGTCCTTCACTTCTGCATATTTCCATACTATTATTCTCTTTTTTGGCTCTTTGGTAAGACTTGACATTGCATATTCAAGTTTTTTTTTTCTATTCATTATTTTTTCTGTGAATGACATAATTTCAGCTGCCAAAGTTCTTATTTCTCTTATAAATCACTCAAGAATAGTATCTTATAGGTCTGTGTCATCCTCAATTCCTGAAGGATCCTCTGTTGTATTGTATTGGATCATTATTTTACAACATTTTTTCATAGATGCCTGAATTCATTTACTAGATCTTGAGACCATATTTCCTTCTGTCATTACTATTTTAAAAAGGTGTGAGTTTACTCCCTGAAATCTTGGCTCTTTTCAGTCTCTGCCCTCCTATTTACCTCCCTTATCTTTCACATCCTGACTTTCTGACCTCTGAGTGTAGATTTCTTGGGAGCTGGATCTCAAAGTGGCTCAACCTCCTCCCACACTGGGACATTCAAGGTTCATTGGCCTAGGTATTTACCCTGACTTTGGGAAGGTGGGGTGCTTGGTGGGATGCTATATAATTCCATATACATTTGGTGTCCAATCCTGGTGACCTCTCCCACTCCCTCTGAACCTCAGTTCTCTGACCTGTCCATAGCAGTTCATAGCCTATTTTCTCTGGCGTCGGCAGTTCAGAGCTTTCCATCACCGATGTTTTCAGATTGTAACACTCCATCAGGCTCTTGCTCCTAAAGGGCTGTGGCCAAGCTGGCTGCTGAGACCTGATCAAACCCCCACAACCTAGAACCAACCTCCATGGTCCTGGAAAATGGCAGAGCGTCTTGGGTGATAGGGTGGGTTTTCTTGTAAGGTTGTATCATTCCTTAGGTCTGCTAGTACAGCCTTGTTGCTAGTAGCGAGGGAGATAGATGAAATGTGCTGAATAAGCTCAGAGTTAATGAGCATCAGTTCGTAGGTTTTGAATTTTGTATCTAACTTTTTATCATAGACCATGAAGATAGCTGAAGTTCCTTTATCTTTGCATGCAATTTCTGTTTTAGAATATGAAGATGAGTTGGAATTCTGTTTCAGACTCTTGTTTAGCAATATGACTTTGAACAAGTCACTTCACTTCTCTTAGGTTGTTGCCTTGTCTATTTAATGATAAAAATGTTTACATTCTGCATCTTATACAGATGCTGCAATGAAAGTGCTTGGAAATCGTATGTAGTACCGTTTGAACAGTAGTCAATATTATTTTAACAAAGGAATGTTATGGATCATACTGTGAACTCTAAATCCCAAGGACTGAGAGGAATCATAGGGTAATAATTACAGTGTTAGAGCTGGAGTCAGGAAGACCTGGATTCAAATCCCACATAGCCATTTAACTAGTTTCATGACTTTGAGCAAGTTACTAACCAATTTGGACATTAGCTTTGGGTAAATCATCTCATCTTTCTGAACTACAGCAAATTATGTACAGTTACTTGCATATTCTTTTTTCCATTAGAATGTGAACTCCTTAAGTAAAAGCACCATATTTTTACCTTTCTTTATAATTCCAGAGTTTAACATTGTAACTGGCATATAAAAATGTGAGTCTCTATTATAATTTAACTGTGTGTCTATCCAACAATCTGTGTTCAGATACTACTGATTTTTAAAGTGATAGTGGTATGCCTGGGTATTTAAAGATAAAACTCTCCCTACAAAATTATTAGACCAAAAAAGAAAAGAAAAGAATAAAAATGGGCTTTTTTCATAAGTGGGGGTTGGAGTAGGAGTTGCTGCATCAGCTATCTGTTGTAGTATTTCCTTTCTGACCAGGCCTAATCTCACCAAACTCACCCCTGGCTCAGTTGCTGCAGTAATGGGGCAATAGATAGGCTGTCCCAAGGTTTGCTCCCCACATTGGGAATGCAGCTGGAGAGCACCTGCCCACCATTTACAGCAGAGTGCTTTTATTCATTCCATGGGATATTCATCAAAAAACATGGCTGTGAGAGGGAGAAAATTCCAAGTATGTGTCATCCCTTGCCTGTCTCATGCAGCTGTTTCCTCAGGCACACAATGATGTTGTGTTGTTAAGGAAATACACGGTCAGGCAGCAGCACAAATAAAGCATTTAGTTTTATTGAGTTACATGACAATCATTATGTGAAATAATAGGCCCCAAATACTGTTTATTCAGTGGAGATGGACAATAACTTCACTGTCCAAGCATAAGGGGCTGCCCACTGTATGAAGAGCCAGGAAGAAGACATCAGAGCAGCATTAACACTATAAATGCTGGCTACCTGTATGGTTTCTAAAAGCCTCCAGAAGAAGAAAAAATGGCTTCAGGTCTTCATTGGTATATCTTCAGGAAATGCAAATTTAAAAAAAAATAATTTCAATCTCGAGATTTAAAAAAATACTGAATTTTCATATCTCTTTAATGATAATGTCAAGCACTAGAAATATCATTAACCTAAGTTCAAATCCTTATGGTCTTCACATGATAGATTGAGAAGCGAAAGAGAGAGAGAGAGAGAGAAAGAAGAGAAAGAAGAGAGAAAGAGAGAAGAGAGAGAAAGAAAATAATAAAAAGAGAGAGACAAAAAAAATCAATACAAATATAAGCAAGCCAGGCTTGCTCTGCCCTCAAGAAGTGCATATTTTACTAGACATATACAATAGGAAACGGGCTTAAAAACTGCTGCTTTGAATTTGGACTCTGGACCTTATAGTGAATCTATAAGAATTGAGGGACCAAGGGACAGAGTCCAAAAAGGGACTCAGGAAGTTTAACACAGAGAAGAAACGATTTCAAACCAACATAGCAGTCACCTTGAGATGTTTGAACAGTTGTCATGTAGAAGAATTATGGATCATACATATAGAATTGAAAAGGACCTCAAAAATCATTTATGATATAGTTAATTCAACATTTCCAAGAAATCTTTCTTGATGTAGCACTAAAGTTCAGGGGAAAGACAATGTAGAGTTTAGAATTGTCAGCATAGAGATTTTAATTGAACTCAAGACACTGATGAATTCACCAACTGAAAATCTGTAAAGAGAATAAAAACCTTTTGGAATATGCACAGTTAGTGGGCATAGTATGTTTGATGAATCCACAAAAGAGACAAGAAACAGTGTCCTAAAATCAGAGGAAAGATTATTCAGGAAGAGAGGGTCGTCAACAGAATCAAGTAATGAAGAGAAAGCAAAAAAGATGAGCAATGAGAAATGACCATTAAAGTTAGCAATTAAGAGATCATTGGTAATTATGGACAGTGAATAATGAGGTCAGAAGCCATATTTCTGGTAGTTAAAAAGATATGGAAATAAAACTGGAAACACTAAGTATAGATGGATCTTTAAAAGAATTTAGCAGAGACAGTTAGAACATGATACTCAGCAAGAATAGTGATAACTTTTTCAAGGTAAAGGATACTTGGTCATGTTTATAGGTAGCAGGGAAGGAACTTGGTAGATACTGAGAAACTGAAGTTTAGAAAGAGGGGATGATAATGAAGATGAGATGACCAAAAGGAATGAAGATCCTATTAAGAGAGAAAGTCTTAGCAACAGGAAGAGTGTTTCTCTAGAGGCTGAATGAAATAAAACAATGTGTGTTGACCCTTAGAAAAATTCCACTTAGTAAATTTTCCTATTCTCTGTTAATACTAATTAAAGTTGTACTGTGGGAAGAAGAGGAAGTTTTCCATTTTTTGGTCTTGCTTTGTGACTAACTGCCCTAACTTGAAATTTGCCAGATTATTGTTAGTGTTTCATTGCCTGATCCTTGTATTTACTAATATGGTTTAACTTGTAAAAATTAATATATGGCACCCTTTCTTGACTAAACCCTCCCAAATCCTAGTCAGATTAGTGGTCTAAATTCCCAGAGGGTGTCTAACTCTACCCCTAGGATTCTAAGGGTAACTTGAGGAGTTATAGCTACTAATATTGTTACCCAAAAGATCCCATCCTTTGAATGAGGTTTAAGTATAATGACAGTGATGCATAAATATATGGGACACATGCATTGAATGATTATGACTCTGGGATTCTTTTTATCCCTTCAAGGAGTCCTCACTAAGTGCATTTCAGGACATGGGATCATGATGGATGAGATGTTTCCATACTTGACTTTACTGGCTTTTACAAGGACATATTGTCTCAGCTGAAAAGTTAATGTACTATTGGGATAAATCCTGCTGTAGGGTTCCCCATCAGACTTGAACGATATACCCACCAACTTGAAGTTGCTCTTTCAAGAATCTTAATTGTCTTCTCCATGTCAGTTGTTTCCTGGATGTTCCCATCCTATGAAACTCCATCTTATATGAAGAAAAAATAAATATTAAAAGGACAAAAGAAACAGAAATGTCATGCATTCATTGTGGCCCAATGAGAAATAGCGACCCCCTCGCCTTCCTTTTCCCAGCAGCTCACAGCAATCTTTTTTACTAGAAAGTCACCACAGAACAGAGATAATCTACTCCAACTGTATATAAGCACATTCAGTTTTGGCTCAAACTTTACCTAGTCACACGCCCTTACAGATTCTTGGACAAGGAAAAACCTTTTCTTCATCACATAAACTAAATCTAATTCATTAAGGCCAAAACTGACTTCCAAAATTCCATGCATTGGATTGATAACAGATTATAAACATATATGCCCTTTTCATGAGAGACTGGTGTATACCAGCCTGTACCAGCATTCATTCTTGGTTAGTGTCCCACCTTTCTCCAGCTTTGAAGTATATAATCTTCTCATTAGCATCCTAAAAAACAAACCTGGATCAGTTTGTGACAGTATTAACATGATTACAAACCAAAGACAGACTGAACTCACAGCAGAGAAACTACACAATGCTTAAGGGGAACTTCTGGAGTACCCCCCAAATGGGAGAAAATAGCTTCTAGCAATCAGAGACTAGAGAACTACCCTTTGGCCTCCTGTGCCCACTAAAAGTGAGGCAGCTTCCCTAGTTCTATGTATGAATTACTGAGTAATTCTTACGGATTTTGGAGGGTCATGGTTTTTATCGATTCCTCTTATTGCAATCTTAGTAAATACCCCTTCCTAAAATTACATAAGATTAACTAAAATGATTCTCAACTTAACCTTAGGAGGAAGCATATCAATGGAAGCTTGAGTCAACAGCAGCCCAGTTCTTGAGAACTAGCTCAACAACAAGAGTGGGAGTTAGTATAAAAAGCCTCAGAATTTATCAGGCTTGCAACATTAGCATTTTTTAAGTTTGTTCTTCTTTTTTTTGTCACAAAAAATAATTTACTCAAAATATTTAATACTAATTAGTCATCTTCCCAGGGTAATCTCAACAAAAATGACTTTTACCATTATTTTTGAAAGAAAATTAGTTTGATACTATTAAAGTGAGTGGAACTAGCAGTTTACAGAGAGATACTAGTTCAACCTAGAAATAATTTTGTTACTGTTGTTCACACATTTTAGTTGTGTACAAATTACCATGACTCCTTTTGGAATTTTCTCAACAACGATATTGGAGTAGTTTGATATTTCCTACTCTAGCTCATTTTACAGATAAGGAAACTGAGGCAAATAGGTTTAAGTGACTTGACCAGCGTCACAGTGTTGGAAGCTATATTTGAACACAGGTCTTCCTGATTCCAGTTTCAGTGCTGAGTGCATCTACCTGCCCCAATTATGTACTAGACACCGTGCTAAGTGCTTTACAATTGTTATCTCACTTAATCATTTTAAAAAACTCTGGGAGATAAGTACTGTTTTTATTCCTATTTTACAATTAAGGCATTTTAAGTGACATGCCAGAGTCCCATACCCAAAAAGTTGTCTGATTCTAGATTTTAGCTCAGGTATTTATGAATCTCAGCACTCTATCCACTATACCACCTAGAAATTTCAGTTGAGTTTCAGGGGGGGTTAAAAAAGATATAAATAACAGAAAAAGAAGGGAGTTATTTTAATTTCCCTGGGAAATCAGGTTTCATTACTATAAAATTCTAATGTGTTAGTAGATATTCTGAATTTTTTTCCAGTTCTAATATTATTACAGAAAAAAATACACAACCTAGATTTCTGCTTCTATCTCTGCCCTGCTATGTGACTTATGGAAAAATATTGTCTAACCACTTTGCAACTCAGTTTCTCCATTTGTTGAAAGAATGCATTACTCACCATCTCCTTTTCACATGGAAAAATATAAATGTGAGCAAATTAATATGGGCTGCATTTGTGAAGTCACGAGCCCATCATATAAAGTTGCTGCATAAACACAATACAGTACTATTATAAACAATGTTCTTGACATATAAAATACATACTACAGATTATGAGGTTGCTACAGCTTAATATGCATTGCTATATAAACATGATTGATTTATATTAACTTCTGCTAGGTAAATCTCAATATAGACTCTCCTTCTAACACCTACAGACTAGCAACTCTCCTATATCTATAATCATAGGAACGTGTGCTCCAACCCAACAGCTTGTTTAGAAGGGATTGTAATAGAATATGGTACTCTCCTGGGCTTTACCTCCCTGGAAGTCATGCTCACACAAATGTATTGAGTCCCCAAGTGAGTGACTACCTTCACAAATGGATTTTTTTTGTGGGTGTACTCTCCTAAAATCGTAGCTCACTATCCCTCTTGGTAAACTTTAATAGTCTACCAATAGACACAATTAGTTCAAAGAAAAGGAGTTTACTAATTTGACATGGTTAATAAAAACAATAGCAAAAAAATTAAAATTAAAAAAAAACATTTTTTTCTTGCCTTATACAGCTAAAGCACACTCTTCAACAGTACACAGATTCTGTGAGAAGTATTCTGAGACATTTCTGCAGGGAACACTCATGCTTTTGTTGCTAGAGCTGGTATTCTTTATCCTCTTTTGGAGTCCTTATACTTTTTTCCTTCTTAGTGTGACAACTGCAGGGAGATCACTCAGCAAGTTTCCTTGGGTTCCCGGCCACAATTTAATGATCAACTAGCAGAGCTAGTTCTTTCTTGATTCCATTATCAACTCTCTACTCTTTTTTCCAAGCTAATCCAGATTGCTACTTCCTGACTTGACTTCTATTTCTCTATGTGTCTGTTACTTACATTAAAAATGAGACTGGAAAAAGAAAATGACTTGTCCATTAAGTCTTATAGATAGTCACTGACAAAGACTTGGATCCCTATCTTCTGACTCCAAGTCCAGTGCTATTCCAACTGTAACATAAATCTTTTCAAATATCAATCCAAATATCTTAAGTTGTTGGTGCTCGTCAATATTTTTAAAATTTATTTTTTGCAGGCAAAGGCAGCTTAGTTTTCATCCTGTTGTCAACAGTTATCTTTACTGAACTTTTCAAGGTTTCTTTTTGCCATCTTTTCATAAAAGTGTGAAAATAGTGACATAATCATGGCTTCAACCAAACCTGGCATATGGACTGTGAGGTCCAAGTACTCTATTCATTCAGTTCCTGCTGCTTCTCTAATAACAGGACTCTTTCAGTATTAAAAGATGGAAAACTTGTTACTATGAGACATCTGGAAAAATAAAAATCTCAAGACCCTCATTCAGCCGAGAACAAGTCAAATGTGTGTTTGTAGAGAAGCGATTACATGACATTCCTAGGTCAGGGAAGTAATTGGAGGCTATGTTGCAGGGGAAATTGAGTTTCAATTTATTGAGCGCCTTGTGGGTTTGGCAGAGGGCAGAATAATTTCAAGACTGTCTTCTGTTTTAATGGAACGAAAAAAAAACAGGTTTATAAAGAATCTACTTGGATCAGAAATTGTGAGTGCTAGTATAACTCTTGGAGGTGGATATCTTTGGAACCATTTCTAGGCTTCTAACAGGAAAGCAAGGAAGCAGAAGGATATGTTAGGACATTGAATTGGGAGACTTAAGAATGGGTTCTAATGGGATTCTTCGTGCCGTCAACATGCTATATGAGACTAGGCAGCACACATAATTTTTAGGCATCCTTTCCCTCATGTCACACTGGATGACCTTTAGATTTCTTCAGTTATAAATAAATCTAAGACACATTGTTGTATAAAATCAGTTGGACTAGATGGTCTCTAAGGTCTTTTCCAAAACAAATATTCTATGAGTGAAATGAAAAGGTTTTATAGGAAAACAGATTAGTTAACAGAAACAGAGTAAAAATGTCCCTTTGGAACAAAAAGGAGGTTTTGCTTCCTTTTTCCTCATCATCTAGCTGACAAATTCCCAGAAAGTAAGCTGTAGATAACAGATAATTCAGGTTTTAATATGCTGATGAAATGGAAAGAGGTTTTTATTCCATATTGTTCCTTTACAAAGTTTGAAGGATTGAATTGGAAGCACAGCTGGTCATTGCCTGGGCCAATGATGGAGTGCTTTAAAGAATTAAGCCTCAGGATCAGGAGATCATTATATACCTCAACAACAATATTATATGACACGAACTGATGCTGAGTGAAATGAGCAGAACCAGGAGATCATTATATACTTCAACAACAATATTATATGATGACCAGTTCTGATGGACCTGGCCATCCTCAGCAATGAGATCAACCAAATCATTTCCAATGGAGCAGTAATGAACTGAACCAGCTACGCCCAGAGAAAGAACTCTGGGTGATGACTAAGAACCATTACATTGAATTCCCAGTCCCTATATTTGCCCACCTGCATTTTTGATTTCCTTCACAAGCTAATTGTACAATATTTCAGAGTCTGATTCTTTTTGTACAGCAAAATAACGGTTTGGTCATGTATACTTACTGTGTATCTAATTTACTAATTTATATTTTAATATATTTAACATCTACTGGTCATCCTGCCATCTGGGGGAAGGGGTGGGAGGGGGTAAGAGGTGAAAAATTGGAAAAGAGGTTTGACAATTGTTAATGCTGTAAAGTTACCCATGCATATAACCTGTAAATAAAAGACTATTAAATAAAAAAAACAATATTATATGATGATCAATTCTGATGGACCTGGCCATCTTCAGCAATGAGATGAACCAAATCGGTTCTAATAGAGCAGTAATGAATTGAACCAGCTACACCCAGCGAAAGAATTCTGGGAGATGACTAAGAACCATTACATTGAATTCCCAATAACTATATTTCCCCCCCCCTGCATTTTTTGATTTACTTCACAGGCTAATTGTACAATATTTCAGAGTCTGATTCTTTTTGTACAGCAAAATAACGATTTGGACATGTATACTCATTTTGTATTTAATTTATACTTTAATATATTTAACATGTATTAGTCATCCTGCCATCTAGGGGAGGGGATGGGGGGAAGGAGGGGAAAAATTGGAACAAAAGGTTGGCATTTGTCAATGCTGTAAAATTACCCATGCATATAACTTGTAAATAAAAAGCTATTAAATATTTAAAAAAATAAGCCTCAAGCCCTAGTGAATTTTGAACAGTTTGAAAGTTAGAAACATTTGAGACAGGGATCACTTTTGTAGAAGTGATTTTTTCACCTCTACTGGGAGGAGGGGGATGGAGTAGGGGGTTTGGTTCTTCATTCTCTCACACTCCCAATTAGTCATAGTATCTAGCAACAAAGAGTTATCTCTAGTAAGAGACACTGCATTTAATAATATAATAGTCACTAATATTTATATAGTGATTTCTTTATGACAGGTACTGTACAAAACACTTTATAATTCTCATCTCATTTGATCTTCACAATAATCCTGGAAGGTAGGTGCTATTATTATCCCATTTTACAAGTACGGAAACTGAGACAAAGATTAAGTGGCCTATCCAGGATCACACAGTTAGTAGGGGTCTGACACTTGATTTAAATTCATCTTCCTATTCAGGGCTCCATCTACTGAGACACCCAGCTGACAGGGGTCAGGGGAATTTTAACTTGGAAGGGAATTACCCATCAAAGCAGCAGGACTAGAGGATGAAGATTCCTCCAGAGTAGCATTGTAGTGAGCAAGAAGAAAGAAAAGAAGTCTGTAGCAATGAGTCTGGGTAGGAATGAGGTAAAACATGGTTTGTTTCCTTCCCCAAATCATGACTCTAAGGAGGGCATTACCAATCAGTAAGCTGAAATTTTTCTAGGTGGCAAGACGAGTTGATGAAATTATGTCCACCATGGCTTAGATTTTGCTTATGTTTAAATTTATGTTTCTTAGGATTTAACTTCTCAGCTTCTTCAGTACCCAAATACATATAAGACATCATAAGTTTTCCCCAGCCTTTGTTTCACCACAATATTCTTTGCACAAAACCTGGGAGATTTCATGAGGCATTATACTTTTTAAGTCAAGACTTCCTTTAAAGTATAAAATAACTTTCTCTGAGGGATCCTGCAAGACAAGTAGTATTAAAAAAAAGATGCTGCTTATCACCATGGATTTTTGATTAGTGATGTCCAAAACATTCCCCAGATGATAGAACAGCTGTAAAAATAAGAGTAGACTTTTCAGTGCTGGTGGAATTGGACTAATGAATTTTCACCTGATTCTACATATTATCACAACCTTTTCAAGCATTGATAAGCCAGCCCAGCAGACCAAACAATGGATACCAGAATCAGAATCCTGGAACTAAATTTCTAAGTGAAAGAGTGATAGTAGAGAATGTGCACCAGGAGACAAAAGGAAAAAGGAGATGTTCCCATCCTGGATTAAAAGATTGATTTGAAATAAGATAAGGATCATGGAACAGACTTGCTACTTCTAAGGAAGGACAAGGTGAAGAAGCTATAGCTCAACTGTGAAAAACTAGTTGATAAGCAGAGGGTTTTCCATGTACAGAAATAGTGAATCGAAGAGGAAGAGAGTCACAGGAACAAATACACAAAGCAAAGAACATGAGTTTTTCATGACAATGCTCCCTCCTGATTCACTTGTCCAACCATTCTTTCTAAATCTCTTACACCAGATCATAATCCCTAATCTCATCTAATAATTGTGTGTATTCACTATAATACTAGGCCCTCTCTTTTTCCCCTCTATACTCTCTCCCTTCCTCTCTTACTATCTTCTTCCCTCTCTGTTTCTCTCTCTCTCTCTGTCTGTTTCTCTCCCTCCGTCTCTGTCTCTTTCTATGTCTCTGTCTCTCTGTCTATCTGTCTGTCTGTCTCTCTCAATCTCTTTCTCTCTCTCTCTCTCTCTGTATGTCTTCCTCTCAATCTGTCTCTGACCTCATTAAATTTATACCAAAAAGATTAGGTTACTTCATTATTAGCTAAACTACTACAAATATAATAATCCATAATAATGTGTAATCATGTTTTTGTATATTTTACTGCTTTTATCACTATCAGTATCTATACAGTAGATAGATAGATACAGGTAGATAGAATGAAGCTATCATCTAATCTCTGCAAGAATCCTTATTGGGTAATTCTAGATTTTGCCATCTACAGACTGCATAATTCCAAATTCCATGCCTTTATCTTCCTAGGTTGTTTTTGTTGTGGTTTTACTTCTGCTTTGGAAACTTACCAAGGTTGCAGTGCTATGATTAGGTATTTGACCTATATATCTCACATTTCTTCTCAGGGGAACATGAATTCTTGCCCCAAAAGCCCTAACCTCAGAGTATGATTCTGTTGTATTCCAATATTACATGCTATGGAGTAGAGAGGCCTATTAATATTGGTAGCTACTTTGGGTATTTTGAGTTGCTTTTTCTACTAAGTTCCATAATTAGTCTCCACATTCTCCCTCATTAATTAACATCATTTAAACTCTATGCAATATTACCTTGTCCTCTGAGAGACTTTTTAATGAGGTTCCAACTTCTATTTGAAACTCCTATTTCACTAGGAATTTTAGAAGGGTTTTCATTCTCAGGTAAGTTATCCAAAAACAATGCTGTTTTATTTTTCTTTTTGTCCTGTTTAATGGTCACTGCATATTTCTCAATTTTTAAAAAACATCCTTTATATTATGTTTGATATCTTTATATGCTGTCATTAGATATTTTTAAAGAAAAGTTCTCTGCGGAGTGAAATGAGCAGGACCAGGAGATCATTATATACTTCAATAATGATACTATATGATGATCAATTCCGATGGACATGGCTTTCTTCAACAATGAGATGAACCAAATCAGTTCCAATGGTGCAGTAATGAATAGAACCAGCTATACTCAACAAAAGAACTCTGGGATCTGAGTGTGAACCACCACATAGCATTTCCAATCCCTCTATTTTTGTCCGCCTGCATTTTTGATTTCCTTCACAGGTTAATTGTACATTATTTCAAAGTTTGATTCTTCTTGTGCAGCAAAATAACTGTATAGACATGTATGTTGTGTTTAACATATACTTTAACATATTTAACATGTATTGGTCTACCTGCCATCTGGGGGAGGGGGTGGGGGAAAGAAGAGGAAAAATTGGAACAAAAGGTTTTGTAAATGTCAATGCTGAAAAATTACTCATGCATATATCTTATAAATAAAAAGCTATAATAAAAAAAGAAATATGAAGGAGGATAATCTTTCCTAAAGCCGGAAAAAAAAAAGAAAAGTTCTCTGTGTGGCTCTGTCTTCATTGTTAATCACAAGTGTTTTAGGGATACAATATCTACTTTTTTCCTATCAGTCTCTAGATTTAGTAATAAGTCCAGGGACAAGTCCAGGGACCTATAATGTAAATATTCAAAGAATATAAATTCCATAAAAATAATATAAATTCCAAAAAATACCAGAAAACATTATTTTGAAAATAAAACTACTTTTTTTTTTCTTTTCTATTAGATCTCTGGGAAACTATTGTATCCAATAAGATCCCTGATGATGAATCTCTCCAATTGATCCCTGACAAATTCAAGAATCACCTATAAATCCTATACCAGCCCTAACAGTCTAGTTTTTCTCAAATCTCCTCCTTTTCATTTGTTTTACTTACCAAACCTATATTCATGTTATTATGTACAAAGAAGCTGATTAGCAGTAGGCTGGCGACTAGAGAATAAATTCACAGGTCACTATGAAATGAATGTTCAAAAATCACTCTATAATATGAAAACTTTGTTCAAAAAGAATTTAAAGACATTTTTCATGGTGAGAACAAAAATGACGCACAAATAGAATGTCTATCTTTTTTATCTAGTATTTTATTTTACCCCAATTACATCTAACTACAATTTTCAACATTCATTTTAAAAATTGAATTCCAAATTTTTTCTCTCCGTCATCATTTCATTGAGAAGTCAAGTGATTTGATATAGTTATTCATGTGGTCATGCAAAACAATTCCATATGATTCATGTTGTAAAAAAAAACATAGACCCAAAAAAACCTAAGAAAAATAAAGTAATAATGTATGTATATACATAATATGTATACTTATATGTATGCTTCAAACTGTATTCAGACTCCAGAATGTCCACATCTAAACAGACAGGAAATAACTGATACCTAAGCAGAAATCATTTCTGACCTCTTTGAAGTCAGATTACAGCAAAAGCCAGAATCAATAGCAAATGAGAAGAAAGGATATGGATAAGCAATTGAATAAAATTAAAAGAGCTTCAACACAAACTGCACAAAATATGACTAGAAATGGGAAAGACATTAATTCTGATCATCAATTTATAGGAAAGATTAATAGATATAAAATAAGCTTCTGTCTTTAAATCCCATAAGTCTATGATACTGTGACATTCTAAGAAAGCATAGTATATTGAATTTTTATTAGTAATATAAATTTTTATACCAGGACTTCCCTCTGAATCAGGAAGATTAAGAGCAGGGTAGGGAAAAAAGAATATCTGATTTTTGTCCATTTAGAGGTCCCCCACTTCTGAGAGACTAGAGCATTCTTCTGATAAATTGTTATCCAGAAACATCTTTACTTTCTTCCTGTCATTAGCAATCAACCTGCCTTCCCTGAACTGAGATAGCTAGGAAACTCAATGGATAGAGTCCTGAACATGATCTGAACTGAAATTCAGCCTCAGATAATTACTAATTGTATGAACCTGTTTAAGTCACTTAACCTCTTCCTATCGCAGTTTCCTCATTTGTAAAATGGGGGTCATATTAGTATCTACTTCATAATGTTATTGTAAGCATTAAAAGAGATATAGGTAAAACATTTAGCACAGTACCTTGTGTTTAATAGTAGGTGTTTAATATATGCTTGTTCCCTTTCTTGCTCCTAAATTCTACCCTTTGATTACCCAAACCAAGTTATTTTCTAACAGTTCTACTCTGATGACTGAGAAAGGGAGCATTATGGATCAGACCACTGGGCATTACACTTGTATCAATGTGGAGAGAACTTATCAATTCCTGATTACAATAAGCAAATAATTACAAAGGGTCTGCCACCATCTATTCTGCTCAGTTGAGTGATGCTATCCCCTTCTGGGGCTAGAGTACTACCCTTTTGTTCTGGAGCTTTGAGAACTGCCTTGGGCACTGACCCTTATACTGGGACCAAGGTTACTGGGCAAGTTACTAAGGTAACTCTAACTGGTCTACCAGACTTGTCAGTTGAGGATCACTGAGGTCACTCCAGAGATTTCTGTATAGTTGAGCCAAGGCGTGGATTTCTTCTCCTACAATCCTTTTTGAGGTAGAAGAATCATACTTCTGCCATTCTCCTATTGAGAGACACACGAATTTTTGATCTCACAAACTTTGAAGCCTGTTGCCAACATTCTTCTCAGAATCTCCTTTTTGTTTACCTATACTTAGAAAATTAGACCTATAGGACAAGAGACAGCCATAGATTCATCTAAACCAGTATATATGTTTTAGTTTCTGTACAAGAATAGGGAACATTTCTGCCAAAGTGTGGCAGGCAGCCCAGAGTTTGATCTATGGCCCACTTCACCAGGCCCACTTACCTGGATTTCATTAAAAGTTCCAGCAAGAAAGAGAGTTGCAACTGACAGTTAGAAAAGTAAAAGCAGAAGCTACCTCTCCTTTTGAACTGATACAGCATCCTTTGTCCTCAGAAAATTAACTGGAATTCATTTGTCCATATCCCCAGTTCTAAAAAGGTCTCAAGTTCTTAGGAAAGCAAAAATATTCTACTTCCAGTTTCCTTGCACTAAAGAGCTTCAATAGACTCCATATGGTACTCTTTTTAATGGTTTTCTAAATATCATATGAAGATTCCCAAACAAGCCAGTCTGCAGAGTGTTTAGTCCCCAAATTCATAATTTTTGTGGAGAACCCAGCTTGGGGAGGTGTCTAAAGCTCACTTGTGCCCCCCAAAAGGAAGTTATTCCCATTCAACAAAAAATAAAAATCATTTATTAGCTTTAGAGCACAGTTCAAACAGCCCCAAAGCACACTTGTTTCCACCTATAGTTTCCACCCATAGACAATTTACTTTCTTACCTCACTTTGTCAATGAGGGCACAATAGATCCAGAAGCATCACTAAGAGCATGGCAAACCACAGGCTGCAAGGCGCCCAAATAAGGGCATTCAATTATCCAATTCTCATCTTTCTTATCTTCTCTTTTATCAATTGTCCTTCACTATCACCCTTTAAACCACAAATTCATCCATGATCTTATTCTAATCCAATCCTGCTAACAGACTTTCTGAAGCTCTGACCACTTCATTCTTGTGACTCTAGTTCAGTATTGGCACAAAATGGAACACTCATAGGCCATCTAATATCATGCAAAACAAAACAAAACAAAACAAAAAACATTACTTAATACTGGCCTAGAAAGAATATTAAATAATAATGGAACATCGATCAACTTGAGTACAGTTCCCCAGCCTTTTCCTTTGCCATGATGACATACCAATCTGAAGCATATGTGAATCCTGATAAGTGAGTGAGGTTATGGTTTTGTATGTGATGTGATCCAGAAAATGTTATTTCTTAGAGCCTTAATTCCATAGGACAATTCAGCTTCAAAGATAGTTTCTTTGCCCGTTGGGGGGGAAGAGAGGAGGAACAAGACTGCGTAACTTTCATGGGATAGAAATTACTATGATACTAACTCTCCTCCTTTTCTAATGATAAATTTCCTGGATGTCGCTTTTTATGATAATTTCTTCCATACAAATCATACATATCAATGGTTGGGAAGTGTATACCACTTAAGCCTATCATGTATTTCACTATTGCTATTTGGTTCCTCAACAATTTTAATCGTATGGAAATTTTAGGGTTCCATGATTTACAACCTCAAACACATCACCAGATTAATATCAGTGTTCAAAGGACAAGTTTTAGTTGAAAACCTTTTTCTTTCTATTTTTGTACATTCCCACAGGATGTTGAAGTATATGAAAATGTGTAATGTTGGGGCAGCTAGGTGGCACAGTGAATAGAGCACCAGCCCTGAAGTAAGGACGATCTGAGTTAAAATCTGGCCTCAGATACTTAATACTTCCTTGCTGTGTGACTCTGGGCAAGTCACTTAACCCAAATTGCCTCAGGGAAAAAAACCATACAATGTGCATAAAATCTCTTAAGTGTTCAATATAACAATCAAACCAAATCTCCATACTTCAGTCTACTACTGACTTGTCACATTACAATTTTCTATCACTAGGTTCAAAATCAGTCTAGAAATATTATCTTGGAATTAACTCCAAATTTATTTAAAATATAATTTTTATTAACTAGTTAATCAATTATCTTGAGATGTCATCCCAACACCCACTCTCCAGAAGAATTGGAACAATCTCTTGTTTCACATAATCTCTCCTCTTTCTCCCTCTGTTACTCTAATATAGTTTATTAGAAGTAACTAATAATTGCAGATGTACAGATAAAACATTATTTAAACATTTTCTGGCTGATGATGGTCACCCCTAAAGTCATTTTAGTACACTGGGAAAGTAAAGAAATTACTTCACTGCCAAGAATCTCTCACCCATCCTCAACTTCCTGATAATTTCTTCTACACACTGAATTCCCAGTACAACAAATCAATTTTCTTTAGAAATTATCAACTCAGGCCCTCTCAGAAAAAAACATTTTACCAAATTCTCTTCAGAAATGTTAGTTAACAATTTTTCTCTACAACCTAATTTATAACTAACTTCAATTCTTAACAGGAATTAAAGATAGTTAAACTTAGTTTCCCTCCAGAGTTTTCCTCACAGTGTATTCACAGAATGTCTTCATAGACAGTTAGCTGTCATTCTCTCACAGACTTCTAAATGCTGTTGTCAGTTTTCTCAGCAATGATAGTTCTGTTTACCTTATTTCATTTCTATACACATAATCTCTCAGTCATGTTAACTCTTGATATCCAAAAATTCTTTTCTTCACATATAGCAGAATTTTACTAACCACATATAGCAATTCAAAGGATGAGACCTTAGATATAGAAATTGCTTTTAGGTGTGTAGGTGTGTTACATGGTATGAGCAATGACTTTCAAGTGCTCTATTACTGACTTCTTTCTTTCTTCCTTCATTTCTTTTTTTAATTGGCAATTTTTCTTTCTCTAGTTTCAAAGGCAATGTAGCAGGTATTATAGGAAATTACCTCATACCATTTAAAATGCCAAATTGTCTCATTATTTAATTGTTTAGTTCCAAACCCCTATTCCATTAAAACTGGTAACTTAGAGTCATCTCTAATGGCATATTAATGGCAATCTTTTGTGAAAAAATTATAGTTGGCAAAGTCTAGAAAAGCAGAAGAAGAATTTGCCAACTATAATTTTTTCACAAAAGATTGCCATTAATAATTTCTCCCAAAACACTGAATTATAGTCAGTTCTTATATGATTAAAACTCAGGATAATGTTTTATTTGATTCTCCTCATAAATGCCAACTGACCATCTCTTCTCAAAGTATAATAATTAACTTAGTACACCTGAGAATCATAGTTCAAGTTTCACAATTCCCCTTTGGAATTCTCAGGATATCTTTTTAACAGGATGTCTTCTCCACTGAGTAAGATAACTCAGCTCAGTTCTTATCAGAAATGAAAAACAGTTAAAGTTATTCAATTTTTGTTAGAAACTCTCGGTTTCCCTCCAGTTCTCCAGAATGGCAATTTTTGCACTCGTTCTCTTGAAGTTCCTCATTCAGAATTCTTCTCTCATGAAGTTTTCCCTCTTTACTTCACAGAATTCTCCAATGATGACAGGTAATTATCAATACTAAGATTCCCTATGTTTTCTTAAATGTATCCAAAATCTATGTGAGTGAATACATTTAAACTGGGGCTATTTTATGATATTTGTATACTTTCTGATCAATTATAGTGCTTCTCCATGCTGATCATCTTAGAGATGACCCTACTTTCCCCAAAAGACTGTGTAAGTGCAAAGAACTCAAGTGTAGACTTGCAGGACTTGTTGGATTATGAGCTTTCTGTTTGAAAAGCATCAGGAAAGTAGTCGCCTAATAATGAATTATTTAAATGGACAAATTCATAACAGTCATTTATTAAGGCATAAAGAGATCCCAATCTATATCAAAAGAGAGAACTAACCCTGATGAAAAAACAGATCCTTAAGCTATTGATGAATGTACACTTTTTTCCATGATAGTTGAAAATGATTCCTTTCCAAAATGCCAAGTGTCTAATTTTTATATACAGTGACTACTGCCAAGAACAAACAGCTGTTTGGATATATCCATATCAGCCTCCAAATGTGCCCCCTTGGAAGTCCCTCATGTATCGACATTTTAGTTGTAAGAAATACTTGATAAATGTGTTGTGATTTTGAATGAGCTGCTATATACTGATTCATACTAGGATTAGGAATATAAATAGAGGTAGGTTTACTGGGTAATTATAGCCTTATATGCAAATTGAAATACCAGGAAGTGGGCATGTTGAGTCTGGAGAATAGAAGACTTGGGGAGACATGATAGCTGTTTTCAAGTAGGGCTGTCACATGGAGGAAGTATTAGCTTTGTTCTATGTGGCCCTCAAGGGCAGAACAGGAAGCAATGACTATAAATTGTAAAAAATTAAAAAATTTAAAAAAAAATAGATTTAGGCATGATGTCAAGAAAAAGTTCCTAACAAAACTTTCCAAAGATAAAATTTCCTGCTTTGAGGGACTGTGGGTTCCCCTTTCTTGGAGGATCTGGATCTGGGTCTGATTTTGTTAAAATGGGGTTATTTGATGTGTATGGTTTAGACGAGAAGGCATCTTCTACCAACTTTCAAATTCTATGATTTGGTGATATTTCATTTAACAAAATTATTTTTGCTACTATAAAAGATCACTGAGGGCCATGAAAAGCAAATCATCTTCCTCAATCTGTCAATTTCTAAAGGAAGAAATATAAAAAATCATGTTTGATTGTTTAAACAAGCAGTAGGAGCTATTGAGTAGGTAGGACATTTAATGAATCTGTATCCTTCTTGTTTTAAGAGATACAGACCTCAACATAGTTCAAGTCACTTTGTAAAAGAGTACATAAGATATTTCTTTCATTCTCATTTTTCATTTAAAACCTTCCTTAATGGACCATGGCCAGAACTGTAGAAAATACCTCCTACTGAGCTATAAACTGCCTCTTAAACCCCACAGGTTACCAACAAGACTGGGACCAAGTCACTGTTAGGACACCTAGACTAGGAAAAAGTAAGACAAATGAAGCAGACAGTAAATTTATAAGGCTCTACAGTACTCCAGGGTTTGATGAGATCAATATAATGTCATTCATATACACAAAAAACATCTGAAGGACCTATTTATAAAGTATCATTTTTTGATTTGGAATCTGTCCTCAGAATTCTTTTATGATGGTGGTGAATACCTTTGGTATTCATATATTTCCCTTTGTTTTATATTAATAACCAGAGGTTCAGTGAATATGGTTTATACCTAATGAATTTTATATAATTTTGGTGTGTACACAGTTGATATATTATTGAAAGGGAACAATTAGGGTAGAATTTTGCCCTACTGAATTATTTATGTTTATATTGAATTAAAAAATGTAATCGTGTATATCTTTTAGTCCATTTAATGATTGTAAAAAATGTGATCTATTGTGAAACATACCTTGTGATAATTTACCTATTACTTCTAATATCCTCATCAAAGAGGGCCTTGATAGATGATAGATAGATAGATATGGATAGATGGATGGATGGATGGAGAGACACAGATTAGATGATTAGATAAGCAGAGAGAGAGACAGAGAGACAGAGATAGAAAGACAGATACAGAGAGAGAGACAGAGAGACAGAGAAAGGGACAGAGAGAGAGAGAGATACAAAGATTTCCTTAGCACAATTTTCATATTGATGGGAATGTAAATATAGGAGTTCATAGCAACTGATATCCTTAAGTTGCTTTTGTAGGAAATTGAGTCCGATATTTTCTCCATGCTTTCATATGCCTTAAAACAAATCCCTCACTAGAGTCAAAACTATATTGCTTTTAGCAGAGATTTTGTGTATACTCAGTCTAAATCAGTTGCTTTTCCCATCTTTGTTTTCTTCAATACAATTTCCATTTTCAATAGAGGGTTGCACCTAACATGTAATGTTAGAATTGAGATGTGTTGACCTTCACCATCAAAGATGGTGAAGACAGTTTGTCCATTAAAAGAGCTTTTGCAGACCTTTATATTTTTCTGATTTTTGTCCTTCTAGTATAATTTACAAATGCTATAGGATCAACTATTGAACTGGAACTCTTGCTAGACTTTCTTTAAAATGAACCTTTTCTATTACTGTTTTATGGTGGGGCAGGGAAAGAAGTGTATGATATTGCTCATAAACTTCTACTATGTAAATCCAAGTTATCTTAGGTTACTATCTCTCTCTAATAAGTCAAGTATTATTGATTAAGATGGTTTTGTTTTTCCCTGTTCTTTTAGTCTCCTCATTATGGAAATTTACTTAACATTTATTAACCTCCTATATCAACTTGAAGAAATCAAGGTTGATGTTCTTTCCTCTGTTTCTCTTTATTGGTATCAATAGTTTATTTAAAGGGATAAGGGCAGAGTATTGGCCTTAGAGTCAGAATAATCTGGAATCAATTCCCATCTCAGATACTAATTGTGAAACTGTGGAGAAGTCACTACTTGTCTTAACCTTCCTTATCTTTAAAATGGCTCTAATAATAGCACCTTCATCCAAGGTTTGTTGAGATAGACAAATGAGATAATATTTGTAAAGTTTTATAAACCTTAAATCATTATATAAATGCAATTTGTTATTATTAAGGGTATATTATATTTTTCTCATTTTTGTCATTTTAGCTTTGCATTTTTTATCTTTAAGAAGATGGCATTCTGACTGCAATTAATTCAGGAATGACTTGCATAATAATAAAATCATCTCTTCAGTTATTCATTTTTGAGGTTATATAGTGCAAACTGTGTCCAGTTCCTTCTAATTCTTTTCTCAAAGCTTGTATTCATGACATATTAGCATAGAGTTTCTGTGTAGCCTACATAGCTTTGACCTCTCTCATTCTTTATTCCTGCTCCATATTTCCCAACATATTTTTGCCCTTCTCTAATTCCTACATTTGCATGGAATCCACTGATTATCAAAGAATACTGATTTAATTTGGAAGATATTACTGAGTTGTCCACAGATTTACTCTATGCTTCTATTCTCTGAAACAAATCTTGTTGTCTGAGCTACAATTGTTTTCAAGGCTGTCTTTTTGCCAATGTTTGTCATGAATACTACCATAGAAAATGATCGAATATCAGGCTTTATGGTTAAAAATTTTGATCAAGATCTCACCAAGGAATACAGGTTTAAAAAATATGAAATGACTAAGTGCCCCCCTAAAATAGTTTCTTGTAATTTTGAATGCATAGTAATATGAACTCTATCAGCTACTTTCTCTTCCTCTTCAAAGAAACCCTGTGAACCATTTAGTTATTTTATTCCTATCTTTTTACTTCATAGTAAAGACATTAAGACTGATATAATTCTATTACTCCAGTACTTTGCCTACTTATTGATCTTACATTTAGCGTACCAATATTAGAATTAAAAAGTTTATAAAAGTTCTAATAATTATGTGATTTTTAGCACCCTCAGATTACTTTCCCACCACTCTGGCCCCATTGCTACAGGAGTAGAAGGGAACCACATGGGATCCAAAGGCCATTTTATATTTTTCTGCTTTAGAGATTGTTACAGCTAATTAATTACTTACTTCATGGCTAGTCTATAAGTAATAAGATTCTCTTTACTCATCTTGGCTCTTCTTCACAAAATAGTAACTAACATTTATATAATGCCCCACTAAGTATGAAGCACTGGATTAAGTGCTTTGCAAATATTATTACATTTGATCTTTTCTATAACCCTGGGAGACAGGTGCCATAATTATTCCCATTTTATAATTGAGATAATTAGTGTTTCAGTATAGGGGTTAAGTGACTCACTAGAGTCACACAGTTATTAAGTATGTGAGGGTAAATTTAAACTCGTGATTTTCTGACTTTAAGGCTAGTGCTCTATCCACAGTGTACCTAAATGTCCCTAAAATAGAACCTGACAGATCTTAAGATTTAAACAAGTTAATTCCAAAGTTTAATAAATGTAAATCAACTTGAGAACCCAGAGTTACTGTTATGACATTAAAATAGAATATTGTGAATGTACTCTGTGGATGAAACTCCTCAAATGTCTTAGGTAATCATGCCCCTTTTTGTGAAGGGTACTAAGATAAAAAATTAATTCTATATTACAGAATAAATGATTAAAAATCATGGGCTAAGGAAGATTTTAAGATTTAGAACTAGAAAATACCTTAGAAATTACTTAGTCTTTATTTAATTTTATACATGTGAAAAATTGGGGGAGTCAGAGAGGAAAAGTGATTGGTCAAAAGAACCAGGTAAGTAGTGTAATGAATAGAATGATAGACATGGAATCAGGAAGAGCTGAGTTCAGATCAAATTTTAGACATTAGCTGTGTGACTCAAGGTAAGTCACCTCATCTCTGTCTGACCCAATTCCCTCAACTATAAAAGAGGAATAATAATAATAGTACTTATCTCTCAGGATTATCATGAGAATCAAATAAGATAATATTTACAAAGGTCTTAGCCCAGTGCTTGGCATATAGTTGCTTAATAAATCCTTATTTCCCTTTACCCTCCAAACATACAATTTTATTTATATTTACATGATCTTCTCTAGTCCATAAATTAATTTATTTTAGAACAGAGGAATCCTGAACACAAATTATAAAATCATGAAAGATGCAACAATTATTTCTTGGGATTCTCTATCCCAATATCTTTGGATATTGTCTAACAATTTCATTTATCATCATTAAGGGAAGAAATATTAACATGACTTACTTGGGATCACAGGTTTAAAACCAGAATGAACCTCTGGCATAGGAAATTCAGTTATTTCTTCCAGGTCACAGAAGTGGAAGATAAGATTTGAACTTAGGTGCTCTGATTTCAGAGCCAGTACTCTTCTCACTGTACCAAAGGTATGAAGACCTTGATGTACATCCTACCTACTTAAAGCCTGTCTATTCCTAAAAGGTACAGATACAATCCCAAATCATCTAAGAAGCCTTCTCAAGATATTCCAAGTGCACTTCTCAACAGCAATGACATAGATTGTACCAATAGGTTGATTATTACATATTGTCATGAATTATCCTCCATTTCATATGTGCAATTGTTCTCTCTCTAGCTAGATTATATGGTTTGAATTCCATGGTATCCTTCATGACCAAGCACAGTCCTAAGCATATAGAATTCTTTAAATAAATACTGCTTGACTGAGCCTTAGGAACTCATTGCCCTGAAATGAAAGTTAATTAGCAGATAGGACTTGATAATCTCTCTGATCTGTTCTGACTGTGATACTTTGATTTATGAGCTAAAGATGTGGTTCTCAATTATGAGGAGAAAATCTAGAAGAGATGGAGAAGCAAATAAAAGGTTGTCCTTCCCTCTTGCCCAACTTCCTTCCCCTAGAAGCGGCATTTAAGTAATAGAAATCATTTCAGTCCTTGTTAGTTGGGAACTTTTAACAATCAGTTCTCTAACCAGAGAACAAACTGAGCTGTAAGTATGAGGCTCAGCAACTAGCTGACATATTACTAAAAGAGCAGTTGCCAACAATCTGTGAATGCTGACAGCGTGTGGATTTTGCCTAAAATGTGCTCTCTAGCTCCCTTCTTTGTAATAAAACACCATCTTGTCCTCTGGAAATGTGGACCCAGAGATACCCGAGATAAGCAATTCTCACAGAAAACCACCCCAGCAAAGGTTATGATTTGAGTTCATTTCAGAATTAAAATGCTATGAAAAGCATTTGTCAGGCAGTGAGATGTTGGAAACCAATACATCTTTCGCCTCTGAAAATGATGAATTGCTCTCTAAATAATAAAGATCAGCCAGGAATAATAGAAGCAGGCTACCATAGACCCCTTATAAATATTCACAAAGCACTCATGTGGGGATCTTAAACTGTTCATCAGCGTTTTCTTTATATTGGAAATCAGACACTAAATTAGAGGTATAAAACTTTACAGGAAAATATTTACATAGAATGATACTGGTGTTGGCTGCCATGGGGATGGGGAGGGTGCATAATATGGATTTGTGTACCAGAACATTTGGATTTAATCTGGGACCTTCAGCAACTAAAAGTCCCAAAGGCACTAGAATCCCATAGATTTAGAACAACATAGGTAAGCAAATAAATGCAAAATTTAAGAGGGACAGGTATGAGATTCAAAGAATATCAGTATTAGAAAAGAACCTCAGAGGTCAATTTGTCCAGGCTACACTTGAATCAGAAATCTCTTCAAAATATTTTTATTAGTTTCTATCCAATCACTAGTTAATGACCTTAAATGAGAACATTAGTTTGAATGCTAAATGTAGAATTCTACACTTAAATTCCAAAACAATCAACCTTGCAAATACAAGATAGAGTAGACATGGCTTCCTAAGGAAGCCCACTCTACATTTAGAGTCCTGATTATTGAGAATTCTTTTCTCATGTTGAAAGTAAACCCATCTCTCTTCAACTTCGACCCATTACTTCTAGTTTTGCCAATTGTGGTTAAGCAAAAAAAAAAAAAAAGTTTAGTTCTATTATACTTCAAACCTTGCCTACTGTCATGCCCTTCTTCTAAGTTTACTCTTCTCCAATCCAGGTTAACTATCCCCTTTGCCTTAAATCTAGTTTTCAAGTGTCTGTTAGCCATGTTGTTCACTCATTCAACAAGTATCCACATCTCTAGTTACAAGAAATTGATAAAGTTCTACTCTGTGCCAGGTGTAATACTAGGTCATAGAAAGAAAAAAATATTGCCTGCTTTGAGAGAGTTTATATTTTATCAAAAGATCAAACTATACAATTATAAATCTGTATCTGTATATATACAAAAGTGTGTGTGTATCTGTGTGTAAGGAAATATTTTTACATAGAAAATATATATAGAATAAATAAAAGATCATCTTAATAGTGAGTGGGTTTGTGCTATGAGAGTCCAAAGGAGAAAGATACCACTTTTGGTGGGCAGTTGAAAAAATCTTCTTGGATGGGATAGTATTTGAATTGAATTTTTAAGAAAAAAATATGAGGCATACACTCATACATATGTATAGATGTATAGTTTCATGTATATAAGTTCACGTGTATGTATATATATATATATATATATGTATGCTAACTTCTCTCATGTTATTCTTGCAACAAAAATGAGATATGTGAGCCGGATGATAGCATAATTAGGCAATTTGCCTATATATATATTCATGTATATGTATCTATACATATATGTATAATCTATAAGCTCTGGTTTTGATCTGATGTTAGGGATAAAGTATTTTAGAGAAAATATAGTTTTCAATGGATATGCTACAGATTTTCAATTCTATTCTGAAATATGTATTGCAGAATTGAACATGCTTTTATCAAAAGCAATAAAGCAATATTGTAACTCTCCTCCCACATTCTGAACACATGAATCTCCATGAATCCTAATTTCCCATTAACATTTTTAGGTGCTATGTCACCCTACTAATTATATTGAGCAGTCCTTCCATCAAACCCTCTCAGATCTTTCCCCATAGGAATTACAACCTATAAAATGTATTTCCTATCATGTATTCCAAAGCTACTTTTTTGGGGAGAATTCAAATGTAGAGTTTAGCATTTATAACTTAGATATCATAATATAAAATTCAATTTACTATTGTAATCTGTAAAGATCTTTTTGGAAGCAAATCTGTCACCCATTACATATGCTAACACTACTAGCTTTGTGATGTCTGCACATTTAACAGGAACACTTTTTTTTTTCTTTATCCAATGGCCAAGAAATGGTCTAAGACAGATTCTTGAGGCATTTCACTTTCTCTCTTAGTTGGCTAATACTAAGTACACTAGTGATTGTTCTTTTGAATCTGCTCATTCAATAAGTTGAATCCACCTAACTATATTATCATCTGGTCCACATATTTTCTTTTCATCACAAAGATAACATTAATGACTTTGACATATTTTGCTAAATCTAAGTATATTCTGGCTACAAATTTCCTTGATCTTACAATTATATTTGCCTTTTCACAAGAGAAAATGGAGTTTATTTGGATACCTGGATATTTTTGATGAAGCTTTGACTGTTCTTTTCAACAAATGTTTCCCTTTCTAAACTATCACAATTCATCTTTTTAATAATACAGTATAGAATTTTTCCAGGAATCTAAATCAAGTTTGTTGGCCTTTAGTTTACAGACTGCATTTTTCCCTTAATGTAAATCAAAGCATTTCCCTTCTGTCCTGAAGCCCTTCTTCCACTGATGAAATCACAACAGTTCAAAGAAAAATAATCCAGTTAATTTTTTTTGACAGTCACGAACCCTTACAGTTCAACACAAAGTTCAAGTTTTTCCAATATCTACTTATGCAGTTGATCTTTTCATACCCAAATAGAGGAGCTTTGCCTTTATTACAATTAAATTTCATGCTCTTTGATTCAGTCCATCATTTTGGTCTACTGAGATCCTTTCTGAACTTTTGAGATAAAAATCTGTCCCATATTTGTGAATTTTATGGATAGGATAAGTATACCATCTGTTTATTCATCCCAATAATGATTTTTAAAGTATGTAAAAACCTTGTTCCTTTTTTGCTTTTAAGTTATTTTTAATGTTTCCATTCTCCTCTTATCTCCAAACTCAGAAAAACTTTTTAGAACACTAGTCTTGGCCATATGAACAACAGGTTTTCTCTCTCTAGATTCCTGGACCACTACAAATTGTTGTTCATCATGATCTCACAGCAGTGAACATTCCAAGAATGGGAGATTTACTGTTCTTTCAGGTGCTCAGGGAAATGGAACTTTTCTTCTTACTCCCCTACTAAATGGCCTCTTGAGACAGATAAAAGTTTAAAAAAGAAAAAAAAGCAACTTAAAATCTTTAGACATTTCAAAAGATGCAGATTTCCATCTCTGTAGAACTCTTTCAATACAAGTAAAGACCCTGATATGAAGATAATTCTCATGTACTACTATCATCAAAAAATTGCCTCCTTTGGTGATCTTCCCGCCAATAACCTTCCCTTGGACATAATTAGACTCATTCTTAAACAGCCTCCTGCCTGTGTGAGTTATCACAATATTTCCTTCCTGGTAGGTTCTGGCAGAGTTGGTGTTCTGTTGGCATAAAAACCAGAATTCCTCCTCACAGTACAATGAGGTATCAGAGGAAGACTAAATTAGTGGAGAAAACCAGTTCTGAATAAGGTTAAAGTATAAGAAGTGTATGGGACAGTGCTACATTCAGGATAGTACTTTTCAAAAGTATTCTCCTATGACAGAAACAATTCTATGCCCTTTTGAATATGAAATGTTTTTCACCTTTGTCTATGTGGGAATTTATTTTGTTGACTTATGACTTTTTTTCTTTTTGGGGGGTAATTATTCAAGTCAGGGGAAGACAATGTAAAACTTGCCTGTAAAAATAAATAATTCATTTTAAAAATCATGCCCAGAAAGAAACAAAAGAAAAATTTAACCAATGTTGGAGATTCTTGTCTTTCTATTAGCTCTAGGAGAAGGATTTTCAGTATGGTACAGTGGCCAGTAGATTGATTTTGGTATTGGGGTTTGATTGCTGTATCTACCTCTTGCAAATCACTGAAAACCATTTAACTCCTCTCAGTCTCAGTTTCTTTATCTATAAAGAGAGAATTGGACTAGATGCCTTCCAATGTTTCTTCTAGTTCTAATTCTATGATTGTTTTGTCATTGTGTTAGAACCATCCCTCTTTGCTCTTGAGTAGAACTTGATCTCATTATCTGATTCCCTTTTCATTATGATTTTTATGTAATATTGTGTAATTTTATTGATTATTATTATGTAATACTATTATGACACTGACTCTAAGGTTGTATAAATTAATAGCCTAGAGAAAATATTGAAATTGAATAAAATCTGCCACATGCCACTTGGACTTTAGTGCAAGGTCAAGCCAAATGAGAAAATGGGCCATGTATCTCATGCATCTTAAAAAATACAAAACATAACAGTGTACTGATACAGAAAAAGCCATAAAGTTACAGAAGTTGGGGAGTTTAGAAAACATAAATCCTTTTTGAATTCAACTAAATTGAATGTTGTATTGGAAAATCTATTGAATTTGGGATTAAAAATCCTATATCCAATTCCTGCTCTTCCATTTATTTGTTGGTTGACCCTGAGCAAGTGACTTATTTATCTCAAAGCCATTGTAAAATGGAGATAATATTTTTTCTACTTATGAAAATATTACTCTAGTATAGTGAGATACCATTCTATACACTATATAGAATCATGTTATATAGTGAGGTAAACCTTCAACCTTTCAAATCCTATAGAAATGTTAATTATAAAAGTCAGCACTCAGGGCATGAAAGTATTATTTGCATAAATTTTGGATACATTCTCAGAATATAATCTGATACTTTCAAGAAGGGTTTTTGGAAGTTGAGTTCAGCATCATTACTATTCTTACAATTATAATAATAATTCTTACAATTATACATATATAATCATTTTTTAAATTATTAGACATTTTAAATGGATACAGGATATATATATATATATATATATATATATATATATTCCCATTTTCATGTTTTGAGCCTATTTTGAAGTTCGTAGAAGCATGAATTCCTATGTGACTTGAAATAAGTTCATCTATTATCTTTGGTTTGGTTCATTTCCCTTGGGGGAATTTCATCATTAGTAAATCATGCTATACACAGGCATTTGATTTGAGGATTTGGGTTAACTATACTAAAAAATCATACATATAATTATACAATGAATATTCTCATGGAAACTGCCAAAATGCCTTTTGCTTTCTAACAAGGTATCTCTACTGGCGATGGTCATGAAATGAGATAGGGATCCCTAGGGTCTATCTGATGTAGTAAAGGAAACAACTCTTTTCCACAGTCTCCACTGCTACTTTAATTTCTCTAACTCTAAATCCATCACTAGCCAGGAGGTGACTAATAAAGCTCCAATGAATCATTCCCTTTCCCTGTCCTAAGAGGGTAGACACAAGATAACAACTTTCAGAAGAGAGTCACCACTTGGCCCTTACAAATATAGACTACTACCATCAAACTGGGGTCAAACTTGAGGGCAGAAAGTAATTTTTAAATGAAGATTCAGAATTAGAAATTTTGGTTTTTAGTTTTGGCTCTGACACTTCAAGTTGTATGACTTTGCCAAATCTCATAGCCTCTCTGATCATCATTATAGACATCCTAAAGTAAGTGGATTGATGCATTCTATAAGAACTTCAGGATCCCTTTGGGTACAGGACATTTTATTTTCTAAGGTCCTTTCAAGCCTTGGCATATGTTCTATGTCCCCTTTCAGTATTTAAAGTCAATTTATCTTCTCATCTTAATAAATCGTATATTCTAGGAATCTGAGCTTATCATGTTTGATTTCAATTAGTCCCTGGACCAGATTAGGGAGTAAACCATGTAGAAACTAATATCATAGAGGCAGTCCAATATTAAGTGAAGTATATTTCTATTTGGCTAAGAATAGAGATTCATTTTTGTCATCCCTACAATATATGTCCCCCTACACATATTATCATAGAGGCTTTTCAAGGCCACTCTAGAAATCTACTCTTCTTCAGTTTGCTTCAACTGTTTTGCCTTCTTGGTTTTCCCACTATGTGGATTTCTTTGCAGGTGCATTTGCTTGTATTTTGCAAAGCTGAGACTTGCTTTGTTGTAACTTTCTCTTTTTTTCTGTCCCTTTTCATTGTCTGCTTCCCCTAATTGGTGTTTGTAATAACTCCCAATTTAGTATCATCTGCAAGTTTCATTAACATACTGATTACTCCTTTGTCATTAATAAAAACATTAAATTATTATTTAACATTCATTGTGCACTAACAGTGTATTAGGAGCTGCATAGAATAGAAATAGATTCAGTCCAGAGAACAATCTTCTTTTCTTCCTATTAAAAACTTCTGAAGGAGCTGCATTGTTAGAGCTGTGTCTCCAGTTCCTAGTCCTGTGGTCAGAGGTTGAATGTGTTCCTGGAGTTCTGATATATGCCTATAACATTCAGTCTGACAAGCAAAAATTTCAGGTTCTCTTTTCCATGGAAGGAAGGAAAAAGCATTTTTTCTAATTAGAGAAATAACATTCATTTAGTTCATTTCAACTTAACATTTATAAAGCATCTATTACTGTAGAGTTGGATACAGTGTTAAAGGCTGGGAATACAAGAATAAAATCAGGAAAAGTCTTTGATCTTAGAAAGATTAAAATCTATTAGGGAGATAAGGCCTCTACTCAAAAAAAAAATTTTACAAATATTAGATCTATCCTAGGAAATCAAGTAGATAAAGAATTTACATTGTCAAGTCAATAGTCAATAAGCATTAAATGCTTAGTATGAATCAGGCACCGTGCTGGACTTCTGTGAAATAATATGGACAATCTATTTAGTTAGTCCATCAGTATGTATAATTTGATGAGAAACTGAAAATGGACAATTTTGATTGATGAAAAGGAAGAGAGAGGATTTAATGACATTTGAAAAATTTCAATGTTTTCTGTGATCTTAAGCTGTTCCTCACCACAAAAGCCCATTATTTATTAGGCAGGTGGAAATGTGGAACTGGAGCTCAAGGGAGAAACTTAAATTAGAAATATAGATATCAGCATTTTTAAGTAGAAGTAACGATGGAAGCTGAGTGGATAAAAATTTGAAGGAAGAAGGAAGAGGACATGAGTAATTTGTGAGATGATTGCCATCAGTGAATAAAAAGTTAAAGAGAAGTAACAATAAAAGAAGGGGGAAGAGAATTCACAGAAACCCAATGTTTAGAAAATATCAAGGAGAAAATATAATCAAAAGATTGTATTCATGGGGGAACTCCCCATTCCTCTTAGCAATCTGTGCATCTTCTGCCATGGAACTATAATCTATCAATAATTATGTTGTGTCAGTAATTTCCTTTTTATCCTTTAGCTCTGCTTCTCCCTATGAAGTGTCACCAACTCATTGTCAAGGGATGGGTGGATATGTACTCTGAACCCCCATATATTGGCAAATCCTACTTCCTTTGAAGTACTACTTCATATGGTATTATTCATGAATTGTGACATATGGCATATAGTATTTATTCTTTGCATATAATCAAAAAGTAAATAATAAATGATAACCATAAAACAATGCACAAAATTAAATAAAATATTCACTCAGTAACAGTCAGCTCCTCTCCTGATTCCTCAAACTTCCCTCCTTCCCTCTGACAGGGTCAGTATGGACATACAAATTTTAGGATCTCACCATTGAATCCTTTTGCAAAGACAAAGGATTGAAAACTCAATTCCCATAGAATGTTCAACTCACTAGATAGAGAGTGAGATTGTTTGCATTTAGAATTTTAGTTCAGACTGAACCAGGGAACTCAGAATCCCTGAAACTCAAGGAGGTTGATGCTTTTGATTCTTTCTCAAATCTCTAGTCGCAGAAAAGAACTCTTGACTGCTTTAGTCCTCCAAAAGCTAATTGAAGAGTAGAGTAAATGGCCCAGCAGCCATCCTAAAAAAGGAACAGTAGCATTGATGGTCCCTTGCTTCCTCTCTAGATGAATGCTATGGCATTTCTCCAGCACAGCTCCATCTCCCTCTCACTTGTTGTCACAATTTCTATCCAAATCCCAAAGCTCTAAGCAGCAGGGTGGGCCAGTAACATATGGGGGTGGGGGTAATATTTATTGCAAAGGAGTATGAAATCTTCAGAGTGGTAAAGAATGAACTATGATAAAATACCACAGGAATTTTCAAATATGGAGGTTATTAATGACCTGAGGGAAAGGTAATCTCATTAGAGTGGTGAGGATGAAAGTCAGATTTTAAGACATTGATCAGTGAGTAAGGAAGTAATCAGGGATTAGGGAACAATAAGAAGAAATGATTTGATAACCTTCAAACATTTTGCAGGGCTGTTCTATAATTTTGAAAAGGTCACTGACATTCTCTAAACCTCAGTTTTCTCAACCCCTTGTAAAATTAAGGGATTGGATTAAGAGCTAGAATCAAGAGTCAACAAAGTAAGTAGTCATCAAGGTTTCAATAAACGTGTAAGTATTTTGAAGGTGCATGTATATATGTATCTGTGTAAGGATTTGTAAATCAGTGTCAAATCACTTATGTTACAGTGAAAGCACAAGGGCTCAAGGGGGTAATAATATAAAAAGGCATCATTCTTAAATCTAACCCATGGTGCAGAAGTAGGAGAGATGATTCTTACTACAACACTCTCTAGTCCTGACTATACTTTCTCTCATATTCCTTGACACTAGTCCTAGAGGGGAAGGTCCATTACTCCTTGATCCACATTATCAATTCCAGACCAACATTTCACCTTCTATCCTTAGTACACTCAATCAAAATCGTTTACCTGATTAAAAGTATATCAGTGTAATGTACCAAACCCCAGTTCATTTTCCCACCTTTCTCAAGGGGTCCAACATTTGGCTCATCATTTTTTTTCTCCTCCCCACATGCTGCTCCTATCCTATCAGGCTCTATTATATCCAGAAGGATTCACTCAAATTCCCTAATTTCCCAGCCTCCTTAAATCCCATGACCTATGTCTTCACTCCACCTGTAAAGATGGTGACACTCTAAACCTTGCCATTACCCACAAATACTCTATTTCTCTAATTAAAATTTTTGACATTTCCTTATCTGATGAAAACATGCTCTTCCTCTACTTCTCTCTAGACCTAAGTCCTCTTACACTTTTGGCATTCACCTTCACCTACCGCTCATCACTCTCTCAGGCCATCATGTTTGTTTTAATTTTATTTTTCCCTTCTACTATCTCAACCCAATAGGTACCTATTTCAACTCTGCACTATACTCTGCTCTTGAATCTCTTGCATGATGTCACTACTCTTCTCTTGCCAACATTCAGTCCTGAATTATTCCCACCATCAATTTGTTCAACTCCTCATTACTAGTCAGTCACTGAATGCAACTGGGACAAGTCTCACATTGTACTGACTGGGTAAGTTGCAAATTTATGTTGTTGTTGCTCAGCCATTTTCCAATTGATAGATGAGGAAACTGAGGCAAATGGATTATGTGACTTGTTCAGGGTCACACAGCTAGTAAGTGTCTAAGGCCTGATTTGAACTTTATTAAGATCTGGCATTCTAGCCACTGTACCACCTAACTGCCCAAAATTATATTATCCAGCTTCAACTGGGCCCTTACTGCAGAAGAAGAATTCTAAATTCACATTTCTACTTGTCTTCAAATGATTCCCCACCTCATTTCCCAAAAGCTATCCCAGATTTTAATTTTCCCTTCTCAAGCCTTCCACAACTCTCTCTCCCAGTTCCCCTCAACTCCTCTATTATAGGACCTTGACTTCTTATTTTACCAAAAAAAAAAAAAAAAGTCCAAGTGACATAAATTCCCCATTATCTTCAGCTCTTTATTTCTTAGGTTTTCTCTTGAAATAGCACCACTTATTTGTAGTTGAAATAGTCTGACCCAAACCTTCTTCCTCCTCTTCAATTATTAATTTAGATCCCAGAGTCCCCATCACTACCATTCTTTTTTTAAATCATGCCTACATAAGAGTTTACTTTGATTAGTGTTTCTTTAATTATCTCTTCTCTTAAATCACCCCTTGACTACTTTCTTCTTGCCCCAGCTTATTTCCCTATGTACTTTCTTTTATAGTTTTACATAATACAAGACAAAACCTAAATCCCAACCTTGTCTTTCTTACCTCAGATCCAGCTCTATGATTATATAATCTCCTATGGTGGCACAAATACAAATAATAGTGATTAATTCATGCTGTTTCATTTCAATGGTATGTCTTTCCTTTCCTTTTTCTTTCCTTTTTTTCCCTCTTCTCTTCTTTTTTTCTTTCTTTAATCTCATTTTTCTTTTCTTTTCTCTTCTTTGCTTTTCCTTAAAAAGTGAAACCTATGTCCTGATGATGTTTCATTTTTAATGATGCTAGAGATGTGTTTCTGAACATATAATAATCTCTTTTCATTTCATGGTATAAAAACAAAACAAAAAAATACCCCTTTTACCCTTTGATCCAGCAGTGTTACTACTGGGCTTATATCCCAAAGAGATCTTAAAGAAGGGAAAAGGACCTGTATGTGCAAGAATGTTTGTGGCAGGTTTCTTTGTAGTGGCCAGAAACTGGAAACTGAGTGGATGCCCATCAATTGGGGAATGGCTGAATAAATTGTGGTATACTAATATTATGGAATATTATTGTTCCTGTCATCAACAGAATGATTTCAGAGAGGCCTGGAGAGACTTACACGAACTGATGCTGAATGAAACGAGCAGGGCCAGGAGATCTTTATATACTTCAACAACAATACTATATGATGATCAATCCTGGTGGACCTGGCCATCTTCAGCAATGAGATGAACCAAATCAGTTCCAATGGAGCAGTAATGAACTGAACCAGCTACACCCAGCGAAAGAACTCTGGGAAATGACTAAGAACCATTACATTGAATTCCCAATCCCTTTTGCCTGCCCGCATTTTGGATTTCCTTCACAGGCTAATTGTACAATATTTCAGAGTCCGATTCTTTTTGTACAGCAAAATAATGGTTTGGTCATGTATTAAAAAAAAAATAGCTCTTTCAAGTTACTCAATATTATTTTTTTTTAATTTTTAATTTTCTAAATTTACATTTCGCAGGTAGAATTCAAATTCTATTACTGTGGTGTGGAAATTACTTGAATTAAGCAATAATTGTGATATATTTACGTTTTGTAATAGTAATAGTATAGGTACTTTGTCCTACAACTGACATTGACCACACAAACTGGGTTGAGCTTGTTTCTACACATTTAGTTAGTTCTGTCAGTATGCTGTTTTATTGCTCTCTTTTGTTGTATTTTTAATTCTGCAGGAGGGTTTTTTTTTTGTTTGTTTGTTTTTCAGAATGCCTATTTCTCCCAGAAGCCTTATAAAAAGTGTGATTCTTACTGAGCATATTTCAACGACTATTTGCGCTATTGTAGCAGCAGCTGGGGCATGAAAGTCAAGCATTTCAAGGATCATTCAAGTTATAATGAAATAGTCTCAATCACACTAAAGCACCAAGGGGGAGGGGAATTAAAAGTAAAAAATAACACCAAGAGTCAACTATTATTATGAAATAGCCTACTTAAATCTAATAAATGAAACAGATATTCATTGAAACTTGGCAGGTAATGGGATAAATTATTCATTCTCTTTTTTTAACCTTTTTAATAGTATTTTTCCAATTACATGCATGCAAATAGTTTTGAACATTCATTTTTGTAAGATTTTGACTTTC
Source organism: Sarcophilus harrisii (assembly GCF_902635505.1). Lineage (NCBI taxonomy): Eukaryota > Metazoa > Chordata > Mammalia > Dasyuromorphia > Dasyuridae > Sarcophilus > Sarcophilus harrisii. The sequence continues at coordinate 191,293,433 of NC_045427.1, read as the reverse complement.
AAATTCTTCTTCCCTCTCTCTCTTTTCTTCCCCCACCCCAGAGAGTAAGCAATCTGATATAGATTATATATGTACAACCATGTTAAACATATCTCTATATTAGTCAGGCAAGAAAAATAAGAACAAAAGGGAAAAAAAAGAAAGAAAAAAAATCCAAAAAGCAAAAATAGCTTGCTTTGATTTGCTTTGTCTCTATAGGTTTTTCTCTGGATATGGATGGCATTTTTCATCATAAGTGTATTAGAATTGTCTTGGGTCACTATAATGCTGAGAAGAGCTAAATCTATCATAGTTGATCATCACATAATCCCATTGTTGCTATGCATAAAGCTCTCCTCTGTTTATTTCACTTTTATCTGTTCATGTAAGTCTTTCCAGGCTTTTCTGAAGTCAATTTGCTCATCATTTCTTATAGCAATAGTATTCCATTACATTTATATACATAATTTGTTCAGCCATTCCACAATTGATGGGTATCCCCTCAATTTCCAATTATTTGCCACAACAAAAGAACTGCTATTCATATTTTTATGACATATGGATCCTCTTCCATTTTTAATGAGCTCTTTGGGATATAGATCTAATAGTAGTATTGCTGGATCAAAGGATATGAAAATTTTTATAACCCTTTGGGCATAGTTCCAAATTGCTCATCAAAATGATTGGATCAGTTCACAATCCACCAACAGTGTATTAATGTCCCAGTTCTCCCATATCCTCTCCAAAATTTATCATTTTTCTTTTCTACCATCATAGCCAATATCATAGGTATAAAGTAGTACCTCAGATTTGTTTTAGTTTGCATTTCTCTAACCAATAGTGATTTAGAGCATTTTTTTCATATTATAGATGGCTTTAATTTCTTCATTTGAAAACTTCCTGTTGATATCCTGTGACCAATTTACCAACTGAGGATTAACATTTATTCTTATAAATCTAGTTCAGTCCTCCCTATATTTGAAAATTGAGGCCTTTATAAGAAACACTGTAAAAATTGTTTCCCATCTCTCTGCTTCCCTTCTAATCTTGGCTGTATTGATTTTGTTTGTGTAAGAACTTTTGAATTTAATTTAATCAAAATTATCTACTTTGTGTGTCATAATGTACTCTAATTCTTCTTTGGCCATTCCTCCCTACTCCTAAAATCTGGCTGGTAAATTATTCTTTTTTTTTTTATTTGCTTATAGTATCAACTTTTATCTAAATCACGAACTCATTTTTACTTCTCTTGGGTGTGAAATGTAGATCTATGCCTGTTTTTTGCAATGCTATGTTCCTGTTCCAGTTTTCCCAGCAGATTTTGTCAAATAGTCAATTCTCATCCTCAAAGGTGAAATCTTTGGTTTAATTAAACAGTAGATTATTGTAGTCATTAACTACTGTACCCAAATGCACTGATGCAACACTGTTTCTTAGTAATTTCCAAATAGTTTTGATCACTGCTGTTTTATAATAGTTTTAGATTTGGTACAACTAAGTGACCTTCCTTTGCGATTTTTTTCCATTAATTCCCTTTTGTTCTTTCAGATTAATTTTATTTTTTTCTAACTTTATAATATTTTTTGGCAATCTGATTGGTGTGACATTGAATAAATACATTAATTTAGATAGAATTGTCATTTTTATTGTATTATATTATGTTATGTCATGCCATATTATGTTATGTTATGTTTTGTCATGTCATGTCATATTGGCTCAGACTACCCATGAACAATTTATATTTGCCCAGTTGTTAAGATCTCACTTTATCTGTGTAGAAAGTGTTTTGTAATTCTGTTCATAAAGTTTCTGGGTTTATCTTGACAACTTAGAGAATGGTTGAATAAGTTTGTTATATGAATGCTATTGTTCTATAAGAAATCATCAGCAGGCTGATTTCAGAAAGGCCTGGAGAGACTTACATGAACTGATGCTGAGTGAGGTGAGCAGAACCAGGAGATCATTTGTACATGGCAACAAGATTATACCATGATCAATTTTGGTGGACATGGCTCTTTTTATCAATGTGGTAATTCAGGACAGTTCCAATGGTCTTGTGTTGAAGAGAGCTATCCACACCCAGAGAAAGGACTGTAGAAACTAAGTGTGGATCAAAAAATAGCATTTTTACTTTTTTGTTGTTGTATGCTTGTCTTGTTTTCTTTATTATTTTTTTTTCCTTTTTGATCTAAGTTTTGAAAACATATATTAGCAAGACTTCTTGCTTGTACCTTGTGTACTTTGACTTAAATGTTTACTTAATATCCAATTTAACCAAAGTATGATTTCATCATGAAAAATTAAAGAATATCTGTCAAAATCTTGTGAATTCAATGTGGTAGAATATAATAAGTGAATACAGGGGGAAAAGGAAAAGTGAATAATAAAAATAAATTAGATATTAATGTACAAGTTTTATCATATGTTTATAAAATTTCTATTATTTTAATTGTCCTGCCAATTTTTCATATCACTGTAGAGTCCTTTTTTGTTTGATTTTCTTTTTATGATTCATTTTTTCAGAAGTTATTTTAAGATTGAAGGTCTTTCCATTTTGCCTTTTTATTTATCATATTTCAATTTTTCTTGCCTTTCATCTCCACTCTACTGAAAACTTGCATTCCATCCTTGGTCTTCCAGTTCTAACAGATGAGTTTTTACCTGGTCTTACTGAGGTCTGGCTGTCCATGCAACTTTCCAGTCCTCTCTTTGTCCTGGTCCAATTTTCTGACCATCTCCACTCCACTGGCACTTGCACTCTATTTCTGAGTCACCCAACTCTGAAAAAGGAATTTCTAGGTCTCCATATTTCCTTATGCCACTGTGCAGTACTGATTATGACCAAGAAACATAGTTCTTGAGTATATAAGTGTCAAATGAGGTGGTCATCGTTTTTGAGAAATAATAGGTATTTAGCCAGGTTCCTAATGGGGATTTTTTTTTCAATTGGGCAAGTTCTAAGGAAACTCTGATTTTGTTATGAATGTACTAGCTTTCCCCATTTTCTTTCTTTTGCAAATTCAGTAAGTATGCCATCTATGCCTCTATTGATATTGATATTGATAATTATTGATAAACTATTGATAAAATTATTAATGAAAACAAAACAAAAAACAATTTAGAACCAAGATCTGATCCTTGGGGTACCCTACTAAAGGTCTCATTCGAAGGGAAACTTATCTAGCTGAGTGAACTGGGTATGGTCTCCCTAGAGAATAGAAGACAGGTTTGTATAGAAGCTGTCTTCAAGTAGTTGAAGGGCTGTGGAATAGGAAGTAGGCTCTTTCAATATGTCCTCTGAAGGCTGAATCAGGAACAAGGATAAAACTAGTTGTTAGATTAATTTTGACTTGATGAAAGGAAACATTTACTAATAAAGCTATCCAAAAAAAAAAAAAAAAACAGAATAAGTGTCTGGAAAGATATCAGCCTTCACCTTCCTGAGAGTTTTCAGGACAAACCTAGAAATTCATTTTTCAATCTTTCAAGAGCGAGTCTTAATCATGTGTGAGTAATATTAGTGAGTTTCCCTACCCTTACCATTTTGACATTATAAATTAAGTTCTAAATAAAGCACTGAGAGAAAAAAGTATTTTGTTTTTCTCTAGTTGTTTGCTTTAATGTTCTGTTCTCTTTGCTACTTAATTTTGGATTGGCACAGACCCTTTGAAGTAACCATGGTAAATGAAAATCAATAAGAATTCTGCAAAACTTTCATTGTTTATTTGAAACTATGTCCAAAAGGCTATCAGGCTGTGCATACCCTTTGATGCAGCAGTCTCTACTTTTAATAAAGAGATCTTAAAAGAGGGAAAGGAACCCACATGTGCAAAAATGTTTGTGGCAGCCCTTTTTGTAGTGGCTGGAAACTGGAAACTGAATGAATGCCCATCAGCTAGGGAATGGCTGAATAAGTTAGATATATAAATGTAATGGAATATTATTATTTTATAAGAAACAATCAGCAGACTGCAGAAAGCCTGCAGAGACTTGCATGAACTTGATGCTAAGTGAACTGAGTAGAACCAAGAAAGCTTTATATACAGCAACAAGATAGTGTGATGATCAACTATGAGGGATTTGGCTTTCTTCAACAATGAGGTGATTCAGGCAAATTCCAATAAATTTATAATGGAGAAAGTCATTTGCATCCAGAAAGAGGACTATGGGGACTGAATATGGAACACAACATAGTATTTTCACCTTTTTTTGGTGTTATTTGCTTGCTTTTTTTTCTTTCTCATTTTTCCCCTTTTTGATCTGATTTTTCTTGTGTAGCATGATAAATATTACTGTCTAGGGAAGGGATGGAAGGAAAGGAGAGAGAAAAATTGGAGCATAAAGTTTTGCAAAGGTGAATTTAAAAGCTATCTTTGCATGTATTTGGAATATAAAAAAATTAAAAATTTTAAAAAGACTTTCATTGTTGAGTATGCTTGTATGCATGTGTATATACATGTATAGATATAAATATAAACTCTAGTTTCAAAAAAGATATATACATTTGATTTTGGAATTATTTATTGGACATTGCTAAGATTCTGTGTTCAAAAAACTAGACAAAGCAATCAAGGAAAGATCAATTGATGGTACTTTCTCAGGACTCAAAAAATTTTCGAGAATTGTAGTCATATAGCCAGTGTCACCCTAATTTGACTTTCTGGAGAGGGCTTAAAGATCTTTCTGAAGAAAACTACTTAAAGGGAGAGTATAAAGGAAAATTAATCTTGTGAGTTCCTAGATAAATTTTATGAAATCATGCATAATCCTTTGTCTGAGTCAGGAAAGCAATTTCCTATAAAGAATGTGGACTTGTCAGTGTTTTTTAAAGAACAAAATCAAGTATTGATTGAACTTATGGTTTTAAGGCTTGCCCAAGACATCTAGACACATGGATGGATGGATGGATGGATAGACGGATGGATAATAGATGGATAGATGATGGATGGCACTCAGAGGGAAAGATTTTTGTTAGAGAAGCCATTCCCTCTTCTTGATATTTTAAAAAAGTGAGCTGATAGTTGATATTCTTTTTTGGTATCCTTTTATGCTTTTTCACTTGGACTTCTGGAGTGGGGCTGTCTTTTGTGACCTGAATCTAGATGATAGAGAGCTTATACAAGCAAGTCCTTCCCACTCAGGAACTGGAAATGGCCACCCTGAGTCAGAAGGATATAATCGTGGGTCAGGATTTACACATTAATTAAATTTTAAATAAAATATTCATATTGTATTTAAGACAATGCATTAAGCACTGGAAATAGAAAGATGAAAAATGACATTAGTTTACAATCTAATAAGGGGGAGAGGATAATGCAAACAGTTTAACAAAATAAGACTTGATGGTGCAAAGGAGAATTTTTGAAAAAATGATTTAGGAAGATTTAAAGAAAAAAAGACTTTTACCTGAGAAACTAAGGAGGCATACTGAAGGAGGTAGAATCAGAACCTGGACTTAATGGAAGAGAATTTACTAAGGTGATGAGAAGGATCTGCTCACCAAGTATGATGTTCAATATATACATACACCAGAAAATTGAGAACAATCATAAAAATGAGATTAAATAGTTATTCTTCTAGTCATCTAAGTTTCCCTCTATATTGATTGTTCTAGAGGAATATCATAAAAAGAGTAGCTTAAGATTACAATTTGCTTTATAGTATTCATTTAAAGACTTTGGAAAGCATCCCTTACTTCAATTTACAATTGTTATTTAGGGGCTTTCATTGAAAATAAAAATTTTTACCAAGTCTTAATGCTGCAGTGGTATGTGGGGAGACTGCACCCTGCTGGATCTTTGCAGCACTGATTAAAAAGGCACTAACTTTGGAACTCTAATTCATGAAATATACTTTATACAGCTAAGTTTCCTATTATTAAGAAATTATTATTATTAAGAGATCTTATAGGAATATCAGATTTGGTACTTGTTCTTCCTTTTAAAATTACTTAACTGATTACACCAGAGAAGGAAATTCAATGGATTTTGATCACTATAAATATACCTTTTGAAATTCTATTTTTAATTTCTGAAATCTGTAATCTCCCTTTATTTGATCAAGTTTAATCAATTAAAAACATTTATTAAATATTTATATTATGTAGAACACTGCCTATTATATAGGAGAAGTTGAGATTTTAAAAAATCAATGTAATAGGGCAGAGCCCACATGAACCTTATGATCTAATAATCCAAAAACAGTAAATCTATCAGGATTCACCAAAATCTAAAAGGGGAGGAAAGTCTACCTATTTACCTAGAATGAGATTCATTTATTCAAGACACCTTTTTATGGAATTTTGATCTAGAATCACTTTTCAATATTGTTCATATCAGAGGTAGAGTAAGTGATTTCTAAAGTCCCTTCCAGGGGAAAGGAACCACAATCTCATTAGCGCTACAGGAAATAGTTATAAAAAAGAGATAGCCAATCTTGCCCTCGTGGAATTTATAGCCTAGCCTAGCAGTGGTTCTCAAACTTTTGTTTTCAGTATCTTTATCCTATTAAAAATTATTGAGGATGTCTCCAAAGCACTTTTTTTTTATCTGGATTATATTTATAGACATTTACCATATTGGAAATAAAAACTATTTTTGAATTTATAGACCCTCTAAAAGGGTTTCAGAAATCCCCAGGATTCTCTAGACCATACTTTGAGAACCACTGATAGGCAATCAAAGAATTCCTAGAATGTTAGAGCTGAAAACCACCTCTAAGATCAAATTAGTCCAAAACTATTATCAAATAGAGAAAAAAACTAAGACCTGGAGAGGGAAGGTGATTATCCATTGACTTTTACATGTATACTCTCTATGTGGAAAGCCAAAGCAAATAGCATAGATACTCGTAACCAAGTTCCAGAGCGTGGTAGCTCAGGTTTATGAGAATACTCTCACTTGGAGGGGCAAGATCATGAGTTGGGGTGGGAGGAGAGAATTCTGTGGGGGGCTCAGTCTTGAATGGGGTAATAGAGAGCTGCAAGTAATATTGGCCTACTTGAAGTGGAGAAAGGAACTGTGGGAGAGAAGAGTAGCAAATTTGTTGGATCTTTCAGTCATTTTGGAGCTGTAACAGCACTGACTATAGCACAGAGGATTTCTGGTCATTGGCTTTTCTTCCTTAGAGGATGAATCTGATATAATGTGATTTTGTGGTCCAATAAATCTATAATTCAGAGTGTTCAGTTTTTTATTCATTGTTTAAAGCTTCTTCCTCTTATCTAATCTATTTTTAATTCATGTATGTTAATAATTGAGTATAAAGGAATAGCAATGAAGGAAGCAAATGAGTAGATTGGGATACAAAAACCTAAACTAGGAGAGATATCTAAACCTTGTTACAAATGTTAGGGACAAAGCAGAGAATCACAAAACTTTTGAATTACAATTAAAAACAAAAAAAAAAAAAACAAAGCGAAATTGTATCCAGGTGTTTTTTTTCCTTTGTACTAGGCTAAATGCGTGCTATGTTTATGTCTGTCTGTCTTCTATTGATTGTATATCTAATCTACTTAGACAACTATCTATATACAGCTATCTTCACATCTACGTTGACATCTATATTGTTCTTCAGTTGTTTTGCAGTTTGGAATCTTTGTGATCCCATTTGGGGACTTTTTTGGCAAAGATGCTGAAGTGGTTTGCCATTTCCTTTTCTAGATTATTTTACATTTGAGGAAAATAAGGCAAACAAATTAAGTAATTTTCCCAAGATCACATAGCTAGTAAATGTCTGAGGCAAGATTTGAACTCATAAGGATAAGCCTTGCACCACCTATTTTCCCTGACATCTATATAACCATCTATAATCATTCTCTTGAACCAGCTCAGCCGTTGTCAGGTCATGTTTCCTCACTCATTCTGCCCCCTTCTTATTCTACTTTTTCCTGAGGTGGAATTGAGTAGAAATCACCTGATAAGAGGGGAAATATTGGCCAAACCTGGCTAGTTGTCATCCAACTGTTTTTTCAGTTGTGTCTGACTCTTTGTGACCCCATTTGGAGTTTTCTTGGTAAAGATAACTTGCGTGGTTTGTCATTTTCTTCTCCAGCCCATTTTGCAGATGAGAAAAATGAGGAAGAGTTAAGTGACTTGACCAGGATCACAAAGCAAGTAAGTATCTAAGACCAGATTTGAATTCACAAAGATGAGTCTTTCTGACTCCAAGCTCAACATTATCTGTAGTCCCATGCAGCTGCCACTTTATCTGATTAGTCATACCACCTAAATGCCTGTGAATCAAGACACAGGAAGGAGTAAGTATATTTTATTTTGGCAGGTTTTAATACTAAGCCTGGCAGATACCTCATAATTTTAATGAAAATATTCCAAATTTCTAAAGCTACATTTCTAAATTTTCTAAAGCTATTTCTAAATTTCTAAAGCTACATGACCATGCCTGATCCATTTTTTCCAGGTATTTCCTGAACCACTCATTGGTAAGTCTCCATTTCAAATATGCAGGTGTGTCTCATTGTATCATCATCACCCCTCCATGCCTGAAGCAAACTCTCTCCACATTTCTTAGGGAAATCTTCTTTCAATTTCCAGCTCAGTGCTATCTTATTCATGAAGAGAACCTTGGTTATCTTAGCTTAAACTATACTAAAACTAAAGTCAGAGCTAGTTATATTATTTTCCCTCAAATGCCTAATAACACTTTGAATTTTCCTCTTACCCTTTTAACATTCTACCTTATCCTATACACCAGGGCTTCTTTTTAAATTTTAAATTTTAATTTAATTTTTAAATTTAATTTGTGTATTTTTTTCCACTCATGATCAAGCAATTTTTTCATGACTCTGGGTATGGAGGTATATAAAATAGGTATACAAAACAAACATTTACTAACAGTAAATAATAATTCTGTGAGTCCTCATTCAGTTATACAACCTCATAGAGAGTCAGCCCACAGTTTAAAAAGTTTTGCTATATACATTTGTATCCTTATCACATTTCCCTCCATTATAAGATTTTTCAGGACAAATGGTACAAGTATATGTGTATGTAGCACATAGCACATAGCAAAGGACCATGTATATACCACATGCTTAGGAATGCTTCAATACTAATAGACAAACTAGCAACCATTCAAAAAAGCTTGGGGTCACTTAGAAAGTATGGTAATCCAGAGTCAATTCATCTCCAGATGTAAAAACAAACAAAAAATAATAATAACACCATAAAAATCTCACACAGTGAAGAAATTTAGTAGACCAACTATCAATATCAACTCAAAGAGTGCTACTTGTAAAATCAAGTAAGGGAGGGAGAAACTTATAGAACCATAGATTTAGAAAGGACCCCAGAAATCATTTAGATTGCCCCAACACCTATCTTACAAAAGATGAAACTAGAAACCCAAATATTAAGGAACAACAATAAGCCTACTAGCACTAGAGATGTTAGTGGCCTCCGCTATAGATATATTTTTGTTGTTACTTTACTAAAGAACTCCATGAATATCCATTCTTTCCACTGATGCTACTTGTATTTGTGGAGAGTATGGGGGAAATGTTTTGTTGCTATTTTTCTCACAATGTCATTTCAGAAAATAACTTTGCTTTGAGTTGATTTTGTCTTCTATCAGATTATCAAAAAGAGCAAGATAGGAGATCATGAGCCAGTTTTAACAGTATGGTTACATATGCCTTGAACATGGGTTCAAATCTTGGCTCTACTTAATATTTTTATAACTTTGAATAGTTTTAGCTATAAAATGAGATGGTTGGGCTCGGTGACCTCTAGATCTGAGATCACATTACTTTCTTAAAGTAACATTGATTTAAAATGGCAAATCTGTGATTTAAACTTAGGTCCTCTGATTAGAATGATATTTCATTTCCTAAAGCTGGGCCAACTGAATTTAATCTTCAGCCCTTTTTAAGTTACTTTGTGGTAATGGAGGCATCAACAAGGTTAGGGTAGGAAGAACTCCATGATCAAGGAGTTGAAGCTGGTGGTATAACTCAATTTCTAACATTATGGGAAATGTCTATGTTAAATCTTAATAAAAGTTTGACTGCTTATCCTAACTCAAAAAGTCTGATTCATTAGATTGAAGAGAGATTTTCATGGCCCTGCAAGTGCCTTAAAGTTACTAATTCCAGGCTTAGATGAGAATTTATGGAGGATAACAAGATGGATTTCATGAAAATCCAGAATACTTCCTAATCTAAAAAAGAATAAAGAACTTACAGCATTGTCTTAACACTAGCAAGTTGAAGACTTTTGTAGAGATAACTTTTTTTTAGCCATCAGGAAAAAATTATGCTATTTTATTTATGAAGAGATACATGTATTAGCACTAAGGCCGATGCTTTGTTTTGAGGGATAGGAGGTTTTTTAGACCTAGGAGATCCTTAGGCATAGAAAATCCCCTGGTTCCCCATCCATACAGATCTATAACCTGTCTAAAACTTAGATAACTACTTGGAGAATTGTGAACACTAAGAGTTTGTTATTTGCCTACAGTCACACAATCAATCTTCTTGACTGAGCCTACATCCATTCTATTATGTACATGTTCCTTTTGAGGGTAGATTTCCAAAATTTTACATCAGACAAAGAGAACCTGGAAAAAGACTTCCCCTTTAATTTTTTTTAAAAAGTGAGAGAAGACACAATCATTTAAAATATGTATTGAAATTACAAATTAAACTTTTCAATATGATTCCAAGTACAAAACACAACATTAAAAGGCATTCAAACAGCTCATTTTATACATCAGTGTTAGTGGCACAAAGGAAGGAAGGAAGGAAGGAAGGAAGGAAGGAAGGAAGGAAGGAAGGAAGGAAGGAAGGAAGGAAGGAAGGAAGGAAGGAAGGGAGGGAGGGAGGGAGGGAGGGAGGGAGGAAAAGGGAAAAAAGAAAAGAGAAGGGAACAGACTATTTTTTAGATTAACTTGCTTCCCAAGGCTATTCATTTCTTTCTAGTGCAATTGAACTCCATTTCCCTATTTAGTCTCAGTGAAAAGTGAAAATCAGTAAGCAATAATATAAAGGGAAAATTACTGGAGTTGGTTAAATAAAACAACTTGGGTTTGAATCCCACCCCTTACACATAAGAGACTCAGTGAAGTCACTGTTCAGTAATTTCTCTGTGCCTTAGTTTATCTACAAAGATCTTTGTGAATTAAAAGATAATAGAATAGTCTTTTAAAAAGGATGAAACCTTAGAATGCCAAGACTTCATTCCCTGGAATGTAGAATGTTCTTTGAGATGCATTTTAATCAGCCATCTGTTTTGCATTGGTGAGGCCCATTTTCCCAAGTATGTATCTACAAAACAGCATTAACAAGGAAGTTTTTACAAATAGACCATTTTACTGAACTTTGTACTACTCTGAGCACCCAGCAAGTATACTCAGTAAAATAATAAATAATAGAAATACTCTTTGTATATTTCTTCTCTCTCTCTTTCTATCTTTCTATCTTTGTCTCTGTTTTTGGACAGCACACTGATCATGTCTATGAAGGGAATTCTGGGCAGAGGAATTCCTTCAGCCAAAGTATAACAGAAGCTACCATGCAATTCCCATTGACATGTATCTGAAGAACTAAGAGATCAATAGACTTGTCTAGGATACCATCATTGATAATTATGAAAGGCAAAACTTGAACTCAGATCTTCTTGACTGAGCCTACATCCATTCTATTATGTACATGTTCCTTTTGAGGGTAGATTTCCAAAATTTTACATCAGACAAAGAGAACCTGGAAAAAGACTTCCCCTTTAATTTTTTTTAAAAAGTGAGAGAAGACACAATCATTTAAAATATGTATTGAAATTACAAATTAAACTTTTCAATATGATTCCAAGTACAAAACACAACATTAAAAGGCATTCAAACAGCTCATTTTATACATCACAGTGTTAGTGGCACAAAATGTACTTACATTTCAAATACACAAACCAAACTTTTTTTTTTCCTTTTTTAAACCATCACTGGTGCAATACATAATTATACAACTGCATGACTCATTCATGCATATTTCTATATAGGGATAAAATACATCCACGGTAAATAAGCAACAGAAAAAACAAAAGTTTCGATCATATAGCACATACTTGCACCTAATGTTCCTGGAACTGTAGAAGAAGGGGTTTCACAAACCAAAGTTAGAATAAAATCCGTGAGTACATCAGACACAAAAGAGGCATGCTCTGTTTAAGCATTTTAGCAATTCTGTATTAATGCTGGTCTACTCACTTTCCTTGTAGATTTTTCATAATGTTTATAGCAAATTCATTGTTTTGTCCATTTTCATAAGGGCTTAAATTAGTTATAAGATGTACAAAAGCTTTGGTTTTCACACATGCTATATGTATTCTTTTGACATTTTAATTGTCATGGATTCAGTAAAAAAAATGAGAAACATACATAAATCCCACCTACATATATGTTCCTATGTAAAATCTTAATTATTAAGTAGACCAAGGGCAGTATTCCTTTTGATACAGTAAGTGATTTCACTGTCATACCAGTGAAAGATATTATCTTAGTTCTAGATAATTAGTGCATTGGTAGGCATTGCTTTTTTTCCAGGGGCCTAGGTTTCCAAACAGGATTTTGACCTGTTCTAAAATCAGGTGTTCTGGAAAATATATACTTGTCCCCATTCTTAGAGTGGGGAGATAGATTTTTCAGTTTTGTGGTACTAGTGGGTGGGGAGGGAAGAAATGGAGTTTAATGTCCCTCATAATGTCCTGTAACAGCTTGGTTCTCACTTCAAATTTTTCACCCCTCGTTTCAGAGGCAAGAGCATCCCTGAGGGCAGCTGCCTTGGGCAACAAAATTGAAGCCAAGTCAGGTGGGTAACAGCACCTTCTGGATGAATCCAAGCACAAGGATCACTCAAGTATGATAAAATTGTGTTAAGGTGTTGAACTTTGGAGAGGACATAAACAAGAGCAGCACGGGACAAGCGGCATCCTGGAGCAACAGGATGAGATGACTGTGATCTGTATGACTGGGGCAAACTTCCAAATCCAGGAGATCACACTTTCATTCGAGTTAGGTAGATTATTGCAGTGATTCTGATACACCAGAAATTACATTATGTGCCCCCATTCAAGACCAATTCATGAAAGATGGGTTGACATAAATTACAGTTAGTTTGTTTCTTCTCACCCCAGCATTATAAACCATATTATTATCTTACAAGGCAATTAAAGAAAATTAAAGGATTAAGGAAATGAAAATGAAGAGATTGACCAACATGAAATTAATGCTGTGCTGTCAGTCTATGGAAGAGGCAATGCAGTGCTGTAGAGGCAATGTCATAGGAAAGTTGAAGGACCTGAGTTCAAATCCCTGTTCTGTCATTGAATGCCCTGTGTTTTGGGCAACTAACTTCATCATTCTAGATCTATTCTCTAAAATGAGGAGGCTGCACTATATTAGTATCTATGGTATTTCCCAGTTCTAAATTCATTATTTTATTAAAGAATGTTGGGCTTTGAGCAAGGAGATCTGGGTTTAAGGTCCGTCCCCTGACACTGATTGGTCTTATGGCCATGTGCATAAGGTCTCAGTTTTTTCATATGGGAAAGAGGGATAATATTACTCACAGACTAACTTCCAAAGGCTTTTATGATGGAAACACTCTGTAAACTCTGAAGATCATAGGAATATGAGTGCTTGTTAGTAGTATCAATGATCAAGGGGATTGTTCCCAATGCTTATACCGAGTGTCACGTTCAAAAATCTTGCTGTGGGTTTCAATTCCAGTTTTATGTAGATTATGCTTTCAGAGCTACAAATGCAGTTAATAAGATGCAGAGCATGGGAAAGCTAGCCTCTGCATAGCCTTCTTGCTCCACTATTACTTTTGATGTTGCAAGAAAGCAAAAAAAAGCCCCAGTAAAACTGGGCAGATCACATCCAATGGAGCTTATGGAAGTCAGACATCAAAGTCGCACAGGTCAGGAAGACATCTACAGCATCAATGAAAAGAATGCCCTTATTGATGAGATCACTGGGTTTCTGCAGGAGAAAGCAATATTCTGACCCAGTGTGATATGCCACCAAAGAGTGAATAGCGATAATCTTACCAAATAATTCTGATAAATAGCTTTAAGGTTTGTAAAGCACTATCTACATACCTTATCCAATGTGAGCCTCTCAGCAATCCTGTGAGGTAGATACTAGAGTTATTATTGTTATTATTATTATTATTCCCATTTTACGAATGAGGAAAGAGTCTCAGATATGGGAAGGTGACTTGCCCATAGAAACATTGCTAATATGTTTTGATGGGGGGTTTTGAACCTATATCTTCCCGCTTATGTTTAGCATTCTCTACCTTATAACAAGGTATCTCTCCATTAGAGACTCATAGAAGGAACTTTGTTCCCCACTAAAGAAAAAACTGGCTCAATGAAAACTGGCGAGGTATCAGTGACGTCAGATGAGACATGATGCCATAGATGTGTCAAGGAAGATGAAAATTTTTTCTCAGAAATAAAACCGAACCCACCAGTCACTGAAACAATTACATATTTTTCTGGATGCCAAAGAATGAAATTTATCTTAGAAATATTTCTTTTTATACTTTAGTCCCTGTGATTGGCAACTGAAATGTATGGAGTAGATACTCCATAGGTGACCATGAGGACAGGGGGTAACTTTATAACCTTAGGCCTCAAATTTCTTATCAAAAAAAATGACAATAATAATGCTTATGCTAATAGGTGTCATAATGAAAATTATCTGTAAACTTTAAAGCAAAATAGAAAAAAATAAGCTATTACCATCATCAATTAAATGCCCACTGAAAATCAGAGTCCAAATACAACTCTAAGTTTGGATACAAATGGAAATCTTATCCAGATGGAATTGATTTCATGCCTCAACCAGTGGGGCTCACACTTGATAGAGAAACCTAATCTTTTAGTAATTGATGGACTTTGGGCTGTTCACAAACTTTCCAAAATGGCAAAGTGAAAAGAACACCACTGTACTGAAGTTAGCAAACCCTCCTTCAAGTTCAGATTTTCTCATGAGTTAATTCTGTAGGCTTTGGCAAATTATTTAATTTCTCTGAACTTCAGTTTCCTCATTTGGAAAATGAGGCTAATAACATACTATCTACCTCAGAGAGTAATTGTAACAATCAAAGGCTACATTTCATCTGAGGCTTCAACTTTGCAATTATAAATAATTATGAAAATGTTATTATGCAAATTATATTATATAAACTCTTTTAGCATGAGGAAGAATTTTCTTACAATGGAAATGTTCCATTAACAGAATGTGCTGTCTTAAAATAGGAGGTTCCTTGCCATTGGAGATGTTCAAGCAAAGGTTGAACAACCACTCATTAGGAGTGTGGCAGAGGAAACTCTTCTACTGGAAATGAATTAAATTTGATGACCTGAAAGGTTACTGCCATGTCTCTGATTCTCAGATCTTAAAGTTCCTAAGTACTAAAACCAAGCTTAATGACCCAAGATCAGGATACACAAATGACAACAATTAGAGGACAGAAAGAGTATTAATGATGATGATTATTGACATGAGCAGTGGCTCTTGTAAGCAAGAGGGAGAAGATCAGCCCAAATGTGATGAAAAACTGGCCATTAGCCATGCATTGTGATAGTTTGTTGATGATTTTTCTAGGCTATTTAATTCCTGGAGTCTCTACTAAGGCCTCTACTATTCATTCCTTATTCACTTCTTATATAATGTTCTCTAAAGAGGATTTCAATCCCCTCCCTCCATTTATCAAATAATTCTACCCAGGGGCCTCCTTGATAATTACGCTCAGTATACCCACATTTTGAGTTTCACTCTCAAGTGGGTTTTTCTCAAAGACTCTACTATTTAGTCAATACTAAATTTTAAAATAATCATTTGAAGGGAAAGTAAAAAACACTAAATCAGAAGTCAACTCACTCTAAAAATGGATTTGGTTCACCTTGTAAACTTGATATGAGTGAAAGGGAGACAATTTATTTTGTAATTCCTTAAGAGTAAAGTGTGCCAAGAAATAGAATGGTGCCCTATTTTCATTATGTGTATAGAAAAGCAAGTTGAGAAGTGAGATAAATATTCTGATAATTCAGCATGAAAAACTGATAGAAATAACTAGGAAAGTTGCACAGTGTGGTAGAAACTGCTGGCCTTGGGGGACACGATTTGGGTTCCAACCCTAGCTCTGCTATTTACTCCTCAACTGTCTATGTCAAAGGTCATAGCCTTTCTCTTAATCTAACTCCTCTGTGAAGAATGAATTTATTTTGTTTAAATGATCTAAAAACCCCTTACCAACTCTGATCCTAAGCAGGCATAGTTCAGCTAAAATCTATCTAATAAAAATATCTCTAATAAAAGCCCTGGATTGATTTTTCATATGGACAGCAGATCATGTAAGCAACAGGGAATATAGTGCAGTATAGAAAACCAGTCTAATGATAATATATTGGACCCATTATATTTCTGTGATACAAGAAAAGCAGTCAGTCTGCCTACATATAACATTTGTGGCTGTTAGCCCATTTTGTCACAAACCACTATCAAATTGTACAATTTCCATTTTTTTCAAAGCTCATATGGAGAATGTTATTTGCATTTTTTGTTTGGGTTGAATGCTGTCGCCTCCAGGTAACTTCTGAATCTTGGTAACCATTACAAAGTGCCAGAGGAGACAAAAGAACCAAACCCCAAGTGAGAACTGAATGACTTTTTTTTTTTTTGGGGGGGGGGGAAATGTTGGTTATAGTGGGATTATTAACAGCACTAGAAAGAGAAAATATTTCTTTAGCTGACTAACTTTTGAAAGTGAGATACAAATTCCAGGAACTCCTCTAGTCTCACAGAGATGAGAAGTTTTCTTGCTTTCTTAAAGAGAGAGACCTCCTGGGATATGAGTGAGTCTGCAGAGAGTTAATGAGACAGTAATACTGCACTATTCTTTCTCCTTTTTTCATATTACAGAAGCAAGCTGCTTCAAGTTTTCTAAACCCTAGCAACTCTGAATTGAACTATTTACACATTTGGTTTAGAGACATATAAAGAATCCTGATATCTGGAGAAGAAATTATGAGCCCTATGTCTGGAGTGCATCCTTAAACAATCAAACAAATTTGGAAAGACCCACAACAGGGATGTTCTTTCAAACATGGCAGTAATTTTCACAAAGAACATCCATGAGGTGGATCTCTGTCCCTTGCTACTCCCCAGCTTTTCAAACAACATTAGAACAAGACAAAACACATGAGATTTTTTTAAGTGTTTCAAAATGCTACAAAGCCAGACAAATTTTGAGACGGCAATTTTCCTCTCCTCTCACATGATACTCTTTCCCCCCTCTACCTTCAAAAGGGCCTAAAATGGATTCTAGGCCGCTGGTTAATTTCTCTCCTATCCAGATGAAAAACAGAAAAACAAAACAAAAAGAACTCCCACTGAAAAGGATTTGGCGATGCCTACGAGAAAATGGAGTGTAATCAACAGAGATCTTCTCCAAAATCTGCTCACACCGATTGTTGGAAGTGACAAGCGATTCTCATCTCCCTTCTCTAAAGAGGAGGATCCCATCTTGATGGAGATTGGTATAAAGGGATTTAGCTTTGTCTCCTAAGCTATGGATCTGCCATGTTTGGCTTCCCTCCCCAGAGTTTCTGGCCGTACAGAGTTATCACATTTTTACTGTGACTCCCTTTGAAAACCTGCTGACATGTTTCTCCTCTGTACAACAGGCACTCCATGTCCGAATCATCTTCCATATTCCTTCCGGATCTCTGCAAGTGAGCCTTTGCGACTGCCTGGACATCAGTCCCCAGATTCATGGCACCGTGTGTCGCTGGGAAGCAGGATGGGGCACGTGTAACGGTGGGGAGTGCAAGGGCAGGGGAGGGCGTGGGAGGAGGGGGGAACCACGTTTCCCCAAAGGCAGGAGTCCAGTCTTCTGTTGGTCTAGGTCGGCAGGGGATCATCATCGCCTTTATGACACTTGCACTTGCAGCAGAGGACAAAGGGTGTCGCCAGTAACAGGAAAGGGGAGGCCACTAACAGCAAAAGGCCGAAGCCAGCGAAAATGCCCACCACCTGGAAAGGGGAAAAAAGGGAAGAAAGTGGCATCTGTGAGATATGTGGAGCCCTTTATTAAACATAAAGTACTATAAGCATGCCAAGTTTTTTCACTGTCATGAGGATTCCAGAAGCTTCAGCATTGTGATATATATATATATATATATATATATATATATATATATATATATATTCTTTTAATTCAAAAAGCTACTTAGATGCAGAATTAGAAGTTCAGGGTTTATTTTAAGTTGTCCCTTTCCCATTTTGTAGCCGAATGATTTGTAGACAATCCATTAACTTTTTTTTTTTCCCAGAGACAATTGGGGTTAAGTGACTTGTCCAGGATCTGTACACAGCTAGGAAGTGTTAAGTGTCTGAGACCAGATTTGAACTCAGGTCCTCCTGTCTTCAAGGCTGATGCTTTATCCACTACACCATCTAGCTGCCCTAATCCATTTTCTCTTTCCCAGGATTGTGATGAAGGAACCATAAAGTGCCTTTTTATTGTTCTTGGCTCCTAATATAAATAACCTTCCAATGATGATATATGGCTATGGATCATAGAATGGGAGTCTTTCAGAAGAATCAGAATTATAGGGAGCCAGAGGACATTAGAAGGATATATGGTGGAAGTAAGCCAGCTACTTATTATTGACAATAAGCAGTGTCATATAATTCAAGTTATGTATGACAGGAAAAGGAGGTAAGGCCTTAGTGTATCAGGAAAGCAGCCTACAAGATGCTCTGAAGCCCATGGAATATTAAATGTTTGCAAGAAGATCTCCTATCATGATAATAGCATGACAGCAAACACTGATATAGCAATTTAAGGTTTACAAAGTGCTTAAAAGCACATCTCTGTGTGTGATATTTAAGTCATGACTATGAAATTAAGTACTATTGTTCCACTTTGGAGATGAGGAAAATCTGAGGCTGGGAGAAGGGAGTCAGTTACTTGAGGACAAATAACTGGAAAAAATCTGAAGTAGAGTCTGAACTAAAAGCTTGACTGCTTATTAATATAGACCACTGTACAATCAATCCAGAAAGCCACAAGGTATGTATCTGAGTAGATTTTGAGTCAATTGACTTACTGAATAGGTATTCTTGATCTCAACTTCTTTTTCTGAGAAATTTACCTGTCTTGGCAAAATTTCAGGAAGAGAGCTTATATTAATTATAATAGGCAATCCCCCACCTCTACTCAAGTCCTCCTCAGAGAAGTACTCAGTAGCAAGTTTGGCCAAGCTGAAAGATTTTGGGAGATGACCCCAGCAATATACCTGAGAACTATTCTCACCTGGGGAGAAGTTTCTTACTAAATTTATCATCAGGGGGTTTCAAGAGAATCATATATTTTTTTAATCACAGCAACTCTCCATGCAATCTCACATTCAGATGTTTTAGCATTGGAAAGGGCCTAAAAACAAACTATCCAATCCCTCATTTTATGGTTGGAGAAACAGAGTCAGGGAGGAAAATAACTGGCACTAACATACATGTCCAAATACTGGCAAATTTTGGACATGATCCCCAGTATCCTGACTCATAGCCCAAAGCTAGTTCCTGTAATATCAGATTGTTTTACTGTTGACATGGGAGGCTTGCAATTTGTCATGGCAAAGAGTATATCAATGAAACTGCAAAAATATTATCTTCCATAGTCTTTCGCAAAAAAAAGGGCCAAATACATAATAAATGGCCAGTTGATACATGTGGATTTGTGAATAGTATATGGTCCTGGAGTTTTGTAAGAAGGAGGGACAGCACCACCTGCTGTCCAAAGTACGAGAATAAAATCTCTCAGGCATATGAAAAAAAAAACAAACCAAAAAAACCCCTGCTTCCTTCCTTTGGAGTACCACTTGCTATCTCCTCCGTCTCCTCCTTTGCTCACCCCTACAGGTGAGTGTGCATACAAATGTACCCATGAAGTTTGATTTGGGTGAATAAAAGTTAATAATTGCCCATAAGAATTCTTATCCCTGCTTCCATTTACCTGATTCTGTTATTCCATCCTGACTTTGAGCTCTGTGGCATACTAATCATATTTTTATTTCAATTTATTAAAGTATCTGAAAGGCTGTGACATGGAGGAGAAATCAGATTTGTTCTCCTTGGTTGCAATGGGTAGAACCAGGAACAATGGATATAAGTTATAAAAATTCAGATTTCAGGCTGATGAAAGGAAATACTTCCTGAAAATGAGAGCTATCCAAAATTGAAAATGCCTGTCTCACAAGTTAATGAGTAGTACATGTAATAGTCAAAAAGAGGTTTCATGGCCATTGATCAGAGATATTGCAAAGGAATTTAATGTATAAGGGGAGAGCTGAACAAAGTAACCTTCAAATGTCCATTCCAAATATAAAAGTACATGAAAAGCAAATATAATATATTCCTCACTTTTCTGACAAACACAAGTAATAGAAAATAAAAGAGGATATCTAAGAGATGTTATAAAATCCACACCTTAAAATAATTTATTCTTAATTAACACATTGCCTACAAAGGTGGTAACATGGTTTCCCATACCACAGCAAAAAAAAAAAAAAAAACAGTCAAGGGTAAATTAAAGTACTAAAGAACGGCATATTGAGAGCATTAAGAGGTGACTGAATAGCTTGACAATTAAAAAAGAAAATCAACCATAACAAAAAAAAAAAAAAAAAAAGACAACAAAGAATTCAAATGTACATTCATGGGGAGGGAATAATTTAGTGCTGGGGAACACATATACATATACACATCTCAATGGATCCAAGGAGGACCAAGGCATTACTATGTTGAACAATTACATAATGATCTAATTCAGCTAATGTTGAAAGATATCTTAGAAATCACCTAGGCCAGAGGTTCTTAATTTGGGGTCAATTAATCTAAAAAAAAACATCATATTTCAATATAATTGGTTTCCTATATATTCCATGCATTTAAAAATATGATGAGAAAGGATTCATGGGCTCCATCATACTGAAGGGATCCATGATACCAAAAAAATGTCAAGAACCCCTAATCTAGAATAATTTACTCATTTTATAAATGAAAGAAAAAAAAAAAAAAAAAGGAAGATCAGAGAGGTTAAGTGCTTTTCTAAAAGAAGTAACAGAGCCGGGATGTGAACTCAGATCCTGTCTTGAAATCTACTGCTTTAAAAAAAAAAAAAAATGTGGCTTACTACATGTTAGCTGCTATCATTATATCCCCATTTTACAGATGAGGAAATTGAAGTAAATAGAGATTACATGACTTTCTCAGGGTAACTCATCTTGCATATGTCTGAAGTTAAATTTGAATTTAGGTCTTCCTGACTCCAAACCCAGGTCTCTATACAAAATAACTAGCTACCTTCAGAGAAAAACAAAGCTTTATTTAGTAACTTCAACTTCCTAAGTTAAGACTTTAATCCTTTTTAGAAAGATTTCTATCAAGAACAGGTATTGCTGTCTATGCTTTCTATGTTTAAAGGGGTAAGCCTCTGGAAAATTCAATTAGTAGAATATTCCAATGCTGAAGATACTGGATAAATTAGGTATTACTGCACATAATGTAGGTTTTCTTCTGTCTAATCTCATATAAGCACGTTCAGGCTTAAAAGCAAATTGATGGATTACGTGATTGGTCTTATGATTCTACAATTCTATGAAAACCATTACTGAATCAATAGGTTCTAGTCTCAAGATTAGGAATCAGATTTGGGATCAATAAGTAAAAGAACAACAAAGAATATTTTAAATATACAAAAGCCGTTTGGGGAAGGGAGAAAGGCAAAGTTTCAATCAAGTGAGTTAGCCCTTAACTCACCATCAGCCTTCAATAAAACTAGTTTAATGAAATCAGTCGGTTGTTTCACAGAAAATCAGTCTGGACTTGGCATTATATGGGGAAAACAAAGGCTCTGAAAGAAGTGATGTCTGGATTCAAGTTCACACGTAAGGTTCGTAGTGGAAGGCCAATTCATTTCATCCTTCTTAATACTCTTTACTTTGCAAATGAGGAAGCTGGACCCCAAAGGAAGGCTTGACTTGCCCATAGTTCCCATGAAGGTCAGAGCCAGCATTAGAATCCAGATTATCTATCTAACCAATGTTCTTTTCCTTGCTGGGAGTTTATTTTAAAGGCAAGAATGGGATGAAGAAACATGGTATAGTGGAAAGAGCTTTGACTTGAAAAATCTGTTGGATTGAACCTCCAAAGGGCACACGTGGGAAAGAGAAGAATGTTTTCAATTGGTTCAATTGGCCAACAGTAGTTTATTTCCTCAATGGATATTATTTTTTTATTTGAAGGTGTGATGTTCTTCTTGGGATTGAGTAAGAGAATTAGGAAAGCCTAAAGGGAAAAAGCTCCTTGTTAAAAATTGTTTTTAATTTTTTTTCCTGCTATGAGCACATCAGGAGTCAAGTGGGCCAACATTAAAATTACCACTTCCTTCAAATCAGCTTCTATAACCAGGGGCTTATAAGAGGAGGGCAAAAGGGAGAGAAAGAACGGAGGAAAAAACTAAGGCGAGCTGTTATTCAGTTGACACTTCTCTCTCTGTTTTAGAACTATTCATAGATTTTCCTGCCTGAGAGATCTCAATGCTTAGGACCTCCTCAGTTCTCCAGTAGCTCAGTATTACAAGTTATTACCTTCCCTAGGAAAGCAGCCAATTCACTCTTCCCTGAATTGTTATTTCTTCATAAATTCAATATAAGATATCTTCCTGTAGGGAAAGTTCTTTCCATCTCAGCATGGTTAGCATCTTGCTATTTCTCCATTCCCTTTCCTGTCTGTTTTGTTAGCAAGTAGGTTTCTAGGTATGCCATATTTAGATCTTCACCTATTCTCTGTAGATTTTGTAACACAGAGTTGTCTGAGGATTGATACTGACTAAGCTGAGGAGTTTTTGGTGAGCCTATATTTCAGAGGAAAGATAGCATAGTCTAGTGAAAAGTGCATTGAGCTAGGAGTCAGGGCACCTGAGTTTCCAGACTTGGTTCTGTCACAGTCAACTTGGACAAATCACAGAATTACTGATCCCATCACAAAATCATTGACTTCTGTGCTTAGAAAGACCCTGATGCTTAAACCCTGGTGTGAAACTGATCAAGTCACTTCACTTTCCAAAGTCTGTTTTCTCATTTGTAGAAGGGGTTGTATTGGATGACCACCAGTAGGGTTCCATTCAGTTCTAGATCTAAGATCCTTTTATAATCTAATCCTCCTATTTTACAGATGAAAAGAATAGTGTACATGTGGCTTAAAGACTTACAGGGTCTGACAGGTTAACATGGATCTGCTTAGTATATATATCTTGTAGATACCAGAACGTCTCCTCCAATAGAATGCAACCTCTTTGAGTACAGGAACTAAGTTTTTGTATCCCCAGAATTTAAAGTAGAAGGGTTGAATAAATGTTTGTTGACTAATTAAAGGAGATAGAACTCAGATCAGGAGCTATACTTCTTCCAATTCTAATAACTCCTTTGCTTTTTCCTGTATTTTCTCAGTCTTAGTTTCCTTATTTATTAAAAAAAAAAATTAGAATAATCATAGATGCCTTGAATTCCCACACTTGTAAAAATTAGAATAATCTCCACTCTCTTTGCTTCATAGGAAAGCAAATGAGAACATGTATATGAAAGCACTTTGGAAGTGATAAAGGCATAAAAAACAAAATAACATACCTCTTCATGTATACTATGTTTATATTAGTATAGTGACAGGAAGTCTTTGACTCACAGAAATAAGAACTAGGTTCTATATTTCACTCATCTTTAATTTTCTTCTCTGGAAAAAGTGAAAAACAAATATTTTATAAAGTCCTTCCAAGCTGATAATCTGATGTCACACAAGGACAAAGAGATGACATGTCTCCCTCTAAATGTAAGACAGAATAATAGCTATTGGAAGACTAGGAAATCCCTCTTTTGAATGTCCACAGGGAAATAGAAGGTCATGGACTTGATTCTGAAGACCCAGAAAGTGAGTGATTTGTCATTGTTTAAAACATCTGCTCTGAAATCTGTCCAGTCTACACAGAACTGATTATCTGTTTAACTTGGGGATAGGCTTACTGGTGTTTTTGTTTTGTTTTGTTTTTTATTAAGGAACTCTAATAAATGTAATAAATGAATGAAAAAGCACTTACTAAGCACTTATTCCTGGTATTCTAAAAAGACAAGTTTACATGCCATTAAGGTAGGTTCTTATCCTAGATATCTATAGATAAGGTCTCTAAATAGATTTTAAGGAGTTTATGATTTTTAAAACTATTTTGATAACTATATTTCAATGAAAATGGTTTCTTTTATAACTTCATGTGTTTCCTTTTATGCATTTAAAAACACTATTTTGAGAAGGGGTCCATAGGCTTCACCAGACTGCTACCAGGACCCAAGATACCAAAAGAGGCAAAGAACTCTTATAATAGAAATAATGCAAAAATACATAAGTAAATGGAGTTATGGGCTTGGAAGAGCATTTTAGTCTATGAGATTTCAAGGAAAGAGTATGGCACCACAAAGCAGTCAATTGACATACCTTTTCCAGAATCAATGTTCTTGTTTGGTTTAATAATGACAGATTTGAGAGCAAAAGTTAAAAGAACTGGTGGGGTAAGGGAGAAAACAGAGTGCTCAGAGATTAATTGGGCATGCAGGGAATAAATAGGCATATACAAGGTAACAGGCTCAAAATAGGCCAGGTTGAAAAATTATAATTGGGCCTAAGGCTAACTCCTTAAAAGGAGCTTCATCAATTGATTCGCCAATTTCAATAATAATTTGTTTCGCCAATTAGCAACAGCCAGCCAGCCAACCTTAGTAGCATAATCACCAATGTAGTCATTGTGAAACATACTTTTACATATAATAAGTTCAATCAAGATGTGAGGATTTTTAAAATTAATTTATTTCAGGAATTTCTGCAGAGCACAACCTGAGACTCTTAGATCTTAATCTGACTAATGCTCAGAAGACATTCTCTGCCACTGGTACTATTCTAACAGTCTTTCTAGTTTGTTATTATTTGCCAAAGTTTATGAAAGTTGGGGAATTAGAGTCTTGGAAAACCCCAGGGAAGCATCAAAAATTACTGGTGGAAGAAGGCATAGAAATGCAAGGTGAAAATCAAAGGAAATATCTGTAAAGCATTTAATATTGTTTCTAGAACATAGTATGTACTTAGTCTACCCCCACCCCTTATTAAAGATGAAAGTGGCTTTTTATTACTGAATCAAAAAAGGCATGTCGAAGGCCTAAGAGAAAATGAAGCATCAAAAATAATTCAGCAATGATTCTCTGATCATCCACATACCACGACCTACCAGATAGAATTCAGGGCTTGAAGTCAAGTAGACTAGAGTTCAAGTTCTTCTTCCAACCCTACCTGTGCCAAGTTACTTAATTTCTGCATGCCTCGGGCAGCTTTTCTGGGACTTCTCAAAGATAAGTATTATATAAGGCTGAGATCTGCTTTGGCAGTAAAATTCACTCAATGCTTTACAAATCACAGCTCCTTCCCACTTTGCATAATATGTTAACAATATTTTGGCCTGTCAGAAAGGGAATTTTTCAGTCTTTCCAAACTATGGGATGGGGTTCTTATCACTACTTGCAGAAATTGTTATTTCACCAGGGGGCGCTGCAATACCAAAGAATATTATTAAATATTAAAGCCTGAATAAAAAATAACCTATGAAATAGCACCCTGAAAGTTGGTTTTCTTTTAGCAAAATATCTTTTTAATGAACATGTATTTGGGATGAAATAATGTAAAAACTATTTGATATGTGAGGTAAAAAGGAAAATAAAAAGGATGCATTGCAGTGATTGATGTGTGTGTATATGTATATGTGGGTATATTGGAATATATACACATAGGGATTTATATGTATATATGTATAAACATACACACACACACACACACACACACACACACATTCCTTCTCAGGTTATTTCCCAAATAGCTCACAGGAATCTTTGAAATTCTTAAAATGTCATAACTTTTTTTAGAACTGTATTAGAAAATGTTCTAAGTAGAAACTTCTTAGCAGGGACTCGCCTATGCTTATACTTTATTCTGAAGGTATTTTTAATATTTGAAAGTTTCAAAGGGGGTCAACTTTTTACAAGTCATACAATTAAAAGATATTTTTAGCTAAAAAAAAAAAAAAAAAAGACATTGAAGATCATTTGGTCAAAATTTCCATATGTATACCTAGTGCAATTATAGTTGCACACCAAGTCACTCTTTTCTTATATCTTATCTCTTAAAGATATGAAATGCAGGAAAAAAGAGCCCTTTCTTCAGTTTTACAATATCTATATCCAAATCTCAATTCTAAGTAGATAAATATTGAACAAATCACTTTTTATCTTTGAATTTTATCTTCTTCCTTTATAAATGGGGTGGGAGATTAAATCACATTACTTCTAAATTTCCTTTCAGTTTTAAATATGCACCTCCTTATGTATCTCAATTTACAAATGAAAAAATAGGCACAAGAACTTGTGTGATCTTAGAAAAGGTACTTTCCCTTTTTGAGACTTATTTTGAGACTTAATATTTGATATTAAGAGAATCATTCTTTAAAGTCTCTTTCAGCCTAATGATCTATATGGATTTTTCCATTCTTTTTCAGACTATTATCCTATTTCATTGCTAACCTGAGTTCTGTTAGTGTTTTCTATGGAAATTCAGCACTAGTTAAAGCTTAAATTATTATAAATTTTAGGTGGATTAAAAAAAAATCATGTCACATCTTAATACAACTATTTTCACTCTAATGCTATCTCAGGGCTTCTAAAACTAAGCCTAAAACCAATAACCAGGGAAATGAGAATAACACTACAACTTCCTTTCCAGTGTGTTGTATTAACTACTTCCTAGATCCTCATGATGTCATTAATAAATAATGCACACATCAAGACATAGCAATAATCCCAGTATTCTGCTTTGGAAGGAAAACCCTGGTGCCCACCTGTGTTCTGTGCCAGATCACAGATGCTCTGGAGTGGCCAAGCTTGTTCCGACAAGGTCCTTTATCATAATGTATTAAGAGAAAGTCATCCTGTAAAATAAGGGGGGGGGGGGGAAACAAACAAGAAATAGTAAATAAGAGAATCCTATTCATTCCATAAAACCTCTCCTCTGGTTAACTAAGCTTATAAGTCTATGAATACATGGATTTGATAAAGTTAAGCTTAAATTAACAGCAGGGGTTTCATAATCTGGGGAGAGAGGGGGCACTTGAATGACATATGGATCCTCCCTCTCAGAATGTTTTGTTTTGCTTTTATAATGCAGAAAATAAAACTCATAGGTTCACAAAAGAAAAAAGTATGTATTGAAATGTATTTTTTTTTTTAATTCATAGATCCTAGGTTAAAAACCCCTACAGAAGAAGACCTGTAAAAGCCTTCACTGTGATTCAATAAAGACAAGTATTACTTAAAACAGTGGACTCTCATTTGCTTAAAAGAAAAATGCTGAGATGCAATATTAACTTTGTCAGTCTCTAAGTATACAAAAAGACACCTTTGATATGATACATGTTTACTTTTTACATTCCAGAGATTTCTACGTATGTGTATCTGTTCATTGGCGTAATCATATCAGAGAAGACAGGTTCAGGTAGCAAAATGATTTGTTTTTGCAGTGTGATATAGGAAAGTAATTTCATTTCTTCACTTATCTCATTAGTAAAATGAGTAATCACTGTAATCACCCACCTCAGGAGAATGTTGTGAGAAAAGGCCTTTGCAAAATTTAATCTATCAATGCTAATTGTTATTTATATATCCAACCATATTGATATTTTATCTATTTCTAAGACATTCACTTCCATTTTCCTAACACTAGGAAATCAACAAAATCTATTATGCGGGCTACATTGGCAAGAAAAAAAAATTTTTTTTTTTTAAATAAGTTCTGGTTGAAAAAAGGAAATGCCATTGCTTATTTAAACTGAGTATTCCAAAGCAACACTGAAGACCGTTTATTCTTCCTTTGGGACTGTAAAAGCTCAAGCCCTCTGTCTAAAATAGGTGTAAATAAACCTCAGGCCAGGAAGTAGCCCTTCTAAATATAAAAATTGGTGAACCTGGATTCCTGTGCTCTCAGATGTGGTTCTTAAAGATAACTATAATAGGGCTGAAGGAGTTAGGTCTTTCTGATGTCTGGACTCTTTTAAAAATAATTACCTAGGAATTTTTTTAAATTCTCATAACCTCTCAAACGTCTCCAAAATAGAAGTTATGAGTAAAAGATAAAGGAATTCCAGCTGTCTCCATAGTTTAGGACTCAAGAACACAAACAAGGTAAAAATCTAATAAATTAATACAATACTATCTCAGCTTTAGCATGCTTTCTCAGTATTCACTCACGTACTACCTAGGGTAGAACTAGCTAATACACAGGCTTGTCCTACAACTCAACATCTTTTCTCAAGATGTAAAAAATTCAAAAAGCAGAAATAAGCTCAGTCTTTAATAGCAGCTAAGAGCACAACAATATAGTGTGATACAACGGAGCTCAGTTGATGAACTGAGGAACAGAGGGAATTAAGGTAGAACACATGTGAAGTTTTGTGGCGTTCCACTAAGAAAAGGCAAAAGTATCCACTGGAGCCAGTTCTGGCCCCTCCAAATCATTGAGGCAAAGACCACAGTTGGTAAACTGTAAATTACCAATTAAGAGAAAATTGAGACAACTTTGAGATCCAGCCCTGAAGTAAAGCTATTATTTAAGGGGAAAGAGTTAGAAAGAAAAAAAAAAACAAAAAAAACTAATAATAATAAAGAAAATAGCTGAAATTACCAAAGCTCTTAGGAAGGAAAAAAAAATCACTTAAAAGACCTTGAGTATAAAGCACACAGAGAAGATAATAAAAGAAAGAAATGAGTTCCTGATCAAAGAAAAAAGTTCAGGCATCTCTAAATAAATATTGTAACATAAAGGAAAATGAATCAATGCCTGATAAGGCAGAAAACCTGGTGGGTTGCAAAGAGAGTATGAAACACAGCAAGATATTTCTGAATAGTTTAAATGAGAATAAGAATTTTGAAAGCTAGATTTGTGGCCTGCACATTGGAAAGAATGGGCAGAACAAAAAAACTTGAATCTACTGTGGCAAGAAACAAAACAGAGGACAACTGAGTGGAAATACAAATACAAGGAAGTAAAGGACAATGTGAAAGAATAGAAGCAAGAAGTAATAACACTTAAAGAAAATATAATTTCTGTATAAGAAAAACATATTTATTTCAAAGATACAATACTAGGAGACAACCTCAAGATTGTGAGTCTCCCAGAAGAACGTGACATTTCAACACCAAGAAACATCATAATGTAAGAAATAATATACAAAAATTACCCAGAATTTCTGAACACAGAACACAAAGCCTCAATTTAAAAAATGCACAAATCCCCTTCAGAAATAAACAAAAATTTATAGTGCAAACTTCAAGATACTTAGTGGTTAAATTTAACATCAACAAACAACAAATTTGTCAAGCAAATAGGAGAAGGATTTTTAAATATAAAGAAAAGGAAATTCAAGTAATAAAACTATTTTGTCCCTACTAGAAACCACAAGAGGTAATAGAATGTGTCTGAAAAGTAAAGAGATTCCATTTGCAACCCAAAGTGATCTACTTTGTAAATCTTAGACTAACCATTAAAGAAAAAACCATACACGTTCAATTTATTAAAAAAAAAAAAAAAAAATGGGGGGACATTCAAAACATTGGTAGAGAGAAAAAAACAATTATTTGAAAATCTTTCTTTTGGAATGGTATAGCAGAAAGATCAGAAGGTTCAAGTTTGAATTTTATCACATGACACTTCATAGCCACTAGCAGTCTTCTTACCCTAGATATGACTCTGCCCTGTGATCTATTCTGATTGGGATTTTTTCTTACCTTTACCAACTTTTCATGACTTGCTTAAGTCTGATTCCTGATTCTGCAGAACTTTTTATCAATTCACTAGCAGTTTTACCTCAGATATATGGTACCTCCTAAACTTTTTCCAGTCTTTTTTGATGAATTGTTTTTTTAGTTTTTTATACTAAGAAGAGTCCTGTGAAGTAAGTTGTTAATATAATGTCTACTTCTTATATTAGTGCTGTTTTCCCTCCTTGGAATGCCAATTCCTTTAGGATAGGGATTATTTTTTCTCCTTGTATTTTTATCCAGGTAAGAGCAACTGATGGAGACAGTTGGGTGATACTGTAGATTGAATGCAAGGCCTAGAGTAAAAAAGAGTTAAGTTCAAATACAGCCTTAAACGCTTACTAGCTATATGACACTATACAATGTGCTTAACGTTATTTTCCTCAATTTCCTTATGTGTAAAATGGGAATAAGAGCACTCACCTCCCAGAATTGTCATGATTAAATGAGATTAAAATTGTAAATCATTGAATACAGTGTCCAGAATGTTATAAATTTTAGCTATTAATATTATTATTATTATATTATTAGCTTTATTACTCACTCTCCCCTCCTATCCATTTTAAATAGGACATTGTGCATATATCAATCATTCAGTAAGTATTTATTGAATGAAACCTTCCAGCACATGTTTTCTATCCTTATCTCATGACAGAGGCTTTGTAAAAAGTATTTTGCTATATTAAGATCAATTATGACCTCATCCCATGACCTACTACAGTTTAAATAATGAAACTTTTGGATCTAACAATGGCAGGATTTAACTGGAGTCTTGGTATATTTGTCTAGGATGCCATATTTCCTTTACCATTGTGTTAAAGAGAATTTCAGTAAGCTAGCAGTTAGAAGCAGAAACAATGGAACAAGTTAAAAAGGGTCACAATTGGCAAGATAGTCAAAGCTAAAAATAAAATCCTTTGTGTTTGCTGGCTATCTCAAGGATTTAAATTTGTTTGTATTCTTTTTATTTTTTTTTATTTCACTTGTATTAAAAATTCATTACTTGAGGTTTGTATTTTTAACACTATTGATTTTAGTCCTGATCAAAAACCCAACATTTCTCAGATTTTAATAATTACAATTCACATGATAACATCATCACTAGCCAATATTTTTAGGCTATCTGCTACAAGAAAGGTACAATGGGGGCCACAGAGAGAAATAATAGCAATAAGTAATTTCTATAGTACTTTTAAATTTTAAAATTCTATTCAACACACATTCATTAAACATCTACTACCTGAAAAGCACAAATTTAGGGTCATAATGGGAGATAAAAAGCTAAGAAATGACATTTATCATCATCATCATGATAAATGATAATAATAGTAATATGTAGCATCTGTGCAAAAATTTTCATATTTCTTCACATTTGATCCTCACAAAATCCTCTATGCCTCGTGCTATTATGTTCCCCTTTCACAGATAAGAAAATTGAGTCTGAGAATGATTTTAAAAACTAGCCTATGTGGTTAATGAGTGTCTGAGGCAATATTTGAATTCAGGTCTTCCTACCTCAAAGCTCAATGTAGTATCTATTGTGCTAATTAGTGACCTCTAAGGAACTCCATGGCATGGAGACAGGGCAGGGCATAGATAGACACAGGAAAATAAATATCATACAAAAAAAAGGGTATGATGGGGGGTATGGAAAAAATCTGTATAAAGTATTCTAGGGAAATGAAAATCTAACAAGAGTGAGAATACTTTTAGCTAGTAAGAGATTCAAAGCAGAGAACAGTCAGAAAAGCTTAGAAAGTGCTTTCTTCATATTAAACAAATTTATACTGAGCATGCTTAAGTCAGGCTTCTCAAGTGGATTTGAACTCAGATCTTTGTGACTCCAGGCCCAAAGCTCAGTCTAGTGTGTCACTTAGCTATCCCTATTTATTTGAATGGTTTTCAGCCAGTTATTTAAGATTTGTGGGCCTCAGATTCTAAAATGAAAAACTCAGATTAGATGATGGCTGAAGTCCCTTCAGAAAGTTCTAAATCCTATGCAACCTATTATTCTATTACTGTAAGGGAAAATTGGATAATAAGAGCCCTGCCCAAGGAGCTTCCTTCTAGCAAGAAAAGTCTTTTAGCAAAATGCCAGAGAGCATGTTTGAGTGAAAGAGCCCAGTCACATGGGAACAGCTCCAATATAATCCCTTGCTATACTATTCTTTACATTATTTCTGCCCCAAACAAAACAAAATCCTTACTCCTATTGAAGCTTAGTAGAGGAGATAAGACAAGTATATAAATAACTAAAAGGCAGTGCCTATTAGTAATGAAGATTTCTTGGAACTAGACCTTATGGGTAAAAGCTCAGCATGTAGAAATGTGAGAAACACATACTCTGGGTAGATCAAACAGGGTGTAAGAGGGCACCCTGAAATTTCAGGGGACCATTATCAATTTGGCTAGCATAGAAAGTTCATATAAGAAGCCAGGTACTTAGCTAAGAATCTAATGGATAGAGTTCTGGACTTGGAGTCAGGAAGACTTGACTTTGAAAACTGGCTCAGACACTTATTAGCTATGTGATTCTCAAACCTCTTGCTTCATGGAAAATAGGCAGAATAACAGCCTTACCTCATAGGATTTTTATGAAGATAAAATGAGATAATATACATATATTATATATTATATTACATAATATATACATTTGAGCTCACTCTTCCAACTTAGCTTCTTCATATTAA
This sequence comes from Sarcophilus harrisii, assembly GCF_902635505.1. Lineage (NCBI taxonomy): Eukaryota > Metazoa > Chordata > Mammalia > Dasyuromorphia > Dasyuridae > Sarcophilus > Sarcophilus harrisii. Next base: position 191,260,783 of record NC_045427.1, on the reverse strand, counting down.
ACAGGCTCAGTCCCCAAAGAAACAGTGACTCCTCAGGATTCTTTAAATAACCTTAATCATCATTGGGGTTTCTCTTATTGTTGCTCATGAGCCCCCATTTAATATGCTTTGTATTTAGTTTTAGGAATAGTTGTTAAGCATTTAGAAAGGGTTTTTTTTTTTTTTTTTTTTTTTACTACAATGAGTTGGTATAAATTGTTTTCCCACAAAATCCTAGGGTACTCTCTCCCATAAGAACAGAGAGCCCAGTATAATAGTAGACTTAAACTTAGATTATAAGCGTTTATTAAACTTAGGTAGTGAAGCATATAAGCAGAGAATATGTGCATCCAAAGGATAAAAACTTCCTTTCTTTAGCCAATATTCTTTTCTGGCTTGAGGGAGTCACATGCCTTGAAGCTGCTTCTATCTTCAAGCTAACTTTCTCTATATGTCTTTTGTTTCAGTATTCTTAGTTGGCTGATACTCTGCATGTGTTGACTCTCAAATTGTTCTCTTTTCTTTGATGACAGTCAGTGATAGATGGGCATAGGGGTAGGATAAAGAGGCAGAAACTCTTTCCCTCTCCACCTCCCAAAAAAAGTTTGGCTCATTTGGGTATCCTTAAATTCAGAATTGAAATCTTTCACTGTTAAGCTTGTGTAATCTGGAAGAAGCTCATTTATGAAGTGACCAATTGCTATGTTAATGGATTGGACCAGAGATACATAATTCATAAAGAGAGAACAGGACATAAACCATTTAAAATTTCATGAGGTTCACTGATTGATTAATGTGGTTGTTAGTTAACTGGTATATGTATACATGTGTATGCATATATGTGTATGTATGCATATATATCTATTTCTTTTTCAAATTGTAAAACACTACATAAATGTTGGAATTTATTTATTCACTTATTTATTTTTATGAAGGAGCTGGAGGAGATTGGAGTGGAGATTATGTAGTCTTGAATGCTGAACTAAAGAATATTACCAGAGAAAAACCATTGCAAATTATGTATGATTTTTCAATTAAAAATTATATATATATATATATAATGCACCTATTAAGAAGCTCTTTCATTCTCTCTAGGCACTGAATACTGTATTATAGACAAGAAAAATTCAACCGCCTAATGAAGTAACTCTCAGATGCCTTTTAAAGAGCATTCGTGGCCTAGTGCCTCACATTTTAGTAGTTAGTATTAAATTGATGTGAGTGCCTCTAATAACTGAACATAAAAGCTAAATCCTTTTGCTCCAGAATCTGTTTTCTATGGCAACCAAATTAAAATAGTCTTTCCCTTCCTGTATCACCTCCTCAACAGTATGTTGAAAAATGTTAAATAGAAAATATTCTCACAAAAACTTGGTAAGTTTTGTTCCTATCTTTATCTATCATTCAAAATGGTTTATTCAACATCTCTTTTTTGTACAGATTGTCTTTATACAGGTTATCCCTTTTAGGCCTGCTCCCATCCCCATCTCTTGGAATCCTTAGATTTTTTCAAGGCTTAGATTAAATGTTATCATTTATATTGTTCTTGTTTGTCCTTTGTTTTTAAAGACCACCATGACATTAGGGAGGGGGTGCCATGATATGCAAGTGAGTTGGATTGAAGTGAAGGAGGACTGTACAAAGTCACCAGCTTCACTTTCTCCTTGAGAGCCATCTGGGTCCAGTGACAAGATATAGATCAGGGCGTGCCTTTCTTGATCCCTATCCCCCCATTAAATTACTTTGTATATATTATGTACTTAGCAGCATTCATCTCTTCCCATCTCCCACCCCAAAGAGAATGCAAATTCCTTGAGAGCAGAGAATGTTTTTAATTTTGTCTTCATTTTCTGGCACCCTGCACAATGCCTGGCATTTATTTAGCATTTAATGAATGTTTGTTGAACTGAATTATTAAAAAGTCTGACTCTAAGCCTCCACCCAGGCAGTCCCCTAGGCCTAGAATGTCTGCTGCATTCCTAAACTATTCTTTAAGAGCACAGGAACTGGACTTGTGCTTTGATTGAAGAAAGGGACTCACAAATCACCCAACTGCCCCAGTGCAGGTCAGCACCTTCTCTGTCAACTTCAAACTAGGAGATCTGCTTACAGCAAGGAGAGGATTTCCAGGTCACAAAGCCTGTAGGTGGGACAGGTGTGAATTCAATGTGCATTGTTTGGTTGGAAAGCTAACTCTCCCCTAAACAACACTATCTTTCAATATAATAGATCCTTAAAAACTAGTTGAAATATCAACTTCTCTTTATGAACGCCCAGGAAATAATTTCCTTCTTTAGATTTAATAAGGTTTTGGAGTCAGATAATCTTGGTTTAAATCATTCTTTAACCATGAGAAAGATTAATTAGGCTAGATAGCCTCTGAAATTCTTCTTGGCTCAAGAATAATAATCCTAAGGTTAAAGGTTATTTTCCTAAGGTTATTTTCATGTTGGTCCTAATTTTTTTTTAAGTGGATGTAAATTTTATGGGGGTAGGGCCTAAACATACTTGTTTCTATTAAGTCATTTCAATCATGGCTGACTCTCCATTTGGGGTTTTCTTGGCAAAGATACTAGAGATTGCTATTTCATTGGGCTCCTTTTACAGATGAGTAAACTGAGGCAAAACAGGCTTCCATGGCTTCTTTCTGACTCCAGGATTGGCATTCTATCTACTGTGATACTCTGCGGTCCATTTAAACATACTAGATCTGAAGTAGTACCTTACCTAAGGTATCTTATCTAGAAGACCTCCTATACCTTATGTAAACTTTCTGTCAGTGCCTAGCATAGTACTCTATACATTAGCTGGCATTTAATATGTGATTATTGAATTGAATTTTTAAAAAATAGACTATAATAGGAAATATTTAACTAAACATTGAATATAGAACAATTTAAGAAAATTTTAAATAGTCTATGGTGCTGCATAGTCATGATTCTGATTATCATTTTCACTGTAGAAGATAAGTGCAAATTCTGACTGATTGGATCAAGGTAGCCATAGGCATATGCTTCCCCTCTTTTAATTTTCTTTATGAATAATTTGAAAGAAATGAACCAGACGACATCTAAGGTTCTTTCCAATTCTGAATTTTTTGACTTTGAATAAGTGGAGTTTTATCTGTCTAAACTATTCAACCCTGTTCCCCCCCCCCAAAAAAAAAAAAAACTAATGTTTCACTTCAAAGTTCTCACCCTAACTATGTGAGCTTAGATAAGTCACCCCTTTCTTGGTCTCAGTTTACCATTGTATATTAAGAAAATAGTACTAGACTATTATTAAGGTCATTTTGGCTCTAATTCCTATGATCCTGCATTATACTCTATTTGCCTTGAATGGAATCCTCTACCTACATTATATTCCATTTGCTTATATAAATACTTCAAAGAGCTAGGACCAAATTTCTCCTTATCCATAAAGTCTTCCCTGAACACAGTAATCCACAGTATGCTCTCTTTTCTATCTCCCTTCATCCCTCTCTCTCTCCCCCTTCCTTTTCCCTCCTCTCCCCCCAACTTTCCACATCAACACTAATTAGTGCCTCATTTGTCTATTAAACATACTTTACCTTAAGTTATCTCTTTTTCTTACTTCTATAACTATTTCAAAGATAATCAAAACATTTTTTGAATCTTTCAGCTCCTAGTGGGCAAGTGTTTATATCTTATGAAGGCCTGATATCTTATACATATCAAGTGCTCAATGAAAAGAATGGGCTAGGGAATCTTTGATTCTGTTTTTCAAAATAAGAGAAAAAAATTTGTCCCACTTACCCCACCTCAAAAAAAAAAAAAAAAGAATTAGATATAGATGAAGGAAATGTTACCTCCCCTCCTTACTAATCTCCTTCCTCAAAATAAGAAAGCTGTCTGTGATATCATTGCAAGAAACTCCCAAGTCTAGGTAACCAGGTTCCAAGATGGGGGCAGGGTATACTCACATCTAAGGACTCAAGGCAGTACCAGCAGAACGCGTGTTTACAGTTTTTGCACATCATTTGGGCACAGCCTTCATCCCGTTCAATGTACACTCGGCACTTTGGGCAGCGTTTGATTGGGGCATCTTCCTCGTCTATTTTGAAAGATGAGCTGTGGGAGACACTTTATTAGGTTTATTCCGCATTAGCATCTCAGTCTTATTCTTTACCATTCACATTCTTCATCTTTAGCAAGTCAATTTTTTAATATGAATTCCAGATTTTCTTTTTTCCCTTTAAAGCACTTTATTTCCAAGAAGCAGTTCATCTCCCCAAGGCTGGTTATGTAAGATGGAATAATATCTTAGAAGCATATAAGGTATGACCATATGGTTTTTAGGAACCTATAATTAAGAGAGGGAAGCAACCTTAAAAATCATCTAGCCCAAACTGCTTTTTTTATAGATGGGGAAACTGAGGCTCAGAGAAGTTAAGTGATCTGTACAAAATCCCATGAGTTACAAAGTAGTATCTGAACTCAGAAACTCAGACTATGTCTTTCTAAGACCATGTCTTTCTAACATTAATATCAAACACATATATACACAAAATACTTCACTATCTAATGTTTTCCAAAATAGAGACCTGGGGAGACTGTCCATACTCACCTTGTGAAAAAATTCTAAGGAAAAGTTAAAACAAGGATAAGGTATTACTAAGGTATCTTCATATTCTCTTTACTTGATCAGTCAACATGTCTTTGTGAAAGATCATAATGAGAAGCAACATGGAGAAATGAAAGAACACTTCACAAAAAGCAAGGAGTTCAGGCTTCTACCCTGTTTCCATTTTGACCTACTCATGAAAGCAAATTACTTCATGTCTCGAATTTATAACTGTAAAATGGGGATGACACCACCATAAATCTGAAGGAACCTTAGGAAGTTCCTTGAGTCTATGATTCAAGATTCTGTGAATGACAGAATTAATAGAAATATGAGTTGTCTGTACTGTTAGGGAAGGAGAGCAATTATACAGTCAAGTGGAAATCATACTAGTTCTGGGGTTAAAGAATCTGAGGTCATCACTTCCTTTACTGCTTTATTGTTTATATGACCTAGAGCAAGTTACCTCACCTACCTAAATAGCAGTTTTTAAATCTATAAAATGAAGTCAGGCTAGATGGGACTCTAAGGTTCCTTCAAGTCTATGATCTTATATGATGATATGATGATAAAACAAGTAATGTTTTATAGAGGGAACAATCCTACATAATAATTGCATCTATCACAGTTGGAAGGGATTTCTGAAATCATATGACCCAATGTACTGGATTTCCCTCTAAAATATCACCCATAAGATCCGCTTCAACTTCCACTTAAAGATCTTCCATGAGAGAAAGAACTCAATAACGCATGAAGAAGCCCATTACTCTTTGGTATAGGGAATGTTCCTTCATATCAAGTTGAAATTAACTTCTCCAGCCTAAATTCATCTCTCTGGGATCAAGGACAACAAATTTGTCCTTTGACTGTTTGGAAACAGTTGTTTTCCTTTTCTGTATTCTCCTCTGTCCCCATAACTGAAGTGAGTTTTCTTTTCTGCACATTAAACATTATCAGGTTCTCTGACTGTCCCTCATAAGACATGATCATCATCCTGGCTGCAACATCTAGACAAACAAAAATTTATTATAACTAGGATGTCTTTCACTCCTAACATATGATAGCAAGAACTCAGGGCCATGCTCCAAATGTTGTGCAACTAGGATAGAGCAGAGTGGTACCCATCAGAATCAAATTTCCCTAAATGCAGCCTAAGATCACATTAGCCTTCTTGCCTGCCCCTGGGAATGCCCAAGTATTTATGTGGAGAAAGCAGTACAGATCGATCCCTACAACTATTAGTTATGTCACTTAGCTAAGATAGTACAGTGGACAGAATGCAATATTTTTTAATCAGGAAGAATAAAGTGTGGAGCCAGCCTCAGACATATACTAGCTCTGTGCTTTTATCCAAATCACTAAACCAATGTCTACCTAGTTTTCTCTTCTGTAAAATAACAAAAATAATAGCACCTATATCACAAGGTTGTCATGAGGTTCAAACAAGATAATGTAAAAAAAGATCTTCACAAATTTTAAAGTGTTATATAAGTGAAGTGCTATTTTTATGGCCACGCTTTCTCTGGTTTCTTTGTGATCATTCCCTGACATGGGGACTAGACACAATTTACATTCCCTGGATGTTTCTAATGAAATAATTCAAGAGACTGTTATAGAGTATGCAGAAAATGGTGATAACACCACCATAAATCTGAAGGAAACTCAGGAAATTCTTTTGAGTTTGTGATTCAAGATTCTGTGAATGACAGAATTAAGAGACATGAGTCACCTGCACTGTTAGGGAAGGAGAACAATCATATAGTCAAGTGTAACATGTACTAGCTCTGGAGTTAAAGAATCTGAAATTAACACTTTTTTCACTGCTTTATGTCTATATGACTTTGAGCAAATCATCTCACCTACCTGAATACCAGTTTTTAAATCTGGAGCCAGAATTAACACAGTAGCTGAAAAAACTGAATTGACAGAGTAATGGTATAAGTAAGTGAATTAAGATAAAGTGGGTAGTGAAGAGGATAAACATTTATTAAATGCCTACTTTGGGCCAGGAACTATGTTCAGCACTTTATAAGAATTATCTCATTTGAAGATTATGAGGAAGTGCAAATGGTTTGTGCATATGTCTAGCTATGGCTTCTCAGCAGTTTGTTTGTTAGTATGAATATATATTACCGGGGGTCTGCTTTGTGACCTAGGGCAAATTTTGATTGGTGGGAAAATGGAAAGTGGATCCTAGGGCTAGGAGCAGGTTGACACTCTGTTGGTGTTTCAAGCACAAAGACTGTGAGGGTCTGGAAATTAGTTTTCTCCCATAGACTGATTTGGAGAGTGATGAGGAGAGAGTGATAACAGATGTTACATTGGTGTGGCACAGTTCTGCATCCCTAGTAACCTCTGAATGAGAAAAACCCAAGATGTCAGAATATCCTGAGCATAGAGGATGGCTGAAATCAGAATGTCACTTAAGTCTATAGCAGCAATCCCCTAAAATCTTCACTTCTTTTTCATACAAATGGTTGCTTCTTTTCCTGTACGAAGGATAGAGCAGCTTTCTTGAAGACAAACTCAAGACATGATATATTTCCCCTAATAAATTTCACTTCAATAGATAAGGATCATTTCTCTAATGTGATAAGAGATCTTTAGATCTGTCATCCAATAGATAACATTGTTAGCTTCATAAAACCTAAAAATTGATAAGTGTAGCGGACCTCTGCTTTCATCTAAGTTATTGATAAGTCTATCAAACAGGAAAAGGTCAAAGGTTGGCAAGGGGAACCTTGTGTCCAGGCTGACAATGAGCTAATTATGAGTCTACTTGACTATCATTCACCCCAAATATCTCCATGCTGTCCAAAAAGACATTTTGGGACACTATCAAACACTCTGCTGACATTCTGGTAAGCTACGTCTATGTTAAATCCTGATCTATTGATCTATTTGCCCTGTCAGATCCTTCAAGAATCAGAAATATAAATAGTATAGCCTATTCTTTTTTTTTTTTTAATTTTAATAGCCTTTTATTTACAGGTCATATGTATGGGTAACTTTACAGCATTAACAACTGCCAAACCTCTTGTTCCAATTTTTCACCTCTTACCCCCACTCCCTCCCCCAGATGGCAGGATGACCAGTAGATGTTAAATATATTAAAATATAAATTAGATACACAATAAGTATACCCGACCAAAACGTTATTTTGCTATACAAAAAGAATCAGACTCTGAAATATTGTACAATTAGCTTGTGAAGGAAATCAAAAATGCAGGTGGGCATAAATAGGGATTGGGAATTCAATGTAATGGTTTTTAGTCATCTCCCAGAGTTCTTTCTCTGGGTATAGCTGGTTCAGTTCATTACTGCTCCATTGGAAATGATTTAGTTGATCTCATTGCTGAGGCTGGCCAGGTCCATCAGAACTGGTCATCACATAGTATTGTTGTTGAAGTATATAATGATCTCCTGGCCTTGCTCATTTCACTCAGCATCAGTTCGTGTAAGTCTCTCCAGGCCTTTCTGAAATCATCCTGTTGGTCATTTCTTTCAGAACAATAATATTCCATAATATTCATATACCACAATTTATTCAGCCATTCTCCAACTGATGGACATCCATTCAGTTTCCAGTTTCTAGCCACTACAAAGAGGGCTGCCACAAACATTCGTGCACATACAGGTCCCTTTCCCTTCTTTAAGATCTCTTTGGGGTATAAGCCCAGTAGAAACGCTGCTGGATCAAAGGGTATGCACAGTTTGATAACTTTTTGAGCATAGTTCCAAATTACTCTCCAGAATGGTTGGATTCATTCACAACTCCACCAACAATGCATCAATGTCCCAGTATAGCCTATTCTTAATGAAGCCTTTTGTGTCTTAGTAGTGAATGTTTATCTTTTTCTTAATGCTCACAAACAATTCCTTTTAATATTCCCTTCTAGAAATTTACCAAGAATCAAAGTCAAGATTATTTGCTCATAGTTTGAAAAATAAACCTTCTTTTCTTTCTAGATATAGTCTCTTTTCTAGGACCTATCCTTTTAAAGATCTGTAATAATAGTTTAGTAATCTCTTCCACTAATTCTTTCAGTATTCTAGGTGTCTTTCACCTAGTAATTTGATTTCATGGACAGCTAGTATTTTTTTTTTAATTATCTCTTTAGTGATCACAAGTTCACTTACTTTCACCTAACTTTCACAATCAATTTAATTTTCTCTATAGACTTGGCTATAAAAGGCTTTGTATAGTACTGTGATCTAAAGGACCCTAACTACATAGGGAAATGTGATATTTGAACCTTATCCTATTAGGCCTGGTGGTATAATAAACATCAGTATTTATTATCATTAGAATTACTATTATTAAGGTCTTACAGTTTTAAACAAAGCTTTATATTTCATCAAGACTCTTACTTCTATTTATTTGAACTTCACAGCAATCCTGAAAAGTACATCGTTTATCTCACAAATGATGATGATTTTGTTGCCTTAGCCTCATGTGATTGCTGTAAGCCAGAAGTAGCCTGAAAAAAAAATAAAGGTTACCTTGTTTCTCCTGGGAGGAAGGTGACTGGCATTGTTTCTTGGCAGCTCTGTCCAGGATGCCAGTTGGCTTTGCAAGAAGAACAAAATTCCATGTTGCATGCTTTACATTGCACCAACTGTGGTGTTTGTGGCCCCATATCTTGAAGCTGGCAAACAGCCTGGCAGGTAGAAGATGGGCACCATGTCCGGCAGGGATCCAACAGCACTTCTAATATGGGAATGTGAAATATCCCATTAGAATTACAGAAGGTTACTCTGCCTTCCATCCAGTGAACACTTAACATAAAGAGCACACAGTACTACTGAAGGATCTTTGTCCAGGTTGGAATTGATTACTCTTTGGGTTCAATGAAGCAACTATGCTAGGTATTGGCAGAGAAATAGATATGTCAGAAATCTTGTCCTCCCAAAGCTTAGTCTAGAGATAGTAGATAGAGTAGAGATAGAGAATTCTGAACTATAGAAATGATGATAATAACAAATAACATAGACAAGTACATATAAGAAGTATAAACAGCATGCTATGGTGGTGTTTATGGTACTCCTTAAAGAATGGGGGAAAAGGATCTCAACAGAAGAAAGATGAAAATATTGCTTTCTGAATATTAGTAGCACTAAAACACACCATGAATCAAATCATTCAAGTGACTGGTAGCTACATTGCCTGTTTTATCCTGATATTTTCATTTAAATCATGGCTACAAAGGTTATTGAAGCTGGGGGGTTTAAATAATGATTCAAGTCTACAGAATGATATTTAGAGGCTGTTTCATTCCACTACCAAGTTTCATGCCAAAACTGGACTTTTTTTAATACCTTTCCATTTCTGAGCCCTGTTATCAATCTGATTAAAAAGTCTTATAAATAAGAAAACAAGTACCTTTCCTCCTCTTTCCCATCCTTCCCCTTTTATTTCCTTAATAACTGGTGGAATCTGAATCTTAAATTTAGAAACTGGGTCCTTCATATAAAGATAATTTTTCAAGCACTAATTTAAATAGTCATGGCAGTCTAGTTTAGAGCAGGGCCCATGAGAAAATTAGATGAAAAAAAAAATAATAATGGAGATGGAGAGTGGAAAGTGACTGAGAAGCACTATTATAGGATCAAAGCATTTGGAAGTGAAGTGACTAGTAGAGATAACTTGGTCCAAACCTTGCATTCTGTACAGAAGGTAACTGAGGCCCAGAAATGCCTTTCCAATGGTCACACTAGTAATCAGTGGGGATTTGAACTTAGATCTTCTGAATTTAATGTTTTTTCTGCTGCTCCATGATGTCTCTTAAGGTTGGAAATGCATAAGCTAAAAAACTATTGCCACCTTGGGGAGTCCTACACAACTATTCAGCAACATGAAGTAATTGGAAGTTGTATTGGAAAGAGTGGTGCGGTTCAGAGTCTGAATACTAATTCTGTTCCTTCTCATTCTGTTATGACTTGGGCCAAGTTCTCACTTGTCTAAAGCTTAGTTACCTCAAGTGTGAGATGATGGAATTGGTCAAGGTATCCTCTGAATACCTTCTTGGTGCTTTCATAAATTTACTCTAGCCAGGCATTGGAAAGTCAGAATAAAAGGGCATTGCAGAGAAACTTTAAATAAAATTTGATAATTCTGTCTAAAAGTGATCTTGCATCCCTTTATGATGATAACTGCTGAATCCTAGGGAAATAGAAATAAACAACTACAAAGTTGTCTATTTCTATCTCCCAATAGTTCTTGATAGCAGCAAATCCCAAGACACCCCAGAGAGAAGTGCCAAGAAAAAAAGGGTGGTACTCAGGAGGCAGAATGGCATAAAACAAAGTCCACAGAATCAGAAATTAGATCCAAATCCTGACTCTGATACATAGGGTTTTGAGTGGCCTCGCCTGAGTTTGTCACTTTTCCTTTATAAGCCTCCATTTTCTCATCTACAAAATAAAGCTAAATGCTAAAGTCCCTTCTATTTCTAACTTATCATTCAGCTTTCCCTTTCCAGGAATTCCCTCACTGACTATTCCTGCCCCATCTTTGATCCAGGATCATATCTTTAAAGGGTCAGGGTTTACTATCAGGAGAAAGAATCAAATGGATCAAAAATAGGAAAGTGTCACACCATTTCCAATGACAGACTACACACTATGGCCTTTAGAAAAGAACCAACCTAGAAATATCATCACAGTACTGCAAAGAACCTTAGAAGATAACTAAACCGAGTCCCTCATTTTATGGAGAGTCACACCAGTAAAAAGCAGAAGAACCATAATTTGGACCTAGGATTACTCATTTGAAATCCATTCCACTTTCCATTCTATTTCAATGCCTCAGAGAACAAGAGTAACTCGTGTTTTTTGCAGCCTAGTTTGTATTTCCTTGAGTGTATATTTTGTACAGGGATATGTTGGTCCGGGGTCATTCGCCAGGAACAAAGAAATAGCCTAGATAGATAGCATTGTCCATTATGCTATCACATAAAGACAGGCCCTATTATCAATGGAGTTGTAAAGGAAAGAAAAGTTTCCATGGAAACTAATTTAATTTTCTGACTTTTTGTGCTTCCACAATGGGTAACACTGTGAGTGTTGCCTTGTTGTCTTGTGCCTGGTAGACCAGATTCTCATTGGGAGACATGGAGAATGAAAGGGATTCTGGTCCAGGTCACCTGTCACATTAGCTGTATCTCCAGGAGATACTTAATGTCATAAACATATTGCTTGTGACATCTGGGCTATGAATTCCACTAACATTTTCACACATCCATTCCCTAGGTTTCAGTAGGTCACACTTCATATATAATGCAGGATGAACTCAATAAAGAAAGGCCAGACTAAATTTACTAATTTGACATTGGTAATATTTGAAGGGGAGGGGAGAGAAGGGACGTGGAGAGGAAAAAACAAAAGAAAAACTGGTAGAGTAATTATAAATAATACTCATTTATTTATTAAAAACAAGGTTCCTAGGGATCTTTATCTCTTAAAATTTTGATGGTCTAATGAGAGCTCTTTACCTGGTTTAAAAAATAACAGAATTGAATTTCTTTTAAATATTCCTAGGAACTCAATGTTTTTTATCTGGTTAAATTGCTTTTTGGTCTGATAAAGTCTGAATTTATGAGCTTTTAATAAAATGACATTTAGCCAGCTGGAAACAGCTTTAATATTTTAAAAAGAAAACAATAATCCTGTGTTATTATTTTCTTAAGGAGCTCATAGACTAATGGGGTAGGCAACATGCAAACTATTATATACAAATAAGTTATACATAAGATAAATTGAAGAGATGATCACTGCCAATATTTTTTATTTGTAAATTTCTCAGTAAATTTCACTTTAGCAAATTAAATACATCAAAGTTCCAATTTAGAGATCATGGATCTTTGGTACTGATGTAGAAAAACCCTAGAACAGTAAATCTGGACAAGAACTCAGAATACAGAGTATCAGAGCTTCAAAGGCCTTATGGAATCACAGATTATACAATGTAGTTCTTTCATTTTTCATGAGAGTTTTCTAACCTGTATAAAACACACTGAAACATAATCTCAAGATATAACATATATATAAAGTACTTAGTAAGCTTTAATGTGCTCTATAAACGTTAGCTATTATGATGAACATGAGCTAGTTATAAAAATGACTTGTTTTAAAAAAATAATTTTTACCCTTGCAAAGGTATTTAACATTTCTATAAAATAGCAGGCTCACTGCAAATTATTTAAAATATGATTTGCTTTACAAATATTCATTTTATAACCGAAATGCCATAACTCAAAGAGCTTTGGATTTAGAGGCCTGGATTATAATCCTGGCTCTGAAAATAATGGCTATATAGAGGTTAATTTAAATTTTTAAGCCTCAGTTTCCTCATTTCTAAGATAATACTTGCAGTACCTATCACATTGAGTTATTGTAGGAAAAGGGCTTTGAAAATGTTAAACTACTATATAAATCTAAAATTCTATTTATGTTATTCAGCTTTTCAAGAAAAATAACATTATTTTAGAAAATGAAATATCGCAGAGCTATTTTTCTCTGTCCTCTCCCCACTCCACCACCACTACCAAAATCAGTATGCTTCTGAGAGCAAGAAGAGCAGTCATGTAATGTATGAAGAAAATTACATACCTCTTTCAAATTGCAGCTTTTTATATCTTTGCATAATTTCAGATGCAACCATACATTCAATCTAATTAAAAACACAAAGAACAGAAATAAGCTTGTAGCTAGAAGAAAAACAAAGACATATTTAAATGTGTGTGACTTTTAAGAGTTGCTAATACATAGGCCAAAGCAAACCAACCAGCAATCTAATTGGAATAAATTTTCATGCATTAAGAGACTCATTTGTATTATTAACATGCCTCATTCTCTTGTAGATGACCTCGTTTTGGACAAGCTGCATCTGGGCAGCTAATTGCAGTTTCTAATCCTTCTTTGATCAATAGCTCAACATACTGTTTCAGGCACTGTAAGAAAAGCAGAGAAAACATATGTAAACATTCTTCCATTTTATTATCAATCTAATAATTATTAGTGGGGGGGGAGCAGAAACATAGATCTTCACAATGATGACCACAAGTTGTCAAGAAATGAATAATTTTTGTTTATTAAAACCCTTATTTAAGAAGGCAAGGGCAAATATCATCCACCACAGAAAGCTATCTAAAATAATCCAAGTTTTATTCTCGTATATAATCAATCAAAAGTATTATTAAGTACCTACTAAGTTCTAGGTACTAGGAGTATAAAAAGAAAAAAAAAAACAATTTTAGAAAAAAGTTATATTTTGCATATGTTGATATGCCTCAGATATTTTTTAAAAAGAAAATAAGAAAGCCCTAACTATCAAGAATGACCCATTCTATTGGCTCCAGAATCACACCAAACTTCCAAATACTTATTCTCAAATATAATAAGTAAAATATCACAGTAATATGGCTTTGGATACATCTTTGAATCTCTTTGGGTCAGAACTGTGAAATGAGGAAAATGGACTGAATAATCTCTAATAAAAGTGGGTAGAGCACTGCAACTAGAGTCAGGAAGACTTGAATTCAAATCTAAGCTCAGAAGTTCACTACCTGCATGACTCTGGCCAAGATATTTAATTCTTGTTTGCTCTCAGTTTCCTCATCTGTAAAATGGGGATAATAGATAAAATTCTTTTTAATTCTATTTTTAAAAATGTGTGCTATGATGATGATGATAATCATAACTTCATGTCAAAGTTAAAATGTGTATTTGCATGCAAAGAAGCAGCATGGTACAATGGCTAAAAACTAGACTGAGAGTCAAAAAGACCTGAATTCACATATTAGCATTATGAAGTTGGGCAAATCGCTTAATTTCTGGGTACCCCTAGAAAGTTTTCTAAAAGCAGTTGCAGATCTAATTTGGCTCAAGTGATTTTCTCTTTAGGAGTTCCCTATGTGAAGGAAATCAAAGATTCAAACCAAAAATGATTTTTAAAAAAAGAATACATAATAAGCAAATGATGATGTCAGCCCCAATGGGTCATAGGAAGCACCTTTTCTTTCTCTCTCTTTTTTTTAAAATCAGCATTTATTCATTCAGTCCTGTAACCAGAGGTTAGATTAGAACACATGTGATTAAATAGCTCCAAAGACGAGGCAGCTAACAAGCACAGTGGATAGAGCTCTGAGCTAAGGTGTTGGGAAGATCCGAGTTCTAATACTCCCTCACATTTACTAACTGTGTGACCCTAGGCAAGCAAATTATGTTGGCTTTAGTTTGGCCATCTATATAATGAGGAGACCGGTAACATGGATCATATTATAGATCACGTTATGTTTAAAAATCTAAAAGCAAAAAAATTATTTTTAAAGAATCAAATAAAACTGATCAAATTCGTACAAATTCTAAGTTGACATAGCCTCTATTTAAACTTACAAAGATACATTTTACCATTACCAGCAGAACACATTGTACCTATCAATAATGCCAAAGCATTAAGAATATCCTAAGCTGTAGGAAAGTTTAAAAAAAAAGTAGATACCCATCAACTGAGAAATGAATAAACAAACTATGGTATATGCGGTATACTATTAAATAGTATACCTTAAGAAATTATAAATATATAAGTATATAAATAGCATTAAATGCCATATGTGGTATATATGCAGTATACTATTAAATTGTATACCATAAGAAATTACAACTGTAATGAAGTTCGAGGAAGGAGCTGAATGAATAACATAGAGACAACAGAACCAGGGGAAAAACAAATAAAATGATCATAATGTTAAGACAAATTATATTAAAAGATATTGAAATTTAAATCAATACAATTACCAAATATATATATATATTTTATTACTTTCAACAGAGGTGGTAGACTATGGACATAGAAGTTATATATTCTGTCAAATGTTAAAATGTATAAACTTTCTCTTTGTTGTTAGGGACAGTTCAGAGAAAGATCTTGAGAAGCAGAAGAGATTTACTTTAAAGCTCTATTATACAGAAAATGGTGGTTGTTTGACATGCAGTTTTGAGCATGAGGCTCATAAATTATGCTTCCCTGTAGTTCAGTTGATTGGTCCTTTACATCTCCCAACAAGGAGAAGGATGCTTTTACTATCAGTGAGGGTGTGGGGAGGGTGGGCCAGCACTGTAAAGCTGGAAAGTGCTGAAATGGATGACCCATAGACCATGATAATCTGGATCATCCTAAAGGGCACCTCTTAAAGCCAAACAAGGGTTTCTCAAGTATAAAGTGGTTTTTGTTCTGCCTTGTTTGAATACAAATTCCCAAAAACCATGTTGGGAATTCCATAGGAGGATCAGTTCTCTACCCAGTCCCCAGCTATAGCTAGTCTTCTTGATTCTAGTATAAAAAAATTATTCCACCTATTAGACCTGCAGGTTAGAATTAGGGTTAACCCTAAATTAAATTAATCCTAAATTCATGCTCAACCATTCATATCTATGCTACAAGTTATGTTCCTTCAGAGTCATCTCTGTAGGTAAGAGCTCCTATCACAGAATTGCAGTAACTTAGATTTCAAAGGCATTCATCCATTCCATGACATACCTAAACAATGTTCCCAAATTCAAGCCATCTGTAGTTATATTTTTAAAAAATGCTTTAAATCACTTTTGATTAGAGAAATGCTAATTAAAACAACCCTAAGGTACCATCTCACACCTCTCAGATTGGCTAAGATGACAGGAAAAGATAATGATAAATATTGGAGGTCATGTGGGAAAACCGGGACACTAATGAATTATTGGTGAAGTTATGAAATAATCTTGTTTAATTTGGAGAGCAATTTGGAACTATGTTCAAAGGGCTATAAAATTGTGTATACTCTCTTATCCAGCAGTGCCACTATGATATATCCCAAGGAAATTATAAAGGAGGGAAAAGGACCCACATGTACAAAAATATTTGTAGTAGCTCCTTTTGTTTTGGCAAAAAATTGGAAAATGAGTACATGTCCATCAATTGGACAATGGCTAAATAAGTTGAGGTATATGAAAATAATGGAATATTACTGTTCTATAAAAAAGGATGAGCAATCTGATTTTAGAAAAACCTGGAAAGATTTACATGAACTGATGCTGAGTGAAACAAAGAGAACCAGGAATACTATTGTACACAATAAGAGAAAGATGTGCAATAATCAATTATAAAAGACGTGGTTCTTCTCAGTAGTTCAATGATTCAAAGCAATCCCAATAGACTTTGCACAGAAAATTCCATGTGCATCCAGAAGAAGAACTGAGACTGAATGTAAATCAAGACATTCTATGTTCACTTATTTTTTTCTATTTTTTCTCTCTCCCATTTTTTCCTTTTTCTCAAAAGAAAAAAGTTTTTTTCTCCCAAAATGATTCATAAAGTAATATGTATTAAAAATAAATAAATTTATTTTTTCTAATAATTTTATTATTATTATTATTATCCACCCAAGGGATTGTCTTTTTTTGCAGACCTTCACTGTGTGAACTTGAAATAACCCATTCCCTTTGTAAAAGCTCTTTAGGGTCTTATTACTTATGTCAAACTCTAAGTCTTCCTCTCCACAGCTTCTACCCACTGCTCTTTCCTCTGGCCTTTGGCCAATAAGAACAAGAGTAATCCATTTTAAAACACATGACAATATTTCAATTACCTAAAGATAACCATCCTAAATTCTTCCCTTCTTCTTAAACTAAAGATCCCTGTTCTTCTGGCAGTGTAAGCTGCTAATTAAGAAGAATTTTTCAAAGTCCTTACTCAACTTAGCAAACAAGAGAGACAGAACAGAATCATAATACTAGCTCATTCCAGTGGACAGATGGAATGAAATAGAAGCAGAACTGTCAGTGATCCAGTCTCATTTAGAGACTAGGATACAAGTATTATTAAGATGCCAGACAGACTTAGATGCAAATATACTTGTTCAATAAGATTCTTCAGATGTAAGGCTGAATTTCTAAAATAAACACAGCAAGTAACTACAGCCAGCACTGATTTTTACTTTCTTTAAACCATTAATCATCAAGATTAAATAAGCTTCTCTTCTATTTATATCATAGTGCTAGGTCTGAGAATAAAAAAGTAAAAAACAAACAAACAAACAAACAAAAAGAGTTTATCTTCAAGGAGCTTACATTCCATCAAACTTGAGTGATGTTTTTGCCCTTCACTGGTCTCCTGAAGAAATGCAATATAATTAAATGTTTCATAACAAGCTATAGCAAAAATGACCATCAACATGTTTTGAGGTTTGCCAAGTGCTTTGCATATTCTCATCAAGGGTCTGATATGTGTCACTCAGTGCACTAGATATAGTGTATAAAGATATATAAAGATGAAGCTCACTATCTCAGGCAATAAGTTGGTTCTGTGGGACAAACATTAGGTAGGACAAAGAGCATTGGGGTGTCACTAACCAAATCAAATCTCTACTCTGGGTCTCATTTTTATCATCTGTAAAATGAAAAATTATACCTAGTCTTACCCCTTAAAGACCTTTCCAGCTCTGAATAAGATTCTGTGATAATGCTAACACAACATAGAAGATAAAGTATATAAAAAACAACAAAAAAACTCAGTACACAAAACTGGGAGAAAGGAAAGATTTATGACCACTCATTATCATCATCTTCTACTTCCCCACTTCTCTGGCCACCATTGTGGGAATCTGTGTGCCATTGTAAAAAGACCATTTAACTGCCCACTTGGCATTTTGGCAATTGATTTAACAGCTTTGCTCTTTATAAACTATATCAATTTGGTATAATGAAAAGAAACCCAAGTTTGAAGTTAAAAAAGGATATTTAAATCTTGTCTATCTTGCTTTCTAGGTATATATATTTGGACAGCCTACTTCTCTCACCTATGAAGGGGATGTCAACCAATAAGCACTTATTATTGGGGCAGCTAGGTGGCGCAATGAATAGAGCACCAGCCCTGAAGTCAAGAGGACCTGAATTCAAATTTGGTCTCAGACAGTTAACACTTACTAGCTGTGTGACCCTGGATAAGTCACTTAACCCCAGTTGCCTCAGACCAAAAAAAAAAAAAAAAGATAAAATAAGCACTTATTATAAAGCATTTTCTATATGTCAGATACTGTTAAGCTCAAAGGAAATAAAAAAAAATGAATAAAAACGGTCTGTTTTCAAGGAACAAATTCTAATGGGAGAACATATAAACATCTAAACACAGATAAGGCATATATAACATTTACTATGTGCCACACACTTTTAAATTTTAATAATATAAAGGAAAGCAATTTAAATCAGTTTTTACCTTCAAGGAGCATATTCTAAAGGGAGACACAAATATCTTTCTACACATAAGGCATAGACAAGCTAATTGAAAGTGATTTGAAAAGAGAAAACTTTAGCAGCTGTGGGGTCCAAAAAAGGCCTTCCTCAGAAGGTGGAATTTGAGCTGAGTCTTAAAGACAGAAATGGAGGGGGGTGCGAGTATTCTTAGGCATGGAAGACAGCCAGTGAAAAAATTCTAAGGTGGGAGATTAAGGAATTGCAAATAAGCCACTGTAGTTGGATCAGAGTCTAGGAAGACAGAAGTAAGATTTAAGAAGGGTAGAAAAGTAGAAAGGAAGCCGGTTATAAAGAGCTTTAAAGGCCAATGGATTTTACATTTGAAAATGAACGAAATAAGGAACCACTGGGATTCTTGGATCAAGGTAATGGCACCATCATCTAGGTGCTGCAGAGAATAGAGTACCAGACCAAAAATCAGGAGAACCTGAGTTCAAGTATAACAATAGACATTTAATGGCCATGTGACTCTGGGCAAGTCCACTTGTCCTGAACTGTAAAATGGGAATATACCTACTCATTTGATCCTGTTTTGAGGAGCAAACAAGAAAATATTTGTAAAGTGCTTAGGGCCCAGTAGGTACTTAAATGCTTCTCCCCTCCTCTTTCCTTTTTATTCTAATTATTAATAGTCATCTCATATTTTAACAAACTATCCTCTTGTTGAATTCGGATCCCATTTTCACAACTATTTCAAAAAACACCTTACATTGGAATGGAGAGAGAATTATGGTAAGGAAAAACAGCTGGAAGGCTGTGCAATAGTAAAAACAAGATGTGATGGTCTAAACCAGGGTAGCAGTGACATTAGCTGAGAGAAATGTACACTAGTGATCTTATAAAGGCAGAACCAGCAAGTGAAAATTTGGCTATGGAGTTAAGGATGACACTAAGATGTTGACTAGGGTTATACAAGATGATCTCAAGGTCTTTTCAATTCTAAATCCAATAATGCTACTTCTCCCTATGAAATTTATGAGAACCAGTATCCCAATGAATGCTTCAAGTTGGAAAATTGGCCAATGTGATGAAGCAATCAGAACTGTATTCTCATAGTAAGCATCATATTAGTTATTATTATTAATTTTTTCATTCTGTTGTTGGCATCTTGAGAGTCACATTAAAAAAAAAGGAGGCTTTTGATGTCTTCTTCCAGAGTTCTAAAACTTGTAATCCTATGATTTGTTGCTTGTTTAGTTTTGATAAAAGGCTAAGGTAGTTAATAGGATCTTAGATTTAATGCAACCTTCTCATTTTGGACATGGGGAAACTGGGGTTCAGGGAGGTTAACTAATTTGTCCAGGATCACACAAACAGTGACACAGTATTTGAACTCAGATTGTTCTGATTCTGGACCATTGCTCTATTTACTGTCCTGGAGACACAAAGAGAAAAGAAAGACACATGCATTATGTTAATTTATACAATAAAAAGTGATCACTTAATAATAATAGATTCATTTATAAAACACTCTAAATGAAATGAAGAAAAGGAAAAAAATAAAGTATAAAATGAAGTACTATTCTTCTCTTAATTTGATGGTGCTAATTCGATTTTGGTTATTTTAGCTTATTCTCAATATGCCATTATTTATGGTTAACATAATTTTGCTCCTCACTAGATTACTAACAGCTACAATGCTTTGAATTCATTTGATTTGATATTTTCTTCATTCCCAGAATAGCTAATATCTAGTCTCTGTCTTCAAGAACAGTCTAAAGTATCCTTCCTCTCCCCATGACAACTGTGCTGCCTTCTATAATGAAGGCACATACTTTTCATCCCAGCAAGCTCTAATTAAGCTCCTACTAGGCTCTGAGTGAATAACTCAGTACAATTCAACAACTTGATGTTGTAAAGTATTTGAATATTTTGAAGAGCAACAAAAGGCCACACTAAAGCCCTATTATATAATTATAAGATGCATTTCTTTACAAATATAATAAAAGCACAATCACATTTTTGCTTTGCTTTTTCTGTTCCTTAAAAAAAAAAAAGAGAAGAGGAGATGTTGGGAAGATGTGTGCTTTTCTAAATTTACATAGTGTCAGGGCACATAGTTCTAATACTGTCAATCAAATGAAATGTTTATTTTATTGTTCTGCACTTTTAAGTCTTTCATCATGTTCACTAAAAGAATCAAAAATAGGCAGTCCAAACCACCCAGGACCTAGTACCTTAGTATTGCTACTATTTATTTCTATTCATAAAACTTTCATTAAATTCACTCTATTTTTTATACCCCAGACAGATTAATCCTCTCAAAATACTGTTTTCTCTGGCTCATTCTCCCATTCAAAAAATGTCAATGAAACAATGGGATAAAAGTCTAATTCAGACTTCTGCAATTTCTCCCATTCTACATTTCCAAATTTTAACTATTCTTCCATTTAGACCATTTGCCCAGCTGTTTGCCAAATTTGATCAATATTTGTTTAATTAATGAATAATTAATAATAAATAAAAATTGTGGATAAATAGTTCACATACTCCAGACAGTGAGGAAACAGTTTACAATTGGGTCCAATTCTCTTGTTATTGACATGTTATGCCTGCATTCTTACTTTTCCACGAGTTAAAATGTATGAAAACTAATATTTTCTTACTTTTAACATGATGATAAAGTATAAAGATATTAATGAATCAATAAGCATCTATAAAGTATCTCTTATGTGTCAGGCACTTTGCTAAGAATTAGGAATACAAAAAGAAGCAAAAGATAGTATTTCTCCTCAAGGAGCTTATAGTCTAACAGGGAGATCACATGCAAGCAGATATATACAAAGCAAGCTATATACAAGATAAATATAAAATAAATAAAAAGGAGAAAGCACTGAATTAAAAGGGACTATTTAAGAAAGACTTCCTATAGAAAGTACAATTTTGGTTGGAATTTAAAGGAAGTCAGAGAGGTCAGTTTTTGGATCAAAAATGCCATGAAAATCTCCCAGTTCTGACTTTCACAGGTAGCATGATATAGAGAAAGGGAGACTGGAGTTAGAATCAGAAGACATGGCTCATACATTCATAAATTTAGAGCTAGAATGGACTTAAAGCCATCTAGCCAAAACTTTTCATTTTACAAATTAAGCAACCTAAAGCCTATTGAGGTGCTATGGTTTATCCAAAGTCACACAGCAAAAATAAAAAAATAAAAAGGTTGGAATTCATACATATTTTTTCTTATATCACCAACCAGAACTTTTTCCTACATTGGTTCTATCCTTTAGCTTCTTAATTATATAAGTCATGTAATCTACATTTTTTTCATCTTAAAGTGGAATAATGCTATTTTCTCATATGGATTTTGTGATTAGCAAGCTGTATAAATGGTAATATGAACTTCTGTTATTAGTCTGGATAGTTAGTTTTAAGTAAGAAGGATGCCTATGTTAACATCTCTGCACATCCCTGCTTATCTCTGGTTCAACAAAGTGACCTCCTTTATAATTAATAGGCACACAGTTCAAGTAACTGATAAAGGTGCCCTTCTAAAAGCTGATAGAGGTATCCAGTGAACAGGATATTATTTGTACAAGTATTTCTAACTTGATTTTCCAGGAGATTCACAAGAAAGTCTAAACTCAAAACATTGTTTTAACAATGGTAGGCAGTAGTTTGCTACAACTATAGAAAGGACATCATAACAGGCAGGACTTTCTATGTTTCCTTTAGTTATCACTAATAACATAATCAAAAAAATCTTGTTTTACATGCTAGTTGTTGCACTATCTAAAACAGCCGGGTTAAGAATCACAGTATCAGTTGATAACTGCTTGGTCAATACCCAACACATGGTATAGAAGCTGTTTATATTTGTGCTTTATTGAGAACATTAGCCTACAAGTCTTTGAAAGGAGAGGGGTGAGAACATGAAGAGTTTCTTCATCTTAACACCAACAATAGTCCTACTCAACCATTTTTAAAAACAAGCTATCACTTTAAAAAGACCTATAAGTATATAACTATAACATGACAGAAAAACTGCTTTTATTAAAATATTTCTTATACAGTATTTTGCCAAGATTATGGGCTAGAAGAGACTTTAGAGATCACTCAGTCTGATACCCCTCAATTTACTGATAAGAATATTTAGAAATGAAAAATTAATTGTCATGGGTAATGCAGGTAGTGAGTGGTAGAACTAAGATTAAAATCGAAATCTTATGCCTCCAAATTGGGTATTCTTTATCTAACCCCATGGAACTTCCCTTATCAATCGATAAACAAATATTTAAGTACCTATCATGACATTCACACTGTTATTTGGCCCTAAGGATACAAAAACAATAGTTATAACTATATCAGCTGCTACAAACTTTCAATTCTATTAGGGGATATAACTTATACCAGGAAATGGCGATCAGGAAAGGAAGCTTTGTTCTAACTTCTCATGGGTGGTAAGTGGAACTGTATGTATATAGTAATACTATTTTCCACTAGCCATGGTAAAATCCAAATATTGATTTGATTATTGTTTCCTGTAGAAAAGGTGGAAAGCAGGGAAAAGGTATGTGGGAGATAGAAGGGCAAATGACAAAATGATTTTGCTGTTTAGGTCCTAGTGTCTGATGGATGGTTGGATGGGATGAAATATGTTCTGAAAGTGACCAGAGAAAAACTGTAATGAGGATTAACTCACCCTCAAATCCTGTCAGTTCTGCTTTAGGAAGTACAAGCTGAGGTGACTGTCTACTATAGTGTAGGAGTGAGGGATGAGAGCCTCCGGAGGGCCTGTTCTAAGATTTATTATTCTTGGTAAGGAGAAATAGGCTGTGGTAGAGCAAATGGCAAGACTCAGCTGGCTAGATTTAATGGATTGCTTAAGAAATTTGTTAATTGATAAATTAATTCAGTAGAATCAGACCCCTTTATCTTCAAAAGCATATACATGATTCTTTTACCTAAATTCAGACTTGTCCCCTATGACTTGGAAGTTTTTATCTACTAAGTACGTTGGGGGAGAGGGCAAGAAACAGAAAATGGTGAAAAAGACCTGATATTTCTTTAAAATATTACTATGCTGTTCAAGGTCACACACCTTGAATCAAGATTCAAATCATGCCTGGTTTTATTTGTTAACTTTCCTGACACTGGGCCTACCATTTCAATAGGAGAAAGAGGCTTATGAAATAATGGAAACAATATGTTGATATACTGAAAGATCTGGTTCAAATCCTGACCTTGCTATTTATTATTTATTATTCAGTTTGTAAAATGAATGGGTTCAATAGATGATCTCTAAGGTATTATTTTGACCTTTGATTTTCTTTAGCAACAAAACTGAAATTCACTGTTTCACCCATACCTGTAGGCAATGACAGCCCACTATCCTGGATTCTAACCATATGGTGACATTCTGAGCCCTTCTTAAATCAGTTGTTTTCAAGGGGACTAAGAAAATCTGCAGCATTCAGCAATGCTGCATTTCACCAAGCTTTCTAATTCCTAAGGGAAAGAAGGCTTGCTTAACAGTCATGAGAACTTATAACAAACCTTGCCAACACATGGGAACCTCTGCAGTGCCTTTCACTAAAGCCATTCATTACATTTTCCTCCATAGTACAGGAATTCTATTTTGTTGACAAGTCACAGCATGAATTACACAAAGATGTTTACTTTTTTTTTTAAAACAGAGAGAGGATAAGAACATTTTTCTCCCTAGAGAAAATTGGGTCTAATCATCATTGCCATTTATATTTTTCTAAGCCCTTTAGAATTTCAAAGGCATTTCCCTCACAATCCCATATAGCAAGAAGTACAAGTAAGGGTTATAATCTCCATTTTCACTTGAGAAAACTGGAACTCAGAAGTCAAGCAACACAAGAGCTAAGCCAGGATATTATCCATGATGTTATTCATCCTCTTTATGAATGAAGGATGAAAAATAAAGATATAAACCTAGATCTCCACAGCACCAATCAAAGTGACTCCTTGAGTCACTGCACAGTCTCTACTTTGGGCAAAGAAGTTATTTAGAGTTCCCTAAATAAGTCTAGGGTAGGTGTTTGGGCCCAGAAACTTTTGTTCACATGGTTTTTCCTATCTAGAAGTTCTTTTCCTCCTTTGTCACTAGATGAATACTACTCATTCTTGAAGACCCAGCTCAAGTTTCTCTTTCAAGATCTGGACATCAACTTAATTACTCCCACAATTTTTCACAATGAGCTCTCCTATTCAAAGCTCACAGTCCTCACAACTCAGAATCCTTATTTTTCCAGGCCCCAAAGCTCAAAGAATTTAACTCATTCTTGGAAGTTAAGCCCTCCACAAAGAGTCCACTAAGTCAGTCCTAAGGCACTGTCCTGAGGAAATAGCAAAGCAATTTAAATTAAGAAGCCCAAGTTGAAATACAGCTCTGAAACTTAAAAACTTGGGAACCTGGGGAAATCTATAAATATTCATACTAGAATCATGAATGATTATAGGGTAAGAAGTGAGTTCTATAAACCTAAAAGCTATATATACATAGGAACTGTTATTCGTTGGTGGTCCCACTGTGATTTACATCTGCTTCAGTAAGT
Organism: Sarcophilus harrisii; assembly: GCF_902635505.1. Taxonomy (NCBI): domain Eukaryota; kingdom Metazoa; phylum Chordata; class Mammalia; order Dasyuromorphia; family Dasyuridae; genus Sarcophilus; species Sarcophilus harrisii. The sequence goes on along the minus strand of NC_045427.1, from coordinate 191,235,410 downwards.
GGATTTCTGCAGTGCTCACAGGAGTCCTATTCCCTTAGGACCAAGTCATTACATTAATTGACTGCCCAACATCCTAATCGAACAAAGATGCTATTTTATACCAATCTTTTGATCTCAACCTGCCCTACACTATATCTGCTTTTGTCCTCATTACTATTTCCTTTGCCCTCTTCACCCCACCAAATCACCACTTTTCAAATTATTTTCCTTTCTTCAGTCCTAAATTAGGTCCTACCTCTTCCATGAAGTCTTTAATGACTTTCTTCTCCTTTCCCTCCAAATAAAAGTGTTCTGTTCCTTCTCACATTTCTTATATTATTTTATTTCTTAGCACTTGAACTATTAAAGAGAAGAAAGAGGTGTTTAACTACTCCCTGTCCCCCCATTCCTATTTGATTATGAGCACCTTTAGTACAGGGTCTGTATAATATCTTGATTATGTTTCCCTAGCGACTGATCCTATGATGAAGCTGGCTTATCCATTCAATAAGCAAATGCAAAGAGGGAAAGCATCTTCCTAAAGCAAGTAGCTTCTTTCCTAACTAGCAAAGTAACAGAACTGAAATTCAAATCCAAGCTACGGTTTTTATTCTTTGGCTTTTTCCACTTAGATGAAGCACAGTAGATGGTCATTTTAGTGATCATAATTCTTAAAGCTTTCAAAATTTGTTTCTGACACTGAATTTTCAGTACTGTTATTGTATAAATTGTTCTCCTGGTTCTGCTCATTCCATTCTCCATCAGTTTATAAAAGTCCTCAAAAGTGTTCAATTTTATAATATTGATGTTATAGTATAATTCCTCCTTGGGTTTTGCTCGCTTCACTCAGAACCAATTTTTATAAGTCTTTCTATATGAAATCATCTGCTTCCTCACTTCTTTTATCAGTTCATAAACTATAACTTATTCAGTCATTCTTCAATTGATAGACATCTGTTTTTAATTCCCAGGTTGTCATCAAAAAAGGATATAAATGTTTTTGTATATAGAACTTTTTTCCTCTTTGATCAAATTTGGGTATAGGTCTACCAGTGTTATATACATAGGTCAAAGGGTACACAGTGTTTAGTAACTTTTTGTGTATAGTTCCAAATGGCTATATTTAACTAATTGAGATTATAATTCTTATAAATCAATTCCACATACATCTATATATACATTTTGGAATTAGAACTATTAGAGAAACTTGCTGCAAATAAAAATGTTTCCCAGTTAATTATTTCCCTTTTATTCTTATTTTTATTAGAATTTATATGTGACAATAGCCCTTTCACAGAATAATGGGATCGCAGATTTGCAGCTAAAAGCAACCATCAATAAACACCTACTCAAACCTAGGCATTTGACAGATAAGAAAACTGGTACTTAAATAGGTTAAGGGACTGACTTGCCCAGGTACTCCAGGATTTGAATCCAACCCCTCTGATTCCAAAACCATCATTCTGTTCACTGTATCAACACTGCCTTTTTTAATTTTCATGCAAAGTAGAAATAATGAGATTATAATTAACAACTACAGCACCAACCATCTTGCATTCCTATAGTATGTTAATGTTTACAAAGCACTTTCTCACATCACCCTTGTGACATAGGCAATGCAGGTATTATATACATTCTACAATTCAGGAAACTGAGGTTTAGTCATGTAATCTAACTTTACTTGGGATCACATAGCTAACAAATGGCAGAGCTGGAGCACAGATCCAGAGCTTCTGTCTTCTATACTGGACCTTTTCATTATCCAAAAGTGTTTAAAATAGTTCTTCAGAATTACAAGTTAGATCATATTTTTCAAACTCTAATTGATACAGTAAATGTTTTCAGCTTTATACCTTCCATTACAAACTTTCTAACTATGTTTTCTAAAATTATCTTCCATATTATTTTTTCATTACTATATCATCAAACAATCATACATGATCATAGCAGGAAAGGGCTTTTGAGGTAATCCAATCTTTTATTTTTACAGGTAAAACAGCTGACACTTAGGGATATAAAGTTATTTGTCTATCAGTTGTTAAATGGTGTCACGGACAATATAATCTAAGGCTCCAGATTCTAATTATAGTGCTTTTTGTATATTTTTATGCCATGTTTCTTGAATTATGTTCTGAATCATGGTTATCAACTCAAGTGGAATTATTATCAGATTATGTCTTTCTAGAAATACATAGACTTTGAATCATCAATGGTTTCCTATGAAATATAAACTTCCTATTCTATTTTTCTTTCATATAACATTTCTGTGTTATACTCCTGCAAATCTGGACAAGAGGTCCCCTGTTTCCAAACATGACTGGCACTATCATGCCCCCAAGTCTATTGGTTAATAGGGCTGCCACTGCCTGAATCCTCTTCAAGTATCTCAAAGACTGACTTTTAGAAGAGAGATTAATTATTCCTTAGGTCTACCTCTGGGGTCAAGCAGAAGAGCAACGAGTTCAAGTTGTAGGAGAGCAAATTTTGGCTTGATAGAAAGAAAAACTTCCTAATAATTAAGATATCCCACAATGAAATGAAGTTTTGGTAAGTAAAAGTCCCCACGCTCCCCATTCCCATCGCTACTATAGGACTTGCTCCAAAGGCTTTCTGCCCATTTGTCAGGTAAGACATAGAGAAAATTCTTGTTCAGGTATGTATAGGTTGGACTTAATGATCAACAATGAGGTTCCTTCCAAACTGAGATTCTGGGGTAATTCTGTCTCTCTACTCTTCTAGGCTTCTGAATCATATTTCTTCCTTTAAAATCCCACTCAGATGCACTGCTTATTGGACACAATCTTTTCCCCTTGGTCTTAAGTCAATATTGCTTTGCACTTCTCTAACTCATTTATCACCCAATATTTTGCATTATGGTCACCTTTGTTTATATGTTTGTGTATTATTCTGATTGCAGGATCCATTTGGGGAGGGATCTCTAAATTAGGCTAGTATATGCAAAGAAGACTTCATGAAGGAAGTATATTTTAGAGCAGTGCAAGTTAAGTATGACAGAAGAACAAGGGAGGTTATCCTAAGAGGAATTCCCAAAGGCAAGGGATAAAAGGATGATTAGAAATGGTCAAATTTATCTTGAAGATTCCCTTCCTTAGTGCCCATCATTCTTTGTCTTAGCAATATGGCTAACCCATGAGCAAAAAAAAAAAAAAAAAAAAAAAAAAAAACCTGCCCTTTCTGCTTTATTATGCACCAATGAGTTCATCAGAGATTCCTATCATCTTCTATACAATAATTCCATAAGCAAGAGAAAAAAATGACCTCAATGTAAATCTTCAAGCAATGATAGCATTTCCTGATGACTGGGAGATAATGCCAATTACCCAATCTAGATGTTTAAAACGCTGCTATTGGATTCAGGAATCTCTGCTCAAGCACTTACTAGCTTTGTGACAAATTATTTAGCCACTCACTTAAGTCAGTTTCCTCTTCTGTAAAATAAGTGACAATAAATAATATAACTTACCAACTTCACAAGGTTGTTATGAGGATCGCATCACAAAGCTTTTCTAGATCTTAAAACATATTAGCTATCACTATCATTTTCTTTTTTTAATTAAGCTTTTTATTTTTCAAAACATATGCACGCATAATTCTTTAACAAATTCTTTTGCCTTTGCAAAATCTTGTGTTTCAATTTTCCCTCCCTTCCCCCCCACCATCCCCTAAATGGCAAGTAGTTCAATATATATTAAGAGTGGTAGAAATATATGTTAAATCCAATATATGCATACATATTTATACAATTATTGTGCTACACAAGAAAAATCAAATCAAACCAGTAAAAAAAAAAAAAAGGAAAGAAAAGAAGCTTCAGAATAAAATGCAAGCAACAATGAAAAGAGTAAAAAACAAATGCTATGTTATATTATTATTATTTTCATAATCCCAGGTGAGCTTCAATCAATAGAAGAGCAAAAGTTATGGCCTATTATCTCCCCCATGTATCCATCTGGTTTTAAAGAGTTTCTCTGAAAGACATGCTGTTTTCTGGACCAGAAACAAGATGATTTCATAGAATATTATTACAAGAAAGGAGTTTTCATAGGAGTCAGCTAGACCAACCTTCTATCTCAGATAGGAATGCCTTCTTCAGTATCTCTTATTAGTGTTATTATCCCCCCTGCTTGCATACCTAAAGTGGCAAGCAATTTATCATCACTATAGAAGGCAGCCCACATCATTTTAAAATAGATAAAATTATGCAGTGTAAATGAACTTTTAAAGCATTTATCACTAAAGAAAATACTGGGAATTATATATTTTATCTGTTAGTTCTGCCATCATCATTTGGTTAGCCAAAAAGGTTTTGACATTAAAGAGGCGTCCCCCTACTCAGAAAGATTGGGAACCAGTACAGTCTGCCTTAACTATAAATAACACAGAAATTCAGAACAAACATGCATACAGTCTTCAAGTGGAAATAATATCTCTTCATCACTTCCTGACTTTAGTCCTATCCTGATGCCCTGGATACTGTACTGAGTATACTTTTCTTACCACAAAGTAGACCTCAACTAGAGAATATAAGCTCTATTTGAAACCAGAAGAGTCTACTTGGAACCAAAGACAAATTCTGACTTTGTTACATACCAGCTATGTATGTGTCCATGGAAAATTATTTATCTTTCTTTCCCTGTTTCGTCATTTGTAAAAATGCAGGACTTGGATTAGGTGATTTATTAAGACTATATCATATCTTCTAGATCTCCCCTACATCTTCTGTCCTCTTTACTAAATATTCCCAATTCCAAATTCTCTCAGCATTTGACTTTTTCCAGGTCTTTTGCCATCTTTCCTTCCCTTATCTTCTGTCCTCTTTACTAAATATTCCCAATTCCAAATTCTCTCAGCATTTGACTTTTTCCAGGTCTTTTGCCATCTTTCCTTCCCTTTGTGTCTTCTAACTTATTGAAACACTTTTCAGTGGATCAGTGTGCAAATCTGCACACAAGATTTAAGATGTAGTCTAGACTTGGGCCCAAGGAGGAGCAGGGATATTGTCTTGTTGTTCTAAATACAGTGCTACTATTGCTATGGTTTGAAATGAATCACTGGCTAACACTGTATTTACAGTGAATAAAATCCTAGAGGTCTTCTTCCTCTCCTAAGCACTGAGATGAATTCACTTGAATACCTCTCTGTGTGTTTTATGCATTTATGTGATTAGCTCTTGGACTTCTATCATCATACCTTTCCTTTACTGCTTTCTCTCCTATCTCCTAAATCCTAAGCCCATCAGGTAGGTTTCTTATGCTCTATTGGAATTCAGGAATTCAAGTTGAAAAATACCTCACAGACTACCTAGCTCAACCACCCCATTTTATAAATAAGGGAACTGAGGCCTAGAGAGATTAAACAAATATCTAGTTTAAGGTCACTTTCCTCAAAGTGCTTTGCAAGTGATGTCATAAACAGAATTTGAATTTAAATCATTTGAATTCCAAATCCATTGCTGTTTACACTACACCAATTATTTTTAACTTATGGTCCTCACACCCTGAGATAGTCATGGAATTTTTACAAAAGGCACACAAAGCCACAAGAATTTTTAAACAGCTTCTGAGAATTGAATAAATAATGTCTTACACATGCACTCTTCCTTCCTTCCTTTTTATCCAATTTTGACTTTACTCAGAAATTCCTAATATGGAAACAAAAAAAATTAAAATCTATAGCAAATCACTTTAGAAATATTCCTAATTCACTGAAAAGATACTTAACTTGCCCTTGGTTGTAGAATCTTAGTCTCAGGCACAAGTCTCCAACACATGTCTTTCAGATTTTTTTTTTTTTTTTTTTTTTTGCTGAGACAATTGGGGTTAAGTGACTTGGCTAGGGTCACAAAATTATGAAGTATTAAGTATCTAAGGCCAAAGGTCTTCCTGACTTTAAGGCTGGTGCTCTATCCACTGCCACCTAGTTGTCCCCCAGATTCTTTTATCTACTCTGCACCTCATCTTAATCTCAACCTCCACACTATCTGTCTCATCCTAAATATCAACATAAATAAATACAATCAATACATCTAACAAAATCATAAATAAAAAACAGGATGTCTTTAAAGTCCTTAAGTCTCAAGTTTTAATAAAACAAAAAGCTATTATGTAAGTTTAATAATTTAGGACAGCACTAAAACTTTTAGGATTCCTATAAGTATTACTATTTTAAACATATATTATGACAAATACAATACAAAGCAATAAGTGTTTATGATGAAAAATTGTTATAGATTATGGACTTTAAGTCTGATAGTATCACTCTCATGATTTAGTAAGTCATAAAAATTTTTAATGTTAAAAAAAGAATCCTCCTACTCGAAAATATTGGAAATCAATGTAATGTTGCATAACTACAAATAGCAAAGACATTCAGACCAAGGACATACATATGTGTCCCCTCTACCTTATTTGCCAATACTCAGATACTTTCTCTTCTCCACACTACTGATTCACAGGCCAATGCTCAAATATTTTTGGCTAACATTTTGCATATACTAAAATGCTCTGAAGAATCAACCCTCACTTTAAACTATTTAGTAATGAGCTAAAAACAAAAAACAAACAAACAAAAAAAAAAACTTTCTGGAAGAGGGACATTTTGTTGCCTTCATATTCACTGACTTTACCTATTCTTTAGGTATAGCAGAGTTTATTTTTTATAAGAAATCTCTAGAAATAGAAGGAGAACCTTTTTATTAAGTTTTGTGAAATGAACAAGGGAGAGTAAAGTATGGAATATATTAAAGAGCATTTCTCCTTTTATTTCCCCACTATTACCATAAAACTTCCCTTATTTAATTCCAACGATAAAATTTTCTAGTTAAAGGAATATAAAACAAACATTCAACAAACAGAATCATATACCATTAATTTCAAATGTAGAAAGGGTTTTTATTTTTTGGATAAAAATATTATTTTATATGAAACTAATTATTTAGTCCATATCAACATGCTTGACCATGATGGCTCATCGTCTCCAGAAATACATGAATTCATTCTGATCTTCTAATTGAATGACGGATTGTTTCTATTTCTTTCTAGTTTCTTCCAACACCTTCATCCTAACTCAGTAAAATGTCACAAGCAATTTCCTTTCCTCCAGGTTGAAGGTTTTTAGCTATGGTTCAATGTTTTTAGAAGGATATTTCCTGCACATCAATAAGCCACATCTCAAATTTGGAAGGGGCATCCAAGATCACCTAATTCAACCTGCAGCTGAACTTATCCTACAACGCCTCCTAGAAGTAGTGATGAAGTCTCTATTTGAAGTTCTATAGTTATAGGAAACTCACTACTCTGCTTGAAAATCTTTGCTTCTGTTTAAATCATCAAATGAACCAGAAATCTCAAGTTGATAATTTTCTACAAGGTGGATGGAGTTCATAACCAATTCATGCCTGCTCATCAGATATGATTTTTACCAACATTAATGTTTTATAAGTATTATATCAGTGAGTCCATATAATAACAAGGACTTCCTTACTTTCTCTTGACTTCATAAAAAAGATCCTTAGATGAGCACATTAACTATATATTTATTGTCTTACTCTTGCCATATAAGCAGTCCAGGTTCTTTTTCAGTAATATTTTTCTTTCATAATGAAATCTTTTAATCCATTTCTCTAATGTATTTCCTATTTTGTAATGTGTTGCAGATTCCTCATTCTCATTCTGAAATTTTCCATTATCCTCTGCGTGACAAATATTTTCAATACTTCTTCAGAGGGTATAAGATCCTTATATCTCAAAGCACAGAACATTATTTGAAGAATACTTATATTAAAATTATGAACTTTCTATCAAGCCAAAATGTACCTTTTCTGAATCTTTTTCCCCACGGTTCTCAGTTCTGCTTTCGGGAGCTAAGAAGAAATTTACTCCTTTCAACTTTTATCCCCAAGATTTCAAGCATGACCACAGTGAAAAACAAAACAGTCAAAATTATTGCCTGTTTCAAGTAATTCATATGCCACTGAAATAATAATGGTAAAAATAATAACACCTGATATTTATAGTGTTTTACAAGTATTCCCTCATTTGTAATAGAGAGCTGACTTTAGGGTTCATAAAATTTGGGTGTAAATCCTGACTATATTATATACTTGTTATTTAAAATCTGAAAAATAACTTAACCAGTACACTACATAATTCTCTAATAAATTATAGAAGGATTGCAGATTTGTGTTAGTAATTGAGATTGTCCATATTAAGAATTCTATACACTAATGAAACTATAAATATGGAGTACAACTTGTATACATCAGATGAAGTTATGACATTCAAAATCTATAAGGAATCACTTAACTGAATAATATTATTATGAAGACTAGTTAAAGTATATGAATAGACAGTTTTAAAGATGTAAATATATTATATTGAAAACAATGCTCAATAGTCTCAAAATGATAGATTAAAAAATCACAGATATGAAAAATAATTTAAGACAACATTTTCACCCACTAGAATTGTAAACATAGCAAAAAATAATATAATTCATTGTTGGGAGGGTAATGGAAAAAACAGGAACTCTCACAAACTGCTAGGACTGTAAAACTATGCAAACCATTTGGAGATTAACATAACATATAATGAATAAGTCATACAATCAAATATATCTTTTCACTTATTCCATTTCCAGGACACTATTCCAAAAACATCTTTATAAGGTGGGTGAGGGGGAAAGACTTATCTGAACAGGAATATAAAGAAATATAAGATAGATAAATAGAGAGATTATGTACATAAACACACACACACACACACACACACACACACACATCTGCTTTGTTTACAATAGCAAAAAAAAGTAGAATTAAATATCAAGTGAATAAATTTTGGTACTTTTAAGCAAAAGAATATAATAGTGCCATAAAATAAATAGCAAGTATTTAATTAATATGAAAAATGTTTTAAGAAGTAATGCAAGTTTTCGCTTTAGCAATAAGAAATGAAAAAGAAATTAAAAGAATTAGAACAGGTAATGGGGAGACAAAGTTATTACTCTTTGCAGACGATATGATGGTATACTTAGTAAATCCTAGAAAGTCATCCAAAAAACCTACTTGAAACAATTAATGTTTTTAGCAAAGTTGCAGGATATGAAATAAATCCACACATAAGCATTTCTATATGTTATTAACAAAGCCCAGGAATAAGAGATAGAAAGAGAAATTCCATTTAAAATAACTGTAAATAAAATAAAATCTTTGGGTGTTTACCTGCCAAGATAAACCCAGTAACTATATGAACACAATTGCAAAACACAATTACATTTTCACACAGAAAAGTCAGAGCTAAACAATTGGAAAAATATCAGTTGTTCATGGGTAGTCCAAGTTAATATAATAAAAATGACAATTCTTCCTAAACTAGTCTACTTGTTCAGTGCCAAACCAAACTACTAAAAATTATTTTACAAAACTAAAAAAAAAAAAAATAGTAATAAAATTCATCTGAAATAACAAAAGGTCAAGAATATCAAAGCAATTGATGAAAAAAAAAATACAAAGGATAGTAGGTTAGCAATACTAGACCTAAAACTGTATTACAGCAAACATCAAAATAGAGTGTTGTTGGATCAGTGGAATAGGTTAGACACATGGCACAATAATCAATGACTATAGCAATTTAGTATTCAATAAATTTTAAAACTCCATTTTCTGGGATAAGAACTCAGTATTTCACAAAAAGTGCTAGGAAAACTGGAAAATAATGTTAGAAATTCACCATAGACCTAGATCTCACATCCCATACCAAAATAAGGTCAAAATGGGTACATAATTTAAGTGTAACGGGTTATACTAAAAGCAAATTAGCAAAGCAAGAGATAATTTACCTATCAGATCTTTGAAGAAGGAAGGAATTTAACGCCAAAGAAGAATTAGAGGACATTATAAAACTCAAAATGGACAAACATTGATTATATTAAACTAAACAGTTTTTGCACAAACAAAACCAATATGTCCAAGATTAAAAGAGAAGCACAAAAATGGGGAAAACATTTCACAGCTAGTATATTCAATAAAGGTCTTCTTTCTAAAATACATAAAGAACTGGGTCAAATTCACAAGAATACAAGTCATTTTCCAATTGATAAATGGTCAAAGGATATGATTAAACAATTTTCAGAAAAAGAATTTAAAGTCATTTGTGGTCATAAGAAAAAATGCTTTAAATCACTATTTAAATCATTGTGATATGCACCACTTCACCCTCCTCAGATTGGCTAGAATGACCGGAAAAGTTAATGATAAATATTGGAGGGTACAGGGGAAAAGTGGAACACTAATGCATTGTTGGTGGAGTTGTGAACTGATCCAACCATTCTGAAAAGCAATATGGAGCTATACCCAAAGGGCTATAAAATTATGCATACTCTTTAATCCAACAGTACCACTATTGGGTATCCCAAAGAAATCATAAAGGAGAGAAAATGTACAAAAATGTCTGTAGCAGTTCTTTTTTGTGGTGGCAAAGAATTGGAAAATGAGTGGATGCTGTACAGTTGGAAAAGGACTGAATAAGTTATGAAAGCAATGGAATATTATCCTTCTATAAAAATAATGAACAAAGATGATTTTAGAAAGGCCTGGAAAGATTTACATGAACTGATGCTGAGTGAAACAAGCAAAACCAGGAATACATTGTAGGATGATCAACTATGATGGACTTAAGTTCTTTTCAGCAGTTCAATGACCCAGAGCAATCCCAATAGTTTTTAGATGGAAAACACCAGAGAGAGAACCATGGAGACTAAATATAAATCAACACATGCTCTATTCAATTTTTAAAATCTTTTTGTTCTGTTTTATTTTTCTCTTGTGGTTTTTCCCTCTTTTTCTGATTTTTCTTTCTCAGCATAATTCATAAGGAAATATGTAAAAAAAATTAATAAAAATAAAATTTAAAAAAGAAATAATGCAAGGAGCTGTTAGGTAGCAAGGTAGATAAAATGCCAGCTGTAGAGTTGGGAGGACTTGAATTTAAGTCTGACCTCAGATATCTGTGACTAAAATTATTTTCAAAGGAAAAAATAAATAAAAAAGAAAAAATAATGACAAAGATACAAAATGGACTACCTTAGAAGAAGACATAAAATTATTTTGTTTTTGTTTATTATTTCATTTGGTTCTGCCTTTTTAAAGTGTTTGGTGTATTATTCCTTATTTTATGTTTTGTTTGGTTTTGTTCACTGTTGGCATTTTTATAATAACATAAATATGATTATAATATTCATGAAATGAACAGGGAAAAAGAAACACACTTAGACACAGCTAGTCAAATATAAAATTGTGTTTTCTTCAAAAAAAAAAAAAAAGAGTTCTTTAGGGTTGGGGGGGGTCAATGAAAGAACTCTCCAATATCCCGAATCCAGCATCCACTTAAAGGTCTCCGTATTTCTTCATTACCTTCCAAGGCAAACCATTCTACTTCGGGATAGCTCTAATTATTAGGCAATTCTCTTTATGTTAATGAAGTAAGAAAACTGATTCAGGAAGCCAGTGTTTCATAAATGCTATGTCTATGGAAGCTTCACTATGACCACATAATAAAATCATTCTGATCTGGCACTGGGAATGAGACAACTTTCAGCAGTTGAAATACATATCTTTGCTTTTACACAGAAGGCAGCCTGGAGCTACATCTAGAAATAAGCCTGTCCAATTGAGTTATCAATCAATGTCATGTTTATTTTTTAACAGAAGAACCCATGTCTGGCTGCTATTTTTAAAATTGTGCTTGAAAATTAATTTTTTTTCTCTGTGATGTCCTTGAAATCATAAAAATAATGAATTAAAAAGCCTGAACTTGGGAGCTCTAGTATCTTCAGAGACAAATTCCTAAGAGATGAACATAAAATTAAATGGGCAAACAGAAAACAAGATCAGAAGGGCTTTCTGTTTTCTTAAGACTCCACAAAGGAAGCTCAGCCATCTACTTGAAATAATTTCATAAGTTTCAAAAGGACCAACCAGGGTACAGAAGATGCATTGGCACTGGGCTATTGTTGTCATCTGCTCCAAAGGATATTCCCCAAGACAGAGTTTACAAGACACCAAGGGATCGAGTGCCAGGTCCCACGTAGGCCTGTATCTTGCCATAGTCATCGTGGAGCAACCTAAAATGAGTGAAATGAAAGATTAGCACCACAAATGGTCATCTCACTAAAGCTCAATCACCACCACTAAGCAGATATTTACCAGCAATGCCAGTTTTATGTAATATAAGTTACTGTGACCTCTACCCAAGTCCTCCTCCAATACCTCAGTGTGTCATAGAGGCAAGTGAGAAAACACCAATTTATAGAACTCCTTTCTCAATGCTATAAGGTCTTTATGAGAAAGTTCTAAGCATCTATGGGGAGGGCTCTTAATAAAAATATAAGAAAAAAGAAATAGGTAAACATTTATAATTTTCTCTAGCAGATATAGTAACATAACTGAAAAGTCTATAGAATATAAGAATCCTGTAGTGTTTGAGGTTTTTTTTTGTTTGTTTGTTTTTTTAAGCCTTGGGCTCTGGAAAGCAAAATGCAGGCTTAAAAATTCTTCTCAACAAGGTGTCTCCCATGCAAAGGTTGAGAGCATACTTGATTCCTTGTAAGATATTACTCAATTCAATGATCCTCTGACTAAGGCAGAGGATAAGGATTGGATCTGTTATTTCTTTGGTAACAGGGAAATCCTGTAAGAAAACTCCCTCTATCAATGCAGGACATCCACTTTTTTACAATTTATATAATCTTAGAGATTTGTCTAAAGCACTAAAAAGCTAGATGGCTGGCCTAAAGTCACAAAGTCAGTATATGTCAAAGTCCAAGTATTCCAGCCCTCTATCCACTCAGCCATGCTGCCCATAATTAGAATTATCAATTGAAGACTAAAACAAGGACATCCATACTCCACAACAGTGTTTGCCACCGTCATGGAGAATGTCCCATTCAGCATCCTCTGAAGAAGTCCTATTCTTCACTGGCATGGAGGTGACCTTTGATTCTTGACATCTAAAGAAGAAGAGTGCAAATTCTGGCAGATTCTATAAAACTCAAAAGGTTTTGAGCACAATTCCAAGGACAGACAGTATCTGCTATCTGAAGATCACTCTAGCTAAGCATGGAAAAGGCTCATCACCGGTTGGCTGGCCACTAGATGATGAATTCTCTAGCCATGGAAACGCAAGAAACAAATGAAGAAATACAAAATGGCCTTTAGTATCAAGTAACCACCTGCTCTCAGCAGAGGCAATAGCAAAGTTAGGAAAGTAGGCTAAGAATCAAAGAGGCTCATCACCAGTTGGCTGGCCACTAGGGGATGAATTCTTTTATTATGGCAATATAAGAAACAGAAGAAGAAAACACAAAATGGCTTTTAGTAGTTTAGACATTCAGGCAGCAGCCATCTGTTTCTGCAGAATGGCAGGAAAGGAGGCAGAAATTTCAAAGAATCACGCAAGTATTTCCATAGCACACTTAAATTGTCAATAATAACAATTATCATCATCAACAACACCATCGTCATCATCATCATTTTCATCATCATCCCCATAATCCTGGTTACTACTAGAATTGTGCCCCAAGAAAATTTTAACAAGCCTACAGAAGATGAACTTAACAACTCACTATTTTTTCATTCAGTTATCAAAAAGCAGTTATTTTTTATGCCTTTACAATAGTTTGCAGAATATTAAATATAAAAGAATAATAGCATGATAATAGCTTGTCCCAGGACTATCTCTATCTGATTTCCACAGAAAAAAGATGAGAACAAGACTGATAATAAGAGAAGAATAAGATGACAATAATAACAATAACAGCTTATATCTATATACATAGTGCTTTAAAGTCTGTAGAGTGAACCACATACATTATTATCTCATTTGAACCTCACAACAACCCTGGGAGGCAAGTACTACAGGTATTATCATACCCATATTATAGATGAGTTTACTGAGATTCAAGAGAGATTAAGTGACTTACCCATGGTCACACAGCTAGGAAGTGTCAGAGGCAAGGTTCGAACCCAGGCCTTCCTGACTCCAAGTCCAGCACTGTCCACCAAGCCAATTCTATTTAGGTACAATGTTTCAGAGTTGTATCTATTGCATAAAGTGAGATTCACTTGTATAGTTAATCAGAGTGCCATAGTTGAAAGCTTATAATACGGGCAATTATAATTCAATGTGAGTAACAACAATTTAAATCTGTTAGACACATCAAAAGTTATATTTATAATTAAATTATCCTCTGTGCATATTTGTTGATGCTCAAATAAATATTTATTTTATTCCTTTGCCCAAGACTGCACTTGAAACTGAAGGGTAAAAAACAAACAAAAAAATATCATTCATTCTTTCAATCCATGAATCTTTGAGCTCATGTTAAATGTAAAATTCTGTTATTAGGATCTTAGGACCATGGATATAGAACTGGAAGGGACTCAAGAGGCCATGTATACCTCTGCAGAACAGCAGCTTTATTTTTCTATTAAGGGAAACTGAGGCCCAGAGTAGTGATTAAGGCAATTGAACTAGGTTTCATTCCATTCTTTCTAATGTACTACATTTTTTCTCTCTTCACAGGTAAAGTGCTAGGTCTGGAAGAAAAACAAGACACGGGACAGAATTCTCTACACAGGGCTTATAATATCATTGGGAAAAAAGGACTGACTCTCTTAAGGGCTAAATCATGAAATACGAGCTTAAGTGGCAAGGCAGCTCTGCAGAGGGAATGCATTAGGGCTGAGAGAAGGAAGAATATGAGAGGAGACTCGAAAGAAGGATAATGGAAGGAAATGGAATTGTCATGAAAGGGGGAGGGGAAGAAGATAGGACAGACTGCATGGAAATCAATGACCATGGAGTTTTCTGGGAGAAATAAGGAATATTCTAACTAACTGGAAGACACAGATAGTAGGAGTGATGGCTACCTTAGCCAAAGTATTATTAAATCCATTTCTAAAGAATATCCTTGTTCTCAAACATGTTCTGTACCATTATCTGCCCACTTTTACTCATTAATCCATTCAATGAAGTTTCAAAAAGAAAATGCATTTCCAGGGGAGTGACTTAAAGTTGTGATGCATGGGACTCATCACAGGATCAAGGCTTAAAGTCTGAAGGGCTTTAAAGAGTCATCTTCATCCAAAGGACACAAAGAATAAGGTCCTAGCACTTTACCAAACTCAATCTTTTAGTATAAGAATACTTCTCTAGGAAATAAAAGTAGTTTTTTTGGTTTTGTTTTTTTGGGAGTAAGAGGGAAGGACCACCTTACATCAAGACTTTAAAAGGATATTGTAGAAATGATCAAAGGGGGCAACTGAGCACATCTGGCCAGGGTACAGACTTCCCAAGCCTAAATGTGATATATAGCAACCCTAGAACTCTTCAGACTCTTTGTCCACCATCTCCAATCCAGGTATTAGATTTCAAATCTGAATTCAAGCAGATGGAAAAATAATAGTTTTTGCAAAGAGCATCACACCAAATCTGTGAAGTATGTACTAGAGATAATTTTGGTGTCATTTATAAATGGCAGCAGCAGGGATTTGAACCCTTATTTCAACAACTCCAAGACTGGAATTCTATCACTCCCCCCTATGCTATTCTGTTAATAGTTCCTTTCTTTCCAATTCTCCAACCCTCTCCATCCCTTCTCCTGAGCAATCACTGTTTTTTGTCCTTTTACCCATTACAATGAGAGTTCCCTTCCCCATTTCCTCCTTCTTTTCCTATCTTTAGCTCACTATCACAAATTCTCCCTCCTTTAGACTTTTTTTAAAGAGATCAATATATCTCTGGTGACCTAAATCACTAAACTTCATCTTCATGGTGGTAAAATTCTGTTTCCTAAATAATAAGCCTTTTAAACAAAATCTATAGTGAAAATTCATGGCTTATCATGGTATGCAGACATCCACAATTTCTGGCAGGGTTTAGGAAGCAGGAAAGGTTTTGAGTTTGCTTTCTTCGTACTAAGCAGGGAAAAGTCGATGAATTCTATGGTCATAGCAACCCATAAAACAAAACAAAGGATAATGCAAAATGGTCCATAGTCCTATAATACTCCTTTCTATTTCTATAATGATAGTGGCAAGATAAGAGAAAGGGGAGCAAAGAATGCCAAGAATTATACTGTTTAAAACCATCTATAAACCTTCTCTAGCTACAAACTATAGGTATTGTGTGAGATCCTTGTCCAATGACAATAATAAAAAATTTTACTTTGAAGAAATGTCTTGATAGTTTGCCATACATTAAAGCTAGAAGATAGAATGAATTTGAAACTATATGGAAGGATGAGTCCCGAGTTCTCTTGAAGAAAAGATGACTAGATTGGCAAAGCCAGTTTAACAGTAAGTTCCAAGACTGCAAGAAACAATTTCATGGGAAAATTTGGTTCTCTGGTATTGTAGTATCCATGATTAAGTCTCTGTATAAAGACCACTCACCATGACAATAATCAGAGCTTACACATCACCATCCGTTGCTGAAGAAGAGAATTTTTCTGTCTCTAAGCTCTGAAGAGCACTGGGGCTTGAAGTCAAGAGGAGAATGTCAAATTCTGGCTTTTATACTTACTAGCAATATGAAGAAGTTATATAATACCTCTGGACTCCAGTTTCCCTATCTGTAAAATATGAGAATTGAACCAGAAAATCTCTGAGATTTCTCCCTTCCAGCTCTTAGTTTATGATTCTATAAAATTCTACAAAGCACCTAATGAAAACTTCTTTAAGTGAAATTCAAATATCTATAATAACTGCTGAGTTAAAAGAAAATGTGAAAAGAAGCAAAGAAAGAAAAAAACAAAAGAAAAAATGTTTTAGAAAATGTGGATCTGGAAGAAGGAATGAAAGAAGCCAAAGACTCGTAGCTTATACAGAAGTCACAAAACTAATACGTCATCAATACTTTCTTCAAGAAAAGAATCAGAAGGCACTAGGCCTGGTGAGAACAAAATAACAGTATAACTTAAACAATATAAATCATATTTCAACATGCAGAAAAAAAATCATTATTAATGTGACAGTCTTTCTTCAATAAGCAGTTTATAAATTTAGGCCTACTATCTATAAAATCTATAAAAATAGATATATACTCTCTATAATGAGAGTTCCACTGTATGCTATACTTTAGTGAGATCACATCTATAGTCATTTTTATGTATCACTTTTCAGGAATAATATTGACATGTTAAGCCATAGAGAGTTAAGAAGAGAATGAATAGATTGTAAGCATACTCAAGAACACGTGATACAAAGACCAGGAAAAAGAATGTTTGCCCTGAAGGAAAAAAAAATAGTTTATTTAATAAATGGGTCAAATAGTCTGGCTATTAAATGTTGGTTTTTAAGTTAAATAGTTGAATTATTTGAATTCTGGTCATATAGAAAGGGGGGGGGGGGGGGGGGGGGGGGGTGTAGAATAGGCTGCCTCAGGAAATAATGACTTTGCCATTCCCAAAGATTTATAAATGGAAGATAGAGGACTAATTTTTTTTTTTTTTGTAAATTCTATAGATGATACTAGTTCCAGCATATTCAAAATCCCTTCCAATTCTCAGATTCTTTGATCATTCCCAAAATAGTAGAATCTGAAAAGAAGAATCCCTTTAGATTATCTCTATTAACATTAGGTCTTCAATATGAATAAGACAGTCTCTTCACAAGAAATGGAACTATTCCACCTGTTGTTTTCTTCTTCCTGAATTCCCACTAAAGTGTCCATATCTAATTACCTTTATTCCACGCTAAATATCTTTTATCCATTTTTTTAAAATTTCATTCCACAAACCGTTCCTTATATATATTATTCCTTAGCCCCTAAACACACACACTCTCACACACACACACACACACACACACACACACACACACTCTCTCTCTCTCTCTCTCTCTCTCTCTCTCTCTCTCTGTCTGTCTCTCTCCCCTCTCTAAACTAATAATGACAGTCTTGAAGAAAAGTCCCTCCAAGGTTACTACAGAAGGAAATGGCAAAACATTCCAATATTTTTGCCAAGAAAACTCCAATAATGTCACAATGAGTCAGACATGGCTGAAACAACTAAACAACAATAAAACCCCATGACTGTTAAGGGAACTATACGTGAAAGATATTTGAGTTGACATGAGAAAAAAGTTTCACAGAATGAAAACTCATGGTGAAAACCATAAAGACCTGATGACATCATTAAGATTACATTCATCAAAGTATTAAAGTAACTATTTCAGCATTGATTCTTTCTCCACAGACAGCTCACTGAAGACAGAGACCAAAACTGAATCTACATTTGCACAACATCTAATGCACAGCAAGATGCATGATGATTGAATGACTGAATATGACGTATTTCTAGGATTGAGATGAAGATCCAGTCATCTAGCTTTCCTGGACTGATACATTACCCAACTAAAACACCCTAAAGTTGACAGGAAATTTAGATTGTATCATTCAGAATATCCAACAATCAAATAACACCCTTTCTCTCCCAAATTATCATCTACTCTGCAGATTATTATGCATATACTTATATCTGCATACCTTGTCATCTTCAATAGAATGTAAGTTCTTTGAGGATAGGGAATGTTTAATTTCTTATCTTTTTATTCCTAACATTTAGCACTGTGCCAGGCATACAGCAGGCATTTAATAGACAGTTGTTGGCTGATATATAATACATGATCTTTATATTCCCTCTTGCCTATAATAATCCATGCTTTTATAACAGGGTTGGTCCTAATAACAGGATTAAATTAGGTAATCACACATATAGTATGGCTTTAAGAAATTTGGGAAGACACTGACAAACTCAAAAATACTACCTCTTCTATTCACTCCTTTTTAAGTATACTTTGATGAAGGTTGTTGCCACATTTATGTGGGTTCAATGCTGAAAGGTTGATGAATAAATTTCAATCATCAGAATTGGAATGCTATAGAAATAAAGAAGCTAAAAACCAGGACCTGAGGGAGGTGTAAGCCAGTTGTATTTATACCAAATAATTACTTTTCCACATGTCTACCACCGGCCCAGTTTGCAATGCCTGTGGACTTTCATTTTCTGTTTTTAGAAAATGTACGAGGCTTGAAACTACAGTCCCTGTTAAAAGATAAGACTTGCTTGGAAAAAGTAGGTATATATTTCTTATAACTCACTATGAGTTTTTGACATTTTCCTAAACAATGTTTTTATTTTAGGGAAGATTCAGAAAAACTCAATAGATGGAAACTAGGAAGGAAATAAATATGTAGTACTTCTTGCTGTTGGCCACTGAGAGGAAGGAAGTAATATACAAGATTTCCTAAACCAATGAAGATTCTTAGCAATAGAAAAGATTTCAAGTATAAAAGAGTCTCTCACTCCCTCTCCGTCTCTCTACTCCCACCCCAGTTCCCTCCTCTCCCTCCCTTTACTCCTCACCCCTCTCTCTCTTCTTAAAAACAATTATATGAAGATGGAATTCAATAAAATTCCAAAATCTAATTATGATGCTGACATGATGAAGCATGAAAGAGGGTAAGAGAATCTCAAAGTTAGAAGGGACTTCAAGGGTCATCTAGTCCTATTCAATGCTCAATAAGAATCCTGGATAGTTATATTTTTTGACAAGCTGCTATCCATCCTCTGTTCCAAAACCACCAGTCAAAGACAGGTTAACAAATGCTTTTGTAGTAGCTCATTTTACTCTGGGATAGACTCTTATTGTCAGGAAATTGTTCCTTAATATTAGTAAGTTTTTCAGGAAAATGTGCCCTTCTATAATTTCTATCCTAGTCTCCTAGCTCTGCCTTCTGGGACCAATTTCTTTTCTACACAATAAGTTCTTCAAATTCCAGAAGAAAGCTATCTCATTCCCCTTAAGTCTCCTCTTCTCTACACTGGATATCTGCACATCCCATAAAGCATTGTCTCTGGGAGCATCATAATCCTAAGGTAGGTAGGGGCAGCAACAGTTAGAGATAACTGGACCTGCGATCAGGAAGAACTAAATGAAAACACAGCCTCAGACATTTAGGAATTTTGTGAGGCTGGATAAGTCACTTAACTTTGCCTCTCTTTACTCAGTTGTTAAATGGAAATAAAATAGTATCTGCTTCCCAGGTTTGTTGTGAGAATCAAAGATAAAATATTTGTAAAGTGCTTAGCACAGAGTGTAGCACATAATAGAAGATGCTATATAAATTCTAATTCCCTTTCCTTCTTAGTGGCAATCTCCCCTCCCCTCCCCCCCAGGACTTGGAAACTGTTTTGGCCAAGCTGCCCCTGCATGCTAACCTTGAAGTACTTGTGAGTTGAAAGCTACAATTTAGTTTCAACATTATATTCCTCTCACAAGGTTTACCAATGTTTTTGTAGCTATTCTGTAGGAATCAAATAAAAAATAAAACACAAAGTTACTCACTTCCCCTCCATTTGTACTCATGTACCTGATTCTGACAAATTCTCTCATACACAAGAAAAGTCTAGCTCAGAAATATTTCCTTCATTCCCTCTCTGACATTAAGTTTAATGAATGAAAGCCCATTTTTCTGCATTATTCTTTCCCTCATATATTTATTCAGTTATGTTGAATTATTTGTGTATATAATCTATTTCTCACCCAGGGAGATAGTGTTATTTAGATGAAAAAGAAACAAAAGATCTGGATTCAAAGAGTGGTTCTGATATTTAGTAGCCAAGTGGTCTGAGATCCTTCACCTCTCTCAATTCTTTATTTATACAAGGATACTAGACTCTCCAAGATTCAAATTCTTTGACATCAAGTGAGTCACAATAATTCTGAAAATCTGAAGAGAGAGAATGCCAGCCTAATTCCACCAAAGAACCAATTTTTATCAGAATCTGTTTTAAAGAACAATTCTGTGATTTAGAGAGAGACCGAGTTTTAGGACATCATCTGCTTTCATTTTGCTTCCTCCACAACATTCTGGAAGATATCCAAAGAGGTTGAGGAGTTCATTTTTCAATACCTTAGCCCTGGGTGGCAATAATAACAAACATTTTCCTCACCACAGCTACTGGGCAGAACATTACAGCTCTGTTGCCAGGACAACCAAGATTGGAAAGAAAAGCTTTTTGGTCTAAGAGCTTTCTTATCAGTCTCTGGCATTGATATATACAATAGGGTAAACAATATGAAGGGGTGGGAAGAGTCAGGAAGCCTTCTAATCCTAATTATCAGTAGTGATTTGGGGTAAACCACTTAAATCCTCTGAGCTTTAGCTTTCTCACTTGAAAAATCAGAATAATAATATTTGTAAGAGCTATCTCAAGAAAACAGGCAATAGGATTTAATGAAAAGGGTATTTACTTGCTGTCACAGGACACCTGAGAAGTAGAATGATGGTTCTGCCCTACCTGATAAAAATGGCTGTAAATCAGTATAACTGGATATAAATCACTTCTTGGTCTTAAATTGCCTTTTATTTAAATGAAAGGTATTAAAGCAAAAGATCACTAAGGCTCCCTCCTTCTATCTATCTATCTCTAAAGCCTGCAATTTTGTCTATTCTGGTTCTACCATTTCCTAGCTATGTCTTAAATAAGTGCTAGTTTCTTACACTTTGGATTGGGACCCCATATGGGAGTCATAACAGAATATAAAGAGCATGAAATTATGAATTATTATCAACAAATGTCAAATCTGTATACCTATTTTATATACAATATATTCATGGTCATATAAAAATTTTTAAGGTAAAAAGAGTCATGTATGGAAAAAATTTAAGAAGCTTTTCAAATAAAACATTTCTAAGCTTCATCTGTAAAATAGGAACAACACCTGCAATGATTATAGAGTTGTTAAAAGGAAAGTAAATTAAAAGGTATAAAAGCATTATGTTAACATAAGCTATTTTTCTTACTACTGAGTCTCAGCAAAAAATGTATCCCATTACATGTTCCTCCCCAAAATGAATGTTATGCTGCAAGTATTTAAGTGTTCATTCTGCTATTGTGATATTCACCTAGAAGAAAAAGAAATCTTACAAATAGAGAAATTAATCACAAGATGGGAGAACAATTGTTTCTTCCTACTTCTTCTCCTGACTAAACCTCTTTTGTTTTCATTGCTCAGTCATCCTCTCTGTCCCTATATAGGTGGCATATACCCTAGGATTCTGTCTTGTGTTTTTCTCTCTTAACACTCTCTTCTTCTCTGCTTAGTCTCAATTCTTACAACTCTCTATTTGCAGATTATTCTGAAATCTTCCTAACTAGCTCTCATCTTCTTCCACAATTCCAGTACCTTCATCTCCAATTGCCTCAGTTCCAGTAGCCACAATCTCCAATTGTGAGAGACCCTTTCATGGATTTACTTGAGGCATATCCAACACAAGAAATCCAAAACAGAACACACTCACTCCCTTTCTTTCCAATTTTCCTTTTCCTATCCAAGTTACCACTACCCTTCGAGTGGCCCAGGCTCACTGACTTAGAAGTGTCCTCATCCCCCTCTCTCCACCCCATTAACCAATCAGAAGCTAGTTCCTCTTAAGTCTACCTCTACAACAATTCTCAACTCTCTCTCCTCTCTACCCAAAGGGCTCCAGTTTAGGTCTTCATCATCACTCCTCCACAACACTGCAAAAGCCTCCTTTCTTGACCTCCCTGCATTCAGTTTCTCCCTGGTCCAAATCATCTCTAAACTGTGATCAAGCTAATTTACCTAATGCACAAATCTAAACAGCTAATTGTGTCTCCAGAAGCTATTGCCACAAGATAAAATGCAAACTCCACTCTTTTGCATTTTAAACCTTTTAAAAATATCTCTAACAAATCTTTCAAGGTTAATTATACATCACTCTCTGCATCAAATTAAATCAGTCTACTGGTTGTTTTCTCAAAAATAGCTTGGGCTCTCCAGCCTCCTAGTCTTTGTCCATAAAGTTGTCCCTAAAGGATAGAATGTTTCCCCTTCTTAAATTTGCTCTCAGTATCTCTCCACTACCATAGGCTCACAGGTGCATTTTCTCTAGCTCTCTCATAGCTGGAATGTTTCCCCACCTCTGTTATGGGCCAGAACTTGAAACAAGATACTAAGTGGAATTGAGGAGACAATGATTAAATCTAGTTTAGCATTGATTTAATTCCACAACAAATAATGGTTTCCTAGTGATATAATGATTGGTTTATACTCATTGTAGAGCATATAAGCTAAGAGCTTCAGCCAGGATTGATTGGGGGAGATTCAGAAGCCAGAGAAGGCAGGCGGGAGCTCTAGCTCTTGGAACCAAGGAGAGAGATAGGCCTCTAAGAAAACTAGCCGAGCCCCAAGTGAAGGAGATAGGACTTTGAAGTAGACAATAAAGGATTTGGACTTTAACACCTGACTGCACTTGTGGTGATTACTGAACTGAAACGAAGGCTGCTCCCAGAGACACCAAGCTAACCAAAGAGAACATTACACACCTCCACTTCACCTGATTTCTCTGTACTCCTTTAATCTTATTCAGTTAAGTCTTATCCTCTAAGTCTCAGCTAAAATCTCATTTTTACAGAAAGCTTATCTGAACACATCTTAATTCTAGTACTTTCCCTCTGTTAATTATTACCTTCTCTCATATAGATTAGAGAGCATTTATTTATGTATGTATATACACACACATAAATAGATATGTAAATATGTGTATATATATACACACACACACAAGCACACATATAATAGATGTGTTACATAATGTATTTCCCATTAAACTGAGTTCTTTGAGGGTGGGAACTGCCCTTTGCCTTCCCCTGCTCGGTACAGTGACTAAAGAAGGTACTTAATAAATGTATATTAATCGGTTGATTGATTGATTAAAGTAGTAGAGCAAGAATTTGAACTCAGGAGATCAAATTCCATATCTAGCAATCTATATCACACATTTGACAAACATTTATTGAATAACTACTATTCCCCAGCTAACATGCTAGACCCTGGGGGGAAATAAAATAGTCAATATTCTCATGGAATTTAAGATAACATATTCAAGGAATACCTACACATACATCAAAATAATTATAATAAAAAGAAGTTGAATATAAGAAGGGAGTAAACTACATACTATGTAAATGATGATGGAGAAGAAAAGGATTTTTGTTCATTGTCACGTTTGGGAATATTGGGGAAGACTTTTTATGAGCCTTCATATGGACAGGATTTCAGCATATGGGGATGGAAGAATAAGGAATTCCAAGCATTAGAAACACACCGAAGTGAGAAAATTCATCAGAGGTCACTTCAGTTTTTGTACCTAAACCTCTTCAGTAAACTTATTCACTTCTCACCCTCTGACTGGCAGGCAAAGAAAAAATAAATAAAAACAAATTTTTAATTAAAAAAAAAAAAAAACTCCCAAAGTTTCCT
The DNA here is from genome assembly GCF_902635505.1 of Sarcophilus harrisii. Taxonomy (NCBI): domain Eukaryota; kingdom Metazoa; phylum Chordata; class Mammalia; order Dasyuromorphia; family Dasyuridae; genus Sarcophilus; species Sarcophilus harrisii. Next base: position 191,211,064 of record NC_045427.1, on the reverse strand, counting down.
TTTGCAGAGGGCTCAGAATCCCATACATTTCTTCATTTATCGTTTAGTTTTGACTGCATCATGATTATCCTTTGACATCTCCCCACACTTTTCATATTTCTTTTGTGTATTGTCTTCTCCATTAATCCTTGAGTGAAGGATTGCCTCTTTTTTATTTATATCCCTAGTGCTTAGTACATTAGTAGGAATGTGTACTGTATTGTTATATGAAATAGAGATCTATGTGAGCAGTCCAAACTAGCTGAATTATAGGGCTGAAAGAATATCGTAATTATGTTAGATTGTGGAGAATTTTTAATGTAATGATAAAAAAGAATTAATTTCATTCTAAAAGCAATAGGGAACCTCAAAAGTTTTTGAGAAATAAACTGATATGTATAACAACAACAAAAATTCTGTAATTTCTATGAAGGACAGGCTTCATGGAAGACAATTGTAGGCAGGAATAACTATTCAAAGCCTTTTGAAATATTCTACATGTACAGTATTAAGAGTCTCTACTAAGTAAATAGATGACTATGAGAATTGAGAGAGGGAATAGAAGAGGCAAGAGATACTGTGGTTGAAAGACACTACTTAAGATGCTCATCAACTAGGGAATGGCTGAATAAGTAATGTTGTAAGTATATAATGGAATTATTGTTCCATAAAAACATGATGAAAAAGCTGATTTTAGAAAGGCCTGGAAAGATTTAATAATGAATGAAACAAGCAGAACCAAGAATATATTCTACACAGTAATAGCAAAATTGTGGAATAATCAACTATGAAAGGCTTGGTTCTTCTCAGCAGTTCAGTGATCCAAGACAATCCCAATAAACTTTGGATGGAAAACACTATCCACAGCTAGTGAGAGAACTAGGGAGACTGAATATAAATCAACACATGCTATGTTCACTTAATTTTTTTTTTCTTCTGTGGTTTTTCCCTTTTGCTCTAATTCGGCTCTCCCAACATGATTCATAAAGAAAAACATAAAAAAAAAAATGTACATGTATAATCAGAAAAAAAACCATTACTTGAAAACTGGTAGGATGAAGGAGAAAAGAGGCAGTCATCATAGATGAAATCATGACTTTGAGAGTATCACTCATTCACAGAAAAATGGAAGCAAGTTTGGGGAAGTATACTTGTAATTATAAAACTTACAAGACTACCTAAGGCCACAAATACAGATTTGGCCAATATTTATTTCAGCTCAACAAATATTTAAAAGCCATTTCAGTATAATGGGAATGTCTATCCTTGTATCCATAGCCCCAAGGCTGAAACTATGTGAGTAAATGTGTTTGATTGTTGTCATTCATGCTCAATGAGCACCAAAATGATATCACTATCATAGCAAGCTACACCATGTCGACTCTGGCTGATCAAACCAATATGGGCTCAGAAGTCTTTATCACAGGTTGGGCACTAATAGTCCAAATGAACATTTAGAGATTACAAGGAATAATAAAGAAGAAGAAAACAACCACCACAAACAAGGATGAAAATCTGAAGAACACTAGCATTCAGGGATTGGAATGGTCTAGCTAGTGAAGGCACTATGAACACTATTTTACAAATCAAACAATAAAAATTTAGGTGAAACGATTTGTGTCATTTATGTCACTTATGTCAATAGGATTTATGTATCAGAAGCAAAAGTTGAATATAGTTTTCTTTTGTCCCAAAGTCAATGTTCTTTTCCATATTCCATGCTGCCTTCTTCTCAAAGACTTTGGGAGAAAAATGGGAAAAGCATAGTTGATAATGGATGACTTTATTGCCAACTTTTCAGACCAAATCATTCTACTTTCTTCTAAGTACTATCTCCCTCATTAGAAAATTCTTTACATGCAATGTTGGAGGATTTCTTGAATAGATCCACCTATACTGGAACTATGACCAAAGGATTATCAAACTCTGCATACCCATTAATCTAGCAATATCTCTACTGGGTCTGTATCCCAAAGAGATCTTAAAAAAGAAAAAAAAGGACCCAAATGTGCAACAATGTTTGTAACAACCCTTTTTGTAGTGGCAAGGAATTGGAAAGTGTGTGGATGCCCATCAACTAGGATATGACTGAATAATATTGTTCTATATGAAATTACAAGCAGGATGATTTCAAAAGACCTAGAGAGACTTACATAAACTGATGCTAAGTAAAGTGAGTAGAACCAAGAGAATTATTATACACAGCAACATGAAGATAATGATCAATTTGGATGGACATGGCTCTTTTCAACAATGAAGTGATTCAAGACAATTCCAAAAGACTTGTGATGTTGAGAGCCATCCTCAACCAGAAAGAGAACTATAGAGACTGAATGTCAAAGCATAGTATTTTTATAGTTTTTGTCGTTTGTTTGCTCAGTTTTGCTTTTTTGGGTTTTTTTATATTCTTTTCTTTCACCTTTTGATCTGGTTTTTCTTGAACAATAAGATGAATATGGAAATGTCTTTAGAAGAATTTCACATGTTTAACCTATATTGGATGCTTGCTGTCTATGGAGAAGATGTGGGGAGAAGACAACATAAAAAATCTGGAACACAAGGTTTTGCAAAGGTGAATACTGAAAACTATCTTTTTATGTAATTGGAAAAATAAAAACGTATTTAAAAAAAGAAATTTTTTTTTTTTATGGCAAGGACTATCTCATTTCTATAACTTGTATTCCAAAATCTCAGCATCATGTTTACCACAGAATAAATAATAATAAAGTCCTTTTAAAAGTTAATGTATGTTTCCAATTATGGAGAAACTGTCTAACACATAAAAATAAATAGGCATAATATGACATCCAAATATAACTCACCTTTGCTTTGGAACTTGGTTACTGCTACTCTATTCCTTTCCAGATCTCTTTTAGTCTAGTTTTCTTGAAAGGTAGAGGCAATGAACAAATAGTTCTCAAAAATAACCATGTGAACAATGCTCTAAATCACTAATAAGAGAAGTGCAAACAAAAACAATTCCGAGATGTCATCTGACACACAGTAAGTTGGATGACACACAGTAAATAAGATGAAAAAAATAGGAAAAAAAAAACAAGTATCATAGGACTTAAAGATAGGCAAAAATAATAATTTTTGAATGAGCTGTGAAATCATCTATTTTTAAAACAATTTGGAACTATTCCAAAAAATTGACTAAAAGAGCCTTTGATCCTGAAAAATCCACTGCTAGGCATATGCCCCAAGGACTGCAACAACAGAAAGAAAAGTACAATATATATACACATTTACACTAGCACTTTTTAGAGTGGCAAATAACTATAAATACACTAGATGCCAGTTTTACTGGGAAACTGAAATATAGAAATGTATGTAATATTTTATTATGCTATAAGAAAAAAAATAAGGGAGCATAGACATACATGAAATGATGCAAAATAAATAGAACAAAGAAAGTAATGCAAAAATGACTTCAACAATGTAAATAAAACAATAGAAAAATCTTTCAAATAATATGTCTATTTACAATGACCAAACTTGGCCTCAAAGAAGAGATTTTTTTTTAAAAAATACATTTTCCTCATTTCATTTTCTCTACAAAGATATAGAGACTGTGTATGGAACAATTCATATACATTGTTGAGATTCAGCTGGAGCATTATCATGATGGTGCTACCATTACTCTCCCCCCCTTTGTTTCTTCTTTCCAGTTAGGTCTTTGTTATAAGGAATTAAGGGATCACTGGCTGGATGGGGAAGAAGATGGATAAACATTGTTTAAAAGAATATATATAAAAATTTTAAAGATTATCCTGTTATATCAGAACTGATATATTTGGACAGAGAATATCTGTGTTCTTACAATTTCCTACTTCCCTACTGACTAGCCATATATAACTTTGGGAAATTGATTATTTGCTCTGGGTCTCAGTTATATCCATATCTTTAAAATCAGGATGATAATTCTTTATCCACTTTAGAAGATTGCAAAAGGTGTCGACAATATGTGATAAGGTTAAAAAGGAAAATATTTCTTTTCTGATAAAAGCTTCCAAGAGGGAGCAAACAGACTTTCTGAATAGGAGAGACGATGTGTCATTAAGGTGAAATCAATGGCCTTAATGCCTATGAAGTTTTCAATGATGATAGACTCTATTATTAGAAATTTAATTTTACTATAATTCAGATTTCTTTTCTTAAGAGTAAGGCCTTCAATGATTTTCTTAAAGTAACAAGAGCCAGGAAAAAACAAATCAGGATTTTGCAATCATCTCTATCTCCCTACAACTTAAGAAAGTACGATTTATCAAAGCTTACTTTGACAAAAAGATAACATTTTTACATGGCTCCAGTTTTAGAATCTCAATGTTCTTGAATTATAAATTTGCATTCTATAATCAGTAATCATTACAGAGTAAATTAAATCATGCAGGCTTAGAAAAAAATACATTTCAGCTTCTCAGAAAATGTCTTGTGAAAAAGCAAGAGCTCTTTACTTCAAGTACTCTATTTGGGGAATGCAAAGTAGCTAACATTTGGAATGGAGAAATGAAAAGCCTGAAATCCACCTAGCAATTTAGACCAAATAAAGACTCTGATTTTAAATTTGGAAGCAGGAACATCTGACATTGCTATATTCATCTGGGAAGGCCTGTAACAAGGAGGAAAGCAAGACAAATCCAATCAAAGAATGACTCTCATTGATCTACAATAAATACCTTTATTCAAGTCTGTGTTCTCTCCATTTTCTTTTTCTTTAGACCTTTGTACTCATCTCCTGATATCAGATTGCCAAAGATTCTGAATCATTCAGACTCTAGGACATCTATGTTATTCAGGTTAAACTACCCCAGACATTCATTCATCAAAATCTCAGTTTCTATTAACATTTAGTAGGGGCCTAATGTTTGAGGTTAGCAACTAGGACAACCCTAAACAATCATAAAATCAGAACTGGATTTCTATGCAAAAAAAATAATCATCTGGGTGTTCGGCTTTGCAATAACTACCCCAATTTGCAAATCCACCTTTGCCTACAGTATGTGGAGGCAGGAATGTGCCTACCTTTTCTTTGAAATCAGAAGGAATTACATTTTTAAATTGAAATTTAAAATTTAATTTACAATTTAAAGGAATTACAATTTTAAAATAGAGACAACAAACTATCTTCCTCCCCCATTCCTCATACAGCATGCTAGAAATGATTACCTAAATGATCTTAGCAACCATCACCAGTCCTGTCAATCTAGAGAAGCAGTCCAATGTATTTGATTCTATACAATAATGAACAATCTTAGAGACCTGGTGTAGTGGAAAGAATTCCAAAATGAACAATCATAGCTTCAGAGGATTTGAAGAAGTTGATGCCTACTCATCAACAAAGAGAAGGTGGAGAATAAGGCAGGCACTTTTCAAATAATGGGCAACGTTTTTGTTTTCTTTGTCTGTAATCATGTTATTGAAGGAGACAGTTCTACAGGCTAGGCAGGCAGTTCTACAGGCTAGGCAGTCACTGATAAGTGATAGTGGAAAGAAAGAAAAAAAAAAGGAAAAAAGTGGCAGAGGGAGTGAAAGAACACTAGATGTAGAGAAAGCTCACTTTGACCCCTGTGATTACAGAATTTACTTAGGGCTGGAAGGTGAATTAGAGGCATATCTAATTTGATATTAATGAAGAAGGGCATTAAGGCAGAGAGGTCAACTAACTTGTCAAAAGTTACTCAGCTAAATAAGCAATATATACAGCCAGTATTCTACCATGTAAACTCTAATTCAAAGTGACCTATATACAAAAATTATCAATGGCACCACTTTGTATTAAAGCAAAAATCTTGAAACAAAAAGGATGCTCATGATATGGGGAATGGCTAATAAAAGTATAGTGTATAGATGTTAAAGCATGTAATTGCACCATAAGAAATAAAATTAAAATTCAGAGAAACACAGGGAAAATTAAATACAAAGTGAAGTATAGAGAAGAAAACAGTTTTTATAAGGACTATAACATCTTAAAGCAAAACAACTTTAAAAGACTTCAGAACTGTAATCAGTGTAGTTTCCTGAGGGAAACTGAGGTTGAAACATGGCTTCTACCTCTTGGAAGAAAGGTGGTGAACTAGAGATGCAGAATGAGATATAGACAACGTGCTGATATGCTTTGTTATAACTAAGGATTGATTCCAAGGTGGCATTTTACTGTGTGGAGGAACCATAAAATAAAGAAGAAAATATGGAAAAGAGGAAACAAAACATTTTTTAAAATACCCAGAAGAAACAGAAAGAAGTTTAGAGGAGAACAAAGATAAACATGGCAGTTGTATTGCTATCATTAAATGTAATGTAATGCCGAAGAAATTGATCAAGACAGAGATTAGAGATCAATTCAATAATTTATTAAATGGAGAGAAATACTGGGACCAATGGATCCATGTTGATCCCAGGGCTAGGCGTGACTACCATCTCAAAGAGTCTAGCCCTGTATTGGGGCAGCAAGCTTTTTATGGAATAACAAGAACAATGACATTACTGATATTCTAATGACATCTGAAATGGATAAATCTTTATCTTGTCAAACATTAAGGAATGTCTATAAAACCTTTATCTCAAACATTAAGAGGAGATGATTATAACCTAAGGCAGAGTAAAGAACTAGGACAATTGGAAGAACTGGGTCACCCCATTAAAAGGGGACTTTGGCATACTTTGACATAACAGTAACATATAAGTAAAAGCAAAGTATATTATGTGAATTCAGATACATATATTCATGCTTAAGTTCATAATAAAAAATTAAAATAAAGTAAATGCAAAATGCACAAATTACTTTCAGGAAGGGCCAAACTAAAAAACTAAAAAACTGAACCTGTAGGTTCAGAAATTGCCCATTACAGAGAAGGAATGGCTCTCTTCCAACCAACAATTCCAGGAAAAAAAAAAAATTACTGAGCACTTATGTAGATAACCCTGGAGAAAAGTAGAGCATGGCTCAGAAGAAAAGGAAGTGGACTTTAAACCATTAATAGTCTTGAAATATAAATTGAGGTAATGAAAGTCCTCACTGACAGACATCATAAATCTGGAAACTGGATTTTCTCAGTCTCCTAGATAACTCACTTCCCAAAACTCTAAACTACAAAACTAGGCCATTTCTTTGTGTGTCCCTAATAAGCAAGCTTTCCCAATGTAACCAATATAACCCAGACTAATAGGAAACATTAAAATAAGCAAATGAAACAGTACAACATATAACAAAATGACTTACTTAAAATAAGTTCTGACATGGTGATCACAATCTCTCCAAAAGCAGAAAAGTAACTCTGAGGAAAAAACATAAGACAAAAGACAAAAAAAAACAAAAACAAAAAACTACACACTAAGGAGAGAACTGTTATCCAAGATGAAATGGCTTTTCTTCTTTAATACTAAGAGTAAAGCTCAGTCATGTGGGAATTGGATGCAATCAAATATGGTGATGCAATATTTCCTGAAGGGAAAATAAGATTTAAATAAGCATCTCCAAATATTCCCAAGAAAGCTTCCCCAGAATTCTGGGGAACAGTCATCAATGAAAATAAGCATTTGATTGAGTTTCACATTGTAAATACATAATGATATTTCCTATCTTAGAATTGAAATTTTTACATAGAACTGTAGAATTTTTACATAATTCTATGGTTATCCAGCCAATGAGCTGCTACCTTTATGGGAGGTTTTAATGTTGTTTTAATGAATGGTAGATATATAATGTGGTTGATATATAATGAGTCTAGTGGGGAAAAATGCTCCAAAGAGTGAAAAACTAATTTTTTTTTTAGTCACTAGGGTACCATTAGCAGCATTTTATATCACTTTATCAAGCCTAACCTTGCCTCCTCACAACTTCCACCCATTATTTCAATGATCAAATGAAACAATTCTTCTTCTATAGAATATCTCTTCAAATACAAATATTATATCCTCCCATACCTCTCTCTCTCCTAGCCTAATCATTCTCAGTTCTTTCAATGGTCAAATGGAATATGCTAGAAGCCCTTCACCATCTCAATTTCCCTAATCTGAACACTCTCCAATTAATGTCCTTCCTAAAATATGTCGCCTATAGCTAGATATGGCCTAGCAGCTCAATCTGTCAGGATGAGCAACTCTTTGACCTTAAATATTCTTACTTCTCTATTAGTTATTCTGCCTGCCATATCACACAAATAACTCATATTGAGTTTGCAATATACAAAAGCTCCTAGATCTTTATGAGAATGTTGTCTAAGTACAGACATATTACATCAAAATCTTCTATGCAAAGAATTTTAAATTTACATTTATTTTTAAATGTATAAAATAATGAATGTTTTAATTGATCACAAGCTTTCACTGGCCCTCTTTATGGAAAAAACAGCCTCTCTCTACATTGCCTTCCCATCATCTCATGAAGACTGGATTCACAGTTGCAGGAACTAAACTACACCCACTTAACAAAAAAAGGAACTCTGACTTATGGCATAAACATTGGTTCACTATTGTCAAAAGTAACATGCAATCCTAAATAAGGCTTTGTGGTACCTGTTTCCCTGGCTACTATTTCCAGAAAAAAATTCCTAAGGGCAGTTATGATCATATAAACTTCCTGAATGATTTTTTGCTCAAACACAAAAATACTTAATGACTCCCCTATTACTTTCTATTTGAATAATGTACAAATTCATGATCCTGGAATACAAAGCTCTCCACAATGTTCCCCAGCCTACTTTACCTTATAGTTTTTATTACACACTGTCTATACCAGAAAAGCTCATCAGCTGTCTCCTTTAACACAGACATATATTCCCAATCTTGTATCTAATCTTGCATATTCACTTAATCCACCAAGACTGTCCTACTCTTCCCTTAATGTTTACCTATCCATAGCCTGTCAAAGTCTAGTTCTAGTCCTACTTCTCCAGGGACCACTCTAGAGTAGTGATCTCCTACATCTGTCAGTCACTGATTATTCTACTTAGCACAAGAAAGAAAACATATGGCATATTGGAAATTTTGTATTTCATTCACTTATTCAAAAATATAGGGATATTATATTTAAGATAATAAATAGTATGCATATAAAACAAAGACCCATCATTTTATATAATAAGGATAAACTAGAATCTTTTCTAATAAAATCAGGTGAAACAAGGATGTTCATTCTCATCCTTTCTTTTTGACATGGTACTAGAAATGCTGCTAAAAAGTAGTAAGAGAATAAAAAGAAAATGAAGCAATAAGGATAAATTAAGAAGAAAATGCATATTTTTTTTAAATAAATGATATGATGGTATCTTTAAAGAACCCTGGAGAATCAAGAAGAATTAAATGAAACAATAATGTGAGCACAGTTACAGTATAGATGATAAATCAATACAGTATCAATAAAAACCAGGAGAAAAAAGGAGAAAGAGAAAATTTTTAGATAACTACAATATCTATAAAATACTTGGAATTCTACCTCCCAAGATACAACCAAAAACTGTAAATACAATTACAAAATAGTGTTCATAAGGCCCAAAGACCTAAATGACTACAGAAATACTAATTTTTTACCAACAGGCCAAGCCAAGATAATAAAAATGGCAATGGTAATAACTAATTTATTTATTGACTGAGATACTAAATTATCAAAGAACTACTTTATAGAACTAGAAAGAATAAATAAAAACCTTTTCACATCTTCCCAATGAAGTGTGTGTGAACAGTTCAGGTCTGCTTTACACATCAAAGGATCTCAGTGAACATCTATTTGATTTCCCTCATTATCAACTCTGTCATTTGGCAGTGTGGAGCATGGGTTAAACATCCAAATGCTTATTACTATGTGTTCAATCTGATGTCTGTTATTCAGCTTCAAAAATAGCAAAGGCACTGTACTCAAGGAGGTCAAAGTCCAGTGGAAGAGAAAGCTAGTACTTAAAATAACTATGACCTATGAGAAAATTAGTTAAAAAGAAGAGATGTGGACAAAATGATTATGTAGGTGAAAAAAAGTAAAATTTTATTGGAAAAATTAAAGTGACAGCAATCAACTTTAGATCAATGAATCAACAGACATTTAAGTAACTAATTCCCTTATTCCATCCAGGGCCATTTCCAGTCATCTTGATCTGTATCTTGTCATTTGATGCAGATGAGTCTGGAGGGCAATAGCCCTCTTTCACTCAAATCCAATTTACTTGCATGTCATGACATCACCTCCCTGATGTCATGGTCTTCTTCAAGAACAAAGCAAGTATCTAATATATCTCAGGCTCTGTGCTAGATGCTAGGGATACAAAAATTAAAAACAAAAACAAAAAACCAATAGCCCCTGTCTTCAAGAATATTACACTGTAGAGGAAGAAAACATGTATTTATAAGAATGCATACCATAAAAATTAGTCGATCATTAAGCCTTTATTTTATTTTTGACTCCAAAGCTGACTCTGAAGTTATGAAACCATAAAGGGGAAGTCATTGGCAGTCAAGGGAGTAGGCAGGCGAGTGTCATGTAGAAAGTGATCTTTGATTTGAATTTTCAGGGAAATCAAGAATTTCAGGAGATGGAGGCAAAGATGAAGAGAGCATTCCATGGAAGGAAGATAGTCAATTTAAAGGGAGATGGAAGATTGTGGTAAATAATAAGAAGGTCAGTGTAGCTACATCACAAAATATATAGAATGATAATTAGATGTAATACCTGAGGGAGAGGCACTTCACTTCTAACTTCCCAGGCTCTTTTTATTCCATATGAATCTATAATAAAGCTCACTGCCAGTTATATTTCCACTGGGGCAGTAGGCAGTATCACATACATACAATAATGAAAAGAATGAGTGACCTGCAGTAAGAAAACCTGGATTGTCACAGCCTTGCCTCTGTTATTTGCCTCTGTTATTAATTAGGTGTGTGATCTTGAGCCACTTGCTGTCCCTTTATTATCAGCAGCTTTTTTTTAAAACTGCAAAGTAAAAGTCTCAGATTAGCTAATAATAGTAGTCCCCCCACCCCCCCCTTAATAATGCTATAATGGTTTGCATGATACTTTTTTGCCCCTAACAACTCTGTGGGATAAGTTGTGCTAGTATCATTCACATGCATATTTAAAGGTTCTTTCCTATGCTACTGTTCTAGGACTCCATCCAAGAATAGTAATGAGTCACACTGCATATGTCATTTTAGTATCCAAAAATAAAAAATAAAAATCAGGGAATAAATTCTAAATGGCATTTAAAACTTTTTTTAGTCTTATTTTTGGTACCAAGAGCTAATTTTAAGAATATACCCCAGATTGCCTGTGTCAGTAGCTCTCTTCCCCAAGGATTTCCATTTTGGTAGAGGAAGCCACTTCAGCTGTCAGAATCCAAACATCAGCCAAACAAGGTGTCAATAAGACGAATGACAGAACAACATTTTCACATGGACACTGGCTTTTCATTTTTTTCCATAGGGAGAATTGTCCAATAAGCCAAACAAAACCTTTAATTATACTTCCAAAATGAGGTTAGAAAGCATGTATTCTTTAGAGACAAATACGAACTTTAATATGATTATCACTATATTCTTGGAGCTGAAAAATTGACAAAACAGTGCATATTTACACTAGAACCACCTCTCTGAATTCTGAAGATTTAAATATTTTCACCTATTAAAGCATATTGGATAGAGAGTCAACCTTGGAGTCAAAAATAACTTGAATGAAGTCTTGCTTCTGACAAATGTAACTTTGGGAAAGGAACTTTAATACACTCTGTGACTTCAGATAATTCTCTTGGATTATCAATTTGGGATGTATTGCCTACCTGCATCAGTGTTAGGATTTTCCATGTCGAGTACCCAAGAAACCATAGGTCTGTATCTCCCACAAAAGATCATAATAGTATAGACTTATAACTGGCAACACCTCTCAACCTAATTCAGCTCTCTCATTTTACAGATGAGGAAGCTGAGATCCAGAGAGGTTAAATGAATTTTTTGCCCTATGTCAGAGAGGTAATGGATCAGAAGAGGTCTTTGAAATTTATATATAGCTTTCTACTAAAGGGTATCTTAGTGATAATCAAATGCCACTTTTTCATTTTTGACAGGTGAAGAAACTGAGGACCAGGGAAGGGAGTTGTCCAAAGACACAGCGCTAATAAACAGAGCTAGTATTTTAAGCAACTTCTCTGAATTCACATCTACTAGGTCTTTCTACGAGAATATCATGACAACAATTCAACTAGGGTCAAATATTAAAACTCTATTTTTGAGATCAGGAACTAAAGCAGAAAGATTTCAAATGATGAAGTAAATATCTAATAATTATTTAGACACATAGGACCTGCTAGGGAACCTAGCAACAAGAGTGCTAGGGAACAGAATAACAAGAGTCTGCATTAACCTTGAGACCCTTCATCTTGTACCTTGCATACAAGGCCCCATTTGCATAGGCAACAAGTCTGTGCAAAGACAAGTCTTGTGCTATCTGACCCTGGTGGTCTTTGGCTGGCTGGATCTCGGTGTATGTATGTATGTAGGCCTCGGGTGTAGGTGGTTACAGGCCTCACTGGTTACAGGTCTGGGATACACACCCTGTAGACACGCCAGGACTGGCATCGAGCACGCACCAGATCGAGATCGCCCTCACCATCTCAGGAGCTGGGCTCCTGGATACACAAGCTAAACACATACTTGTTGCTGGGGCACATTGGCAAGGGAGATGAGAGGGGTATAAGTACAGGACAGCAGAGAGAGAGAGAGAGAGGAAGCAGAAGAAGGGACAAGGTGATGTAACCAAGCAATAAAGCTTCTTTAACTGCATTAGTGGTGTCAGACTGCTCTGTCATATCTGGAGACGTCCGAAGGTCATAGAGGTGACAATAATTATGGATAAGTGTTCAGACTCCAGCTGGTGTCAGCAGGTCTGCACTAGCTGAGAACCCCAACAAGGACCAAGACCAAAACCTTCAGATATTCCAATTAAACTGTGATCAATTGTGGTGTTCTGATGAATAACTTATAATCGATTTAAAACTGGATCAAATTATTATTAATAAGGCATATGTTTGCATTTCCATATCCTGTCATAGAATCAAACAGAAAGGAGAATCAAAAAACATTTGACTACATGCTAATCAGGGAGCCAGATTTGAATTGATTTGTTAATACTTTAGCCTGGTTCATCTAATCTTAAATACTATTATTGGATTAATGTCCTAAATGTGGTTTAGCATTTACCACTCTTGTCATATCAAAAACAAAATAAAACATATTTAATTCCTCCCAATGTCTGCAAGACAAATTCAAATTTCTTAGTCTAGAATTCAAAAGTTTCTAAAAGATGTTGCCATATTACGTATTTGACCAACAGCATCCTATAACCAAAATCCCTCTTCCTGCCAATCTAGCCTCTTTAAAATTCTCTAAAAACACAGTACAAACAAAAAACAGTACAAACACCACCTCCTTTGACTCAGATTGTTATATATCTTCCTGGGTTGCCAATTTATTTAAATTCTGCTCCTCCTTCAAGACATAGGTCAATTCCTACTTTTTAGACTATCTGCTTTAGAACCAGAAGGGAATCTGGAAATCATCTATTCCAACTCCCTCATTTTACTGAGAGGCCTGACTAGAGTGAATTAATTCTCACTTTCATATTCTCCTCTCCCTCTTCTCTCTCTTTTTTTCTTTCTCTTTCTATTTTTCTTTCCCTTCAGAATTCCTAGTAAAGCTTTCCCTATCTCTTATTTAGTACTTGCATATGTTACTTTGAATAGGACATGTGACCTTTACTTTTGGGATTAAAAAATCCAGATTATATCTTAAGTACAGCTTCATGTTCCTAACATCAAGTGTAATGATGTGTACAGAAAAAGTTCTATTAATGCTTGATGATGATCAGAATCTTAAGAGTTCAAAAGTCACTTTATTCAATCCTTACCTGAAACATAAGTCTCATCTATAATGGTACCTCAATTCTGGATGGGCTTGGGCTAGATCTTAAATTACCCTAGTTCTTGGAGATACAGATTCTTTGACTTTCCACATTCTGTAGTTTGTGAGTGACTAATGAGCAATTAGGGACATCACAAACTCAATAGGATTTAACAGCCTATAATTATATCACTTAGGTTATTAAAGCAACATCTAGAAACAATTTTGGGGTTTGTTTGTGGATAAGTGATTCCTCAGAGAGTATGCACAGCCTGTTGTTAGGACCATGTTCAAAGACTTTCCAGATTAGAATTTACTAGAGTTTACATTCCACTGGCTTAGTGTTACAGGATCCTAAATTACCTCCAAAGCACATGAAAATATTAAAGAAGAACTTTTGTGAACATAAAAATAGTTGTAACAATAACAAAAGCAACAACAATAATAATAACCAATTAAAGCTAATAAATAATAAATTTAATGATAAATCAATAATTCCTTAAAAGTTAAGCCACCATTCATTTAGTAGGAAAATAGAAATTGGGCCTGCTAAGCTAACTGTGAAGATGGCTGGAAGAAACCTTTAGATACTGGTCAATGGGATTCTAGCAAAATATTGCCATTTAGCATAACACCCCAGACACCACTGGGATGTGATCACAGCCAAGACTCTAGATGGGCCCTATTTGGCCCTACTGTAATAATCATCTTAGCAGAGAACAGCAGAGGGAGCAGAGAACACCAGAGCTTCATGTTCTGGTACCAGATACATCAGATATACCAGAAATACCCATATCCCACTTGCTTGAAATGCTTGGGTACCAAAGATGGTGATCACTTATAGCAGAAAACTCTCCAATGTGTATGAAGGTGACTGAAGATAGGAATACTCTGGTTCATGAAATTGGAAAAAAGATCTCAATGGTTGCAGGCAAGAGCTTTATATGTTTGTTGTTGCTGTTGTTTGTCAGTGACATCTTCAGCTCAAGAATACAAAATAACCTATTGCATGAAAATTCATGCAGGATAACCATATGAAATAATTTCCATTATTAAACACAGATGGATCAAATGTGAACAAAAATTAACCCAAACATGAAGTAGGCCTAATATTCTTAGTCAAATGCAAAACGCAATCATCTTGTTCACTTCTTGTACAACAATCCACAAAGCAATAAATAAATATAAAGAAAAAAAAATATATATATATTAGGACAGTAACATACTATGACCAATTCTATCTGAATTTCATTTAAAAAAGAAGAGAACAAGTTAACAGTAATAATAATAATAATAATAATAAAATAGGATAACTATTTTCCTATCTACACATGCATTCTAATTTCTAATTCTATATTTCTATAAGTTTATACTTTAAAAGTTTTTCAAAATTCCACATAGCCTGAAGATTATGTGTTTTTGTGTGGTAACATATACTAAATACATTGTTCTTAAATTTTCACAGCGTGTTGTTATCTTCTGGTGATTGTGGACAAAACAGTGCAGTCTGTGATAGTAGTCCAGATCCCATCCGGATATTTGAAGTCTCTACTGTAGTACGGGGACTTTTCGTCTATTAATTTATGAAAGACAACGAGCTCCTGGTGGATATATTAAACATCAGAAGCTCACTATCTTTCACGAACTAACATCCCCGTGATCAAGCTGTAAGCCACTGGAGGTGTCCATCTTGAAGATGTTTTCAGTGAACCTATGAAAAAGATAAGCTTGCATATCATATTTTACTATCTAAAAAATAATTATTTTATGCAATTGTCTGTTAATACATTAGAAATTAAAGAAAAATAGGTAAATGACTTGTTCCAGGACCATTTCTATCAGAATTCTATCAAAAATCATGAAATGGATGAGACAAGATAAAAACAATACTTGACAGGTTTTATAAATAAGTTGACATTATTTCATCTGAGCCTCACAACAACCCTGTGAGGTGAGAAGATATTATCCCCATTTTACAAAAGATAGAATTCTGACTCTGAAAAGTCATTTTGCCCATGGTCATAAAATTTTTATATATCAGTGGAAAGGCTTGAATCTGGATCTTTATAACTACAGCCAGCATCCAACCCACTATAACTTAATCTATAAAAATTTATAGAATGTTGATCTTTTAATAACAGGTATTATCATCCCATATTATGGATGAACTAAGGTAGAGTGAACTAAGGCTTGGATTATCACAATTACTTTAATAGCTATGGGACCTTAAGCTAGATTTCTCATCTCTATGATCATCAATACCTCTGGCTGAAAATCTACTATATTGTCTTAGATACAAAATATGACTATGTTAGTTTTTCTATTAATATTGGGATATTCAGATGGAACAATTTGTTCATTTATTTCTCTCACCCTCCTCCTTCCCACCACCTCTGTACATACACCTGAACAAAACCAGGGATTTGCAAAATGGTCAACATTCAGGGAAAGGGGAGAACCTATAGCAACAGAAATGTCAAAATTGTCCATCAAGACACAGAACTATTAATTCTGATTATCTAGTTATTAAGTTGACTTCTAACAATGGATGATGGCGTACTAACTTATCTTCTTGAGGTGTACATCCAGTAAATGATAATTCTCTTTAAGATGACACTTTAAGCTAGAGAGGCTAGGAAAGGAAAGATCTGTAATATAGAAGTCAATGCCAAGAGAGACACCTGATCACACTATAACATTCCCTTTCTAAGAAACTGCTATAAAGCCATTGTAGCAACCTAAACCTAAGAGTTTTCTACTTTAATTCAATGCTTGATCCTACCACAGACATATACTGAGTGCAGAGGAGAGGAAACCTCAAAATGAAAGCATTATGAAAAACCAGGGACAAGGAAATCTGAAAGAGGATTTAAAGAAGACCTTAAGGTTCCAATATAAATTAATCAATAGGGGTGAATGAAAATCCCTAAGTTTTCACAGATGAAGTGTTACTTTTTGAAATTAAGTCTGCTATTCAAGTTTTGCTTTATGAAAATGACATGTTCTCATACAGTGCAAGGCTGGAGTGGGAGGAAGATAGCTTATTAGTTAAAAATCAGCACTGGTTCTACCTATTCATTTCTGGTCCAATTTTATAGAAACTGGATTTTGGCTTATTCAATAACTCATTATTCAACAAATATTAAGTAGTAATAAGCACTGTGAGAGGATAGAGAATTATAAGGGGGGGGATGAAAGAAGAAGAAAGAAAAGGCATAAACACATAAAAGATTATATACTAATAAAGAAAAGGCAAAGGAAAAAAAGAAAAGGAAGGAATGAAGAAGGCAATATAAATGATGTCATGAAAAATCAGTATGTCATTAAACATTGAAGGAATAATAGGAGTGTGCTAGTAAATGTTTAACAACCAACTCTGAGAAAAAATAAAGGTGCTCTCAACTTGAGGTGGTGGTGAGGTAAAGAATGAAGAATTCAGAAAAGTAACCCTCCCTAGAGGTCTCTAATTTCTTTATTGTAGTATCTTTTTATTGACAGAATCCATGCCAGGGTAATTTTTTTTACAACATTATCCCTTGCACTCACTTCTGTTCCGATTTTCCCCTCCCACCCTCTACCCCCCTCCCCTAGATGGCAAGCAGTCCTATATATGTTGAATATGTCCTAGTATATCCTAGATACAATGTATGTGTGCAGATCCAAACAGTTTTCTTGTTGCACAGGGAGAATTGGATTCAGAAGGTAGAAATAACCCGGGAAGAAAAACAAAAATGCAAACAGTTTACATTCATTTCCCAGTGTTTTTTTTCTTTGGGTGTAGCTGCTTCTGTCCATCATTGATCAATTGAAACTGAATTAGGTCTCTTTGTCAAAGAAATCCACTTCCATCAGATTACATCTTCATACAGTATCGTTGTTGACGTATATAATGATCTCTTGGTTCTGCTCATTTCACTTAGCATCAGTTCATGTAATTCTCTCCAAGCTTCTCTGTATTCATCTTGCTGGTCATTTCTTACAGAACAATAATATTCCATAACATTCATATACCTCAATTTACCTAACCATTCTCCAATTGATGGGCATCTGCTCAGTTTCCAGCTTCTAGCCACTACAAACAGGGCTGCCACAAACATTTTGGCACATACTGGTCCCTTTCCCTTCTTTAGTATCTCCTTGGGGTATAAGCCCAGTAGAAACACTGCTGGATCAAAGGGTATGCACAGTTTGATAACTTTTTGGGCATTATTCCAGATTGCTCTCCAGAATGGTTGGATTCATTCACAGCTCCACCAACAATGTATCAGTGTCCCAGTTTTCCCACATCCCCTCCAACACTCATCATTATTTTTTCCTGTCATCTTAGCCAATCTGACAGGTGTGTAGTGGTATCTCAGAGTTGTCTTAATTTGCATTTCTCTGATTAATAATGATTTGGAACACTCTTTCATATGAGTGGTAATGATTTCAATTTCATCATCTGAAAATTGTCTGTTCATATCCTTTGAGGTCTCTAATTTCTTAAAATCATCTTTGTACACTGCTGGGTAGAGTAACCATAAATCTGCCATTAGGATGTGGAAATTTAGGCGGTGATGACAGGGCTTGAAGTCTGCCAGCAGTAACAATAGAAAACTGAACTTACTAGCATCTTGTTAAGGGAAGCAAAAAGAAAGAAAAAACAACAATGTAAAAGGGGGAGGGGAGAGAAGAATCTCTGTATCAAATATCTGTAAAGAGGATCTATATATCCAAGATATATAGAGAACTACACCTCAAATAAGTAACTTATCAAAGAATATAATATAAACTATTGTCAAAAGATGAAATGCAAACTATTAATTAGCCTTCTTTCTAAATTCTACCTTCTAGTAAAAACTATAGCTAGCTAGGGAAAATCATTAGAGGAAATGTTTATTTTAATGATTTAACAGCCAAGATATAAAGGAAAATGCTACAAAACCAAAAGATATTAATAGACAGTTTTCAAATGATAGAAAACAGCTCCAAATCACAAATAAGAAATAAAAAATTAAAACAATCTTTAAGTTCTACCTTGCACTCATCAGACTAGCAAAAATGACAAGAAGAAGGAAGAAAGGGCAGGAGGATGGGAAATCAACATTTACTGAAGAGGCAGGTTAATGAACCGGACGAAGTTGTGACGTGACTTGGTCTGAGCATTTTATAATGTAACTGCAACAATGAAACATTAAGATAATATAAAGAGTAGAAGGAACTTCTGAAAGGAGACAGATCAGGAACTCAAGTTATTCTTAACATATTATATATAAATAGATATTTAAAGAATTATGTAGCAAAAGTTCACAGTTCATTTACATATTTTTTTCTATACTGAAATATTTATAGCTTTCTTTTTTAAATATTCAAAATACAGAATTAAAAAGAAAGAGTACATGACTAAAAGAAGTCCTAAGTTTTAAGTCACCTTGGGCAAGTACAATTTCTTTGTTTCTTCATTTGTTAAGATGAAGGTGAGAATATTCTAGAAAGCTTAAAAAGATAAAATTACCAGTTCTAGAGTCAAAGAACCCTTTGTTCAAATTTGACTTCTGGCAATTTGAAGCCTTTAGCAAGTCACAACCTCCTTAACTTTCAGTTTCCTTAACTTGTTGATGTGCTTTGCAAGCCTTCTTGTAATAGCAAAATACTAGTTACAAAGTGGATATATACTCTTTGCCAAAAAATAAATAATAAATAAATGAATAAAATTATTCTAGATTAAAAGTGGTTATGGTATCCCTTACTCCTGCTCAAAAGAAATCTGGAAACAAAGTAGTTATCCACCAACTGGGTAATCAACTGTTTTCCAACAAAATGGAATACAGTGCAATCACATAAAATCAACTGACAGGAATTACTAAATACCTACTATCCTATTATATACCTAATACTATACTAGACAGTTGGAAGGAAGTATAAAAAGAATGAAGCAATCTTGACTCATAAAAAAGCCTATCTTCAAAATGACAGAAATTGAGAAATCAAAGAAGGATATGAAGATGTATAAGTACTGATACAAAGACAAACAGAACCCAAATACAACAACATAAATAAAAACATCACTAAAAAGCATCTGACCTCAGAAATATGAGAATGGTAAGCATTAAGGCAGAGTGGAACAGAGGGAGGTAGATCTTAAGAAGGAATGATAAGTTTTATTTTAGATATGTGAAGACTAAGATAATAGAAAGACTGCCAAGTAGAAAAATCCAGTGAGCAGATGAAGAGAAATAACTCTTAGGATTTAAATTGGGAAGAGGATCAGATTTCTCTGATCTAACCCCCACCTTTATAGAGGAGGAAACAGAGTCTGCATTTTGAAGTTTTTGTTTTAAAAAAAAATATTGTGATTTCTAAAAAAAAAAAAAATTAAGTCATTTTTGGATAATTTAGGGCATTGGAAAATTCTCCAGAGTCAATCTGTGCTTTTCCCAAAGCAAACCACAGTCTTTTCAGATTCTGGGAAGACCAAAGGAACCAATGTCCACTGGAATCCATTTTCAGCAACATCATGGGGGTGGGGTTGGAGGTAAGAGAAATAAAGAACACATGAAATATCCAAACTATTACTTAAACTGAGCTCCTATTTAAAGATAATTCATGGCCCAAGAAATGAAACTTCACTCTGAGCAAACATAGTAATTACTGAATTCATATATTTGCTTTCCATCCCAACCTTGTTCTTAATTCAGAACAACTTGATTTACCAAACACTAAAATTGCACCTAGCTCTTAATTTGACAACTCTTTGTTTATAACCTCCAAATCTTGATTATGCTGTCTTGTTTCAAGACAGCATACCAAATAAATAAATTTACCAAAATAAACAAATAAAATAAATAAGTAAATGAATAAGAATTAATCCTAGAATGAGTAAAGCAGTTAAAAAAAAGACTTTGAATGAAATATTTTATATGAACATGCATGTAGAACAACTCTAATATATTCTTGATTGTAAAGGCTCAAAAAAATCCCCGAGTCATTTTCTTTTTTTTTCCTGAGTCATTTTCATAGGAATTACTATTAAGCCATATCTCTACTACCCAGTTCATTTTAAAAAACTCAACTATGTCACCCACTATATTAGCCATCTTTCTCAGGCTAAAAATATCATGAGCATGGCATCTTTCTATAAGATTGAACTTAAACTTTATGGAATACCTACTTTTTTATAATGAATAATCTTGGTGACAAAAACATCTGAGATTTCTTCCTCTCCAGTCCTTTGTAGAGGTAGGAAATCTACAAATGTGAAATAGTTCATATAGTGTTAAATTATTAAAATTTATTCATCAAAAGGGTATTTCAGGAAAAGGTAGGAAGACCTATATGAATTGATGCAAAGTAAAGTGATTAGAACCAGGAAAAGTTTATACAAAGACAACAATATCATAATGAGCTTTGAAAGATTTAGGAACTCTAAGCTACACAATGACCAAAGTGCTCACGATGAAACATGCTATTTACTTTCAAATAGAGAAATGAATAAAAGTGCAGATTGAAGCATATTTTATTTCATTATTTTTAACATGGCTAATTCAGGAACTGTTTTATATAACTATATAACTATAATGGGTTTTGTTTATCTTGCCTTCACAATAGGTAGAGGAAAAGAATTCAGAATTGAAAATAAAACTAAATTTAAATAGGAAAATATTAAAAATTAAAATGGATGAGAATATTTTAAAAATATTTTTCTATTTAAATTTAGTATTAAATTAATAACTAAGTAAATAAAAATATTTATAGCAACAGTTTTTGAAGTAGCAAAAATTTAGAAGAAAATAGAGGCCAATTTACTAGGAAATAGTTGAAATTATCGCACAGGAATATAATGGAATATTACTGTGTCATAAATAATGACAAATAAAACAAGGAGGCATTGGGGAAATTATACAAACTAAACAGGACTAAGAAAGCAGTATATACTGTTACTACAATAGTGGAAAATACAATAAAATTGAAACTCAATGTTGTACAATTATAATGACCAAGTTTGGACTCAAAAGAGATGAGAAAGAGCCCTGAGATTTGCCCCTATAAACTTGCTTCCAGGATCTTATCAACACATTAATTGGAATAAAGTCGTTTAACAAGAACTAAATATTAATAACTATGTTCTCATTTAGCCTACATTTCTATATCTTATCCACAATCCAGGAAAAGTCTCCATTCAAAACTATAAACTAGTCATGTGACCTTCTGAGCTTCCATATCCTTATCCAAGAAATGAAAAGTTGCATTAAATAATCACTATGGCCCTTAAAGACAGCTATGTGGCTCAATAGGATAGAGGATCAGGCCTGGAGTCAGAAAGGTTCAAATTCCTGAGTTCAAATATATCCTCAGACGCTTACCAGCTGTGTGATCTTGGGCAAATCACTTAACTCTGTTTACTCCAGTTTCTTCATCTGTAAATGAACTGGAGAAGGAAATGGCAAAATGATTTCAATCTCTTTGCCAAGAAAACCCCAAATGGGGTCAAGAGTCAGATAACTAAGTGACTCAAAGGAAAAGGGAATACTAAGTTGACATGAGAACGATGAAAGCATGTTAAACTTACAATTCACTAAAATGGATTGTTCATCTGAAATTCTGTTAAAAATAATTTCCACTGCCTTATACTTTACAGTACAGAATTTCAAAAATGAAAAGCAATTGAAAATTGCTTTTCCAATCTCACATTTTACATATGAAGAAACCCAAGCTTAAATTTCATTTCTTCCTATTAGAAGATGTGACTTTGGCCATATCCATTAACTTTAGTCAATTTTAGTCTCCTTATATAAAATGGACAGGTGTTAGAATTCTTACAAAGTGTTAAGTCATTAGAATTGATAGAGATAATAATTATCTAATTTAACATAGTTCAGTATGATTGATCTGATCTTACAAGGAGATATTATGGGCCAGAAGAAACAAGGTACTAAGTGTAACTGATAGAAACAATGCTTGTGTTCACACCTTTAGAGAGCTCATATAAGCAAGAAGCTTTTAGGGCCAGAGAGCACTCTAGGAGGAAACCCATAATCCCAATCTTGGATCCCACAATCCCACTCTGGGAGAAGGAGCTATGAGCTTCAGTGAGCCAGTCAAGTCAGTTCAGCTGAAAAGATTGAGAGGGGAACGTCAAGTGGGTTCAGAGAGAAGCCCTTTCTCGGAGGCAAGACAGATTCATTCCATTTTCCACCTTTATGCTAGCTGGAGGCTGAAGAACAAACCTTTGGATTTGGAGACATTCGGAGCTCTTGGAACCAAGCAAAGAGATAGGCCACCAAGAAAACTAAACGGGCTATTTTGGAAGGAGAAAATAAACTTTTGAACTTGTATCACCTGGCTGCGTTTGGGTGATTATTACTCTTAACCGAAACTAAGACTGCCTCCAGAAAACCTCCCCAAGAAACCTGCTCCCAGAGAGAATCATTATATTTTAAAGAAGAAAAACACCACAGACAGGTTTAATTAGATAGCCACTGAGGTTTCTTTCAGCTCTAGATATATAAAGTCCATGAAAGTGACTTCTTTTACAGATATTAAATAGCCTTTTTGGTATGAATCCAAACCTTACAATCAAAATCTATAACACTGCTAATTCTCTCTTTTTTCAAAGGTTTTCTTTTATTCCTCTACTTCCTTTTCTTGTTTGTATAAATTCTCCCTCTTCGATTCAATCCCACAATGTCTAGCTGTTATTAGTCCTTCATTATATCAGGGAGATAATGCCATAATATGCAAGTGATTTGGATTTAAGTGAGCGAGGCTGTGCATGTTTACCTGCCTCAATTTCCCCTCTAGAACCATCTGAGTCCAGTGGCAAAATATAGATCAAGATGACTGGAGATAGCCCTGGATGAGATGGGAGACAGTTGTTTTAAGCTAAGATCTTCAACAGGTCTCATTTGATTAAGGCTGTCCTGAAACTACGGCTGCCGGCCAGATGCAGCAGCTGAGGATGATTATCTCCTCTCACCCAAGGCTATAAAGTTTCTTTATTTAAAGGCTCACAAAACAAAGTTTTTGTTTTTACTACAGTCTGGCCTTCCAACAGTCTAAGGGGCAGTGAACTGGCCCCCTATTTAAAAAGTTTGAGGACCCCTGAGATTTCCAGTGTATAGTTAGAAATTTAATAAATGGTTTCTGACTCTTAGAGAATGACCCTGGTTAATGCAAATGGGTGGAAAATATCACAATGTCTACTTCAACATATTTATGCTAACAAACACACAAATCACAATAAAAGAAGGTCAAAATCTCACTGCATAGGAAATCAATAATTTTCAGGGGTTTATGTGTAACAAGAGATGGACCAAGATGTCAAAAGTTTCAAAACAGAATAGAATAATTACACGAAAAACATGCATGCCCCAACATAAAAGAGAACTTGGTCAATTTTTATGGTTGATCAAGAACTTTGGAGATGTAATAACACAAATTGTGATTTTATTTAGCTTTGGTGTTTTGTTTTGTTGTTAATAAAAAGGTATAAATATTCCAGTTTAAAATCTACATGTGTAGGGCAATTTGTATCATCAGAGTCCTTTTGAGATTTCAAGGTTAGAAAGTTAAGAACTGATCCTTCCTAACATTCAAACATCTATTTGAGGGTCATTAGATTTATGGCACTGTTGTCACAAGATACCAAACACAAATCAGTAAAGCATGCATCCCTACAAAAATCAGTGAGATGGTAGAAAGAAACATGCATTATAATAATATCCCTGATAGATCAGAATGTCAAACACTTTCTCTTGGCTCTTACACAGTCCATTCAAATATCAACCACAATTATCTACTTCTCCTTGGGCAAATTAATGATGTTTTATTATTACTACACTGCCAAAATTTAATGAAACTCATAAGCCAGAGAAAAGCTGAATTGAGAAGGGAGACTAGCTTTCTCAGACATATTTTATCCCCTGAGATACAGGGATTCTCAAGCTAGAATCCAAGGAGTGTTTCTGTGACTAGAGTTTATGTTATCAATGAATTTGAGTGTGGAAAAATATATATTTATTTTTACTAGTCTTTAACTGAAAATTAGTATTTCCTTCATCAAAAGTAGTAATTTAAGAAGGGGTCCATAGGCTTTACTAATCTGAATACAACAAAAATTAAGACTGCTTACTCTAGTAAACTAAAGGATAGAAGTGCTTAATTTTGTACTTGTATCCCCATAGTTTAAAATATACGTCAAACACTTAAATACTTGTTTACTGATTAATATATTAGAATAAATCTGGTAAGCAGAACCATCCTACCAGGATGCATTATAAGGTGCTATGAAACCCACTGCCAGATTTGTCTCCTATACACATTTCAACTTAATTTCTTTTTTAATATCACCTAATTTCTGAAAATATTCCTGTTCCCTCTTCTATCCAGTAAATCAAAGATTAAAAGAGGAAGCAATTCAGCAAACACAACAACTGCATCTTACAGTCTATATACTGCATAAATGTTAAACAAGAAATCCATTATTATACATGAAGTTTAAATTTGATTGTAAACATGAAAAGGCGACTTCATTTTCCCAGTGCTGTCTTATTAAATTAAAAAATAAAAAAAAACCTCCATGTACTTTTTATCAAGTCCTTTCAATCCAGAAAGTCTGATGTTATACAGACCAATTATTTTCAGATTACTCAGCTGCCAATTACACAGTACAAAAGACCATTACATTACTCAGTTCTCCCTCTCCTTTGGAGACAGTAAACAAACCACTTGAAAATATGGAGGTAAGTGGTGTTAGACCAACCAACCATAATAACTTACTTTTGTCATCACCTTCCAAATGCAAATCAATTATCTAGGCTTTGGAAAGAATAAAACCATACTGAATGTCAATAGAAAATGATGGTATATTTTAAGTATTTAAAAGCAAAACAACAGAAAGAAAGCTTTGAAATCATCTAGTCCAATCACCCATCTTACCAGGGAATGTGAGGCCCAAATAGAATTAATGAATACTACTAGAAAAGGGAATAGGAATCAAAATTGAACCCACTTCTAAAGTCAACTAACAGTTACACTGGCCAATTCTGACTATCTACCTAGAATAATTGTGGCTTGGGGTAGTGACGAAATTCACAAAGGGTAGATATATGATGAGAATACTTAATTGAAGTCCTTTACCTAAATAAGTTCAATAATCAAATCCCTCCTCCCCCCCCCCCCCATTTTGCCCCTCTGGGGCAGAAAGGAAGCTGTTAGTTAAGAGTAAGCTGAAAGTCAAGTTCTATAAGCTGGGCTTGAAACTTCAGTGTGCTTGGAATTACCTATTAAATGACATATTTGGAAGATCCGTTCCTTAAGGACAATTAAAATCTATACTCTACTCCATCTCTAACCAAAGGACCACCCAAGGATCAATTATGTGTAGGAATGGCATAAAAGATACCAGAGACCTCAGGAGAGAAGAAAATCAATCTTGCTGCAACATGTAAATCTTCCATTCCTTGAGCTATATGTAAAGAAGAAATATGAGCTAACAAAATGGATCACATAGCCAAAGGTGAGGGCAATGATAAAGTCCAGCCCCCTGGAGAAGACATTATTCTCAAACTCCACAAGGGTAGTAATTCCTTTGACAGCTAGAGTGCTGCTGTCCTTTGATCTGTCAACAAAACTTGACAGACAAAAATGACTTCTAAAGAATTTTCCCTAATTTATCCAGACAAAGAAGTTGTCTTCTTGCCATTTTTGCTATTAGAACATTATAAGATAGATTTTCCTCAAAAATACATTCAGGAGTATCTTTTCATTTTATAATCAACTATTGCTGATACAAGAAAAAGAAGGTGAATAGATTTTTTAAAATTTAAAAGCATACTGAAAAAGCAGATAACAGAACACATAAATTATACCCACAGAAATAGGCAAGCTTAGAAAATATATTTTTGCAGCATTTCATGAATTAGAGATTTAGACCTAAAATATAGGGAACAGTGAAAGAGAGTTCTAAAATCAGAGGGCCTGAATTCAAATCCCTACATTGCGATTTACTACCCATAGCACTTTAACTTCCCTTGGCCTCCAATTTCTTTATCTGTAATTTGAGAGTTGGATTACATGGACTCTAAACTGCCTTCCAGCTCTAGATTATAATTCTATGGATCACTGTAGTCCAATTCTCTCCTTTTCTTCATTTATAAAATAAAGGATTAATGACTTTTTATGGTCTTTCCAGATCTACGTTCTAAGATCCTACATGATCAGAGCTAAAGGTCCAACCCAGATGTTCTAATACTGAATCAAATAGTTATAATATACTAGCTCTCAACTTCAGAAAAGCCTGGAAGAACCTACATGAACTGATGCTGAGTTAACTGAGAAGAACCAGAAGAACACTGTACACAGAAACAAGGATATGTGATGATCAACTATGATGATACACTTAGCTCTTCTCAGCAATACAATGATCTAAAACAATTTGAACAATGGAGATTGAATGTGGATTAAATATTATTTTCACTTTTTTGTTGTTTTTTTCTTTCTCATGGTTTTTCCTTTTTGATTCTTCTTCCATAACATAACTAATATGAAAATATATTAAATAACTGTATGTATATATATATATATATATATATATATATACACATACATATATATAACATATCAGATTTCTTGCTGCTTGGGATGGAAGGAAGGGAAGGAAAGGAAGGAGAAAAAATTTGGAGCACAAAATCTTACAAAAGTGAATGTTGAAAAAAAAACTATCTTTACACATAATTGGAGGGAAAAAAAAGCATAGCGTTAAGAATAACAACAAAATTATACTAGTCTTCCTGTATCTGCTTTATCTTTTGATCTCTATTCATGAAAAAATTCCTTGGATCACAATATAAAAATTTCTATCTTGCTCTCTACAATAATATAATCCCCAATTTTATAGAAAAGGAAATGTTATGTCTTTTTCTAATTTGCAAAGCTGAAGTTTGTACCATAACTACTGATTCTAATACATTTGCCAACTTGATTCCATGTTATGATGGCTAGAGTATTAAAGAGAATGAGGGCATATTAAGATGAGTTATTATGAGAAAGAAAACTACACTCTCACACAGACATCTTTTTCTAGGAAAGGCTGGTTGCAATTACTGTTTAGAGGGAGGAAAAATATAAAAGACAATACAAACTTCAGGAGCCAGAGAAACCACAAGAGGCAGAATCTACAAGTGGAATGCCTATTTTCAATAATACAGTTATGACTTCAAGGGGATGTTGAAAGGCAAGGCCCTTCCAAGTTACATACATACAGTATGCATATCACTGAAGATGCATTTTGTTCCAGAAACCAGATACTTTGTTTGAGGGTCAGCAGCCAGAATGCTTCCCTGTCATACATCATCACTCATGAATCAGGCATCCCCCAAAACATGTAATTGGGGATATTTTTGAACACTTGATAGGTTTTTAAAAAAAGAAAAAGGAGGGAGTACTCTTCTAAAAGCATCTTATTTTTTACAAGTTTCAGAAGGTCAATAGTAATGTAATATTATTTTAGAAATTTTGAGGACTCTTGGACTCCACACCTAACTAGCGTTTAAGCATGCCGATTATAGCTGCAAACATAATTCTGTTCCAGCATGTGGTTAAAGAAGTGGATGGACAAGAAATGTAGGAAAATTTTGGCATAAAAATAACCTGTGGTTTGCCTCTTTAACAAGAATCAATCCCTTGTGACCAAACATTATGTCCTGGAAAGAAGGCAGTTATCCACATAGAAGACACTCACAAAGATGTACTTTTTACAAAACCCTCTCAACCCTGGCACCCAATGCAAGATACCCAAGAGACTTTCCCATTGCTATAACAGTAACTCCTGGGAGAGAAAGTACAGACAGTACCAGAAGTTTACATACTAATGGCCATAGTTAACCAGGAGTGGGGGGAAGTAGGATGAGGAGGAATGGCAAGCAAAAACTTTCAGAGATAAAAATGTTGCTCGATTTAAGCAACTTTTTTTTTTTTAAAGAATAGCAGAATACTGTTTAACTAGTTTATCAAGAAATATAAGCTTGAATAGAATATGGTCTGAGAAAGGCTGCTGTTATAGGAAAAACAGACAAAAAAAGAGATGTTAGTAGACCTTAGATGTTTGGTAGTTAGTTGTTCTGTCACTAACAAGTTCAGACAAGCTGCGGTGTAGTTTTGTTGTTTAATCATTTTTCTGTTGTGTCTGACTTCCTGACCCTACTTGGGGTTTCTTGTTGAAGACACTGAGTGACTTGTCATTTCTTTCTCTAAGTTTAAGCAAACTGAGTTGAGGGATTTGCACATGAGACACAACTAGTATCTGAGACCAGATTTGAACTCACGAACATGAGTTTTCCTGATTTGTGGCCCAGCATTTTGTCTACTGCACCACTTACCTGTACCAATGGCATAGTGATTTGTAATCAGAAAATGAGGATTCCACTCCCAACTGTCATTTTCTATCTGGTATAATCAGGTTGTCCCTACCCCTACTCTACCCCCATCTTTCTCATCTATAAAATGATGAGGTTGAACTAATATAATGTAGAAACCATTCTTGACTCATAAGGAATAAAAAAAAACAAATGGTGGGCCAGATTTAGACCACAGGCCTCATTGGCTAATCCCTAACTAGATGATTTCTACTGTCTCTTACTGGTCTGAAATTATATGATTGTTTATCTATTAACAATGGCATACAGATGCCATTGTCAAAGGACACTCACAAGGTGCTGATATCAACAAGCAAAGATTTATTAAGAGCTTACTATGTGTCAGGCACTGTGCTGAGCTAAAAGGACTGCAGATCAAGCCATTCTGAGTGACTGACTGATAGAACCAGGAATGCTGAGCTTGGAAAAGTGAAAGCCAAGCAGACAATAGATACTTGGATAGCTTTCTTAGAGGGTCTGGCTTTTGGGAAAACAGCCATAATCCCCAAGCAATCCTCCCGTCTCATTTCCTAATTTAGTAGTCACCTCCTAAATTGAGACTTTCAGATTTCTTAACTCT
Source organism: Sarcophilus harrisii (assembly GCF_902635505.1). Taxonomy (NCBI): domain Eukaryota; kingdom Metazoa; phylum Chordata; class Mammalia; order Dasyuromorphia; family Dasyuridae; genus Sarcophilus; species Sarcophilus harrisii. The sequence goes on along the minus strand of NC_045427.1, from coordinate 191,181,235 downwards.
TCTCAAACCCACAAAATGAGGAATTCAAAAAAGGCTTAGTAGAAACCAATTTAAGTTTTCTGCTTTAAGGCTTGCCCGGATCTCAATTAAGCCCATAGCCCATTGTCCCTGACTGGGTGTTTAACTAATTACTGGCATCTGGTGACCCTTTTCCTGACAGGATATGACAGAACTTCCTCTTTTCCTTTCTCCAGTCTGTGGACCATGTGTTAGCATTCCAAGAACTTTGAGAAACAATTCATCTAATAAGAATTACTACAATTTTTTTTTTTTTAAATCATTGAAGTTCTCTCCCTTGTTAACTCTGTGGCTTATGATATCCACTTCATCCTACAGAGCTTCAATTAGTTTTATATAGATTTTCCTCTCAAAACCTTCAATGTCTGTTTTGGAAAGGATTTTCCTATCTTCTTCCTTATGCCTACGATTCATTAATTGCACCAGGCCCTTTATGACTTTTCATTAAAGAACAAGTAATATCCCATGACTTAAAAAGAAAATTGCCTTTTCTATCATTAAATCAGTTCTTCTAGCATATCGTTCCTGAGTTTCTTGTTCTTATGAGAACTGAATGATATTGTGGGCAAATTACTGGACTGGTCAAAGAATATAAATAACTTTCTAAATAAGAACTACAAATTACCAAACCTGAAACATATTCAAAACATTAATAATCAGAGAAATAAAAAAATAACTTCTTGCCCCATATAGGAAAATGCACTGCTAGAAGGGCAATGGAAAGACAAGCATGCTAATTAACTACTGATGAAGTTGTGATTACATATTATTTAATCACTACACACTGGATAATATGTGCTCTATATAATCATTATATATAATATGTAATCTATGTAATCACATAATGTTATATATTAATATATACTTATATGTTACAGAGTTTCTGGGCAGAACAAATGAGATAATATATGTAAAACACTTTGCAAACTTTAAAGTGCTATAAAATTGCTAGCTATTTTTAGGCATCCAGGAAAACACTGGAATTGTGCCAGAACATTTGCTAAAATATTAATAGCTATTGATCCAGGAAGTATGAGATCTATCTTTAGGATAATGCCTGGTGCAAAGTATGCACTCAATAAATGTTTATCGATTGACTGATTATATTTCAAGGAAGTTTCTAACTGAAAGAACCATATTTGTGAAAGTGTTCATAGTAACATTATTTATGATAAAAATCTAGAAGGAGGTAATGTGGTACTGAAGAAAGAACACTGATTATGGAGTGAGAATCTAGGTTCAAGGGCTACCTTTGAAGTTTACTAACTGTAACACTGGCCAAATCACTTAACTTCCCTGGGATGAACCATATATACAATCTAAGGTTCTTCTCAGCACGTGATCTACAATACTGTAAATGGTATATGTGTGCAATGATTGAGGAATAAGAAAAAAAAGTTATGGAATATAATTGTAACAAAATGTATAAGGAATGGCTAATATGAAGAATTCAGAGAAAAAAATTAAAATTGTATGAAATAATATAAAAGAAAACATGTAAAATAATTATAGCCACAACATTATTCATATATAGTATATTAAAAGTTTTAGTTTAGTTGTAACTTATTTAAGCTACATTAATGATAAATTAACTGTCCATATGCTACCTTATTCTACTTAAAAAAAAAAAAAACATTACCTCTCTGTTTTGTTAAAAGGAAAGTACTTTATAACTCTCAAAGTACTATGCAGATATTTGTTTTTGTTATTGTTATTTCAACCTATTACTCTTCTAATTTTCAAGATTTTCTCTTTTGTACTTATTTTGAGTTTATTTGCTGGGTTCTTAATTTTTTTAAGTGAATATTTAGTTCGTTAATTTTTTTCTCTAATTTGTCAACATATGTTTTAGGGATGTATAATTCCAATAATGCCTTGGCTATATCCTAGAAATTTCTCTATCTCACCACAATAATTTTCTTTCAGAAAATTGTTTCCAACATCTGTTCTTTGACTCAGTTATTTAATACCTCATCATTTAAGTTTTCTTTTGAATCTTTGTTTTGATTTTGTCCTTAAACTGCTTACTATTTTTATTGCATTATGGTCTATACAAGATGTGTTTCGCATTTCTACCTCTGTGCCCCAATACATTTTTGCAAAAGTGCCATTGGTTCTGAGGAAATATGTATAGTTTAGCAATCCCATTTAGAAGGTGCCTAATTTAGCTCTAATTTTCCTAACAATTTGTTTAACTCTACATTTTCTTTCTGTAATATCTGTAGTTCTTGTTCAACTTTTACTTGTTTTTTACATTTTACTGAATGCATAATACCTAGGGACTATTTGGCTCTGAAACTGCAAGAAAGATTCCTTTAGTTTTTGCCCTTCATCTGAGACTATTAAGCAATTATGACAACCATGAAATGAACTCAAGGGATTCCTAGCCCCTGCCTTCCTCTATAATGAAGCATTCTGAGGAATTTGAAGACTTTTGAATCATTTTACAATTGAGCTCTCTATTTGTATTCCCAGTACTTGGCTCTTAGTAAGGACTTAATAAATCTCTTTATATTTATTCATTCATTTATGAAGGCTGAAAGAATGATCTATGTCCATAATAAAGAAAAAGAAAAAGGGCTTTCAGAACTGAAAAGGATTTTAGCTATCCAACCGAATCCCTTTATAAGTGGGTGACTGGGGCCCTGGAAAGGGGAAATAAATTACCTATGGTCACATGACAGATCAGTGACAGACATAAAAAAAGGATATAAGTTTCCTAGTTTCTCAAGTTAGATCTGTTTAGATCTCCAAGACATATGGAATGTCAAAGCTAATTAAGAGGCATTGGTTACTTTTGAAAGAGGGAGGAGGGTTACTTTGATCATATATACAAGAAAATATGTGGACAAAGAATGTCAATTGCTAAATTATCATATATAGCTGGGCAATAACCTATATAGCTTTTCCATCAATTGGCAAATGAGACAGGCAATTTAAATGGACTAGTTAGACCCAAAAGGATCATAAGAAGTAGCACTATGCTACTTTTAAGAGACATAAGGCTTCTTTAATGCTCCAAATCTGTTCCCATCAAGAAAGGCTGATATTTTTAATAGTAATACTCTCCCTTTGAAGCATGAAACCCAGAAATCTAACTCCAAAAAACTGAAAGTGATGAGGGAAATGGAGAGGCAGGTGTTGGACCTAAGCAGCCTATAATTTTAATGAATAACTACAAGGAAAAAAAGGAATGAAAAATGTCTTAAAAAATGTATACTAAGAAGAGAAAATGAGCTAGTCAAAAGGAAAGGAGAGAATTATAAGTGAGAACCAGAGAGCTCCACTAGTACCTGAATTATATCAAGAGAAGTAGACAAAGTACAACTAAATCATCACCACTTTCCCTCATTCAGTCAACTCTAGGTACCAGCAATTGCCTCTAGGATCAAATATAAAATCCAATGTTTGGCTTTTAAAAGCCTTGAATAATCTTTTCTAATCTTCTTAGGCTCCACACCAAAGGTATTAAATTCACCTGTGGGCCAAATTCCTTAGGGCTCTGAACAAGATAAAAATTTAATTGGGAAATATTTAGTGAAATCAATGAAATACAACAAAGATAATGCTAATTTGTGATATTCTTAAGTGGTTCCAAGGATCTGCTTTTATTTCGGGTTTGACACCTCTACCTTACACCTCCCATTCCCTTAACATCAGTTTCTTTGATGTTCCTCACCATCTCCCAAAATAATGCATTTCATTGGATGTTTCCCATCCTTAGAACTTTCACCTCCCTCTCCTCTGTTTCTAGCTCCACCAACTTCTCTCAGATTCCAGGTAAAACCTTATTTTTTCTGGGAAGTCCTTCTTCTTCCTAATGCTAGCACTTTGCCTCTAACATTTATTAAATTTATCCTGTCTCTTTTTTGTGCATAGTAGTTGTCTGTAGTCTCTCCCATTAGACTGTAAACTGAGAGCAGGGATTATCTTTTGCCTAGTGCTTAATATAATGCCCTAGAACACAGTAGGTATTTAATAGATGCTGGTTGACCAATAGGCTCAATTGGTACAGTTTGCCCCTTTCCGTATTACATAATATGCTAATTTTTGCTTCAAAATATCTCTCATATTGCTCACATTCTCTTTATTTCTAAAGCTATAAGCCTAGTTTGAAGTCCTTACTACTTCCTACTTAGATTAATTTAAAAATCTTCTTTTCATAAATTTAGAGACTAGAAACCATCAATGAAGTCATTACTTTCTTTCATAGTTAAGGAAATGGAGGCCCAAACAGTTAAACAACTTGGATAAAATCACAAAGGTAGCAAGAGACAGAGCCAGCATTTGATTGTAAATTCAGCACATCATCTGTAGAACTATGATGTCTCTGTGTTCCCAATTTTCACCAAATGCAAAGCTCTCATCTCATTATTCCCATCAGAAAAACATCAAAAGAGGTCTTCAGTCTCCATGAAGTGATATCAAATTACTTTACAGTCATTTATATCTCTTTTCTTCCTTCCTAATGCACATTCTTTTACAGATTTGTGAGTGAGTAGAGGAAAGATTTTTTATAGAAATAAGGTGAATAAGCCTTGACAACAGCCTGGATATTGGGAGTGAGATAGAGGAAACATGACTCGAAGATTGCTACTGGAGCAAGCTACATTACTAATGTTAAACTCAAATACAAATGGGGGCTAAACCCTCTATAGGCTGTATAATGACTTTGAAAACCATCATACATAGTCTTCAATTTACTGACTCAACCTTATTCTGGGCTTTCTAAATATGCATTTGCTTCCACCATTCCCCCTACCTTTCAACCCCTTAAATTAGTCCAGTATTGTTTTCATGAGCTTATCTCAACTAAAGCTTCTGACATTCCTTCAAATATTTATATTAAGCATCTACTAAATGCCTAGGAATGGAATACAAAGATAAAGACAGTACCTGTGCTCAGAAGCTTATGTTCTAAGGACAAGTACAAGATAGTATAAATAAAATACAAGTTAATTTCCCATGAAAAAGAAATAAATCACAGTGGGTATCAATAAAGGTCTCCTGGCAGAAGAAGCTCCTGAACTGTATCTTGAAAGAGACAAGAGGTGGAGGTTAATGGGCAGTTTGTTGAATGTATGGGGAACAACCAAAGCAAATGCTGAGATAGAAATGGAATGTGCTCAAGGAAGAGAAGTCAAGCCAGTTCAGATGGAAGGCGGATTGTGTGAAGATTATGCAATGAGCCTGAATATGTCAGGTTGGAATCCTATTGTGAAGGACTTTTAAGTGCGAAAGAAGAGAACTAGAATTTTTGTCCTCCAGAAAAAGGAAAGAAGTGTAGCTTCTTAAACAGGGAAATTATTGAGTTAGATCTGTCCTTTAGGAAAGAATTTTACAGCTTTAGAGAGGAAGCTCTATTAGGAAGCTATTGCAATAGTCTAAGAAAGAGGCAATTTCCAGAAGCTTTTGAGTAAGAAGAGGAGAGATTTTGTATTCATAGAATGAATAAGGCTTGGCAACAGGCTGGATATTGGTAGTGAGAGGAAGTGAGAGAGAAAGAACATGACTCCAAGCTTACTACAGGACCACCCTACATTAGTTATGTCAACATCAGATAGAAATGGGGGTTACTGCTGAATCCCTTATAGGGTGCATAGTGACTCAGAAAACAAAGATATTAATATTATCTATGCCCTGTTGTAATTTTATTTAATTTGTGAATTATTTCCCCATTGCACTTTAATTTGGTTTAGGGAACATCCAGGAATATTGCAGCCCGACCTTTGCCCTCCCACTAGTAAAATCACAAGTCCAAATCAAACTGAAGGATTGGGGATGGAGAGGGTGGAAAGAGACAGATTTGCTGGGTAGTTTTGAAAAATAATCAAATTTTGTTCTGGACTTGATGAGTTTGAGATACTGCACATCTGGACATGACATTTTGATAAAGTGAGTCAGAAAGGAGTTAAGAATTGGATTTGAACCATAAGAGATCATAAGTGTAGAGAAAATACAAGGCTCAGGACAGAACCTTGAAGTTCTGAGACCCAGAATTAGGTAGCTGGACATAAATGGTTACATAAGCAAAGAAGAATGAAGAGCAATCAGACAGGTAAGAGGAAAACTATCATGAAATTTTAGGCAGAAGATAATAACCAATAATGTTAGACTTGAGTGTCAAAGAAGAGGACTTGATAATTAGAAGATCACTGGTAATTGGGGAAAGAGTTTATTGTGGTAATGAGGTCAGGAAGCAAATTGCAAGGTGTTGAGAAGAAGAGAAATAGAGGGAAGTAAACAGCCTCTTCTATGAATATGGCTAGAAAACAGGTGAAAATATAGTATAATAATTTAAGGAGATGAAAGAATTAAGCAAAGATTGTTATGGATAGATAGACATGGACACATTTGGCAAAAAGGAAAGAACCAGTAGATATGGAAAGAATTAAAATTTTTAAAAGGAGAGTAAAGTGCTCCTGGAAAAGATGGCAAGGGTTTGGTATCAAGAGCACAGGAACAGGATTAGTCTTTGCCATTTCTTCATCAAAGACTAGAGAAAATGGGGACAGAATGGACTAAAAGGAATATCACAAGAACACCAGAAGGGACTTACCTTAGAGATCATATGGTGCATCATCTCAAATTTTAAAATGTACAAAGTGAAGACAAAAACAATGAAGTGATTTGCTGTGTGGCATATGGGTAATAAGCTTTCTCTGACCATTCTAACTCATAATCATTTCCTTTTCAGGGTGACAGGACTTTAAAACTGGAAAGGATATTTGTGGTTATCTAATTCAATCCCTTCACTTTATAGATGCAGAAATGAAGGCCAAGAAAGTGGTTATATCTTATAAAGCAGGCTAATACAGAATTAAGATTTTAATACAATTCTTCTGACTGTAAATATATTTCATTAGCAAGGGAAATTGTACAAATCTTTTAGTTCTACTTTAATTACAAAAAATCCTAAATATTATTTTTCAAGACTAGAACAAATAATTTGCTTATAGCAAATATGAAGATGCACTGGCCAAAATTCCCAGTTTATAAGACAGCCAACCAATGGGGAAAAATTCAAATAACTACAAAAGCTTAGGAACCAGGAAACATAAAAGGAGAAAAGAAGTGGTGGTTATGGACTTTTTTTTTTAGTAATTTCACCTGCCACAGTGCCAAGACCCTGGTTTGTTCTAATTAACAACAAATAAGTAGATATTTCTTATTTTGCCAAAACAACAACTCGTCAAGGCAAGCAGAAAAAAATTACACTTTGACAGATGCTAAAATCCTGCCAAAGCAAAACTCATCCTCTATCCAAACTTTTCTTACATTGAGATTATTTTCCATTTAAAATTCAATTTTATAAAATTATTTCTAGACCAAGGTATCATCAAACTCACAATAGGAAGTGTATGAATTGTACTAAGAACCCCTTTTTTTTTAGAACTGGGAGGCAAATAGAGATTATTATGATTCTGAAACTATCAGAGTTGCTAAAATCTGAGCTAAGGACAAATTCTCAAATCACTCGGGAAGGAGAGTAACATGAAAATACTAAAAGAAATTAGGCAATGAAAATATTACAGAATCAGCGCCAAGGCTAGATATGGCCTTTTTTAAGGTTATTTTTTTCTTTCCTTTAGACTCATACCTGAACTTGACCAGAAATTGATTTTTTCACTGGACCAAAAATTGGAGACACAAACAGCCTCAAACTGTAAAGAGTTAGTTGTTCAAGTTTATGCTGAGAAGCTACAAAATAATGACATCTTCTAAATAATGAAAAAAATGTTAAAAATGAAAGTTATGGTTGGGGAAAAGGGAAAAAAAAGGGGGGGGGAAGAGTAGAAAGTAAAGAGGAAAGGGAAAAAAAAAGAGGGGAAGAGAACAGTAAAGGGGAAAAGGAATGGGAAATAGGAGAAGGGGAAAAAGGATAAGAAAAAAGGAAAAGAAGAGGAAAAAGAAAGAAAAGAGGAAGAGGAGAAATGGAAAGGAAAAAAAAAAAACCTGAACTCTTTGCAATAGTAATGACCAAGTTTGGCTCTAGAGAAAATAAAAATGCAGCTTCATGAATATGATGTAAAAATACAAGCAATTAACAAAAATCAATAAATAAAAATATGGAATAATTGAAGCTATTACTGCTTAATATTTGTGTTAGGAGCTCAGGTAGGTAGAATAGTATTTACTCTACTTTAGAATCTCTAGTTTCTTTCTAAATGCAATAAGGAGAGTATTACAGACTTAAGTAATATGATCAATGAAGTAGTTAATCATTATTACAGAGGGCAAATGATGAAGCAATACTACCAAACTCTTGAAAGAGAAGCTCAAATGACAAAATAAGATATAAATTTTTGGACATTATCAATACAGAAATTTGTTTGTTTGATTATTAATATTTGCTAGAAATGTGACTTTCAATAAATAGGATATGAAGCAGACAAGATCTTGGTCTTGTTGGGGAATAAAACTTCTAATAGGAAACTACCCCAGCAGATGGAAAAAGAAGTGTTCAAGCAGCTTCTAAAAATATTGAAACCCACAATCAATGGCTTCAATAAAGGAAAAAGCTGCCTGAGGATCCCCAAGAGTCCTAATGCCAGTAATTTCCAGTGCCAGGACTTATGAGTGCTAAATGTGGATATGTAGCCAATCCCATTATAATAACAATTGGAAATTTAGAAGAAATTATGAAAATAACTACTATCAAAAATGAGTGAACTGAAAAATTATTTCTCAATAATACTTTTAAAACCAGACAAAAAAATTTGGCTATCATCTTTCAAGAAAATTGTCCTAATCTCTTAAAACTAGAGCTCAAAGTGAAAATAAAGAATCTTTCAGTTATCTCCTGGAAGATACTGAAAATTAAAAGCATGTAAAAATATCAGCTTCCAGATCAAAGGAAAAAAATAATGAAAATAATCAAAGAAACCAAGTATCGTAAAGCCAGAGTAAAGGTCAAACAAACCTATGTTGCAATTTTTATGAAGTATTATAAAAGAGAGGAAATCTTAGTGATATAATATGCCAAAAGACAAAAGAAAAAGATTTAAAAAGGAAAAAAGAACAGTATCTTGAAAATCTGGTTACAATTATCCAGGAGAAAAATATACTTCTTTAATCCATCAGAAGGCTTTCAGGAATTCCTAATAAAAATAGGAGTGTTCCAAACACCCTTAGAAACTCACAATAGATAAGAAAAAAACTCTTAAAGTTAACTAACTATATTGAGAAAGTTCTAAGAAGGCAAATGATGATCAGCTGTTGATAGCCACAAAGAAGAGAAGAAATGTGTCCCTTCAGCACCTAGTTGTTTTCAAGGGTCACAGTTAATGAAGATCAACTTGTATGTAGTCACTGGTTTAAAGAAAAGAAAAAGAAGAAATAGAAAAAAGAATTCAGTAGGAAAAATGAAGAAAACAGGGAAGGAATTCCCTATTTCTTATCATTGAAATATGCTAGAACAATATGAAAATAGGAATCTCAAGAACCCTACTCTAATTACCTACTAAAGGAAGGAAGCTTGTTCACACATATAAAATTTCATGTATAAATGCAATAAAATCCACATGGAAGCAAATGGAATCAAAGTGCAGAAAAAAGAGATATATAAGCATCAGGGACTAAACTGGTAAGAGAAAAGTAACAAAAATAACAAAATATAGCTCCAGGGGACAGAACATAAAACAGGATCTAAAAAGTGAGGGAAAAAAAGTCTAAGAAACAATGTTTAAGATCTAGATTTAGTAAAAGGACTGGAAATGAGTAGGATCATACTACTTCCATTATAGGTGGCTATTATTAATCCCATTCCTTTTCATTTCCCCACATTATTCTTCTTTGTAAAGAAAGGAAGAGGAAAATAAAAGAAAAATAAGAAGGTATGATGGAGAAATATAATTAAGAATCATAACTGAATATGGAAAGGATAAACTGGCCCATAAAACATAAGAGGAAAGCAAAATGAATTACAAAGCAGATTTCAACAACCTGGAGCTTACAAAAAAATCTTACTTGAAACATTCACACAAGCACTTAATATTCACAGAGCCCTAGAATGAGTGCCTAGAAAAGGATTTATTATGTTTCATGATTCAAAAAAATAGAGATTAAAAAGCATGATCTCAGGCAAAATCAAACTAAAAAGAAATGTATTTAAAAGAGATAAACAAGAAAACTACATAATAACTAAAGGAAGTACTGGTAGTGTAAAAATATCAACATCGAATAATTATGAATGGAAAACTATAATGCCTAAGCAGATAAAGGAAAAGTTACTAAAAAGAGAGAAATAGACAACAACATTTTAATGCTTTGGGACTTCAACACATGCTTCAGATCTAGAAAAATCTAACAGAAGATAAAGAAAAAAAGATGAGAACCTGAGCAGAATTTTAAGAAAGTTAGACATTAGAGATCTGATGGTGACAACTAAATAGAATCAAAGAAATGCAAGTTTCTCAGTTTTGCATGACATAAAAAAGTGAACATTTGCTAAAGGATAAAAAAATCTTAAGCAAATAAGAAACATCCTTTACTTATCACAATACAATAAAATATAATCAAAAATGGGTATTTGAAAAAAGCCTTCAAATTTAGAGGGTAAGTAAATAATTTTCAAGAATATGTTGATCAAATAATAAATCATAGAAACATCAAATCATTTTAAATTAAGTTATACAACAAGAGATGACATACCAAAACTTTTGAGATGCAGCCAAAGCAGTCCTTGAGGGAAAATTTACTCTCTAAATACTTCCATCAACAAAAGACAGAAAGACCAGATTGATGAATTTGGTGTGCAACTAAAAAGAAAGCTTGAAAAACAACAAATCAAAAATCCTCAGCTAACAAACATAAAAATTCTGCAAATCAAAAAGACAAAATTGAAAAAAATCACCGAATTTATAAATAAAACTCAGATTTTTTTAAGCTAATAAAATAAATCATTAGCTAACTTGAAAAAGGAAAGAGAAAAAACTGAAATGACTAAATCAAAATTGAAAAAGGAGAATTTTTAACAGATAAAATGACATGAATGAAATTACTGGAACCATTTTGCCTAATTATAGTCCAACAAAACTGATAGCAAATGTAACAAATCACTTATGAAAGAAGAAAATATAAAAAGTTAACAAAACAAGAGAATTTAAATGTCCTAATTAAAGAAAAAAGAAATTTAGCAAGCCATGAATGAACAAAGGAAAAAAAGGGAAGTGACAGATATATTTACAGATTCTATCAAACATTCAAACAAATATTGATGACTCTATAATAAGTTATTTGCCAAAATAGAAAAAGAAGACATCCTACCAAAGTCCTTCAATGAGACAAATATGGTCCTGATACCTAAACCAAGGAGAGATAAAGCAGAGAAAGAAAAGTAAAGAACAATATCTCTAAGGATGATAAATGAGAAACTATTAAATCAGGCATTAGCAAAGAAGCTCCATAAACAATTTTTAAATTATTATATGATCAGATTGAATTTAAACTAAAAAGTCAAGGTTGGCTCGATATTAGGAATATTAGAAATATAATAGGCCATATTAAATAACAATGAAAAGTCCTGTTATATTAATGAATAGAGAAAACTTTTGAAAAAATACAGTAGCTTTTTATTTTAAAATTAAAACATTAGAAAAATGGGTATATCTTTCATTAAAATGTTATCCAATATCTAAAATCAAATGTTGTGTTTATCTGTAATGGAAAAAGTCTACAGAAAGTCTTTTCCAATAAAATCAAAGGTAAAGTACAGATGTCTATTGCCACCCCATTATGATATATTTGTAGAAATGTCAGCTATTACAAAAACACAAGATTAAGAAATTGAGAGAATAAGCATAGTCAAAGAAAAAAGACAAAGTTCTCATTACTTCTAGATGATACTATAGTTTACTTAGAGAACTTCAGAATCAATAAAAACAATTGAACAAATAAACAATATCAATAAAGTAATAGAATGTAAAAATAAAAAAAATTAGCCTGTCTATACACTGCGAATAAAACCCAGCAGATTTTTTAAAAGTAATTACATTCACATAATTTAAAAATATAGCCAATAATTGGGAATCAACCTACTAAGCCACTATCAGGCATTATATTAATTCAATTGCAAAGTACTCTTTACAAAAATAATGGAAGTCTTAAATAACTGGAAAGACATTGATTGTTCATAGTTGAGCCTTGACAACACAGTAAAAATGATAATAATACTTAAAGATATATTGTCATACTAGTAAAATTTAGAGTTACTTTTATATACAAGACAAAATTCTGTAACAAAATTTATCTAGTGGAATATAAGATCAAGAACCTCAAGAGAAATAATGAAAAAAAGAAAAGGAGGAATGAAAGGAGTTTAGCAGATATCAAACTGTACTACAAAGCAATAACCATGATAAATATTTAATATGAGTTGAAAAACTGAAAGTCAATAGAGTAGACTAAGTAAAAACAAGATCCACATAAACTCAACCATAGCAGAAAGTGTTCTATAAATCCACACATAACAACTATCTGGGAAAGGATGCCTCATGTAATAAATTAAACAAAGTTTTGTTTTGTTTTTGTTTCTTAAACTGATGGGAAAACTGGAAAGCAATCTGGCAGAATATAGGTCTATGCTAACAAGTCACACCATATACCACAATAAATTTCAAATAGAAACTTGATCATTAAAAGCAGTATTATAAAAAATTAGAGAAAAGAAGAAGATACCTTTCACAACTATGGATAGGAGGAGAGTCCTTGAACAATGTGAAAGATGATCCTAAAAAGACAAAACCAATAATTCTAATTACATAAATGTAGAAGCTTTTAAAATAAATTTTGAGTAAAAGAAAAACAGGGAGAAAAATCTTTGCAGCACATTTTTCTGATAAAAATCTGATAGCTAAGATATACAGAAATGGATATAAATACATTAGAACAAAGCTATTTCCTAATAGACAAATAGGCATAGAATATAAATGGACTATTTTCCACTCAAAAACACAAGTTATCAGAAGCCAAAGAAAATATTCCAAATAATAAATAATATGATCAATTAAAATAATATCTGACCTATTAGCCTGGCAAAGATAACAAAAAGGTAAATGATAAATTGTTAAGAGAAGCTGTGGGAGGCAGAAACACTAATGAATTTCTGGAGGCATTGTTAATTGATCTAAGCATTAAGAAAAGCAATTTGGAACTACATCCTCAAAGTCATGAAACAGTACAGACCTTTGAGTTAAACTACTATTTGGAACTAATTATGACAAAGATCATAAAAGAGATAATGACGATGATGATGATTGATAATGATGATGAAAGATAGCATTTTATATTGCACTTTAATGTTTACAAAACTCACTACAAAACTAAAAGGTAGGTGCTATTATTACATTTACAGATGATGAAAATGAGACCATGTGACATTAATTAATTTGCCCAGTGTCACATTTTTGGCAAGTATCTGCAACAGGATTCAAAAACTCAGATTGTCCTGATTCCAAGTCCAACACTCAATCCACTACACTAGTATTATCATCAGTCTCAAAAAGAAATGATCCCTTAAGTCACATATTGACTTAGAAAACCCTATATTAATATTAGTTATGTTGTGCTATATTTTTATTAAAAAAAAACAAAAACAAACATTTCCCAATAACAACTTAGTCTGATTCCAGAAATAAATTTTGATACCTCTGCAATATAACATTTAGCAGACTAAAACATTAATAGCAGCTTTTTTAATTATAAAAAAGAATTAGAAACAAAGTACATAATCCCCAGTTGGGGAATGACTAAACAAAATATATTATATATTTAATAAAATATCACTAAAGCATAATTAATGTTTAAAGTCACAGATTAAGGGAAACCTAGAGATTTATGTGTGAACTGATATAAAATAAGCAGAACCAGAACATTTTATGAAATAACAGAAATGCAAAAGAAAATAATTTCAAACACTTCAAAGCACTGATGACTACAATGATAAATCATGACTTCAGAAGTAATGAATTACACTTTTCATTATATAGCAGAGATAGGATAGATAGAGATGAAGAATAAGACATAAAGTCAGTGACTTTATCTTAATTATACTTATTAAAAGAGAGCTTCAATTTTTGTATGAACTGAAAGTTAAATGTATAATGATACTGGAATAGGAAAAGGAAATTCCTGAAGGAAAGAAGAGGGAAAGGGAAGAAGGAAAGCATGCTTCCTTGAAAGTCTATGACTCACTAGCAGAGGTCATAGTCTCTGCAATTTAATTACCTTGAGTTCTTCACTCAAAGCTAGGTCTCCACAATGAAATATCATGTTAGCCACTACTAGGAAGATCAGGCTCACTTTGCTTATACACAACCTCACTGTATTCCAGGATCAAGGAACAAACATCTTCCATGTTCATCTATTGCCATGCCCTTCACCTACAATGCACCAACTCCCTCCAAGGGATTGATTTGAAGGTTCTAAGCTGTTCTAAGATACTAGCCAAACTCTCTGGGAGAGGGGCTATTCTTTCTCTGACATTATTATGACAGATTAATATTCCTAACATATAGAACTGACCATGTCACTTAATCTATTAAAATCCTTTGGGTTTTATTAGGATAGTAATAATAATAATAAAAAAAAAATCCATGTCTAAACAAGGGAACAGTTAATTACTCAATCATTACTTAAGAGCTAGAGGAGACTTTAGAGGTTACTCTAGTCCAACTCCCTTAGATGGCCATTAGGAAATGTGAGGGCCAGGACAGATTAAGTGACCTACCTAAAGTCCCCAAATCCCACAATTGAATTTGCCAAAGAATAAAAGAGTTGAAATTTAAACCTAGGGCCTCAAAGTCATTTCAAATTCAAAATCTTTTTTTTCTTCTGTGCACACTATTCCTAAATTATTATTGAATGAAATCTAATGTCATTAACTTGTCAGAAAAGTATCGCCATAATTTTGTTTCAGTTTACTTTTCCAGTTCTATATCATACTACTCCTCAAACTACATCATATTGCATCTTTTAAATGTATTTATTATTGTTCAATTGATTTACTTGTATCTGATACCTCATTACCACACAGTTCATAGAGTTTTCTTGGCAAAGATACTAGAGTAGTTTGCTATTTCCTTCTCCAGTAGATAAAGAGAATAACATATTGAATGATTTTTCCCGGATCATACACTTAAGTGTGTACGGCCATACTTGAATTCAGGTCCTAATGACTCCAGGCCTAGAACCCTATCCACTACACCTAGATGCCTCCTTACTGCAATTTTATTTTGCAGTGAAAAAAATTCACTATAAAAAATGTATGTAGCAACAAGATTATATAATGATCAATTCTGGTGGATGTGGCTCTTTTCAACAGCAAAGTGAGTCAGGCTAGTTCCTATGGTCTTGTGGTATAAAGAATCATCTGCACCCAGAGAGGGGACTGTGGGGACTGTGTGTGTATTTTCACTCTTTTTTGTTTTTGTTTGCTTGCATTTTGTTTTTTTCTCATTTTTTTCCTTTTTGATCTGATTTTTCTTATGCAATATGGTAATTGCCAAAATATGGGGAGACTTGCATATATTTAACATATATTGGATTACTTACTATCTAGGGGAGTGGGTAGGGGGAAGGAGAAATAAATTTGGAACACAAAGGTGAGTACTGAGAATTATCTATGCCTATGTTTTGAAAATAAGAAGCTTTAAAATAAAAAATACCTGTGAACATACATCATCTTTACTAAATGATGAGAACAACAATTAGAAGAATTATGATTTGTTTAATTCTTATCTTTCTCATGGTTTGGAATAACTACATATATAATAGCTACTTGATGATTGTCCCATCAAATTCTGTCTTTGACAAGCTTACAAATAATTAAAATTAGAAGTGACCAATAATCTATTTGGAGCCCCATAAGCACCCCAATAAGAAAATGGAACTTATAAAACACCATTAATTATAATTCCATTCAGTTTGCATATTATAATTCAGCTCAGACTATACCTACAGTCCTATGTATAAAGTTTATACATGTATGTAAACATATATGTATATGTTTATGTGTATGTGTAGGTTTACATATATTTAATATATGTATGTATTTACATGTACATATATATGTAAACATTTCCCTCCACAATCTATTACTCTTAAGGCCTCTCACTTGCAGCTATGATTTAACCATTACAGGGGTCCTGTATAGAAGCAATAACCCATGGTTCTACTGGTGGGAATGTTTAGTTCATAATGTCAGTGCTAAAATTTTTCCATGTTCATTTGCTTTCACCAACCCTTTCCCTCACTTCCAAATCACGACTGCAGTCACTAATTTCTTAATATCTACTTTGGCATTTGATCTAATGTTGGAACCCTAAACTTAGGTAAGTTAAATTCCCTTACCCATTAACCCCATTTCTGTTTTTCATAGAAAAAAAAGAAAAAAAATGTAGTTACCAATCATAAATATCATCCCATATTTTTCAAATTTGGGAATTAGAGAGAATTGAAATTGCTAAAAACTGTTTTGACAAAATATATGTCCTGGAGGATAAATCCATACATTTTTATAGTGAGTCCCTGAATTAATTCCTTAAGTTTCTCTGCGATGGCATTATATAACTTTTTAAAAGTTGTCTTTTTTTTTTTTCACCCTGTCCTATAGTATTTGACTAAGATTTGAAAAATGAGTAAGAAAATTAGCTGGTAAACTTAAAAAATTTATGTCAGCAATCCAAAATACTCATTATCTTTCCCAGCTAAGTTATAGGATTGAGGTTTCCATCCTCAATATCCTGTAGAATATTCAGTTTCCCTTTACAGTAAAGCCAAAAACATTCTCTTGTTTTCTTAATTGGTGACAAAACATTTAGAGGCATTTTTTACAACATAAAAGACAATGTAAAGGGACACAACCGGAGCAGGCTGTATCATAAGGAGGAACTCTGAAGAGTAAGAGTGAACATAAAGACTTTGAGTATGGACTCAATAATGGACTGTGCATGGGATCTAAAAAGAACCTGTGGAAATGAGTTCAGCCCCAAGAGGATGGTCGACCATCTGGCAACATATTCTCATGGCTTCCATGTACAAGTGTGTGATCCCCTTAAGCAGACATTCTTAATCTTTTTTGAGGGTCTGATGTGCCCCTTTGGCAGTCTGATGAAGACTATGGACCCATTTTTGGAATGCTGCTTTTAAATGTATAGAATTATTTATATATATTTATTCTATACATTTAAAAATAATACTTGATAGATAAAATACAGAAATGTATAGAATTACTCTCACCACAAAAATCAATCATATTGAAATACAGTTGGTTTTCTTTTTTACAAGAAATCAGTTTAATGACATCAGGTTAAGAGCCCCTGCCCTAAAGAATGTAAGAAGCTTTGGTTTTCATTAGTGGTTGGAATACCCATACAAATTAAATCACAGTCCTTTCCAATTAAATATGATAAAGAATCATAGTATATTAGAGCTGTTAGGAAAATTAGTTCATCTAGTTTAATATCCTCATCATTTAACCCTCTTTGCCTCAATGTCTCATCCATAAAAAAAAGACTAAAACATGGCAAACTACTTCAGTATCTTTCCCAAGGAAGTATCTTACTATATAAGTATTAAGTACTAGAGGAAAAGCAAAATGGATTTGGGGTGAGATAACCTGGAATTGAATATGATCTCTGCCACAGTAGTGAGACAGTGAATTGATTAGGGATATTGTTTTTCCTTCATTTGTGGCATCCCCTTTCCAGAGTCCCCTTCAAAAATGAAAGACAAATAACAACCCTAATCAATTACTCACTTTCTCACCCCTGTGACTTTCCCAAACATCCTCAGCCCTCCTTAAATCTACCACAGCTATTCATCTTGTTCCTCTCAAAACAGTGCTTTATATTTCACTACCAAAAAAAACGAGGCTATTGACAAAAAGCTCCCTCTTCTCTCGATTCTTCATTTCAAATCACTGAGTTATCTTCAGCCTCTATCTCTTCCTTCACCCATATGACATGGAGAGATAAACTTTCCTTTCCACTTGCCAAGGCAAACATCTCTAGCTGCACAAGTAATTCATCCCATCCTACCATTTCTAGCACATTACTCCCTTTCATCATAATTCTCTCATAAATATTTGGTCTCTCCCTATATACTGGCTCATTCCATTCTATGTTCTGTCTTATGTGTTTGTGCACATATATGTTCAAATCCCCCACCCTTAAAAAAAGTTTCTAGATATCTTTCACCCTATATTTCTCCTCCCTTTTGTGGCTAAACTCCTTAAGGAGGCCTTTGACAATACTCATCTCCACTTCCTAGAGAAATTCTCCTTCAACACTCACATATTTCAGAATAATCTTTTTGTTCCCTAAATAAGCTAATCTAGTTATTTAAATGGATTATTTTTTCTCCCACCCACCTAGCATAGAGATACCTCATAATATGAGAACTGTTTTGTGATGGATGACTAATGACCCCCACAGCAATACCTTCAGTTGAAGAAAAAGAGGAACTAAAAATATAATATAAATGATATAGTAAAAACAAACAAACAAAAAAAAAACCTCTGTACTTGCATGTCAGAAAACCTGGACTGATTGTACTACTTACATCTTTTTAATCTTGAGCCAATTACTAAGATCCAAGCTTCCTCATCTCTAAGCTGGGGATGCAAATGATCTTCAAAGTCCTTTTAATTGTAAAATCCATCATCTCTCCCTTTCACCACAAATGATTAAAAATGATAAATTTCATCCTAGAAGGCATCATATATAATATTATTAATATGTATTATAATAATATATGTAAATTATGATATATGTATAATGTATAATCAATCCATTAATTCGATAGGAAGAAACTGAGCAGTAGTAGAGATGGAATTTATACTAATGTGCTCTAACAATAAATCCAATGGCCATTACATTGAACATTCTGCCTCTTTCCCGTAAGTGAAAAAAAGAAAAGGCCAAAGAAGAACATGCTTCTAAATCTATTAACAATTATGCTTATGTTACTGTCACCCTAAGCATCCAAGAATATTCTACATTTTGGTGGGTCTTTTTAGTAAGAATAATAGTAAAATTAAAATAATAATGATGGTTATTACTATATATATATATTACCACAAGCCAGAAAAAAACTTTCATTATTTTATTATTATAGTAATTCTCCACTATAACTCCTGTTTCTATAAAGTTTTACAGTTTACAAAAGCACTTTGCTCATAGCCACCCTGGAGAAGTCCAGCAAAGTTGAATATGAATAGATTTCTTGTCAAGCTTCAATAAAGCCTTTCTCTGTTTGTGAGATTGTATGCTAATAGGTTCATTGCACTTTAGGACAGCATACCATAAAGACATTCTCACAAAGTTTGCCTGGTAGTTTTTCTTACCACATTTGCCTGTCCTAGGGCAAGTAGGATTGGGATGAGAAGTGGCAAACCACAAAAAGAGAAGACACCTGCCAACCATTACCTCTTCATCACAGATACTTGTACTGTATAAATTTTCTTTAAATAAATTTAATAAATTAAAAAAAGAAATTTTCCCATTATGATGCCAATCTAAATTTTCACTTATGCCTGATATTAGAAAAAATTATCCTATTTTCTAGAATCAGAAAAGCTTCAAATTTCTTAATGGTCATCTACTCTGATTTCTACTGACAATGTACATCTTCTTAAAACAGTTTTAAGATATCATAGGCTCACAGATTTAAAAGTGAATTGAAATTCAGAGGCTAGTTCAGTTCCCTCAGTTTACAGGTAAGGAAACTTGTACAAAATACTTTGAAGTATAAGCCAACTCAAGAGAAAAAAGTAGCAATAAGTTGGGCTTAACGGACACTTACTATTCTAATTTTTAATTAGAATCTTACATTTTAATTTAACATTACTTTTTCTCAGTTTTAAAAAATTTGCATCTTTGCAATTTTTACTCATACCTTCTCTATAGGAACAAACAGAAGTCTAACCCCTTCTCTAGATGATAGACTTTCAAATATTTGAAGACAGTTGATTATGTTGCCCCCAAATCTTTTCTTCACTAGAATAAACATACCTAATACCTTCAAAAAATATTCATGTTATGAGCTCCCAGTGCTTCAGTAGTCTAATTGTCTTTCCCCAAAATTGATATACTGTAGCACTCAAAAGTGGAAAAGACTTTAGTTAAGATCTGATGAGGGAATTAGTGGGACTATCACCTCTCAACTTCAGGCAGATAAGCCTCTTTTACTATAGTCTAAGATAGCATTAGCATTTTTGGTTTTCCACATCATATTGCTGACCCAGATTTAACTTAGGATCCATTTAGATATTTTGCAGAACAAATACTAACCCTGCTTCCAGGACCTTACATTTTTTAAATTGATTTTTTTTCAGACAAAAATAAAACTTTACATTTATTCCACTTCATCCTCTTAAGATTCAATCCAATGATCTAAACTATCAAAATCTTGGATCATCTCACTTTAATTCTGGGTTAACTTCTCTTCTTAGCTTTTTTGTCATCTTCAAGTTTGATGAGCATGTATCTGCCTTTATAAAACATTAAACAGCTAAAAACCAAGCACAGATCTCTGGAATACTTCAACGAAGATTCCCTGCTATACTGACACTGAAATATTAACAAATGTTCTTTGTATCAAGCCATCCAATCAATTCTGAATCCATTTGATTTTGTTACTAATACATATTTTTTCATCTCTTCCATCACAGCACTAAATGATATGGTTGTCAAAAGCTTTGCCAAAATCTAGCTAACCTCTTGAGTCACTCTATCACTCTCATCTACTGTCAATAAAGGAAATGGGGTTAGTCTGGTATGACTTTACATACTGGCTCTTTGTACTAGCTACTTCTCTTTCTTAATTTTCATCAATGATATCTTTAATGATGCAATCCAGAATTTTGCCTGAAATCAAAGACAAGGTGTTCCTGGCCTATAGTTTACAGACTGTTCTCTTCACTTTTTCTCTTAACCTTTTTTTAAATTTGGGAAACATTTGTCCTCCAATCTCATCATGCCTCTTTTACGTTCCATGATCTTCAACTGTCACTGACAGTAGCCCAGTAAAGATATGTCCCAATAATTTCATAACCCAAGAATTCACAGTTCATCTGGACCAAGTAACTTAAAAGTTCTCAACTGCAATGAGGTATCCTTTTGTTGTCTCTTATCCTTTGTCTCTCAACTTGTGTCATTCTCCTTTGCAGAGAAAATAGAAACTAATTAAGAAAAGAGAAAATCTACCTTCTTTCATTTATCAATTACCATTATCCTCTCTACCCCAAACAAAAAAAGTAGTCCTTCTCTTAGGATAGTTTATTATTATTATTTGCTTTTAACTTCCCTTACTAGCCTCAGCTTTAGAACACCTAATATCATTTTTACAAGACTACCCCCTTTTCTTATGTTAATCTTCTATTGCCTGCCTTTGCTTCCATTTTCTGTACATTTTATTTTTAAACTGAAATTAGTTTGTTAGCTCCTAATGAATCTGCATTAATCTCTTTTGTCAAATGCTTTTTTCCTTCTTTTGGATTTGTTTCTTTAACTCTTCAGAATTTTTTTATTTCCTGTTGCTCTAGGCTAACTTTCTCTAAAGCCTTTTAGTCCAGAGGTCTCTATCTTTTTTTTTTCTGAAATTTAGTATACACACACACACACACACACACACACACTCTCACTCTTCATCATCTCCTCCCCCTAGTTTTCCTCAAGCCCCAACTAAAATCTCACCCTCTACAAAAAACTTTCCTTCCATTAATTATTTCCTATTTGTACTATAAATAGCTTGCTTAAAAGTGCTAGTTTGTTGTCTTCCCAGATTAGATTGTCATGGTCTGTCATTTGCCTTTCTAAGTATTCCTAACCCTAGCACAGTACCTAAGGCAGTAGGCATTTAATAAATGCTTATTTATTTCACTGTCAAATTCTTGAAGAGGTCATATAATTTATCATTCGCATAACAGCAACCAATTACTTTTTTAGAATCAGACTGGATATAATTTTCCCTTATGAGGACCTCCGCCTCTGGAAGGAAGAAATTATTAAGAAGGCTAATCAAAAAGTAATTAGCTGTTCTGCTTTAAGCAGAGAGAGGTCCAGTATTTATTTATTTGAAATCCCTTACCACTTCTACAGCAATGCCTCTGTGCCAGGCTTTTATCCAGTTCCCAAATTCATTGGTATCCTCTTTCTAAGTGTTCTGAACTATCCTCCAATGACAAAATCACAAATCATTTCTGTTTCTTCCTTCTTTGCCCTTCCACCCAGAACAGATATTTTCCATTGTACTTTTTCCCTCTGGTTCCAGGATTTCCTCAAATGTGTATACCTTCTTAACATACAACACAATACCACCCCAACCCTTTTACCATCCTTTTGAATAAAGTATACCCACCACAGTCAAAGATATTCTATTTATAGACAGATAGATAGATAGATAGATAGCCTGCCTCAATTTGGGATATTTGAGTAAAGACAATCTAAGACATGGGTTTTATTCATGGTTCCTTTCTGGGATTTTATCTCCTACAAACTTTTAAGTTCTTCAGCAGCTCTTTTCTTTGGAGCTACTTTATATAGATCTATCATAAGGAACACACAAAAACAATGTTCTTCCCCCATCCCCCAATTACATTTGCAATACTCCTGAAAAGTTTGCTACAGGCCTCTGTTGAGTATAGCTCCATTCCTAGTCAGGAATTTGTCGTTATTCTATGTCAATAATAGAGATATCTAAATCTCATTCTCTGAAATCATTTTCTCAGCCAATGTTCACTCCCAAAATTTTCTCTTCCATATGACTTGCTTTTCCCAGAGGACATAAAGGAAAAACCTATTCCTCTATGTACTTCAGCTTCTTGCCTGAGATTTCATTAATAGTACCCTTTGGGTTCATTCTAGAAGTGCCATTTATGAAAAGAGGAAATCATTAAAAATGGGTAGTTGTTTTACATTTTGGTAATTCTTGGAAGGTTCTTTGTTTCACCTTAGCCATGTGCCCCAGAAAGAAAACAGACCTTCCAACTGTTGTTATCCAATTGAGAAAAATTTACCTAAGTAGCCAACTATTACTCCTCTTCTAATTCCAGTACATAGTTTGTTACATGTATAGAATTTTGATGCTGTCTCCCACATGAGGCTGGGAGCTTTTTGAGGCAAGGAATGTCTTTTGCCTTTTTTGTATTCTCAGAAATTAGCATGGTGACTGGTCCAAAGTAGGCACTGAATAGCTATTCTCTTCTTCCTACTGAATAATCTGGAATTAGATGATGACAGAGACTTCATAGAATAGCATAAATTTAAAATTCTAAGGATCTTAGAAAACATCAAGTCCAACTTCAATTTTTACAAAGAAAAAAAAAAGAAAAATATTTTGAGCCTGGATAACTGATAGTTATATTGATAAACATGGGAAAGTTGGTGTAATACCCTCTACGAGACTCAAGGAAATATTTAAAATTCTATTTCAGACCAAAATTCTAACCATCATTTTCCTCTTCCTCAGCCTTTTTGGAGGGACCCTAAGAGATGTGACATTAGGAAGTAGGTAGGTATATGATTACCTTGATTAGGGAATATTAAAAAGGTAATGATGAGGCAACATTCTGTGCCTAGTTCACAAAGCAAATATGAGAACAGAGCTAGGTTGAAAAAATGGGATTGAAGATAATGATCTTGGGTTCAACAATAAAGGAGTCATTTTTGAAACTGTCATTTTGGCACAGTCTTCATTTTTGCCTGAAACAGCAAGTCATATAACAATTGTGGAATTTAGCTGACACATCTTACTTTAAATCTGGTACTCTCTAGTTCAATGCAATGTCTATTTGAAAAATTAGCAGCTTAGCTTCCAAATTTTCTTATAGGTTCACCTGATCGAAATGGTCTTCTGCTATTGGTTCTTTAAAATGTGACTCCTTTATCTCCCTTTTGCCTTGTAAATATTCCAACTATATCCATCCTGCCTTGTCCTAAACCAAATGGCTGAAAATGATACTCAAGGCCCATTGGTTTTCATTTTTATTATGAGACTATGCTCTAAGCATATAATAAGCCAGTCATTAAAATGAATTTACTTTTTAATAAGTATGATTAGCAGCAGTATCCAACAGTTAAGTCCTTAAATAAAGTTATATCAAAATCGTAAAGCAAGCAGATTCTCAGAAGTACAGTGAGAAGATAGAAATAAAAGGAACAAGAAGACTCATAAACATGTAAAAATCTTACTCTCCAAAATCACTTAATTTTTTTTTAAGTCTGCTCTTTCCCTATTCCATAGCCACTCATTTGCTTTATTTTCTAGACCAGTTATGAATGACCCAGGATACTCAAGACAAAGCCTCTTTTTTTCTGAGAAAGGAGTAGTTTTAAATGGTAGACTTAAGGACTGATTATTACATACAGTTCTGACCCAGATAAACACCTCTTCTCAAAAGACGAGGGGTAAATTGTTCTTGCAACAATCAAGCAGCTAAGTCAAGGTCAGTACGAGTAAGGAAAGATTGCCCAAGATAGATGATTTAAAGTATTATTACTTATAATATTTCAGCCATCTGTGGTTCCTTCTGGAATACATGGTTCCTCCAACTATATAGATCATGGCTCCTCAATGCCCCAGTACAGACTTCATAACTGACTTACAGCCAAGTATGGGAAGATATGCCATTTCAAACTTGATTCTTAGATCATGGACAAGAATCCAGTGATGAGGTTACAGTAAAACCAACCAGTGTTTTCTTACATAGTATTCAAGAGCCTAAATTCAATTCTATACCAGGACAAAATGATCAATCAACAAGCATTCTTAAGTGTTTACTAGCAGCCAAGCACTATGCTAAGGTACTAGAAATATAAAGAAAAGGTAAAAAATTGACCATGTCCCTAAGGACTTTATATTCCAAGTAATACTACTGTCCTTGAGCCAAATCTGAGAATTTAGTGTTTGAGGCTTTTGTTTTGGTCATTTTAAAATGTAAATCTTATTTTACAAGGTTAAAAACCATTATTCATTCTGAGGGCCCAACCTACCTACTTCCCTTCTTCCCTCCCCACCTCCACTTCACCTTCCAAGAAACTATAATATTCCAGCAAAGTTTGAAGACCTATTTAAAACAATGAATTCATTCCATTCCAGGTCATACTCCAGATTTTCTTCCTGGGCTCTCTCTGTAATATCACAGAAATCTCTTCACCCAAGAGGTTGACTGGAGTTCCAGAATTCATACAGTTGAAACATCTACACCCCTTCCTTCTGATTGGCTGGTTTCTCCTAGGAAAAGTTCTCAGGGTATCCATACATTCATTCTCCCTCTAGGGCTGTGTTCCTCATTTTTTCCATAATACCACCATCCCTACATACATCCCCAAACTGGTTATCTTCATTTCTCCAGACTCCCTTCTAACTTCCTATTATGTGTGGCTTTCCCTTAATAGCAAGTAAGTTCCCTGAGAGGAAGAACTCTTTTTTTTTTTTTGCTAGTATTTATATCTACTTAGCACTTAGCACACTTAGCACAGCATCTGATACCTTAGAAGTACTAAGTAAATGCTTTGATGAACCATCAGAGGAGATTTTAGTGGACACTAGGGCCATTTAGAGGATCATGTAACTTTGGAAACAAAAGGATCTTTAGATAGACTATGTCTAGTCTTAACTATTTAATTGTAAATTCAAGGACAGGAACTATATTTTTGCCTTTCTTTTTTATTCCCTAAATAAATGTCAGGCATATAGTAGGTGTTTAAGAAAATGATTAACAACCAACCTTATCTTTCATGCTGTAGTTATTTGTATACATGCCATACCATATCTCAACTAGAAGCTCAATGAGAACAAGAATGAGATTTTTATAACCTTCACATGATATAGTACCATGTTCTGAACACTGAGGGTTTTATGATAAAGATCTGACATTAAAGGTTCATCATCATGGGATCTCTCAGAAGTGGTCAGGTCAGGTGTACTAAGCCTAACTTATATCAGAGAAGGAATCACTTCTACAGCACCCTCAATGAGTAGGTCAATCAGGACCTGAATGATGATCCCAGAGATCATGGCCTCCAAAAAAAGTCCAGGCCTCTCTAAGGAAGTTTTAATTATCAGCAATTTTTCACCAACTAGAATTTCCCTCATTCATTCAATAAAATATTTAATAATGTACTATGTGGACACGACTGTGGGGTTATAAAGAGCATTGGGGTACAATGCATTTAAAAAGCTTGAATTCAATGAAGAAAACACAGAGGCTGGAGTCAGGAAGACTCATCTTCCTGAGGTAAAATCCAGCCTCAGACGCTTACTAGCTGTGTGATTCTGATTGTGTCATTTCACCCTGTTTGCCTCTTTTGTAACAATAGCATCTATCTTCTAAGATTGTTGTGAGGAATGAAATTATAATTATAAAGTCTTTGGCAATAATTAGCACTCTGTAATGTCAGCTATTTTTTAAATTCTAGAATCCAAGTGGAAATCTTGCTTCAGGTGTTTAATATGGGATTATGAACAAGTCATTTAATTCATATGTGATTTGAGGGTTTTGGATTAGGAGGCGCCAGAGGTTCCTATGGGCTCTAAAAGCTATCTTCCTTAGTCTTAAAGCAGTATCCTGATCTCTTTTGATAACTTGCAAAAAAAATAGTGAAAGCATGAGTTAAGTGACAGAGTGAGCACCCAATTTTCCCTTCCCTCCAGTTACCTAATCTTTAAAGCTTTTCTGAGCCCAGTCATTACAATTCAGAAAACCCTAAATACTGAAGGCTTAAAATGGAATCAAATGATTGTGGAACAATGCAGCCCATTTTGAGCTTCCAGAATTGTTTTCAGACTAAATTGAATGTTCAAATCTCCTCTTCATAACCAGTGTCAAAAACATACAGAATTATAGAAAACAAAGGTATACATGTCAATAAGCCAGGCATTATACAAAAAAAAAAAAAAAAAGTAAATGCTTCTCTCTTGCCCTATAGAATTTCACTTTTCAAAACAAAATAAGCTAATCTAGTCTACCAAGTTTATAATAACACAAACTAAAAACTTCCCATCTGCAATTAGTATAGATTTTACTATTCTTTCATCATTATGATGTGGTGGAGAAAATACTCCATTTAGAATCAGAGGGCCTATACTCAAATTCTAGTTTTGGTATTGTTGGTGCTTTGTGACCCCATCTGGGCAAAGATACTGGAGTGGTTTGCCATTTGTTTCTCCAGCTCACTTTACACATTAAAAAAAAAAAAAAAAATGAAGCAAATAGAGTTAAGTGGCTTGCTCAGGGTCAGGAAGTATCTCAGCTTCCTCAGATGAAGTCAGCTAGGAAGTATCTAAGGCCAGATTTGAATTCAGGAAGATGGCTCTTCTTGACACCAGATTTGACACTCCTAATTGCCCCATAATTCTGCTACTACTTACTACCAGGTATGAGATCTTGAGTCAATAATTTCTCTTCTTAGGATCCCAATTTCTATGTTATATTCCATTTTGGATATTCCAAATGGAATTCCAAAATTCCATTATCTTTGGTTCCTGACTATTTTTACCACCATTCTCTCATCTGCTCTCCAGCGAAAAGCAAACACTTACTTACCTATGGGTTTGACAAGTGCCCTACTATAGAGACCCTCTAGGCTCAAAGCCTTTGCCAGAGGCTCAATTTCACACTATTTTGCAATTTTGTCTTTGTATTCCAAGAGCACTACTGCCATACGGTGTTAAATAATTTAATTTATAGACCTTAATAAATGCTTGTTGCTTGATGGTTCATTACCCTAACCATACACACTTTAAACTGACCAGATCCTTGATCTCTGGTTTCTACTTACCTTATGGTTTACATCCTTAAATTCTTAATATATAGTAACATGTTTTTTTTTTTTCCCCTGAGGCAATTGGTGTTAAGTGATTTGCTCAGGGTTATATAGCTAGAAGTGTCAAGTGTTTAAGACCAGATTTAAACTCAGGAACTCCTGACTTCAGGCTGGTGCTCTATCCACTGCACCACCTAGCATAACATGCTCTTTTAACTCCCTAATTCCTTACCTTATATTTGTTCTCACCTCTGATGACTCTATCCCTATCCTAATGTCTGCTCATCCTAGCTGCCACATCTTCCCAGTGATTTCAGTGCCACTGTTTACAACTAAGAAGACACCAAGAAAGAGCAAAGGGAATAAAGGAGACAATGAGTGAAGATGTTGGGAAGTAAGATGAAACAGAGAAACTGAAAAGGAAAGATGAGCTTATACAAAACAGGAATGGGTGTCCCCATAACCTAAAGGAAAATAGGAATGCTGCTGGAATTCACTGGGCAACATGCCATCACTTATTTATTTTACCACAACCCTCCCTGTCTCAATTCCTGGGAACACTAAATGTTTTATTTTTTATGAGAAGGCAACATAAAAATATAATTAGAAAAAAAGAGTAATAGTTTGAGTACTTATTCGCTATGTGAAATGGAATCCCTTAATTTCTTCTCAGTTTTCATAGAGATACTACCCATTTATACCATCATCCTGACTGGTTAGGTAAGGAAAGAACTTTTTAGACTATAAAATATTAGGCTAGCAATGATGTAGTAGGTATTATTATATGACCACAATGGCAGGGCTCTTCCAAGAACCAAGCAAACAGAAGACTAACTCATTCTCATTCACAAATGACTATTTTTAACTTGCCAGTGCCCAATAATTATGAACATGTCCATATTTAAGAAGATGGATTTTCCAAACCCTAACTAGCTAGCTAGCTCTGAAAGTTTTAATGGAAGTCCTCATTTCACTTCACTAGTTTAGCATTTATTCCACTCCAAAACACACAATCCAGAACAGGTGTCCCAAAGCAGAAGCTTCAAATTTTATTTTCCTTATTTATGCCCATGTTTATTTGTTTCCTGTCTGCTCTGAAGCACCACAAGGCACATCCAGTCCCCAAAGCAAATTTTCAAATGTGCCCAAAAAGGTGTTCTTAAACATAAAAACATCAGATATTTGTTATTTTTAAATGTACAAATAGCAAGGCAAAAAAATACAACAATCATTCACAGAAAACTTATTACTCACAGAAAGAATATAATGTATGCTCACTGAGGATAGAAACTGTCTTTTGCCTCTTTTTCTATCACCAATAATTGATTACATAGGTTATATTAACTAATTCTGGTTCTCCAATTACTAAATCAGACAATCCTGTGATGTGGGGGTAAACCTGTTCTCCTATTTAGGTTGGAATGGATGAATTTTAATCTACTTTCCAATTATAAAATTTTAAGACAAAAATCAATGTTATTATCAAAACTACACTGAGTAGCAGAAACTGTATCAACAAACAAATTATCATTTTTGGAAGGAAATCTTTATTTAGAAAAATCTTCAATTCTAGGGTGTTGTCAATCTGCTACTGACCTTACCTCTGCTGACTTGAAATCTTCTAAAGGTTGCTGTCACTTGGAAAAGGGTCCCCGGGAAGACTTGCTGTTTGGCCTCACAGGGCAACACTAGAAGCAAAGGATGGAAGTTGCACATCGTTCTAATTTCAGTTTGTTTCAATTCATGATGTAGAAATCTTTTCATAAATGCTTGTGTATTGATTAAAGAAAAAGAAACCTCTCAATGACACATAGCATCAAGTGGAAGAAGTACATTGCAGATGTACTTACTAAAACATGATACTCATTTTTCAAATCTACTCACAAAGTATGCAAAGTTTTGTAGAAATTCAGCTAAAAATTAACATATTCCCTAAAGATAATATATTTTTTTGCCAAATTATTGTGAAAAATGATTTTTCTACAAAGAGCTCCATAGTCACTATAAGCACCCGTTTGTAAGTTTTTTTTTAAATGATTCTGCATTTAACCTTTTCAAATGTGAAAACATGAGAATTTTTACACAGCACACTTCCATCACTTTCAGCAATAATATCACATAATAATGGAAATTTTCCAAATATCAAGGCGCTCTCTCCAAAGTAATAGTTTCTTTCAAAAGATGTTATTTTCATTCATTGTTAAAATATCTTCACTTGATAATCACATTGAATATCTATATAAGGAACTATTGCAGGAATATAATGCCAAAAAATTATTCCCCATGGATAAGTTATCAACAAATATGAATAAATAGTTGTCGACAGAACAAGAAATACCTTTCTCTTAATAACCATTTCAAAAATTATTTCAAACTGCTAAAAAGAAAAAAAAAAAACAAATGAAATCAACTCTTGAGAATTCCTATCATGTCCACAAAAGTGGTCAAGATCCCAAATGACAGAATAAAGGAGTCATATAAATTTAGACACGTTAATTCACTTCTGGTGGAACTATGAATTTGTTCATCTATAGTGTAAAGCAATTTAGAATTATTTTAAGGAAGTTATTAAACTTTATATAGTCTTTGATCCAGAGATCTTAATATTAAACATATAATCCAACTACAGTGCTATTCTCAGGAAGAGGAAAGCCTGAATATTAATACTGCCTCAGTATCCCCAGGATCCCTGCCAAGTTGGAAGGGGGAAAAAAGAGTTGGAAAAGATTTTAGAGGCCATAAAATTTATCTCCCTCTTTTATATATGAGGAAAATTTTGATATATTTAGAAAGTGTCTAGGCAGAATTTGAATCCAGATCTTCCTACTTTAGGTCCGGCATTTGAGCTATCATTATTACACTGCTACTTAATATTTCTCAATCTCAGTTAGTGAAATGGGGATAATAGCATCTATCCCATAGGGTAGGTGTAAGGATCAAATGAGATAACATGTGTAAAGCACTTTCCAAATCTTAAAGTGCTACATAAATATTTGGATTGGTATAAGGAGGAAAAAAGAAAAACAACCCACCAAAATCTTTATAACAGCAGGTTTATAGTATCAAAAAACAAAACAAAATTGGAAACAAAGTAGATGTCTATCAATGAGAAAAGACCCAGAGAATTTGTGGTACAGACTATCACTAGGACACACACAAAAATGGCACATATAAAGTATAAAGAGGATAGGAAGATTCACATGAAATAACTCAAAGTGAAGTAAACAGAACCTGGAAAGCAATATTCACAACTAAGCCAGTAAATGTAAACAGCATGAGCAAGATCTTGAACAGCAGAAAAGACATTTTTTTTTAAAAAGGGTATATTTCTCTCCCTTCCTTGGAGAGGAAGGGATCTATGGATATGGAATATTATATATACAATGGAATTTAATTGCTAATGGTGATTAGTTATGTTGAACTATTTTCCTCCTCTATCTTTATTCTTTATTATAAAGAATAGTTGGGGGAGAGAAAGAATGGAAGTGATAGAAATTTTCTAAATGAAGTCATCTTTATCTTGAAGGAGAAAATTAAGTATTGTCACTAGGTATTATACTACTGACAACCATATGTCATCACAGAAAAGTTCAACAAAAGATACTTGTCTTTTTATTAAAATAAAATACATAACATAAGTGTTTTAAGCACTTTGTCAAAAAATAACTATTGAACCCTCTAAGGAAAAATGGTACACATAATTTGAGAATAAGGCTTTCTGGAAGGGTTTTTGTTTGTTTTAGTGGACTTGCCAAAAATCTACTTTATTATAAAGTATTTACATTTTCCCCAATACTTCAGTCTAGAATTCTATATATGTTTCTTGCAAGATATTGCAATATCTCTCTTCTCAGTCTTTTTTTTGAATACTATCTTCTTTTTCCCATGGCTTACTTCATTCAGATGTTTCAGTTAAATCTGAAGGTACCAGAATTAAATATGTAAAGTGCTCAAATGGATCAGTAGTCCTAATACTATTTATGTGCCCTCCACTGATCCAAAGATCAAGACCAAACATTTATTAAGCACTTACTAGGTGTCAGGCATTGCACTACCCACAGAGGTTACAAAACCAGAACAAAACAATTCCTGTCTTCAAGCAGCTCATATTTTTCTTTCAGAGGAGACATGTATAGAAGTATATAAAGATTATATAAAAATAATACAAGTCACATTGGGGAGGGAAGGCACTAGAAGCTGAGAGAGATCAGGAAATGCTTCTTGTACAAGGTGGTACTAAGGTATGGCATTGAAGGAAAGTAGTTATTTTAAGGGACAGAGATGAAGAGTCAGTAAATTCCAGGAATGAAGAAAATCTAGTACAGAAGCACAGATGGTATGTCATGTGTGAAGAACAGAAAGACCAATTTGTAGAGGACAGGATGGAATATGATATACATGAGAAGACTGGAAAGGTTAAAGCTAGGTAATAAAGTACGCATAATGTCCAAAAGTTTCTGTGTCTTCCTAGAATCAAAAGGGAGCCACTGGTTTATTTATTAAGACAATGACATGATCATATATATGAATTGAGAAAATCATTTGGCAGGTATATAAAATTTGGATTAGAAAGAGACAAATAATGATGTAAGGAAAGTGATAAGAAGAAGTGAAAGAAGAAGTGATAAGCCAATAGCCATGTGAGAAGAGAAATACAAGAGATGCTATGGAAACAAAAATAATAAAAATTTGGCAACTGATAAGAAACATGGGAGAAGTGACAATCTGGGATAAGGATGTCAAAGTCATAAATCTGAGTGACTAAAAAGATGGTAATGTCTTGGACATTAAGTGGTAAAGAAATCTGGAAGAACCATGGATTTAGAGGGAAAGATTTTGAGTTTTGTGTTACAGATCACACCCCTATCTATGCTTATTTATCCTATGTGACTCATTCTGGACCACTGGAAGTAAAAGGGGTGAATTTCCACGAGGTGACCTGGATAATAGGGTATAGGTAGCCTGAAGAAGAGACAGGATTTTCCCAATTGCATATACACAGCTCCTGCTACTACTATGTTGTAGGTAACATTATCTTCTCAAGGGCTGAGAACTAATGCAGAAGGGGAGTTTGTGAGCTTGCAAAATTGAAATAGAAGAGGGCATAATGGGGAAAACTGATGAATAGTATGGAGCTATGGTGGAAACAATCTCTCAAGAGTGGCTATCCCAGGGAGGATGAGATGCAAGCCTTCCAGTCCTCTAATAGAAAGATTGTGCACTCTCTGGGATCATCTCAATATGTACCCCACACTTTGAAACCACTTTGAAGCAGCAGAGTGCTTGGGAATGGGCAAAGACCACCTTCCAATAGTATGATGACTCTAAAACTGGATTTTAGGGATAAAAATGTAAGAAAGATTACAAATAGGAGAAAAATGGAAAAGATGTACCAAAAACCCCACATGTTTTCACAAATTATTTTCTTCATCAAGGACAGTATGAAAATACACACAATACACACACATATACACACAAAGTTCTAATATCACAGTGCCCAAATGTGCTCAAAAAGGAGAGATAAATGGAACTAAAAAGAACAAAGATGGAAAAAGCAATAGGATAGGACCAAGTATATGTAATGGAAATCTACCCTAGAGATGATATAATTCTAAGAACCTGGAGAATTCATACATAAGATACATAAGGAGACAAAGGAATTCATACGTTATTAATACTGACAAAACACCAATTAATTAACTAGCAATATGCCTACTCTACCATCTATACAAAATTTTTAACAGCATAGATTGAGAGCCTCCTCAGTGAGGGTACTATACTAGTAAGGAATAAGCAAGCCTTCCAATAAATATTCAACAATGGTTCACATCTTTCCCATCTCACAACTAATTTAAAGATGTAGAGACTTCATTGTGCTTACTATCTGAATACAAAAAGGCATCTGATCTAGCATAACAAAGTGCCATTTATATGTTCTTTTATAAAAAGGTGTGTCCTATTCATAGATAAAGATTCCTTAGAAGATATGAGAAAAGAAATACTCCTGTGCAATGATGCTCTGCTAATTAATGGAAATATTCAACAAGGACTTGGATGCTCCCCCCCAATCACCACTGTGATTAAGGAGATCTAGCTCTGAGCCCAAGTCAAAGAGGAATACCTCTGGATAGTGAGATTCCCCAGATGCTTCAGTGACCAGATAACATTCTACTGACAACATAAAGCCCCAAGATATTACAGAATCTCCTGGAAAAGATCTATAATCACTCAGAGGAGTTTGGTCTATTCATTTATATAGGAAATAACAAGGGTATGAAGAATACCTATTCCCCAGATTGCAATATTAACATTTTGCAATTTTGCTATGTCTGTGGGACATGGAATACCACTTCCTCTGAACAACGAAAAATAAGTATCATACATAGGGAACACATAAACAAATATTAGCTGTAAGCAAGCTATAACAACAACAACAACAAATGAAAAACACCAAAGATAAGGGCAAAAGGAATCACTAAGGAATTAAATATTCAAAAGACAATAAATAGACAACTACAGTGCCCCACTGGAACCTTTGTAATGTTAGAAGGTAAAGTCATTCATCATATTGGATGATCCCCCTTGAAAGAACTTTTAGGAAGACCTGGATAAGAGCCACATAATATGAACAGTTATTGATGTCTGACATTTTATTTCTATAGTGATAGGGGATTTTAAAATTAAGATCATAGACTTCACTGAGTAATTGAGTTCATATTGATTTTGGAAGCAACAAGTATTGGCCAGTAAGGCTATTTAAATTAAAGTCCTTAGAAAAAGAGGTTAGCAGGAGAGTTTTTTGTGTAGGAGTCTCCCGACTAACTTATGAATGGGGCTGCTATTTGTTTTTTCAGCAGCTTTGAAGGCTTTAGGAGAGGGGTCTGGAAACAAGAAAGCCCAGTGTTAAATCACAGACTGTGAAAAAGAAGGAGGCACTAAGGGGTTCTTTACTGAGAACACTGGAAAAAAACAGGGGACACAATAGAGGCAATTACTGTATGATTTAGGATGTCATTTGACCTTTCTCATCTTCAGTTTTTTCATCTGGGAAATGACCAAGAGACAATCTTAAACAGCAGAAAGAATATTACAGTAGATACAGATCTGATTCTGTCATTAATAAGTTGCAAAACTTTGGTCAAGGCCTCATTTTCCTAGTCTATAAAATGAGGAAACTGACATTGATGATCCCCAAGTTCCTTTCTAATGAACTGAAATTCTGTGACATGGTTTCTATTATGGGTAGAAGTAAAACTACTTCTAAGTAGAGATATACTTCTGGTATATCTAAGAAGTAGAATGAAGAACACTGGGGGACACTAAATCTTACATAGAACAAATCTTTCTTACAAGATTCTGCTTTTCATGAAGAAATAAAAATATCCTTTAATTCAGACCTTCCCATCTTTCTCTATTATATACACATAGACAACAGGAAAGCAAAGAGTATCATCTTCATTCAATTACTGTGGACCATTATAAAAAGATAACAGTATTTCAGTGTTGGAAGGGCTCTCAAAAATCATTTTAGCACAACCTATTTCTAAGTAAGAATTCTCTCTACAACTAACTTAAGAAAATAATTTTTTTTTTTTGCTTAAAGACTTCCAGGGAAGGGAGATCCATTCTCTCTGGAAGCAATTCATTCCACTTTAGGACAGTTTTAATCATTAAGATTTTTTTTTTCCTATATAAAGATTAAATGTATAGACTTCAACATCTACCCACTAGCTTCTAATTCTGCTCTCTGGGGCCACATAAAACAAGTCTAACTCACTTCCACATGAAAGCCCTAAAATTACTTAAAATGATTAAAATCTTACCCTCCTCCACTCCAAATGTTTTCTTCTCCAGGGTAAACACTCCCAGTTCCTTAAAACAACTGTTATATCAAGGACCTTTGAGTACCAATCTCCTTCATGTGGATGCTCTCGGGTTTATCAATGTTCCTTCCTAAAATGTGGTGCCCAGAACTGAACACAATATTCCTGATATGGTATAAACTAGGGAAGCATAGAACAGTACTATTAAATCCCTGGTATAAGACACTATGTGGTCTAAGATCCTGTTACATTTCTTGGCTGCCACATCTCACATCCAGGCAGTTGCCAATTTGTAGATGGGCTATATTCCAAAGGTTTATCTTTTACATGTTATTTGGGGCTCATTTTCTCATAGGAAAAAATAATTATAAAAGGGGTTAGATTCCCAGGCCAGCATCAATACTCAATTAAACTTATAATATGGTTGGACTACATTAAGTGCTTCCAGGAAGCAGCTCTCCAATTGTGGCCTTTGATCCACTAGAAGCAGGTGTTTCCAAGTCAAGTGTCCACAAATCATTTCTTTTTTTGTAACCCTAGCACAGAATATAGTTTCTGGTACATAGTAGGTGCTTAATAAATTTTGGGTGGATTTTTTTTAAAATCAGACTGGAGCTTCCACTGGTATATAGAAGACTCAGTAAGAAAACTATCTCTACCAATACAGATCAGTACCTGCTCAGCAATGTAAGTCTTACAGAGCCATCTGCCACAATGAGGGGTAAAGTGACTTGTCCCAGGTTATATAACCATTAGATGTCAGTTCTAATGGTAGTTCTCTATTTTCTATGAAATACTGCCTCTCAAATTCATATTAACTGGTAAAATATAATTTATATTTGCAGCACAATTAGATTCACAAAATATATTCTTCATAAGCACTCTTATAAGAGATAGAGTGGGTAATACTAGATTAGGCCCACTTTACAGATAACTATGGTGTACAAGTTAGCAGCATTAAGTGGTTTAGCCAAAGACAAAGACAAAGCTAGCAAGAGACTAATCTTCTGACTTCAAGGCCAGCATTCTTTCCTCTACTAACCAGACTCAAGAAACAGTCTTTGGCAGGAAAGAGTCTGTGGTAATAATTGTGACCATTTATAGTATATGAGTGGATATTCCTTGAGTATATATAGAGCAGGTACATTTAAAATTCTTTGTATACATATCCTTGTGACTCCCACTTTCCCATGTCCATTTCTCACCAT
Source organism: Sarcophilus harrisii (assembly GCF_902635505.1). Lineage (NCBI taxonomy): Eukaryota > Metazoa > Chordata > Mammalia > Dasyuromorphia > Dasyuridae > Sarcophilus > Sarcophilus harrisii. The sequence goes on along the minus strand of NC_045427.1, from coordinate 191,144,419 downwards.
TCCTTGCCTCCCACTTTCCAAAGTGTATGTGTGTGTGTGTCTGTCTTTCTGTCTGTCTCATAACTGCCTCCTTAGAAACTTAGTGGTCTGCCACCAAGATTAGGGGTGAAGAGGAAGAAGGGGCAATGCAAGAAAGGTAGCTCAAATGTAAATGATCTCTGGACCAAAAAAGGAGGTGGGGAATCACCTGTGAAACTAAATGTTTAAGCTGGATTTTATTACCTTCCAGAACACTTTTAGAAAATAAGGCTCATTTTGTTTCACTTTTTCCATGCAGTGAAAGTGCTGATCCATTTAATTGTTCCTTACACCTAAAATTCTATCCCCCAATTTTATAACCTTTGTATCAAATCCCCTCCCAATGATCTTGGTTTTATTGTGTTTATGTGTATATGCATGTATTTGTATATGCATATACACAAAAATGTGTATACAGAGATACATACAAATGTGTATGCATATGTGTATGTATGTATGGTATGTTGTCCCCTGGCACAAAGCATAAGCTTCTGGAGAGCAAGAATTATTTCATTTCTGCCTCTGTATATTTAGTGCTAAGCAGCTGAGAGCTACAAAATAATGTTGATTGATGGCTGCTTGCAAGAGTCACCAAAATGATGTTTGGAAATTTGATTTTTTAGGAAGTATGCTTTTCTTAGATTTCTAGAGGGTATTTAGATGATGAATTTATTATACTTTTTTAGTTGCCCCAGGCAAAGGTTCTTAATCCAAGGCTCATAAAGGTGCTGGCTGTTGTTTTTAGGTAATATGCTGAAACCATATATAGATATATATAGATGGATGGAAGGATGAATGGATACATATATACATACATACACACACGCATATATATATATATAAAAATATAAATAATTGGGTTTTTTTATGCTTTGTACTTTATTTCACAGATTTAAAAACATTATTTCCAAGTGAGGTCTGTATGCTTCACCAGAATGCCAAAAGAATTTATGGAATACAAATACACACACATACATATACACACACACACACACACACACACACACACTCACACTTTCTCTCTTTCTCTCTCTCTCACACACACATAAACATAAAAGTTAAAAACTCATGCTCTTGGATTTAGTCTTGGAGGAAAATACATTTTTAAAAAGAAGAGTGGAAAACTTTTTTTAAAGGGTTCTGTTTCTTTTCAAGAACACTCTTTTTTAATCCAGATTCTTAAATTAAGATATAGAAAAGTGTTATATCTTTTGTGAATAATTTATCCCTTTAGCAAGAAAAAAAAAAGTTCATCTTTTTAAGACTTACAAGTATGTAAGCAGCTAGTTAGCAGTTCAGCAATTGAGCTCCACCTAGAAAACAGAATCATAGAAATAGACTATTTTTAGAATTGATTGTTTTAAGAACATCATCCAAACTCATTATTTCACTGAGAAATAAACTGAGGCCCAGAGAAAGGAAGTTATTGCTCAAGGTCACAGAGCTAGTTCTTTAGAATGCTGAAATGTATGTTCATCTGCTCCCATCTTGATTTATTTTCCCTTAATTAAGAACTTATTTATATATTTGCAAAGAAACATTATACTCTAAGAGGATCTAAATTCTTTTATCCATGTATCTAATAATTTGTAGATGAAGGGAACCACAGTAAATCACAGATGTTCGATATATTCGTATTTTCACAAATGATAAAATAAAAGAGGAAAAAAATCCCAGCACTGATTCTCACAAATGGTTTTTCCCCAGTCCTGCATAAAGAGGTATCTTCACATGGATTATCTCTTTCAGTTTCAAGAAACTGGCTGAAGGCCTTATAACATGGGAATGGATTATGTAAGAATTAAATATTCTAGGACATTACAGTTTCTCACCCTTTGGTAAAGTGAGAATGGTCTCTCTACTTTTCCTAAAGCATTTTTATATATAATATATAAAAAATCCTTTAAGCAGAACCCATTATTAACCCACAGAAAACCTCAGCAGCATAAGATATTATAAAAAGAATATATGAGGAGGCAAGCGAGACAGCCTAGTTAGACAGGGCTGGAAAAAAGAATTAGAGGAGGCCAAAAGATAGGGATTCTAGTCTTAGTCCTGCCAATAAGAAGCTGAATATCCTCAAGCAAGTCCCTTCCCCTCTCTGGGTTCTGAGAACACACAATGACAATGATAATAATAATAATAATACAATACCTACCTTGGAGAAGATTCACTTGGAAGAACACAACTCTTAAGTAAACATTAAAGTGCTTCATCATTATTATTAGATCCTATCTAAAAATAGCTTTCAGCCCCAATATTCTATGATTCTGCTTTTATCACTCAAGTGCTATAAGCAAATAATGGCCTATTCTAACAGAGCGACATGTTACGTCATGTTGTTGCCCTCTCCTCCAGTAAGGTGGCGAGCCCAGAGCTTGAAGAAAGAGACAGGATGCACGATACGGTCCAAGAACCAAGTATCTTTATAGTCCTTGCAGACGCTCCACTGGGAGTAAATAATCAGGCTTTTAATAAGTGCCTATTAGCACTAGGCGCCGGGAGCGCAAAGACAAAATCAAGTAGTTCCCAGCCTAGTCTCTCTGAAATGAATGAAGGGAAGCCTCCAGCCAAAGGACCGGAGACGGTGGGGAGAGGCCGTTTCTCCGCCGCCCGGACACCGCTCTCTCCCCACGCCTCATCGCCCTCCTTCGGCTCCAGAAGCCACACAGCCGCAACCCCGCTCACCCCGGCGGCGAGCCGCCACGTCTGGGACGCGTTCTCAGCGCCGGCCTTTGACTACCTATTGGCAGATTCGCGCAGGGAGCAGGGAGCCGGGCCGGGATGCAAGCAGCAGCTGTCGCAGCTGGGAAGAACTCGGCCGCGCGAGCCTCTAGATATCGGGAGGGGAGAAAAGCAGGCCGCCGACCTTGGGCTTCTCTGTTCCCAGATGAACCTGACCTAGACAACCCGGGCTCCCTCCCACTCCACCCTGACCCTCCCAAAGTCCGAACCTGTTCTCGGTCTTCTTCGGGAAAGCCGGCGGACAAGGGCATGGGGGTAGCAGACGCAAGACGCTCGGGCTGAAGCCGGCCTCCCGCCCACTGGCGATAGCTAGAGTCCCTGCGTGGTGGGGGTGCCGGCGGTGAGCGCTCTGGCCGCCGGCAAAGGGCAGGGGGAGGGGAAGGGGCGAGAAGGGGGGCGGGGGGGAGACGGAGGATGTGGAAGCGCTAACAATGCGGCGGAAGGTTCACCGGCGGGGACCCCCGCCCCAGCCCTTTCAAAGGACAGACGGCCGGCCCCCCAAAGAGCCCCTTTAACCCACTCCTCCGCCCAAATACACAAACCCGTTCTCAGGGCAGTCAAGGCCCAAGGCAAACGCTGCCCCCCGCCCGCCCGCCCGCCCGCCGCGGGGACGGCCGGACTGCGCCAAGCTGCAGCCCCAGCCTCGGGCTCCCTCAGCCTCTGCTCCGGACGCGACCGAGCAAGCCATCGCGGAGGCGGGCGGGCGGGCGGGCGGCGAGACTGACGGACAGGCTCCCCCGAAGGCGTCCGCACTGCGCATACAAAGGGGCCCGAGCGGCCGCTCCTTGCTTTACCTGAGGGTTTGCCGCAGTCGTGCCGGGGCGGGCGCGGGCGCGGGCACGGCCTCCGCGGGGCTGCGCAATCTTCTGCCTCGGTGTGTCTCCCTCCCGAGCGGACACTGCAGCAGCTGCCCCTCCCGCCGCCGCCGCCCCTCCTCCGGGCACCGACTGCTCCCCACGCCCCCCTGCTCTCGGCGCGCGCAGGCCCGGGCTCCGGGCTCAGCGCGCGCCGCCACGGGCTCTGCCTCGGGCGTCCGCGGCGGTTCTCGTTCTAGTACCCTCCCTTAAAACGTTAGGGGCGAGGGGGGGAGAAAAAGAGGAGTGAGGAGAGGGGCGACGAATGAAAAGGGAAAGGGAGGGGGGGGAGCTGCGAATCTGAGCACAAAGGCGCCATGAAGCGTCGCCGGCCGGGCTGCAGCCCTCGCCTTTCGAGACCCCCGCCTGGCCCCCACCCCTCTGAGCGCGAGCGCAGCTCCCCCTGCTGGCCAAAGGCGCGAAGAGCCGAGCAGGAGCGAGCATCTATTCCCGATCCAGCTCCGCTTACCTTCCTCCTCTAAACCGGCCCTCCCTTAAAGAAAATCATGGCATCTAAGACGGGAAGCCTTGTGAGGGAAAAGAGCTACAGCTGGATGCAGGCTGGCTCTCCCATTTGTTGACGGCCTTTGGCCGAGTCAGAGGCCTGGTTTAGGTTCTATGAGCAAGACATGAAATAATGATTGGCACACTGCTTTTCTTCATCAGTCCCCTGCCCCTTCCCGGTCCTGGTGAGGCAGAAATGTGTTTTCTGGCTCCAGATGTCATTTTCTGATGACTCAGATTCGTCTCATCCGGCAATCATCTCTCTAGAAATGACAAGAGACAAGAAACGAGCGGCTGCGATGGTGATGATGAAGCCCAAAATGTCAGAGCTGGAAAAGGTCGTCTGGCACAACCTCTTGATTTTAAAGAGAATAATAATGATGAAAATAGCTAACATTGATCCATTATTTTAAGGTCAATCAGTCAACAAGCATTTATGTGCCAGGCAGCAAAGCACTTGACCTACATAATCTCATCTGATCAGTGATGGCAACTAACTCCCAAAGGGAGAAGGTGATTTTTGAAAGGTCACATAGAAAGTCTGTATCATCAGAACAGGGACCAGTAAAGCAACTTCTATCTTCGCCCTTCTGCTTTTTCGGAATGACCTAACTATTTGGATGATCTCCTCGAAGAGATAACTATGGCACTCTTGCCTCAGAAGCCTTCCTGGCTCCCTATTGCCTACTAGAATTTGACTACTGCCTGTCTTTCTAGGCTAATTACATGTTATTAACCCCAAATACGCTCTTTTCTTCATAAGGATGGCCTATTTGCTGTTTCCTAATCATAATATCTTATTTCCCATCTCCATGCTTTTGAAATGGCTGAATTTCTAGAGTGGAATGTTCTCCTCCTACACTTCTTCCTCCTCATACTGCTGTCATTCTTTCAAGAGGCCATTCTTAATTTTCACTATTGTTAGGGACCCCACTCCTCTCCACATTCCCTATGGAGAGGATATATCTTGCATTACCTACCTGGGAATCCAATCTGTTTTCCTTTTTTTTGATGGAGTTTAATCAATGGTCTTTTATGAGACTAGAGCCTATGATTCCTAAGAAATCTCTGCTTCATTAATACAGGATCCAGCTCACATTAATATCTGTATCCAGATACACAGAAAAAAGGAAAAACAACTTCCTTTTTATCCTACTAATGATTTCATTGGCATAGAAAACTCCTGGCAAGAGTTTTCTCTATACCAGTGATGATCAGCAATTACTCTACCTCTTAAAGTCACAGTTTACTTTGAGTACGAGGATAGTCAGTAGATTATTTAGAGTATTCAAGCCAATGTGTGTGTGTGTCACAAATTAGACTCAAACATAAGCCTTTTTGACTTGTAGACTGCAAACCAACCTGCCTTTTGGACACAAAAGGTATTGAATAAATGCTAATTAATTGATTGACTTCTTGATTGGTTGATTTGAGGAATTGCTCCATTGGGTTTAGCTCTCAAGCTATCCATTCCTTCTCATCCTGTGCTATTTATTTTTGGATTCTTGTTATCACATGAGACAGTGAAATACAGCATAAATAGCACTGTATTTGGAGTCAGAGAAGCTCAGCTTGAATACAAGTTCTAATATGTATTGCTTGTTTGATGTAGAATGCAAATTATGACATCTCTGGCCTTAAAGTCCCTCATCGATAAAAATGATAGAATTTAACTAAATGGTCTCTAAGGCTTCAAGATCTTCAGGTATAAGTCTTGATCCTTAATGAAATCCTCCAGTGAACCTCTCCCCAAATGTTGCAGACCTTCCTCTGATTCTTTTAATATGCAGATAATATCAATAGAATGTCCTGTGCTTTAGCTACATGACTGGATAGCATCCTATTATAGTCAGAATTGCCCTTGATAATTCTATCATGTTGATCTTTGTCTACCTTATGCTAAAGCCTGCTCAGCTTCAGCTTGTGTCCTGTCATTCATATTTTAGACCCCTTGTCATTTAATATCTTATGAGATCATAGTATTCTTAAATTTGTAGTCATATAGCATCACTAGAGAATCGCCGTGTTAAAGATATGGACTTTGGCAGAAGTGAATGATTTTGGATAACCACAAGCTCTACTTCCTATTCAGTTTGGGGCTTAGCTCATGGTTCATCTTCAAAGTCTATGAAAGATACAGGTACAAAAATCCTATTAAAGTAAGAGCACTGTGCTTAAAGGTCAGAAGATCTTCCAAGTCTGGGCTCTAACACTGAGAAGCAATATTAGTGTCTTTTAACTCCTCTATTACTCCCATATGAATATAATGATGCTTGTATTACCTACTGCCCATTCATTATGCACAAGAGGTAGGCAGAAAGATTTCCTTTTATAAGGAAGAGAAGAACATCAGAACTGGAATTAGAAGAACAGAAGGAAACAAATATTTAAATATCTACCATATTAGCATCTAGGTAGCACAATAGATAAGAGTCCAGGTCTGGGGTTAGCATTAATTTATGTAAGTCCAGGTTTTTCTGAAATCTACCTGCTCATCATGTCTTATAGAAAAATATTATTCCATTACATTAATATGCCACAATTTGTTCATCCATTCTCTAATTAATGAGTATCCCCTCGATTTCCAATTCTTTGCCACTACAAAGAGAGCTGCTATCAACATGTTTGTACACATGGGTTCTTTTCCATTTTTTATAGCATTTTTTTTAGGATAGAAACCTAGTAGAGGTATTACTGGCTCAAAAGGTATTCAAAGGGAATGGGAGGAAAAAATGGAAATCAAAATATTATAAAAATAAATGTCAAAAGGGAATAAATATTTTTAAAGAGAAAGTTTTTTTAATGTTTTTATTATTATAGCTTTTTATTTACAAAACATATGAATGGGTAATTTTTTCAACATTGACTCTTGCAAAACCTTCTATTCCAAATTCTCTCCTCCTTCCTGCTCCCTCCTAGATGGCAGGTAGTCCAATAATACATATTAAATATGCTAAATCTAATATATATATATATACATATTTATAGTTATCTTTACACAAGAAAAATCGGATCTAGAAAGAAAGAAAAAACCTGAGAAGGAAAACAAAGTGCAAGCAAACAATAAGAGAAAGAATAGAAATGCTATGTTGTGTCCCACACTCATTTCCCATAGTCCTCTCCCATTACTGAACAATTGGAACTGGTTTGAATCATCTCAGTTTTGAAGAGAGCCACATCCATCAGAATTGATCATCATATAGTCTTGCTATTGCGGTGTATAATGATTTCCTGATTATGCTCATTTCACTTAACATCAATTAATGTAAGTCTCTCCAGGCCTCTAGGAAATCATACTGTTGGTCATTTTTTATAGAACAATAATATTCCATAACATTTATACACCACAATTTATTCAGCCATTCTCCAGTTGACGGGCATCCATTCAGTTTCAAGTTTCTTGCCACTAAAAAAAAGAGCTGCCACAAACATTTTTGCACATGTGGGGGTCCCTTTCCTTCCTTTAAGATCTTTTTGAGATATAATCCCAGTGGTAACACTGCTGGGTCAAAGGATACGCACAGTTTGATAACTTTTTGAGCATAGTTCCAAATTACTCTCCAGAATGGTTGGATCTGTTCACAGTTACACTAATAATATATGTGTCCCAGTTTTCCTACAATCCCTCCAAAATTTGTCATTATCTTTTCCTGTCATCTTGGCCAATCTGACAGGTGTGTAGTAGTATCTCAGTTGTCTTAATTTGCATTTTTCTGATCAATAGTGATTTGGAGCACCTTTTCATATGACTAGAAATAGTTTCGGTTTCTTCATCTGAAAATGGTCTATTCATAGGCTTTGACCATTTATCAATTGAAGAATTACTTAATTTCTTATAAATTTGAGTTAATTCTCTATATATTTTGGAAATGAGGCCTTTATCAGAACCTTTGAATGTAAAAGTTTTCCCAGTTTATTGCTTTCCTTTTAATCTGCCATACTAGTTTCAAATTTTCCCAGCAGTTTTTGTCAAGTAATGAATTCTTATCCCAACAGCTGGGTCTTTGGGTTTATCAAACACTAGATTGCTATAGTTATTGATTATTTTGTCCTGTGAACCTAACCTATTCCATTGATCAGCTAGTCTATTTCTTAGCCAGTATCAAATGGTTTTGATGTCTGCTGCTTTATAATATAGTTTAGGTCTGGTACAGCTAGGCCACCTTCATTTGATTTTTTTTTTCATTAATTCCCTTAAAATTCTTGACCTTTTGTTCTTCCAGATGAATTTTGTTGTTATTTTTTCTAGTTCAGTAAAAAAGTTTCTTGGGAGTTTAACTGGTATAGCACTAAATAAATGGGTTAGTTTAGGTAATATTGTCATCTTTATTATATTCACTAGACCTATCCAAGAGCACTTGATATTTTTCCAGTTGTTTAGATCTGACTTTATTTGTGTGGAAAGTGTTTTGTAGTTTTACTCATATAGTTCCTGACTTTCCCTTGGTGGATAGATTCCCAAATATTTTATACTATCGACAGTTATTTTAAATGGAATTTCTATTTGTATCTCATGCTGTTGGATTTTGTTAGTCATGTATAAAAATGCTGATGATTTGTGTGAATTTATTTTGTATCCTGCAACTTTGCTAAAGTTGTGGATTATTTCTAATAGCTTTTTAGTTGATTCTCTGGGGTTCTCCAAATATACTATCATATCATCTGCAAAAAGTGATAATTTAGTTTCCTCATTATCTATTCTAATTCCTTTAATCTCTTTTTCATCTCTTATTGCCAAAGCTAGTATTTCTAATACAGTATTGAATAGTAATGGTGATGGTGAGAAACCTTGTTTCATCCCTATTGGAAATGGTTCCAGTTTATCCCCATTACATATGACGCTTACTGATGGTTTTAAATATAGCAACTCTTTTTTTTAAATTATTATTATTTTTGTTTTTTGTTAAGGCAATTGGGGTTAAGTGACTTGCCCAGGGTCACACTGCTAGTAAATATTAAGTGTCTGAGACCAGATTTGCACTCAAGTCTTCCTGACTTCAGGGCTGGTGCTCTATACACTATACCACCTAGCTGCCCTGATAGTTTTAAATTGATGCTATTGACTATTTTAAGGAAAAGTCTATTTACTCCTATACTCTCTAGTGTTTTTAATAGGAATGGGTGTTGGATTTTATCAAATGCGTTTTCTGCATCTATTGAGATAATCATATGGTTTTTGTTAATTTGGTTACTGATATAGTCAGTTATGCTAATAGTTTTCCTAATATTGAACCAGCCCTGCCTGCATTCCTGTTTGGTCATGGTGTATTATCCAGGGGATGATTTCCTGTAGTCTGTAATCTTAAAGAGAAAAGTTTTTTAACTCCAATTTCTAAATTTCTTTTATTTGGGGCTGTATATTTTATTTATGCAATTTATTTATATCACAATTTTAGTTTAAAATAACTGAAATTATCCATTTTGCATTTCAACATTGTTCTCACTTTTTAATGTAGTTTAAGATCTGATACTACTTAATCTACTTCCTTTACATCTTTTTTCCCTGGTTTTTCTAACTCAGTGAGAATTTTTTAATAATTTAATTGGGACAACATTGAATAGCTTAGTTAGGTAAAACTGTCATTTTAAAAAATTATGTTGTTTTTACCAAAAGTTTTACTTTTTTAGAATCACCCATACTCAACTCGACCCAAGTCTTTCTTTCAAACTACCCAAGTATCAGAAGAGTACTGATACTATTTTTACATATAAGTAAACAATTTAACCTTATTGAATTCCTTTTAGTCTTTAATGTTTACCGTAATATTTCTCCCAGATGTTATATGTTGTATTTTCTCTTAAGTTCTAATGTTTTTTGTCACAAATCCTTGAAAGTCATTGAGTTCATTTAAATATCTTTTCCCCCCATTTAGTATTATATTTCATTTTGCTGAGTAAATTACCTTTGGTTATAATTCCAGCTCCTTTGCTCCATAGAAATATAATATTCAAACTCACAATCCTTCAACATTAGTTAACTTCTAGATTTTGTGTGATCCTTATTGTAACCATGATATTCAATTGTTGTTATTGTTGCTTCCAATATTTTCTCTTTAATCTGTGAGCTTTGAAACTTGTCTACGATATTCCTGTAAGCTTTACTCCTGAGATCTTTTCAAGTGAAGATCAATGGAATTTTTTTTTTTTTTTTATTTCTCCTTTGTCTTCTTATTTTAGAACTTCAGGACAATTTTCCTTAATAATTCTTTACAACATTTTATTAAGTTTTTTTCTTTGTTATCATTATTTTCAGGTAGTCAGACTATTCAGATATTATTTCTCCTCAATCTGTTCTCCAGATTACTTATTTTTCTGAGAAGGTATTTTATATTCTCTATTTTTTTCATTCTTTAGATTTTTTTTTTTATTGTTTATAGGTGTCTTAAAATGTCATTAACTTCCCTTGGCCTGATTCTAACTTTCAAGGAATAGTTTCTTTACTGAGTTTTGATTCTCTATTTCAAGTTAATTGACTTTCTTTTCATAATTTTCTTGGATTGTTCTTATTTTTTTTTTCTAATTTTTCCTCCATCTCTCATATTTGATTTTTAAAGTTCTTAAGTTCTTCCAAGGATTCTTTTTGTGCTTGAGACTATTCAATGACTCTCATTGAAAAAGAAGTAACTTTTTAAAAAATTCATTGGCTTCTTCTGAATATAAACCCATATCTTCTCTATCCCCATAATATCTATCTATGGTTGGGTTCTTTCTGTTTGTTTTGTTTTCAGCAAATTCTAGTCTGAAGTATGGAATCTCAATCTTGGGCTCTCTCCTCTACTTCTAAGCCACAGCCAGTGCCGTGCCCCCAGTCAAGCTGTCCCTCAAATGATCTTTCCCCCTTCTGTCCCTCAGGAGGCTACAAACTGCAGCTGTTCTCTCTGCTTTGGAACTCAAATCCAGGTATTCTGCTCTCCTGCAGGTGCCCACAACCAGCAGGGACCCTGTTGCACTGATGCTGTACTTACTACACCTCCTCCCCCGCAGCAAGGGCCCCAGACACTGCTGCCATCTCCTCTGTTTGGTGCTTCATAGCAAGGGAAGGTGCTTTTCCTCTCAGCAGACCCCACACAATGGGTGAGATGAAATTTCTAAGGCTAAAACTGAAGCTGCCTCCCTATCCCAGATGCCCTTAGGATTTGTGGCTTGTTGATTCTTCAGAGTAGGTCTGGAACTATTTACACTTCACTCAATCTGAATGGTCTTTTTTTTTTTTTTTAAGAAAATTTGGAGACCCAAAAGTTTTCTGATCTATTTGGCCACCTTTCATTTAAAGAATTCTCTCTTCAGGCTGGTAGTTCTGAAAACCTACTCACATTGGGAATGGGTTAAATAGAGAATAATTCATGGTTGGTTAGTTAATGTCATTTATTCTCAAAGAGGACCAAAAGGGCATCACTCTGTTATTGTCATTAGTGTGTCCAACTGTGGCTGATCAGACCAATAGAAGCTTAGAATGCTTTGGCACATAATCCTTGTGAACATTTGGGGTGGATTGTCTAACTTTACACAATTCACATTTCTTCTGGATCAGTTCAATTCTGCTTTGCTCACAGATTAGCACCTTGTCTGATGAGGGCACACATGCTGGGCAGTCCTGTGCCAGTGTCTCCCACGTCATACAATCGATTCTAAAGTTCTTAGAGTGTCCTTGTATCATTTCTTCTGACTACCTTGTGAGCTCTTGTGTGTATGAGTTCTCCATAAAATAGTCTTTTTGATAAATAAGCGTACATTTGGCATTTAGACAAGTTAAACCAAGTGTTCTCTCTGCAGCAGAATTTGTACTCTCCAATTTAGTTTGAGAAAGGACCTCAGTATCTGGTATCTTACACTACCAGGTGATCTTCAGAATCTTCCCAAGACAATTCAAATGAAAGCAATTCCGTTTCCTGGCATGGTGCAGCTGTACTGTCCAGGTTTCACAGGAGTACAACCATGAGGTCAGTTCCAATTTGGTAGTCAGTCTAATAGCTCTCTTCTCCCACACTTTCCCTCCAAGCCTCCCAAGGTAGCTCTTGAGCTTTCCCAGGCACCCCGGGGGTGAAACAAGACTGTGTGCCTACTCCCATGCTTTTTAGCATGATGTTTTTAGCCAGGATGTCAAATGGCTTCAATGAGGCATCAAAGTCAGTTATTACACTAATGGTAAATTCTTCAACTTGAAAAGGCTACAAACCAAAACTAAAGTGAATGCATTTTTGTTTGTAAGATGATTGTGCGCTCAATGCAGCCTCCAAAGCTGAGATGAAATAAAGGATGGATCAATTTTCTGCTGTTTGTGCCAATTCTGGCCTAAAAATTAACACCGAGAAAATGCAGGTGCTCCATCAACCAGCACCACACCATCCTTATGTTAGTGGAACCATCAGGTACAGCAAATGGAGACATTTTGAATGCTATGAATAAGTTAACTTACCTTAACAGTATACTTTCCAGGGAATATTACATATATATATATGTGTGTGTGTATACATATATATATATATATATACATATACGTGTGTATATATATGTATATGTATATCTTTACATATGTATATGTATATATATGTTGTGTGTGTATATATAACATAAAGGCTATAGACTTTTCAAAATCTATAAAGAAATAAGGGGGCAAGGAATAAAAAAGTGGGAGTATAGAAGGGTGTATAGATTAATAAGAGTGTTATAAGGCCTGTGGATTAATGGGAATGAGATAAAGAGGGGGTAAAAGGTAGAGTGAGAAGATAAGAGAGGGATCCATGGGTGAGGGAAGGTTATGTAACAGCATGGCAAGTTAAATTATTGTTACTGTTGTTGCTATTGTTGGTTCATCACGATTTTGCTAGGTGATGCCCTGACATGCAAGTGAATGAATTTAAGTGAGGGAGGGCTATGCAAAGTCACTTGCCTCATTTTCCCTTCCAGAACCACCTGATTCCAGTGGCCAGATATAGATCAAGAAGACTAAATATGGCTCTGGAAGTATTGGAGATCTTGCCTTTTTAAGCTAAGATATTTAATGACAGGCCACACCCATCTATGATTAAGGGTATATAGCAAGTGAAGTTAACAATGACCTTTTTCATCTAGTCAAAAAAAAAAAAAAAGAATCTGAATAAATAACTCTGGGAGGGAAAGACCTTCAGGGTTTTTGACCAAACCAAAAATGATTACTATTTACTTTCACTGTGAGTCAATTAGAACCCAAACTAGAATTTGTTGGGATTAGGCTTTAATGAGAGTCAGTGATTTGGAGTTTAAGGAATTTTCCTTAAGAAAGAAATCTAGACAGTAAACCCAAGATACCTAGGGAGGGTTCAGCTAATAAGCAAACAAACCATGACAACAAATAAATAAAAGATATCCCAGTAAATAAAAGATATTCCTTTTTTAGAGGGAAGGAAGGAAGGAAGGAAGGAAAGAAGGAAGGAAAAAAGGAAAGAAGGAAGGAAGGAAGGAAAGGAAGGAAGGAAGGAAAGGAAAGAATGAAAGGTAAAATGAAGTAGGTGGGGAGAAGATAAGGAAGGCATCAAGGAGTGGGGGAGGTTAAGTAATAGCAAGGCAAGTTAAAGAGTAGAATTATTGTTGTTTGTTCATTCTTGAAGAGGATCATGACATCACCTCCCTCTGTGTGTGTTTGGGGGGGGGGGGGGGTGGGGGGGGGGGGGGGGGGGGGGGAGTTTGGGGGAGATGTCTGTACATATGTATGTGTGTGTATATGTGTGTATATGGATATGTGTGTAGGGAGGTGTGCTAGTGTGTATGTATATATATATTATGTGTGTATATGTATATATACATAAATATATCCTTGATTAACTGTTGCCTGTTTGGGAGAGGTGGGAGAAAGGAAAGGAGAAAAAAAGTTCATAGCAAAGGACAAAAGAAACATAAGGAAGCAAAGAAAAGATGAATAGTCAGGACTATTGTAATGCCGGAGAAACTGAGCAAGACAGAGATTAAAGAACAATTCAATAGTTTATTAAATGGAGAGATTTACTGGGACCAAATGGATCTTGGTCCCAGGACTGGACGAGACTATAGTGTCAAAAAATCCAGAGAATAAGTTTCAGAGGACAAGCTTTTTCATAGGATAACAAGAACAATGGCATAATGGGAGAGGTAACTGGATGGGGATAACCTAATGGAGGGGGGAGGCCCCTAGGATGACACAATGGAAGGTTCTAATGACATCTAAAATGGATAAACTTATCCTGTCAAATATTAAAGATATAAAACCTTTATCTCATCAACCATTTAAGAAGGAATGATTATAGCCTGGGGTTTGGGGGCAGAGCAACTGAGGTAGATCTTTATCTAATCAAACATTAAGAGGCAAAGGTTATAACCTGAGTCAGAGTAACTAAATAGGACAATGGGGAAACTAGGTCAAGACATCAAAAGGGAACTTTGGCACAACACTATAATGTCCATTATTATTTATCCTTTCTTGAAATGGAAATTTATTGTTACATAGGAATCCTATCTGATGTTCTATAGGGCGCATGACAATGTTTTGTTTTTCTTTTTTCTTTCTTTTTCTTTTTTTTCTTTAAGTTTTAAATAAATGTTTAAAAAATTATCTTTATTTTCAAAGCAATTTGTTGATACTCCTTTTTTGCATTATTATCACTATTTATCCTTCCCACCACTGCCCTTCCCTGAAAAAGAGACTTCTAACCAAGAAAACAGTCCAACAAGACAAATTCACTCATAGGCCATCTGTAAATATATATATATCCCATTCTACCCTTTATCTCCCTGATAAGAGGAAGAAAGGAGGAGTGTTGTGCCACAGTTCTCTTTTAATGTCCTGACCCAGTTTCCCTAATTGTCCTATTCAGTTACTCTGCCTCAGGTTATAACCATTCCCTCTTAATGTTAAGACAAAGGTCTTATATCTTAGACCTTAGGCTATAATCATTCCCTTTTAATGTTTGATGGGATAATGGTCTTTATTCATTTTAGACATCATTAGAATATCAGGAACCTCTCCAGTACCTCCCATTATGTCATCCAAGGTGTCTCCCCCCCATTAAGTCAGCCCCATCCAGGTACCTCCCCCATTATGTCACTGTTTTTGTTACCCTATAAAAGAATCTTGTATCTAACATTTGCTGCTGGATTCTTTGAGACTATAGCCTCGTTCAGCCCTGGGAACAAACTATGGATCCACTTTGGTCCCAGTAAATCTCTGCCATTTAATAAATTATTAAATACTCTTGAATCTCTATCTTGTTCAGTTTCTACAGCATTACAGGAGGAGATATAGTAAATTTTCAAAAGTGATGGCTGATCACTTCATGGATTGAAGTTTTGATGTTTTTCCTCTATTTTGTTGTGATAATTATATAAACTGTTCTTCTAGTTTTACCCACATTGCTCTGCATTATTGCATATAAATTCATGAAAAGCCCCCTAAAACTCACTAACCTCTCCTGCCCCTGGAAAGTTTTGAAGGACATTAACCTATCTATAGTAACGGTGGTTAAGCTGTAAAATCACCAAGTTCTTTTTCAGACAGGTCTTATAATAAATTGTTACTTGCTTATTGATTTAAATTATTTTGTAGTACCTAAAATACACCTATAATCAAAACCCAAAATTCAAAGACAATATCAAATTATTATTATTTTTAATTATCTATGGTTTTCATTCCACAATTCTCCTCTTTTCATCTATTACAATGAAAAATCAAGGATTGTCTGAGAGAGGTGATGCAAGCACAAAGGCAACAGCAGCTCTATCCCTATCTTAACCAAAATGCTTATTTGTGAAACATATATGATAATGATTCCTGAAACAAACCAGTATATATAAGAAAAAGACAATAACTGTTTGCCTTTAGATTTCAGCCAGTGTACCTGAGTCATGTATGCCAAAAGGATTGATTAATTGGTAATAGATATTGTTAGATTCTGCCACTTACTGGTTAATGGTTACTCTAATGATCAGTTTCCTTATCAGCAAAAGGAAAGAGTTTATTCGATAAGGTGTTCTTAACTCGTAGTCTGATGAAGCCTGAGAACTCCTTCTTGGAAAAATGTTTATAAATAATCCAGGAAATGCTAAATGACAATTAAAAGTTAATGAAAATTAAAATGTAATTTTTCTTATCCAAGTTCATGGATCCTTTGAGATCAACCAAGATACCTTTTTGGGATTCTTGGAAAAATACCCCTAAACTAGATGCTAAGGTTCCTTACAGCTCTAAACCCTAAGACCCAATATATTTTGTTACAGTATTTGGCACAAATCAGATACTTAAGGGAGATAGTAAGAATATAAATACTATAAAAATATATATTCATAATAAATGTACAATCTAATAAAATAACTAATTCAATCACACATATGATATACCTAAGACTGAACTTCCCAAAATTAGGAGCTTATTTCAATGACTGACTCCATAAATGCCTGATAACATTAACCTTATAGCCAAAATATATATGCTTAGTTAACTGATTCTATGAATCACCAATCTATCAGATGGTAGAATGGGAGGAAGCAATGCATCAAGGAGTTCTCCTCAACCTCCCCCAAATTAAACAAACAAAACCAATTCTCCAAAAAGATCTAGAAAATATATCAAATGGTGAAATCTAAAAAAACAAAAAACAAAATACCACATAACCCAGACTTTTCCTATAGAAATATGCAAAGCCCAATGCTAACATCAAGTATGAACTCAAGATGGTAAGATAGAAGAATGAACGAGGAGGAGGAAGAGGAGGAAAAGGAAGAAAAGAAAGAGGAGGAAGAATCCAATCACAAAGAAGCTATTATGGTAATAGAGAACTCAAGACACAAACCCAGAAAAGGCCAATGACTTTAAAATGATTTATAGCAAAACCTCAAAGAAAAAGAAAGTTTCGCATAAATACAACTAGAATTACTGGAAGAAATGAAGTAAGACATAATAATGAAATTTAATTTTTTTTTTTTTTTGCTAGAGGAAAAAGTGAAAAATAAATGAGAGCTATGAAAGAAAATATTGGAAAAAATGAACACTTTGACATAAGATATCTTACCTTACTCAGGCAAAAAAAAATGCCCTAAAAATTAAAATGAATCAAAATGAAGACAAAAGACTTTATGAGACAACAAGAAATATTAAAGTCAAAAGACTGAAAAAGGTAGAAGAAAATGTAAGATATTTCACAGTAAAAAAAAACTGATCTGAAAAACTCTAGTAAAAAATTAACACATTTTGAATTACATGTCATAACTAAAACAGAAGCTTAAGTATCATATTCCAAGAAATCTTAAAAGAAACTGTCCAGATCTCTTATAACTAGAGGGCAAAATAAAAGAGAAGTTACCCCCTGAAAGAAATGCCTATATGAAAACTCCCAGGAACATTATAGCCTAAATTCAAAGCTTCCACTTCAAATATAAAATACTGACAGCATGCAAAAAATATTCAAGTTCCAAAAAGCCTAAGTCAGAATAACACATGTTTTAGCAGCTAACTCTGTAGAAGAATGGTATTCCATATTCAAAAATGCAAAGATTATAGGCTTACAGACAAATATTACTAGTCCAGAAAAAAAGTGAGCATAATTCTACAGGAGTAATTGTTGTTTGTCCTTCTTTCTGGAAAAGAACCATGACATTCAGGAGGTGATACCATGATAACTAAGTGAATTAGTGAATTGGATTTGAATGAGGGAGGGCTGTGCAAAATCACCTGTCTCACTTTCCTCTTCAGAGTCATCTGGGTCCACTGGCCAGAGATAAAGGATGGAGATGGCCCTGGATGCAATGGGAGAACTTGGTCTTTTCAAGCTAAAGTCTTCAATATGTCTCAGTTTGACTGAGGCTGAATCCATTAAGTGATTCAGAGCAGCAACTGAGGCAAATTATCTTCTTTTTCAACTAGTCCAAAAAAAATCTAAATAAATAAAGGAATGAATTTGGGAGATGAAAACCCTCAGGGTTTCTGGTCAAAGCAGAATTTATACATTCAATCTGATTCAATCAAGACCCTAACAATGATTAAATGCAGCAGTAGGGTATTTTTGTGTGTGTGTGTGTGTGTGTGTGTTAATTTTTTTTTTTTATTTCATAGCTTTTTATTTACAAGTTATATATATGGGTAATTTTACAACATTGACAATTGCCAAACCTTTTGTTCCAATTTTTCCCCTCCTTCCCCCAACCCCCTCCCCTAGATGGCAGGATGACCAGTAGATGTTAAATATATTAGAGTATAAATTAGATACACAATAAGTATAGATGGCCAAACAGTTATTTTGCTGTACAAAAAGAATCAGACTCTGAAATAGTGTACAATTAGCCTGTGAAGGAAATCAAAAAATGCAGGCAGGCAAAAATATAGGGATTGGGAATTCAATGTAATGGTTTTTAGTCATCTCCCAGAGTTCTTTCACTGGGCGTAGCTGGTTCAAATCATTGCTGCTCCATTGGAACTGATTTGGTTCATCTCATTGCTGAAGATGGCCACGTCTATCAGAATTGATCATCATATAGTATTGTTGTTGAAGTATATAAGGATCTCCTGGCCCTACTTGTTTCACTCAGCATCAGTTCCTGTAAGTCTCTCCAGGCCTTTCTGAAATCATCCTGCTGCTCAACCCTAGCTGTGCAACCCTGGGCAAGTCATTTAACCCCAATTGCCTCAGAAAAAAAAAAAAAAGAAAAACTTAGCAACTCTGATTGGTGTGTTGACCAAGGATTAATGATAAAACATGCTACCTACTTCCTAGTGTATAGGTGAATGATTCAGAATACAGAATAAGAACATGTTTTTGCTCATGGCCAATTCTGTAATTTATTTTGCTCACCTATACCTGTTTGTAAATAGTTTTTCCCCCGTTTCCTAATTCTCATTGAGGTAGATAAGGAATAAGCAGGGGAAGTGGTAAAATATGATTTTTTTTTGCTAATTAGAAAATGTGAAGATCGCGTATTTTAAAATCAGCCAGAGTCAGGAATTCAGGTTAGGGGAAAATTGTCAGTCTTTATTCTCAGTGAAGAAGGATCGGAGGTGGAAGAGAATCGGCGATAGCAATGTGTGCAGCTGAGTCAAGAAGCTAGCTAGACCTGCAGCTACACGACCAGCAGCTAGGAGAAAAAAACCCAGGCCCAATCTCTCCCAGCTTCTCTTCCTGTTCCTCTCTCTGCCTCCACCCACCAAAATCGTCATTTCCTATACAACACATCAGGACTTGCACGGAGAGTGGGCAGGGACCATTCTTTATCCAATCATGTATATTAATAGAGTATAGCCCAATTACTATTTAGCCTCACTTACTTGGGACCTCAGTGCATCAACTCAAATCTCAGCCCATTAGAAGAAAAAAATATATAATTTTTTGAAAAATTTCTACTATTTGACAGGCACTACAGGAGATAGTAGGGATATGAACACAAAAAAATTCATAATGAATACACAACCTAATAAAATAATAAATTCAGTCATACATATGAAGTATCTTGAACTTGTCAAGATTAGGAGCATAACAGAATGACTGACTCCATAAATGCCTTCAGGAAAGGGATCAACATTTTCCCCAGTAGGCATCCCCAGCATGTAGTACCATGCTTTGAACATCACTTCTTTTTCTTTTTTTTCCTTTTTTATAAAGCCTTTTATTTTCAAAACATATGCATGGATAATTTTTTAACACTGACCCTTGCAAAACCTTGTGTTCCAAATTTCCCCCCTTTCCCTTCCCCTTCTCCCCTAGATGGCAAGTAATTCAATACATGCTAAACATATGCAATTCTTCTATACATATTTCTATAATTATCATACTGTACAAGAAAAATCAGATCAAAAAGAAAAAGAATGAGAAAATAAAATCTAAGCAAACAACAACAAAAAGAATGAAAATACTATGTTGTGATCCATACTCAGTTCCAACAGTCCTCTCTCTGGGTGTAGATGGCTCTCTTCATCACAAGACCATTGAAACTAGAATGGCTTCTCTTTGACCCAGAAATACTACTTAGATCTGTATCCCCAAAAGATTTTTAAAGATATAAGGACCAATATATGTACCCAAATATTTTAGCAGCTCTTTTTGCAGTAGCAAAGAATTGGAAATTTAGGGAATGCTGACCAATGGAGGAATAGCTGAACAAGTTGCATCACTTCTTTTTCAATACTTGAAAAGACTTATGATTTTATTGGCTAGGATCTTTTAATGAAAATCATAATCTTATCACATTTTAGAAGGTGTTTCATAAAAGTTGTTTTCACCAAAGAAATTAATCAACCCCTGGTGATCAATCAGCCAACGTTTATTAAGCATTTGCTATGTTTGAGGCATTATGTTAAGCAATAGAGATACAAAGACAAAGCTGAAACACCCTAACCTCAGTAAGTGTATATTCTATTAGAGGATATATCATGTATATATCTGAAGTCATACAAAATATATGAAAACTGAATACAAGAAAGTTTGGGCAAGAGTGGCTTTAGAAGTTGAAAAAATCAGAGTTTCACATAGAAGGTGATACTTGAACTGAGTCTTGAGGGAAATCATGGATTTTAATAGACTGAAGGACAGAGGAGAGAAGGAAGAGAATGAGGAAGAGGAGAAGTAGAGGAGGAAGAGGAATAGAAGGAGGAGAAAGGGAAAAAGAAAAGGAAGAGAAGGAGGAGGAAGAAGAGGAGGAGGAGGAGGTATAATGTCAGAGCTAGCTCCCTGGAGGGGCGCAGGATCAGTCAGAATCAGGATCAAAGTTCTTGGTCTTTAGGGGGAAAAGTGAAGGAGGTAGGCAAGCTGTCACACAACTTGCCAAAGATATATCCTGGATTCTGGAGTCCAGAGTCTCCAGCCTCCTCCTTGTCCTGCCACCAAGTGACTCTGACCTCTCTCCCCCAGCCCTCCAATCCTTGCCTACAATTACACATTCAGCAAGCACCAGTGGTGAGGAGAGCCATCACACCACCATCTCATATAAATATATGCTTATAGAACCATTATCTCATATCTAGTAGGTAATTAGCCTTAAGCGCTCTGCTATCTCAGATTCAAGTACACCTTGTCAGAGTTTCAGCCCTCTACAAGAGGAGAGGATGACGAGGAGGAGGAGGCAAAAGAGGAAGAGAGAAAAAGGGAGAATACATCACAGCTTTGATATTTGTAGCTTTTTTAACCTCTTTAATATCCTCCTTTGGAAGAGTAGAGGAACTATACATATGATTTTATCAGATAGTGAATATACCATGAAGAAAATTTCTCACATCCAAATTTTTCTTGTTCCCCTAATTTATTTACATTACGTATTATATCTAAATCATTTGTCCATTTTGATGTTACTTGCTATGCAGTGTGAGATATTAGAAAATTGCTTTCCAATTTTTCCAGAAACTTTTGTTAAACGAATTCTTGTTCCAAAAGTCTGATCATTGACCTTCTCAAATGCTAGATTATGATAGTCATTTACTACTTTGTATTGTGTACCTAATTTATTTCATTTATCCATCTATTTCTTAGTACCAGATTATTTTCATGCTTACTGTTTTGTAATATAATTTAAAATCTGGAATGGCTAGGCTACCTTCCTTCACATTTTTTCATTGATTTCCTTAATATTATTGACCTTTTGTTCTTCCAGATGAATTTTGTTATTGTTTTTTCTAGCTCTATAAAATAATTCTTTGGTATTTGATTGGTATAGCAAACTGAATATATGAGAGTTCCTCTCTTATATATCATGGCCCAAATCTATAAAGTAATATAAAAACTCTTTTCCCCATTATGTTATATCATCAAAGCTTAATGCTGATTAGATTATTGGATAAGTACTCATTCATTACTGATAATTCTGCTGATTATTAAAATATACCAACTCTTAGTGAAAGTTTTTAATGAACATACACAATTGCTTCTAAGAACCCCATATCTTATCCTGAATTCAGTACACTGTAATATTTAAAGAAAAATGCATACTTCTAAGAGGAGAGTGAATTATATGTGCCTAAATATTTATAGTAGCTCAAATACTTTATGTAGCTCTTTATAATCTGGAAACTAAAGAGGTCACTGTCAATTGGAGAATGGTAGAATAACCTGCAGTATAGGAATGTAATATAACCTTTTTGGATCATGAAAAATAATGAAAAAAGTGATTGCAGAGAAACCTGGGAAAACTTTAAATAACTGATATAAAACAAATATATCAAAAGAACAATTTATAAAATAATAACATAAAACAAAGGAATAAATGTTAAAACATTTTTATTTCAACATACATTTCACAAATGTCTAAAGTTATCATAATACAGGAAAATATAAAAAGAAACAAACTTTCATCCCCACACTTATTTTTTAAAAACAAGTATAAAATCAAAGACATTAAATATAGCTTATTATAACATAGCACATTCTGGAAAATGAGAGAATTCCTAATGATTAGTTTATGATACAGCTTGTTTTGTAAACCTTTATCTTTATGCCATACAAACAAAACTAGAGTAACAGTAATAAATACTTTACCCCAGATCACTGGAATTTAGAGAACAGTAGCATCACTGATACATCTTGGAGTAGAAATAACCATAGAAATAACTGAGTTTAGCGCCTCTTAAAAAATAGTCAGAATAAGAAACTATCAGATAGTATAATTCCAAAAGAGAATTGTCTTGCCAATGGATTTGTGGCCTGGCATCTCTCTACTCTGCTTCTCAATTAAATTTCTCTTAAAAAGTTCACTTGAGAGAATATTTCAAATTGCTTTTCTCTGAGCCTTGTGTGATTTGTCTTGAGCATCAACATGTCTAGTTATGATTCTAACTAATCAAAACTCCATATAACAACATAAGCATAAATGTAGAAGATAATATATATAATCAGTGCTCCATTTTATACTCTTCTGAGAGTATAATTTTCAATTTGTATCCCTAGCTCCTACCTTTTTTTTTATTATAGTTTTTTATTTACAAATATATGCATAGAATTTTTCAGCACTGACAGTTGCAAATCCTTTTGTTCCAACTTTTTCCCTCCTTCCCATCATCCCTTCCCCCAGATGGCAGGCTGACCAATACATGTTAAATATATTGAAGTATTAAGTTAAATAAAATACATGTATACATGTTCAAACAGTTATTTTGCTGTATAAGAAGAGTCAGACTTTGAAATAGTGTACTATTAGCCTATGAAGGAAATCAAAAACACAGGCAGACAAAAATAGAGGGATTGGGAATTCTATGTAATGGTTCATAGTCATCTCCCAGAGTTCTTTCTCTGGGTGTAGCTGATTTAGTTCATTATTGCTCTATTGGAACTGATTTGGTTAATCTCGTTTTTGAAGTGTTCCTACCTCTTAATAAGATAAATGCTTATTGATTGATTAATGTAGATTAAACAAAAGTTGTTTTTTAACATATGACTTCTCTTAATTTTACTCAAGTTGTAGCAGTGCAGTTAAGAGTGTAATCATGAGTAATTCACTTCCCCTCTGAGACCTACTTTTCTAACCTGTAAAAATGAAGATAGAAACATTTGAACTATTTAACTTACTGATTTATTATTGAAAAAAAGCATTTTGTAAACCTTAAAGCACTAAAGAAATATGAGACAGGGCTTCAATATTGGTATGGAAATGTCTGAAGTTAGGAATTTCTTTGTCTCCAAAGAATTAATATTCCAAAGAAAAACACAATGCAACAATGCAAAACAAAATAAAATCTCCAGAAACATTGAACCTCAAATATTTGTAAACAGAGATATTTTGTCTCTAAGTATTTCCCCACCTAACCATTCAAGAATACTGAAATAAAATTGCATAATAGTGAATAATTATGTGTATTAGGGTAAGAAAAGTGTTGGCTTTGGAGTCAGAGGACCTTGACTCAACTCTTACTTCTAATAATTAATGCCTCTGTGACCCTATCTAAGTTACCTAAGGCCTCTGTTTATCTTCAAATTTCTCTACCTTTAAAATGAGGGCAATACATTGGTTGCCTTCTGAAATCTATTCTAATTGTAAATTGATGAACTAATAATAAAAATCCCACTATAAGTCCTAACTAAAATTCATCTTCTATAGTAAATTCCCTAACCATTCTTAATCCCAATGTTTTCCCTATTAATTATTTCTTATTTATCCTATATATAGTTTGCTTTGTATATTTGCTTGTATGTTGTCTCCCCCATTAGAATGTAAACTCCTTGAGGGTCTTTGCCTCTTTTTGTATCCTAATGGTTAGCACAGTGCCTAGCCTATGGTATATAATTAATAAATATTTATTAAATGCATACTTTAAAATACTAAGCCATAATATGATAGTAAAAAAGTGAGGGGTTAACGAGGTACTTCAAGAGATCATAGTACTATACACTTAGATCTGAAAAGAATCATTTGGCCAGGATTCAAACCAAAATTTTTGTGATTAAAAATACAGTACCCTAGACAAAAATTAACTAGGAAAAAAATGTAAAACATACACACAGGGGTACATTTTCTTTCCCATTTGTTGGAAAGATCAATTCATCCAAATAACAAGGCATTATTTTCATTACAGTGGTTATACTATCATTAGAAAATCATTTACCAATTTTTCTCACAGTGTCATTGCTGTCTCCAAGCAAAAGGCTGGAAAATTCAACATGATTTTCTACTGTGGAGGGTATTCCATAATAGCCATATGCCCCCTAGTGATCACATTGGGCACTGCAAGAGGCATTCAAGTCCTATTCAGCTTTCTCATTTGTCTCTTTAACATGTGTCTGAGGTTGCTGGCTTCCTCCTCTGTAAAATAAAGGTGTTGGAATAGATGACCTGTAAAGTCTAAATTCCTATGAAGTATCTGTATGATTAAAAAAACAACGTCCTTCAGAAGTAGTTCAGAAAAAGGATTACACTGTTAAAAAAGACGGTGCCTCATTTATCTTAAGGATCTCCTTTTCACACACACCAATGTTTTCATTATCTTTACCAGTCCAATTTAAGGTCTGCTTTACTCCATACATACTTTCCTCCTCGTTTGAAAAACATTTTTTCGTCAAAGCCACTGAATTTTATGGCCTCTTCTACCCCCACATCCAGAATTGATTTAGAAGGATCTTTTCGGCCCCTTGTACAATCCAGAAAGCGCATCTAGAAAATTTATGATAGAATATTAGTACATGCTGAAATGCATATATCACCTACAATCTCTACAACTCAGTAAGGACCTAACAACCCTTGACTTTTCTTTTCTGGTTTTCCCTCCCTTTCTCCTTCTCTACCCCCACCCCAGTCCTTAGAATAATGCCAGACACAGAATAGGTACTCAATAAATACTTGTTGATTAAATATATATATATATATATATATATATATATATATATATATATATATATATATATATATATATATATATATATATATATAAAGGTCCTAAGAGACCTAAGCCTGCACTTTTTCTGGTTGCTGTGTGATCATAGAACTCCATAAAATGTTACTGGGTTGAAAAGACAAGAGCAAAAATCTTACATTTCTTGTAGGTAGAGGCTATGTCTTTTTACTTATTTGTACAAATAATTCAACAAAGTTTAGTTGAATTGAAATAAACTACAATTTTATAAGCTGCATTTTGGCTTACATGTGGTTCTCACAAAGCAAAATGGTGATCTAACAGTTCATTTGGATACTCTGAGAAAACTCATCAACCAAATGAGAGATTCAGAACTACAAGAATGGAACTCAGCCCATTTATTTACAGATAAAATGGCTAAGGCCAAGAAGGGTGGAATCACTTTCCCACAGATACCCAGATAGCTAGCAGGGAAAGCCAGGTTTATTGATATCCAAGACAATGCTCTTTTTTTTTTTTTTTTTCCCCCCCCTTTGCTGAGGCAATTGGGGTTTAGTGACTTGCCCAGGATCACACAGCTAGAAAGAGTTAAGTGTCTGAGGTCATATTTGAACTCAGGTCCTCCTGATTTCAGGGCTAGTGCTACTATGCTCTTTTAACAATCCCAAAGAAATTATTTTGCCCTCAAAAATTCTGCTCTTGAGTTATACAGATTGGCTCCATACCATAACCAGTTATACTGAATAATTGTCAAACCATTATTCTATCTTGTATTCTATAGAGACAATCTCAATCCTAAAATGGATTCTGACATCTATAAAGCACAATTCGTTTTCAAGAAAGCTAAAAAAAAAAAACCCTTGTAACAATGAATATTTTCCATAAACAAATCCTAAATGGTTATGTATTTTGACAAGAAATAATTATTTGTTAATGTTATCTTTTGAGGAATATGAAGAAATGCTGCTTAAGAAGCACTCAAAAATATAAACCTGGCTTAGCTCATTAAAATATAAGTATAATTGTTGTGCTTAACTAATTTGCAAACAATATTGTTTTTATAACTTGTTGACTTACATATTCATCCAGAATAAGGTATGAATCTTTCATCTGCAATACAAAGGAAAAAATCATCAAAAATTTTTATTTTTTTTTAACATGACCAAGCATTATTCAAATGCTCCATTGCAACATGGAGGTAACTTGTAGTCCTTGAAAGTTTTATCAGCAGACATTGAGCTGTTCAACTCTATTAAATTGGCAATATTTCATTAAAGTTATGTTTACATCCTGCCTGTGAAATGAGGTCCAGAAAGGCTCTCCATTGAAAGGGTGACTGACAAATGGTGAATCTTTTGACCATGGCAACTTTATGAAGGGTCAATGTCAGCAGAAGTCCCACATGGATGAAAGAATAGTTTTCATAGAGTCATAACATCTTAGAGCTAAAAGAAGACCAACAGATCATGAAGTCCCACCTTCTACTATATAAACCGGAAAGTCAAGTGATGATCCCTGATTGGATCACATTTGGGTTATTGTGTTCAGTTCTTATTTAAAAAGAACATTGAAAACTAGAAAAGAATTTGAAGAATGGTGAAGTACCTAGAGATTATGCTATATCCATGGGGATTGGTTGAAAAATAGCTGTCTTCAAGTATTTGAAGGGCTGTTAAGTAGAGGAAGGATTAGTCTTACTCTGCTTGGTCATAGAGAAACTAACTAAAAACAATTGGTAGAGAGTTTTGAGAGGCAGATTTGGATTCCACACAGGAAATATTTTTCTAACAATTAGAGCTATCCAAAAATCAAGGGGGAAGGAGGGTTTGGTGGAGCCATGGCCAACAGCTTTCCCACCAAACCTTAGAGCTAAGGGGTATTTCAGAAATCATTTAGTCTTATTAACTCATTTTACAGAAGAGGAATACTGAAGCTCAGAGAGGAAAAGTAGTTTGCCCTGGATTACACAAGTATTAAGTTTTAGAAAAGTCAGAATTTGAAACCAGAGCCTTTGATTCTAAACCAAGTATTTATTATATAACATTGTAACTGCCATATAGCAGAAAATACAAGATCTCTTTTCAGAAATGTTGTAAACAGATTTGTCTTTTTCTAGTACCAGATGAATTAAATAACCTCTAAAGCCCTTCCAAATTTGAGATTCTTTGAAGTAATAATTTGTCTATGTTCACACAAATACTTAAGAGTCAAGAGTAAAAGGATAATAAATAGCATTTTAAGATTTATAGAGAACTTCACAAATATTTCATTCTATTTTTTGTCTTTGTCTGTTTCTATCTGTTTGTTTCTCTCTTCTCTTTCTGTGTCTCTCTCTCCTCTTGCTCTCTATCCTTCTTTCTTTCTGTCTCTATCTTCTCTCTCTTTCTGATTGTGTGTCTCTGTCTCTCTCTCACCCACCCATCTCACACAGACACACACACAAAATATTTGTGTGTATATATATATATATATATATATATATATATATATATATTCCCACTAGATCATGTAGTCTCTCAGAAAGAAAAATCTATAATTCCTTTCAAAGTATGTGAGTAGGATTTCTGGAACTGAAAAAAAATTCTTTAATAATATACACACCCACAAGACAAAAACTTAGAGATCGGGACACTGAGGTCAAGAGAGTTTAGCTCTTTATGTGAGGTCACAGAGAAGAGGAATTCAAATAGAGTTCCTCAGGACCCTAAATACTCCTTATGGTAAAGTGGAAAGAGTTTAAAGATATGAAGTCTGAAGATCAGGGTTCAAATTCTACCTCTGCTACTTCCTACCTATATAACATAGAGCAAGAGTCTTCTGCTTACTAGGTTTCAGTAACACAAAGAGGTTTGTTCTAGATGTTCTTCTGAAGTCCCATCCCGATTTAAACAACTGATTTAACAATGATTGTGTTTAATTTAGATTTCTCTAGCAGTAAAAGAAATAGCTCTTGTTCATTATTACCTTTTTATTAGATTCAGGTACCAAACAGGAGATGCCTTTGTGCCGGTCTAGAAATTTTTCAAAGTCCTCATCACTAATAACAAATTTCTCTGCTTCCCTCAGGGCTTCTTGCCCAGCATTCTCACCCTCAATAAGAAGGCACTGGAACACCTGAAAAACAGAGAATTATCATTGTTTTCTTCAAAGTACCTTTCATTATGAAGGCATTAGAGCATGCTCTCCTGCAGCTCACTTTCCTCTCTCCTTTATACGCAAAACTCCCTTTGAATTAAACAAAAGTTTGTTACACAAAAAAGTCACTTTAGGGACAAGTAAGTAGTTCTTGAAGGTCTGTAAAGAAGGAAGAATTTCACCCAGCATAGAAAAATTCAACAGATGCTTTAAATAACAACATTAATTGTTATTCATATTTATAAAAAAATATCTTTTATTCTTGTGCATACTCCAGGAAGTGCCAGATAGGTTAAATGTAAATTTCAACTAATATAATTTTTTGATCTGCTTCAGGAAAATGTGCAAGTCACTTAGTGACAGGAAAACAAGGACAGAAAGGAAACAGTCAAAGAATTTACATGTTTTAAGGGGAATATACAAATACAAGTATATATAATATTAATAAATACAATGGAATTTGAGAGAGGCTCTAGCTTTTGGAGAGAACCAGAAAAGATTTCATGTAGGATGTGGAACTTGGACTAAATTTTAGAGGAAATTAGTTTTTCCAAGTGGCAGCTAGTTTGCACATTGGATCGAGTTCTGAGTCTGAAGTCAAGAAAACTCATGTTGCTAAGAACAAATCTGTCCTCAAATATTTATTAGTTGTATAACCCTGGATAAGTCACTTAACCTGTTTACCTTAGCTTCTTATCTATAAAATGAGCTGGAGAAGTAAATGGCAAACCACTACAGTATCTTTACCTAAAAAACCCTAAATGGTAACAGATAGTTGAATATCACTGAAATATATATATATTTTAAAAAGTGATTACAAAAAGTAAAGATAAAGAAGAAAGGAATTCAAGCATGGGGAACAGTTATATAAGGACTTTGACACAGGAGGTAGAAAACTGTGTAAAAAACAGCAAGAACTCCAGTTTGGTTGGGATATAGATTATATGAAGAAAATGGTTTAACAAGGCAGACATGGTAGGATGCCATCAGATTATAATGGGCTTTAAATGTCAGAAGAATCTGTATTTGATCCTAAAGCGGGGGAGTCACCAGCATACATGGAGCAGAGGACTGAAGTGCTCAGATCTGTGCTTTAACAATATAACTGGCTATTGTGTAGAGGATAGTTTGGAGCAGGAAGAAGCTTAGGGAAGGAAGTTAAATTAGGAGATTATTACAATAGCCCACATTTAAAATTAACCTGTATATTTTAATAAAAAATTCTATGCTTAATGGAAGACATAAGATAAACTTGGTATATATTTTTGGCAAGATTTACTTTGTAGAAGACTATATGAGTGAACTCTTTCCAAATGGATAATTAAAGAATTATTGAATTTCAGGGTCTGACTAGATCATAAGATCACTGAAAGGACGTAAAAGGATCTCAGTCATCATCTTGTCTAAACCCATCACATGAAAAAGAAGAAAATGAGAATGAGTCTCTAATTCCCTTCAAGGAGAAAAGCATACTTTAATGTTTCATATCTTTCATTAAAACCACTAAATAATTACTCCAACCAACCCATCCTTTTTTCCCTGGATGCTATAACCTTTCCTTGTGGCCCTGGTTTTGGCCTAGTAAATTTTTTTCTGGCTGATGATTACATCATATAAGTCTAAAGTTCTATATTTCTGGTGTGATAAATGGGCCAAAATTGGGGTAGGAAGGAGACCCAAGTATTATTTCATATTGAAGCACAATCAATATTTAGCAAGCTGCCAATTACAATGAACCCTCTATTGTAAAAAGTAAGGCATCATTCACTACCCCCTCCCAAATATTAAAGCTCACTAATGGAATATTTCTTTCAAGTTATGGTACTTGAATATAGTTTCTTCTTATCATTCTCCATTCTTAAATTATCCTATAAAGCAGGATCTCATGAAGAGTACTTAGTATTGGCCAAAAAAAATAGAGGGAAAAAAAACAAGATATATATATATATATAAAATTTGGAACCAGTTTAATCTACTGACATAGTATTCAATAAAATAGAGAAAATAAATTACTTCATGAAAAACTCTCCATGTGACAAAAACTGCTAGGAGAACTGCAAAACATTTTGGCATACCCTAGGTTTATGACTAACATCTTATATCATATATTCCAATAAGTTCCAAATGGAAATATGTGAGCAAAAGGTCACATTGCAAAGAAAAAAAAAAGGTTGGAGAAAAATAGATTGATGACATCTTTCATAACTATAGTAGAGAATTCTTGATCAAACAAATGATAAAGATTAAGAAAATTCAATTATATGAAACCAAGGATCTTCTGAAGAAACTAAATCAGTGCAACAAGGATAAGAAAGAAAATTGTTAATTGAAAAAAATTGCATTAAATATCTCTGATAAGGACCAGATATATAAAATATGAACATAGACACATAACATTAAAAGTCATTCTTCATAGATAGCAGTCAAATAGTGTGGAAAAAACAATTATTTGGGGAAAAAAAGACTTCCAAACTACTAACAACTACAGAAGATTAGGTTTATAGATTTAGAGCTGGGAGGAATCTCAGACTTTCTATAGTTTGCATTCTTTATTTTATGGAAACTAGGACCTAAAAAGTTGTATATTTTGGAAAAGGAATTTGACTGAGATCATCTTCTAGAGTAAGTTATTTTTCCTATTGTATCAGAAGTCCTCCAAATCACCAACAATAAGAAATAGGCAAACTAATAGAACTCTAATATATACTACCTTATGTCCCCAAAGTTGGCTAAAATGAAAAAAAAAAAGATAAAAAGAATCAGTTGTTGTGGAGTGATGGAAAGTTTTCTGCTAACACACTATTTGAGCAATACAACCATTCTAGAAAACTATTTAAAATTATGTTTTTTTTTTTCAAAAGTGGTTAAATGACTCATATTCTTTGGCATAGAGGTTTCATTGCTGAGAAGACAACCCAAGCAGATAAAATAACAGAAAGGTCTTGTATTTGTCAAATGTAAATAGAAAAAAAAATTAATGTTTTAGAAAATAACTAGAATCAAAATAAATGTCCAACAATTTGGAGATTGCTAAACATATCACAGTCCATTCTGATATAATATAATATGACTGTAGCATAAGATGAATATGAAGAGTTCAGAAAAACATGCAAAGATTTATATGGACACATGCAGAATGAAGTAGAAAAATAAAAACAACATCCAAAATGACTACAAAAATCTGAGCAGAAAGAACAATGACCAAAAAAAAAGTAACTGAAGACTGTAAAAATGCTCAGAAAAGAATTGAGAAAATTCACCTTCTTTCGTTGCAGGGGTGAAGAACATAGGTGAGGAATGGTGAATATACTTTCAGATTAAATATATATGTTTGAATTTGCTAAACTGCTTGTATCTCCCTCTTTCTTTTTAATTATTATTATTTGTAAGAGGGATGTTCAAGTGGGGAAAAGTATAGGGATACCTTTAGAAATTAATACAATGAAACAAAATGAATCAAAAAATTAAAAATATTTCCAAAATACAAGATTCTTCCTTTTTTATGAAACAAATGAAAATATTAGAAGCAGGATTCCATCTTATCATCTTAGAGCCACCTAATGAGTAGAAAGACTAAAAGACTTGCTGGGAACTCCCAGGCAAGATGCCAAACTAGAATGCAAAATCTCTCTTACTTTAAGACTAGCTCCCTTTCTTCTGGTTTAGGCTGCTTCTTATATTTTCTATTTGTAATAATTTATTTGCCCTTTGAGATATAAGATTATTTATTAAAGAGCCATTTTCATACATAAATAATGATTTTTATTGAATTTTTACATGTTTTGTGACCCTAGGTAAGTCAGAGTCTCTCATTACTCTAGGCTAGCACCCCTCTAAGATTGTAAGATCAGATGAAATCTGGATTTTTAGATCGAGCATTTATTAAGTGCTTTACTATGAGTCAGGCACTAGGCCAAGAGTAGAGATGCATTGACAAGAAAATCTATGCTCTCAGGGAGCTTACATTCTAATAGCAAAAGACAATATAGAGAGCTAGAAAGAATATGGGGTACATGTATTACATGGAGAATTGTGATGGAAGCCCATGGATTTAACAAAGATAAAACCGAAAAAATCTAAATCTCAGTTTTCACTCAAGAGAATATAGAGTTGAAAGAAAGATGTTGACCTGAATTAGGAGAGGAAGTTTTCTCAAATGGAAGTTTTTTAAGCCAACTAAACTACAAATCTGGTTCCTATCACTATCTTAAAGAAAATTGTAACACTAAATAGCCTTTCTTTTGAGGAGTTTCTAATTGTTTAATATATCTTTTGGCTTTTCCCCTCATTGTCTCCCCAAGGATTACTATTTCTATTTTGTAAATGGAGAAACAGAAGAACCAGAGAAAGATCTGTGGCCTGGTAAATGGATCCTCTCTTGAAGGTTTTAGGACAGATATGGGTGAAAGTTACATGAGACAAGATGGTGATATTAATGTAATATTAATTTCAGATGTATTACTAAGCATATTGTAGATGGAGAACTGAGAATGGGGAGAGCACAAATGAAACTACGACATAAATCCCTTATTTCTAAGCTGGGAGTCTTCACTCAGTTTGAGTTGTCTCTAACTTTGCCATCAATAACTTCTCTAAAATGTTGCTTTACTTAAAAAAAATCTGAGAAATATTGTTATGTACTTACTTTCCAGCGAACAGGGTTTAAAGATTGAATTTGCTCATTCATATCTTCTTCCATATTAAATCTGTTAATAACAGAATTGATCTTAAAAGCAACCTTATAATCTGCACACCACCTCCTCAGCTTCCACAAATTCTCCACATGATTCTTCTTCCCTTGTCCACGGCCTATCAGTGCATTGATTTGCTCATCAAAACTATCACATGAAATAGCAAGAATGTCTAGGTATTCACCTGGAGGGGAAAAAACAAAGTATTCATTTTTTCCTTTTCAAAAAACTAGGTATAGTAAATAACTTATAAATCTTCACCAATGTATGCAAATATATATGAATATATATATGTATATGCATTGTATTACATTTATATATGTATATCTCAAAGTTTATATTGCATGTATTTGTATATATGAATATAGTCATGCATATATGTGTCTATGTGAGGAGAAGGTTCAGAAACCATGAAATCTAACATAGCTTTCTAGTTGTTTTTTTTTCTCTTATTTTTTTCCCCAACTTCCTGAAACATAATTCATATACAAAAATGCTTTCTGTAGCCTCAGTTTGGCTAGGGAATGGACTTGTGAGGATTAGCTTGATTTAGATTCTTACTCATGTGTGGTCCAATCATAAATTTATTGTAATTTGTGTTACATGTAAGGCAATATTTCCTACTGCAAATCTCCCTGTTTATGCATATATATTTTGAAAATTATGAATAAATATGAAAGGCAATAAATATGAAATATTTATAACCTTTCATATTTATTACCTTTCATATTTATTCATATATATATATATATATATATATATAAAATGCCAAGTGTCAAGTAAGGGACATAGAAACATAAACTATGAGAAAAGTGAAAGAGTTTTCATATGGTCCAACTCTCTCAGTAAAGAGAAAACTCTAACATTTATTAGCTATCTCACCTTAGACAAATCTTTGAATCTTACATTTCTTATCTGTAAAAAATGGATAACAATGGTACTTGCATCCTAGACTTGTTGTAATGTACATGAGATCATGTATACTAGGTGTTCAGAAAACCTTGAAGAGCTATATTAATGTTAGCTTTTTAATTATTAATTCCAGCTGTCCTCCAATGTATCTTTTTCCATTATAGTCAATCCAAATATATGACTGGAGTCATAGGAACTACCAACTCTGCTACTTAATGCCTATATGACCTTGAGTATACTACTTCTCCTCTCTGATTTAGTGTGCTAGTCTAGGGAAGCTACTCTAGATCAGGGTTTCTTAAACTTTTTCCATTAATGACCTCTTTTTGCTGAGAAAATTTTATGTGACCCTGGATATAAAACTATATAAAATAGATATATAAATCAAACATTTATAGATAATAAGTCATAACTTTGTGATCCCCCTCATTCAATTATGACACTTCATATGGGAGTCACAACCCAAAATTTAAGAAGCTGGGGACTGGATATGTTAGGTCTCCTCTTATTCTAAATTCTATGATCCCATGACTTTATGATCATGTTCTATCTGTGTCATCACTCATGTTCCTCCTTCCTATAATGCCAAATTTTACCTGTAGAGCCAGAGAATTCACAGTGTAGAAAAAGGAATTTTACAGATGACCTAATTCAATACCCCGATTTAATTGATGTAAAACTCAAGTCAAAAGACTTGTTCACTTATTAAGACTAGACAGTTGCAGGATTGGAACTAGAACACACTTCTCTTGATTCATTCATTGATTATCATTCAAGTTGCATCTTGAAATCTGAAGATGTGAGTTGAGTGAGTTTGAACTCCCATCTCAGCTAATTACTTCCTGTATCTGTGTGCTTTTGGGCAAACCAGTCTCTTCAGTTTCCTCATTTTTGTAAGTAAGGGGCTTTGGACTAGATGGTCTTCAAAGTAATTGTCCCATGAGCTATATTTTAGATCTGATGATATCATGTATTGGGAATCAGAAGGCCTAGGCTCAGATATTGCTTTAATTTCATGCTAAATGGATAAGCTGGTGAAAACCATTTTCTTTCTCCAAATTTCATTCTTCTGCTGTAGAAAAAGAATCTGTGTGTGACACTAGATAAGTCACTTAACCCCAATTGCCTCAGAAAAAAACAAAACAAAACAAAAAAAGAGAATCTGGGTTACATAATTTCTTAAAAATTTTACAGCTCCAAAACCCATGATTGTTACTTGCTCAGGTCTCTGCTGAACTCAAACTGTACAGATAATTTGCAGAAAGTTTCTGGGAGTTTTGATTTTTTCCCTATTTTAGTTTCCTAGCACAGTTGGCCTAGGAGCCATCCAGGAGAAAGAATAGACTTCAAAATTACTAAAAAGTAGCACACAAAATACTAAACACATAAGAATGCCACTCACCATAATCCTTGAACCATCTCTCTCTGATCAGGCTTCCATTACTCACAATGCTGACACTGGGGAGTTTTAGATCTTTTTTGCAGAATTTCACCAACTTGCCTAGGAATTCTCCCCTATCATGTAAAAATGGCTCTCCTCCTGAAAAGTTAATCTTCTCCATACCTGTCAAATGGCAGAGGAATTTTTTTTATTTTAAATTAAACAATCATTCATTATACACCTGCTAAATGCTAAGGCTGCTGTCAAGAAGCCACAATAAAGTCCTTATAGTTAAGTAGGACACTAGGAACTACTAGGTAGATAATAACTGACCTTTACAGAATGCTTTGTGTTTGGATTTTTTAATTTATAAATAATCCTTTAATTACTTAGCAATTTTTAAGTACATAGAAAAAACTTATTATTTAAAAAACAAGTAGAAAATTAATATAATGTTCATATTAATAATTGTTATACAGTATTTTTAAATGTTAAAATAACTTTAGTTTTAAAACTTTTGGCTTTTAGATTATTGAAATATAATCTTAATTCATTGGATTTAATTATCAACCGTTTTTGAGCAATATCTAATTCATAGTAGGTATTTGAAATGTACAAAGCATTGTACAAGATACCAGGAAAAAAAGAAACGTCAGATATAATGCGATTTGGAGGATTTAAGGTCAGAAGACTTGCATTCAAATTCCTTTCTTTGTTGCTTTCCATCTATGTGATCTTGGATAAATAGCTTAATTTCCATGAGCCTCAGTTTCCTCATGTGTGAAATGAGAGGGCTGGCTTAATTGTTCTCTAAGTTGTTGTTGTTGTTGTTGTTTAGCTCCAGGGTTATGATCTTGGATTTTATAAACTGAGCTTTTTTTTCCTGACTGTCCTTCCTGCTATTTTTGCAACCTTGATTCAACTATTTAACTTCTCCATTCTTCAGTTTTCTCATCAATAAAACATATATATATATATATATATATTTGGACTAGAGTATTTCTAATGTTCCTTCCAGCTCTAAATCTAAAGGTCTGAAGTCTCTTCTCTCAATAATAGCCTTACAATTCAGTTGGAGGATTAAATGAGAAGACAAGAAAGTTTGATTATTATGCAATGGAATATGGAATAATAGTGAATAATGTGCCAAAAGGAGTTGTATAGACATGAGTACTAACACATACAAGCATAGATTAAGGAGAAAATGACTTAATCCAAAATAGTCAAGAAAGATTTAATGAGGTGGTGGTCCATAGCTCAGGGACATAGGATAGAATTTTGAAATTATATGGTTAGCAGGCAATTTATTGGGTAGGGAATAGGTGGTAAGGGGATCATTTTATTAAGTCTATCACAAAATTACAAAATTTCAGATCTGGACAGGGTTATAAAAGGCCATCTAATTCAATCTGTCCTTCCATCCTTTCCTTCTTCTACCTACAATCCTCTAGTCCAAATCTTTTTTTTTTTTTTTTTGATGGATGAGAAAGCCAAAGAATGGAAAGGCCAAGGTTATACAAATAGCAGAAGAAAAGCTAGGAATAACAGTGCTTATCCAGCTCAGCCCCAAGAATTTCAAGGAGAGGAGAAGGGAATCTTTGGTGACAGCTTTTTTTTTTTTTTTTGACTTATGATCAGTCCTAATTGTAAGTGTGTTTGTCTTTTCATCCAAATAACTTCAGAAAGTTAAAAAGCATGTATTTCTTAAGATGGAGACATCATGGTATCAGGAGACAACATAGTGCCTGGATCATCCTATCTTAGATCATCATCTGTAAAATGAGGGTGTTATCGCAACCTCTCTTGGGAATATTTTCAATTTCCCAAAGTCTAATCTAAATTTTTTCTAACTGTAATGCTTTTTACCTTGGGAAATGTCAAGAGCAGCTGTTTATAATCTCTCATATGTTGTCGTTAATTAATCAAATCAAAAGATTTAATGAATGTAATTTTCATCCCAAAAGTCCCCTTTATACCACTATCCCCAACACATACTATGAAATCTTATGTCTGGACCAAAAACTTAAGTATTAAAGAGAAATAAAAGAAGTAATGAAAAAATCCTCACTATTAAAATAAGATAAATATTATGACACAAAGCCTTCACACAAACCACATTTTCAAAGATCTGAAAGTTAAACACATGTATTTTCAAAATATAAACACCAGTGAAAATACAAGCTAACATGCTCTATCTTTTTACTTTGTTCTCTAGAATACCATTGCCTTGTTAAACAACAATGCTACAAGAGACTTTGTGGGGCTTTGAATCTAGGAATATAAGAGAGCTACAAAGAAAGGAAAGAGAAAAACTAGAAAAAAATGGGAAAAATGGAGAATCATGTGTGCAGAATCAATCTGCAATGGGCAGAAGAATCAGTGGCAGATGGTAGAAGCATAAATAATAATTCATGAAAAGAAGTATATCCCATGATAACAGAGATCTGCAAAGGTCCAGAGAAAATGAAACACTATGAGCAGTGGAATATTCTGTGGTCAGTCAGCAAAGGGGCAAATAGGCCTTCACACATCAACAGTGCACTACCTAAAGCATTACTATACTATGATTTCATACTATAATTGATGTTCACTATGATTACTCTGAGTCATAACTAAGATAAATTATGATCAATATTCTTGTGTTCTGAAGTCCGCATTGTCTCCATCTTAAGATGGGGATTGAGTAATGCATTCAAAATGAGCTGTATCTTTGAACACTAAACATTTCTTCTTTAAAAAAAAAAAAAGGTAGAAAATCTAGGATAACTAGGTGGCAGAGAGGATGAAAGGCTGGGTTTTGAATTAGGAAAACTCTCTTCCTATGTTCAAATTTGGCCTCATACTTACTTGCTGTATGACTCTAGACTAGTCACTTAATCCTGGAAAAAGGAAATGGCAAATCATTCTAGTATTTTTGTCAAGAAAACTTCCAAATGGGTCACAAGAGTGAAACACAACTGAACAATGACTGAGTACTGTCAAGAAGTTGTTTCTATTTCTCTTATATTTCTCTGCTCAAAACCTACAAAGTTTTTTACAGTCACTGTTGTGGTTCTGGAAACATCATTCTAAAATATTTCATATTCTGGGAAAGGCAACATGCTGCAGTGAAAAAAAGGCTGGATTTGAAGACAGAAGTATAACTACTCACAGGTTCTTAACCTTTTCCCCTCCTTTACCTTTTTACTATTTTTGACCCATTTGACAGTTTGACATAGTTTATGGACCCATTCTCAGAATAATAATACAAAATTCATGACATAAAATATATAGGATTGCAAGGAAAACCAATAATAATGAAAAACAATTGTCAAATATTAAAAAACAAATTCTTAGGTCCTTTACAAATATCCAGGGACCCAATTTGTTTACCCATCAATACCAATTTAAGAACTCTTGGACTAGATAATTTAAGATATTTATCTACTCTCACAATCAGTTTTGAAGTTATAGATAAAATATTTGAAATACTCCTCAATTATTCAAAATAGCAACTGATATTTCATGATATCATGATGACAAATATTCACATTCAAACTTCAGTGTTAGATGTACAGCAATATAGTATAGGTACAATGGACCTTGAGTCCATGGGCTTGGGGCAAGTTCTGACTTCAACTTACTAGCTATGTGACTATGGGCAGTTTCTTTAACTCTCTGAGTCTCCGTTTCTTCATATGTAAAATGTAATTAATGATAGGACAGTTATGAGCAAAGTGCGTTATAAAGCTTATGGTTTCCTAGAAAGATATAGTTAACCAACCTCAGTGACCAGATTCCATTTTTCTATTTGGAGGATTGAAGTAGTCCACAGATATAAAGTATGCCATGATTACAATCTGTTGACACATCTGCTTTCAAATTAGAATCTGCTTGTTTAACTTAGTACTGTACTCATATTGTTATTACAGGGTATGTGCCCAGTGATTGGGAAGCTGACAAAATCATAAATTGTTCCTGGAAGGCAAATTGTTGGCTTGTGACTTTTTTAATGAAGAGATAAATGAGCTATCCTCCTGAGAACAGACACATTAACACAGGTACCATGTATTCATTTGGTGAACCGTTGTCCACTGAACATCAATCTGCTCAAAAAACTCTGATTAGACTTAAATTCAGTAGCACAAATTTCAGCTTATTTACTACTTTCCAACCCCTAGTTAAGGAGAGATTTTCTTTTTATGTGTCCCAACTTTTGCTCTCATGAGAATTCTCAGAAAGCAAGATGACATCCAATGAAAGTATTTATAGGCACTTCCTGCACTAGAATGCCTAAGCCAAAATAATTTAGAAAAAAGTTAATACTCAAGTGATTTTAATTTGAAAGCTTCTTTTAATGATGCAATTTAAAATTCATCCATGTTTAAGTATTTTTTTGTTTCCTTAATAAGTCAGAATCAAATTCTACTATAAAGCCCTGAAACCTTCTGTAATATCCCTATCAATTTATTTGTTTGAACATTTTTCTGTGGTGCAATAAACTCTTTTGTAATATCTCACCTGATAAGGTATTTCTTTACCTCCTCCTCCTTTCTGACACCCAGTTGACATGTTCTGGTGGGATATAAATCTATACTAGATTTGGTAGGATCAGGAGGGGCCAAGGATTCCTTGTCAATTTTATTTTAGCATTTTAAAACAGAAAAAAGTGTTAGCTGGGGAAAAATGCACTGAACAGTATACTAGGGTAGACCTTCAGCCTGTTAAAAGATTTTGTTTCAATGTATCATTGATCCCTCGATTTACACACTTACACACCTCCAAATACATAACATACTGAAATAATCATAAGATTTTAGAGCTGGAAAGTATCTTTGCATCATGTTCAACTCATTCTTTTTATATATGTTTTCAAGATAAAGTGATTTGCCTAAGTTCACACAGTTAGTATGAGGACATGGGATTTAGAGTAAGAAGCCTTTTTGGTACTGACTCTATCACTACTCACTAGGCAATCTCAGGCAAGCTGCTTTCACTATTCTGAACCTCAGCCTTTTCATCCGTAAAAATAAGGACTCTGACCAGA
Source organism: Sarcophilus harrisii (assembly GCF_902635505.1). Lineage (NCBI taxonomy): Eukaryota > Metazoa > Chordata > Mammalia > Dasyuromorphia > Dasyuridae > Sarcophilus > Sarcophilus harrisii. The sequence continues at coordinate 191,103,891 of NC_045427.1, read as the reverse complement.
TCTGGGGTTTTAAACCCGAGTTCCATGGATTTCAGAAGTCTGTGACCTTGGATAGGAGAAAACGTTTGCATCTTTTATTTTCCTCCAATTGAAATATAGTATATCCTTCAATTATGAATGATAGGCAACAGACATCACTCTGAGAGGACTCTGTAGGCTTTATCTGATAGCCAAGTGGTTCAGGATTACACCAAAAAAAGTTAGGAATTCAGGGGCTCAGTGTTCTCTAACATGTCTCCAAATTCTAAATTCCCATAAGTGGAAGTGGAGTCAGAATTTGAATTTTCAGCCTGGTATCAGCATTTTATTCTAGGAATTAAAGAAGTTCAAGTCAGACTTACCTGCTTCTTTAAGCATAAGGAGACCTCTTTTGGCTTTTTCCAGGGGAAGTACAAATGATGTTTTAGCAGTGTGAAAACAGAAACCACATTTGTAATTACACTGGCGTGTGAAATGATAGTTGACACTGACAGGGTTAACAGAGTGCCCTGATACATCTTCTTCTCTTGCAGTCCCTTCTCTTATTTCTCCTCTCTTCTTCCCGTGCTGACTCCTCTTGCCACCTGCAGACCATAGCAGTGTTCCAAATGAGGAGTATAAATGTATCAGGATCTTCCACAGAGAAGTCAGCTGGAGGCTGAAAACATAAAGTAGCTTCTCAGCAAAGGCTGTGAGCGTGAGCAGCCACATCTCTGCCAACTCTTGCTGCTGTGCACAGCACACCACTGAAACTCACTTCAAATCCTGCTGTTAAATAACAAGGCTCTCATGGGCTAGCTTCTGTGTCACGTGTGGTAAGTGGGATGTCTTGTTTTTCTTATCAATTGAGTAGTTTCAATTTCCTCCTTTAGTGAAATGAAAGTTGGAACCCAGACAAGAAAGTGCATAATCCATGTTATGAAGAAACGAAATTACTTTATCTGGAATTCCCTTTCACTCACTGTTTGCTGGTAGCACAACATCGTAGTGTTCTGGATACCTTAGCTTAATTTAGGGCACTAGTCCTGCATTTGAGAATCTTTGGAAGATATTTTCCAGTGGGCCAGTGTCTTGTTTTGGGGAAACTTTCTGAAGTTCTTTTTATTTTTAGCTCTGCTTTGAAGCTTCACTCAAGCTGTCTGATATCCCTCAACTTATAACAGATGACTTTTAGCTTTATAGAAGCAAAGTACTAGAGTTGAGAGGAGGATATTAGAGTTAGGTCATTTCTCTCAATTATAATCTTCCCATTATTTCATTCCAAATCAGTCTGCCTTTTCCCACGACTCTTTGGAATACCAACTCCATAATTAAAAAAGGAACAAAGATGCTTGCATCTTAAATCTTTTTGTTTCTCATTCCTTTCATCTCCTGGCACTCATCAAGGATCAGATACTGTGGTCCCAGCACCTTTTGACTGTAAGAGTTAACTAATTGACCATAAACTGTAAACAGACCATTCCAAAGGACTCTTGATAAAATACTGTTCACCTTCAGAGAGAGATGTAATGAATTCTGAGTGAAGACTAAACTATATACATTTTATTTTCTTTATTGTTGCTTTTTCCCCCTCAATGTGGTCAATGTGAATATGAAAAAATAAACTGTGACTCACTGACATTCTAAGACAACATAATTATGTCTTCCAGGGATATTGGTTTCAGAAAAGTACCTGTTATTTTAAACTATCTTATTGATCAAATTTCATTAGATATTTGGAAAGAAGCTGTGTAATACTGTTCAGTTTCCCTGCATCTTCTAGAACTGTTCTTTTCTTCAATCCCTTCCTTCCCCATCAAAGCAACTTAACCTCAATCTGAAAACTGAAATTGGGAGCCATCTTCTAATTGCAGTTTAGATGAGCATACTGGACTGCATATATTATTCAAATAATCATCTGTTGTCTGTACTAGTATATCTTATGAACAGGTTTGATAAAAACCTAAGAGATGACCCAGACTGAGCACCACACCAACAATTAGAACAAATAATACACAGCATAAATGAAAAGTTAATACACATATACACACAAAATGTATACAAACTAGTTAAATACAAGTTTAGGCTCAGAAAAGCTTTCATGCAGAAGATGGTACCTGAGTTATTTCTTAAAGGAAAAGAGGGATTCTGTAAGACAGAAGGCTAGGATCACTATACCATCGAGTGCTGGATAGGGAATAATGTCCAGTGAACCTGGAAAAATAGGTTGGATGGGATTTTGAAAGTTAAATTAGAAGAGTTTCAGTTTATCCTAGAAGCAATTAGAAGTTGATCAAGGAATATGGGAGTCAGATGTTCAGAACTGTACTTAAGGAAAATTATTTAACAACAGTGCCTAAGATGTTCTGAATTTAGAGGTGATGAGACCCTGAACTAAAGTAGTAGCTATATGTCTGGAGAGAAAGTGATTGTCATGAGATGTTGTGAAGGTAAAAATGTCAAGAAATGGCAACTGATTGGATAAGTGGGTCAAGAAAGAGTGAGAAGTTGATAATAATGTGATGTCTGGATTACAATCTTGAGGAGCAGGAAATAGTGGTGTCTTCAATATAAAGATGGTACTTTGGAAGAAGGGAATGTTTGGGAGGGAGAGGATAATGTATTCAGTTTTTATGTGAATTTAATTTTTCTCTGTGATACCAAGTTTGAAATGTCTAGCAGGTAGTTGGTAATGAAGCCTGAATATGGGCGAAGAGACTGGGGCTTAGGCAAGCTGGAAGAGTGAATGGGATCTTCAGGTATGAATTCTAAATAGAAGCTGACCTATCAAATTTCAAAGGTGAGTTCTGAGATTGAGTCTATTTTTCAGTGAGGCAGAATATTTATTGAATATCATCACAATGAAGAAAAAAGTCATATATATGTATATATACAGTGTGTGTGTATGTGTGTGTGTAAGAAAAAGAGACGTATGTGTATGGGAGAGAGGGAGGTAAAGGGAAGGAGAGAGGAAGACAGAGACAGAGACACAGAGAAAGAATATTTATTGAACAATAAATTGAATCTCCACAATATGTGAAGAGGGAAAGTGGAAAAGAAGGGAATAAGCATTTACATAGCACCTATCATATGCTAGGTATTGTTCAGTCTATTAGTCCTATTTGACTTCTTATAATCCCATACGGGGTTTTCTTGGCAAAGATACAGGAGTAGTTTGTTCTTTCCTTTACCAGCTCATTTTAAGGATGAGGAAACTGAGACAAAATGGGTTAAGTGATTTGCCCAAGGTCAAATAGTAGTAAAGAGACATTTACTAGTCTGAGTCTGGATTTGAATTCAGGTGCTCCTACTTCCAGAACCTGTGCTCTATCCACAGGGCTACGAAGTTTCTTTATCAGCTATTGTTCTAAGGGCTTTTTACAAATATTTATTTGAACCACACAATGTCCTCATGTGATACAGGTTATTTTTTAATTTCAAATTTAACTAACAAATACAGGATAAATGACTTGCTCAGGGTTGGAGAACTAGTAAGTGTCTAGGGATGTATTTGAACTCTGGTCTTCCTGACTCTTATGTCTAGTAGTCTCTCCACTCTGTTACCAGCTGCCTCTAAGGCTTCCAATATACCTATTAATTCCAACATATATGCTGTGTTATCTAATCCATAATATTCTAAGTTCTATAAAACTTTAAAATATTGCAAGTGAGAGGGTACTTAGAAACCAAATAATCCAAATTCCTTTTTGAGTTTGACAAAACTGAAACCCAGATTTTTTTCTATTTAAAAAAAAAATTTCAAGTTTTTAAATTTTTCCAAATATATGTAAAAATAGTTTTTAACATTTCTCTTATAAGATTTTGTATTTCATTTTTTTTCTTCCTATCATCTCATCACTCCCCCAAACGGCAAATAATTTGATATAAATTAAACATGTGCACTTCTTTTAGCATATTTCCATATTTGTCATGTGCAAAAAAAAAAAAAATAAGACCAAAAACAGGTAAAAAAACAAGCAAAGACAAAGGTGAAAATATTATGCTTTGATTCATATTTTAGTCTCCATAGTTTTCTCTCTGGATGCATATGGTATTTTCCATCCCAAGTCTACTGGAATTGTCTTCAATCACCGCATTGTTAAGAAGATCCAAGTCCATCACAGTTGATTATCATATAATCTTGTTGTTACTGTGTACAATGTTCTCTTGGTCTGCTTGCTTCACTCATTATCAGTTCATGTAAATCTGTCAGGCTTTTCTGAAATCAATCCGCTCATTATTTCCTATAGAACAATAATATTCTATTATATTCATATCTCATAACTTATTTAGCCATCCCTTAATTGATAGACATCCACATAATTTCCAGTTGCTTGCCACTTCAAAGAGGGCTGTAATATATATTTTTGCACATGTGGATCCTTTTCTCTCTTTTATGATCTCTTTGAGATACAGATGCAAGAGTGACATTGCTGGATCAAAGAGTTTATCATTAGAGCATAGTTACAAATTTCTCTATAGAATGGTTGGATCATTTCAAAACTCGACCAATAATGTATTAGGGTCCCAGTTTTCCTGCATTCCCTTGAGCATTTATCATTATCTTTTCCTGTCATCATAGCCAAGTGTGAAGTGGTACCTCAGAGTTGTCTAGACAGATTTTGTGACTTGTCCAAAATCATATAACCAGATATTTATTGAATTAATACTAGTTTAAGTCTCCTGACTTCTAGTGCAGTGCTTTTTAAAACACAAATTTGAAGTCTCATAGCAGTCCTGTGTTGAGCAAGCCTGTCAGTGCCATTTTCCCAACAGAATGTGCTCATAATGTGTCTCTGTGTTACATTTTGGCAGTCCTCACGATATTTCAAATTTATGGTGATCTGTGATCAATGATTATTAATATTACTTTTTGGTGTTACTTTTTGATATTGCTTTGATGTTTCAATTATTTTGGGGTGCTCAAGAATTATACTCATATAAGATAGCAAACTTAATAAATGCACGTGTTCTGACTGCTATCTCCTTTTTTAATTCTTGCCATTTCAGGTCTATTTCCTGAGACATTACAATAATGAAAGTAGGCCAGTTAATAATCCTACAAAGACCTCTAAGTATTCAAGTGAGAGAATCCATCAATTAAATAAACTTCACTGTTGTTTGAAGAAACTGCCATAATCAGATCATTATATACCTCAACAACGATATTGTATGAGGATGTATTCTGATGGAAGTGGATTTCTTCGACAAAGAAATCTAACTCAGTTTCAATTGATCAAGGATGGACAGAAGCAGCTACACCCAAAGAAAGAACACTGGGAAATGAATGTAAACTGCTTGCATTTTTGTTTTTCTTCCCAGGTTATTTATACCTTCTAAATCCAATTTCCCCTGTGCAACAAGAGAACTGTTCAGTTCTGCACCTACATATTGTATCTAGGATATACTGTAACCTATTTAACATGTGTAGGACTGCTTGCCATCTTGGAGAGGGGGTGGAGGAAGGGAGGGGGAAAATCAGAACAGAAGTGAGTGCAAGGGATAATGTTGTAAAAAATTACCCTGGCATGGGTTCTGTCAATAAAAAGTTATTAAAAAAACAAAAAAGAAGCTGCCATAATCACTCCAATCTTCAACAACCATCACCCTTATCAATCCAGTAGTCACCAATATCAAGGCAATCATCAGCAAACATGTAACAAATCAATGAAGACTGTTAACTTTTTTCAGCAATTTTAAAAATTAAGGTACATAGATTTTACATATTATTATTCACTTGATAGACTACAGAATGTTATAAACTTCACTTTTATTGACACTAGAAAATAAAAAAATGACTTATTTTATAAGTGGTATTTAATTTATTTTTATGTTTCTCAAAGCAGATCAATAATATCTCTCAAGAGTTATCTGTGTCATAATCTGTGTATGAATTGGATTTAGGGGTAGCATAGTGGTACATCAACCTCACTCTCTTCTCCAGAGTCATCAAAGTCCAATGGCAGAACTAGTGATAGCCCAGTATTCAGTGATTTTTGCCTTTCTAAATTAAGACCTCTCCCAGGTCTCAGTGTGTCTGAAGCAATGGCCATTCAATGACTAAGGGCTAGGTTGGCATCCAATTTATCATCACAAAATATCAATTTGGGAAGGTAAGAACCTCAAAGTTTCTGAGGAAAACAGAAAGCAGAACCTAAACCAGAAGCCACAAAGGCTTGGGACCGAGGGTTATTATTGGCCATTCAATGAAAACCAAAGTGATTTGGGTTTAAAGGCATAGTCAATAGGATTTTTAAAAACAGGATTTATTGGGGTTGTCTGGAACAAAACTCACAATATTTGTTTGTATCAATCACCATATTGAATACATTTCCTCTTTCTTGACCCTTTTTCCAAATAGTTTCATCTAAAGGAAATCCAGATAATTTCAATGCTAAGGGTAGTGATGAATCCCTCAGGTAGAGGAAATAGTAGGGTAAAGTGGAATGAAGTCATGGAGTCATGCGAAACATGGGTTTGAAATCCAATTCTAATACTCATTAGATATTTACTAATCCAAGTATCATTATAGCTTCAACCTCAGTTATTAGTCATCCAAGGAACATAATGAGGAAAGAGATTTATAAAACTTAAAATATTTTAGGGATGAGAGTTCTGTTATTATTCTCTGCTACTGATATCTTGATTACTGTAACTCTTGTGGCCCTTGAAAATCAATATGCCATGTAGTTTGCTATATTGAAACTTAGAGTTTAGAGTTTAGAATCAGGAAACATGGGCTGAAGTTTCCTCATTTGCAAAATGAGGAAGGGGTTGGCCTAATTGATCTCTAAGGCCCCTTTCAGAATTAAGACTTGCCCCTATGTGAACTTATCAAAAGCAGAGGAAGACTCTTATTCTTTTATTTATATTCCCAGTTTTACTTTTTTTATTTATATCCTTTGAGCTAGAGTTCAAGTTCAAAAGTAAGCCACCACCACCCTGCAGGCATCTTTCCTAACAAAAAAAGGTAGAGTCCATAAATGGAGAGAGGTTCCATACCTTAGATTTTAGTACAGAGATTTACATATAGCTATTTTAGTTCATGATATAACAGTTAACATTCCTTTTTTATACTTTTAATTATTTTATAAATTTTGCCAATATGTATTTACAAGTGTATAATTTTTCTTTTAAAATTATAAATTACAAATTTTTTCATTGATTTTTTCACTTTTTATGAATTTTTACCTGCTCTGTTACTTTCTATAATTCATTTCTCTAAACTTTATTTTTCTCTTACAAAAATAAAAAGAATTGCAATACCTACCCTATCACCCTCTTGGGGACAATATATGTGAAAAATCTTTTAAAGTTTCTAAATTATTTCATGAGTATAGGAAATTATGACTTTCCTTGAAACCAAAGATATCCAGGTGGTTCAGGTCAGGTATTAATGCTCTTCCTAATGCTTTCATGATATCTTCTGGTAACAACAGAAGATGAAACAGAATTTGAGTTCAAGATGACTTGCCTTTCCATGAAATGCAAAGTGAAAGTGTAAAGGAACTTTGAAAGCAAAGTTGAAAGTGCAAATGTGTCTCCTACATATTTACTCCCAGGGATAAAGGGCATTGTCATCAAGTTTCAGGAAATTTTGCCAAATCTGAGATAATAGGGAATGGAGAAATAGAAAGTTCCTTTGTGATCTCAGCACAAGACCAGATGGATAACTTGATGGAGTAAAGGTGCTCATTGGGAAGCTTCTTTTCTGGCCATTCCAATTATCTTAATATCCTTGAAACACATACTCCTTTTTTGAACCTAGACCCTTATTAGCCTCTTGCCATTCCGGGAAAAGAATGACACAAAAATGAATGTCTCCTGAACCAAAAGAAGGTACATAGAACAACAGGGATGGCCCTTTGGGGTTTAAGCTAATTTCCAATGTCCACGTAATTCTTTCTAAATATAACTGAAACATACTTATTGCATGGCAATATACATGCACATACATACATATACTGGGTCTCAAGCCTATTTGTGTAAGACTCTCTATTTGTATAAGACTCTTTAGGAAGAGATCCCTGCAACAAGTGACTCTGGGAAAAAGCCAGCATGTAAGGGAGCTGTCATTACCAGTTTATCACACTATAGACTAAGGAATTCCCCCCTGGAGGAGACCAGAAACTTTCTGTTGAACTGAAAAATTTCAAAGCTAGTGGGACAGCTCATTTACCCTGCGTATTATTATTTTATTTTATTTTTTTGCTGAGGCAGTTAGGATTAAGTGACTTGCTCAGGGTCACACAGCTAGGAAGTGTTAAATGTTTGAGGCCACATTTGAACTTTGGTCCTCCTGACTTCAGGGCTGGTGTGCTCTATTCACTGTGTCATATAGCTACCCCTATATTATCTTGTATATTCAAATCTATATAATTTCTCTGATTTCTGTTTGTTATTGGCTAGAATGAATAGGTTTATTTTATATTCATTAGAATATGGTTATCATGTAAATGGCATTTGCTGGGAAAATAAAATTGTGTATATATTAATTATAATTATAACAGTTAATTATATGAAATATAATTTATAGTTATAATATACATGAATGCATATGTATATACATATACATACATATATATGTATATGAAGAGACAAAAAAGAGACAGAGAAAGAGAAGAAAGAGAGAGACAGAAATAGATTCAGAGACAGAGAGACATAGGGAGACAAAGAGAGAAATACAGACACAGAGACATAGAGGCAGAGAGAGGTAGAAGAGCCAGTGTGTGCTAGTGTGGGCTTCAGGAATTTCTTCCTTGTTAAATAGGCATAATATCAAGAAAATACATTTTGAAGTTAAATCATTCCCCTGAGAATAGCAATATTTGGGAAAAGGCTAGTAAGATAAAATTCTAGATCAGAACATCTTCTTTGAGGGGAAAAGAATAGTTAAACTCATGGTCTCAATCTCCTCCCTGTAAGACATATTTAGATAAACCCATGGGGTCACACATTCCCCATGTAGACAACACACACCTTGCTTCTGTAACATCAGCTTGCACATAATAGGCACTTACTAAATTTTTATTGATTAATTCATCCCTTGAAAGTAGTAAGTGCATAATCATCACTTGACACATACTTTACCTGCTTAGGAATTCTACTCTCTTTCCCCTCAATCTCTGATATTGATCATTCATCCTTTGCTTTAAATACTTTAGCAAAAAGAAACCCAGTACTTTCCAATGGAGTCTAATTTTTTGATAATTCTGATATTTTTAACTTATATTGAATGAAAATCTACCTCTCTGTAACTTTTTCCCACTCCACCTCAACTTCCCTAGTTCTTCCTCTGTGTGTGTGTGTGTGTGTGTGTGTGTGTTTGTGTGTTTGTGAGAGGAGGAGAGAGCGAAAGAGAAAACAAATCTAATTCTTCCTCAATATGATATCCCTTCAAATATTTGATAGAAATCAATTACTCTAAATCTTATCTGTTCAAAAGTGTCAGATACATGAGGTGATGCAAGATAGAGAGGAAAGACACGAGACCTTCCCATTCTGGTAAAATATTTCTTCTATTAATCTTCTGTCAAGAAACAAGTGATTATAATTTTGTAGCGGATCATAAAACGCATCACAAAGTCATTATGTGACTATATATGTTATGTATTATTTTATATATATTATGAGTAATATATAGTGTTTAATAATATAATCTATTATAATATATATGTTGTATATGTAAAGGGTTTAGAAACTGGTAGTAGTAAACACAGCAGGTTTTAAAGTGAGATATAGGTTCACATATATGGGGAGCTTGAGTAAGGGACAGAAGGAGAGAAGAGATAAGGGGAAAGAAGTTTTCACTTGGACATCATAGGACAAACACTAGGACAGACCTTGTGTCCTGATTGCTAGTCTTCCCTATACAGTCCCAAGTGAAAAATTGTTATTTGTTGTTGTCATGGTATTATCTCACCTCTTAAGTAAATGATAATGAAAGACTGAATGATTAGATGTTATCTAGAACAACTTATATTAATCATGGACAGTTGTACTTGCCTTCAAATATCTATTTGATAATAAGAGGGCACAGGGTGAGAGACTGGCTGAGAAACTACACATCATTTCCTTGAACCCCAGTTTGTCAGCAAGTCACTCATCATCCCAGTAATATTTCAGCTTGAAACTGAGCAGCTCAGCAGTTGAATTACTGACCTTCGAACTGGTTCAATAAGTAACCATGGTGGCAAATATCATTTATCTTGTAATCCTCCCTCTGAATTTCTCTACAGCAAAACTAAATATATCTTAAGTTTCACTTTTCTGTTTAGGTTTCTATTTTGTAGCAATTTTTTTTCATAGCTCCTATCTCTTCCTTTTCCCTAAAAATGTTCTGTGTAAGCTACTATTATAAATTTCCACTTAGTCTTTGAAGGACATAAAAACTTCTTCAAATTAAACCTTCAAATACAAAAACAGTTAACTTGTTCCCATGAAATCTTCTCTACCCCATACTACATTGGTATTTTGGGATACTGCAGGGCTAAGAAGTGAAAATATAGTTACTGCCACTTTTATCAGAATTCTTCCTTTCCATCTTTTCAAATGTTGGTATAAGCATAAGAAGGAATAAGTGATTATTAATCAGCTGGAAGATATGAAGGAAAACCAGGAAGTGGATAGTGTAACATGCAAATACTTTCAAGGGTTGAGATGCTGGCCTGAAGATTGTGAATATGGAAGCACATACCAAGCAATAGTAGTGGTAATTATGATCCCAGGTAGGTAAAGTAGTCCAGTCACAAGGTAGTTTCCTGACTAGTAACTCAAATTCTTAGACTATGGGAGGAATACATGTCTTATATCTTTAGGATCAAAAATCTTGGGTCTATTATAAATTACACAGCTCATAGGTCTGGACTTACCATAGCCATCAGTGATCATATTTACCAGTTAAGGAGCAGCAATTCTCCACCTGTGTCACTTTGTGGTTATTCACTATTTAAGTTTCCATTGTAAGTAATATCCTATGATTCAAAACTAAGCCATGACTGGCTTGTGCATTAGGTTAAAACAAAGTGAAACGCCTCCTTTTGAGTATCTTTTTCATATTACAGGATCACAGAATGAGATAGAAAGGACTTTAAATATTATGTAATTCAAATGACTCGTTTTATAGAAGAGGAAACTGAGGCTAAAAAAGTTAACATAATCAGAGACAGAGATAATGCACAAAGCCAGGATTAAACAATCAACCAACCAGCAAGCAGTTATTAAGAACCTATTCTTTGCTGGGATGTACAACGACTTAAATGAAGCACTCCTTAACCTCAAGGAACTTGTTTTTATAACACATACAAATGTGCAAAATAAAGATAAGCAATAAATATACATATTTGTAAGATTAATACAAGTTGTTTATTATTATTTGGTGAGGGAGATGGAAGTACTAGTAACTGGAAGAATCGGGAAAGGTCTTATGTAGAAAATATTATTTAAGCTCAGTTTTAAAGGAAATTAGGGATTCTAAATTTATCTCTTTAACTTCTAAAGCATGCTAGTCTCCAGCACAACATCCTGCTTCCTATTTTGCTAGCTATATAGAACTTATTTGCTATTTTATTTATATTTACTATGTGATTCTAGAGAAGTACTATCTGCTTTAGTTTTCTCAGAAAGGGGAATAATGATAGCACATACCTCCATAGTTATTGTAAAGATCAAATGAGACACTACATGTGAAGTGCTACATAAATATAATTGCTAGTATTATTATTATCATCATTGTTGTTATTATCATCATTCAATCAAATACATTCCTGGAATTGTCAGCATTGCTTCTGCTACAGAATTTATAGGCTTTAAATGAGAGGCAGGATGGTATAATGGAAAAGAGCTGGACTAAGCTAATAAGACTTGGGCTCAAATTTGGCCTCTACTACTGGTTATGTGACCTTGGAAAAGTCATTAACTTCTATCAGTGCTTTAAATTGCAGAAAACATGCTGCCCTTCAATGCTAAAAATCACAGGTCAAGGCTCTGTAACTTAAGTGAGTAATGGGTTTGGCTTGTTGGCGCTAGTATTTCAAAGAGCAGAAAAACTAAACAATGATGTCAATGCCTATAAACTAACACTAACTAATGAACTATTTAAATTCAGCAGACATTTCTCAAGAGCTTAGCATGTAAAAAAAGGCTCCAGTAGAAATAGGAAAATCAGCAAGAATTGCTTACATTTGTATATTGTTTTAAGATTTGCAAAGTGAGAACTCTGTGAGGCAGATAATTCAGATATTATCCCCATTTTATAGATGATGAAACTGAAGCTCAGATAATTTAAGTAATTTACCCAGAAGTAACAGTGACCAAGGCAAGGCTTTAACTAGGTCTTTAGACCCCCAACTTTAATGTTCTTTCCATTGTACCTTAGGGCCTGACATAAAAGTCTTTAATCTCGAGGATGTTACAATCCAGTGAGGTGAGGAGGAGGGCAGAAGGGGAGAAGGCTGGTATCAATCATTTATCATAAATTAAGAGTCTAGGCCATCTGTTTTAATTCCCTAGTTTTACAGATCAGGAGACTGAGACCTAGGGAGATAAAATTTATAGGATCATATATTTTTAACTAAAAGAAATTTCAGAGGTCATCTACTACACCTCCTCTTGAAGATAAGACGAGGAAACTAAGGCCAAGATAAATTAAATAACATGCCCAAGATTATATTAGTAATAAGTGGTGGGGCCAGTATGTGAACTCACTTCCTCTGACTCCAAACGGAATTCTGATATAAGTTTTGATACTAGAGCCTTTCCCTTCCAAATTACAGGCTTTAGCCAACCAGGTCCAGAAATTTCACCCCCGAGCCTAGCATCAAAGCAGCAACCCAAGACGGTACAGAGAAGCCACAGTATCCTCAGCCCCACCCACTTCAGGCTTCCAGGCAACCTAGCCAGGCCTCGGCCCTTGGCTTTCCTTGTTCTCCGCTCCGTTTCTATAACAGGGTTCAAACGGAAAAAAGCTCAACAGCCCCTCTGGCCCTAGCCCACTTCGCTGTCGCAAGGAAGGGCGGCGGAGGCTTCTGCAGCCAGGGACGTCCCTGGTCGCTGACCGCGCGGCCCGTGCTGTGCCCAGCCCCCGCCCATCGCCGAGCTTTCGTTTCTCCGCGAGCTGTGCCCGCTCTGGGGCCTCCTCCCCCCGCCCCACAACCTTAGTCCCATCTCTAGGTTTCGTTTCTGGGTCGGTTTCCTCTTTCCCACCCTGACCTCACCCCTTGAGGCGGGGCCGACGGCCCCTAGATATGGCCTATTTCCCTCGCCTGGGAAATTACATGCTCCGCTTCTTGGAGAGGATGCGGCCGTCGTCGCAGGTGCCAGCCGTTCGCCGCCAGGCCGCTGCTGTGAACGCGCCCGACCTGGCCCGGGACCGCTTCTTCCTCTTGGAGCTGCCAGACGCCGGTCTGGCTCACTTCACCCTCTGCGGCGACTACGGGGAGGGCGGCACAGACTGGAGCGCCTTGGCCGCCAGAGATCCCCGGCTGGAGGCGTTCCTCCTCGCGCCCGGGCGCACCTACTCCCTGTGCGTGCCCGCAGTCCCGGGTTCGGGCTACCGCGGCCGGATCCTAGCTGCGCGCCTGCACCAGCACCTGCTCCAACAACTTAGCCGGGACCCCTTCCGGCAGTGCGAGCTGCGGCGCCTCCTCTGTTACTCCCCGGACAGCCGCTCCGGGATCACGGAGAAGGGCTTCATCCTGTGGGACCCCCACGACTGCTTGGAGATACAGCGCGCCTTGCAGGGCCTGCTGTTTGCGTGCGAAACCCCGAGGCCACAGATGGGCATGTTCAAAGCCGACCACAGTGGCCTGCTGTGGCAGAGGCTGTGGGAACTCCCAGGAGTGGTCGGGGATAAAGGGGGTACATTTCGGGTGGTGCCCACGGAAGAGCCCCCTCTGCACCCTTTAGTGCCAGAACTGCCCATCACTGTGGTGTTTCCCAATCTGGAAGAAACCCGAAAAGTTTTTGAGGAGGTAAGAATTCAGCAGCAAGGGCTGTCCTCGAAGAAAAAAAAAAATCCTAGGGTTTAAGGGTTCGTAGTATCATAAACTTAGAAGTGGAGAGGACCACGAGAAAAACTTTCTCGTTTTACAAATACAGAATACAGATTCCCTTATAATGAAAGAAAACACACATATGTGGATATATATATGTACATATATGTATGTGCATAATATATGCATATACATTTATATTAACAGAAATTTAAATGGCTTTGCCAAAACTTGCCATTGGAACCTAGAATCTCTAATGCCAAATTCATCGCTCTTTTTCAGTTTTCTAGAAATCATCTAATCCAGCATCCTTATTTTACAGGTGAGAAAATAGGTCCTGAGAGGTTGTCTTTGAGGCGGTTGTCATTGTTGTTGTTGCTCTTGTTCAGTCTTATTCAACTCAGTAATCCCATTTTGGGTTTTCTTGGCACAGATATTGAAGTGGTTGTTATTTTCTTCTCCACCTCATTTTACAGATGGGGAAACTGAGCCAAACAGGAATAAGTGACTTTTCCAGGGTTATACAAATAGTACAAGTCGACAAGATTTGAACTCAGTCAGATCTTCCTGACTCCAGGCCTGGCACTCCATCCATTTCACAACTTAGCTGCCCTAGAGGTCATAAGAAAATAAATTTAGGTATAGAAAGGACTTGTTGGTAAACTACTCAAGCATTCTCTGGTGTGTGTGTGTGTGTGTGTGTGTGTGTGTGTGTGTGTGAAGGAAGAAAAAGAGATAAAATGATTTATCTCCTGTCATGAGTAGACATGTATCATGGAATAAGTTACAGAGGCTGAATTCCAACCCAGCTCCTCTGACGCCAATCTGATACATTTTTCCCCTTAATGTGATTTGTCCTTTTGCCTACCTTCTTAACTAGATTTTCCCTAGAAGCTTGTTGCATCTTATTATTTTTTTCCTTGTTTTTGTTTTTATCTATAACTGATTCCTGCAGAAGAATGCTATATTTGGGGAGAATGAGACCTCTTTCTTGGTCACATCTATGAGAAATGAATATCCTGGGAGACGTGTATTCTAAATAATAGTCTAGTGGTAATTGATTTTGTGACTTTAGGCCAGTCCTAAGACCTCTGTATAGTACTATGAGGGACTGTTGAAATCTCAAAGGACCACAGGATTAAAATATGGAACTGAAAGTAATTTAAGATTAATTAATCCAGTTCTCCAGAATAAAAAACATGGAGGGAAAATGATCTGCTGAAAGTATGCCCCTTTCCATTACACTTCCATCATGGAGATACTGTGAGAGATGAGCTGAGGTAACCTGGGAAGGTGTTCCTGAAAAAGATGTTCTGCTATTAAGATTATATTATTCATGGTACCATTCTTTGTATCATGTTGTTAACAAAAAGAATATCTCTTAAGATACTTAGTAAACCAGCTTACAACATTGGCTGTTATACTAAGTATCTTAAGAGATATTCTTTCTGTTCACCAAATGTTTGGGAGTGTACTTAATATGGGCCTCAATTAGTTAGACTTTGTGCTTATTGTGATCTTGGTTAATATTTCACTTTTTTGAGATTACTTCTTCAGTAAAATGATGTTAGTAATACAGTAATAAGATTACAGGAATGTTTGTGATGATCCAAAGGAGAAAAGTCACATAGAATATTTTATGACTAAAGCCTTTTTATTATCATCAATCAATTGATCAATCAGCAAGCATTTATTAAATGTCTATTATGCCCCTGGGGGTAACTAGATGATGTAGTGGATAGAATGCTGGGCCTGGAGTCAGAAAAATCTGAATTCAAATTCAGCCTCAGACAGTATTCAGTCATTTCACCCCATTTGCCTCAGTTTCCTCATCTGTAAAATGAGCTGGAGAAGAAAATGGCAAACTACTCCAGTATTTTTGCCAAGAAAACCCGAAATAAGATCATGAAAAGCTGGATGTAACTGAACTACAACAAATTATGTTCCTAGCACTGTGCTGGATCCTGGTGATAGAAATACAGAGAGTGAAGCAATACTTTGATGTAGCTTGCATTTGCATGGGGGGAACTCTTCAAATACATACATACATACATACATACATATATATATATATATATATATATATATAAAACATGCATACAAATATACTGAATAAATATAAAGAGAATAAATGCAAATAAATAGTAGTAGTTAGTGGTTAAATAAAATTTAAATAAAACATCAAAGGATCTAGAGGTGGAAATAACTTTAAATATCATTTCATCCAAGTCTCTGAATTAACGGGAGTAAACTGAGGTCCAATGAAATTAAGTAACCTGCCAAGATTTAATGGATAGAAACAAACAGAGCTACGAGATTTAAATGCTGGGTATCTGACTCCACAATTACTAACTGATCTTTTTTTTCCTGTGCCATGCAAATGCTTTTGCTACATAAATACAAATTTTTCGTAGTTTTATTGTCTATTGTTGTTGTTCATTCTTTCTTTTCAAGGATTAACAGTTTCCATTAGAGAGAAAGGTAACAGTGCTAAGTTTAGGCATAATGTGTCTCTCTCTCTAAAAGAACTATTCCCAGATAAGAATCAGTCTGAAGGATGTCAAAGAAATAAACCCATTCTAGACATGATTTGTACCTAATGTTGGGATAGTAAGCTTCAAGGTAGATCTTTTCCTCTTCAAGGATCTTCCTGGAAATTTGATCCATTTGATGATAATAGATTTGATCAATGAGATTTCCCATTATCATAGCATTTCCATCTCTAAAGATATGTTTTTCAAGTAGATAGTACAAGTGCCCTCTTCTTGTTCTTCAGATGGGAACACTGAGACATACAGATATGAAGTTTTTACCCAAGTCACAGAGTCAGTGAGGGCAACAATCCAAGTATCCTGAACCTATCTAGAACTTTGCCCAGTTCTTAATTATAAACTTCTAAAGTTTTTTTAATGTTTGTTTGGATTTATTTCATAATTGCTGAAAGAAAAAGCCATTCAAAAATGGATACAAATAACCCTAAAAGGAAATTAGAAAAGACAAAATAAAATAGAAGAGAGGGTGGGAGGACTTTATACAGTAGTAACCTACAAAGCTGAGAGTTTTCTCAATGAACTTCCTTCTCACAAGAGCTAAAACATCACTTATGCTACGTAATTAATAATAATAATTAAACAGTAGTGGGAGATTTTGATTCATTACAGAAAAAACTTTCTTCTAAACCTTTCAACAGCCAGAGTTACAATTACAGCTTTCAGTGCCCCAGTTTGATTGTTATCTTCAAGTATGGATATGATACAACAACAATAGTAAGGAAATATTGCATTATCATCATCATCATTTAGAAAGAACAGAACTCCAAATGTGTGTTGTGCTTCAAAGTTATACATCTTGAAGGTTGTACATAGAATATTTTGAAACTCCTATATAGTAGTTTCATAAATAAAAGCTCTTAACTGTAGCCAGAAAAAAAATCTTAGAGCCAGTCCCTTAATTTAAAATAGATTTAAATTGTGAACACAATATCATTATCAATAAACAAACATTTTGGAACACTATGAAAAATGAAAAAGAAATTGTGCATGAAACTTATCTTCTATTATGTACTATATATAACTATACATATATGTAAATGTGTATATCTAATCTATCTATCTATCTATCTATCTATGTACCTATCAATAGAGAGAGGCAAACAATCAGGATTACATGACTTGCCCAGGGTCACACAGTAAATTTGCGATATATTTTTAAAAGATGTGTGTTAAATTAATATGATAAAAGCAAAATTTGCTCTTTATTTGAATTACTAAGTGAACTCTTTCATTTTTACAGAGGAAGAAATTGAACCTTAGAGAGATGAAATGAGTTGACCAAGTTCAATCAAAAATTAGTGGAAAAGATAGGAACAAAAGTTAAATCTCCTGATTTCAATTCTCATTATCCCAACTTGTCTGGATGACTTTTTTTTTTTTTTTTTTTTTTTTTTTTTTTTTTTTAGAATTACAGTATAGTAATAATAGTGGCAATTCATATTCCTGTGATGCCTAGAAGTTGACAAAGGCTTTCCTCGAGACTTACTACTATTTCACAAAAAAAAAGCTGATATTTAAATCTGTGTCTTTTCCTCAGTCTCACAAGTAGCAAATATCAGAACCAAAATTCAAATAAATTTCTAAAGGTTATGATGTAGTGGAAAGAATATTGCATTTGGAATCAAATCTCTGACTCCTATTATCTATTTGACACATATTAGTTATGTGATGGCCTTGCTGAAACTCAACTTTCTCATCAGTATAATGGATATAATAATAGCTGTATTAACACTTTCAACTATTATTACACCCATCATATTGATGAGAAAGTTGAGGTATATGAGGTATTGAGCAAGGTCTGGTTTCTCTGATGGGAGGGCTTTCCAAGTCCTTTTCAGGATTGCTTATCTACTTTTGGTGACTAACTGATGACCCAAATCTCAACTGTGGCTCCAAGGAACTGTAACAGTACAGTGGTTATATGCCAGTAAAACCATTTTGATAGATGGGCTAAACCAGGTTAAGGGTAACTGACAGGCTTCAAACCAGTTAGTGAGTTAGGGGGAAGTCCACCCCAAGTATGTCAAGACTTGCTCTCAGAGGACTGGGTGGATGAGAACAATTTGTTCCATTGGCCACGAAGGAGACTGAAACAGGTACTGTGGAATGCTTAGATCTTGGTCAGACAGCAAAGATGCCAGGATCATACACAGCATGCTGGCCCATCACCAGTTCTGAATGTTCTCTTGCTATTGGACTTCATTTACTCTGGAAGATGGAGTGAGGCTGATGACTGTGTAATTCTGACTCATTTAAATCTAGTTCATTGGCAAATCAAGATATCACAAACAACATCATTCTTCTTTAGGGTGATTATAATTTTGCACTATTCATTTTTAGACATTTTGTTATTATTTACATTTATTTTGCTGTTGTCATTGTGCATATTATTTTTTATATTTTCCTCTGTATATCCTTTCAGAGCTCTTCATTTCCTGCCCTTTTACCATCATATTAATTTCTTTCTGAATTCTATAATGTCCATGTACCATAGTTTATTTAAGCCACCATCAATCTTTGGATATCTCTCTTGTTTACATTTATCTACTTCTGGAAAAAATATGCTACCACAAATATTTTAGGATACATAGGATTTTTTTGTATCATTGATCTCTTTGGAGTAAAGGCCTTGCAAAAAAAATCTTTGGGTTCAAGAACATGAACATTTTAGGAATTTTCTTTGTATAATTCACATTTGTATTCCAGAATAGCTGGATTAATTCTGCTCATTGGTACTTTTGTATTCTTGATCTTCATGGGTTTAGACAATGTGGTCCTAATAGATTTAAAACATTATCTTTACAGTGTATACCTTTCATTCCTGAAGCAAAGGAGATCCTTAACTTGGTGGATAAATGCCCGAAGAATCTCCAGAAGGGAAGATTCCCTGTCATTGTTATTGAGGGTTTGGATGCTACTGGTGAGAGATTATTTCTTCATTCCTAAGTTACAATAATAATTATGGAATTTGAGTTCATTTAAAATTCAACAAGTGTTTGTTAAGTAATTCCATAAATAGGATGCAAAGATGAAAAATGACATAGTTCATTTTAATTTTTGTGCTATGCCTAATCCTAGTGAATAAGACATTCTTTTATCTTGTATATGAAATACAGGAAAAACTACAGTGACTGAAAAAGTCTCAAAAGCATTGAGGGCTGTTTTCCTAAAATCACCTCCACCCTGTGTCAGCCAGTGGAGAAAAATATTTGATGATGAACCAACAATCATCAGGCGGGCATATTATTCTTTGGGAAATTATATCATGGCTTCTGAAATAGCTAAACAATCTACCCAGGCTCCTGTGATTATAGACAGGTAGGTATAGATATATCTTTACTTTACATATCTTCTTTATTTTTATGAATTTTTGTTTATGGATGGCATTTTTAAAGAAATAAAATAATACAATTCACTTATGCATAGGAGTTTAAGGTTTATAAATTGCTCTCTACTCAGTAACCTAGTGAGGTATAATGAGTACAAAGAAGATAAAATAGTTTTAAGAGATTTTGATTGAATTACCCCTGAGAGCTCTTCTCATTCTCATTCTATGAATTATTATCCCCATTACACAGATAAAGGAAACTAAAGTTTTCAAAGAAATGAAATGACCTGTCATTCCATTTCCCACAATTCCTAAATGTCAGAACCCCCAAATTTAAATTGTTATTAGTACCATACAAAATTATATTATTATCACAGGTTGCATTTATATAAGGCTTTAAGGTTTACAAAGCACTTTGCAAATATTATTTTTGTTGACCCTTACAACATATTACATACCCTGTAACATATGTGCTATTATTATTCATTGTACAGATGAGGAAACTGAGACAAAATAAGGTTGAATAACTTACCACATACCTAGTAAATATCAGGGCTGGATTTGAAATCAGATCTTTGTGATTGCAGATCCAAATGCTTTATGCATTGTTCCATCTAGCTGTCTTTATATTGTAAACCTTTTATGTAAGGTAGGATTTGCTGTTCAGGTAGACATTTAATCAGAGTATGCCCCAAGCAACATTTTTTTTAAAAAAGGAACTGAAAGTGTGAAAAGAATGAGGCATCATTAGCCTTTAGACTTTATGATTTGTAACACCATTCTCAATTCCCTAGATAGAGTTTCTTATTTAGCTGATTTACATAGATTATATTACTGCTGCAGATCTTTGCCATCTGTAATCAGCAGAGTTAATTAACAATTATTATGTGTCTCCTTTTTTGCTAGAGGATTAAAAATAAAGGAAAATATAATCCCTGTTCTCAGAAAGGTTTTAGTCTAGTTGGGGAGCCAACATATAAATAGTTACATGCAAACAAGGTATATTCAGAATAAAATAGAGAGGAGGGTAATCTCAGAGGGAAAGCACTGAGATTAAGGAAGACCAAGAGATTTCTTGAAGAAGATGGGACTTTAGCTGAGACTGAAATTGCTCCTGTGAAGTTACTAATGTTTTCTTAATTGACAAATCTAATGTCTTCTTTTTTTTCAATCTACATCCTTCTTGACTGTTGTACAGCCCTTAAAACTATCACCCTCTTCTCTGATACTCTTCTTTCTAAGTTTTTGTAATTATATTTTCTCCTGATTCTCCTCCTATATTTGACTGTTTCTCCTAAGTCTCCTTTGTTAGACCTCCATCCATGTCATTCCCACTACTTCTGTGTATCCCCAAAGGACTTTGTCCTAGGCATTTTTCTTTTTCTCACTTATATACTTTCACTTGGTGATTTCATCAGTTTCCATGGATTCAACAATCATTTCTACATACTTTCACTTGGTGATTTCATCAGTTTCCATGGATTCAACAATCATTTCTACATTGATGATTATCAAAACTACTTATCTAGCCCTAACTTGTCTGCTGACATTCCATTCTTGCATCTTTGGCTACTTCTTGGACATCTGGAACTAGATGTTTCAGAGATTTCTTAAACTCAATATGTACAAATCCAAATTCATTATCTTTCCCTTCAAAATCTTTCCAGACTTTCATATTCCTATTGAGGGTATCACTATCCTTCCATTTATCCAGGCTTGTAATTTAGATATCATTCTTGATCTCTCACTATCTCCAGTCTGTCAGCATAGTCTTTGTATTTTTAAGCACTGTTTTTTTTAAATAGCATTTTTATTTTCAAAATACATGCAAAGATAGTTTTCACATTCACCCTTGCAAAATCTTTTTTTTAATTAAATAACTTTTTATTGACAGAACCTATGCCAGGGTAATTTTTTACAACATTATCCCTTGCACTCACTTCTGTTCTGATTTTTCCCCTCCCTCCCTCCACCCTCTCCCCAAACATGGCAAGCAGTCCTATACAAGTTAAATAGATTACAGTAGATCTTGGATACAACATATGTGTGCAGAACCAAACAGTTTTCTTGTTGCTCAGGGAGAATTGGATTTAGAAGGTATAAATAACCTGGGAAGAAGAACAAAAATGAAAGCAGTTTACATTCATTTCCTAGTGTTGTTTCTTTGGGTATAGCTACTTCTGTCCATCCTTGATCAATTGAAACTAAGTTAGATCTTGTCTTTGTTGAAGAAATCCACTTTCATCAGAATACATCCTCATACAGTATCGCTGTTGAGGTATATAATGATTTCCTGGTTCTGCTCATTTCGCTCAGCATCAGTTCATGTAAGTCTCGCCAATCCTCTCTGTATTCGTCCTGCTGGTCATTTCTTACAGAACAATAATATTCCATAACATTCATATACCACAATTTACTCAACCATTCTTCAATTGATGGGCATCCATTCATTTTCCAGCTTCTAGCCACTACAAACAGGGCTGCCACAAACATTTTGGCACATACAGGTCCCTTTCCCTTTTTTAGTATCTCTTTGGGGTATAAGCCCAGTAGAGACACTGCTGGATCAAAGGGTATGCACAGTTTGATAACTTTTTGGGCATAGTTCCAAATTGCTCTCCAGAATGGCTGGATGTATTCACAATTCCACCAACAATGTTTCAGTGTCCCTGTTTTCCCACATCCCCTCCAACATTCTGCATTATCTTTCCCTGTCATTCTGGCCAATCTGACAGGTGTATAGTGGTATCTCAGAGTTGTCTTAATTTGCATTTCTCTGATTAATAATGATTTGGAACACTCTTTCATATGAGTGGTAATGATTTCAATTTCATCATCTGAAAATTGTCTGTTCATATCCTTTGACCATTTATCAATTGGAGAATGGTTTGGTTTCTTATAAATTAGAGTCAGCTCTCTATATATTTTGGAAATGAGGCCTTTATCAGAACCTTCGACTGTAAAAATGTTTTCCCACTTTATTGTTTCCCTTCTAATCTTGCCTGCATTAGTTTTGTTTGTACAAAAACTTGTCAATTTGATATAATCAAAATTTTCAATTTTGTAGTCACTAATGATCTGTAGTTCTTCTTTGGTCATAAATTCCTTCCTCTTCCACAGGTCTGAGAGGTAAACTATCCTATGCTCTTCCAATTTATTTATGATCTCATTCTTTATGCCTAGATCATGAACCCATTTTGACCTTATCTTGGTGTATGGTGTTAAGTGTGGGTCAATGCCTAGTTTCTGCCATACTAATTTCCAATTTTCCCAGCAATTTTTGTCAAATAATGCATTCTTATCCCAAAAACTGGGGTCTTTGGGTTTGTCAAATACTAGATAATTAAGGTTATTGGCTGTTTTGTCCTTTGAACCTAACCTATTCCATTGATCAACTAGTCTATTTCTTAGCCAATACCAGATAGTTTTAGTAACCGCTGCCTTATAATATAATTTTAGATCTGGTACAGCTAGGCCACCTTCATTTGATTTTTTTTTCATTAATTCCCTTGAAATTCTTGACCTTTTGTTTTCCATATGAACTTTGTTGTTATTTTTCCTAGGTCATCAAAATAGTTTTTGGGAAGTCTGATTGGTATAGCACTAAATAAATAGATTAGTTTAGGTAGTATTGTCATCTTTATTATATTTGCTCGCCCAATCCAAGAGCATTTAATATTTTTCCAGTTAGTTAGATCAGACTTAATTTGTGTGGAAAGTGTTTTGTAGTTTTGCTCATAAAGTTTCTGATTTTCCCTTGGCAGATAGATTCCTAAATATTTTATACTATCAGTAGTTACTTTAAATGGGATTTCTCTTTGTAACTCTGACTGTTGGATTTTGTTAGTGATATATAAGAATGCTGATGACTTATGTGGGTTTATTTTATAACCAGCAACTTTGCTAAAATTGTGACTTATTTCTAATAACTTTTTAGTAGCATTTCTAAGGCTCTCTAAGTATACCATCATATCATCAGCAAAGAGTGATAATTTGGTTTCCTCATTGCCTATTCTTATTCCTTTAATATCTTTCTCAGCTCTTATTGCCATAGCTAGCATTTCTAATACAATATTAAATAGTAACGGTGATAGTAGGCAACCTTGTTTCATTCCTGATCTTATTGGGAATGGTTGCAGTTTGTCCCCATTACATATGATGCTTACTGCTGGTTTTAAATAGATGCTGCTGATTATCTTAAGGAAAAGTCCATTTATTCCTATACTCTCAAGTGTTTTTAATAGGAATGGATGTTGGATTTTATCAAATGCTTTTTCTGCATCTATTGAGATGATCATATGGTTTTTGTTAGTTTGGTTATTAATATGGCCAATTATGCTGAGAGTTTTCCTAATATTGAATCAGCCCTGCATTCCTGGTATAAATCCTACTTGATCATGGTGAATTATCCTGGGGATGACTTTCTGTAGTCTTTTTGCTAATATTTTATTTAAGATTTCAGCATCAATATTCATTAGGGAGATTGGTCTATAGTTTTCTTTCTGTTTTCAACCTACCTGGTTTAGGTATCAGTACCATGTCTGTGTCATAGAAGGAATTTGGTAGGACTCCTTCATTCCCTATTTTATCAAATAATTTATATAGCATTGGGGCCAATTGTTCTTTAAATGTTTGGTAAAATTCACATGTAAATCCATCTGGTCCTGGGGATTTTTTCTTAGGGAGTTGTTTAATTGCCTGTTCTATTTCTTTTTCTGAAATGGGACTATTCAAGCAATTTACTTCTTCCTCTGTTAGTCTGGGAAGTCTGTATTTTTGGAGGTAGTCATCCATTTCACTTAGGTTATCAAATTTATTGGCATAAAGTTGAGCAAAATAACTCCTTATTATTTCTCTAATTTCCTCTTCATTGGTGGAAAGTTCTCCCTTTTCATTTTTAAGACTACTAATTTCATTTTCCTTCCTCCTTTTTCTAATCAGATTTGCCAAAGGTTTATCAATTTTATTGATTTTTTTCATAAAACAAACTTAGTTTTATTTATTAGTTCAATTAGTTCAATAGTTTCAGTTTTTTAGTTTCAGTATTATTAATTTCTCCTTTTAATTTTAGAATTTCCAATTTAGTATTTGATTGGGGGTTTTTAATTTGGTCTTTTTTTAGTTTTTTTAGTTGCAAGCCCAATTCATTAATCTTTTCTTTCTCTGTTTTATTCAAGTAAGCCTCTAAGGATATATAATCTTTTCTTTCTCTATTTTGTTCAAGTAAGCCTCTAAGGATATAAAGTTTCCCCTTATTATCGCTTTGGCTGCATCCCACAAATTTTGGTATGATGTCTCACTGTTGTCATTATCTTGAGTGAAGTTATTAATTGTCTCTATAATTTGCTGTTTCACCCAATCATTCTTTAAGATGAGATTATGTAGTTTCCAATTACTTTTTGATTTATTTACACCTAACTTTTTGTTGAATGTAGTTTTTATTGCATTGTGATCTGAAAAGGAAGCACTTACTACTTCTGCCTTCCTGCATTTTTTTGTTGAATGTAGTTTTTATTGCATCATGATCTGAAAAGAAAGCATTTACTATTTCTGCCTTCCTGCATTTAATTTTGAGGTCTTTATGTCCTAATATATGGTCAATTTTTGTGTAGGTTCCATGAGCTGCTGAGAAGAAAGTATACCCCTTTCTATCACCATTCAGTTTTCTCCAGAGATCTATCATACCTAATCTTTCTAATATTCTATTTACCTCTTTAATTTCTTTCTTATTTGTTTTGTGATTTGATTTATCTAAATCTGAGAGTGCAAGATTGAGGTCTCCCGCTATTATAGTTTTGCTGTCTATTTCTTCTCGTAACTCTCTTAACTTCTCCTTTAGGAAGTTAAATGCTATACCACTTGGTGCATATATGTTTAATACTGATATTGCTTCATTGTCTATAGTACCTTTTAGCAAGATATAATTTCCTTCCTTATCTCTTTTAATTAGATCAATTTTGCTTTTACTTGATCTGAGATAAGGATGGCTACCCCTGCTTTTTTGACTTCACCTGAAGCATAATAGATTCTGCTCCAGCCTTTTACCTTTACTCAGTATGTATCTCCCTGTTTTAAATGTGTTTCTTGTAAACAACATATTGTAGGGTTCTGACTTTTGATCCAGTCTGCTATCCACCTCCTCTTTATGGGGGAGTTCATCCCATTCACATTTAAGGTTAAGATTACTAATTCTGTATTTCCTGCCATCCTAATATCCCCAGATTATGCTTTTCTTTTTCTTGCCCTCCTTCCCCACTTCCTTAGTATTAAGCTTATTGGTCCACTTGCGTCACCCAGCTCTCCCTCTTTAGTATCCCTCCTTCCTCCTTTTGAATCCCTTCCCCTTTCTTGTACCCTTCCTTATTACTCTTTTCCTTTTACATTTCCTCTCACTTTTAATGAGGTGAGAGAAGATTCTCTGTAAAACAAATGTGTCAATTATTTCCTTTCTGAGCCAACTCTGATGAGAGTAAGATTCGCACAATGTTCCTCCCCCTCTCTAAGTTCCCTCAGATATGATAGGTTTCCTTTGCCTCATCGACACATAAAGTTTCCCTCTTTTTATCTCCCCTTTCCCCTTTTTCTGACACTATCCCCTTTCTATTTCTACTTCCCTTTTACTATTCAGTAAAATCAAATTATACATGTGATTTTTATATATACTAACAGAAATACAGTTCTCAAGAGTTCCTTTCCTTTCTACTTGTCTTGAGTCCTGTTGTTGGAGATCAAATTTTTATTTAAGTCTGGTTTTCTTTAAAAACAGATGGAATTACTCTGTTTCATTAAATGTCCATCTTCTTCCATGGAAAAAATGCTCAGCTTAGCTGGGTAGTTTATTCTTAGGTGCATTCAAGTTCTTTTGCCTTTCAGAATATCAAATTCCAGGCCCTTCGATCCTTTAATGTTGAGGCAGCCAGATCTTGTTTGACCCTTATTGTGGCACCTTGGTATTTGAACTGTTTTTTCCTGGATGCTTGTAGAATTTTTTCTTTAATCTGAAAATTCTGAAATTTGGCCACAATATTCCTCGGAGTCTTTATTTTAGGGTCTTTTTCAGAAGGTGTTCGATGGATTCTTTCCACGTCTATTTTACCTTCCGGTTCTATTACTTCTGGGCAGTTCTCTTTAATCACCCTTGCAAAATCTTGTGTTCCAAATTCTTCCCCTCACTTTCTTCCTAGACAGTAAGTAATCCAATATATGTTAAACATGTGCAGTTCTTCTATACATAGTTTCACATTTATTATGCTGTACAAGAAAAATCAGAACAAAAAGAAAAAAATGAGAAAGAAAAAAGGAAGCAAACAACAGCAAAGAAGTTGAAAATACTATGTTATGATCTACATTAAGTCCCCATAGTCCTCTTTCTGGATGCAGAAATCATTCATTGACTATGATTGTTGTTCAATCAAGAAACTCCATCTCCCAGCTCTAGATATTTTCATTGGCTATCCATCATTCATAGAATGTTCTCTCTCCTCATGTTTGCCTTCTGTCTTCTTTAAAGTCCCAGCTAAAATTCCACCTTCTACATCAGTGGTATAAAACTCTATAGAAGGTGGAATGGCCCTTTAATGTCTACATAAGGAACCTTGTGGGCCACATATTGACTTGGCTTTAAAATGTAATATAGTTTGTGTTTTAATGTATTTTATTTATTTAGTTAAATATATCCCAATTATATTTTAATCTATTCTGGCTATATCTGGAATATTTTGGGCAGCATGGGGCCCCAAGTTTGTCATTCAGTATCTGTTCAGTTTTCATTTCTGGACTGCTGATAATTTAGCTATTTAAAGAGAAAAAAATGTCATCTTGTCAAATGAAAAGAAATCATTTGTTATTGTTGCCTGTGCAGTTTATGTTCCTATTAAGAGAGTCTAATGAAATTCATTTTGTTCTTCCAAAATGGGGAGGACACCATGACCCAACTGAAAAACAAAAGGGACAAAATTAATCTTGCACATAGAATTGATTAAGGTGCAAAACTGAAAAATCTCAATTTTAAAACCAACATTTCATGCCAAAGGATTAAAAGAAAGTTTATTAGTCCAGCTTCCTATTAAGTCCAGTTTTTCATCCCAGATAACATTCTGCACAGATCATTTAGCATTTGCTGCCCAAATATTTCACATGATAGGAAACTTACTACTTCTTGTATCTTTCCAGGTACTGGCACAGCACAGCTGCTTATGCAATTGCGACCGAGATAAGTGGCCTTCCCCACCACCTACCTCCAGCTCATCACTCTGTGTATCAGTGGCCCCAGGACTTGCTCAGACCTGATATTGTACTGCTGCTAACTGTGAATCCTGAAGAGAGGATTCATAGGATTCTGGGACGTGGGATGCATAAGACAAAAGAAGAAATTGAACTGGAAAACAACGAGTTATTTCGTGAAAAGTATGTTCTAGTTTTATGGCATGACTAATTGAGGCTGGGAGCCAGGAATGAGAGAAATGTATTTTCTTCAAGATCAGGGTTCCCTGGCATTTTCATTCATCAGGATAAAGTGATTCCAATGGGTTAGAAAAGCCAGCTAGATGGAAAGGCAGTGGGAGGGGGAGAAGACATGAAATGAGGATTCCAAATAATAATAGTCAAGCCACTTTACTAAAATTCATTTCAGCAAATTTTATTAAGCAAAAATTAATAATGATAATAGTAATAATAATAATTACATATCATTTTAAGGCTTACAAAACACTTTGCCAATATTTTTTCATTTGATCCTTACTGTTGTAAGGGTTATTACCCTGAGAGTTAGAGGTTTTTATTATTTCCATTTTATTGATAAGGAAGCTGAGGCAAGCATAAGTTAAATGACTTGCCCTAGATCACAAACTAGTAAGTATCTGGAGTCAAATTTGAACTTAGGACTTTTTGATAACAAGTCCACCATCCTATTGACTATACCACCTCACTGTATCCACTGTCAATCACACACTGAGCTAAGCAATATGGATGAGGAAAATAAAACAGTTACTGCCCTTAAGGAGATTGCATTCTTCTGGGGGCACAAAATTCCTGAACATGTAAATACATTGTAATTTGATAAAGAAGCTGAAAGGCTTCAAATTCCAAACAAAGGAATTTAATATTTTATCCTGGGGAACAATAGGAATGGATGGAAGGAAGAGGGAAGGTTTCAAGAAGGGTGGGGTACTTGAGCTAATTGCTGAATAAAAAAGTAGAGTTCCTCTGAGAAGAGGAACAGGCAAGGGAAAAAGGCATTCTAGGAATAGCCATTGGTTGGTACGAAATCTCTCTGAGATGAGAGATTAAACCAAAAATACAGAAAATAGCTACTCTTATAGTGTTTCCTGCAGAGTGTCATTTGAAATAAATCTGGAAAGGTGAGCTGGAGCTTGATCATGGATAACTTTAAGGTCAGAGTTGAAGTGTTTGTGTTTTATTCTTGAGGCTAGTAAATGTATTAAAATTCAGCTGAATTATGGTGAGGAGGGGAAAAGACAAAACCAACTTTGGAGTGTAAGAAAGAAACGATCAAGTACAAGAATATTCTGAAGCCTAAATCTCAAGTTATCTTTGTGTCACTTCCCCTGCCTCCTACTGGTCTCCAGCTCTGGGTCTCTGAGAGTTCTGCATAACTACTGCAATTAATATCCTTCATATGCTGTTGTTGATCATGGCCCAATACATTCCCTTTCTGAATCTTGCCTTTTCCTCCTCCCATCCCCCACTCTTCATCACATAAATTCCACAGCAGTCACCCTCCATCTAACCTGGAAATACTCTTTATATCACCACTTCAATTTCTTAGAGCTAGCTAAAGAGCTTTACGTATATCTCAATTGATGTTCACATCTCTCAGAGATAGGAAATACCTATTAGTAGAATTGTCCAGAATGCAGATGAGGAAACTGAGGTAGACAGAGGTTTAATGACATGGTCAGGTTCATATAGTTAGTATAATGTCTGAGACAGGATTTAAACTTATATCTTGCTGACTTCATGCCCAACACTATCCACTGTGCCACCTAAAAATGTTATGTGAATCAGATGAATGATTTGTGGCTTCTCTACCCAATTTAAAATATTCCTTTCTTGCCACCACTCCCATATATGTGTTGTCTTCCCTTTTTTAGAATATAAACATCACAATAGCAGGAATGGCCTTTCTTTTTGTGTATTTATCTTCAGATTTTTGCTCGGTGCCTGGCACATCATTTTCATTCATTGCTTTTTTATTCTTATGTAAGACTAGGTAATTGAAAGTGAAAGAAATTTGGATTTGGGCAAAATACTTAAATTGTCTCTATGTCCTCAATTACATTGCAGCATGGATTTAGAGCTGGATTCTAGTCTACCTCGTCTAACACCTTCATTTTATTCATAAAGAAAATGAAACCTAGAGAAACTGAATAACTCTCTTAAGATCACAGAATCAGTATGTAGCAGAACTAGAATTCATACCCAGATCTGACTCCAAATCTAGTGTACCTGGATTACAATAAATTTAAGTACAGTAAATTTAAGGCACCATAATGCCTTAAATATTTCTATAACTATAAAACAAGAGGTTGAATTTAGGGGCTCTCTAAATTTCTTCTATCTCTAAATCCTATGAGCATATAAACAGGGACAAGACAAGATTATCATTGAAACTGTTCGAGTTTTAGTATCACAGGATTTATATGTTGTTCCCATCTGACTAGAAACAGTCACTGTTGCTTTTGCCCTACAGAGGAACATAGAAAATTTTCTATGAGAAAGCTACATTGTATCCCATTCTCCTTCACCTTCCTGTGAATACGAGTGGGTTGGAAGAACAGACAGAACTGGTTAGTGTGTGTATTCAGGAAGCCCTATGTTGTGGGGCAAGGCAAGAGATAAAGAAAGGGAAACACAGATAATCAATTAAAAGCATTTTAATAACTAACATATGTCAGGACATTATGCTAAGGATCCAAAGGAAAAAAGGATTTCTGCTTTTGAGGATATTTCAGTCTATGATGAGATTACAACCTGTTTACTAGTAAGTAAACATTAGACATATGTACATTAAATGCAAAATAAACCACTAATAACTACTAACAGGAAAGAGAAAGGAAACGTCATATAGGAGATGGCATTTAATCTGAGCCTTGAAGGGAGCTAGGAGTTCCAGAAAATAGAAGTGAAGAAGGAGCTTTCCAAGTAAAGGAGGCAGTCTGAGAAAAGATAGTAAAAAGGGCATATACAGGAAACATAAAATTATCTGGTTTTGTTGGAATGTAGGGAATAGTATATTGCCATCTTTGAAAAGTTGGACTGAGATCTTGAAGGTTTAAATGCCAAGCAAAGGAATTAATATTTTATCCTAGGGACAATTGGAATTTGTTAAAGCTTCTTGAGGAAGAAAATGGTGAAGTCTGACCTATATTTTAGAGATATAGTATGGACAGGAAAGGGAGAAATTGCATATAGGAAGACAAACTAAGAGAGAGACATTGCTGTTTGGAAGTAGGGGGATAGAAGTTTGAACTAGAGTGTGAAAGAGGAGATGAGGGAACAGGATGAATAGTAGAAAATTCAATAAGATGAGTTAAATGATTGCATATGGAGGGAGAGAATGAAGAATCAAGGATCTATCAAACAATCACCATTTAGTAAGTAAGCCCTATGTGCCAGGCACTAAAGTATTGAGGATACAAAAAAAAAAAAAAAAAAAAAAAAAAAAAGCAAAAGGAGTTCATAATCTAATTAATCCTGGTTTGCAGTCTTATATGATTAGAGGAATAATGGTACTCTCAACAGAAATAAAACAGTTAGGAGGTAAGTTAAATTTAGGGAGAATGATAATGAATTATATTTTGGTTGATTTTTAAGATACCTATGGGACAGGCAAGTGGGGGATATCAACCAGTTAGAGATGAAGGACTGGATCTTTTCTTATTACTATTGGTAAAATTTGTCTTGGAATGGGAGATCAAAATAATACCTATAGTAAAGGTTTTTATTTTTTAAATAATGTATGGGTTTTACTCATTCTGTCTTTTGCTTTCTGTCATGAAGACATTTTATTAAGAATTAAAGATGGTTGATCTCTCAGCACAACAAGTTAAAAATACAAAGGCATTAATAAAAGCTGACAATGCCCTATCCTTATATGGAGACGATAGCAGGTACTCAAAAGTTTTTGCTGTTGAATGATTTTACAAATCATTCTAGTAACTTCTTTGCCAAGAAAACTCCTTATTGGGGTCATGAAGGTCACATATGGCTGAAAATTACTGAAAAACAACATATATGACTAAACATACAGATGTGGATATGTATCTTCCTACTTCCAGGGTCACTTTCTTGTTCCTGCCAACCCCCAACAAACAACCATATGTTAATTTATTACCTAACTAACCAACTTTGTAAAGTTTCATTACCAGAAAATTTACCACCAGGTAGTGACATTTTCCAACTCTACAAGTTACAATGGACAGAGAAGAGCTGTGGATTGGGTACTGTGCTTGAAGTTAGTTGAAAACTGTCTGTCCATTGACAAGTTATCTACCTGAGATGACAGTTACTTTATATATAAAATGAGGTAAATAACACCCCATAGCACTTACCTTCTGGTAACTCTCAAATGAGAAAAATTACTGAAAAACAACATATATGACTAAGCATACAGATGTGGATATCTATTATGTGTACACTTACATATATAAACATGTGTCTGTAAATGTATGTGTACACATACATGCATGCATACATGTATAATATGAAATCTCATAACTTTTTTGTATTAAAACTTGCGGCAATTAAGACCTGCATTTGTGGAAAGGGCACTCTATCCTCTAAGTTTCCTTCCAAATTTAATTTGTGGACATTAAAATGATGACTCTGAAGTATTCCAAGAGATGGATTATTGAAGTAAGTTGGTATAAAGAGTGATATAAAAGTGAGACAAAGGTAATGGAGCCCAGAATTGTGCAGTCTCTAGTTATTGGTTGAAATGAACCCTGTTCAGTTTTGTCAAGATTATCCACTTTTCCTTCTTATTCTTTTTAGGGTGGAAATATCCTATCAGAGGATGGAGAATCCTTCCTGTCACACGGTGGATGCCAACCCCAACAGGAAAGTAGTCATCGCAACTGTTTTAAATATAATTAGAAAGCATTGTGCCTCATTGTAGTCACTCCTGGGAGGTGACAGATTTTACCTAATAACACACTAATAAAGGTCACCCCAGAATATATCCTGCTATTTTTCTAGATCCCTTTTAGATACTTAAAGTAGAAGAAAAAGATGGAACTTAATATGTACCATACACACATGGACATGGGGCTAAAAGACCTATGTTCAAATCCTACCTCTGATACCTATTACATATGGAATTCTGGGGAAGTCACTTAACTGCCCTGGGCCTCAGTTTCCCAATTTATAACATGAGAGGTTGGGACTCAGTCTCAAATGTCTGTTCAAGTTTTAGACTTATGATCCTAATATCTATGTGTCAGGCACAAGATAATAGCAAGAGCATAATATTTGAAGTCAGAGAACCTTGGTGTGAATTCTGACTCTGCTACTTAGTAACTGAGATTGTGAGCATATTGCTTCCACTACTCTATCTTCTAAATTTCCTTCCAACTCTACATCCTGTGATCCTGTTTTATGTATGTGTACAGAAACACACATGTATATTTGTCATACATATATATGTATGCAGGTACACATACAAAAATATGTATGTGCACTGCATGTATATGTGAATATATATATGTATCCCAAACATTCCCCTCTGGATAATGCTTGCATTATATAAGATATTATTTATCCAGATATTCTCTTCCAGATCATGATATGATGTCCTCTAGCAGTGGATTAATAAAGGAATTATTTTCCTGTCTTCTTTATTAAAAAAAAAATCCTGGAACAAACTGCAACTTTAAACAATCCTGGAATTATTTTCTTACTTTCTTTGCTGAAAACAAACCATGGAACAAAAAGTCTGTATGATCTTGCATGTCCTCCCAAGTACTTATTATTTCATTCCTGTATATCACCTGTAGTATCCCTTTGAATATCTCTCTTTCTCAGGGAGATAGCCGTCATGTAGCAGTATCCCTGAAAGTTTTCTGGCTTCAGTGAATGCTTCTGCTAGCACTCAGATTCTGTATTATAATAACTGACATGCTTTGGATACACCTTTAAAGATGTTTATTCTTCCAACTGGATGTCTCTCCTGAGGATGGCTCCTGGGTCCATCCAATGCCACCTTCCATCAAGAATGGCTTCCTTGCACAGGAGGCTTAGGACTCCTAACTGGATAAGGCACCAGACTAAATATGGGAGAAAGCAGCAAAGGACATATTTCTTCTTGGAACTGAATCTTGGAACTTCTTTGTTGGTCTTGGACTTGCATTTCAAAATTGTCAAGGTAAAACTTGAGTGCAAAATGCTCTGAGAAATGAACATTAGCATTTTAACAATTGTATCTTCTGAATAAAGTATAGGTTCCCGAGTCTTGGGTCCATTTCCTTCATTTTACTCCCAAACATGAACAGTCTGTTCAACACTTGCCTATTACTTTTTGTAGAGCATTTATGTTATCTGCATTTTTGCCTCTGCTCATACCAGGCCCTTTCCTTGAGATGGTAATCTCCCATATCCCAATACCATATTCTACTTATCTTACCCATCTATTATGGCTCAGCTCAAGTGCCACCTTCCCTAATACATCTTCTTTGGTTTCATCCTTGAAATTATGGCCTTTATTATCTATGTCTTCCTGGTGTTAATTATATATTTTGACATTAAAAGTCCCTGAATCTAAAGTCAGAAGACTAAAACTTAAGTCCCAGCTTTGTACATTACTACATATATGACCCTAAGCAAATAATTTTATTCCTCTAGGACCTGTGCTTATTTTTTTGTTTTGTTTTGCTTTTTAATCTTGAAATGAGAAGGTTGGACTATAAATTGCACAAGTTTCTTATAGTACTAAATCCTCTGATAGTATAAGCTTTTTTTAAAAAGCTTTTTCAAAACATATGCACAGATAATTTTTTCAAGATTGACCCTTGCATAGACTTGTGTTTCAAATTTCCCCTCCTTCCCCCCATCTCCAAAATATGTTAAATCCAATATGTGTAAACATATTTATACAATTCTCTTGTTGCACAAGAAAAATCAGATCAAAAAGGAAAGAAAATGAGTAAGAAAACAAAATGCAAGTGAACAATCAAAAAGAGTGAGAATTTTTTGTTGTGATCCACATTTAGTTCCCACAGCTCTTTCTCTGGGTTAAGATGATTCTCTTCATCACAAGATCATTGGAACTGGCGGCAATCATTTCATTGCTGGAAAGAGTTACATTCATCAGAATTGATCTTTGTATAATATTGATGTTGCCATGTGTAATGATCTCCTGGTTCTGCTCATTTCACTTAGCAGCAGTTCATGTAAGTCTCTCCAGGTCTCTATAAAATCATCCTCCTGATTCTTTCTTATAGAACAATAAGATTCCATAACATTCATATACCATAACTTACTCAGCCATTCTCCAACTGATGGCCATTCACTTAATTTCCAGTTTGTAGCCACTACAAACAGGGCTGCCACAAATATTTTTGCACATTCAGGTCACTTTCCCTTCTTTAAGATCTCTTTGGGATACAGGCCCAATAGAAACATTGCTGGGTCAAAGGGTATGCACAGTTTGATAAGTTTTTGAGCATAGTTCCAAATCATTGCCCAGAATGGTTGGATCTGTTTACAATTCCATCAACAATGTATCAGTGTCCCAGTTTTCCCACATCCCCTTCAACATCTGTCATTATCTTTTCCTGTCATCTTAGCCAATCTGACAGGTGTATAGTGGTATCTCAAAGTTGTCTTAATTTGCATTTCTCTGATCAATAGTGATTTGGAGCACCATTTCATGTGACTACGAATAGTTTCAATTTCTGTGCTGTGGTCTGGGCTCAGCAGACTGTTCCCCTGCCTGTTTGAAACAGACTTGTTCTGAAGTTCTTACAAGGTGTCTTCTTCTGGAAATGTCTTGTACTCCAAATATCTCTTTGTTCTGTGACTCTAAAACAAGTTTAGTGGCTTAATCTGTTGGTTTGAAAGAAGGTCAGAAGAGGTCACGTAAAGTCATGCCTGCTCTCTACCATTTTAGCTCCACCCCCAATTATTTTCTAATTATCTCTATCAAAGATTTTAAATTTGTTGATTATAAAGATCCCAGAGGTATTAAAAAGTATACTATGCACATTATAGAAGCTTAAGAAATATTTGACTAATCACAAAAACTTCACTTTTATAGACTTTCTTTTAGTCATGTTGTTATTTAGTTACGACCTTTCCTGCCTTCAAAAAAATGTAGCACTGAAAACATATACCTCTTGCCCTGAACTGGAACTACTCAATTTAACTTTCATCATTTTGTTTTTATCTGTCATTGTATGTTTTTTCCTCATGTAGTAATTCTGGATAATTAATTAAAATTCAAGCTGAATGAAATATTGGTTATATATCATTATAGTAATGAATTTAATTAATGTTGATAAATAGACTTGCTTGACAAATGTGATTTTTCAGGAATTCTACTTGATTATTTTATAATTTTTGTCTTTAGTTCTATGTGCCTATAGAAAAGAAAGCAATTGGAAAAAATAACATTAGCTTGAGATTATGAGCCTTTGTAAGTCATTTAACTTCTTTGAGCTTTACTTGCTTCATCTATAAAATAGGAATAATAAGACTATCTTCCTAGACGAAAGTGACTGGACCAGATCATCTCTCATGGTTCCATTCAGTTTTAAGTCCCAGTATGCTACAAGTGCCTGGTTTTTGAGTGGGAGGTATTAACTCTCACCCACTTCCCTTTCAAGAATAAATTTACTGACTTATCTGAACTTTTGTCTACTATTTTAGTTATGAAGTTAAACATAGTATAAAAGTGACAATCTTTTTTGATGGCAGCTAGGAAGTATAGTAGATAGAACTCAGGGCTTGGAGTCAAGAACGTCTAAATTCAAACTATACTTACACATACACACACACATTTATTTATTTATCTATCAATTTGGGAAATAGGATCATACAATAAGAATTGGAAGGAAACTTGGAGAGTACATTTGGTCCAATCTCCTCTGATTTCAGATGAGGAACTAAGGCCAAGAGAAATTAAATGATTTACTCAAGATCATGCAGTCAGTAATTGGTAGAGGCAAGATTTAATTCCAGATCCATTGACTCTTAACTCTAGGATTTTTCCTTTGTATTTTGAGTATTTTGAAGCATTCTCTCTCTCTCTCTCTCTCTCTCTCTCTCTCTCTCTCTCTCTCTCTCACTCTGTGTCTGTGTGTGTGTGTGTTTCTATTTGATGTTCCTTAGTTAAAATCATATTTCCTTTGAAACAGTTGACACATGGCAAGAAGGTATTTTGTTAATGGAATGCCTAATTATATCCCTTGCTTTGTTTACTTTAAACATTTTCATAAGCTTAATATGAGAGCATATAAGAACAATTAAACTTTTAATTCTTTTTATTATCAACATAATCAAATAAATATGTTCTTGTTGTTGAGTTTTAGATGAGTATAAGCTTCCCTAGGAAAAGCTTTTTCCAGTTCATGGTATGTTATTGATACTGTCTTTAAATATGTAATGCCATTTTTAAAATGAAGTGGAAATTATGTTCCTAAAAGACGGAGAATGGACTTCATATTGAATCAGGTTTTGAAGTCCAAACAATACTTGGAGATGATGTTTTGAAGTTAATACTGTCCTTTAAGAAAAGTTTATTTAGTCTCTATCTGGATTATCACAGGATTTGGAGCTGCAATTATAGGATAGTAGGATAGTATGAAAGAACCTTTGAGGTCATTACATCCAGACCTGTCATTTTTCAGATGAGAAAAGAGTTATACAACCTTTCCCACCTTCCTGTATTTTGTGGAGAACCTAAAGCCCAAAGAAGTTATGTGGCTTATGTAAAGTCACAAAAAAAGTGAGTAGCAGAATCCAAAATTTAACCCAGATTTTCTAATTCCCAATCCATTGGTTAATTAGGAGATTTCTCAGTACCTTCTGAGGAATGATTTCACTGATATGTAAGTTATGTCCATACTTCATAGGAAGCATGCATTTTGTAAAATATAGAACAAGATGGTGTCAATTCAGCAATAGAACATTATTTTTGAAGATATAATTGATAAGATTAATTTGAGCATATCTCCCAAGCAGAAATACTGGCAGCTTGACTTTGCAGAAATTATGGTTGTCTCATGCTCATATAGAATAATGAAAGTATGGGCTAAAAAAATTCTAGTTAATATTTATATAAAACCTTAAGGTTTGCAAAGTGTTTCTTATTTAGAACATCACAATAGCTTTGTAAGATAGGTTCTATTGTTACTTCTATTTTAGAGATGAGGCAACAGATCCAGAGAGATTAAATGACTCCCCCATGGTTATGTAACTAGTAAATATCTGAGGCAAGAATTGAACACATAATATACAAATTATAGGTAAATAGTATCTGTAAAAATAAAAATTCATTTTCCCCCATTGTATGAAAAAAAAAACTAAGGGATCTCAATAATAACTCAAATTTATATAGTCTTTTATGGCTACAAGACATTATTTCCTTAGGTATTACTATAATGTTGTGAAGTAGGTAGTACAAGTGTTACTATATTCATTTTACAGATGAAGATACTGAAAGTTCATATAAATTGCCTAAAGAAATATGATGGAGGTAAAAGAGCTCTGGACTTGGAATCAAAATAGCTAGGTTTGGATTGTACCATGATCAACTTGGTTTTTCTCAGTGGTTCAGTACTTCAAGATAATCCCAGTGAACTTTGGATGGAAAATGCCATCCACAGTCAGAGAGAGAATTAAAGAAACTGAATGTAGATCAGCACATGTTATTTTCACCTTTTTTTCTTGTGTTTTTTCCCTTTTGTTTTGATTTTTCTCTCCCAACATATTACACATGGAAGTATGTAAAAATGTACATGTATAACAAAAAAGTTTTTACATGTAACTGGGGAAAATTAAAAAAAAAGAAATTCCCTCCCTCTCCCACCAAAATGAACTGGGTTCAAATCACAGCTTTGTCATATGCTAGCTGTATTAACTTTGAGCTACTCCCTTCACTCCCTGGGCTGCAGTTTAATCATCTAAAAATTATAGAGTGAAAATAGATGACCTATAAGGTTCTTTCCACCTCTAATAGAAAATAAGTGGCATAACCAAGACTCAAAACCAAGTATCTCCAGTTTAATGCTTTTCTTTTTTCTTTTTTTTTTTTTTTTTTTTTTTTACTGTAGGCAATTATTATCTTGCCAAATCCACTTGGGTTGGTCTCACATTTAAAGCTCTTCACAACCTTAATCCTTCATATCTTTCTAGTCTTCTTATAATTTCTTTCCACAACACCTCACCCATAATTTTGGAAATACCAAAATACCAGAGAGCTGGTCTGGAGGACCTCGGTACCAGCCCAAGTCCTTGGTTTTAGAGGAGTGAAGAGATGGGACTCATGTGGGTGGTCAAACATAGAATTCCATTTATTCCAAATTCTCTCAGCCTTATGTACCCTAATACCTTTATATAACTATAGCAACATTGAACATATGCTAACTAGACATTGCACATGTGAGACCACATAAACAACTTGCTATTATATGTAGATGATTCTTTGCCTTTAGGTATCACTCTGCTTAAATTACAACACAGGTTGTCACTGCCTCCTGACTTCTTAGGAAGCCCCAGAGCCCTTAGGGGAGATGGAGAGCTGAACCAAACACTGTCAGCAGATTCCCTCTGAGCTGAAGGGTCTTATACCTTCCCAGAGTTTCCCCACTGACTGTGACCCTCTATATTTCTCCTTTTCTTTTGTTTTAATTGAAGCAAGTATACAACAGTGGTTAAATCCATCAGCATGGGAGGAATCACCTAAACAAGTTGTAATGTCACACAAGCAAGTAGTAATATAACAAACAATATGAATAAACAAGATACTATAAAAGACTTCCAT
Organism: Sarcophilus harrisii; assembly: GCF_902635505.1. Taxonomy (NCBI): domain Eukaryota; kingdom Metazoa; phylum Chordata; class Mammalia; order Dasyuromorphia; family Dasyuridae; genus Sarcophilus; species Sarcophilus harrisii. The sequence goes on along the minus strand of NC_045427.1, from coordinate 191,064,063 downwards.
GAGTCCCAAAAGGAAGGTGTAAAAAATAACTATCAATTTACAAGCACACACACACCTTCTTCAGCAGTCAAGAGATAGACCAAAGCCAATTCTATTGTCCATTCCTTCATGTATCAGGGAATCCAATAATTCCTGCAGGTTTTGAAGTCCTGTCAACAGTCTCATTAACAATTAACTATTCGTGAGTCAATTGCCAAACACAAAGGGTTAACTGTCAGGCTCTTTCAGTGATGGACGAAGTCAGAGATTGAACTACGAGACGTTTCCTGGATCTTCTCCTTTGTTTCAAGGGTCTGCTCTGTCTCTCTCCAATAGACAAGGCAAATACAGTTTGTTGACACCCATCTGATTCCTTCTCCGGCTGTGGAGATACAAGCAAACCCTCTCCCCCAAGCACTACCTTCTGGGTCTTTCCACATCACCTGATGATTATCTAAAGATAGTGGAGCTGCTTGCACTGGACACTGCTCTTCCAGTGGGTTATAAAACCTGTCTGCTGGAGCCAATGCATCTTTGTCAAAAATCAAGAAGTTAATTGTGTAAAGAGCTAGATTTAGAAGTTCTCTAGGATACCTGTGGCTCCCTCTTTCTTTTGTTTTTGGAGGAGCGTCTTAATGTCTCCATTTCTCCTCTTTACTATTGCCTGTCCTTGAGGATTAAAGGGTATACCAGTGGTGTGTAAAATCTCATATGTGCACAAAAGTGTGCAAAATGTTTAGAAGTATATGGAGGTCCATTATCTGTTTTTATTGCTTGTGGCACACCCATAATTGCAAAAGCTTGTATAAGGAATTCACTGATCACTTGGGCTGTCTCCCTTGCTGCTGATATTGCAAAAGTGAATTTTGAAAAGGTATCTACCACAACATGGATAAAAGACAGACAACCAAAAGATTTAAAATGGGTCACATCCATTTGCCAAATTTCATTGGGTCTCAAACGACAAAGGTTCTTCATTGGAGAGACCATAGGGACATGGAAAGGAAGGCAAGCTGTACAGCCTTTTATTATCCTCTTAGCTTCCTCTCTTGTTATCCCAAACTGCAGACGTAAAACTTGAGCAGCCTGATATTTAGAAAGAGATTCTTGGGCTGCCTGAAATGAAGGAGTATTGGCTAACATGGTTAGAAGGCTATCTGCCTTTGAATTACCATAAAAAATAGGATCTGGAAGTTCACTATGAGAGTGGACATGCAAGATATAAATCTTACCTAGACATATGTTAGAGGTTACAAATTTTATTTGGGCTGTGGCAATTCTTTGTAACATACCTACTGAATAAACCAAATCAAATATTATATTTACATCTCCTGCATAATAAGAGCTAGCATAATTACATATAACTCATTTTTCTGACTAGACTGAAAGGAAGTTCTTACTACTCCTTTTATAGCTAAGTCAGGAGAAGATATAGTACAAATGCTATGTTTGGATGCATCTGTAAAGAGGGTTGGTTCTTTAAGAGGAACTTTAGAAATCTTTTCTTCAAGAATCCATTGTCAATTATGTAATAGTCTGGTTATCTTTAATGAAGACCCTGTGTGTAAAATTTGGAGCTGTGGCCAATAAAATTTGCCACTCTGGGATGGTTTCACAGCATACATTAATTTGTTCATTGGTATAGAAGGTGTATATCTTGTCAGGTCTTATCCCAGATAATTGTACTGGTCACTTAATGGCCTTTAATAAGATTCTAGCCACAAACACAGGGTAAGGAGTAAGGCTTTGTTATAGTTGTACTGGGAGGTTCACCCACTCTATCACACTGTCTCCTTGATGAAGAACTGATGTAGGTGGCTCTTTTGTAGGAAAAACTGATATTTCTAAGGGTTTTTGAGTGACTCTTTAAACCACATTGGATAAAGCCAGTTTAACCTCTCTCAGAGCCTTTTGAGCTTCTTTTGTAAGCTGGCATGGTGAGTTTAAAGCAGTGTCTCTGAAAAAAATGTCATACAATGGGAGCAGCTAGGTGGCATAGTGGTTAGAGCACCAGCCCTGAAGTCAGGAGAATCTGAGTTCAAATCTGACCTCAGACACTTAATACTTAACACTAGCTGTGTGACTCTGGGCAAATCACTTAACCCCAATTGCCTCAGCAAAAAAAAAAAAAGTCGTACAATGGTTATAATTGATAAGTAGTTAAGCCTGACATTGGACATATCCATTGGATATCTCCTATCAATTTCTGAAAGTCATTTAAGGTGTTCAACTTCTCTGTTCTTAATGAAAGATTCTATATTTTAAGTACCTTAGGATTTACTTCATATCCTAAATATTGAAAAGGAGCATGTTTTTGAATTTTTTTCTGGGGCTATATACAATTGGTAGTTTCTTAATGTTTCTTTGATCTTTTGTAGGCATGCTTCTAACATTTGCTCTTCAGGTACACACCCCAAGATATCATCCATGTAATGTAAGAAAATAACTTTTGGAAATGCTTTTCTTACCATAACAAGAGCAACAGCCACATACATTTGACACATGGTAGGGCTGTTTTTCATTCCCTGTGGCAAAATTCTCCATTAAGTGTAAAGGAAAGCTTTCTAACAGTGAACTATCCAAAAGCATATACTGGACTCTCTCAAGAGGTGTTAGATCTCCTTACTTAAACTTTTTAAATGGAGGCTGGATGACCACTTCTTAGCCATGCTGTAGAGGAGCTTCATGTCAGATATGGGTTAAATTGGATAATCCTAGAGTTCCATCTCAGTTTTTTGATTCCATATATATTTTCCTGAAAGTTACAGTTGCAGTTATAATGAAATATAGTTGTTCTTTATAAAGAACTCTTTCCCCAGCCAACTGATTCTGTTGAGTCAAATTTGAGTTTTGAGTCTTGATATTATATCATAAATATAGTCTCCTTATTGTTCCCATTTAATCAAAATTTCTTTACACACCTTGGAGTACGAGTTAGAAGATTTGGATTTTTCCCTCAGATATATTATTAACAATATGATCTTGGATAGGTTACTTCCTTTTCATGAACCCTAACTTCCTTACTTTCATAATGAGGTTGCACCAGATAATATCTCAGAACAATCTTTCTATTGTTCAGGTTTTTCACACTGGAGTGGAAAGTGAAACAAAGAAATTAAATAATTTCTTCATTATTGAAAAGTTTTGTCAAAACAAACTTTTTAAGCATTTTGAAATATGTTGCCAAATTTTGTTTTATTCTTTTGGGGTTACTTGTATTTTAGGTTGTGATTTACAAGTACTGATCTTTATTTTGTCCTGAACTCAAATCATTTTCTTTGAAACCAGGACTCATGAGGATTTAGAGGAAGACATTTTTAAACAATGAGTAAATCCATATGTTTCATCAAATGCATGACATTCTCAGCTGTACTCAGAGTTCATGAGGCAGGGGATTCTGCCTGCTTTGATGTTTTAAGTGGAAAAATACAGCTACCTTCAAAATCATTCCTTTGGTAAGGGTTCACCCTCTGGCTTTATTTTCTGAGAAAGATGTTGAATTCAAAGTATCCTGAATACTTTTAGTAGGAACATGTGAAAAATATGAAAATATGTAAAGGACTTATTAATAGATCTAAAAATTCAAAGATTCTAACTATTGCTTTTCATCTTTGAATACACACACATATATTACAATGATACAGTATATTACCAATGTTTATTTTATACAGATATATGCATATATATGTACACACACACACATATATATATACATATGTATATATATGCATGTGTATACACACACACATACTTCTACTTAGATAATGTGTTGAGCTTGCAATTGAATTGTTGTGTGATACTCTCTCTACTAATGCAGATCATAGACACCTCATCCATGAAATTCTTGTCTACATTTTCCCACAAATCTTCCAAAGGTAAACCTCTCAACTCACTGGAACCATTCTTTTAATATCTTGGAGGCACTAGTTATTACTTCTGGGGGGTATTTTTTTGTCTCAAACAAAAAGGTAGTCCAATTGATTTTTTACTTGATGACTTAGATGTCACTTTGCACTTATATATTATTATTAATGATATAGTACAGCCTACTTATACCTATTAGCGTATCAGTTCTTATACCTATCAAGAACTTTGCCAGCATGTCTTGGGTCATCTACACTGTTAATTCTTCAGAAATCATATTTCATGATTCATAAACATATAATAGTATTGGAAGAATATTGACATAACAGTTTGTACCCTATAACCTTATTGTTGTGATAAAATTCTTTAATAAACTCTCTACATTAAAGAGAAAATGGTGTGTATGTTGGATTTATCTATTTATTTATAGGTTTATTTATTTATTTATTTATTTATGTGTTTGTTTCTTGGTAGTGACAAGATATTTGTGATCATGGAAAACACTATGGAACTGTTCAGATATGATCCAGCTTACCTCCTGGAACTTTCTGCATTTTGTTTTCTAATATAATAAAGATTCCTGATAGACTCTTGACTTAGATTTTCAGTTTATATGTTTATATTTGCTGCCCTTCCATCTTGTACCTTATCTATTTTCTAGTTTTCTATTCTGTTTTTGTCTCTGTCTCTCTCCTCTTTCCTTGTTCTCTCTAATCACCTCTCCCATCTTTCCTCATTCCCTCTCTCTCTCTCTCTCTCTCTTTCTCTCTCTCTTTCTCTCTCTCTCTCTCTCTCTCTCTCTCTCTCTCTCTCTCTCTCTCTCTCTCTCTCTCTCTCTCTCTCTCTCTCTCTCTCTCTCTCTCTCTCTTCCTTCTTTCAATGCCTATCTCTTCCTTTCTCCTTCCCCCAACCTCTGATCTTGTGGACAAAAACTCATACTGATTTTGCCTCAGGGAGTTAGTTTCCTTTTCTTGATATAAGAATCCTGACATTTTGAATCTTTGAATTGTGTTAAGAATCAAATTCTAAGTACCTTTAAGAGTAGAAGTTTTCATATTGATTTTATTTGTATTTGATCATTCCCAGTATATTTTCCTTATGTCATCTTTTAAGTGATATTTCCTCATTGGTAGAGTTCAAATATGACAATAATTTTTTTTAGTTTTGAAAAATATACACCCACCTACCCACACCAATTATACCTTATCTTTGTTTTACACTAACTTCCACTTTTCATATTTTCTTGTACTTGAATCCTCCTCTACCATGCAGATCGTTGACCATACATATTTTCTCATTCATGTACTCAATTCTCCATATCTTTCCATATGCCCTTTGGACCCACTATATTTTTTCTTATGGACTTTTTTTTCTTTTACTATTTCTAAGTTATTAAATAGGTCACTCTAAAGTGCCTGAAGATCTTTTTTCACTTTACCTATTTTTGTTGCCTATCTTCTGGTTTCATCTATAAATGTTTTTAGTATATAATCTAACCAAAGTCTCAAACCAAGATCTCTGCAGGATTGTTTTCACTTAAATTTCTTTTTATGATTGTGTAAAAGAGTACTATTTTGCTTTTAAAAAATTTTCTTCCCTATGCTCAAAGAGTTATCAAATTGTGCATACCCTTTCACCCAGCAGTGTTTCTACTGAGCTTATATTCCAAAAAGATCTTAAAGGAGGGAACAGGACCCACATATGTGAAAATATTTGTGGCAGCCCTCTTTGTAGTGACAAAAAACTGGAAACTGAATGGATACCCATTAGTTGGAGAATGGTTGAATAAATTATGGTATATGAATGTTATGGAATATTATTGTTCTGTAGGAAATGACCAGCAAGATGATTTCAGAGAGGCTTGGAGAGATCTACATGAACTGATGCTAAGTGAAATGAGCAAAACCAGGAGATTATTATACATGGCAACAACAATATTATATGAAGATCAATTTTAATGAGCGTGGCTTTCTTCAACAATGAGATGTTTCAGACCAATTCCAATGGTTTAGTGATGAAGAGAGCCATCTACACCCAGAGAGAGGACTGTGGGAACTGAGTGTGGTTCACAAACTAGCATTTTCACTCTTTTTGTTGCTGTTTGTTTGCATTTTATTTTGTTATTCTTTTTTTCTGGTTTGATTTAATTTTTCTTGTACAGCAAGATAATTGTATAAATATATATGCATATATTGGGTTTAACATATATTGAACTATTTGCCATCTAGGAGAAGGGGTTGGGGGAAGGAGGGGGAAATTGGAAGACAAAGTTTTGCAAGCACTAATGTTGAAGAACTGTCCATGCATATGTTTTGAAAAATAAAAGGCTTTAATAAAGAAAAAAAATTTCTTCCTCATTTTATGTAATGTTTGATTGATATTCTTGCACTCAAAACCAGTGTTGCATTTGGCTGCCATATCACCTGCTTTGGCAAGAATATTATTATTTTTTGACTAAATTGTATCTTCAGCTTTTTTTGGCCTCTTCATTATGACAATTTTTTAAAAAAAATTGGTTACTCTTCTCTAAGAATTAATAATAGATGATTTGTTTTTCTTTTACCTAGTTTGTACACTCCAGAGCTGACAACTTTAAGCAGGTTAGATGGAAACTGAAAAATTATATGTAGTGTCCTATTTTTATTTTTATCATATCTGCTCATTTAATATTAACTTTCGTTAATGGTTCTCACCATTCAGTGATCTAAGTACATATGGAAAGTCGTTTCAAAAATAGCTACTATTTCTAAAACTATTTCCTGTCAACTTCACTTTTAATAGTGTTCTTTGGTGATTAACCAATGTTTTTCTAAATATCCATGACATATAGTTATGAGGTTTCTGAGTAAATTTCAACCTTTTATAACCATAAAGCCACATGGATTTTTGGGAAGATAAATATTCAAATCCTTCCACCAAAAAACTCTTAATAAGACTTCAATGCCCTAAATCTCTTAAGGATTACTACCCTGTCTTCCTAAGGACTTTTTCTTTTTCTTTTTTTTTTTTTTGACATTGATGATACTATATCTTTGGCAGTATGAACCTTAATTATGAGAAGGAAAAAAGAGAGAGAGAAGAGTAGGGTGAAGAGACAGAGAAAAAGATGAAAGAGAGAAATCATCTTTTAAATTGACAGCCTGATCTTAAATATGTAATGGCCACTTACTCTCAGGATCTTCCAAGTCACTTGTCAATAGAACAGAGAGAAACGATTTCACAAAGTCTATTATGCACATTATCTTCCTCAATTCCATTCCAAGTACTACATGGTATCTTAAGGTCACTTGCTATTGTGATATTTGTGAGGATTGTTAAGCAGGCAGGCTCTAACTGCACTGGGGGAATTCCAATTTCAGCATAGAAATCCTTCAGAATGACTTCTTTAAATTGATAATATGATCTTTAATATTAGCCCTAAAGCTATAAGACAAAATTGTTCCTGTGAAAAGAATATCTAGTTATTTATTTTATTTTATTTCCTAATAGTATTTTTCTTTTTGTATACATGTAAAGATATTTTTCAACATTTATTTTTGCAAAACTTTGTGTTCCAAATTTTTCCCTTGCTTTCTCACCTCTCCCCTCCTCAAGACAGTAACCAATCTAAGTTAAATATCTGTAATTCTTTTAAAAATATTTCCTTATTTATCTTGTTGTTCAAATAAAATCAGATCAAAAAGAAAAAAAAACACAAAAAGAAAAACCACACAAGCAAATAAACAACTACAACAAAAAAGTGAAAATACTATGCTTCGATTCACCTCCATTCTCCATAGGTTTGTCTCTGGATGCAGATGGCAATAATAACCACATTATTGAAAAGAGCCATATCTGTCATAGTTGATCATCACATAAGTTTGTTGGTACTCTGTAAAATGTTTTCTTAGTTCTTCTCACTTCGGTCAGCATCAGTTCATATAAGTCTTTTCAAGTTTTTCTGAAAACAGTCTACTCATTTCTTACAGAACAATAATGTTCCATTACAGAGAATGAACATTACCAATTGAAACCTACTCTAATCTCAATGGGCTTCCTTGCTTCCACCAAAGAGTAATGGAAGAGGCTGAAAGATCCACTTTTCCTTTAGAAGTTGGAGGTGGGGGGTACTTTGATTTTCCTACTCTGATTAGCAAGAAGAAAGTGAATGCAAATGCTCCTCTTTCCAATAGGGAGAAGAGTGTGATTGAAAAAAAAATATAACTGAAACCCCTACATAGCTAAGATGGTGGGGTAGAGAAATATTTGGCCAAATTTTCCCAAATTTCCCTTTAAAGCCTCTAAAATAATACCTCAAATTGATTGTGAAGCAACAGAAATTTTGGTGAAACAATTCTTCAGCCCAAGACAATTTTGGAGGCTGACAGTAAAAGTTTATCTTACCAGAGTGATGGTGGGTCTGGGGAGTGTAGTACATATTGTGAGAGCAGCAGCATTGTCTTTAGCAGAAGAGTTGAGCTCTCTCAGCCCACAGATTTAGTGGCAAGAAAAGAAGGAGGATTATCAGATATTTGGTGGTGACCTTTGCCAGCTCTTGGTTCAGGACCTTGATACATTTCCTCTACACAGTTCTAGGTCAAAGAAGGGATTTATGGCATAGGGGAGGAGGTCATGGTTTCAGGGCAAAGGAGTTCTTGTGGTAACTTGCTGAGGAGTAGGGACACTGGTCTCAATTCCAAGGCAGAGGGGAGTACTAGCAATTGTTGCTACAAGAGAATTGGGAGACCAGGTCACATTCTCAAGGCTAGGAAGAATGCTAGTGTTGGTAATTATATGGAAACAAGGTCTCTTAGGAAAAGAAAGACCAGAGCACAGAGCAAGACAGTAGTGACAACACTTTTTAGGTCATACCACCCGGAAACACTGAAAACCTACAGACTCCCAGAGCTAGCTTGAAGCTTGAGACAATGTCCCCTCTATCACAGGAACAAAACTGAAGTTTAACAAAAAGAAAAAGGCAATAAACAGACTAGAAAAATGAGTAAACAACAAAAAAAATGAAAAATGCAAGTAGTGCGTGAAAAGAAAGTCAATAACTTGGTAAAAAAGACACAACAATCCATTAAAGAGAAAATCTTAAAAATCAGAATTGGACAAATGGAAAAAAGTACAAATGTTCACTGAAGAAAATAATTCCTTAAAAATAGAATTGAGCAAGTAGAAGATAATGAATCCATGAGATACCAAGAAATAATTTTAAAAATAAAAAGGGGTAGAAAAAAATAGAAGAAAATGTGAAATGTCACATGCAAAAATACCTGATTTGGAAAATAGATACAGGAGAGATCTTTTAAGGATTATTGGACTACTTCAAAGCCATTTTCAAAGAAAGAACCTAGACATCATATTTCAAAAAATTGTCAAGTAAAAATTCCCTGATAGACAAATAAAAATGGAAAGTATCCATTGATCACCTCCAGAAAGAGATTCCAAAATGAAAATTCCCAGGAATATTATAATCAAATTTCAGAGCTCCTAGGTTAAGAAAAAAATTATTCAAGCAGCCAGAAAGAAACAATTAAAAAATCATGGAGTTGCACAGTCGGAATCGCAAAAGTTTTAGCAGCTTCCATGTGAAGGACTGAAATATGATATCTTAGAAGGAAAGGGAGGTAAGATTATAATGAAGAACAATCCAGTCCATCCAATTAAACTGAGTGTAATTCTTTGGGGGGAGTGGGGGAGTGAGGGGAAGAAGGAATGGATATTTAATGAAATAGTGAATTTTCAAACATTTCTGATAAAAGTGACAAGAGCTGAATAGATAATGGTTTTAATATTCACATTACTTTATGGCAATATAATAACTGTAACTCCTAAGAATTTTATCATTATCAGGGCAGTTAGGAATATATAGCACTAATAAAGAGAAAATTAAAAGAATAATTAGGAGACGTTTTGACAATTGTATGCCAGTAAATCTCACAATCTAAATAAAAAGAATGAATGCTTACAAAACATTAATTTCTCAGATTAACAGAAGAGGAAATAGAACACTTAAATAACTATCTTAGGAAAAGAAATTAAACAAGCCATAAATGAGTTCCTTAAGAAAACAATTCCCAGGACAAGATGGATTCACAAATAAGTTCTACTAAAAATTTAAAGAAAAATTAATTCCAATACTATACAAATCATTTTGGGGGGGGGGGCAAAGAAGGAGTCCTTTCAAATTCCTTTTATAAAACAAATATGGTACTGATAATTAAACCAGGAAGAGCAAAAACAGATAAAGAAAATCATAAATCCATTTATTTAATGAATCTTGATTCATTACTTTAACAACTCTTTAAATAGAATACTACCCAAGAAATCACAACAATGTATTATAAAGATCATGACCAGGTGGAATTTATACCAGGAATTCAGGGCTCATTCACTATTAGGAAAACCATTAGCATAATTGTATCAATAATAAACATAACAAAAGTTATATGATTATCTCAACAGATAAGAAAAAGCCTTTCAGAAAATACAACATTCATTTCTATTAAAAACATTAGAGAATATGCAAAAAAAAATGTTTTCCTTAAAATGATTAGTATCTTTCTAAAACTACCAATAAGCATTATCTCTACTGGGAATAAGCCCAAAGGCTTTTCCAATCAGATTAGTAAACTAATGATGCCTATTATCAGAACTATTATCCAATGTTATAGTATAACAATACTAGTTATAATAAGAGAACAAAAATTGAAAGAATATGAATAGGCAACTAGGAAACAAAACTCACTTTTTGTGAACAATATGATAGTGTACTTAAAGAATACTGCAGTATCAACTAAAAAATAAACACTTGAAATAATTAACTTCAGCAAAATTAAAATAAAAACATAAACCCACATAAGTCATCAGCATTTCCATATATTACCTACAGAATCCAGCAGCAAGAGATAGAAAGTTAAATCCTATTTAAAATAACTGCAGATAATATAAACTACTTGGGTGTCTGTCTGCTAAGGCAAAAAGCAGGAATTATATGAATGTAATTACAAAACACTTTTCATAGAAATAAAGTAAAATCTAAACAATTGGAGAAATAGTAATTGTTCATGAGTAGATCAATTTAATATAGTGAATTTGACAATTCTACCTAAATGAATTTACTTATTCAGTACCATACTAATCAAATTAACCAAAAAAAATATATAGAGAGCTAGAAAAAAATAACAAAATTTATCTGGAAGAATAAAAAGTAAAGAATATTAAGAGAATCAATGGAAAAAGAAAGGCTACTTTGCTAATGTTCAATAAGAATGTTGTAAAGAAAAATAATAAGAGTATATATGGAATCATGCTTGTTATTGCTTTTGGAAACAAAATGAAATTAACTCCATTCACTTCTGTAAAAACAAGCTGTGAAATAATTTCCCAATAAGTCACAATTTCTTTATGTTTATTGGTTTCATGGAATCTTGATGTTGTCAGAGTCCTCAGAAACCACTAGTCTAATCCAAAAGAGGAAAATGTCCTCTTTAAAATATATCTAGCAACTATTCAACCAGTCTCTTCTTGAAAATCACCAATCAATGGGAAGCCACTACCACAGAAGGTCCACTCAGCTTTTGGATAGCCATAGAGCAGGGATGTCAAACTCAAATAGAAATGGGAACATATCAGCATACATAAAGATCTTCATAGGCTGCATATTGTCATAGAAAAAAACCACAAATTAATATTACCTATTAATTAACATTACCTATTAATTTTATTCAATTTGGTAGTGGGCTGCATGCCAAAGCATCTTAGTGTGATGACATTATTTGTGATGACCTGAAGAGCAAAGTGAAGTAGTATAGAAAGAGAAGGGAAGAAAGAGCTAAATGAAAATTTATCAAAGGAGTTTGAGGGGTGTGATTAAGTAGGTGATTAGGGGCAACTAGGTGGTATAGTGGATAGAGCACCAGCTCAGAAATCAGGAGGAACAGAGTTCAAATCTTGCCTCAGACACTTAACACTTCCTGACTACGTGACCCTGGGCAAGTCACTTCACCCCAATTGCCTCAGGAAAAATAAAAGAATGTTTTTCCTTTTTTTTTCCAAAAAAAAATCCATTTTGTGGGTCTTCGTGCACTACTTTGAAATAAATTATCAGCTAATGGTAGATAAATCATATCTCCTCTCTGGACCTCCTCTGTAAAAGAAATGGATTAAACTCACAAGTCTTGAAGGTTCCTAAAAGTCTATAATTCTCCTTTTCCTGGCATTCAAGGCCTTCCATGATTTGGCCTCAAACTGTCTTTTGAGATATATCTCGCTGTACATTTTTTTTTTAACTGTGCTCCAGTAAAACAGGACCGTTGTTCAACTGTTCTATCTTTCCTACCTCACCCTGCTGCCACCTCATGGATGTTATGTTAAACAGCATTTATTTGGGGGATTTCTTTCAACCTGAATTTTCAACCTTTCCCCTAGCCTTATTAGCTTTACCTCCCAAATTCTTCCTACTCAGCTCTTTCAGGATATAGTACACATGCTATCTCATCTCAGTGATTTTCCATTGCCTCAGAGATTCTTCCCTCCTTTGAACTTTCATCACACTTTGCTACTACCATTCTTAGATTCAGATCATCATAGTATTTAGAATTGGAAACCACTCTGGAGACCATCTAGTCTAATTCCTTCATTTTATAGTAGAAACTGAGACCCAGGATCTTGGGGAGGGGGGAGTAGTTTGCTCAAAGTCAGGATGGGAGAGGGAATTAGCATTTATTGGTTGTAGTTCAATCGTTCAGTTTTGACCAGATCCTAATGTCTATAGAATTGTCTTGGCAAAGATAGAGTGGTTTGCCATTTCCTTCTCCAGTGGGTTAAGGTAAAGAGAGAGGGTAAGTGGTTTGAGTAGGGTCACACATCTAGTTAAGGTCTGAGATTAGATTTGAATTTAGGTCCTTCAGACTTTAGGCGTGGTGTTCTATCCTCTGTGCCACCGAGCTATCTTAGCATTTATTAAATGCCTACTATTTGGTACTATACCAAGCATTTTACAAATATCATTTGATCATCACAAGAGCACTGAGAGGTAGATGCAGTTATGATTCTCTATTTTATTATATTCTCTATATATATTTCTCTAGAAGAAACCAAAGCAGTCATAGATTAAGTGACTTGCCAAGGAGTCATACAGCCATTAAATGTCTGAGACAAAGCTAAGTAAAATGGATGTGTATTTACAAGAATATAAGTTGTCCTGATTAAAAGAAGAGGCAATAGAATACTTAAATAATACAGTCTTAGAAAAAGAAATTGAACAAGTCATTAGTGAGCTTCCTAAGAAAAAATTTCCCAAACCAGATGGATTTACAAGAAAATTCTAACAAATATTTAAAAAAGACTTAATACTATATAAAATACTTGAAAAAATAAGTAAAGTCTTACCCATTTCCTTTTTTGACACCAATCTGGTTTTGATACCTAAAACAGGGAGAGCAAAAACAAAGAAAACAATAAACCAATTTCCTTAAGAAATATGGGTAGATTAGAAATGACCAGCAGGATGATTTCAGAAAGGCCTGGAGAGACTTACATGAATTGATGCTGAGTGAAATGAGCAGAACCAGGAAATCATTATACACGTCAACAATAATACTATATGATGATCAATTCTGATAGACGTGGCTCTCTTCAACAATAAGATGAACCAAATCAATTCCAGTAGAGCAGTAATGAATTGAACCAGCTACATTCAGCGAAAGAACTCTGGGAGATGACTATGAACCATTACATAGAATTCCCAATACCTATATTTTTGTCCACCTGCATTTTTGATTTCCTTCACAGGCTAATAGTACACTATTTCAAAGTCCTATTCTTTTTTGTACAGCAAAATAACTGTTAGGACATATATACTTATATTGTATTTATTTTATACTTTAATATACTTAACATGTATTGATCAACCTGCCATCGGGGGGAGGAGATGGGAGGAAGGAGGGGAAAAATTGGAACAAAAGGTTTGGCAATTGTCAATGCTGTAAAATTACCCATGAATATAACTTGTAAATAAAAAGCTATTTAAAAAATTAAAAAAAAAAAGAAATATGGGTAGAAAAATTTTAGGCAAAATAACTAGGAAAGATATTATAGTAATTTATCACAAAGATCATACACAATAATCAGGTGGGATATATACCAGGACTGTGGGGCTGGTTCAATATTAGGAAAAGATCAACATAATTGACAATACCAATAACAAAACCAACAAAAACCATGTGATTATCTCAACAGATGCAGAAAAAGTCTTTGACAAAGTATAGCACCTATTCCTATTAAAAAGACTAGAAAGCATAGGCATCAATGGAGTTTTCCTTAACATGTTAAAGAGTAACTAAATAAAACCATTAGCAAACATTATCTATAATGGGGAGAAGCTAGAAGCCTTTTCATTAAGATCAGGTATGAAATAAGGATGTCCATCATTACCACTATTATACTAGAAAGGTGAAACAATTAGAATAGATTATGAAGAAACAAAACTATCAGTCTTTGCAGATGACATGATAGCATAGTTTAAGAACCCTTGAGAATCAATGAAAAAGTTAATTAAAACAATGAACAACTTCAGCAAATTGCAGTACATAAAAGAAACCACATAAATCATCAGCATTTCTATATACCAATATCAAACCACAGCAGAAAGTGTTAAAAAGAAAAATTTCATTAAAAATAGCTGTGGACAATATGAAATTCTTGGGAGTCTATCTGCTAAATCAAATCCAAATATTATATGACTATAATTACAAGACACTTTTCAGACAAATAAAGACAGGTCTAAATAAATGGAGAAACGTCAATTACTAATGTGTAGGCTACACCAATATAATAAAAATAGCAATTCTATCTAAGCTAGTTTACTTATCCAGTGCCATACCAATCAAACTATCAAAGAATTATTTTATAAAGCTAGAAAAGATAATAACAAATGTCATCTGGAAGAACAAAAGATTAAAAATATCAAGGTTATCAATGAAAAACAAAGTGAAGCAAGTGGCCTAGCAGTACCAAATTTCAAACTGTATTACAAAATAGTAATAAAAACAAAATATATTGAGAACTGAGTCAAATTTGTGTGTGTGTGTGTGTGTGTGTGTGTGTGTAGTCTAGTTGATAAATGGTCAAAGGATATGAATAGGCAGTTTTCAGAAAAAGAATGCTATCAACAGACACATTAAAAAATGCTGTAAATCACTACTGATTAGAGAACTACAAATTAAAACAACTCTTGGATACCACCTCACACCTATCACATTGACTAATATGACAGAAAAGGAAAATGATAAATTTTTGAGAGGGAGAAGAAAAATTGAGAGACTAGTGCTTGTTGATGGTGTTGTGAACTAGTCCAATCATTCTAGGGAACACTTTAGAACTCTATCCAAAAAATTATAAAATTCTCCACACTCTTTGACCCATCAATATCACTATGAGGTCTTTTTCTCAAAGAGATCAAACAAAAGGGGAAAGGACCTATTTACACAAAAAATATTTATATGAATTCTTTCTATGCTGGCAAAGAATTGGAAATCAAAAGAGTGTCCATTAGTTGGGGAATGGCTAAACAAGTTATGGTATTGATTTTGATAGAATACTGTCATGCTGTAGGAAGTGAAGAGCTGGATGCTTTCAGCAGAACCTAGTAAGATTTAGATGAACTGATGCTAAATGAAGTGAGCAGGACCAGAATACTACATAGTAACAACACTATTGTAAGATTGATCAACTGTGGAAAACTGAGCTACTCTGATCAAGGCAAAGATGAATGATAGTTCCAAAGGATCAATGATGAAAACCACAGTCCACCTCCAGATAGAGAACTGATTGATGAACTCTAAATTAAGATTGAGGAATATTTTTTTTCATTTTTCTTCTTTTATTTTTCCCTATGTTTATTTTGCAATTTGGATAATATGGAAATTTTTTCATGACTGCACAGAAATAGTCTATATAATCTAAATTATCTTCTCAAGGTGGAGGTTGGAGTAGAAGAGAATTTGGAACTAAAAATTTTACAAAATGATTGCTAAATGTTCAAAATATATAATTTGGAAATATTTAACAGCATAGAATGTAGGATTTTTTTTAAAAAAAGAAAGAATGAAATGGGTTTTAAATTACTTTTTGAAAAGTGGTAATTGATTTCTCTGGGACACTAGCATTTATTTCTTGCACATTAGTGCTCAGAGTGGAAAGATAATTTAATTTTCTGTTGATGTATAATTTTGTCACCTTATACTTTTTTAAATTTTATGTGACTTAATGGCTTACATTGTGGAATTAATCAGACCAAGACTATACACCAACCACCTGTACTGACGAGTTATCTTTCCATGAATAAATCAACTAGAAATTTAAATTATACAAAATTGTAAAGCAAAATCCCTCCCCTCAGAGCAGCAGTGTGGAATAGTATTTTTAAAAAGCTAAGATTTGGAATCAGGAGATGTGTATTTTCTTCCTGGCAAGTAATTTTTATTTTTGAGCTTCATTTTCTTAATATGTAAAGTGAGAAAACTGGGTTAGATAGCAATTTTTTTTCCCCTGACTCTGACAGTCTTGATTTTCCTCTTGACTTTTCCCTTGATTCCCTGCTGGAATATCATCTGCACTCTGCTTTCTAAGTGTGAATATATTCCCAAGTTGTATCCTAAGCTCTTTTCCCCCTTTCTATTCCTTCTTTCTCAGATACAGTTATCATCTTAATACAAATGGTTCCTCAGATCTATCTATGTATCTAGGTATCATCTAGGTATCTAGGTATCTAGGTATGTAGGTATTTATCTATCTATTCTAGTCTCATATCTGCAGCTGCCTACTCGATATTTGCAAACTGATATTCTATAGATACTTCTAACACAATATGTATGAACTAGAACTCACTCTTTCCTTCCCTGTATCAAGACTCCTTTTTATCTTCTCTATTTATATTGTGGATAATACCATCCTGCTAGTCACCAATGTTTGAAATCTTGAAATCATCTTATCTCTTTAATGTTTCTCATCCTCCTTATGATAATAATAACTAATATTTATATAGTGTTTTAAGGTTTGTTTGTTAATCACTTCACAAATATTATCTCTTGTCCTGTCCCCATTTTATATATGAAGAAACCAAAGCAGAGAGAAGTTAACTTACCTAGTAAAACACAGTTAATAAATGTCTGGGGTAAGATTCAAAGTCAGATCTTCCTGGCTCCCTAGCCATTGAACTACCTAATTGACTCTGCATCCATAGTTACCAAGTGTTGTTCATTTTACCTTCAAACTATTTCCATGTTACAATCCACATCCAGAGAGAGAACTCTAGAGACTGAATGTGAATCAAAGCATATGATTTTCACCTTTCTTTGTTTGCTTTTTTCCTCATGATTTCCCCTTTTGTTCATATTATGACTAATGGAAATATATTTAAATGATTATATATATATATATATAATCTGCATCAGATTGCTTGCTGTCTTGGGGAGGGAGAAAAAAATTTGCAACTCAAAATCTTACAAAATAGAATGTTGAAAACTATCTTTACATGTAATTGGAAAAACAAAATGCTATTAAAATAAAAAAAGAAAAGCTATCTCCCATATCTGATTCCTTTTTACTCACACTACAACTACCCTAATTCAAGGCCTTATTACATCTTCCCTAGAATAGTTATCTCCAAAATATCTTTTGTCTTTTTGAAGGGCAGTAGTAGATATAATCATTCAATCAGAGGGTGAGAAAAAGAATCATATTCCCCTCTATTAGTAGTAGTCAAAAAATGGCAGGGGGGGGGGGTTGTTTCTATAATAAACACAACATTCCCCTATTCTATTCCTTCAAGTATTGGTATCCTATAAACTGTGCAACCCCCCAACCTTTTCCCTTTGGTCCTAAGCCTGATCTGGTATGAGCAGCTATACTAAGAAAAATCATCCTCTTCCCCAGTATATCCATCCTTTGCCCCTTCAGATTGCCTCATGACTATTGCAAGAACGCCTTAAAAGACAGGCTCTTTGCTCAGGATAAGGGAGGCAGAGATGAGTTGGGAGTATTGGTCAGTGAATAAGAGTGCTGATTCTTGTTTTTCATTATCCATCTGTCAGTCAACAAATTGTAAGTGATTGCTTTGGGCAGTTATATAGTATAGTGGATAGAAAGGAAGGCCTGGAGTCAGGAAGACCTGAATTCAAATCTAGCCTCAGATACTTAACTAACTATGGGATTCTGGGAAAGTCACTTAATCCCGTTTGGCTTGGTTTCTTCTTTTATAAAATGAACTAGAGAAGAAAATGGTAAATCACACCAGTATTTATTACCAAGAAAACTCCAAATGGGATTACAAAGGCATGAAGAGTCAGACGTGACCAAAAAAATGACAAAAATACTATGTGCTCAAGACACTGTTCTGGATGCTAAATGAATAAATAGGAAAAACTTATTCTCTACCCTTGAACTTACATTCTAATGAGGGAGATAGTATATCAGAAAACTAGGTACATAAAAGATGTATACTGTTCAGCTGAAATGATAAACAATTGTAGAGGGAAGAAAGTCACAGAAGAGACTGGGGGGGGGAAGGAGGGAGGCATAGAGAAAGAGAAAGAGAGAGAGGGAGGGAAAAAGAGAGGGAGGAAGAGGGAGAGAGAAAGAAGGAGGGAGGGAGTGAGGGAGAGGGAGAGAGAGAAAGAAGGAGAGAGGAAGGGGAGAGAGAGAGAGAGGGAGAGATTGAGAGACTTGGAAAAAACCTTTTGCAGAAGGTAGGACTTGACCTGCAATGCAAAACCTTGTGGGGCTGAGTGAATCCCATAGAATGAACAGGCATGAGTGCATTGTAATCAGCATTGCAAATCTCATTACATAACCTTTACTAGCTCTCCTCATTCCACCATTACCCCAAACATCTCTATTTCTCTAGAGATAATAGGGTATCACCATCCTTCTGGTTACTCAGCTTCAAAATCTTAGTGTTATCCTTAACTTTTCAATTTCACTCATTCAACATACTCAATTATATATCAAAGTCTGCCATTATTGCCTCCAAAATATCTCAGTATGAACCTTCTCTCTACTCATAGAGCCAATACTTTATACTCAAGCCTTTTTCTTTAACAATTTCAAGAATCACCTAATTGATCTCCCTCTCTCTAATTCATTTCCCACAGAACTGCCAAAATGATACATGAAACATAAGTCTGATCATGTCATTACTTTTATCAAAAAGCTACCTGTTATCTCTAGGTCTAAGGACATCTTAAACTATTTTAAGCCTTTGAGAATTTCGCTACAAACTTTACTTTATATTTATCTTCCAGAAAACATTTTCTTTGATCTCATTTCATTTTATAAAATTATATTTCCTCCAAGAACATGTAAAGATAATTTTTGACATTCATATTTTAAAAATTTCGAATTTCAATTTTTCCCTTCCTGTCCCCTCCTTGAGACAGTAAGCAATTTCATATAGGTTTTACATGATCAGTCATGCAAAACATATTACCATATTTGTCATGTTGTGAAAGATGACAGACCCAGAGGAAATACACACACACACACACACACACACACTCAAAACAAAATGAAAAATCATATGCTTTGACCTGCATTCAAACTCCATCAGTCTTTTTTCTGAAGATACATAGCATTTTTCTTCATGATTCCTTTGGAATTATCTGGGACTTGGATAACATTTTCAATAACTCCCTAGATTCTACCTACTTTTAGGCTAAATATATTTTCCTCCTCCAGAATTCAAACTTGAATATAGGAAACTTGCAAAATGTTATCCAGTGGAATAGGAAAAGAGAAGGTTTGCATGTTGAGTTCTCTCTTTACTTCTGAAATGGAAGTCTTCTTTAAAGACCTCTCTTGAATCTCAGGTGGTAGTAACTGGAAGGTACTCAGGGGTTATCTACATTTAACAAAATTCTTGACACATCCTTTGGGATTCACTGCAATTAGATATCTCTAAGATACTTTTGAAATCCAGAGCATATTAAGAGTCTCTGATTCTAAAATATCATCAATACTTATAGAAATCTGAGATTTCATATATTTACACAGAAGGAAATAAGTATATAAATTGAATCTAAAATACTTTGAGAGTGGGGTAGAACACAAATTACAAGGAGAATTAGAAATAAAAACCTTTTGAATGAGATAATTTAGATATGCTTTGAAAAAGCTTTGTGTAAGAAAGTATATTTTTGATGTCCAGATTTAATCTGAATTTGAAAATCCAACGTATTATATAAAATCCTAAAAGGAAAAATAGTCTTATGGGGCAAAAAATTATACTGATTAGTGGAAACCTAATATGTTAACTTCAAATGGCATATCTATTCCAGTGGAGCAGATTGTGGAACATGATTCTAAACTCCATAGCTTTGTCACTACTCTCTATGAGACTTGAGTAGGTAAGTCACTATTTTCCCACTTGGGCTGTTTGCTCCTTCATAAAATGAGGGTATTATCCTGAATCAGTGATTCTCAGTCTTTTTTATTTCTTCCTCCTCATAGCATATGGAGGGAGGAAGACAGGAAGAAAAGGAATATTGAAAGGGAGAGGAAAAGAGAGTAGAAGAGGAGGAAAGAAAGAAGAAAGAATAGGAGTAAAGAAGAAAGAAAGAAAGGAAGGAGAGAATCATATCTTCCTTTTTCTAAGAACTAATGCTTCTTTTAAAAAATGATTGTTTTTGGAAGAAAAAATTAGGAAAATGAAAAAAATAAATGAGCAAAATGTTCAATACATAAAATAAGTTGGCTATATATATATATATATATATATATATATATATATAATAAGCCACACTCATCACTCTCATAGTTCTTTGGGGACAAACTTATTCTTTATAATTTCATAATATATAATTTCAATTGCTTGGCAGTAGTTGTTCTTTCCAATTTGTTCTGTTTATGTAGTTTTCCTTGTTCTGCTTACCTCATTTTTCATCAGCTCATGTAAGGATTCCTCAGTAATCTCCAAGGAAGCATGGAGCTGCAGCATTACTTTGAGATAAAGGAAAATTGGCTTGCTAGCAAAGTCTTGCAACCAAAAAGGCTATTCTTTGACTGAACTGACTTTTTGACTGTGTTGTAAATGGTAGTATTGTGTTGGAACCATTCAAACAAAAGCTATAAAGCACTTACTATGTGTAATGTATCATGTTCGGTGCTGCAGATAGATCTCAAGAAATTTAAAATCTAACAGGGGAGGAAAGCTAAACACAGAGATGAATTTATTGCAATGTATAAAGAGTTAGAGATAGGAGTAAGGTTAGGTCTACATGAGGCATTCTAGGAAAACTTGAGAAAGGAGAGCTCAATTTTTCCCTATTATAGCTGATCCTTGATAGACTTAGAAGTCTGAATTTGATGTGAGACAAGTATTTACAAAGACCCAGTCACAGAACTAGCTATTCCCTGGCTGAAGTCAATCAAGTTGATGATTCTTAGTCCCAAGTTATGTATGAGGGTTGTAGAGTTGAAGAAACTAGGACTAGACAATTTGAACCATACAAAGGACAGCAGGGGCAGGAGGTCTAGTTGAGCTGATGCTTTGAGCAATAAAAAAGACTTTCAGGGCTTTTAGATAATCAGTTTAGCTGGTACTAGCTGTCTGCCTTCACAGACCCCTCAGGCTACAGTTGATTTATGGCACCTCTTCTTTCTCTTCAAGGTTTCCCCTGATGTTCATTTTGTTGACTTATGTTGTGGATCAAGCTTGAGATGAAGGGAGGATGGGGAATGTGACTGACAGGGGAGACAATTGGGCTGAAGTAGATAACAAATTTGCAAAAGAAGCAAGGGAGGCTAGGAAAAGGGAAGTCTCAAAGATAGTTTGGCTCCAAATAGACATAACAGAAAGCTAGAGCTGCAAATGACCTCATATTTCATTGACTCTGACCTCCTTATTTTATAGTTGAGAAAATAAGTCTCGAGTTTAGCACTGAGTTTCTCAAGGTCACACAGATGCTAAATATGAAGTCTGGGACTTAAATTCAGGTCTTTCTGTGTTTTCTCCCCTAAAACAAGCTTTCTCTGGCTATATTGCATTTCCAGGTAGTTAACTAGTTTAGCTAATTAACATTTGGGGTAATAACTTTTTTTCAATGATATGAAAAAAGCTAAAATGCTAAAGAATGTGGATGTCTAGTTGAAAACTTACATTCATTGCAAAGGGGAAAATCCTATGCAAACCTTGTGTTTCTAATCAATTCTTGTCTAACCAAATGGTTTGCCACATTCAGTTGTTTCAGTCATGTTTGACTTTTTGTGATCCCATTTGGAGTTTTCTTGATAAAGACACTGAAATGGCTTGACATTTTCTTCTCCAGTTCATTTTAGAGATGAGGAAACTGAGGCAAACAGGGTTAAATCACTTGCCTGGGGTCACACAGCTAGTATCTGAGGTTGAATTTGAAGTTTAACTAACTCCAGATCTGGTTTCTCATGCCACCAAGCCACCCTTTAGGCCCAAATGATTTGGCTCCATTTGCCTTTTTTGACACGTCTTTATTGCAGAAGTGGGAGATCCATAGGAATGGAATCTTCCATATATTTTGAGATTTTTTTCATTGTATTGATCAATTTTGCTGGTTGTCTTTTCTTGTTTTTTTTTTTTCCTTGAAATATTCTTTATTATATGGTGTATTTCTTTGGAGAGAGGTCCAAGAGAAAATTTGGGTGATATAAAACAAAAGATATCAATAAAATTTATTTTTAATTGACTGCACTTATCAGGAACTTATCTTCATTCTGTGGAAAGATAACAATTGAGAGGAAAGAAGATATACAATGTTTGCTTTATTCTGCTTTTTTCACTCATCATCACTTTATGTAAATACTCCCAAGTTTTTCTGAAATCTGACTGTTCATCATTTCTTACAGCATATTAAAATTCTATTACATTCCCCACCTGATGAACATTCCCTCAATTTCCAATTCTTTGCCACCACAAAAAGAGCTGCTTTAAACATTTTTGTAGATCCTTTCCCCTTTTTAATGATATCTTTTGGATATAGATGTAGTAATAGTTGTGCTGGATCAAAGAGTATATACTGTTTGAGTGTCCCTTGGGGATACTTTCAAAAATATTCTGGTAAGAGTATTTCAGTGTATTTCAAAGTATTTTCTCAGAATGGTTGGATCAGTTCACAACTCCACAAACTATGCATTAGTGTTCCAATTTTTCTACATCTTCTCCATATTTTTCTTTTTCTATCATATTAGTCAATCTGATAAGTATGAAACGATAGTTGGAGTTGTTTTAATTTTCATTTTTCTACATTTCAATAGTAATTAGAGCATTTTCATATGATTATAGATAGCTTTAATTTCTTCATCTGAAAACTACCTGCTGATATCCTTTGAGTATTTCTTAATTGGAGAGTGACTAATATTCTTATAAATTTTACTCAATTCTCTATATACTTGAGACATAAGATCTTTATCAGAAATACTGGCAATAAAAATTGTTTCCCATCTTTCTGCTTTCTTTCTAATCTTGGTTGTATTGATTTTGTTTGTCAAAACCCTTTAAATTTTGTGTTAATTAATTTTAAAATAAAAGCTTTTTATTTTCAAAACACATACAAACAGTTTTCAATATTCATCCCTTCAGAAACCTGTGTTCCAAATTCTTTCTCCCTCCCTTCTCCTTACTTCCTCCCCTACATAACAAGTAATCCAATATATGTTAAACATGTATAATTCTTCTATACATATTTCCACACTTATTATGCTGCATAAAAAATCAGATTAAAAAGGAAAAAAAATGAGAAAGAAAACAAAAAGCAAGCAAACAAGAAAGGTGAAAATACTATGTTGTGATTCACATTTATTTCCCTAAGTCCTTTTTCTCAGTGCAGATGTGTCTCTCCATCACAACTCTATTGGAACTGGCTCAATCACCTTGCGGTTGAAAAGAGTTGTATCCATCAGAGTAAATCATTACATAATCTTGTTGTTTCTGTGTACAGTGTTCTCTTGGTTCTACTCACTGTCCTGGGGTCGGTGCAACTGGGTTCCTTCTCTTCTTGGGTGAGCATAACCAAGTTCCACTTGTTATTCTGGGGTTTAGGAGTTCACTATTTGCCTTCTTATAGCTGTATGGAGGTCTCACAGTTAGTCTGTTGATCCACTTGCTTTTGAACCAGGACAGAGTAGCAAATGCTATTGTGTGTATGAGCCGGGGTCTCCATTCACTATGCTACGTTGCACCTATGTTGGGCTACCACCTCTACCCCTTGCCCCATTGGGATAGACCTTTCTTGAAGTTATTTCAAAATGTCTTCTGCTGTAAGTTTGTTACACTCCAAATATTTGTGGGTTTGTCATGCCAAAACCTGTTCAGAGGCTTGTGATCTGGTGCTGATTTGAGGCAAGCAAGAAAAAGCTCAAAGACCTGTTTACTCTCTGCCATCTTGGTTCTGCCCCAACTCCCTTAAATTTAATGTAATTAAAATATTCATTTTTCATTTCATAATATTCTCTTTCATAAATGGTCATAAATTCTTCTTTCCTTAGCTCTGAAAAGTGAACTATTCCTTATTCTCCTAATTTGTATATGGCACAGCCTTTTATGTCTAAATTTCACAAATTTTGACTTTATCTTGGTATGATATTGGTTTATGCCTAGTTTCTGCCATATTATTTTCCAGTTTTTCAAGCAGGTTTTTGTCAAATAGTGAGTTCTTATCTCAGAGGCTGGAGTTTTTGAGTTTATTATCAGTAGATTACTGTAGTCATTTATTATTTGTGTCTTCTATACCTAATCTAATCCACTGATCTATTTACTCTATTTCTTCACCAGCACCAATTAGTTTTGATCACTGCCTTTTTATAATATAGTTTTAGATTTGGCATGATAGGCATAGCATGCCCTCCTTTGCATTTTTTTCATTAATTCCCTTGAAATTTTTGACCTTTTATTCTTCCAGATGAATTTTGTTATTATTTTTCTCTTTCTATCAAATAATTTTTGGTAATTTGATTATTATGGCACTGAATAATTAAGTTCATTTTGGTAGAAATATTTTTATTATGTTAGTTTAGTCTGCCTGCAAGCAATTCATATTTTTCCAATTGTTTAGATGTGATTTTATTTGAGTGAAAAGTGTTTGATTAACTGTGTTCAAACAGTTCCTAAGTTTGTCTTGTTAAGTAGACTCCCAAATATTTTATATTGTTTATAGTAATTTTAAGTTGAATTTCTCTTTTTGCCTCTTCCTGCTGAGCTTTGTAGGTAATATTTAGAAATGCTAATTATTTATGTGAGTTTATTTTAAATCCTTCAACTTTGTCAAAATTGTTAATATTTTCAAGTGATTCTCTAGGATTTTCTAAACATAATATCATATCTGCAATGAATGATAGTATTGTTTCCTCATTGTCTTTCCTAATTCCTAAAATTTGTTTTTCTTCTTTTAGCTAAAGCTAAGATTTGTAGTACAATTTTTGAATAATAATGGTGATAATGGACATTCTTGTTGCATCCCTTATGTTATTGGAAAAGTTTCTAGTTTAGTTCCATTATAGATAATGCTTACTAAAGGTTTTATTATTTTAAGAAAAGCTCCATTTATTCCTGTTTTCTAGTATTTTTAATAGGAATGGCTGCTGTATTTTGTCAAAAGCATTTTCTTCCTCTATTGGGATAATCACATGATTTCTGTTGGTTTTGGTATTGATATGATCAATTATGCTAATAGTTTTCTAGGTACTTGATCTTTGATTGTAATCTAAACTCATTTGGCTTCTAGAATATCATATTCTAAGCCCTCTGATCTTTTAAAGTAGAAGATGTAATACTGACTGTGGTTCCTTCACATTTTAAGTGCTTTTTTCTGGGATGCTTACAGTATTTTTCTCCTTGACCTATTAGTTTGGATTTGGCTAAAATGTTCTTGAATGATTCTTTCAATAAGATTTTATCCTCTTATTCTAGGATATCAGGGTACTTTATTATGGCTTTAAGAAAATCCAGCTATTTTATTCATTTCTCCTGGAACTATTTTCCAGATCAGTTGTTTTTCCAATGAGTTATTTTATATTTTACACTATTTTTTCAATTCTTTTGATTCCGGTTGACTGATTCTTGATGTCTCATAGAGTCATTCACTTTTACTTGTCCAATTCTAATTTACCTTACTCTATATGGAAGAAGAGGGGAAAGGGGAAAAAGGAAAAAGAAAAAAAGGAGGGAGAGGTATAGAAGGGAGGTCAGATTAAGGGGCTGATAGTTAGAAGCTAAATGTGGTGAGGAGGGACAGGGTAAAAGGATAGAGAGGGGGAAAGGGAGAAATAGAGACAGAAAAAGAGACAGAGACAGAGACAGAGGCAGAGACAGAGACATACACACAGAGAAAGAAAAAAGGGGGAAGTATAAACATGGGAAAATAGGATGGATGAATATACACAGTTAGTAATCATAACTGTAGAAGTGAGCAGGATGAATTCTCCTACAAAACAGAAATGGATAAAAGGGTGGATTAAAAACAAGAATCCTATAATATGTTGTTTACAAGAAACATATTTGAATGAAAGATAAGGAGTAAAGGTAAAAGGTAAAAGGGTAGAGCAGGATATATTATGCCTCAACTGAAATTTAAAAAAAAAAAGCAGAGGTAATAATCTTAATTTAAGATGAAAAAAAAGTGAAAGCAAAAAAAAAAAAAAAAAGATCTATTAAAAGAGACAAGGAAGGAAACTATATCTTGCTAAAAAGTTACACAATGAAGTAATATTAAAACTAAACATATAGGCACCAAGTGGCATAGCATCCACATTTTTAGAAAAGTTAAGTGAGTAACAGGAAGAAATAGTCAACAAAACAATACAGGTGGCGAACTTCAACTTCCTCCCCCTCAGAACTAGATAAATCTATCCATAAACTAAACAAGAAGTTAAAGAGATGCACAGAATTTTAGAGAAGTTAGCTATGATGAACCTCTGGAGAAAACTGAATGGGGATAGAAAGGAATATACTTTTTTCTCAGTGGCACATGGCACCCATACAAAAATTGTTCTTTGTATTAGGGCATAAAAATCTCACAATCAAATGAAGAAAGATCATAAACAAAGAAGATCATAATGAAATAAACATTACATGCATGAAAAGATAGTTTAAAAATTAATTGGAAAATAAATTGTCTCATCCTGAATAACAGATTAAATACTAAATGATAGAAACAATCATTAATTTCATTAAAGAGAATGACAATAATGAGACCAAACATAACTTATGGTATGCAGCCAAAGAAGTACTTAGGAGAAATTTAAAAATTTCTAAATGCTAACATGAATAAAATAGAAGAAGAGCAGATAAATGAATTGGGTGTGCAATTTAAAAAGCTAGAAAAAGAATGAATTTAAAATACTCCAAAAAAACACCACTGGTCTGGTGAGCTAGGACTGTGGGACCTCGCTGATCTGTGTTGTGGTTAAAATCCTCTGCTGGATTGCCTGAACACTGCCAGTGACAGACTGCACTCCTCTTTTACTCAAGTGTCCTAAGTCATATTGAGCTGGAAAATTGTTTCACCACATCTTTTTGTGGATTCTGTTATTCTAGAATTATTAAGAGACTTGATTTAATATTGTCTTGGGAATTGGGGAGAGCTCAAGTAACCTCCTTACTGTTGTCCACCATCTTTAAAAAATAGGTTTTTTTTAAAGAAAAAGAATAGAAACTCCCCACAAATGAGAGTTGGTATGCTCTTAAGGTAGAATTAATTTTTTAAAATTACACAAAATATTTACATTGAATACTGTAAGCAGTGACTTTTAATCGTAATTGCCATGGTTTGATTACTTTGCAGAAAGAAAAAATTCAATCCTCTTATTTCATATCCAACCATAATTGAAATTCCTTCCCAGAAGATAATTTCCTTATTTGGCCCTGCATATTTGAGCCGAGCAACTCCAGGGACAAAGTGAAGGCTTCTGACTTAGGAAATTGAAATCTCATCAACAGAATTACATTGGTTCATTAAAAACATAGGTAGAACAAAACTGAACTCCTGAATTGTGCATCTAGTAAATGGCATCAAAGGGGAAATGTGTCCTTAAAAAGGGAGGCATCATAGTATAATTTAAAGATTGGTATACTTCAAGTCGCAGGATTCATACTCAAATTCTGTCTTTCATGTGCTACCTGTGTGATCTTGGTCATCTTCTCTGGCCTCAATTTCTCCATTTGCAAAATGAAGATGTTAAATTAGATGACTACTAAGACTCATTTGACATCTAGATCTATGATTTTTATGAAAAAAAGGGGAAATGAAATGACTAGAACTGGGAAGGAGGTTTATAGTTATATTCATCTCTAGACATAGACAGTCTTCAATGATTGGAAGTCTTTGAGATGAATGATCATTGATAGTTGGGTATGTTACAAACAATATTTCTGTTCAGGTATAGCTTGGATTACATGGCCTCTGAGGTGCTTTTCAGCTTTGATCTTCTGTGGGTAATCATCAAATTTGATTAGAAAGCAGGCTAGGTAGTAACAGGTTAATAGTGGTTAGCAGCATTACAAATATTTATTGACAGATCAATCTCATATGATATTGAAACTGGTATTTTTAGTATCTTTATTTTCCTTTTTTCCCAAATGTCTTATTTATAATCATCTAGAAATAGATATATTTTCCCATGGGAATGGTAGGTTACCATTTTTTTCCCTTTTAAAAACTGCTGTGGTTTGGTAATGCAGACTATTGCTACTTTCATCTTCTGCTAATTTTCCTGGCTAGCTGAAATAATTTTACTTAACTGAATATTTATTAAGCACCTAATATATATGAAGGTGTTGTAGCATAGGGGAGAGTGCTGTATTTAGAGTCAGGAATTTACTGATTTTTATCCCATTTTAGGCATATTAGCCCTTTGATTATAGGCAAGTTACTTCACTCTCTCAGAGCCTCACACAAGTCTCTTAGCTCTATCTACTAAGATATGCAAAACTCATCATCAGTGTTGGCCTAAGGGAGGCTACATCCTTACTCACAATATTACAGATTCTTAATGTTTTGAGTTATTAACTGTGTGTAAGGTTCTATATTCAATGCCTGGAATACTGATATGAGAAATAACACACTTGTTTCCTTTGGTCTAACATGAGGTAGGATTTGATGGGAGCAAAAACAGGACTTTGACCAACATCACTAAAGAAATTTGAGAATAGAGAGATTACTTTGAACTATTACACATTACATTCATGTGATCATTTGCATGAATGAGTGAGCTGATTTCTAATCTACTCATGAACACACATTGATTCTGAAACATCTAATTGGGATGCATATAGCTCCTTCTGAAATTATGTTTCACTCTAAACTCAGTTTTATCTTCCCATTCCCATGCTTGTCAGTCATGATTTAAAAAGAAAAAAAAAAGAAATTAAGAATTTAAGAGAATCGTGTAGAAAATCTTGGGCATTGTAATTGATCAAATCTATGGAAATGGCTTGATTATGCTGGATCTCCGCCTCTTATTTGAAAACAAACAAAACAAGTATTATTTTTTATCAACAGAGTAGAAGTAAAGGATACTACCACTAGGGGGAGGAAAAGTGTTAATTTCGAAAATGAAAAGGGAACTTCACATTCAATTCATTGATGGAAGGCAAAGGGGATATAAGCAAAGAAAAAGGGAAAGGAAAAGTGTCTCTTTGTCTCTGTCCTTCCTTCCTTCCTTCCTTCCTTCCTTCCTTCCTTCCTTCCTTCCTTCCTTCCTTCCTTCCTTCCTTCCTTTCTTCCTCCCTCTCTCCCTCCTTCCCTTTCTTCCTTCCTCCCTTCTTTTCTCCCTTCCTCCTTCCCTCTTTTCCTTCCTCTCTTCCTAAATATCACATATTAGAAGTTTCTTCTGAAAAAGAAATATTGAAATGCAAAGTCAAAGGGATTTGAGAATAGAAATAGATTTACAAATATTCCTTGAATTACCAAAGTATTTTTAAAAAGTTCTCTTCATCATTGAAATGCTCATATTCACTTTGTTATAATTTAAGAGGTATCTGTTTTTTTTCTATTCTTTTGGCTTTCAAGAAAACTATCAAGGAATCTATTTGTTTAAATCTGACAGAAATGAAATTGCATACATAAAGTACTATGCCATTGTACTTGAGTAATCTTCCATCCCTCCCTAAGAGATATTTTTTGTCCATCCCCAAGTTGGGTCTAAAAAATCATAGAATCATAGAGCAAGAAACAATTTTAGACAAAGTCTGGTGTAACTTAAAAAAACTTTAACTTTGACCTTTTATTTTGCAAAAGAGGAAATATAACTCTACTGCGTTTGAAATGACTTATATAAAGTTATATAACTTATTCGTGGCACATGAAACTTGAACCTGTGCCCTTGATTCCAGGCCAGAGCTCTTTCTGCTGTACCTTCCTACTATACCTTACTACATTGTTCTTATTGTTAGTTGTCTCTTGTTTGAGTTGGATCATAGAATCATGGGATCACTAATGAGCTAAAAATGTAGCTAGCATTTATAAAATACTTTAAGGCTTGAAAAGGATTTTACAGATATTATCTCATTTGATCCTCACAAATCCCTGTGAAACAATATTATCGTTGTCATTCCCATTTTCCATATGAAGAAACTAAAGCTTAGAAAGATTTATTATTGTTTAGGGGCACACAGCTAGTAAGTCTGTAAGATGGGATTCAGGTCTTCCTGATTCCAAGGCCAATCTTCTATCTATTGTATAACCTAGCTGCTTAGAA
This sequence comes from Sarcophilus harrisii, assembly GCF_902635505.1. Classification (NCBI taxonomy): domain Eukaryota; kingdom Metazoa; phylum Chordata; class Mammalia; order Dasyuromorphia; family Dasyuridae; genus Sarcophilus; species Sarcophilus harrisii. The sequence continues at coordinate 191,033,511 of NC_045427.1, read as the reverse complement.
GATAATGTGCATCACTAAAACTTGGAGATGTCAGAAGTTCTTAGGACCACATCATCAAGATGAAAGTTCTTCTTGGTCCTAATAAGCACAAAAAACAAAGCACTTTCTATATCTTAACTCATTTGATTCTAACAACACTCTCATGATTATTTGCTTGTGTTAGTAACTAGCTATGTGATTTGGGCTAAGTTATTTGGAATGGGGACTGGTTTCCTTCTTTGCAAAATGAGGGATCTAGATTTTGTTAAATTGGATTAGGTAGGTGATACTATCATTTTACTTTTACAGATGAGAAAACCAAAACTGAGTGAGATTAAGTGACTTGCCCAGTGATGCCCAGTTTGTAATTGTTTGAAGAAGCATTCAAACTCAAATCTGCTTAGTTTAATTTGAGAGCCATCATTTCTCATCAGAATGTACTGCTGAATTTTATCACGCTTTCTCAAATATCATCATACTGCAAAATTAGATCAACATCTCCTATTGATAAACGTTCAAAGGATACAAACGGGCAGTTTTCCAATGAAGAAATCAAAACAATTTATAATTATTTAAAAAATTCTAAATTATTGATTAGAAAAATAAAAATTGAAACAATTTGGAAATATCATTTTACACTTACGAGATTGGCTAAAATGATTGAAGGAGAATGTTTCATGTGCAATTTTTATAAATTATACATATATTGTATACATACAAACCCACATATTTGTGTCTACTGGTGGCTATCTTTAGGGTAGAAAGGAAGAAGAAAAAAAAGAAAAAAACAAATTTACACGATAACTTTAATATATTTTTAAATGGAATATCAAGTTGCACATAATAAGTTTGCAGTTTCATGTGCAATTTTTATAAATTATACTGTTGTAGAAATGCTTGTTTTATTTCATAAATTAAAAATAAAAGAAACAAAAATTTCTGAAAAATCAGATTAGCAATGAAACTTTCACCTCTTTTGTATCTTCTCTCCCTGGGATTCCTCCTTCCATCTTATGGGGTTGGAACATAGAGTGGAGAGTTCTTCACAGATGTTAAATTTAAGGATAGTGCTAGGATGTACTCCTCTAGATTTCTAATTTGATCACATTTCTGGCCCACATACCCTACCCATACTTCCTCCCAACTTCCAGCTTTTTTTAATGTACATTTTCCCTGTAAGGTTGTGAGATCAATGAGGACAGAAAGTGCCTTTTACTTTCCTCTGTGTCTCCAGAACTTAACATAGTGTCTGCCATATAATAGACACTTAAAAGTTTATTGATTGACCATATCATCTAGCTGCTCATTAATGACAAAACTGGACTTCAAATCCAAGGTTCTTGACTCTAAACCCAGTTCTCTGCCAACTACAGTCAAACCAGAATATTTGAAATAAGGAAACTTTAGTATCCCCTTTCCTTTTAAATGGGGAATGGAAGCAATAATCCTTGAGTTCTCCCTTTTTACATAGGTAAATCCTCAGATTACCCTGGTAGAGAATTTATGTTTGGATCTTGCCTTAATAGTTCTATTTACATTTTTTTCTTCCTTTCTGATGGATATAATGGCCCAGATTTAATTAATTTAGTTAAGACAGGTTAATATAGGGAACTCCACTATCATCTGTTGTCAATATGACCTCTCACTGATACATCTAATGAGAGCTGGGGTCCTTTTTCCTCTTGCCTCTACCCCATTCTCTATTTTCTCTTTTACCTCTTCTTCCAAGTTTCTACTAATTTTCCTCTTTTAGCACATATTATCAAAGACATAAATAGTTTTTGTTCCAATTCACCCACATTTCCTATCCTCATTTTAACAGAAATAGAGAATGAGTCTCAAATCTATAGCTGCTACTATTTACACTCTTTCAATAGACCTCTGTTTTCTCTTTCTTTTTAATTAGGGGCTTGAACTTCATAATTTCAAAGCTCATTTCTGATTCTAGATTCTATTGTTCTAGTTCATTTCTAGTTAGGAACCCTAGATTCCTTAGATTTATGATCTTAGGAGAAGGGGAAGCTTCAAAGTAACACCCCCAACTTCTTATTGTGGCCTGAAATTTTCCCAGAAGAATTTCATTTCTTTAGTTTAAGTCTTTGATCCCTAAAAAGTGTGAAATCCCTCAAGAAAAAAACCCATTAATATGTTACCAGTATTTGAATACTCAATGAAAATGAACTCCTTTTTTTGAATAGATTTGAATAGTCATAAAAAAGAGAAAGCTGGACAGCTGAGAAAAAGAGAATAGCATCATAAGAGAGGGGTAAAGAATCAGAACTAAAAGCATGGACCTTTCTATTTTTTTTTCTGAGTATTTGCCAGTAGAATTCAGTATTTTAGAATGTTATTATGAAAAGATCCTTAGAAATCATGTAGTTCAGTCCCCTATTTTTGTAGATGAAGACAAGAAACAAGAACATCTAGGTTTAGTAAATTATCTAACTTTACATAAATTTCCTCATCTATTAAATGATGTCAAAATTATTTGAACTTCACGGTGACCTTAGGAAGAAGGTGTTACAAGTGGCATTATCTATTTTACAGATGAGAAAATTAGAATTGAAAGAGGTTAAGTGACTCCCACATAGTGATGAAACTACTAAGCATGAAAGGCAGTATTTGAACCCAAGTCATCCTCAAGTCCAAGCCCAACACTTTATTCATATGGTGAGTGACTGACCTTTCTGTAGGTCTACATGGCATTTTACATGTATATGCTAACTTAACAAAACCCCTGAGAGGTAGGTACTATAGAAGATAATTATCCCCACTTTACAGAAAAGGAAGTTGAGACTCAGTGATTATGTAACAACCATGGTTACATAGTCAATAGAACTGAAGGTTAGAGATTTGAAAACAAAACAAAACATCAAGTTTATGGTAAAGCCAGGACCAGAATTCAGCTCTCATCCTCCTGGTCCCTTCTTCTTTCCACAATGTCATGCTTTCAATACTAACAGATACTGTTGAACTATTAGAGTTGTAAGTGACCTGAGCAGGTGAAGAAATAAGGAGAGGAGATGAAAGGTAAATCATATCCAATTACTCATATCCTCTAATAAGATTCCTTCATTCTAAAGTGAGAAGATGAGTTTTCCAGCATTCAATTTGGTTGTCACCTTCAACTTAGCAAAATTAAAGGGAGTTCTAATGATTTTGCCTAATGAAGAGTATAAATTATGGACTATTAAAGAAAAATAAAACAAAACAAAAGCAGTTGACATGATTTGGTTTCCACATTGAAAAGCATGATCTGCTTTCTTATACATTACTTGTGTTAAAGGTGCTTGAAAGAGTTAATTTGTCTTAAAGCCTTATCCTTCTTGTAGACAGTCTAAAATCTTCCTGACAGATATCACCCATTTCATATTCTTATTTCCCAGAAGACCTCTACTTCCCCGGGTCCATATATGTGAATTATCTAGAGTGCAGCTAAGTGTCAGCAAGTCACACAAGCCTTTTTAATTAATGGAATTCATAAGTGCTAACTGGAACTTAGTATTATGGAGCCCACTTCTTTTTACCTGACATTTATATGATGCTTTTAACTTTTCAGGGTGGAATCACATACATTATTCCATTTTATACCCCCAATGAACCTTGAGGAAGTTAGAATAGGTGTATTAGCTCCATTATTTAAAATAAGGAAACTGAAAAATAGTGAAATTGCAGGGGTGGGGGAGCAATGAAAAAAAAAAAAAACACAGACTGGAAATTATGACCTTTAGATTCCAGGCCAGCTACTTACATAATGGGTGACCTGGGCAAGCCATTTCACCTTTGATCTTCATTTCCTCATCTCTTAAATGAGAACATCCTGAAATTACTGAGCTTTAGAACTGCAGGATTAGAGACCCTTTAATCCAATGCCCTTGTTTAGCAATCCTCTTTAATAAGCTGGAGAACTTCTAAATGAATATAAAACCATATGACATCTGACAGAAGAGCATTGATTAAAGGAAGCAAGCATATTTTGCCCTGAAGGCCATGGAATCTTTAGATCTTATTTGAGGCTGAAATCTTCCAAATGTGTTATCTCTCCTATTACAATGTGAGCTCTTTGATAATTTCTTTGTGTATTTCTAGCACTTAATACAGTAAAATGTACATAATAAATGCTTAAATGCTTCTCCCCCCCCCACTTATTCATCCATTCATTCATATTTTTGTTGTTGCTTCAATTATTTTTCAGTCATATCTATTTGACTTTACAACCCCATTTGGAGTTTTGCCATTTCTTTTCCAGTTCATTTTCTATAAGGAAACTGAGGCAAGTGACTTGCCCAGAGTCAAACAGTTAATAATTGTCTGAGACTAGATTGGAATTCACTCTTCCTGACTACAAGAGCAGCACTCTCTCCACTATCCCTGTCTGTCCCTTCATTTAAAGGATGTAAACTTAAAGGGGTAAGGATATTATCGAATAGTGTTCAAATGTGTGAAGGACTATCACATAGAAGAGAGAATTAGAGATCTTTTCTTTGTTTGGCCCCAGAGGGCAAAGTTGGAGAAACTAAAAGAAAGATATCAACTTGATATAAAATCAAATTTTCTTTTAATTGAAAGTTTTCCAGAAGAAGAATGGGATAGCTTGGGAGATAGTAGCTTCCTTTTCCCTGTTAAGTTTTTAAGTGAAAGTTGAAAGATTATTTAGGGAGGTTGACAAGGAGATTTCTATTCAAGTATAGGTTGAACTAGAGAATGCCTGAAGTATGTTAGTCAACTTAAACATTATATAACAAATAAGAACTAATGAAGCCATCCCTTATCCTAGCTAATTCAAATATTATTTTTATTTTGTTCCAGGCCACTGCTATCCTTTAATAATGTAGGTTTACAGACTTCAAAGCTTTCGTCACTTTTACACTTCCACAAGTCTGAAATTCTATTATCTAATCAGTAAGTTTTGTTAATTTTGTCTCCACACTCTTTCTGGCAGCTATCCTTCCTGGCTCTGCTGACCCTAGGCTTTGCCATCATTACTCATTTGCTTTGTCACTCTGTAATTTCCCTGGGATCTCTTTATCCTAAAACATTCCTTTATATGGGCTACTTCCTTCTTCCATTGGTGAATTTCTCCATAATAAGGAAGAGCTGTTTCTTCTTCTCAAGTATCTGCTTCTATCTTTCTGGATTTTACTATGCCCCACACCCTTCAAATCCTCCCAAACTTTTCAGTTCCTTTTTATATGCTGTCTTCCCAGGTGGAATGTAAACTCCTTGCGGGCAGGGAGAATTTTCCCTTCTACTTGCACTTAAATCTCCAATACATGTCATAGTTCCTTAAGCACTTAATAAATGTTTTTTTAATTAATTGTTCCCTTCTTTCTATTTACATGGTCAGTACTTTAGTTCAGGAGCTAATTACCTCTCTCAGACTATTGTCTCTCTAATCTCTACTACCTATAGTAGCCAAAATAATTTCCTCAAATATTAATCTACCGAGTTACTCTCCTGCTTTAATGATTTCTTCTCTCTCTCTCTCCTTGACTTTATGATAAAATATATAAACTACTTTATTTGGCACTTAAAAGTTCTTCACAATCTTGCTCCAGGCTACTTTTACAAAATTTCTAAGCATTACTTCCCTTCATATCCTACATTTCAGTCAAACTAGCTTATTTGCTGTTCCCCAGACTTGCCTTTCAATCTTCCCTGACTCAATACTTTTGCACAGGCTGCTTCCCATGACTGGAATTTATGATCTCCTTACTTTTTCTCTAGGAATCAATCATTTCTTCAAGATTCACTTCTGGTTCCATCTCCTGGGAATACTTTTCTTCATCTTTCTGGTTGTTAATGCTATTTCCCTTCAGTTTTTGAGTATTTGCCTTTTGCTGTGTTCAATCCTCTAAAAGGCTACTGCTGACCCATTCAAAGATGAGAACCAAATTCCAAATGGTCTCATGCTCCCCCAAGTAGAAGTTGCTTACAGAAAAGAGAACTAAGAATCTTTTTTTGCTAATTATGTTCCTTTCATAATGTCATTGTTTATCTCTTTACTTTAGGGTAGTGGATTATATGGAACATTCTCCTCCCCTCCCTTTAAAAAACAGTCTGGGGATTTATTTCATTAGCGAACATCCAAGTTAGGATCAGGTTAGGGTTTATTTGCCCTTTCTGGATTTGATCTTTTAAAGATAGAACTCAAGATCTTGGCCCTGTTTGCTTGGCCATTACTGGCCTGGCATTTATGAGACTTACAGGCAAATAGCTTGTCCTGCTGGAGCTGTTCCTCCAGAAGTGTGCTGATCTTGGCATTCTTCCTGTTTCTCATATTTCTTCTGTATCTTCTTTGACCATTTTTTATTTAAAATTTCTTCCTCCTCAGGAGTCAGTTTGCTTACTTCTTCTGGACCAAAGGCAGGGCATAATGGCACTTCTACTCCTGTTAGTATGGGATGCTATCAATGAGCATAACGCAATTCTTCACCAGTGTCTTGGTCCAGAACAGCTCATTTTTGGATGCATTGTAGACCATATTAATAATCCTGTTTTACTGGTCAGCACCCAGAACTCCAGAAGAAGTTGCCCAAATCCAACCTTAGAATCCTGTACTTTTTGTTGCCTCCTCAGACTCACAGAGTCTAGATGTAGAAGGGTGGGGTTTTGGGTGGTGAGGAGAGGATTGGTGGTGAAGTTCACAAGGGTGTGCTGGAGATAGCTCTAACATTCCTATGAAAGCCAATCTTTAAATTTTCATTGTGAGCATTTATATCTCAGAAATTGGCAATCATTAGAAGATAGGGCTTGATTTATATTTATGTTGATTGATTTAGGAAAGTGTTAATAATGTAGATTAAATTTAGAGGGATTTATGCATATGTTTTTCTCTTACAGAGTCCAGTTGTTAAATATTTTACTAGCACCCTATAATATAACTCGGTAAATATTTCTTTTTTTTTTTCCTGAGGCAATTGGGGTTAAGTGACTTGCCCAGGGTCACACAGCTAGGAAGTTTTAAGTGTCTGAGGCCATATTTGAACTCAGGTCCTCCTGACTTCAGGGCTGGTGCTCTATCCACTGTGCCATTTAGCTGCCCTATAAATATGTATTGAGCTCAGCAGCAGAATAATTGAAGGCTCGGGGAATGAAGTCATCTTCAGATTAGAGGTCTAGTGATTATAAACTAGTAATCATCATAATGAAAATAATAATCATCAGCAGCATATATATATGCCACTTTAAAGTTTACAAAGTGTTATATATCCTTTATTTTATTTGAGGTTTACAACACCCCTGGCCCTTAGCCTATCTATAGATATCTTCCAAATACAATAGTTTTTTAAAAACATATAATTTTTATACTTCAATAAAACTTTAAGCACAACCCCTGCCACATAGGAGACACTTAATAAAGACTTATTGACTAACTGATTGCAATAATAATTTTCAGCTAGTTCCAGGAGCTGGCATATATATCCAATGAGGAATATTAGCAGGAATCCCTAAATCATCTTTTCTACTTACAGCTTCCAAAGGGGTCAATATCTATCTAATCAGCATTTAGGACAATTAGGGAACTGACCTGGAGGGTAAATTCCTCTTCTGGATATTTTTTCTTGATTACCATTGTGTTGTTTATGTAGACTTTTTGCCTGACCCTCTGGCTTCTATCCTTTACATTATATGTATGATGCTGGATAAATCACTTAACCCATAGGTCCCTAAGGCAACTCCCTAGGACTTATTTGCTATATTGTAAATGAATTATGTATGGGGAGAATATTTGCTCCTGATTAGATCATTTTGTAACTTATGTTTGGAGGTCAGGGCTCAAACCTTTTTTCATAAAGTTGTCCTCCTTGGTGAGAATGAAGGGTAGGATGGTGAGAACTGGGGAAAGGAGAGATCCTAGTTCTTCTGACTTCTAACTTTTCCAGAAGAAATGATCTTTAAGAAGAGGTCCCTAGAGGGAGAAAAAAATTTTGAGAAAAAGCCAACATGCAGAGAAGCTGGAATAGGAATCATCTCTATTTTCAGAGATTTACTCTTATACCCTAATTATTTATATTAATTTTATCCTTTAAGACCTAGTTCATATGCCCAAAGGGCTATCAAACTGTGCATATCCTTTGATCTAGCAGTGTCACCACTGGGTTTGTATTCCAAAGAGATGTTAAAAAAGGGAAAGGGACCTGTATGTGTAAAAATGTAGCAGCTCTTTTTGTAGCGGCAAGGAAGTGGAAACTGATGCCCAGCAGCTGGAGAATGGTTGAATAAGTTATGGTATATGAATGTTATGGAATATTATTGTTCCATAAGAAACAATCAGTAGGATGATTTCAGAGAGGGCTGGAGAGACTGATGCTAAGTGAAGTGAGTAGAACTAAGAGAACATTGTACATAGCAATAAGATAATAAGATCATCAATTCAGATGGACTTGGCTCTTTTCTTTTTTTTTTTTCTTTTTTTTCTTTTTTTTTGTTCTTCCCAGTTTATCTTAAAATTAAAGCAAGGCTTTTTGTTTGTTTTCTGTGATTGACTTTATTTTTTTTTTTATTTTTATTTAATAGCCTTTTATTTACAGGTTATATGTATGGGTAACTTTACAGCATTAACAATTGCCAAACTTCTTGTTCCAATTTTTCACCTCTTACCCCCCCCCCCTCTCCCCCAGATGGCAGGATGACCAGTAGATGTTAAATATATTAAAATATAAATTAGATAAACAATAAGTATACATGACCAAAACGTTATTTTGCTGTACAAAAAGAATCAGACTCTGAAATATTGTACAATTAGCTTGTGAAGGAAATCAAAAATGCAGGTGGGCATAAATATAGGGATTGGGAATTCAATGTAATGGTTTTTAGTCTTGGCTCTTTTCAACAATGAGGTGATTCAGGCCATTTCCAATAGACTTGATGGAGATAGCCATCTGCACCCAAAGAGAGGATTGTGGGGATTGAACGTAGATCACACAGCATAGTATTTTCACATTTTTTGTTGTTTACTTGCTTTTTGTTTTCTTTCTCATTTTTTTTCTGTTTTGATCTGATTTTTCTTGTGCAGCATGATAAAAGTGGAAATATGTATAGAAGAATTGAACATGTTTAATATGTATTGGATAACTAGCTGTCTAAGGTAGGGGATTGGGAGAAGGGAGGGAGAAAGAATTTGGAATTCAGGGTTTTGCAGGGTTTTGCAAAACTATGCATATGTTTTGAAAATAAAAATCTAAAAAAAAAAAAAAGAATCTAGTTCAATTAATTAATCAAACAAGCAACAAGCATTTAAACATGTACTATGTTCTGGACTTTATGCAGGGTCCTTGGGTTACCAAGGTAAAAATGAGAGAGTTGAAAGCCCCAGGGAACATACATTCTGTTGGGAGAAATGACAGAACACATTTGAGTAAGGAAAAACAAAAAATGCAATCTCTGCAGTAGCTAATTCACTCAAATTTGCAACTTTTGCCCTGCAACACACTGTCTTGGTTGGTGAGTACAAATTCAACTGTTTCACTATGTTTAGTGGGCCTACAATTACTAGAGTAGTCATACTTTGTGTCCCAGCTGAACATCTGAATCAGCCATCTGATCTACCACTATGTCTCTATTCCCCTTCCTTTACCTTTCCACCTCCTTCTCTGGACTTAGTAATCAAATAAATATTACTATGTTACTGTTCTTGCTTGAAGAAGGAATATAAATTGAACTGCTCTATGGATTGACTCATGATCCCTATATTACTATTATAATCCCTATAATCCCTGTTATCCCTATTCCATCTTCTCCTTCCTCCCTAGCTACTAAACTACCACTTCTATATATGTATTCTCACTTTTAAAAATTTGTATCCTTAGCAATTAGGATCATGTCTGGCATATAACATATAAGTGGTTTTTTTATATAACATATAAGTTTTTTTTTTCATTGATTCATTCCAAGTAAATTCAAGGTAAATACCATGTGATTTAGGAGAAAGTTGGGGATGCAGGTAGTACCTTAACTTGAGTTATAAAGAGAGAAAGCTTCTATGAGGTAGAGTTAAAATGAGAGTTTATTCCAGGTATAGAGATAGAGATAGACTAAAGATGTATAGTTAGATGTAAGAGAGAGTAAATATCTGTTCTGCTAGAACACAGGGTGCATAATCTTCTCCATGAAGCCATATGTTAACTCTAGCCAGACTTGATCTCTCATTTCTCTTAACTTTATTGCTCTTAGAATCAATACCAAAGTAATCATCATTTATTAGCACCTCCTATGTCCTGAGTCTTGTTCTAGGAGCTCAGCTTAATACAGAATTGTTCTCTATCAATTCCACAAGTAGTTATTTTATCTTCTCATGATACCTGTAAGTTCTTTGAGGTGGAGTCACTGGGTATGTCTTTGAACACACCCTCAAACAAATATTATCTCTCCTAATATCTAGCATAGTCCAGGGACATTTTATATAAAATAATAAATTACTTAATGATTAATGAGTAAATAATTATTAAAAATATTAAATTCTTAATAATCAATTCCTATTCAATAGTACCTTAATAAATACTTAATGATTGTCTTTAATAGGACAACTTTTGAAATCAAAGCCTTAAAACAATTTAGCGCTGAAAATCCGGGCCAGCTTTGAATAATGCAAAAAGTGACCTTTCTTTAGTGTGCTATCAGTAATTTATAGCCCTAAGAGTGTGCTCTTTACAACAAATATTTCACTGTGTTTGGTCCAAGTATTTCCAGCCTCTATAGGATCTGATAAAATAAGACACAGCAAATGTTTTGTTTTGACTTTTTCTTCCAGATTTAGGTTCTTTACAAGGACAATTCTCTCCTAATTTATTGTAACTAATGCATTGCTATTAAAGAGTTTTTCACTTACTAAAATGTACCTTAGCAAATGAGCCATGTTCTCCATCTAAATGTAAATGTGCATACATTTGAGAACAGCCAGTGGCTAAGTGGCCTTACTAGAAAAGGTTGTGTGGTATAAGAATTGACCAAGTGAACTAGTAGTTCCTCTGGTCTAGTAACTATTCTCCATTAATTTGGTTTGAGACAAGTTGATACAGTGAAAAGAACCTGGGGTTAGGAGTCAGGTGATATAAGCCTACATTCTAGGTATGGCACTAACTAGTTATTTGCTCTTAGAGAAGTCTCTTTAATCTTCTGGGTTCCATTTACTTGCTTGTAAAATGAGGGTGGTGGAAGAGGTGACTTCTAGATATCACTGTCTGAAGAATGTAAGATTCTACCGTAATGAGGCACTGAATTTATTTGTGAAAGATTGCATTTGTAACTTTGAGACAGAATGCAGGATCTTTGTTCAAATTCTATCTTCAATATATTCTATGTAATATTACAGCATCAGATTATGCATTATACATATCCCACAGAAAGATGTAGATACAGTATGAGCTCCTGATTAACTACTCTCTCCAAAGGGATAACAGCCAAAGCCACATGCATCATCACCAAGGAAAACAGGTAAGGAAAACCTGGGCAAAGCCAAGCCATTATAAATTTCTCAGAGGTTTCCTCTCTTTCTTATATATCACCAAGCAATTTGCTTATGAATGAGTGAGCAGGATATACCGACAATGAAGATAGTGATACCTAGGAATAAATACCTATGTTTGTTCATCTGGACAAAAAATACCATTTTTCACCCCATCAGGATGAAAGCCCTGATCCTTCTCCCCAGTGAAGAGCCCCAGGTGATATAACTGAATAGTCCCTCTGGTCTAATATTCTGCTGATACTGCTACTGATGCTGATGCTTATCTCTGCTGTTGATTATCAGCTGAGCTCCTTTATCTTCCATCTTTATACTAACCCAAAGGTTCCTTATAACTCAAACATGAATCTATTATAGCAGTGTTTTCATTTTCAACTGTCACTAATACTAAATGACTCAAAAAAACCCATACAACACCATTTTGGAAATTGTCCTGGTGATAGTTAACATTTGAAAGAAAGGGGCTTGAGTCTCCCTAGCCCCATGTAATTTTCTAGGTTCTTTTCGCTCCAGAACTGGGATAAAATGACTGAGAAAATTTGAAAGAAAAGAGATCCTTTGAAAAAAGGCGACAATCTTGGCACTGCACAGTAGCAAATAAAGAAAACAATATCATAGCAGCCAGTCTTCATTGAAAGGAGCTAATGTAGCAGAGGATAACACAAGACATCTGTGTTCATCTGTGTAGCTTTCAGCTTTGGCAAGAGCTGATGACATGTGGAGCTCCCGCCTGACCCATCTGGCTGACTCGGGGCAACACTGATGGGAGCCATAGACAGCTTTGCTGGGTCCGAAACTCATCCAATTCATTGGTGATGGGAGAAGGGGACTGTTAGGGAGGGGGGAGTTGGCAAGAGAAAAGACATATTGGAGCTTTGAGATGACAAGCATAAAGTGTCAGAATCATCTTTTCCTTTCCTTTAGCAAAAGACATCCAATTGATATTTTCTGCTCTTCCTGATTTCTCTTGTAGTGAGTAACTGTTTTTTTGGAGTTCTTTAGAGGTTCCCACTATTTTGTTAGAATTGGTCAAAGAATTTGATCAAATATTTCCTATTCAGTAAAGTCCATTTATAATATTGGCTTTAGAGGACAGTACTGAAACCCAGGAAAAATCACATTTAAACTCCAGAAGGTACAACATAAAATATGTGAATCTGTGAAATAACAAGATTCTACTCTTATTCATGCAAGAAATGGTCCGTGGTAATCAGAGTGTTAGAGAATCCTGCCTTATGCAGAGGTTGGGGGTGGGATAAAGAGGGGTAGGAAAGCAAAAAAGAAAAAGGAAAAAAAAAAAGGACTGATTAGACTCAGTAAGGGGGATGACGGTGGTGGAATGGTCTTTGTATCTCTCCTTTTTCTCTCCTTCACATTTTGCCTCTTTTATGTAATCTTTTTTTAAAAGAGTGAGTAGATATAGATTGAAAATCAGGAGTCTTGAATCCAAATCAATTCAACAAACATTTATTAATCACCTACACAATGCACAAAGCAGGAAGAGTTATGGTATAGTATCAGAGGACCAGCCTTAGAGTCATTTATTTTATAGGTGAAGAAAGTGAGACCCAGAGAGTCACATACAGCCAATACATAGTAGGGCTGAGAATCAAATACAACTTTCCTTATTTCCTTATCAGATGTCATGCTCATATAATGTTCTGACTTTTTTTATATCGCTTATCTCCCATGTACCTGAAAGGTGGGCAATGTGAATTGGGGATTGGTCTCTGTCTACCTGAATGATATGGTCCATTCTACCATGAGAGATTTAGCTTTTTGGCTTAAACACTTGATCTCTCTTAAAATGCTAATTTCTGAAGAAGACTGCCATTTCAAGCACTTATAAGACCCATCACTAGATTTTTAAAAAATGGAGGCTGAGTTACTATTTTGCCAGGGATTTTGAATTCACCAAGTATCCATTAATCACTTACTATATGGTAGGTAATGTGCTATTTGGAATTTTAAGGCAACATTCTAACAGAATAAATAACATACATGTGCATATATATATATATATATATATATATATAGACACAGAAACATATATGTGTATCTGAATGTTACGTAGAAATGGGGGGAGAAAGAGGAGGGGAGAGAAAGAGCTTTTTGGGGGAGGAGGGAAAAGGATAAGGCACTAGAAACATTGGTGATCAGAAAGGTTCATATAGGATAAAGCTTCTTAAACTGAGGGTTGTGACTCTATTGGGGATCAATGTGGGGATTGCAAAAAATTTGGCAACAGTAAAAGATATCAAATAAGATTTAATCACTATCATGAAAATTTGATATTATTTTTAATAAATAGTAAATTTAGTGTATACTAAAGAGTAGTTTTAAAACATATTTCTTTATGATTTATTATCAGTAAAAGTATAATTAATATACCTACTTTATATACTTTCATATCTCAGGTGAAAAGGGATCATGAGTGGATAAGTTTTAATAATATCTGATGCAACTTTTCTTTTAATTTTATTTTTCTTGAGCGTTTTTGGAGGGAGATCTATTTTTCTTTCACAACATTTTTATGGAAAATTTTTTTATAATTTCACATGTGCCTTCTTAATGGAGAGTGAGGATGCAGAGGAAGGGAGAGAATATGGAATTCAAAGTTTTAAAAACATGTTAAAATGTTTTACATGTAACTGGGGAAAAACAAATATATTTTTTAAAATATCCAATATTCAGGAGACAGCAATTACTGAACTTTGTTGTATGCTAGGACTTCTATGAGGGAGAGGTGAAAAAATAATTTATTTTTAGTATGAGGACTATCTATACAAAGGTATCAAAAAGGAAGATAGAATGTTGCGTGTGAGAAGCTGCAAAAATGCTAAATTCTAGAAAGGAAAAGTGAATTGCACCGTTAAACAAGAAATAAGTAGATATGGAATTTGAACCCGGGGTCAGGGACTCCGCATGTAGTCTTCCTTTCACTGTATGAATCAGTTGAAGCTTATTTGGAACCTAGGGCATTTTTGGTTCTGAATTTCCTCTTCCATAGGCTCCTGCAAATGCTCCATGCCTTTTGTTTTGTCCACTAAGGTCCACTTTCATTTGGTTTTCTATCAGGAAATTTTTTAGAGAACCTTGGTTCTCTGTTTGTTCCACGAACTGCCACACAGCATCTGGAAGTCCAGACCAATTTTCAGTTAGGATTTCCTAGCAAACAACATTCTGCCCCAATATAATATCATCTAACCAGATTCCCCCAGTTGGCAGGCATTTAGATAATCTGCTTTCTAAAATTTTCCCCTCCTTTCTGGAGGATTAATCCTTTGGGTCTATCCACTCTGCTGTGGAGCTGCAGGGAGAGAGCCAAGTCTGAGGAAATGAAAGGGTGAAATGTGGTCTCTGCTGTTGTGCCAAGGACTGAGCATATGAGAAAGTGAAATTGGTTAATAGATGAGGACAGGTTGGGTGTACTCTAGTGATAAATTGTTTCTCTCTTCCAGACCAGGGAGCAGCAGTGCTGCACATATGGTACACTGACATATTTGTCCCTTCTGTGCTCCACGTTTGGGAGCTGAAAGTCACGGATCTGATTGCTATTCATAATTTATAAGGTGAGGTCTGTTAATATAGGCTTTCAAAAAAACACACAAAACAACATGCCTTTGACCTACATTTGCTGAGGTTTCTGTTGAGTGGAGAGGAGGCTTCTGCTATATACACAGTAGCACCTTTGAAACAGCGTGTATCTAAGCTGCTCCACAAGCATCTCAAAGAGTTCCAGGTGCTTCCCTATGCATGGAAACAAACTCAGAAGTCTTTTTCCTAATACAATTCTACTTCCTGAAAACTTCTCTCTGATCATGAGGGAAAACCAAAATTCTATTTCCTTCCTGCAGAATCATGAAAGCCTCCTAAATTTAAAACAATGATATTTATAATTCATATCCCAGAGTGGCAAATTCTAGACTTATATGGAATAGATCCAATTTTATGGTCAGCCCACCAAAATTTACTATTATTTATTTATTTTGCAAATTGTGGACCCACCTAGATTTCCCTCTGGGACATTTCTGGATATTGATGTGGAAAACAGTATTCCTAAATTTTTTAGATCCTGAACAAGCACTCAAGGTAACTAGTACATATATATGTATAGGACAAGCACACAAGGGTTTACAATAAGCCAAAATAATGAATATAATTCTTCATCCTTCCTAAAGAATTTCACCTTTCCAAGTGTCCCTATATCTTTTATTCTAATAGTACCACCCTATGGTTTGGACTTTTCTTGGGAGGAAAGTAAATTTGGGGTTACTAGGTAGGCAACTCTCCTAATATTTCAGTAAGCCCTTCATTTGCTTCAGAAAATCATACCGATCTCTAAATATATGGCATAACTTTGTGATTTGGAGTGCCCTTAAAAGAGAAATAAACCTGAGAATTCTAGAAAAATATTCCTCTTATATGAAATCTATACTATCCAAATAATGCATACCAATATCAAAGGGAAAAAAATCCAGCTTTTTCCTCCTCTTCTTTTCCTCTAATCATGGTTTTAGTCCCTTATCACTCCACTATTCTCAGGGATTGTATAGATATAAATCACTTCACCCTAAGATGCTGCTGCCACCCAAGCAATTCCCCTTCTCACAATAAAAAACTAGATTCCAAGAGTCTTTAACTTGTCATTGACTACAACAATATAAACAAAAACAACAAAGGCAGTCAAACTGAATAATTTTGATGATATACTTTATCTTCAGAAAACAGTTGAAGCATAGTTCCCTTCTTTTGATAGAGAGATGGGGATGGGATATGGGGAAAGATTTGGATGTGATATAAAACAAAGTGTCAGGTACATTTATTTCCTTGTTTGGTAGTTGGTTGGCTTAATGTTTTATTCTGTAAGATTATAGGGAGAATTCAACTGAGGGTAGTTTATAGTGGAAAATAATTATAATACAAAAAAAAAAAAAAAAAGGACAATAAAATTTACTCAAACTCTTAAAAGGATTTGTGATCACAATGATGTAGATATTCCTTCCAGTAGTAATTTAGACAAGTCTATTCTTGCCTGTTTTTCTTAGGGAACTCTTTCCAAAAAATCCATTTCTTTCTATAAAATCAACATAGGGAGACTACTTAACATGCTGAGAGATTAATGACTTATGACATTCCAAGGATGATAGTAAAGCACAGGGTTTGGAAAGCAGTTGATGGTACAATGGATAGAGCACTGGGCCTGAGGTCAGGAAGATTTTAGTTTAAATTCAACCTCAAATACAAGTCACTTAATCTATGATGTAGTTTTTTTTTAGCTATATAATGGACACATGCCTTTCAATGATGGGAATTGAATGAGATAATATCTGTAAAAGGTGCTTAATATAGGGTCAAGTACATAGAATGTAGTATATCAATCAATCAGTAAACATGTGTAAGGAACCTTCTTCATGCCAGGGGCCTGCCCTGTATGAAACACTGAGGGGAGGTAGAGTGGAAAGGGAAGGGTACAAAAAGAGACTAAAGATAGTCTCTGCCCTCAAAGAACTTATATGATGGGATATCTGATGGAATAGTCAACATCCAAACAAATATATACAAAGTTAACTACATATTGGATAAATAGAAAATAATTAACAGAGAGAAGGGAGTTCAGGAAAGCTTCCTATAGGTGGTATTCTTTAAACTGGGATTTAAAAGGAAGCTAAAGAAGTCAGTAGTCAGAGCTGAGGATGGAGAAAATTTCGGGCATAGGAGACAGACAGAATGATGAAAACATGGAACATCCAGGAGGCCAGTGTCATTGATCTGAGAGTATGTGTGGGGGAGTAGGTATAAAAAGACTGGAAAGGTAGGGGTTGGCTAGGTTGGAAAGGTCTTTGAAAGTCAAACAAAGCATTGGGGGTTTTATGCTGGAGCCCAAAAGAAGCTAATGAAGTTTATTGAACAGGGGAGAAATATGGTCCGACTTGCCCTTTAGGAAAATCACTTTAGTGGCTGAATGGAGGATGGATTGTAGCAAGGATTGTGAGGCAGGCAGATTCACTACCAGGCTATTGTAATAATTCAGATATGAAGTAAGAAGGGCTTGAACTAGAAAGGTGACAGTGTTAGAGAAGAAAGCATATTTGAAAGTGTGTCAAAGCTGAAATTGACAAATCTTGGCAACATATCAAATAGGAAGATGATGGTGAGAAATAGAAATCAAGGTTGGGATTGTGAGGGACTGTGAGGATGTTGTTACCCTCTGAAGTAATAAAAAAGGTGTGTGTGTGTGTGTGTGTGTGTGTGTGTGTGTGTGGTGGGGGGGAAGATAATGCTTAAAATAATAATACTTATTCTCTTCTCTCCTAATAAGTCAACCAGTCTTGCCATGTAGTCAGCTCATTTTCTTGCCATATGACTGGCCATACTTTTATATTTTTTTGTACCACTTATCCTTCATAATTTTTTGTTTGCAATACACTTCAGCTTGATATATATCTCTGCATTGCCCTTGGATGATTTTAGACTATAATTTTTCAGGTAGCTTGAAACAAAATCATCCCAAAGCAATTTAAGGAAAAAAATAGAAAGAAAACAATAAATAAAAAGAAATATGAAAAAAGATTAAAAAAAATAACAATTGTAACAGACTATTTTTGTTATCTAGGCATAAAACAGGGACATATATATGCATATATATATATATATATATATATATATATATATGTTTGTCTAAAGTGTTTGCTACTATAATGAAAATTCAGTTTAGAATCCAAGTTTAGGACAGACTTTTTCTGAATGATGAAGTCCTCCAGATGTTCCATTATGGTATTCAAATACTGAACATTGAGTATTTTATACATATACATGTATGCCTGTATGTGTAGTGAATATGTACATCACAATATGCACACATGCATATGCATAGTGTTGTACTATGCATGTATACATGTGTGTATATACTTAAACACATATCTATGTACATATACACACATTTATGTATATATATGTACGCAAATATATTATGTATTTTATATGTAAACATATAACCTCTTGAAATAAAATAACTAGGCATGGGTAGTAACGTGTTAGGTTAAGGTTGAACTGTATCCCTTTCCATTGAAATATTCTATCAATATGTTTCCTTATTATTCATTATAAAATTTTTAGTGAGATACTAAATTATCTTTTTTGTATCAAGAATAATAATTGACTGCTTTCAAGTCTACTAGCTCACAACAACCTTGTGAAGCAGATAATTCAACTACTTTTTACATAATAACAATAGCTCACATTTTTGTATAATTTTAAGTTCTGCAAAAAAAAAACTGCAAATATTATCTCATTTTGTTCTTATTGTTCTGAGAGGTAGGTGCTATTATTATTACCATTTTACAGATAAGAAAAATGAAGCAGGGGTTAAAGGACTTTGCTCAGTGTTACACAACTGGCAAGTATTTAAGACTGCATTCAAATTTGTTTTCCTGACTACAGACCCAGCACTCTATCACCTTGCTAAGTGCCTGAATTTCAGAGGATTTAAATTACTTTAAGAATAAATAAGAATTTATAAGAATAATAAGAATGCACAACAACCACTGTATGTTAGAGCAAGTGAATATACTTTGCTACTTCCTTTTTTAGCTTCTTTTAAAAAAGCTAAATCTAATGAGGAAGCATTTCCTCATTAGATTGTGAGTTCTTTGAGAACTGGGGCTTTTTTGCCATTCTTTGTGTCCTAAAATTAAGCATCTTACCTGGAACTTAGTAGAACCTTATTAATTGCGTCTTGATAAAGGAAATATTATCATAGTTTTGAGAGTTTGAAGGGATTTTGAGATTTTATATTTCAAGATAGCTAAGGTGGGCATGCAGTTGGATAGACCACAGGACTCGAGAGTCAGTAAGACCTGAATTTAAATCCTCCTCAGATACTTATTAGTTGTGTGACACTGGGCAAGTCACTTAATCTTGTTTGCCTCAGTCTCCACATTTGCAAGATGAGCTAGAGAACAAATCTCTCCAATACCTGTGCCAGAAAAATCTTAAAAATGCCATCACAAAGAGTCAGCCACAATTGAACCAATTGAACAACTTGGTAAAATATTATCACAGTCCAAAAATGTACATCATCTGGTGGCCAGTCTCCTGTTATATACATCTCTGAACTCTGTTCAGATCATTGGTGATCTGTCTTTGAAGCCTTTCCAGTTTGATAGGATTTTGCAGAGCATATTTATCACTCATACTAGTAAGGAGGATTCTCTCTATGTGGTGAGATGTTAGTGAAGAGGTTCAAATACTCAATTTGATTCTATTTCTTTGTCTTTTCCTTAGTTGAGTTGAAAAGATATTAGTTCCTTGATTAAATAGGAAGAGAGTAGAATGCCCCCAAATTTTGCCATGTAATCAGTAGATTTTATGATTCGCTGATGAGTCTGGAATTACAAATGACCTTTTCTCATTATGCCCAGGCAAGGAAATCCATATCCAGTATATAGATTTTGGATGTAAAAAGTACCACTCTCTTCTGAGAATCATTAGAGAGTTGCTTAAGATGTAGAGAGAATCACTGATTGACTGAAAGATTTGGTTAGAAAACTTAAGTGATTGAACACTTGTCTTTAGTAAATGTATCTTACTCCTTACATGCTATTTCTGAATTTTATAGATTTTTAAATTTCTTCTAAGTAAGCCATATCAAATATAATCTTGTAATCTTGAGTGTGAATATGTGGAAGTAGAGAGGGGGTTAAAAGAAAAAGAAGGGATATCAAATATCAAATTTATGTGTTCAGTTATAGTGGCAGACAGAAAGTGAGAAAAAAGATAATTAAAGATGTTTTGAAGCAGATCTCTGATCGAAGGGTGCAAAACTAGATTAGAGAGTGAGGTCAGAGGATCTGTCAATTGGGATGTGTCAATCAGTAAAGTATTCTACTACATTAGTGCCAAACTCAAATAGAATCTTTCTATGAGCCACATACTGATTTAAGAAACCCACATATTAAGATTCCCTACATTGCACTGTTTTTTTATTTATTTTGTTAAACATTTTCCAATTACATTTTAATCTGGTTAGGGTTATACTCTACAATTTTCCTAGTTGCTTGTTGCACAAAGACTGTGAGTTTGGCACAACTGTTATAATATAACAGATGTTGAAAATCTTGAACAGAAAGCAACACGTTCTAGATTGACTCCAAAGAATTGATGGTGCTCCTGAAAGTTGACAGAGATGAACAATTTCAAAGTCTTAAAGCTAGAACTATCACAGCATATCCTTCTAAAATGTAGGGTCAACTTCATGCCACAATGAAGACCTGGAGAAGGATTTTAGGGGAAGGATTATGTTGATATTTATTATATTATTCCTTTTTTACAGTAGTTGACAATGCATGTTCACATACATTGTAAAGTAGAAAGATAAGAATTGAACTTAGATCCTGGTTTTTATGCTTATTTAATTTTGTGAACTTGACCAAGTTTAACTCTATACCTATTTGTAAAGTAGTGATAATAATATTTGTACCACGTTCTGTTGAGAGGAGAGTGCTTTGTTACCCTAGAAATACTATAACAATGTTTTTGCTGAAGTTTCTATCATCATTATTATTTTGTTTCTTATGACAGAATCTTGCAATAATAAAACATTTCTTTGTAAACATTAAATCACTAAATAAATAAATTATAAGTATAAAAACATTAAAATATTAAATAAAAGTATTATTATAAGTATTATGCATCATCATATTTTATCCTCACAATAACCCTCTTGAAGTTTTTCTTTATGTATGTAAATGTATGTATGTATACATACCTGCATATAGGCTTGTGTATACCTATATGTAATATATGCATGTACACATATACATACACACACAGTGTATATGGAGTTAGATAACTCGGTAGAGCTCTGGGCCTATAAACAAGAAGACCTGGGTTCAAATCCATAAGTGGTAAACCACTCCAGTATCTTTGTCAAGAAAATACTATATGAGGTCACAAAAAGTCAGTCATCACTTACCCATAAGCAACTGTGTATATGCATTATGTACGTGAGCATATATGTATGTGTATATGTATTATGCATGTATAGTACTCCTTCTAGAGTACTCCCTTAACTTGTTCTTATGTTTTTGGGTTGGGCCCTCAAAAGATAATTAAGCTTAAGTTTCAAGATCATGGTTTTGTGCAGGTCCTCATTCCCTGTACTCTATAGGTCATAAGTCCCCGCCAATATGCTTTTTGTTAATAGACTCAATTGGATCAACAATAATGTTTACTCAAGTGGCATTGAAAAAATAGTAATTTCAAAAGATCCCTGCTCCTTCCCTCTCCTCTACCCCAAGACACAGGGGGTAAGGATCTAAAAGGAAGAGTAGGCAAAACTTAAAATAAAATCATAGCAAGGTATATATGTAGGGAATACACACAACCAAAACAACTCAACTCTGAAACTGCAGGGTCTTAATGTTCCTCATATTCTTTTTATAAAATTCTGATGAAATTCAGTGCTACATATGGTATCTGTGCTAGATGGACAACCTTGATGGATAGATAACTCTGATGGACTGAAGGGATGAAGGTGCTGTAATTGCGACCACACTTATCTTTAGGATCAGTTTCAATCATCAACCAGGATATTATTTTGCCTTATTTATTTATTTTTTCCCCAGAAAGACTAAAAATCTAGTCTAGTTTCCTTGAACTGGAAGCTCTGCTTTCTTAAGGATTCATCTCCAAGGCTTGCCATGTCCCAACAGGTTTAGAAGAACAGGAGTACATTTTCTTTTTAACGATTCAGTATTAATTTAAAGCTAGTCCCCCTGCTTGAGAGAACTTGACCTAAGTTAGGATAACCATTTAGTAGACATTTTCCAAATCTTCATCTCTGCAATAATCCAATAATCATTTATCTAAGAATCACTAGACAGTTCTGTGGTTCAGTTTTTTTTTTTGTTGTTGTTGTTTTTTATTCTTTTGTTGTTCTATGCAAATGAATTGCTGGGGAAAAAAGTATAGAGCCTATACATGTTTTGGAGGGCAAATTAATTGTATCTTCTAGACCCTCAATTGGTTTTCTGGGTTTTTTTTTTCATACACACAATATGAGTAAATACATGTATGTACATACACATATATGCATATATGTAAACACATATATGTATACATACGTGTGCATATATCTCTATATAATATAGTAAAGCTATTTGGAATAACTACAATTTCTTCTTCATACATCTTTTCTTATTAGATTGGACGATAGGAACGTAGTTTCTTAGAACTAGGAGAAACTTTAGATGTTGTCAAGTCCAATTTCCTCATTTTATAGAAGGAGCTATATTTGCTTTTTATTAATTAACTCATTTCTAAGAAAATTTTAGTATGTCTTGAAGAAGGGAATCCAATAGCACTGGTTACAAAGAAAGGAACTCCCTTAAATGTGTTTGATATACATCAGTACCTTATAAAGGCATAAAGCTATTGATTTTTATTAAACATATTTAGGAGAGCTCATTTCTTTAGACATAATCTTCTTTAGGAAAAATAGGGATAGAAAATGGACCTCTTTCATTGGTATGGGGAGTACTTAGATGAGGAAACTCCCTCTACCAATATAGGTCAGCACAGTAGTCTGGGGAACTTACAGTTTATGACATTTGCCCCGAGTGACACAGACAGTATTAGTCAGAAAGGAAACTTGAACCCGTCTTCCTGACTTCAAGGTTAGCTATCCTCCCTATTCATGCTTGATAAAAGGGATAGGTTAATGTTTCTGACTCCAGGTGAGAAACAGCTCTGCAAATTAATTACATTGCCAGCATCTTGCCTTGTGAAGAGTGACCAAATTGAGTCAATTGTTTCTGTAGCTTTTCCTCCTTCCAATGCCTTCCAGTCCATCCCCGCCAGCCTAAGCAACCTCCTCAGTGTTTCTGCAGATGGACAAGGAGAATTGTGCTTGCATGAGGAGAATCAGGAACATCTGGCACACTTGTGGTGGCTTTTGTCAGGAGTCCAAACAGCCGGAGCTTTCATGCAGCAGAAGCCAGAGGGAATTACCCACAGTTGGAACGGGAAAGAGAACAGCATTAATAATGCTCTTCTACAACATTTGCAGAGCTGAAGCCATCCTATTTATTATTCTTTCATGCCTCTCCCAAATGAGGCATTAACAAATTCTTGGAGAGTTTGTTTGGCTGAGTAATATACGGAGATAATATACGGAGACAGACCCAGGTAGAATCAAAACCTATCCTAGGGGGTAAAGAAGATGGGAGAGAGAAGAAATAATGGGTCAAGGCCCAGAAAAAATTATGCTCAAATATACTATATGAGAAAGAGCACTGGGTTTGAAGGCAGGAGACCTAGATTTGGGTCCAATAATGCTATTTTCTACAGTAGAGAGGACTCTCTCATGAAACAAAACTGGTAATTAGACAATTTCTGCAGCTGAATAAGAACAAGTTCTACACTGGGGGAAATTGGACCTGAGTCCATATTGGAACCTGAGAAAGTGTAAAC
The DNA here is from genome assembly GCF_902635505.1 of Sarcophilus harrisii. Taxonomy (NCBI): domain Eukaryota; kingdom Metazoa; phylum Chordata; class Mammalia; order Dasyuromorphia; family Dasyuridae; genus Sarcophilus; species Sarcophilus harrisii. The sequence continues at coordinate 191,009,591 of NC_045427.1, read as the reverse complement.
CAAAGTCCAGGTTGCAATCAGAATGTCACTCAAACACTAACAGGTCCAAGAAGCTGGCAATCAAATTAGAAACTTACCACCCCACAGTTTGTCATAAAATATAGGAATGCCCGGGGATCCCTAGTTCAGTTGCTTGGTTGTCTCAGCTTCCATCTTGTTCCAATACTGACTTACTAGCAATATCCATCACAGATAATCTTAATCTGTGGCTCAAATAATTCTCAGGGAAATACTGAAACAAACATTCAGGGAAGCTCCCTGGTATTCAAGATCTCCCGTTAAACAGAGCTCATCACCTTTCCTTTTAAAAATTTCTATATCATCCAAATACATGTAATCAACAAAGGTTTTGACTGAATCTATCTTTGATTTTTTCTCTATTCTTCTCTGAATCTATTCAATAAATTGCCATGTCAGTCATTCAATGCCTACAGCACAATCCCTTTCTCTTCACTCACTCAGCAAACACCATATTTCATAACTTTATTGCTTCTTACTTGGAATACTGTAATTTCATCAGAAATGATCTTGCTACTTCCAGACCCTCTGCTCTCTAACTTATTTATTTCATAACTACCCAAATAGTTTATTATAAGGCATGTCACTCTCTTGCTCAAAAGTATTCTGTGACTACTTATGACTTCTAGGATAAAGTATAAACTCCTCAGCCTATTAGAGGAGGTAACATGATGCAATGGGAAAGTACTGACTTAGGAATCTGAGGATAAGAGTTTAACTAGGGTATTAGATGGCTCAATGCATAGAAAACGGGATCTGAAATTAGAAAAACCTGAGTTCAACCTTCATTACCCTGAAGAAATCAGTCAATCTCTGTTTGCTTCAATGACCTCAATTGTAATATGAGAAAGATCAAATGAGATATTTGTAAAGTATTTAACAAAGTGCCTGGTGCATCATGGACACTATATAAATGTTAATTCTATCCCTTCACATCGTAACTCTCATGCTTATGACCTATATGACTTTGAATATGTCACTTGATAAGGGAAGGAATACTTGGGATGGGGATACAGGGTTAAGAACACTTCATAGAGAAGGTGTACTTGAGCAGAGCTTTAAAGAAAGAAAATGATTATCAAAGATGAGGAAAGTGTTTCTTCATATAAAAAATGAGGCATTTGGACTAGATGAGGTCTACTCTTCAGCTCTAAAATCTATGATAGTTTGTATCTTCACCCAACCCACAATCTAGCTCCACCCTATTTTCTAGTCTATCTGTCACCTTAAAAAAAAGTTCATTTAAATCCTACATGGAGCAATATAATGACTTCTAAAGTCCACCCAATTTTTCTTGTCAGTTTTAGGGAGTTCATTTTCTAAGTTCAGTCACAATCACTCTGAACCCCAGGTATGAAAAATTACTAACACTTAGGTAGACATGGATTTTCTTTTTAATCTTATGTTCACATTTCTCTAGTTAATATCTGGCTTCTTTATGATTGAGGTAAAATTTAGTTTACTAGAAATATTTGAGTGACAAAATTGCAGCTTATATTATATTATAAATAGATAGCAGAAAAGCAGAAAAAAAAAACAAATTAAGTACCAAACATTTGTTAAGCACTTACTACATGCTAGATATTATACAGCAAAAATAAAGATATTACCTGCCCTCATAGACCTTACATTATAATGGGGATAAATATAATATGAATATGAACAAAATAGCAGAGTTAAAGGAGAGAAAGGAATAGAGGTACATAAAAGGGGACATAGTGGAGAAAGATCTGATGTGTTAGGAATGGAACTGGGAGAAGAATAATAAAGTAAGCATATGGCTAACTTAGGCATTTTTTCAAAGTGGGGATTCCAGGAGATACTGATCAATTAGAGCAAGGGACTACAAAGGTAAAAGGATATTCTAGGGTTAAAAAGTCTGCTGACTCATGGGTTCAAAAAAATCTTTCAGGGCAAGGATGTTGGGAAATGGTAAAAAAAAAAAAAAAAAAAAAAAAAAAAAGGAATGTTAGGGGAAAAGTCTACTTTTTCTTGGGACTTCCCTTAGCCCAGGTCTTCCCTGCTAAGATGCTCATAAAATCAAGAGTTTTTTCTGGGTATTTACCTTTTCTGCCACATCTTAATCCTCCCTTTGCTCTGACTTCTCAAAATCAGATTACAGAATTACCAATTTTGAGATAGCTTCTCTCTTTGCAAATATCTTAGAATTTGATACAATAATGCCTTTGAATGATTTGAGAAAATATATAGATCTTGCTTACATTGTGATTGTATGATTTGGTCAAAAAGTATTTCCCATAATCAAGCATCAGAGCTATATGGGAAGTGTTTCAACCCTATCCTTAGCTAGTGTTTACTTTTTTTTCCTTACTCAACTTTTTTTTCCCCCTATCTTTTTTGTTTGTTTGTTTTGTTTTTTATTTTAATAGCTTTTTATTTACAAGTTATATGCATGGGTAATTTTACAGCATTGACAATTGCCAAACCTTTTGTTCCAATTTTTCCCCTCCTTCCCTCCACCCCCTCCCCTAGATGGCAGAATGACCAATACATGTTAAATATATTAGAACATAAATTAAATACACAATAAGTATACATGTCCAAACCATTATTTTGCCGTACAAAAAGAATCAGACTCCGAAATATTGTACAGTTAGCCTGTGAAGGAAATCAGAAATGCAGATAGGTAAAAATATAGGGATTGGGAATTTGATGTATTGGTTCTTAGTCATCTCCCAGCGTTCTTTCGCTGGCTGTAGCTGGTTCAGTTCACTGCTGCTCCATTAGAACTGATTTGGCTCATCTTATTGATGAAGATGGCTAGGTCCATCAGAATTGATCATCATATAGTATTGTTGTTGATCTTACTCAACTTTCTAGCTAAACTATATCTAGCTATTTTTGGAACTGGATGCTCTACATCATGCCATCTTATTTTTGTCTTGGACATTTCCCAAGTCTAGAATTAATACTTTTCTCATCTTTTATTTCTTCAAAGTTTTGCTCAAGTACCACCTCCTCCATGAGGTCTTCTTTACCCCACTTCTCCTCTTAGTACTGCTTCCCTTATTGTCACCTTATATTTATTTCAATGAATGATAATAATAATAAATTATTGGATATCTACTATCTGCCAGACACTTAAATTCTGGAGATATAAATTTAAAAAAAAGTAAGATAGCTCCTCTGCCTCTATATTCTAACAAGGGAAGGCCACACATATCAGCTTGTTAGTGGTCTGAGAAGAGAGTTTTAGTCTAGGAAGTTAAAGAAACTAAGTGGAGTTACAGAGAAGCTTATTGTCATATCCTTCCTAAGATCAATAGTAGAAATGATTTGATTAGAGGATTAATTTGATAGAGGGTTGAGACTACAGGATAGGTTATATGGCAAGATGCTCAAGTATCTTGGTTGTGGGTATAAATGAATTTATCAAGTTTCAATAAGATTGCTTTTTCCTTTGAAATTCCAAACAACTTTATGTAAGATATGTATGGGCCCATAGGTACATCCATATGGGCTATCTAAATGCATAATCATGGCTCATAGATGAGAGATAGACCTGACATCTGGCACATCTTTCCCCAAGAGAAATTGTAATTTATTTCTTAAAGGGAGAAGGGAATCAAAGGGCCATCAGGAGGTTGTTCCTTCCATTACCTATCTCTAAGAGAGATATTAAACTAGATTTATACATTTACATATCCCCTATTTTGAAAGTCTAGAGTCATGATTTGGGGAAGGATCAAGAAGAAACTTCACTTAGCTAGTCACTTCTAAGGAGGATGGCAAATCTCATTTACCCTTTATCTTAGTTTATTTACACAAAAGGCTGCCTACGTGCGCGCACACACACACACACACACACCTATCAGAAATAGCTGAGAGTGAATAAGTTTATTATCCAAGCAAATAGCAAATAGAAATTGCAGAGGTTTTACAGAATAGAATAAGCCAAGAAAAAAAAAAAAAGAATAAGCTTTTTACATTGGAGTGAGGTGACTTTTTATCTCAAACTAAGAGAAAGAACCTGATCTCACCCAACAAATTTTTTTCTCCAAAGCCATTAGAGAAGCGCCATGGCAATTGAGGCCATAGCTACAGCTCCCAAGATTTTTCATCCTTTTTTTCCCCCAAAAAAGCTCTAGAACCAGTTTTGTCTTATGACTCTTGAACTACTATTTTTCCATTGTCATGCATCCCCCAAGAGATGGGAGAGTTTGTATTTTCTCTCTAAAACAATATGTAGCCACTAAATATTTTTGAGTAGTGTGGTGACATGGACAGATTATTTTGGCAACTTCATGATGACCAAATTAGAGAGAAGAAAGTTTAGAGGCAAGGAGATCACTTAGGATGAAATTTCAGTTTTTCAGGCAAGAAGTAATAAGATTATAAAAAAGGATTTTTAAAAGCCACAGGGCTGTCTTCACTACCTCCTTTGGGTAGGGAATAGATTTATATAAATATATTGTAATAAATAGAGCTTGAGGCCTTTTTCATGTGGTTTTTAGCACTGCATTTGTTCTTTTCTATTTTAGACAAAAGAATTTATTTCCAGAACTGTGAATTGGCATAACCTTATTGGAAAATAACTTGAAATTAATGATTTTTGTTAGTAACAGACTTAAATCTTCATACCCTCTGACCCAGAGATTCCACTGCTAGGTATGTACCTTAAGACTATTATTGGCAATTTCATATATTTTGAAATAATTATAGCAGCAATTTTTTGATAGCAAAGAACTAGGAAAAAATAGGTTCCAGTCAAATGGAAAATGTACAATCAAATTTGTAGAACATGAATGACAATATTAATGCATTTTAAGAAATGATAAGCATGGTAAATATAGAGGAGTATGGAAAGATTTAAGTGAGCTATTATAATTAAGTGAGCAAAATTAGAAAATCAATATACACAATGAAGACAACAATGAATAACGAATGAATAAAATGATCAGAAGTAAATGTTGTGAAATTATTTTTTAAAAAATGAAATAACAAACATGGTTCCAAAAAACATTGTATGAGGAGAAACTTTTTCCTCATGCCTTTATAGAAATCAGGATTCAAGATTATAGAATGCTAAATATAAAGTTGATTTTTGCTATAAGGGATAGTTCTCCCAATAGGACATGAATGCTTCTATAAAAGAATATTTAAGTGATGTAAAAATGATGATATTTAAAAATTCACTTTAAGGGACTGTTTTGACAGTGTTCTATGAGTCTTGTCATATTATATTACAGTATTATTTTTTTTTGATGAAATTATCTATTATTTCTATGATTTGTTCTTTCACTCACCTGTTCCTTAAGATTAATCTCCATTTAAATATGTATTCTTTCTTCACTTGACCTTTAATTACAATACTAATTATGTCATCATCAATAAACAATGTGTTTAATAGATCTACTTTTCAGTTATTGCTTATAAGATTTTTTTGTCTTAATACACAAATCATTTTCATAATGTATCATGTATAGTTGAGAATATACTTTTTTTTTCTTTTTCACTGCAATTCAGGAATTTCTAGAGATATATTATATCTAACTTTTCTTGTCTTGTTATAAAATTGGCATAATTTAGGTCCTCAGTTATTATGAGTTTTCTGTTTACATATTTCTATAAATTGAGTTTTTCTCTAAGTACCAATATGCTATAATATTTATATAATTTATTCTTGTATTATTTAACTTGTATAATTATGTAAATTGATATACTAATATATATAGTATCTGGCAATTATGTAGAATTTTAAGTTTTGCAAAATGATTTTACATATGTTATTTTACTTCATCCTCTACATGCTAGGGCCATACAGTCAATGAGTATCAGAATTCAAACTCATGTTTTTCTGAGTCTAAGTTCAGCACTCTATATACTATCCAAAGACATTTCCACTTAAATGTTGATATTCTTTCATTACTAATAATGACTGTAAGCATAATATATTTTCCATCAATTTCATCTAATCATGCTTATTTTTACTGTGTCCTTGATTGAGATCATAATTGCTATCCTTATTTTTATGAATTCACTGTAAGTTGAATAAACCTCATGTTCCAAGTATGATTCTAGTAATTAAAATAAACTTATTGTGCCACCTTTCTCTATTTTATAGGTAGATTCATACCAGTCAAGTTAACTGCTATAAGTGATAATCACATATTTTCTTCCATCAAATCTTCATTGTTTTTCTCCTTTGTACCCTGTAACCATTTATGTTTAGAAATGCTGGGCCAAGTTCTTGCAAATTCTAGTATTCTAGTATCTATAATCTCTGGGTTTACAAAGACTGAATTCAACTTTGAGGAACTCCAAGAAATAAATTTCTCTTTGAATTGCATTATTCTTACCCAAAACTGTATCTATGAAAAATTTAAACATATCAAATGTCTAGATCCCAGAGATGTTAAAAGTTTCCCCAGATTCCATTCATATTCTAAATGCAACAATGTGTTCATCAGTGTACATAGTCTTTATTCCATCACCACTACCCCCTCTCAATTCACAAAACTTCTAAAAAAGCTGCAGTATCCTATAAGTAATGAATATAATTTTCCTCCCTCCCTCCCTTTTGAATCTCATTTCCTCACAGAGCACTAAAATCCTTCAGACTTACTGTTATGTATAGTGGTTTAGATACTCTTTAAAAGGGAAATGAATTTGAATTTGCCAGGGAAGTAAACCCCTTGTATTATGTTGAGTCTCTCTTTCACCCTAGAGACCCACATTGATCTCTGTATTTATAGTAAAGCACTGAGAGACTTATACTGTCTCTGCAAGAATGTAATTTTAAGGACTGCTAGACAATCAGCCTCATTTACAATTATAAACACTTTCCAAATTACCCAAAATAATGGAGAAGGGCAAAACTTAGATTTTTTTTTTTTTTTTTTTTTGCTTCTCACTATGATGGCTTGATTTCTTCAGTTCTTACTCTAGCTTCAGAATCTACATTCATGACTTTTTCTCTTTAAAAGGCTGTAACTGCCCAGAGATACTCTTATTCTCAGTAAAAAGCTGAAAAACCGGGTTCTTGAACTTAATTTTTTCTCCTTTCCATCTGTCATTAGGGAAAGCTTTCTGTCCATTATGTGTTGTAGGTATGGGTGTGTGTGTAGGAATGATGTTAGATTGAGTCACTGCTGCCAGAGTTCAGAGCAGAGCTAAAGCCTGAAACACAAGTCAATAGGTTGTTTGTTTTAGCTGTGGTTTATGCGTGGTCAGGGTAAATGGGAGTTTCAAATCCTTTGATCATCCATTATTCCAGAAGGCTTTGCATTGTGCGATGATGTTTCCATTCTTTCTTATTATTACAGCCATTTTAATGACTATGCCTGGGCTTATTTCTGGCTCTTTTGAAGTTGTGGTTTTGATGAGTTATTCTAACTGTACCTACACAACCCTCATGCTAATCCCATTTTCCTAGTATCTTTGTCCCAAAACATTGCTCCTCTCTGAAACTCTTACTGTTTTTTATGAAGTACATTTAAAAATGGGAGTTAAGAAGTCATCCAGTCCATCTAATACCTGTGCAAGATTTTTTTACAGCATCCCTTTCAAGTGGTAATCTAGCCTTTGTTTAAAGACCTCCTGTGAGTCCAGTGCTGGACATTTTGATTTATATCAACTGGCTCTATAGTCCATCAAACTTACTTCAAGGTTTTTCTCAACATTTCAAGCAGTAAATAATTCAAAGCTTGTTTGCCTAGGGAGTTACCTGTCACCATTCACCCATTGTGATAATTAGTGCAATAAGATCAATATGACAGAAATTGATGACTTTGCAAGAATGGGGCAAATAAAGTCTACAGATTGTTCTTTCTATGACCTTACTGATATCTTGGGTTAGGGCCTTCTAAATTCTGAAAAGCCTTTCTTTAGGACATAATATTTACAACTGGGAGGGAAGTTGGAGTTCAGTTCTCTCACCTTTCAGAGGAGGAGACTGAGACTTTGCCAAATGACCCATCCTTGTAGCAGAGGGTCTCACATGAAATGAAGGGTTCAGACTTATTTTGAGAAATTATCTTTTTTTTTTTTGCCTCATACATTCTACCCAACAAGCCTAGGAAATATATAAATATTGTTCTCCATTTTGCAAGTTAATTTGATTAAATTCCCACCTATAAGTATGCAGTTCTAAATTTCAGAGAAGAAAGTTTTATTGAAAGAAGATGAAAAGCAAAACTGAAATCCTTGAATGAGCTACCACTTAAAACTCAAAGATACATATAACTGTTTAATCAGCAATAGTAAATTTAACTTTTCTGTCACATGCCCTCTTCCAACCCTCCCTTGAGTTAGAATTTTAGCTGGGTCTCTTATCTTTTGCTGATAAGAGACTCAGATATTGAGAGAAGAAGAAGCATTCCTGGGCAGTATTAGATTTTCAGAGGGAATGGGAGAGTAATAGCTTGTTTCTCTCTTTAATTTCTACCCCTAATTCTTTCCATTACTTATGGATCTGTAATACAGGTACTTGGTCTGTCCACTAAATATTTTGAATAGGCAAGGGTCAGTCTCTAGAATTCTGTGATCTATTTATTCCATCCATCTCTGTCATGAAAGATGAGTGTATAATCTATAACTTATCTCATTTTTTCTCAGTGGTCACTAAACTCACTCTTTCCTTTTCTTTTCTCCATTGTCCAGAAGTTATCATTCCCATTTATTACCATGGATGGCAGAAAGGAGCTTTGACTTATGGTGGAAATTTGCCAAAGTTCAGGAAATTTAAAGGAGGAACTAATAGACTCTTCAGGAAGAAGAATAAGAAACTTAAAAATATTTTTTATTAAAGCCTTTTATATTCAAAACATATGCATAGATAGTTTTTAACATTTATCCTTGCAAAACCTTGTGTTCCAATTTATTTTCTCCCTCCCTTTCCTCCAACCTTCTCCCTTAGAGGGCAAGTAACCCAATATATATTAAACATGTGCAATTCTTCTTAACATATTTTTACTATTATCAGGCTGCCCAAGAAAAATCAGATCAAAAAAGAAAAAAAAATGAGAAAGAAAACAAAATGCAAGGAAACAATAACAAAAAAGTGAAAATACTATGTTGTGATCCACATTCAGTCCCTGCAGTCTTCTCTCTGGGTACAGATGGCTCTCACCATAACCAGGCCATTGGAATTGGCCTGAACCATCTCATGTTGGAAAGAGGCACATCTACCAGAATTGATCACATAACCTTGCTATTGCTATGCACAATGTTTCGCTTCTACTCACTTCATTTAGCATCAGTTCATGTAAGTCTCTCCAGGCCTTTATGAAATCATCCTGCTGATCATTTCTTATAACAACAATAATATTCCAATACATTGATATACCATAATTTATTCAGTCATTCCCCAACAGATGGGCAGTTTCCAATTTCTTGCCACTACAAAAAGGGCTGATGCAAACATTTTTATTCACATAGATCTTTTTCCATTTTTTATGATCTCTTTGGGATACAGGCCCAATGGAGACACTGCTGGATCAAAGGTTATACACAGTTTGCTAGCCCTTTGGGGCTCCAGAATGGTTAGATCAGTTCACAACTCCACCAGTTTTATTAGTGTCCCAGTTTTCCCACATACCCTTCAACATTCATCATTACCTTTGAGGCAGAAACATTTAATAAGGCAGGTTAAAGCTATGTTAGGGTAGAGCATGTGGCCAGTAAAATACATGATAGGATGGTAAGAGTTTCACTAAGCCCAACAATAGTGTCAATGTGTTGAGAGTTTAGTTGGACAAGTGAAGGAAGACTTCAACTACTAGGATTGAATCTCTGGCATACTAATTGGATATTGAGGAAGGTTTAGAATTTAGGAGAGGTTTTCTATTATTTCAGTCATTTTAATTCATATTAGTTCAATTAGTTTAGCTCTGTTCAACTCTTCATAATCCCATTTGGGTTTTTTTTGGAAAAAAACACTGGAATGATTTTTGCCATTTCCTTCTCCTGCTCATTTTACAGATTAAGAGACAGAGGCAGACAGTGTTAGGTGACTTGTCCATTGTCACACAACTAATAAGTATCTGAGGCCATATTTAAACTTAGGAAGATGAGTCTTCCTGACTATAAATCTAGCACTCTGTGAACCATGACACCACTTAGCTAGTCCCCTTTAGAGGCCATTTCACAGCATTTGGTAGGAAGAGCCAATAATTTTTAAAGGTATGTATAGAGTTTAATTTTATTAGAGTGAAGCATTTATTAAGCTCCTAAAAGCTTTTCAAATATATTATCTCATTTGATCCTCACAATAATCCTAGAAAGAAGGTGCTATCATGATTCCTATTTTAAGGTTGAAAAAATTGAAGCACTAAGGTTAAATGATTTCTCCAATATCATTCAGATAATACACATCTAAGGCTAGATTTGAAATCAAGTCTTCCTTACTCCTGACTCAGTGCTCCATCCACTACTCTTTGAGTATCCTACTAACTTGCCAGCTGGGAATTCAGGGGTAGGAGGGACTCTCATCCAAGATTGATCCATGTTGAGAGACTAATGTGGAGCAAAGTGGGGGAAAAGTTACAACATTTTGACCCCTCTTGGAGAACCATATTTTGGGGGGGAGGCAGTGGGGCAAAGCTTTATCTCTTAAGTCTCAGATTTTTTTCTTTCCTTGCAAGTTTTTCCCTTTTTTGATTTATACCTGATAGAGAAGGTTGGAGTTAGGCATAAGAAAACTATTTTGAAATGATGAGCTTCCTTGGAAATCTTGAGTGGGGTACCAAAGAATTTTAAGGCTCCTGTGTGGAAAAGGAGCTGGGTTATTATGTGTAGCAATGTCTCCCAAATTCATCTTTTAGATGATATTTAGAAGATGTACCACTTGCCCTTTGAAAGGGATGGAGCAGCCTTTCTTGTGGGGACAAGAGAGGGGAAAGTAAAGGGGAGAGAGGATGAAAGATTATCACTCTTTCACTAAGAGCTTTTCTGAGAACTAGATTTTTCATCCAGGGGCCCTTGTCTGCCTTTTTTTCAAAAATTTTCCTTCTCTACTTGTTTAAACTTTCTCCTGGAATAACCTATTAGCATAGAATCATGAGTTTGGAACCAAGATGCAGTGGAAAGGACTGACAGTCCCTTTTACTGTTTAGCTGTTTGTTCTGAGTCAGGATCCAGAGGCAATGCTTTAGAAGGGTAGGCCAAATTTCCACAATTTGGGTGAAAGAATGCTAGACTTGGGATTCAGAAGACTCTCATCCTAGGCTTTGTTTCAATACTAATTTTGAATATAATACTAATTTTTGAATCCATTGTCTTTTGTAAGTTAGACAAGGTGGATACCAAACATTTTCTACTTGTAACAGTCTATGAGTCAAGGAGATTTGTTTTCAAATGACTCCATCTCAATTCAGTCTCCATTTGAGAAGGGGATGAATGAGTTTCATCTTTGACTTTGGGGAAGTCACATCATATCCAGGACTACAGTGTCCTCCTCTGTAAAACAGACTTGGGATAAGGAATCTGTAAGATTCTTTGCAATACTACCAAGCGCTTTGGAGAATTGGGTTTTTGTTGTTATTGTGGTCGTTCTTTAGCATTTTTTTTTTTTTTTGAGGGATGGGAAGTTGGTGTCAAGCTCATTTTCAGCCTCCTACTCAAAAGCAAAGGAAAAAAAATCATTTAAAAGTCTAATGATATTTAATATATTGGAAGGTGTTTGTTGGGAATATAAAGGCAAAAATGAAAGTTACTGACCTCATAGTTAACTAATATTTTATCAGGGACTTATAATAATTAATTATGTGCCAAGTGTCAATATAAATATGATAATAATATAACATTTACATAGCACTTACTGTATGCCAAGCACTATGCTTAGTTCTTACAATCTCATTTTTACAGATAGGAAAACTAAGCCAAAAATTTTAAGTGACCTGCTCAGGATGATACAAGATATTGAATGTTTGAAACTAGATTTGAACTCAGGTCTTTTTGACTCTAGAAGTTTGCAATCTAGTTTCTTGTCAAGAAAAAAAAGTTACCTCAGAACCAAGTTATTAGGAATAATTTGTTAAAATAGAGTAAGAGAGTGGGCATCTTCCCAGCAGCCTTCTCATGATTGTTGGAGTTTCAGTCTCACCATATGAGGAGATATACTATATCCCTCTCCTCTTGTGATGCATCCTCAAAGGAGAATACCATTCATTTTGGAAGAGATGGAAAGATTAGCGTTTACAAGGGATTTGTCTAGCTCACACAGCTTAGTGAGTTGTACAGAGCTGGAATCAAACCTGATCATTGAAATAAGAATATTGAAGTGCCAAGGCTAATGAACAGTTCTAAGAAATGCTGTTTTCAAAGCCAGTACATGGATTGGAAGTTTTCAAGGAATCAGAACACATTGGGGATGTTGAGTAAAAAGTTTGTCTTTTCCTTTCCACCTTCAAAAACTGCAATGAAATTTATGGTTAGAGGTTGCATTTGTGCCTTGAAGTTATTAAACAATTTTGTTTTTTAGAAGTATCATCTCAGTGGAAGAGGAAAACATCAGAAAAAGACTAAAGGAGGATTGTTTTTTCTTTATAACCAAGAGAATGTATTGGCAGAGGGTTTGAGTAAGAAAGATTAGACTGACACAGAACAATAATATAGTACAAAAAAATGATGGTCTTATAGTCAAGAGACCTGGATTTGAATTTAAATTTGTCAATATTTCTGGGGTCTTGGATAGATACTTTCACTTTTTTGGCCATCCTGAAAATGCGGGGTATAGACTAGATGATATTTGAGTCCTTTTCCAACTATTCTGTATATTCCTTAGATTGACTCTAGGAGTATTCAGTTCAATTCAACAAATTTTTAGCAATCATCTACTCTATAAGTGTTGCTCAATCATTTTTCAGTTATATCCAACTCTTTGTGATCCCATTTGGAGAAAAAAATTGCAATAATGTGCCATTTTCCTTTTCAAGCTTATTTTACAGGATGAAATGAGACAAGCAGAGTTCAATTACTTAGGATCAAGTAATTAGTGAATACCTGAAGCTGGCTTTGAACTCAAGAAGATAAGCTTTCCTCGACTTCAGGCCCAGAATTCTAACTACTGTGCTACCTAGCTACCCACTCTCTATAAAGATCATTGCTAAATACAAAAGATATAAATGTGAATAAGAAACGGTCCTTGCCTTCAAGGATCTTACATTCTCTTAAGAGAAATGACATAAATATAAATGATTATCACATAACATGTGATAATTATATTCTATAATTAGTCATAAAATTAGAATTTTTATAAAGCTTTAAGATTTACAAATTTCTTTACATGTGTCATCTTTATTTGTCCTTAACAACTACTCTATTAGGTAGATAGGTAGTATTTTTATTGTTCCTCTTTTGTAAATGAGAAAACTGAGGCTGAGATACATTAAATGATATGCCAAGGTCACACAGTTAGCACATCACCAAGGTGGGATTTGAACTCAGATTTTTCTGACTCCAGATTCAGCACTCTAACTACTATAGTTGTAAGTTTCAAAACATTTGTAAATTGTTCTGACACAGTGTCTGGTACATATTAGAAGCTTCATAATTACTTGTTCTGTTGCCTTTTTTTTCCCCATAGCATGTGTGGAAATACAGAATATTCCTACATAGAAGTCTTCATGAAAACAACCACATTTGAGAAAGTCCCTGAAGGATGGGCAGAATTTCAATTGGCGTAGTAGCAGGGAAAAGGCATTCTAGTCATAGAGAATAGCCATCATCAAAAACATGGAGGTGGGAAAGGAATATTCTCAGTTTTTATAAAATGACATTCCAGATATTAATGAATAAAAACCTTCATTTACTTAATAACATTTATTACCTACAAATATATTCTAAGAACTATACAGATCTAAATATAAAATTGAAACCCCTACCCTCTGATAGTGAGGTTGATGGAGAGATTGCATTGAAGTAAACAACTTGGGGACTATGATGTATGATGTTTTAGGAAAGAAAAAAAATTTCATTAGTCTAGTGATTTTAAACCACTGCCTAGATCTCCAAGCATTGCAGCTATTTTTAGGGATTGTGCAAATTCCTATATCTAAATGCTATGTCATAAATTGGTGGTTATTACTTTCTAGAACAGTTCCCAGTCTCAATGTGTTTTCAATTTGAGTGGGTCAGAAATAATATATTCATTAATACATTTAAAAGTCACCATATATTTATGAGAGCACAATTTAATTTAGATGTCACATGTTGGCACACACCCATCTTGATTACATCTATTTGCTCTAGGGCATTCCAATTTATTTTGATATTCATAGACAGTATTTATAAAGTCCCTAATGTTGCTAGTTTTGTGAATGTTCATTCTGGAAAAGAGACTTTTCCCTCCGCCCTGAGGAGAATTTCTCTTCCACTCTGTAACTAATAGATAAAAACAAAGACCAAGTCTCAAAGCTTTATCTTCCCAAACACTCCCTTAGATAGTACCTATAGAATTGATTTTATTCACAAGAGGAAAATTGAGAAAGAAAAAAGAGGCTTCATTGTGGCAGAGCAGTTTTGAGGAATAAAGTCTTTGGCCAGGCTCCATTACTTTGCTTACATTTGGGCAAATATGTGTTAGGCTGGGTTTCAAACTGCCTAAGGTCTTAGACACAGGGAACAATGGAAACCCAGATGAGTATGATGATGTCATCAGGTGACCAATAGCTGTATCCTTGGGATTTCCTTTAGAGCCTTTCCTTATCAGGTTGACCCCAGTCAGAGGTCACAGGGCACTAGTAATCAGAGAATCTTGACACAGTGAAACTTGAGATTACATGGATGGGTTAAATAAATCTTCCTGGGCCATTGCCAGTCATCTTATATCTTGACTTATATCTTGACACTTGACCTCAGTGACTGTGGAGAAGGGAGTGAGGTTAATGACTTTGCACAGTTTTGTCTCACTTGTACATCAAGATATCCCCCTCTTTGTCTTCGGTCCTCTTCAAGAATGAAGGACAGACAGGAACTATATGAACACAATTACAAAGCACTTCTCACTCAAAGTTACATCTAAACAACTGAAAGAATATCAAGTATTCATGAATAGATTGAGCTAATATAATAAAAATGACAATTCTACCTAAATTAATCTGCTTATTCAGTGTCATATAAATCAAACTGCCAAGAAATGACTTTATAGAGCTAGAAAAAAAAATAATAACATTCATCTGGAAGAGCAAAAGGTCAAAAATTTCAAGGGAATTAATGAAAAAAATGCAAATTAAGGTGGCCCATTGTACCAGATCTAAAACTATATTGAGCTGCAGTCATCAAAACCATTTGGTACTGACTAAGAAATGGAGTTTTTGTTCATTGGAACAGCTTAGGCTCACAAGATACAACAGTTAATGACTATAGTGATCTAGTGTGTGATAAGCCCAAAGACTCCAGCTTCTGGGATATGAAATCACTATTTGACAAAATTGCTGGGAAAATTGAAAAGTAGTATGGCAGAAACTAGGCATTGACCAACTATACTAAATCCTATACTAAAATAAGGTTGAAATGGTTTCATGATTTAGACATAAGGGTAATGCTACAGGCAAATTAGAAGAGCAAGGAATGATCTATGTCTCAGATCTATGGAGAAGGAAGAAATTTATGATTAAAGAAGAATTAGGAAATATTATGAAATACAAGATGGATAATTTTTATAATATTAAATCAAAAAGTTTTTGAACAACAAAATCAATGTAGCCAAGATTTGAAGGGAAGCAGAAAACTGGGGAAAAAATTTTATATCCATGGGTTCTGATAAAGACCTCATTTCTAAAATATAGAGATTTGACACAAATTTATAAACATATAAGCCATTCTCCAATTGATAAATGATCAAAGGATATGAACAGATAATTTTCAGAAGAAATTAAAACCATTTCTAGTCAAATGAAAAATTGCTCTAAATCAGTATTGATTAGATAAATGCAAATTTAGACAACTCTGAGGTATCACTTCACACTTATCAGATTGGCTAAGATGACAGGAAAAGGTAATGATAAATGTTGGAGAATATGTGGGAAAACTAGGACATTAATACATTATTGAAGTTGTGAACTGATCCAACTATTCCAATTTGGAACTATGCTCAAAAGGTTATCAAAAAAAAAAAGGTTATCATAGTTTGATAACTATGCATATCTTTGATCCAGCATTGTCTCTCTGGGTTTTTATCCCCAAGAAATCATTAAAAAAGGGAAAAGGACCCACATGTGCAAAAATATTTGTAGCAGCCCTTTTGTTAGTGGCAAGGAAGTAGAAACTGTTTGCCCATTAGTTAGTGAATGGCTGAATAAATTATGGTATTGAATGTTATAGAATATTATTTTTCTGTAAGAAACATTCAATAGGATGAATTCAGAAAGGCCTGGGGAGACTTGTATGAACTGATGCTAAATGAAGTGAGTAGAAACCAAGAGAACATGGTACACAGTGGCAACAAAATTATGTGATGATCAACTGTAATGGACATGGCTTTTTTCAACAATGAGGTGATTAAGGCCAATTTCAATAGATTTGTGATGGAGAGAGCCATCTGCATCCAGAAAGAAGACTGTGGGGACTGAATGTGGATTACAATGTAGTATTTGCACCTTTTTGTTGTTGTCTGCTTGTTCTTTTTTGTTTCTTTCTCATTTTTTCCTTTTTGATCTGATTTTTCTTGTGCAGCATGAAAAATGTGGAAATATATATAAAAGAAATGCATATGTTTAACCTATATTGTATTGCTTGTTGTCTAAGGAAGGGAGGTAAAAGAAAGGGAAGAAGAAAAACTTTGGACTCAGGATTTTGCAAGGGTGAATGTGGAAAACTATCTTTGTATGTATTTTGAAAACTAAAAGGTTTATTAAAAATAAAAAAAAACAATTAACAAAATAAAAAACAAACAAACAAACAAAAATAACGAAGGGCAGACAATAAGCAACAACAAATAAATCTTCCTGTGTCCTTAGAGTCTCCCAAAGGATCTAGGAAAGGAAGGAGTATCATCTACTGAGGGTTCACATTTGATTCCCTTTTTGATTCTAATTCTTATTAACATTCTTTTCTCTTTCTCAAAGTTCTCCACATTTCACTAAAGAGTGATGAAAGTCATTTTTCTGTTCATGTTCATTATAAAAGGCATTGTGGTGAGAAGCAGTGATTAGATTTTTTTTTTAAGTAAAAATCTACTAGTACCTCATTAATACTTGCTTTTTTTCTTTGATTTTGACCCAAACCTATTTTTTTTTTTGGAAGGGGGGAAGGATTGGTTGTTATACAACTTTCACTAAATGTCAACAGAGAATTAAAGGAAGGCAATTTGAACTAAAAATACACTTGATTTGTAAACTAAAAATTTGTTTTCAAATTCCAGCTTTGCTACTTCCTACATTCTTTCCCACTAATTCCTCCATAATTTAGCTAATTACTTTGCAGCTCAATAGCAGTGACCAAGCCTTAGGGGAACTTTCACCCTGGAGACCTCTTGTTCTTGATTAGTGTCTGCCTTTCCATGAACACTATTTAAGTAAAGTCCCAGCTATGCTTCACTTCACTGCTTCCTCTCAATACCATCTCCTCAAATTGTTTCAGTACTTTTTCTTTCCCTTTTCCTCCATTCCTTCCATGCCTAAAACCATGACCTACATGCTATGATTTACTCAATGCTGCCATTTCTCTTGGATGAGATATATCAGTCCCTTTCGCTTCACTCAACATACCCATAACTTTCCAGACAAAAGTGTCCCTTGTTGGCCAATACTCCTCTTCATACATGCTATCCTCCATTAAATGAAAGCTCTTTGAAGTCAAGAATTGCATTCTATTTTATATTTTTATTTATATCACTTAGTATAATTCCTGATGTGTAGATAAATGCTGAATAAATGCTTTTCTTTTCATCCATCCATCTATTTAATCTATTCACTTACTTATTTGTTTATTTTATTTAATTAATCTTATCAAAATGAATTCACCTCTTTGGGCCCCAGTTTCTTCTCTGTAAAATGAGTTAGCCAAAATAATCTTTCAGGTCTCTTCCAAATTTGAAGTTTAGAATCAATGAATTAAGACTTTCTACCAGACAATTCTAGTACAAATCCTTGATAATCTAAACTGAAGCCTTCGGGCTATAACATATGAAGTAAATCTTGCATGCAGCTGTCAGGTCGGGAAATTCTTTTTTTTTTTTTTTTTTTTTTTTTTTTTATGAAATGCAAAGAACCAGTGTAATTCTTCCATTTTGTATTTACCTTCATTATCTTCATTAAGAATGAGAACAGAGTCAGCTTTTTCCTACTATCCATTCCTTGGGATTGAGCACTAATTCTCCAATGGGACTTCTTGAAAGAGGACTAATTTTCAGATAAACCATATTTAATTTTCATTAATGCTTACTCAGTCTGGCAGAGAGGAAAGATCAAAACCAGGAAAACCTAGGTTAAAGTCCCAATTTTGACATCTATTGTCTATTTGATTTCCAGGAAGCTGCATAAGCTCTTTAGGATCCAGGCAACTCTCTAAGACTATATGAAGAACAGGTGGGAATGTGCAGAAGCCAAGGAAATTCTTCACTTAGAGCTCACTACACAACTTCGAAATCGCTGAATTAATCTCTATCAGTAATTCTTGTAGAACCCGGAGAGTGACAATATCACTGCAAACAGCATAGTGATTGGAAGAATTCTCATTTTGTGTAATTTAAGAACAGAGAGAGACAGTCTGAATGGATGGCTGATTTAATTACAGGATGTAAAAACTGGTGAGACACAGCACATTCTGACAGCTGATGGAGGCCTTTAGTGTATAGTCTTGTTTTCATCTCCAGAGATGATTTAGACAAATCTCAGGAGGAAACTCTGATGTGATCGTAGTAAACAGACACTTTTCTTTAGCTGCCAGGGCAAATTACCAGGTAGTTTTGATGGAAACTGGTGCCAGTATATCATGATCTCTTTTCTTGTCTTTCTTTTTCTTCTTTTCCCCTCTTAAAGTGTATAACACAATTGCCTAAGTGATGTTAGGGGAGTGGGCAAGTTCTTTTTTGAAACATATTTTCCAAGGTTGATAAATTCCTCATGTGTTGTTTACCTAGCATTTTGACTCATAAAATGATTTTTTTTTTAACCACTTGTCTGTTAATTGGAAGTGAAAAGAAATGAGAAAGAAGTTGTGGTGAAGATTTCACTCCAGTTTGGGAAGAAATGGGCCTCACAAAATGGAGTTTGTTAAATGTGTCTTAGCCCACCCAGAGGAGGCGTATTAGGGATTTTGAATATCAAAGGAAAGTCTGAAGGTAGCACCTTGGATCCATTATGATGCCATCATCATTAACTTCTATAATAGTCCAGTGGAGAGGCTAATCTTCATCCTTATCTGCATATTTCAGGTTTGGTATTTAGAGCCCTTAACATCCTGGTTCACATCTACCTTTCCAGTTTTGTTTCATGTTATTTCCCTTCACTATCCATTCAAGTTAGACTGACACACTAGCTCTTCCTAGTACATGACATTCCATCGCAGGTCTTTGTGGTTTTATACAAGGTTAGAATATACCGCTTCATCTAAGGGGAGTAATAGACTGTTGAATTTAGATTCAAGAAGATCTAAATTCAAACCTGGTGTTAAACACTTAATTGTGTAATCCTAGATGTGTTACTTAATAGCTCTCAGTCTCAGTTTCTTTAACTGTAAAATGAGGATAACATCTCCCTTCTAGGATTGTGAGGATAAAATGAGTTTTTTTTTTTTAATAAAGTACTTAAAAATCTTAAAGCACTATATAAATGCTAGCTATCATCATCATCATCATCATAATTCTAAAGATAACCTAGTAGAAATTATATGTTTCTTCAAAGTACAACTTCTGTGCCCTTTTTCATAGGAATCCCCTTTTGATCAAATTAATAAATAGGCTTTTCTTCCTACTGAAAATGGTTTGTATTTGCTTATTTTTATATGTGTTATAAATACTCCTTACTTTCCATTATTTGAGGATAGGAATTATTTAGTTTTTGTCTTTGTATAATCAGAATATTTTAGCAAGCTACCATGACGTGTAACCCTCTCCAAAGAGCTAAAGTACATATGATGCACAGGAATTCTTTCAGTCAAATGTTGTACTATATTAACACATGCTTTGCAGGTGTTGATTTCATTACATTTTGGCTCCATAGCATTTTGATCAGTAATGAGCTATGTTCAAACTGGAGAGCAAACAAGAGAAGTAAGCCCCTATGTCAGGAAAGAGAATACATAGCATTCATCAGGGGTGTCAGTTTACTCATTCATTCATTCATCTATGTATTTATTTTATTTTTTACAAAGAAAGAAATATTGGAATAGGAATTAAGACTATTGTAAATAATTGAAACAGATCAAGAAGTTCTTGGGTATGATTAGGAATGGAATTTAATGAGTACCTCAGCCCCCATCATGTCTGACTGTCTATCCAATTTAATCTCCCACTGGGTTAAGTAAAGCTAGAATTCAGGAATGTGATGTGACCTTCCATTATAAGGAAAAGGCAAATCATAGGAATATATATTTAGAACTTTATAAGATCATGTAGTCCAACTCTCTTACTTTTACATATGAGCCTACCTAGGCTCAGAAAAGAAAAGGTTTGCTCAAAGCTGGGATTCAAGTCAGTAGAAGTCCTGATTCCAATTCTAGTAGTCTATCAATTATCCCTCTGGTAGGGCCTCTGGATTCTGATAAGAAATATAAGAAATGTTATGGATGCAGAATCAATAAGCCTTACTAATTAATTGGGTTTGTGAGGTGAGAGAGAGTGAGGAAACAAGAATGACTTCAAGGATTTCAATCTGGATGATTGGGAGTATGATGCTGGGTTAGAGAGAAATAGAGAAGTCTAAGAGGGGTGTGGGTGTGGGGAAGACAATAAGGGAATCTGTTGTGAGAATGTTGACTTTGAGATTCCATTTTGAAATGTCCAGTTGTTAGACAACTATCTGGGACTGGGGCTCAGGAGATAGAAAGAGGCCCTATAAACAGACCTATCTTATGACTGTTCTGCACAGAGATAGTATTTAAACTTATGAGTCACCACAAAAGAGAATAATACAGAGGAAAAAAAAAAAAGCCCAGAAGAGTATTGAGTGATTCTGATGGTTAGTGGGAATTTCTGATTTGGATAAAGAATCAGCAAAAGAAACTGTAAAAGAAAGACTAGATAAGTAGGAAAAATCAGGAAAACACAGAAAACAGATAATAGCCCTGATGAGAGGATAGTTAAAAGAGTAGACTGATGCAGAGAGGTCCAAAAGAAGGAAGAGGGTTGAGAAAAAGTTAACAGATGCAGCTGAAATCACTGGTACCTTTTGGAAGGTTTTTAGTGCTTAAACAAGTAAATGCAGATTCCAAAGCTGACTAGGGAATGATTTTTAAAAATTTAATTAACTTATACAACAATTTGTCATATTTTACACTGGCTTAAATTTTGTAGCTGACATATAAATCTACTTTGAGAAAACTGTAGCTTAAACTAATGCTATCTTTAGCATCTCAATTTCCCAGTTAGGTTTCTTCCTTTTTTTTTTTCCCCTCCTCAAGTCACTCCGACATACTTCACTGCTTTGGAAATAGCCTAACACAAGTTGTGTAAGTTAATGATATGAAAATAAGGAGTAATGTATACTCAATTGTGCATAATAGGGTTGTAATTCCAGGGAGGGACGCTCCAGTGGCTTGCTAATGTTGCTAGGAATTCAGCCTGAAGTCGAGAGAGCTTCAGTTTTTCATTTATTCGACTGCATGACAGTCATACTACGGTGGGGTCTTCCCCTAGGTTGTTGTTCATAAAGAATTATCTTAAGATCACAGGATTTGAGGTAAAACGAATCTCACAGACCCTCTAGTACAACTTCATCATTTCTCAGAGAGGGAGAGTTACTCGCCCCAAGTCATTTGATGGTAGAAAGCATATGCATTATTTGAATCTAGGTTGTTCAAATCCAGGGACCTTCAGAGTAGAAAGGGTGGCAAGCAGGTGAAGTTTGGTGACACAGTAGATAGAGTATTAGACTTGGTACTAGGAACATCTGCATTCAAATCCTGCCTTAAACATTTTAGTAGCTATGAGAAACTGAGAAAGCCACTTTACCATTATAGACCCTAGTTTCCTTATCTGTAAATGCGGAAAATTGTTTCATAGAAGATTGTGGAGTAGATCAAATGAGATAATAAAATGAAATTCTTTGCAACCCTTATGATATTGTATAGTGGTTAACAACTATTATTATCAATCAATTCAGCTTTAATTAAGCACTGAGTATCTACCAGGTACTATGCTAGGTGCTAGGGATACAGAAACAGTCCCTGTTCTCAAAAACCTTACATCCTAATCTGGGAGATAGCACACACACACACACACACACACACACACACACACAAATACACACACACCACACACTGAAGACTAGAGAAGTAAAGGACTTATTTAAGGTAATCAGATTTCAAGAAGGAAATTAGGATTTGAATCTAGGATTTCCAAGCCTTTAAATTCCAAGATATTTTCTCTGTATTATCCCACATGCCTTGCCACTTTTAAGGCTCCTTCTAATTCTGCTGACTATGTTGTAATTAGCCGTTGATTAATAGTCATTTAAAAAAAATATATATATATATATATATATATATATATATATATATATATTGCCAAATATTAGAACAAAGGGAGAAAATACCCCAATCATGTGCTTTTGTTGCTGTTCAGTCATTTCAGTCATGTCCAACTTTGCTAACCCATTTGGGGTTTTCTTGGCAAAGATACAGGAGTTGTTTGCCATTTCTTTCTCCAACACATTTCACAGATGAGGAACTGACACAAACAGGGTTAAATGCCTTGCCCAGGGTCACATAGCAAATATGTTTTTGAAACTAAATATAAAGTCAGGAATATGAGTCTTCTTGAATTCAGGTCTGGCACTATATTCACTGAGTCACCTAGCTGCCCATTACCTGTTTTACCAAGTTCTTATCAATGAGTAAGTTGTTGTTGTTGATAACATTATCATTTGATATTCTTCTTTAACTTTAGTCCCATTTAATAGCATTTTTTAGCTTTACCATAAGGGATGGGAGGCTGTATAGAACAGCAAAGGCACACTAGATTTGGCATGAGATCCACAACCTTTTTTATATGTGTTATCTCAGACAATTGACTGCTCTACATACTATTTTTTCTTTTCAATAAATATAATTGTTTTGCACTAGATTACTTTTTGAGATCCCTTGCAGGGATGATCTTATAAATCTCCTCTATGCCCTTACCTTGAGCTGTGATTCCAAGAAAGACATTGTTTTCTTGCTGAAAACAAAATAATAATCATCTTGAGGAACTTCAGTAGCCTTTTCTTAGAAAACCTTAGATTTCAGAAGTCTGATAATGTTTCCTACTTCTTGGCAGAAAGGTAGTAGGCTGGAAGTGCAGGGTGAGACATACATTTTCAGTTTTGGCAAGTATTATTTTGTTTTGTTTAACTATACCTAGTAGTTACAAAAGTAAATTTTGATGGGTGGTAGAGTAAGTTAGTTGACAGCAATGAAAGAGATGCCAAAAGAAAGAAAAATTAATTAATAAAGCATTTTTTAAAGTATATGGAAAAAAAGCTAAAAGTTCATAAGGAGACACAGAAACATTTTTTTTTTTTACTAACTTATTAAATTTAGTACACATTTTTATAAACATACTATATTATAGAAATTCATGTTTTTATGAACAATCTGCTCTTTTGGTTCTTTGTATATCAGAATGTTTTTATTTGTTGATGATTATTAAGATCAAATTTTTTAAAAAATCCACTGTAATTTCTTCCCTTTCAGATATTTTCTGAAGTCATTCTTATACTAACCTACTTAAAATATTTGCAATATGTGAAAATATTAAATACTTAGACAGGGGCCTGAGTTTTGGAGAATAATAAGAATATTTTTATTCTTATTATTTTATAAAAGCTTATATTTAATAATTGCACACATAAAAGTGCTCTTTAAAATTGATGAGAAGATGTGGTATAGTAAAATAGGTAGCTAGCCTGGAAGTCAGGATGAACTGGGTTCAAGCACATCCTCTGATATACTTCTTGTGTGATTCTGAGCCAGTCTCTTAACTTATCAATGCTTTACCACGGGTCTTCAAACTTTTTAAATAGGGGGCCAGTTCACTGTCCCTCAGACTGTTGGAGGGCCAGACTACAGTAAAAACAAAAACTTTGTTTTGTGGGCCTTTAAATAAAGAAACTTCATAGCCCTGGGTGAAGGGGATAAACAAACTGGCTATAGTTTGAGGACCCCTGCATTTAGACCAATAGTGTCTAAACCATATATATATATAAAACTCTGCAGATTATATATTGACTAAGAAACCGCAAGGCAACATTATCTATTTTGTATTGTATTTTTTGTTTATTTTGTTAAATATTTTCCAATTATATTTTAATCTTTTTAAAGCCATACTCTGAAATGTCACAGCCTATATGATATTTTTGCTCTAGAAAACTTTCTAAAACTATCTGCTGCAGGGATGATTACCTGCTTCAGTTGACAAAAAAAGAGTTCTTAGTTTGGAGCATTCTGTTCCAAAGACATCACAGATCTAGTCCCTATCCATTTTTCTTTGAGGTTGGTAACGTGAATCACAACTATCATTTCTTTTGATCATCATGACAATCCTAGCAGTACAGTATGATCTAAATACATTTTCTTTTGCTATTCTCAAATATGACTCTTTATCTTCTGTCTTTGCATAAGCTATCTGCCATGCCTGAAATGTACATCATCCTTAAATGAATCATCCAACTCATTTAATCGTTTTCTTGTCTTTATTGTTGTTGTTTAGTTGAGTCTAACTCTTTAGAGTGGACCATTCTATCCTTCACTATCTCCTGAAGTGTATCCAACCTCAGTTTCATGGAGTTTTCTTTGAAAATATACTGAAAAATATTACATTTCCTTCTCCAGTGAATCACCTTCTGTTAAAAGTCTCTACTATGACCTATCTCTTGGGTATAAGTAATCCTGCATGGCATAGCTCATAGTTATATTGAGCTATGTCCCTTTGCCATGACAAAGCAGTGATCAGGGGAAATATTTAATCCTTCTTTTACATAAGACTTCTTCTGGTTCCCCAA
Organism: Sarcophilus harrisii; assembly: GCF_902635505.1. Taxonomy (NCBI): domain Eukaryota; kingdom Metazoa; phylum Chordata; class Mammalia; order Dasyuromorphia; family Dasyuridae; genus Sarcophilus; species Sarcophilus harrisii. The sequence goes on along the minus strand of NC_045427.1, from coordinate 190,984,473 downwards.
GCAGCAAAGACTGCCTCCATCCTGAAATTACCCAAATGTTGTATATATTTTGCAAACACTTGACTTGTTCATATCCTCTCGCCTAATAGAATATAAACTGCCTAATTACGGGGCTCCTTTGGTTTTCATATAATCAATTCCTGGCAAAGAATAGTTGCTTAATAAATAAATATTTGATTGATATTAATCTTATGTTATAGATGAGAAAACTGAACTTCAGAGGATAAGTGATATGTTAACATATCCAGGATCATATTATATTTTTATTTCATGGACATAGAAAAAAAGACAGGGTAATCCTCAGAGAAGCTCCAAAAATGTTAAGACTTCAATTGTCCTGTTCCTGAGATAATTCAATATACATACTAAGATACTTCAACTATGTCTTTCTAGCTAACAGTCTGAGTTGAGCAGCATTTGGTGACCTCTGGCCTTTCTCTTCCCCTCCCCACCTTGCTCTGTTCCAGTTGGATTGTCAGAGGTTCTATCACATGTGCCATCTTCTATTTCATTGTACACTCTAACAGAAATTGCCCTTCAAGCTGAGTTATGCTCCAAGGTTCCTTAAAATTTTTTCAGCCCAAACTGAAACCTAATAACAGTAATGAACAGATGGCTTTTATCTTGGTTTTTGCCAAGTTCAAACATTATGGCTAAAACCTTCATAATTACCTTCATCATTTTATCTGTGATGGGCTTAGGCTGATGACTTCATGAGCTTTGTTGTAGAAGAGGTAATCTTCTTGAAGGACATTTTCAGTTGTGCTGGCAAGAAATTTCAGCTCAAAAGATATATTGTTCCTTTTGAGGTTTGTGCCACCTTTCCATCCAATTCTTCTTGACATTTTGTAGTTCATATTGTGAGCTATTAAAAAAAAAGAACAGTTTGGTGTATCCTTCCTTACCCCCCCTAATCTCTCTATCTCCTAGTCATCCTTGTAACTGAATCTATAAGCAAGTAAATCTAATTCTTCCTCTGATTTTTGGCTTTCTGAAATCGTTCTTAGTATATTAATAAAATACCTCTTAGCTAAACAGATATTTTTCACTGCATTAAGCAATTATTTTAGAGTATTTTTAATTTTTAAACAAGTCATATGATGAAAGAAGTGAAAAGTTTTCAAGGTCTTATAGTCCAATCCCCTCTTTTTTATAGAAAAGTTCACTGCACCCAGAGAGGGGACTGTGGGGACTGAGTGTGGATCGTGACATAGTATTTTCATTTTTTTGTTGTTGTTTGCTTGGATTTTATTTTTTTTCTCATTTTTTTTCCTTTTTGATCTGATTTTTTCTTGTGCAGCATAATAATTGTAGAAATATGTATAGCAGAATTGCACATGTTTAAAATACTGGATTACTTGCTGTCTAGGAGAGGTAAGGGGGGAAAGGGAGGGAAATAATTTGGAATATAAGGTTTTGCAAGGGTGAGTGTTGAAAATGATCTATGCATATTTTTTGAAAATAAAATATCTTAATTAGAAAAGAAAAATAAACAACAAAAAAGAAAAGGACATGATCTAGAGAAGTACTCATAAGTACAAATTCTATAAATATCACTTAAAATGAATAATAAAAATGGGTTTTAGTATTGAGATGAATACTAGTTTCCATTCCTTGTATTTGTACAAAAGAACTGTGATTTCATCAGTAGGGGGAATTCCTGGTATAAAAACTTCCTCCACTAAAGAAAATGATGATCACCATCTGTGATTTAATGGATAAGTCTTGGGGACATGTCTAGGTCATATTTGAGCAACTTCTTTGGGGATACAGTAAATGTCAGGGGTGAGATTGAACAAGCACTAAGTTCCTACTATGTGTCAGGCATTGAAATGCTAAAGCTATAAAGGCAAAAGTAAAAAAAGCTCTTAAAAACCTTACATTCTAACATCTTTCCTCAATCTAAGCCTTGGATATCCACTAAACTAGAGCACCTCTCTCGGTCTGTGTCCTTAATATCACCACTATATGGTGGATAATAACCACTATATTAGTGGTTAAAGCCACTAGATTTGAGTGTTAGAGAGCTCTATGATATTTCAGGGTAGTTGACCAGTGGACCAATAAGAGGTAGGGATGAAGGAAGACAGATGTGGAGGAGGTTGTTGTCAGTCAATATTGGTTTCTAGAAACAGATGCTGAGAAAACCAAACTGAGAGAATAACTGGGAATGGATATTGAAAATATCTAAATACTTAGGATAGAAACCAGTAACACACGTGGAAAATCAAAGCATAGAAAATGCTAGAATAGAACTGAGATTGGAAGAAGATTGAGTTACATAAAATTATGTTTGCCTAAGAGTGGTCTTCTTTTAATAATGAGCTGGCAGATTTTTTGTTGTTATTCAATCATTTCAGTCATGTCTGACTCTTTGTAATCCCATTTGGGGTTTTCTTGGCAAAGATACTAGAGTGGTTTGCCGTTCCCTTCTCTGGCTCATTTTACAGATAAGGAAACCGAGGCAAACAGGGTAAAGTGACTTGCCTGGGGTCTCACAGCTAGTCATTAACTGAGGCTGGTATTTGAACTCAGGTCTTCCTGATTCCAAGGTTGACTCGTTATTCACTGTGCCGTTTAGTTGCCCAAATAACTAGGTACATACAGGATATGGAGATAGTGGATGAAGATAATCTGAAAGGGGTCACATTAACAGCTGGGAACATAGAAAAATCAGCAAGGCATTCTGCATGAAGTGGGTTTTGAGATGCCTTAAAAGAAGTCTGTAAAACTAAGATACGGAGGTGAGGGTGCAAAGAAATAAAGGCACAAGGAATAGGCAGTAAAAAGACACAAATTATTTCTAAAGGGTTTTCTGTTTATGATCACTAAGAAAAAATCATTGGGATATATTTAGGGGAATTTGGGGGGGAAGGACTGGCATGGATGGGTTCTGCAAGCAAATAGTTACACAATTAAAAATATTGGTCAGGTCCAGATTGTGCAAGGCATTCTCTAGATTTATCTGTTGAATTTTTACTTATCTTTTAAAGTTATATTGAAATGTAGTTTCCTGCAGGAGCCTTTCTTCACTGCCCCTTCCCCTCAGTCAGTAAAGATATTTTTCTTTTAGACCTCACATGATATTTTTCTTTTAATTACAAATCTTGATTAACACCAAAGAAAAATGGGCTAGATTCAGAGGAGAAAGTCCAACTGAAGTCTAGCAAAATAGCTGAGGAGTGGGAGAGCTTTTAAGAGGGATTTTTGAAGGGCAGTCATGCTGGTTGACAGATGGATTGGATAGTGAATAAGAATATGTCTACTTTCCAGAATGAGATATGAAATAAGGTCAAAGGAATAGTCAGCAGACATGTGGCTGGGCACACAAAAGGTAGACTGTAGATAGGGCATTTTTTTTTTTATTGTTGTAAGTTTATTTATTTTTGAGCTTTTTGAATCATGTTGAGAGAGAAAATCAGAGCAAAAGGGAAAAACCATAGGAGAGAAAAAAAAAAAACAGAAAAAAGAAGTGAACATAATATGTGTTGATTTACATTCAGCTTCCTTAGTTCTTTTTCTAGATGCAGATGGCATTTTCTATCCAAAGTCTATTGGAATTCCTTTGAATCACTGAGCCACTGAGAAGAACCAAACCTTTCATAGTTGATCATTGCACAGTCTTGCTGATGCTGTGTACAATGTATTCATGGTTCTGCTTGTTTCCCTCAAGATCAGTGCATGTAAATCTTTTCAGCCCTTTCTAAAATCACCTAATATATCGGTAATATTTGATTATCTTCATGTGCCACAACTTGTTCAGCCATTCCCCAATTGATTGGTATTCACTCCTTTTCCAATTCTTTGCTACCACAAAAAGAGCTGCTACAAATATTTTTGCACATGTAGGTTCTTTTTCTTCCTTTATGATTTCCTTGGAATACAGACCCAGTAATGGTATTGCTGACTCAAAGGGTATGCACAGTTTTATAGCCATTTGGGCATAGTTCAGATTGCTCTCCAGACTGGTAGGATCATTTCACAATTCCACCAACAATACATCCCCTCCCACATTTATCATTATCTTTTCCTATTATCTTAGCCAATCTGAGAGGTATGAGGTGGTACCTCAGAAGTTATTTTAATTTTATTTCTCTAATCAATAGTGATTTAGAAAATTGTTTTCATAAACTATAAATGATTTTAATTTCATCATCTGAAAATTGTTTGCTCATACCCTTTGACCATTTATCAAATGGGGAATGACTTGTATTCTTATAAATTGGATACAATTCTTTATATATTCTAGAAATGAGACCTTTATCAGAAATACTGTTTGTAAAGATTCCCCGCCCCCCCCCACCAGATTTATACTTTTTTGGCAGTTTGATTGGTATGGCACTGAACATGTAGACAAATTTAGACAGAATTGTCATTTTTATTATATTAGCTCAGCCTCACCATGAGCAACTGATATTTTTCCAGTTGTTTAGATCTGATTTTATTTGTGTGAGAAGTGTTTTGTAATTGTCTTTCATATAGTTTTGAGGTTTGTCTTTGGCAGGTAGACCCCATGTACTTTATTTTGTCTAGAATAATTTTAAATGGAACATCCCTTTCTATCTATTGCTAATGGACTTTGTCAGTAACACATAAAAATGCATATTATTTGTGTGTATTTTATATCCTGCAACTTTGTTAAATCTGTGAATTGTTTCCAGAAAGTTTTTGGATGATTTTCTAGGATTCTCTAAGCATATCATCATATCATAAGCAAGGAGTGATAATAGACCTCACATGAATTGCCCAAATTATCATGAGCTATACTTCTCTTATACTCTTGATATATATGTTTTATATTAGAGGGATAATTTCTATGAGGAATAATTTCTGGGGGCTGGGCTGGAAGTAGAAATAATAGTCTGGGTGTGCTGTCACTTCCAGGATTCTTGAGGATATTTATGTGTTATTCAGCATTCCTGAGGGAAATGGAACCCTTCTCCACCATTACTCCTTCCTTAAATGATATCTGTGTGGCCCAGGTTAGAAGTAAAGCCATTACTGCATAGGATGCTGCTATTCTAAAATCTCTGGGCTCAGAGTCCTTGGCTATCTCTATGGGGTAATCTTGATGGTTTAATTTTCATAACACATGATACCACCCTCAGATTTCTGTGCTGCTTACTGTAGACTGTTCTGTTTATTCTTAAATTACCAATCATATAGCAGGCACTTATTTAAAAAAATACTATATTTATTTGTCGATTACTCTTAGCTTCCTCCCAGACAGTTCCATGAAGTCAGAGAACATTTATGAACTAATTTTTATACTATGCTTTTCCAAAGCTATGGGACTTAAGTAGGGACTTAAGAAATACTTATCAAGTTAGGTTGAACTGAAATAGATATAATTATGATTTATTTCTGAGGAAGAGAAATTCAGAGATCCAGTTAGTCGCAATTAGCTACTAATCTACCCTTACATCAATAGGATTTTAATAATTTTTGTTTAATGAATTCCTTTATATCTTTTTTCAAAATAACGTTTTTAAATTCATAAAACAAAATACATAGGATTACAAAGCAACTGATTATATTGAAATATTAGTTATTTAAATATTAAATATGTACACACATATAGAAACAAATTCACAGACCCTAGCTTAGGAACTCCTTTAGATGAAGCTGTTGTCCAAATGTAATTTCCTGGTGCTGAAATATAAGAGAATTAGCAACTTTATATTGCTTCTCAACAGGGAAATGCCTTTTGTTGTTCTACCGGCTCTGCTTCCTAGCAAATCTTCCACAGCCCTTCCTGTGTTCTCTGAGTTTATGACCATTCATTTCAAGGAGGGAGGAGGAGAGAAAGGGCTACAATTCAAAATTTTCTGAATCCATATCTGCTCAGGACTACATTGCATTTGGAGGTAATTGATGGCAGTTGTTTTTAAAGACTCAGCAAAAGTTTATATGAGTCAGGCACTTTTATTAAGGTTAAAAGCATGTAGGCAGAATTAAACAGGCAGTGGGGTGTCAAAAGATCTGAAGTATTTCTTGAATATAATTCCTGAGCCTTCATAGTCTGAGAGATGTTAAAGCTGGATTGCCTGTGGCTATAAGAGGAGCCAAGAATAGGAGAGGAAAGCATGGGTGGCAGTCTAAAGAAGGTGAAAATTTGTTACATTGAGGGAAGAGAAGATAATGAAAGCAAGAACTGGAAACTGAGTCATTATCAGTGTGCCTTTAGAAAAAGTAGTATAATGCACAGTGCACTGGTTTTAAGGAACTCTATGTCATTCATTCAAAAATGAAAACCTGGAGATAATTTATTTAGGTACATGATTTGATGATCTAGTTCTCGTCATTGTTTACTCCTTTCAGATTATAAACACACACACACACACACACACACACACACACACACACACATGTTATATAGATGTACTGACCCTGCCTCATCAATATCCCCTCCTCCCACTCATAATGATGACCAGCAGAAGAAGGGGACTTTGACCCTGAGAGTTCTACCTCTACATATACCTATTTCTTAGTTTCACTTTCAGGCCACTCCCTTAATGAACCGCCAGTTCCATTAGATGCTACTGCTTTTAAAAAAAGGATATCAGAAAAATATAAATAGTACTTGTTCTATAGTCAGAGGAACTGGGTTCAAATTGTACTTTTTATACTTCTTATAGGACTTGGGCCAATTGACTGAACATCTCAGTTTCTTCCTGCATGACATGAATGGTGAAATGTGAGTTAGTTTTCTTTTGAGGTTCTTTCTAATTTTAGATCTGTTAACATACATACCCTCTGATTTTATGGCAACTATGAAAAAAACACTGACACTGTCTCTCAGATTTCATATCCTGGTCCCCAGTCCTTTTCCACCTACACTCACTACTTCTACTGTGTTTCCTTCCATTATACAAAAAGTATACTTTCCAGGTCACCTTGCAGTTTCCTTGTTGGCTGGAGTCCTTTTTACTTGCTGATATCCTGAATATCTCCTCTATAATAAAAATCAATGACTTCTGTTATAATGGGCTCTGGCAATGGAACAACACATGCATCTGTCTTTCAGCTCAGTTTTTCATTGTCCCAGGCTTCAGGGAACTGAACTCAAAATTGGAATCTGAGAAACTCACAGTTGAAAAGGGCATTTGCTGAAAGTCAGTCCAACCTAAACCCGACGATGGGGTTGACTATGTATTTCCTCTACAACATACCTGACATGTTGTCATCTAGTCTTTATTTTGAAATGTTGTGTGAGAGAAAACTCACTGTCTCCTGAGGCAGCCCTTTAAACTCAGAGACAGTTCTAAGTATTAAGAAGTTTTCCTTACATGGTACAAATTCTGCTTTTCTGCAACTTTCATCCATTATTCCTACTTCACTTTTCTGAGGGCAAACTGAATAAATCCAGTGTTTCTTTAACATGACCATCCTTCATATATTGGATGACTTATCAGGGTGGTGATAAGTATCTAAAGGACTGAGGAGAAAGAATATTTTTGTTCTCCCAAGAATTATATATTAAAGGTGTAGGAACTATCAGTTTAGAGATCATTTTATAAGGGGTAGAGAAAGAAAAGAAGTAGTAGAAGAAGATAAAGCAGTAGTTAGTGATTCCCTGCACAGGGATACTGAGGCAGTTCTTTATTGACCTGATAACAAAAAACCTTTTTTGAGGTGGGAGAGGGTGGGGGGTCAGGGATATGTATTTAAGACATAATGAAAGACCATAGAAGTACAGATTGTATATATTTTTCTGCATTGTTTCCCACTGAAGGCAAGGGGTGCAGAAGAAAAAATTAAATTTGAAATTTGGAAAGTTAACTAAGAAGGTGGTGTCAGAGAATGAGATTTGGATTTCTGCATCATAATAGGTTGACAGATTCCTGGCCAGAGATGAGATGCATCTAACAAAAGTGGTAAGAATGCATTTGTCAAGTGTCTTACAAATCTAATAATTAAAAAAAAAAAAAACTCAGGCTAGGGAAGGGAAAAAACTCCATCCATCCATCCATCTATCTCTCTATCTCTCTATCCCATATTAAGCACTACAGAAAATACCCACAAAGAAAGATGCTTCGTAGCTGAGACACCCAGAAATTAACAATATGTAAAATCCAAGAAAGAATCTTTTAGTGATACCCATGGTTTTTTATACATACCAATTATATATGCAATCATATATCTGTAATATATTAATATTACATATTAATATTTATTAATATAACATTAATATGTATTATGTATAATATATATTATGCCAATTATATATACATCAATGCCAAGAGTCTATGCTGCAAACAAGAACTAGAGATATTAATTTTATGGGAGCTCATTTTACTCATAGGTATCACTGAGACTTGATAGGACTGTGGTTATAGATAAGTATAAAGTACTCAAAAGAAAGAAGATAAATAAAAAGGTAAGGGTGGAATAGCCTTGTATTATACAAAAGAAACTCCTTTGAAGAAATTCAAGAATTGGAAACATGAGAGAGAGTATTTGAGTGAAGATTAGTAGAAGGAAAATTAGAAGTGGTTTTGTCTGGCACATACATTCAGTATCTCAAATGATCTTGAGATACCAAAGCATTGAGATGACTCTACTAAAATGAAATTGAAAAAGGTATAAAAGCCTTGTTCTTGGGCATAAAAGTGAGCCTTAGATATCTAAGATGCACAGAATATGAATAGGTAGCAGTTGTTCCGAGAAAACCTGGTGCTTTGAGTACAAGCCCGATATGGATAAATCAACCAATCAGCATTTATTAAGAACTTAATATATTTAGGTATTCTAATAAACACTGGGTCAATCGGCATTACAACATGATATCCAAATAAGTTAATAGAGTCTGTGTTACATTAAGAAGAATAGAACTTTCAGGAACAGGAATAGGGGAATCTGTGTTTCTGTCTCTGTCGCTGTCTCTCTCTCTCTCTCTCTCTCTCTCTCTCTCTCTATATATATATATATATATATAATATGCATCTATAGGTATAATATTTAATATATATGTGTATGAGAAACAAGGTGATATAGTTGAATAAATATTAAGACATTGGACTGAAAATTACTAATAACATAATCCAAATTCAGCATTAGATACTTACTAGCTGTGTGATCTTAGGCAAGACATTTAACCTTTTTACCTTAGTTTCCCTGTATACAGAATGAGAGAATTGGACTGGATGGCCTCTAAGATCCCTTCTATTTCTTAATCTATGACAGTGAGTTTGTTTAAAAATTAAAAGTTTGGGACTTCACCTGTAATTGTAATCCAAAGTCAATGAGTATGGTAAAGTTGAGTGCTACTAGATATAAATATTAGGATGATCCATCTGATTGATTTTTTCTAATTTTTTCAGGTTACATGGAAACATTTCATGTAATTGTTATTTTTATCTCCTTTTCCCATCTTCAGATAAATAGAGTATAAGTTAATTAGCTAAATGATTACTTAATATTATTGGAACATGACCAGTTCTTTGATTCAATAAGAAAACTGTTTGATTGACTAAACATGAGCCAGAGAATAGAAAAGAGAACCAATGAACTGAATCTAGTGAACTTTTGGGGCAAATTGGGGCAGGAGAGTGGGACTATTTCCTCCTGGATACATGAGGTTCTTTTGAAATGGAAAGACTCTTAGGCAACTGTGTGATATGGAGGAGAGAGCAGGAGGAATGCACCCAGAAGACTTAGCCAAAAAACCTAGCTCAAACACTTATTAGCTGGATAACTTCAGTCAAATCAATTCTTTCTGGAGTTACATTTTTTAATCTATAAAATGGAGATAATAGTATTTGTACTGCTTCTGAAGAAGGAGAGAGGTTGTTGTTAGTAGGAAAACTGTATGAATATCTTAAAGCAGGAAATAAATATGAATTGTTTTTATAGCCACAGGCGATTTTACTTAAAAGATAATTTTAAGAGAGTGAGTTCTAGTCTGTCTAGAACTAGATAGATTTATTTTATACATACTTCCAATTGTGTGTTTCTGATATAATCTCATCATTTCTCTTTCTGAACTGAAAGTACATTTTCTAAAATTTGTGCAAAAGGAAAGAGAATATATTGAATTTGCATATTCTTTTTCCTTTTGCACAAATTTTAGAAAACGTATTCTTTCACTTCAGAATATGAGAAACCAAGGAATAGAAGGAAAGAAACAAAATGCTTTAAAAGAACTAGGCACTTATGTATGACAGCTAATCAGAAGGCAGAAGATAGTAAAAAAGAATTTTGAAACCTAAAATCTTTGAACACAGGGGCCAAAGTCATCCCAAGACAGGAAGGTGTAGAAAGCTCATTGTCCTTGAGTTGGAACTTATGAGCCAACAAGGTTTAAAAATCACTGAGAGGTGAAAGACCTGGGAGTAAGGGTAATTCTCTCAGACCATTTCTCTCTCTTTCTTTTTTTTTTCATTCTTAAAAAGCTTTTAATTTTCAGAATATAGGCATAGTTTTCAACATTCACCCTTGCAAAACCTTGTGTTCCAAGTTTTTTTTTTCTCCTTCCCTTCCCTACCCCCCTTCCCTTGGAGGGAAAGTAATCCAATGTGTGTTAAATATGTGTAATTCTTCTATACATATTTCCCCACTTATCATACTGCATAAGATAAATCAGATCAAAAAAGAAAGAAAATGGAAAGGAAACAAAAAGCAAGCAAACAACAACAAAAAAGTGAAAATATTGTGTTGTGATCCATACTCAGTTTCCACAGTGCTCTCTCCAGAGGCAGATGGCTCTGTCTCTACTACCAGTCTATTGAAACTGGCCTGAATCACCTTGCTATTGAAAAGAGCCGCTTTCATAAAATTGATCATTGTATAACCTTGTTGTTGCTGTGTACAGTGTTCTCTTGGTTCTACTCACTTCATTTAGCATTAGCTTATGTAAATCTTAGACCTTTTCTTAGAGATATAATTCCCTGTGGAAATGACAGATCCTGTACATTTAATTCCTCAGGATTCAAAGAAGAATAAATTGTAATCATTATGAACATAAGTGATGGTATTGTGCAAAAAATTATATATATATATATATATATATATATACATACACCATATACATACATACATACATATATATATATGTATATACATATATAACCATACATAACTCCATAGATTCCAATGATATCATTGGAACCTATAGAGTTATATATGTATGTATGTATGTGTGTATAAATATATGTATGTATGTGTGTATAAATATATGTATGTATATATATGTATATATATCATTGGAACCTATAGAGTTATGTATGGTTATTTGCTCCTCCATTATATGTCCCTAAAGTTCTGTGCTCTTTTAGTGCTTCTGTTGTTTTTTAATAGTTTTTATTTATTTATTTATTTATTTACTTTTTCCTCTTGATTAAGATAAGACAACACGGTATAGTGGACCACTGAATTCTAATCAGGTCAATTCTTGACTTCGTTATTTTCTATCTTTATAAAATTTGAAGAAACATTTCTCTCTGGAACTCACTTTCTTCATGTGAGAAAGCTCACATGCCTCAAAAGCTATTTACATAAGATTTTCCTCAATCGTTGAAAATGAATTTCTCTGTGATCTGAGTTTATGTGTGATCTTGAGAGAAGAGATTCTGTTTTTCTGGCTTTTAGTTTTGATAGAGAAGGCACTGATTCCAAATTCTTTTCAGGTCCTTTAAGGGGGGGGGGGGGGCGGGAAAGATTCTAGGAAGAAACTGACAAGGCAATCTCTTTTGTGTCCCTATCTCCAGCTTATTCTAGTAGAGGCTTTAGGGAATTTTCACTTGTGTGAGATTTGGGACTCTTCCTTTTTTCTCTTTTGGTTGAGATAAGTTATCTTACTCCCAAAGGGAGGGCTCATTCACTGTGCGTATTGTCTGGTATAGTCTCATGTGTCTACTTTCTCTGATTTCTGTTTGCTATATGTTTGAACAAATGGATTTATTTGTTATTTTTGATGAATATTCATTCTGGAAGTTGTCTCTGGTGGGAATGGAGTCAAGTCTTGGATATACATCTTGGGTCACTTCTTCCCAGTGGGTAGTGATCAGAAATGCAGCTTGAATCTAAAAACATCTTTTCCCCTGACCAATAAAATTTAAGGGAGCAGATACACATATTTCTAACTTTACACCTCCTCTCTTCGAAGAAAACAGAGTGGCTACTTTCTGGCTCTAACATCCTGCTTCTCATTTTGGCAAGAATCAGTCTCCCTTAAAAAATGATGGGCTGAAGAACAACTGGATAAGTATACTGAAGTGATATCTATTCTTACCTTACTATGAGCCACATAGGTTCATGTGAGCTCAAATAACCTTTAACACAACAAAACAGCCCCTCAACAATACATTCCTACATAAAATTAATGGGTTAGAGTAAATATATCATCTCCTAGACTAGACAAGGATCAGAGGTAATTTTTCAAGTTGACCTGGGGATTGAATTCAGACTTTTAACTTTATAACAAAGAATGGCTGGAGGAATTTGAATGTGAAAACTACGTTATTGACTGATTCGCTTTCCTCTACTTAGAGGATTTTCTAAAAATTGTATGAAAATTCACAATGGTGCTACATACGATATGAGTCACTGGATTTGGATTGGAATCTGTTACCCCACTTCAGGACATATGCAACCTCAGAAATGTTCAGAAGAGCCTCTAAATAATTCCTAGCAGTGAATCACTGTATTTTCAATGGATCAGTAAATATCAGAGAGAAGAACTAGTTGGATCCACTCAATCAAGCATTTTTAAACACCATTTTCCAAGCATTGGCTAACGTCTAGAGATTGTGATTTAATCATTGTGAGCTCTCCACCCTGGAGATGACTGTCTTTCTCTCAGTACTTGGAATTTATAAGTTACTGTGGTCTGACAAATTTCATCACCTGGTGGCTACCTTGGTAATGAGCCTTTCTGAACTTAGCTGCATTGGTTCTCAAACAATGAATAAGGCCATCATTGGGTGCTTATTTGAAGACCTTCCAGCTGAATAAATCCTGAAAGAGTTTGTACTTTAATGGAATAGTCTTTGAGAAGCCATACTACAATGAAATATTCAAAGAAGACTTGAACAGGAAAGCCAAGCATAAGCAGTTAATACATATTTATTATATACACTATAGTAGCACACACATAGCTACAAAGCATTTTTTCACAATAACCCTGTGAAATAGGTTATGCACAAATTATTGTCCACAGTTTAGGAATAAGAAAATTGAAATTTAGAGACTACAAGTGATTTGCCCTTAAGTCCCATAGTTAGTGTCAGTGGCAATATTCAAACAAATTCTCTTATTCCCAGTCCAGTAGTAGTTCCCCTTCCCCTTCTCCATCCTATCCCCTTACTGCTGTCCATCAATTTTGGCCCATAGGGAGCTAAAAGAAAGTAAAAGTACAAGGTGCTATCTTGCCATTCTTCAGTTTAGCAAGGGGGGGGGGGGAGAAGCAATATCCACCTGTGTTTGAATTCTGGTTCTGCCATCTACAACCACTGTGATTTTGACCAGAGGATTTTTACTTCTTAAAATCTCTGATTTTTTATTCCTAAAATGAGGGAGGGGCATTTGATTTCCCTTAAGTCTCTTACATATAAAAACCTTTTGATTTATGGCTTCATAGGCAAATTTCCACTTAAGTTAAACAGGAAGGGGCAAGGAAGGGGTCTTGGAGAAAAGGTACAGTGGTAGGAATGCCCATGAGAATATTGAGCTATTATTGATTTGACAAGCCTCCCTATCATGGTATCTGAGTGGGAGAGTATTTAGAAATCACCTATTTAGGCAAGCTCCCTCACTTATTGATGAAGAAACTGGGATCCGAAAGTCATAAAGCTAATGTGGAGACCCACGGCTTGAACCTGGGTTTTCTGTATCCAAGTCTACCATTCCTTTAAATTCTGTTAGACTGATATTGCCAAGTGGTTTGTGAGAGTTGCTGGATAGGAGATATTTGAGGAAATCTGGGGAAATAAGAAAAGGAATGCACAGGAAGATCAACCCAGGTAATCATCACTAATCATTACTGGGGATAGATATTATCAAACATATCTAAAACAATTTGTGTACACCAATAATTCCCTTGGTTTTTATTCTCCATGGTAGAAATTATCGCTTGGATTGCCTTTCTTATAGCCTTTCTTCTGCTCTGTGCACACTCTTTTGGAGGCATTATCAGATTATTCCATCAAGGTTGCTTTGAATCAGAACCAGAAAATTCTTTTATGTGAAAGACTATTTAAAGATGTGATATTCAGGGCAAGCAGTTCATACCAACTCATTTTCTCACTGTCATCTTTCCACAGTCTGAGCAGGAAGAGCTCTGAGAGCCCAGGGACTCCCGAGGAAGCAAATAAGTGTAGGGAAGCAATTTGGCCACTGGGTGACACTGTTGCTCCACAGAGTGACCATCATTTCTTTCATCATTCTCTCTGGAATAGTAAAGAAGCAGAGGGGTTGGGACTTTAAGGTGTTCCATGCAAGAGGATTCTGGAGGTGATTTAATTCTTCTTTTGAGGGGGTCTTTCCAATCAAGTACTGGTTTCCTGTCCATTTTCTTGGGGCTTCAGGAGATGAGTCCATATGTGCTTTTGCTTATATCCCCCAGATCAAGGGGCCAGGGAGAAAGAGTAACTTCATATGTCACACAGGGCTGCACTTATGCCCTTACTTAGAAGATTAGAAGTAAATTGAAGCACATGTAACTTCAAAGGGGTGCAAAAGGACATCTGCATGATTTGAAGCATTAATGAGAAAGTTCTGCTGGTCCATGATTTGAACTGTATGGGAAAGAGGAGATTTGTAAGCTTGTAAGTTGCAAGTATTTGCAATGGAATTATTGTTGTTGTTGTTGTTCTAATGGTCATGTTTCTTCCCCCTCCCTTCCCCCACTTAATTTGTTTCTACTTTGACTTTTGTGACATATTGTTAGTAAATGGAACTTTATTATCCTAATGGGAAGAATTTACAGTCAGATCACACACACACACACACGCACACACACGGCTGGTTTTCGGGGGAGGAAGCAAAGCACAGCTCTTTTGCCTGAGGCTAGTCTCACCAGCCATGACCATCTGTGCAGCTACAAACTAACTACCTACGGCCAGCCAGGATTCTGTGGGCACCAGGCTTGGGACTCACCCACCAACATCCATCCATCTTGGGCTGATCTTTTGTTCCAGAGGCTCTTCCCTCCCACTCCCCCTCCTCCCCCTCCTCCTCCTTCTCCTCCTCCTCCTCCTCCTCCTCCTCCTCACATCCTCATATCAATCATTCCCCTCCTAATGGTGAGTGAGCCCCAATCATTCTCGTTTTTCATGCTCTGTCGGGAGGCCTGAAAGAAATAGAAGGCAGTGGAGGCAGATGCCCTCATGAAAAATGTAAGAAGGAAGAATAAGAGGTTTCTCCTGTCCTCGAGATTCCCCCTCTGGCTTCTCTCCCCACAGGCAGTGTGATGCCCCGGACACTGGAGTCCTGGAGTAAAGGTTTCCTTTTGATTTGGAAGCAAATTCAGCTTCTGGTGGGCTAATATATGGTGCTTGATGTACTTGGCTATATTCTGAGAGGAGGCTAAAAATGCAGTTCAGGCTAAATTGATGAAGTATCAGTTAATCTGAAGCTGACAGCAGAGGGGTCACAGCTGCAGTGAGCTGCTGCAGTCTCAGCTGCAGGGCTCGGGAGAGGTCAAAAATAAAAAACAAAAACAAATCCCAACAATAACAGTAAAAGTAAGCCATGAATTTTCCACAGCTTGGTCCAATTTCACTTGAATGCTACTGATTTCTTTGGCCCCTCTAAATGGCAAAAAAAGTGGGGATGGAGGGGATACATTTCATATTCTTGTATTGTGGCTTTCAGGGATCCCCAAATGCACATCACTCTTTCTCACTCCTTGGGAAGGAGGCAAGATTTGTTGTTCTTAATTGGAACAGGCAGTTGTACCTCCCAATGCAAATTTCCCTTTCTTTAATTGGCACTCTGAGTCGTGTCTGCTCATTGCTACATTTCCTGTGACAGGAAGGGCACCAGAGGTAAATGGCATGCCTGCAGATGCCAGTTCATGTGCTGCTCAGGTGAAACTTTTTGGAGGTGGAATTAACTCCGGGGAAAGCAGTGAGCATCAACCTGTGAGAATTTATGTGTTTATGCTTCTATGCTTTTATGCAGGAGGATCTTGGGATTGCAGAATTGAGAGCAGGCAGGGAACATGGAAGGAGCAATGGAAGTATAAAAAACAAGGACTGGACCTCTGATTTCCTTGGCTGAAGGAATTCCTGGATGAGGAAATTTCCTCTACCAATGCACAGTAGCACCAAAAGCTGACATGTCTTAGCCAAAGATATACAGCCAGAATGTGTCAGAAATAAGGCTTGAAGCCATGTCTTTGTAACTCTGAAGCTGGCTTGCTAACTAACCAGTAACCACTATCCTGCCTCTCAAAATAACAGTAAGAAGAATAGCTGGCTACTATGACTGCGGGTAGCTCTTTAAAATTTGCAAAGCATTTTAAAGACATTATTTCTTTTGATCCTTATTGTAACTTTGTAAGGTAGGGTTATTACTTTACAGATAGCATGTAAAGTACCATGATACCATGAATAGAGTGCCAGAGTGGGAGTTAGGAAGAACAGAGTTTTAATTCTGACTCAGTCACTTATCTGATCTTGGTTAGATGCCTTAACTTCTACTACCTTAATTTTCTCCCTTGTAAAATAAAGAGAATGATAATTATATAGAGTTGTTGTGAGAAGCAAATGAAATATGTAGAGTTTTGCAAATCTTAAAGCAGTATGTAAATGCTAGCAATACTTATTATAGATGAAGAAACTGAGATTCAGAGTGATTAAAAGACATGCCCAGGGTCATCTAGATAATAAATAGAAAAATACTACTTATGAAGTTAGAATATCTGCATCTGAATTATCTTTTTTTAAACAGAAATATACTTCATTTATTTGCCACTCTAGCTCTTAAGTTTTTTATCTACACACCCAGTCATTCAAAATAATGAGACTAATTTTATATATAACTTTTTACTTAATAATGAAGTAAGAGTATAAAATAAGTATAATACTTAATAAGCATATGTATTATACATAATACATGTTATATATTATATATCTATTAGTAAATATATATTATACTTATATATTATAATAATAATATAATACTTAACATACTTAGTAAATTAATCAAAAGTGATAGAATTAATTTAACATATTATTACATATGCAATATAAATAAATATGTATTAAAATTAATAATAAAGTAACTTTCCTAAACCTATGCCTTATATAGTCCAAGGGATCTTTACACAAGAAAAAAAATGAAGGATTAGGAAAAAATTATTAAGGATTTTAATAATTATTTTTACTTAGTACTTTAAGGTTTTCAAAGCAAATATATATATATTATTTATATGCAATATATATACACATGTGTATATATAATATTTTATATATATGGAGAGAGAGAGAGAGAGACAGAGAGAGAGAGAGAGACAGAGACAGAGATAGAGACAGAGGCAGAGACACAGAGAGAGTATCATTTGATCCTCATAACTACCCTGGGAGGTTGACACTATTATTAACCTCATCTTTAGAGTGGGTAGAGATTTAACGACTTCTCCAGGTTTATACAACTAATAATAATCTGGAGCAAGATTTAAGCTCAGCTTTTTTTTTTTTTTTTTTTTCAAATCCAACTCTGGAATTTACTTCATTTCATATTGTCCTCAGCTATAAGGAAACAGAAAGAAGAATGAAAAACAATTCCTGGCTCTCAAGGAGATTATATTCTAATGATGGAGACAACAACACAGGAGAGTAATAGCCTGAAATGGATATATTGGTTCAGAAGTTTAAGTTTACAGGATTAATGAGTGGAACCTTGGGGGAGTAGATTGGCACATTCTATCCAGTGGCATTAGCAATATTGATTTGATTATGGCTCCAGACATTGAAAACAGGAGAAGAGAGTGGGATATAGAAGGTATTTGTGGTAGCTGAAGAGAATATTATGGGACAATAAAGTGAGACCTGGCATGAGTAGCTGGCCTGATATAGTATAGTCTCAGCAGTCAGGTCATTGGGATTCCAGAGTGGTAGTTCTGAAGTTGAAAAGGTTAATTCCTCTAGGGCATGATCCATGAGGTAAAGCAGCAGGGCTTGGCAAGAAGATATAGGAGGAGTAAAAAGAATCAAAATTAGATCAGCTGACTTAATATAGAAGGGGCACTAGAGGATGCTCCTACTACATTGAGGATGAAATAGAGATAACTTGTCCTATTTCTCTTTCAGGTTGCTATAAAGGAGATAGGAAAACTGTAGTAAGAGCAATTAACTTTTTTTTTTTTTTAGGAAAATAATTTTTAACTTTTTTTTTTCTAGGAAAAATTATTTTTATTTTTAAAAAATATTTTCTTAAATTTTATTTTTAATTCTAAATTCCCTCCCTCCCTCCCTTTCCCTCTCTGTTAAGAAAGCAAAAAATGCAATACCTATTATACACATGAAGCCTTGCAAAACACATTTCTATATTAGCCATGTTGTAAAAGAAACAATAGGAAGGAAGAAAAGTAGAAGAAAATATGCTTAAATCTGCACTCTGACTTCATCATTTCTCTCTCTGGGGGTGGATAGAATCTTTTATCATCAGTCGTTTGGAATTGTTGAAGATCATTGTATCGATCAGAGTAGCTAAATCTTTCACAGTTGATTGTCATTACAGTGTTGCTGTTATTACATAGATTGTTCTGTTTTTATTTACTTCATTTTACATCAGCTCATATAAGTATTCCCAGGTTTTTTTTTTAATCATCCCTTTTTTTCATTTCTTACAGTATAGTAGTATTCCATTACAATTTGTTTAACTATTCTCTAATCAATGGGCAACAGCTCAGTTTGGAAAGGGATTTTAATAAAGATCTGGAAAATTTCCAACTACAGTAAATTCATGAATGCAAATTATTTTGCCCCAAGAGTGAGCATATCAACATTTTGATGATGAGAGGTCTATTTATCTGTAGAAATATTATCAATCCTTTTCAGGATACCCTTACTTTATGTGTCTCTAAGTGAGGCAGTCTTATGTAAGGATCCCTTGGACAAGGCAGCATAAGCCACAGGTTTTAGGAAAGTTACTTTAATTACTGGGCTTTAGTTTCCTTATTTAAGGAGATTAGACTACATTATTTCTTAAGGTCATTTTCAGTGCTAAACTTTTAAATCATGAGGTAAATTCGAGCTTTGCCACTGCATAGATAATTGATATTGGACAAATCACTTATTCTAAGTTTCAGCTTCCTTCTCTTAGTGGAGGTGTAGCATAGTGGCTATAATATAGCTGGGGACTTGAATTTGAATTTTTTCTTAGACATTTACTAGCTGTGTGACCCTGGGCAAATTACTTATCAGTTCTGAGCCTCCATTTCCTAAAGTGTAAAGTGGGGCTGAAAAGGCTAGCATCTACCATCTCACAGTGTTGTGAAAATGAAATGAAATAATATATGGTAAGCACTCTACAAAACTTAAAAGGTTACCTGAATGCCAACTATTTATATTCTTAAATAAGTATCATAATATTTCCATGCTTTATCAAAAACTTGCCATGAGGATCAGTTGAGATTGTATATTTTCAGTACTTTGTAATGGTGAAACACACTACATAAATAGAAGTTACTGTCAAAGGCAAAAGCAGCTTCTTTATCTTCAACTTAGCTATTGTTTTAAGCTGTCATGAATTGATAGTCCACATATATTCTTCATTCAGGAAAAAGCCATTATACAGGTATCTATAAAGGATTGTAAATTCTTAATTTTAGAGAATGTTAGACCCAGAATGGATCATACAGCACATGAATCTATGATGAAACTTAGGCCCAAAACAGGGAATTGAATTGCTTGAGATCTAGTCATTTCATTTTGGAAACCATCTTCTTTGTTATTTTTTTTATACTATGACAATTAGTGGTACAGTCTCCTGAGTCCACAATCCAATTTTTTTTCTGATCAATTGATTATTTAAAAGTTACTGCCAATCCTTAGCTTTCCTGGAGGATAACATTCCTAGAATATAACTGAAATGTCAAAAACATAAATGTTGATATGCTGAAATCATGGAAGAATAGGGGACTAAGTTTCCTCTTCCCCATTCTACCAACATCTTTCACTAGAGATTGCTGAAGATACATTTTTCTGCACACAATTTTTATAATTAAACATTAACTTTGATAATATGCACCTTTTCTAACATAATAACCATAAAATAACTCATTAAATGTAGTACACAAAGTAAAATTGGTAACATACAAAACATTTTTTTCACTAGTCATCCCCTAGAATTCTGTGACCTTTTGTGACATCTCAATTAAAAAATGCTTTCAAACAATATTAACTTTTTATGGCACATGAAATATAAAATACTATAAATACTGTATGGCAAATAAAATTCTTAAAATGAAAACTTTATTTAGCCTTACTTTCCACTATAATATAGAGAACACTCTGTATTAGATTGCCATAAACCTCTCTCCCTTAGCTGCCCTCTAAAAATCAAGTGAGAGATTGCTGGTACTTACTCAGTCCAGAAGACCACTACCCCAGGAAGGTCAGTTCCATATGTCCCTATTTCTAACCCTTTTCTAGTGATCCAGAAGTCCTAGGTGCAGTGAGAGTGCTTACTGAGACTTCCCTGACTAGCTGAGCACCCCAGGCCAGGAAGTTGTGTTCCTTTCCTCCTTCACTGGGCACTGAAGAGTTTGGCTATAGCCTGAGCTGGGAAGAGCAGAAAGAGGTAGCCAAGTTTTACTTTTAGCAACTTCCCCATTTTCTCAAAAAATTAAATTCCTTCTAACTCATAGGTAATGGTGTCTCTACTGTACATAGCCATAAATGTGCTGATTGCCATACAAAAGTAAAAATGAAACTACTAATAAAGTCACATGCATATGCATGAAGTCATAGTAAATGTTAAACTTAGATTGCATTTATTATATATCTTCTGTGTTCTAGCATTGGGTACAAGCATAAAAATAAAATATTTCTATCTTATAAAGAGCTTTTACTCTAGCTGGGGGAGATGCAGAGTACATATATGGCTATTTACAAAATAAAGGCAAAGTGATTTGTGTGTTTGTGTATATGTGGGAAACATGAAGCTGGAGGTGGAGATTGGCAAAGGTGATCATGTAGACATTTAAACAGAGCATGGAAGAAGGCTAGGGATTCTAAGAGATGATGGTGGTGAGTGATACATCCCAAGCAAAGGGGAAAGTTGGCAATAAAAAGGTGGAGGCAGAAAACTGAATTTGAAAAACAGTAAGAAGGTCAGTTTTTCCATACTATAATATGTCAGAGGGAGAAGGGTTGAGGCCAGGATTTGAAGGATTTAAAAATGCCAAATAGAGCTATCAAACTAGTCAAAAAACAGTTCCCAGTCTTCCAGTTCCAGAGCAATGAATGATGGAGCAATGTGTTAATCCAATTCCGTATCCCTATGCTCCTCTCAGAAGACTAAGACTGAGACAAGAGATGATTTCCCTTGTAGCTGGCAGAATTTGAGAAACCATAGGCTCTGAGAAAACAATTTACTGTTTATTACTGAAAAGATGTGCTACTTAGATTCTAGTAACTTAATTTATTAACGTTTACACATTTAGACAATGCCCACGGACTTGATGAAGACATCTGGAGTAGTTTTTTCAAAGTTCAGAATGTAACATAGCTCTGGCTTCTTTCCTTGACCAGAGGCAGCTCAGGAGTCACTCCCAACAATTATCTCCAGCACTTGCCACATGGTACAGTAGTTTAATGGACGAGAGTTACACAGAATTTTTCTGAATATGGATATTACGCTAACCTGATCAAGGGGAATGTCTGGTAAGGAGTGTTGGAATTCATTCCTGTCCTTTGTTCTCTAAATTAACTTTTTTTTTCCTTGGCTGCCAATTATTGCAGTTACAAAGTAGAAAAAGTAGAACACAAATTCACTCCCCTGATGGTACAATTCCTTCTGAGCAATGAGGATCCTTTCTTTAATCTTAGTGAAGTCTTTTTTAATAAAGGGGAATGCTATTAAAAGATCCTAAAACATTCTTTAAAAAAAATCTCTCTCTCTCTCTCTCTCTCTCTCTCTCTCTCTCTCTCTCTCACTCTTGCTCTCTGTCTCTGTCTTTGGCTATGTGTTCTATCTCTTTGTTTCTGTCTGTCTTATTGTCTCTCTTTTATATTTTCTGTCACCAGAAGGTATATATTTTTTTTTTTTTTTTTTTGCTGCTGCAGTTGGGGTTAAGTGACTTGCCCAAGGTCACACAGTTAAGAGATATTAAGTGTCTGAAGTCAAATTTGAACTCAGGTCCTCCTGATTTCAGGGCTGGTGCTCTATTTCACTGTGTCATCTAGATGCCCCCTTGTCTTTTTTTTAATTCTCCCCAAATAAAGAAACTAATTATGAGGCCCATTGATAACCAGAAAGCCAAGAAATGAACCTTGTTTATTCAGTCATTTTCAGTTGTATACAACTCTTTTTGACCCCAGTTTAAGTTTACTTAGCAGACACTGCACTGGTTTCCCATTTCCTGATCCAGCTCATTTTGCAGATGAGGAAATTGAGGCAAACAGGGTTGTTACTTGTCCATATCACATAGCTAGTGACTGAGGCCATATTTAAATTCAGAAAGATGGCTCTTCCTGACTTTAAGCCCAACACTAACAACTGAGCCACCTAACTGCCTGAAAAATGAATCTTAGCCCAACCCAATCTTAAAATTTAAAAGCTGAAAATGGCCTTAGAAGTGAGTAAAAAATACCCATTTATTAATAATTGTGGCCTATATATGATGAACATTGGAGGAACAAATATAAAAGAGAAAACAGTTCTACATTAAGTTAACTTAAATTCTAATAAAGGAGACACATTATATACACATACATACATATATGTGCATAAAACATAAACATATATGTAGAATATGGATATCCATGCATGTGGATACATATATTTGAAATATATGTATATACGTATATAGATGTGCATGTACATCTTGTATGTTTTATAGACATATCTGCATACCCTCCCACACACATACGATGTCTAACTCTAATGCCAGATATATATGGCATCTAGATAAATGTAGATAAGGAAGTCATAAGGGTGAAAAATAGAGTCACAAGGCAGTATATTGACATATTTTCTTTCCTTCCTTCATTTCCTACTTCTTTCTTTCTTTTTTTCTTTCTTTCTTTCTTTCTTTCTTTCTTTCTTTCTTTCTTTCTTTCTGTCTTAAAGCTTTTTATTTTCAAAACATGTGCATGGATAATTTGACAATTTGACCCTTGCATAGCCTTGTGTTTCAGATTTTCTCCTCCTTATCCCCACCCCACTCCCCTAGAGATGGCAAACAATTCAATATATGTTAAACATGTTAAAATAATATGTTATAAAGTTGGACATGACTGAAGCATAACAAGATTTTATAGTATCCCTATTAATGTTCATCATATCAGAAATAATCTAAAATAAAAAAATTAAAAATTTGAAAAAAAATATGTTAAATACAATATGTATAAACATATTTATACAATTCTCTTGCTGCACAAGAAAAATCAGATCAAAAAGGAAAGTAAATGAGAAAGAAATCAAAATGCAAGTGAGAAACAACAAAAAGAGTGAAGAATATTATGTTGTGAGCCACATTCAGTTCCCATAGCTCTCTCTCTGGATGTAGACGATGGTCTTCATCTCAAAATCATTGGTATTGACATCAGTCATCTCATTGTTGGAAAGAGCCATGTCCATCAGAATTGATCATCATAAAATCTTCTTGTTGCCCTGTACAATGATCTACTGGTTCTGCTCATTTCACTCAGCATCAGTTCATGTAAGTCTCTCCAGACCTTTCTGAGATCATGCTGCTGGTCATTTCTTATAGAACAATAATATTCCATAAAATTCAGATACCATAACTTATTCAGCCATACTCCAACTGATGGTATCCATTCAGTTTCCAGTTTCTTGCCACTACAAAAAGGGCTGCCATAAACATTTTTGCAGACACATTTTCTTCAAAAGTGATATTGTTGGTTTGATTACATATCTCTGAGCAACATGTAGAAAGAGGATATGGGATAGACATTGGCATCCTTATGGCAAAGACAGAGAAATGGCAAGGATGAAGTCAGTTTATAGCAGAAGAAACTGAGACTTAGAAACAGGAAATTGGCTTGGCTAGCCTTACTAACTTAACCAGCCTTCTTCTCCACTTTAGGGCTGCCTAAAGTGAGAACTCTGTCTTGTTGAAAGTATAAGAGAAGGGCTTTTTTAGTGAAGTAGAAAGAATATTGACTTTGGAGTCACAAGATCTCAGTTTGTATCTGAACTCTGTTCCTTATCAAGTCTGTGACCTTGGGCAGATCACTTAATTTGAGTTCCAAGTTCCTCATTTTATAAATGAGGAAAAAGATTGAAGTAGGTAAAAATCAAGGTTCTTTTCAGCTCTAGTTCTAGGAATAACAAAATCTTTACTCAAAAATTTCTGTAAAACAGGACTTTGATTTATCTAAGTGTATTTATTTCTCAGAGTAATTCATTTTAATGGATGTTTCTACTCACCCTAATTACTTTCATCCAGAAAAGGTTTTTAATAAAGGATTTCCTAATAAGAGGGTTTTCTTTAAGCTTACCTGATTTTATTAGCTATTTGAAAAATGACTTTCTTGAGTATAAACCTATAGCTACCTCTAAGGAACTTCTGGGCTACAAAGATCAGTGAGATAGTGCTTTACAACGTCATTAAAAACATGGAAGGAAACAGACTCTCTATGGGTCAAGGTAATTGGCTTGAAGATGATTTTAGCAGAGGGGTTAGCCTAAACAGCTTAGCGCCCCAGAAGTGACAGACAAAGCCTAATTGGAGCAGGCTTTTCTGAAGTGTGGGCCTTCTTTGTGAAGGGGATAACTGGTCTCTTTTTATGGACCTGAATGTGTCATCATAATTAGTCTCTGTATAGATCCTGAAATTTAAAGAGTAAAGAATAAGTTGTCTGAGGGAGAAAAAAGAAATATTAGGGAGAAGTGTTCACAAATCAAGGTATGCTGGACTCTATAGAACAAATGTAATGTTTTCAGAAAGAAAATCCAAGCTGAAAGGAGTAGATGGTCAGATGTGTAAGCTGGGCTGATAAAAAAGATTTTTGTTATTGTTGCCAGGAACACAGCAGAAACCTTTTTATTATGAGAATTATAGACACAGTCCTTCATCAACAGACAAGGAGTTCTTGTTTTTAAGACAGTGATTTTCTTTAAAAGAAGATGAATGGCTTAAAAATATAGTTTGCATGTGAATCAAGTTTGAAAATACATTAGCCTGTATTAGTGAGTTGTATCTGAACATACCTGTTTCAGGGAAGAAATTGACAACATATGTTCAAGAGTGATAAGAGTTGTGTCTATTTTCTGGTGCTATATGTACATAAATTAAAGAAGAGTCAGGGTATTGACATGTAAATTAGCACCAAAGCAAACAGAGGTGCTTGGCAGGCTCATTTACATGTCAATACCCAGCATGCTTTTCCAGACCAGAGTCATTTGATTGCATTGCTCTTGTCTGAGGCTGGAGAACAAATAAAAACAAATAGGCATACTTGTAGATGTGGTAAATTTTTTGCTTTATATAAATATATATATATATATATATTTCCAACCCAGAATTATGGAAAATTTCCTCCATTTTAAGTCTTTTTCATGTATTTGAAGAGCATGATAGGAATAAATGTAGTTGTTTACATATTTGGACTGGAATGCAAATTAATTAACCAAATAACTTATGACTCATCTAGTAGACAGTCCTAAAATACTACTTTTGAGTGTGTAGAGAAAATAACTGAGCCATTTTGAATGGGTCGATTTGTTAAAATCTGAAACTTCTACTGTCTTGGGCAAATCATTTCCTGCGACTTGAGATACTGTTTGTCCCTCAAAGTCTAACTGCAGTGCAACCTCCCTTCTTTGATTCAGGATCAGATAGTAGTGACCTCTCCCTTATTAGAACTCAAGTCACTTTGTCCTTGTCTTTGTACCACTAAGTACTTAGCATATTCTAATCTGATTTATAGTTGTGTACATGCTTCAGCAGTCAGTTAGACACACTAAGCTCCTTGAGGGTAAGAATCACTGTCTTTTTAATTCTCTTCCCATCTCTGTCATACCTGGAATGGATTATTATATACCTGTAATAATCAAGTAAATATTCATGGAAGAAAGGAGAGAAGGAAAGAACAAAGGAAGGAAGGAAAAAAGGAAGGGAAAGAAGAAGGAAGGAAGGAAGGAAAGAAAGAAAGAAAGAACAAGGGAAGGAAGGAAAAAGGAAGAGAAGAAAGAAGGAAGAAAGGAAGGAAGGAAGGAAGGAAAGAAAGGAAGAAAGAAAGAAAGAAAGAAAGAAAGAAAGAAAGAAAGAAAGAAAGAAAGAAAGAAAGAAAGAAAGAAAGAAAGGAAGAAAGAAAAAGAATGGAAGGAAAGAAGAAGGGATTCATTTATCAGAGAAATTAGAATTCAAAATAGATTCCATTGGGTGGACTTTCCCCTTGAGGTTTATTTTCACTGCTCTTATTGTTACTAGAAAAATAATTCATCTTTCAGCTGTGATGACTTTCAATACTAACTCTAATTTGGTAGAAAGTGACAGGACTGTGTTTCCTCTTTTTATTGGGCAAGTATTCATCGACAAAATAAGAGATTCATTAGATGCATTTATGACGTCAATTATATTGATTTGCTCCATAAATGGAGCATCTTGTCAGCATTTATAAGAGAGCATCAATGCTTGAATCATGAAGACTTCTATGGGGATTGCTACAATTAAAAATGAAATATTACAACATTCCCTGGTTACATTTGGAAGCCTTTTAGTTTCAAAATTCATGAGGGGCTAACCCAAGTTTAAGAGCTTCATTAAAATAGAAAGCAAATTGTGAAAAGAGAAGGAATCCATTCAACACCATTTCCCCTTTACAGGTGAACACATTTCTGAACCTCTCTATAGCTATACTTTGAATTATGCAGGAGCTATCTCCATGAAAAAATGCATGTAAATTGAATTCTGTAAATTGAAACCTTATTTAAATGCAATAAAGGAGATTATTATTTTGAAATACAATGCAGTTATTCCTTTTGCAACTAGAAGGATCATTTTATAATAGAAAAAATCTTCCCGTTAATATTTTGGTTTTGTAAGTATAGAATTTCACATGAAACATTATTTTAAAAAGAGGTATAACTGCATTAGAACATGATAAGAATTAATATCAGTTAGAATCAGAGATCTTACAAGGACCTTTTAGTTCAGAGTGTTCAAAAATCTCATTTTTACAGATAAGGAAATTTAAATGATGGAAGTAAAATGGTCTGTCTATAGTTATTTTAAAATTTTTACCATTTTATTTTTCCCCAGTTATATGTAAAAACAAATTTTTTTACCTTCTTAAAATTTTTTTTTGAGTTTAGAATTATTTCTCTCCCTTCTCTCCCTCCACCATTGAGAAGGAAAGTAACATTCTGCCTACAATCATATAGAAGACTTACCTGCTTAGTTTCTAAGCCTGACATTCCATCTTGTCCTTCCCCCACCTTTGCACACTGTCCCAATGTCTGGAAGGCACTCTCTCTTTACCTCTCCCTCTCTGAATTCCTAATTTCCCTTCAAGACTAAACTCAAAAGACCCCTGCCTTTGATCCCCATCCCACCACATTATAACACCTCCTTCCCACCCATAATGCTTTATATCCATTTTGTATCTGTTTTAATTTACTTATGTGTGTGCCCTTTGTTACTCCCCCTACACGTTCCTTAGTAGAATGTAAGCTTATTAATGTCAGGGATCTATCAGTCCTTGGCACGTGGTTAGCCCTAAAATGCATGTTGTCTTGCCTTCCTAATAACAGTACATAGGACAATGCCTGTCTAGCACACAACAGGCATTGAAACAGTGCTTTTTTAATGAATAAATTACTGACAGGACTAGGGCTAGAACTTCAGTGTCTTGATTTCCAGTTCAGTATTTTTTCTACTTCTCTAGAGATTTTCTATTGAAAAGCAATATTCATGTTGGAGCTAAAAAATGCTGTGAACATTTATAGCATGCTTGTCAACACATGGCTCTGCTAATGATCTCTACTCTAACCCTCAGAGACTTCTATAACATCATGTAGCAATGCAATCAGCAAAATTCCATAGGTCCTGTTCAGTGATTCCCTCTAGTTATTTCAGTCTATTGATGGTTTTCACTAAGACCTTCTGACATCCATAGACTTGATTAAGCTCACTCAATTCTCTACATTCCATTCACCACTTTTAATTTTGCTATTGTTGAGCTCTTTCAGTTGTGTCTGACTCACTGTGACTCCATTTGGCATTTTCCTGGCATTTCCTTCTCTAGTTCATTATATAGAATTGAATCAAACAGTTAAGTGACTTACTATTGTGTGACTTACACAATAGTAAATATTTGAGGCTGGATTTGAACTTAGGTTTCTTGACTATACGACTAGTGCTATACCTACTGTTGCCACCCTGCTGCCCTCCACTAATAATTGTTCAATTGAAATCATTAAGCATTTTATTAAGGATTTCCCACGTGCAAGATGAGGTGTTAGTTTTTGGCAATTTAAGGGCAAAGATTGAAATAGCTCTGCCTTCAAAAAATTCTTTTGACTTCCATTGGAAATGGTTTTTGTTAACTTTATCAAGATTACATTCAATAATAATGATATTTGCATAGCTTCTAAGAGTGCTTGTGAAATAGGTCATTCAAATATTATTTCAATTATACAGATTAGAAAATTGATACTCAAAGAAGCTGTGATTTTTCCAATATCATAGGTCTAGCAGGTAGTGATAGTATCAAAACTTTGACTCAATTTTGACTGCAAATACAGTGCTTTCCTTTGTACAAATTCCTGAAAATTTTTCTGTTATTAACTATGAAGAAGTAGTAAATAGAACATAATTTGGAACAATGAATGATAGGTGACCTTGGATTCAGGAAGATTTAAGTACAAGTCCTGTCTCTAACACATTGCAGTTATGAGACTACGGACAAATCTTTTATGTATTGAGGTAGTACAGTACCTCTGACTTTGTCTTAGAGTCAGAAAGGACTTTGAAGTATTAAGATACTTATTAGTTTGACTATGGGTAAGTCACTCAAATGTAGCCTACTTCAGTTTTGTCATCTGTAAAATGGGAATAATAATAGTAGCAACTTAATTTCAAGATTTTTGTGAGGATTAAACAATAATAGTAATAAAGATAATGATGATAAATATAGTACTTACTGTGTATCAAATACTGCTAACTCTGGGAATTAGTTTCTAAGTACTAAGTATTGGTAGAAGATTATAGGTAGTAAACTAGAGTCTAGATTTGAACACACTTGTAATTGGGGATTCTTGGAAAGAAAATTTTAAAAAATAAAAGAGAATGGTTTCATAGAACATCCAGGGAGCAGAGAATCTTTCAAGGTAAGGATGGATTCATTGAATATGGGCCCATCAGTAACCAAAATAGGAGAATTGTTTGAGGAAGAAATTCAGAGCCAGAGCAAACATATGTCCTCACTAATTGATGGAGGGATATTATCCATATCCATAAGTGACCCAATTAGAATCAGAAGATAATGGATTTTGAGAGATTCATCCTTTAAGTGCTACAAAGCAGTCCTTTTTATAGTTGCAAGGAACTGGAAATTGAGTGAATACTCATCATCTGGGGAATGGCTGAATAAATGATCTTTATGAATGTAATTGAATATTATTATTCTATAAGAAACAATGAGTAGGCTAATTTTAGAAAAGCCTGGGAAGACTTATATGAATGCATGTTGAGTAGTAAACAATAACAAGTTATGTGATGATCAACTGTGTTGGATTTAGCTTTTCAACAATGAGATGATTCAAAGAAATCCCAATAGACTTGTGATGGAAAGGATCACCTACATCCAGAGAAAGAATTATGGAGACTGAATGTGGATCAAAGCACAATATTTTCATCTTTTATTGTTGTTGTTTGTTTGCTTATTTTTTTCTTTCTTGTGTTTTTTTTTTCTTTTGATCAAATTTTTCTTGAGGATCATGATGAATATGGACATATGTTTAAGAAGAATTGAGCATATTTAACTATATTGGATTGCTTGTTGTCTTGGGGAGGAGAGTTCTGGAAGGGAGAGAGAAAAATTTGGATCACAAGTTTTTGCAAAGGTAAATGTTAAAAAGTAATTTTGAATGAATTTGGAAAAATAAAATACTAATTAAGTGCTAAAAAGAAAACTCCTGCTTAGGAATGGTTTTGGAGGGCTCTTTCAAATCTGAGACTCTATGATTTTGATTTAGGGGATTAAAAGTCAGTTTAACTATTACATTCAAAGCTGCCTTTGCTCCAGAGGTGACCAACTGATCTCCCTGACAGATTTCAATGTTCATTTCTCATCTATCATCCAGGACACACCACAAGCATTTAACCTAACACACTACCTATTCTTGCTTGACATTTCCTCCCTACTTTAGCTTGCATGTAACGCTCTTCTCCTACTTCTTTGTTTATCCAATCTTATCTTGTCTTCTTTACTATTGAAATGGGGGATTGATCAGAAGTACCTTTGTTCAATTTCATTCCTTTTCTTTCTTTCTCCATCAACTTGCTGAAATTTCAGGATCCCTCCTCTTTTTCTTGTAGAGCTGTTTCCAATGTTGCCAGATATTTCCTCTAACCACTTATTGAGATGACACAAGAAACTCCTTTGATTGGTTCCCATTGACTAGGGAATTCCTTAATGAGTGGTGACTAAGAGTCAAGAGGAATGGATCTTTATTGGAGGAACTGCTCTTTCTATACTCTGTAGGATTGAGCTGTCAAATGCCCCACCTCCCCCATACACCTTTTTTCCCCCTTTTCCTATGGGAAAGCATAGCAAAATAAATGGAGAGGAGGTTGCCATCCTTCTTCCCCATTCCTAGCCTATCCCATGGAATATAGCAATGACAACTTGAATAAGTATGTGGAGATTTTGAATTATCCTTAAATTTGAGACTAAAATTCTGATAAGATTTCTATTTTCTGTTTCCTTTTACAGGCACAAGTCAACAAATAGTTACCCTGAAAAATTTATGTGTGCAAATTTGGGGGTCATTTCTTGCAAAACCTTGAGTTTGAGAGTTCCTGGCTTGCTTCTTGGAGGGAGAAGAATTCTTTAGCACTACTTGGCTTAGGGGAGAAGAGGACTGTCTACTAATGGATCTTAAAGCATCAAAAAGTTAAAGGACTAAGGTCATTACACGGCTTCACATTAGAACCAGAGTTTGTCAATTATCCATGATATTTGCTGCGAGTTTTTCAGATAATTCAAGTTCAAGGTGAATGAGTAGTATCTGATTAGCATCCCTACAAGGAGTTTTCACCTTCCATGGCAATATAATGTGTGTAATGAATGGGCACTTTGAATGTTTTATGTTTCCTTTGTCTTTCAGTTCATTGCCTCTTAAGCATTTTTCTGTGGTAGGTGAAATGAAAAATTTGTACCTTATCCAAACTATAGGATCAAGATTTGAAGCTAGAAGGGATACTCCCTCATTTTGCAGATGAGCAAACTGAAGCACAGAGAGGTTAGCACAGTGTAGGGACATAGTAGGCACTTCATAAATGTTTTTAGACTTGTTCAGTTATTTTCAATAGTGTCTATCTCTTCTTGATGCCATTTGGAATTTTCTTGGCAGAGATACTAGAGTAGTTTGCCATTTCCATTTCCAGTTCATTTTACAGATAAGGAAACTGAAGCCAATAGCATTAAGTGGTCCAGGGTTACATAGTTAGTAAGTGTTTAAGACCAGATTTGAATTCAGGAAAATTAATCTTAATGACTTTAGGCCTAGAGACTCTAGTTATCTACTATACCACTTAGTTTCTTTCTGCTTATTGATTATTAACTCTCATTTACTATTGACTTGCCCAGGATTATCACTGAGTAAATCACTGAGAGAGTATTCAAACTCAAGTCTTCACTTCAAATTCTGTGTCATGCTGCTCCCTGTGCTGTACAGTGAGTAACTTTGCAGAAGCAGATCTTGTTACCTACAAATAGGAAAACCTTAGATATGAGTTCCTTATAAAGCAATCCTGGGTTGAGCGTATCAGTGGCTTAAGCTTCTTCTTCCATTACCCGTGGCTATTTCTCAAAGATTTGTTTTGTTACATTTGTCATTTTCTTGTGAGCTTTTTGAAAGCAAGGGCTCTATTTTGCCTCTTCATATTCCCATTGCTTAACACAGTGCCTGGTATGTACCAGATGCTTAATAAATGTTTATTGATTGATTGGCTAAGCTTACTTAGATATTCCAACGTCGATACAAACTCCAGAGTAACTCCAACTGAACTTCTCACCTTTAAGGGCTCTCAGACTTGTACGGCTGGATTGTTCCATGTGTAAGAGGAAAAGGATTAAACAAACAAAAACATGTAGACATGGAATGAATGAATAATAAATTTTCATTTTTTCCCCATGTGTAACCAAAAGGATAGAAACATGTAATCCTGGAAAATATATGAATAAACATGATATGGGCAGCTAGGTGGGGCAGTAGATTGAGTGTAGGCCCTGGAGGCAGTAGAATCTGAGTTCAAATTTGGCCTCAGACACTTAATTAACTTTGTGACACTGTTTGCCTCAGTTCCTCATCTGTAAAATGAGTTGGAGAAGGAAATGACAAACCACTTCATTATTTCTGCCAAGAATACCCCAAATGGACTCAAAAAGTCAGACAAAACTAATGAACAAATTAAGAAAAAAATGACATTTATATGATTTGTAAAATACAAACTTTCAATCATTTCCTTCTTCTAATTAGGGATTAGAAACAAAGCAGTTCTTCAATGTGTGTATACATTATAAGTAATTATATATGTATATATATATATATATACACACATATACACATAAATATATACATATATAGACACATACATATATATATATATCTAAATATATCTAGAGTATATACACATATATACATATTTGTATGTGCACACACACATGTACACCCTCATATACATATCTATCTATCTATCCACCTATCTATTTCTTCTCTCTCTCTTTCCATCTATCTATCTATCTATCTATCTATCTATCTATTTATTTTAATGAGAAAGTGGAGGCTGAAATTCAGGGTAAAATCCTGATCTTTATCCTAGTAAAGAGAGAGAATATGATACAGTAGAAAGAGGACTGGTTTTGGAGTTAGCGGAACGAGGTTGGAATTTCACTTCTTGCCACTTAACTACCAGAATATTTGGATAAGACAATTAACCTCCCAACCTCAGTTTACTCATTTTTAAAATATATATATATATATATATATATATATATATATATATATATATATATATATATTAAAAGAAAGGGATTTCAGTTCTAAATTTATGGTGCTCTGATCTTTTATTCCTTCCTTCTCTAAGGAAAAACCAAAATGGGTAAAGGATTATTTGTATGAGATAGGAGCTGATTTGTGAGTTCAGTAATACAGGGACGATACTTATCAAAGATACCATTATCATTATTATTATTTTAAATTTGCGAGTTCATTGTTATAAGGAACTCTGAATAAGGAAATCCCCTCTTCTAAAGCTGGTCAGTATTTGCTTCCAGTTCTAAAATCCTATGATCTTTCTGACACAAATGCAAACCTATAAATAGTAGCCAAGGGGGAAATTAGCCAGCGCCACTTTATAGAGCATGTAGAGAAGCTGGGTTTTGGATGACCTCCTTCTCTATGAAGCACTGGTGTGGTCACATCTGGAATGCTCTGTTCAAGGCACCTCAGCACCAAAAAAAGCTGTTGACAGATTGGAGCCTGGAGAAGAACAAATGAAGGGACTGGAGAGATTGATTTATGAGGTAAGATTAAAGCTGCTAAATGCATACAGCTTGCTTAGAGGACCTCAAAGAAGGGGCATGATAATATGCTGGAAAGATTTTTTGAAAATGTATAGCATTAGGACAGAGACAAATTATGTTTCCTTGTGCAAGGGGGTATAATTAGAAGAAGAGCATGAATAGAAAGTTCAGAAGGATGAGTATTGCAGTTCAGGGCAGCGGAAAGGGCATTGGCTCAACTATCTGGAGACCTGGAGTAGAATCATAATTTCCTTTCCAACTAGCTATGTTCCTTTGGTTAAGTCATTTCTTCTCTCTGAACCTCAGTTTCAATGATTGCACAAGTATAACCTACATCAGATTGCATGACATTTCAAAAAAGGGTGCAGGGAAGAAGGAAGGACAGAATTAGGAACTCAAAACTTAATAAATGAATATGAACCCCAGTTTTCTTACCTGTAAAATAAAGTCTTCATATAAGATAAGTATTTCAGGGTCCAATAACTTGTTTAAAAATATATTTTGATAACTATATTTCAACATAATGTTTCTTTAGAATTTTATTTAATTTAATTTAAAACATTTATTCTGAGAAGGAGGCTATCAGCTTCACCAGATTGTCAAAGGTGTTCATGACATAAAAAAGGTTAAGAGCTCCTGGCCTAGTTGATCTTTAAGATTTCCCAGGGCTTTGCTGGATACAGCCAATTGTTTAATTTTCACTTTGAATATTCATACCTCAGAACCAGTAAATACTATAAGGCAGAACATGATTTATTGTTTTGCTGATTGTCCAGACTTAAGAAAGTGATAGAGAAAAATGTAATAATGCAGATTAAACTCAAATGTGTTATATATTTGTTTCATCTATATATGTATATACATACATATATATGTATATGCAATATATAAATATATGTATATATTCAAAGTAATATGTTCAAAGAATATACATGTACACATGAATACATATATTTATCCATAGATGTGTATATTTGTGCATGTGCGTATATATAAAAATATACATATATTAAGTATATATACATATTTATATCTTTATATATATATATCTATATATAGAGAGAGACAGAGATGATGATGATAGAAATGTATTGATAGTGATCAGTCAATTGATATTCTCTTTACTAGATAAATCTTCTTCATCTTCCAAAAGCCTGAACATCCCAGTTCTGTGAAAGCTTATTTCATGATAGAGTGGAGTAATTTGTTTTACAGATAAGGAAACTGAGTCTAAAGAACTAAAGTGAGTTGACCAGAGGCCATATAACTAGATTTAGTAGGAAACCTCACATTTCAAAGCAGGACTAGAGGTATTTAGACCAGAGACTTTTCTAGGTTCCCTTTTCTCAGTATAGGGTGGCATAAGATTTGAAAGTAGGTGAGAAACAGGACCCCTCTTTTCCATTCATTCTGGTCACAAGTTAATCAGTGGTAAGGCTAAGAGTCCACTCTTAGCCTTACCACTGATTAACTTGTGACCAGAATGAATGAAGTTATTTTTCCTTATGGAGTCTCAGTTTTGCCATCTGTTAAATGAGGGAGTTGGGCTGGTGAGGTCCTTCCCAGCTTTGATACTCTGTGATTTCATTCTAAATCTGAACTTTTGTATCTGCTATTGTTTGTGTCACCACAATCAGAACTTGTTCTGGATTAACTTCATGTGTGATCTTGGGCAAGTTGCCTTTTCCTTCTAGGTTTATTTCCACCTCCACAAAATGAGAGAGTTTTCCTGGTGACCTCTAGGATTCCTTTTAGCTCTCATATTGTCTACTACTTTCTGCTTTGGTGTTTCCAAAACTCATTTTATTCTTCAGTGAAATTACTGGGTTGGACAGAGAATATGTGTCTTAGTTTCTTGATATACAAAAAGAAGGTGGTCAGACTCTAAGGTTTCTTCCATTTCTAAATCCTATAATTTACTTCTGTAATAAAAGAGGCTACCTATTCCAAAAATAGGAAATTCCTAACTTAAAAATGAGTTCTGTTCTATGTACAAATCAGTTTTATGTAAGTTGAAAGCAATTTTCTCATAGATAACACTGTTATACATAGGATCATAAGAATTTGAGCTTTTGTAATTACCTTATTTTATAAGATAGATTATGGACTTTTACAAGGTCAATAAATCAAAGAAGAATAACAATAAAGTTGAGTGATATATTAATCTCTAAATCTATATATTCACTAATAGAGTATATATATACATGTATAATATCATGAAATTATATACACATATAGGTTATACATGCAGATGCATGTTTATACATTTATATATGTAAATATGTATTTATAATATGTATATATAATTTTATATTCACACATATTTATATCCTACCTACCAGAGAGGCCAAGCCTTTCTTTTCATGGGTGAGAAAATTGAAACATACAGATGAAGTGGTTTGCTCAAGGTTAAATTAATTGTAAATAAAAAAACTGGGTTTTAAATTCAAGTTTTATGCCTATAAATCTAGTAGTCTTTGAGGGTCTGTTGTTTGAGATGGATATGGAATATTAGAAAAAGTAATAAAGAACTTGAAGGAATCCACAGGAATCATCCCATGTACTCTTCTTATTAACAGGAAAGGAAAGAGAGACCTAGATAGTGACAGTAACTTGGCCATGTTTATATGTCTAGGAATTGTCAGAATTATAAGTGGAACCAAAGTTCTCTTGTTCTGGATTCATTGTCATTTTAATGGCAGCATCCTATATCTCCATAGCTCTCTATTGGCTTTGCCTATATTGACATAATCTTAGGTGGGGCAGATTTTTTTCCCCTTAATAAAACATTAATTTTATTGATTTAAAAATCACACACACACACACACACACACACACACACACACACTACCAAGGATGTAAAATAAGTTTTTTCAGCTTTGGAAGTTTAATTTTCACCAGATTTTTTTCTTTTTTTCTTTGTTAGAATCCCTTCCCCAGATATCCCCCTTTTATTAGTACATATTCCATAATGAAAAGAAAATGTCATATGCTCATGATAACTGGAGTCTGTCTGCATATTTTATTTTGGCCCCCTGGCCCCTTTGTTTAGATTGAAGGGGTTTCTAATAAGTAATGTTTGACAGGAATGTTTGGAAGGATAAATCCAGCTTATTGCCTCTATTAAAGTGCTCTATGTATTGTTACCCCTTCTTATATGTAAAACAGTTCAGGCACTTTTCTTGAGTGAGATGAAATTTCCAGAGGAAGAATAATGAAGATGTCTTTGTTCAGCTGCCTCTGGGAGATCACAGAATTTTAGATATGAAAAGGGAGCTGAGAGACAATTCCAGCCTGTTCCTAGATAGGAATCCTTACCATGACAACCTGACAAGGGGTTCTCCAGCCTCCATTTGAAAAGCTTTAATAATGGAGAAATTTTTTACTTTCAGAGACAAGTCCATTCCACCTTTGGACAATTATGATAGGAAGTTTTCCTTACAGAGTCAGGAACTGTCTCTGTGACTTTTACCCACCACCTTAGTTCTTTTCCATTGGCTCAAAAAGTCAGTCAGTCAACAAGCATAATAAAATAACAAAAATACTTACTATGTGCCAGAACTTGAGTTAGGAAAAGAAGATATAAAAAAGCTCTAAAGAGTCTTTACCTTCAGGACATTCATATTCTAATATAGGAGACAATATGCAAACTATCACGTACATAGAAGGACAAATGAGAGGTAATTTCAGAGCAACTCAAATCCATCTTCTTTCTGACAGGCCTTATGACAGTTAACATGTCCTAACTAAGTCTTTTGCCACTTTTTTTCTCAGCTAAACACCTCCAGCTTCATTAATCACTCTTCATACAGAACGACCTCTATCACCATTTTAATCATTTCACTATCTTGGTCACTCTAAGGTTTTCTCTCCATTCTGATCCTCTACCTTTGGGTCCTCTCCTCACTCCCATCCACCAGATTATTGATATTCTTTTATAAAAATGGCACTTGTCAATTAAACAATCAACAAATATTTATTAAGTTGCTTTTATGTGCCAGGCACTGTGCTATCTGCCTAGAACTGAATAAAATATTCTTGATGAGGTCTCTCTGGGCAAAGGATAACAGGAATAAAACCTTCCTTGTTTTGGTCCCTAAGCTTCCCTCTCCCCCCAAAAAATGTCTGTTCCTATCTAAAAAACAACTTAGAGTGAAAGGGGAGACAAAGTAATGATAGCCCTGTCTCTATGAGCATGCACAGTATAGTCTATCTGATTCATCCCAATGCATGGTCTGCTGAACACGTGCAGAGAATCTAGTAGCACAATGGACAGAGTGCTAGACCTAGAGTCAGGAAGCTCTCAGTTTAAATCCAGTCTCAGACATTTACTAGCTATGTGAACCTGAGCAAAACACTTAAGTCTGTTTGCCTCAGTTTTCTTATCTGTAAAATGAGCTAAAAAAGGAAATGACAAATTATGCCAGGATCTGCCAAGAAAATCTCAAATGGGGTAACAAAAAATCAGACACGACTGCAACATCAGAATAATAAAGACTATGAATGCTATGTTGGTTTCCTGTCTGCTTACTGTATGTCAGAGAAGGCTAATTGGCGCCTGTGTCCAGTGTCCAGTGACTCTACTTTTTCCTATTTCCTTCCTGGATGAGGGAAAGATGAGCTTATTCTGGGACTTAGATTTTAGAAAGTGAGTGTGAGTTGGAATAAGGATACCCAGAGGAAAAGAGCTTCATTAATGTTGAACATCTCTGTCTTCTTGAAAAGGAAAAAGGAAGGAAAACACCCAAGCAACAATAGCTGGGTGTCAGGATGTTTTTGTGATCTCAAAATCAGGTTTGTAAGTCAAAATCCACAAAGAGAATGCCATGGGTTGATGGGGTAATGTTCCTGAAGTTTTAAATGCCGCATTACTCTTGCATCTGTGTGGTTGCCAGAGATGATCCCATGCATGACACCTATTTCCTTTTTGAAAAAGAATTCAATATATCTCAAGCTTTCAAGTGAAGAATGCAAAAATGGGCCATATATCAAGGTGAAAGGTTTCTGTCAACTAAAGACACTTCCATTTTTATTGTAATCCTAGGTCTTTTTTTTTTCCCCAGTAAACTTTTTTCTGTCACAACCTGCTGCATGAATGTATTTATAGTTCAGTTGCATTTAACTATGTTAATTTGTACTGATATGTGACAGATTTATGAGATCATAGATTCCTCATGTCACTGCTGTATTATTTATATTTCTATAAATTAAGTCCATTATTATCAAAGATGGCTTCTGACAATAGAATACTGTGGTTGGAAATGGCATTTAATATTTGCTAGAATCTGATGGATACTCTGAGGATCACATCATGATGCAAAGGAAGGATTCAGTGTCTTTGCAGGAAAAAGTCTGCCTTGAATAATAATAATAATAATAAAAGAGTTGCTAATGAAATACTCAAATTCCAGGACTATTTGTAGACCTTGGTTTTTAATCTTCCAAAATAATAGCATTGGCAATAAATAGATGAGAGATGTAATACATGACTGATGACATGGACAAACCTGGCTTAGAACTGCTCCCACTGCATGCAATTAGCCCCTGAAACAGATTCATATCATGCATTTTAAATCTTCTTTTTATCTCTGCAGTAGAGTGCGGATGGCCTCCAACACCTGATTTTCAGCAAGTGTTTTATGATAGATGCAATCCATCAGAAATTTTTTATCTCTGGAATCAGGAAAGCATTTAGAACTAACAGGTGACTTTATTCATTCAATGAAAGCAGTAAGCTTTTAACAAACATCTACTGAGTAACTACAATGTGCAAATCCCCATGCTAGACACTCATGTTTCCTTTGCTTCCTCTGTTTTCTTTATTACTGTAGTCAAGTCTCCAAGGTAGGATATCAAATAGTCTATTTGGGGCTCTAATAATTAGATTGGGAGTTGGGGAGAATAACGTGTAGTACAGTGGAAAGAATACTGGCTTTAGAAAAGGTCCCTAGAAAACCTGGGTTCAAAGCTTTGTTTTAGTTTCCTCATTTTTATACTGAGAGGAATATGAACTAAATGGCCTCTGAAGTTACTTCTAACTCCAAATCTATCCTTATGACCTGAGGATAATCTTTTATTTCCTGTATCCTAATGGGATTGTCTTTCATTTTTGAAGAGGACCAATGGCATCTCAGGGTGATGTACTGATTTGTGTGTGAATTGGATTTAAGTAAGACAGAACTGCACAAAGTTGTCAGCCTTATTTTCTTTGTAAAGTCAACAAAGAATAGGAGGCAAGACATGAGTTATGATGACTGATGATGGTCCAGGATGCAGGTGATGATCTTGGCACCTGCTTTGGCTGTTTTCATGGCCATTGAAACAAATTTTCTCATCTGCCCATTCTTCCAGGGAAAAGTTTTCACAAGATAACTCAAGAACAGGTGATAAACCCTGAGAATGCAAAGAAAGACAAAAACATAACCTCTGTCCTCAAGAAGCTGAGGAGAGATAACATACAAAAACAATGAATGGAAAGGATATATACAATATAAATGAGAGGTAATCTCAGAAGGAATTCCCTAGTAGAAGAGGAGGCTGGACAAGACCTCTTGTAAAAGCTGGGATTTTAGTTGATTTTTGAAGGAAGTCAAGAGGCAGAGGAGAGGAAAAAGACCATTCTACACATGACTGACAGCCAGAGAAAAGGAATAGAATCTGGAATTAGAGTATTGTGTTGGAGGGATAGTCAGAAACAGTTTCACTAGATTATAAAATATATGGAAAGGGGCAAATTATTTAAAAAAAAGACTTAAAAGATAAGAAGGGGACAGGTAGAGGAGGACTTAAAAAAGCCAGTCAGAGGATTTTATATTTAAACTACAGATAACAGGGAGTCACTAGAGTTTATTGAATGGGGAAAGTGGTGACATGATCAGACCTAGGCTTTAGAAAAGTCACTTTAGCAGCTGAGTGAAGGGCACACTTCAATGGGGAGACATTTGCCGAAGAGAAAACAATCAGAGTGCTATTACAGAGCTTGCGTGTGAGGTGATAAGGGCCACCCCAGTCTAAAGCTGTGTGAATGAAGAAAAGGGAATGTAGATAAAAGATTCTATGAATATAGAAGAACCAGACTTGGCAAAGGATTGGATATGTGAATGATGACACTGAGATCAAGAACCTTGGTCACTGGAAGAGAACCCATTGATAGACATGGGAACCTTGGGAAGAAGAGAAGGATTGGGGGATAATGAATTAGTTTTTGGATATGTTGAGTTGAGATGTGTATGAAACCCATTTTGAGATGGACAATAAGTAGTAGATGATATGAGTCTAGAGATCAGGAGAGAGGTTAGGTAAGTTCATGTCACACAGTTGGAGGTATCTGAGCCTAGATTTGAACACAAGTCCTTATGACTCCAGGTCTAGTGTTCTATTATACTGATAAATAATGATTTGGAATACCTTTTCATATGGGTAGAAATAGTTTCAATTTCATCATATGAAAATTGTTCATATCCTTTGACCATTTATCAATTGGAGAATGGCTTGATTTTTTATGAATTAGAGTCAAATCTCTATATATTTTGGAAATGAAGCCTTTATCAAAACCTTTAACTATAAAGATGTTTTCCCAGTTTACTTTCCTTCTAATCTTGTCTGCATTAGTTTTGTTTGTAAAAAACTTTTTAACCTGATATAATCAAAATTTTCTATTTTGTGATCAATAATGATCTCTAGTTCATCTTTGGTCACAAATTTCTTCCTCCTCCACAATTCTGAGAGGTAAACTATCCTATGTTCCTCTAATTTATTTATAATCTCGTTCTTTATGCCTGGATCATGAACCCATTTTGATCTTATCTTGGTGTACAGTGTTAAGTGTTATCCCCAACCTTAAAAAAACAAAAACAAAAACAACTCTTACTAGACTCTACAGTCTTTTCAATATTCATCTATATTTATCTTAAAACTCCTTGGAAATCTGTCTGATTGAAAGACTGACATGTTCTCTGTGGGGCTCATATTAATCAACCAATAAATAATGGTTTAGTGCCTGCTTTGTGCCAGGTACCATGACAAGCATTGGAAATACACAAAAGGGCAAAAAACAGGACCTCTGTCAAGGGACTTAATGGGAAGACAACATGTTAACAGATATATACAAAGCAAGCAGCATATGGAATTAAGAAAAAAAAATAATGGCAGAGGGAAGCCACTAAAATTAAGAGGGATTGGGTAGGGCATCCTATGAAAGTGGTATTTTAAGTGGGACTTTAAGAAAGACAGGGAGATCAGTACTCAAAGCAGAAGAGGGAGAGTTTTCTAAGCATGGGGATGGTAGGGGTAGTAACCAGAGGCAATATACAGAGCTGAGAAATGGAGAGTTCCTGAAACCTCAAGGAAGCTAGTATCATTGGATCAAAGAGTTTGTTTGAGAGATAAGGGTCTAAGAAGACTGGAAAAACAGGAGTTAGGCTTTGAATATCAAACATATTTGTATATATTTGTTCCTGGAGGTAACAGGAAGTCACGGGGGTTTATTGAGTGGGAGCCTGTGAGCTAAGATAGACAGACCTACAATTTAGGAAAATCACTTCAGGAGAAGGGATTAGGAATGGGGAGAGATTTGAGGTAGGCATGTCTTACCAGCAGACTCTTAACAATAATCAAGGTGATGATGGCTTGCACTAGAGTGATGACAGTGTCAGAGGAGAGGAAAGGAAATATATTTGAGATGTTGCAAAAATGAAATCATCAGACCTTAGCAACAGTTTTTTAATATATATATATATATATATATATATATATATATATATATATATATAATGTGCTTTCTTGAAATGGAAATTGTTGCATATTTTGGTTTTTTCTTTTCTTTCTTTCTTTTTTTCTTTTTTGCCCAAGGTCACACAGCTGGGAAGTGTTAAGTGTCTGAGACCAGATTTGAACTCACATCCTCCTGACTTCAGGGCCGGTGTTCTATCCACTGTGCCACCTAGCTACTCTGGTTCTTTCTTTTTTTTTTTTATATAAAGCTTTTTTATTTTCAAAGCATATGCGTGCGTAATTTTCAACATTCACTCTTGTAAAACTTTTTGATTCAAATTGTTTTTCTCATTCTCTTCCCTCCACCCCTTCCTCTAGATCAGGGGTCTTCAAACTTTTTAAATAGGGGGCCAGTTCATTGTTCCTCAGACTATTGGAGGGCCAGACTATAGTAAAAACAAAAACTTTGTTTTGTGGGCCTTTAAATAAAGAAACTTCATAGCTCTGGGTGAGGGGGTTAAATGTCCTCAGCTGCCACATCTGGCCCATGGACCATAGTTTGAGGACCCCTGCTCTAGATGGTTAGTAATTTGAATATATGTTAAACACGTACAATTCTTTTATACATATTTCCACAATTATGCTGCACAAGATTTCTGATGTCTACTGCATAAGATGTATGAAAAGCAGTTAGAGGTTTGAGATTGGTGGTCAGCAGAGAGATGAGGGCAAGAAAGATTTGAGAATCATCAGCACAGAGATAGTAATTAAACCCACGAGATCTGACGAGTTCACTAAATAAAATAATGTAGAAGAAGAGAAGGGAATCTGGAGAAAACCTTAGTGATAACCTTGGTTGTAGGGTATGATCTGGAAGAAGATCTAGTAAAGGAGACAGAGGAGTCAGATAATTAGAAGGGAAACTAGAAGAAAATGCTGTCCAAATGATCCAGCAGTGTTACTACTGGGCTTATATCCCAAAGAGATTATAAAGAAAGGAAAGGGACCTGTATGTGCACGAATGTTTGTGGCAGTCCTTTTTGTAGTGGCTAGAGACTGGAAACTGAATGGATGTCCATCAGTTGGAGAATGGCTGAATAAATTGTGGTATATGAATATTATGGAATATTACTGTTCTGTAAGAAATGACCAACAGGATGATTTCAGAAAGGCCTGGAGAGACACAAACTGATGCTGAGTGAAATGAGCAGGACCAGGAGATCATTATATACTTCAACAACAATACTATATGATGACCAGTTCTGATGGACCTGGCCATCCTTAGCAACGAGATCAACCAAATGATTTCTAATGGAGCAGTAATGAACTGAACTAGCTATACCCAGAAAAAGAACTCTGGGAGATGACTAAAAACCATTACATTGAATTCCCAATCCCTATATTTATGCACACCTGCATTTTTGATTTCCTTCACAAGCTAATTGTACAATATTTCAGAGTCTGATTCTTTTTGTACAGCAAAATAACGTTTTGGTCATGTATACTTATTGTGTATCTAATTTATATTTTAATATTTTTAACATCTACTGGTCATCCTGCCATCTAGGGGAGGGGGTGGGGGGTAAGAGGTGAAAAATTGAAACAAGAGGTTTGGCAATTGTTAATGCTGTAAAGTTACCCATGCATATAACCTGTAAATAAAAGGCTATTAAATAAAAAAGAAAAGAAAAGAAAATGCTGTCCAAAAAAGCCTAGAAAGAGGAGGAGTATCAAGGAAGAGAATGATCAACAATATCAGAGGCTGCAGAAATATCAGAGAGAATGAAGATTGAGAAAAAATTTGGATTTGTCAACTAACAGATATTTAGTAAATTTAAAGAGAGCGGTTCTGGTGGAATGATAAGATTAGAAAGTAGACTTAAAAGGGATTTAAAAGAGAATGAGAAAAGAGAATAGAGGCATCTATTGTAGTAGATGACTTTTATGAGGAATTTAGCAACAAAGGATAAAAGATATTGAAGTTGGG
Source organism: Sarcophilus harrisii (assembly GCF_902635505.1). Lineage (NCBI taxonomy): Eukaryota > Metazoa > Chordata > Mammalia > Dasyuromorphia > Dasyuridae > Sarcophilus > Sarcophilus harrisii. The sequence goes on along the minus strand of NC_045427.1, from coordinate 190,939,884 downwards.
AGGTTCAAGTGAGGTGTTTTTTATTTTGTTTTGTTTTAAGTATTGGAGAGGCAGAGGCAAGTTTGTAGGTAAAGAATGAAGCAGTATAATCTTAAAATCAGGTAATATATATATATATATATATATATATATATATATATATATATCCCTTAATTTTTCACTTAATTTCAATTTTTCCATATGGAAAAATTGAAAATAAGTGAAAAAAATGAGGGCAATTTTTGGGAAGAGATGGGGTGGAATGGGATCACTTGCACAAATAAAGGGTTAGTCATGATAAGGAGTGAGGCCACTTTATCCTGTGAGACAAGAAAGTGTCAGAACTCACCTTAGTGATATGAGATGAAGAAGAAGGTTCTAATAACTGTTAAGCATCCACTCAGGTCCCAGTTCCTTGACAATACAAAAAGAGCTGCTATAAGCATTTTTTATATATATGAGTTCTTTTCCCTTTTTTTGATCTCTTTGGAATACAGTATCCAGATCCATTGCTGGATCAATAGATATGCACAGTTTGATAGTTCTTTGGGTATAGTTCTGGATTGCTCTCCAAAATGGTTGGATCCATTCACAATCCCACCAACAATGTATTAGTGTCCCAGTTTTCCCACATCCCCTCCAACATTATCTTTTCCTGTCATCTTAGCCAATTTGAGCAGTATGAAGTGGTACCTTCAATTTGTCTTAATTTGTAATTAAGTAATTTCTGTAACCAATAGGGATACAGAGCATTTTTTTAATATGACTAGAAATGGCTTTAATTTCTTTGTCTGAAATTGTCTATCAATTATACTTCTGAAGTTATAAAAACTATTTTCTTACAAGCCATGTCACAAGTAAATAGATAAGTAGACAAATAAATAAAAGCAAGAAACATAATTTTTTTAAATCAATATTTAAACTACACTCAGAGTTCAATAGTATTCTTTCTAGAAGTGGGTTATTTTTCATCATAGATGCTTTGATATTGTCTTAGACCTCTCTCAATCAGAATAGTTAAGTCTTTCACTGTTATTCTTCCTTACAAAACTGCTATTACTTTGTATAATAATATTCTCCTGGTTCTACTCACTTCTCTTTGTAATTAGGTCAAATAAGTCTTCCCAGGTTTTTCTGAAATCATTTTGTTTGCCTTTTCTCAAAGCAGAATAGTATTCCATCATAATTATGTACTCTAATTTGTTCTGCCATTCTCCAATTGATGGCCATCCCCACAATTTCCAACAAACATGAAAAGAGCTAGTATATCTATATATATTTCATACAAAACGGTCTTTTTTCCTTTGATTTCTTTGGGATACAGGCACAATAATTTTATTGCTGGTTCAAAACACACACAGAGTTTTATATCCCTTTAGGCATAATTCCAAATTGTTCTCTGGAATGGTTGAACTACTTTATAACTCGATCAATAGTATGTAAGTGTACCCATCTTTTTCATATTTTCTTCAGCATTTATTATTTTCCTTTTCTGTTATGTTAGCCAATCTGACAGGTGTGAAGTAGCACCTCAGAGTTCTTTTAATTTGTATCAATCAATAGTGATTTAGAGCTTTTCCCACATGAGTATTGATACTTTTGATTTCTTCTGGAAACTGCCTGCTTATGTCCTTTGACTTTTTATCAATTGGGGAATTGGTCTCATTTTTATAAATTTGGCCCAATTGATATATATATGTGTGTGTGTGTGTGTATATGTGTGTGTGTGTGTGTGTGTGTGTGTGTGTGTGTGTATTTCCCTACTAATGAGAAGAGAAGAAAATCTGAATTTTACATGCATGGCATGATTTACGAGTTTTCTTCAGGAAGATAAACTTCTTACTTGCTTTTCCTTCCTCTGTCTCTCCCAGTCATTTAATCTAAGAGGAGAGTCTCTGACCTTCCTGCTGGATGAGACAAAGGCTCAGAAGAAAGAGATAAAATAAGATAAGATATTGGAGAAGTTTTATCCAAGTTTGTTATCCTTCTTTCTTCTCTTAAAAATTATTTATTTATTTATTTTTTGTTACTCTTCTTTTAATGAAATGTCTGACTTCTATTGGATATTGCTTGAAGGTAATCTCATCTTTCCCCTATCCTACCCTATTTTTACTCTCAATTTCTATGGTAATTTGGCATCCTTTACATACTGAGGTAAAGCCTTTTAATATTTTTTTAAAATTTGAATTAAAATAACAAGATTTGTAGTGAGAAAGAACTGGGTTCAGATCCCATCTTGATTATTTACTAATCATGTGACCATAGGTGAGTGTTAGTTTCAGAAGAAATAATATTTGCCTCAATGAATTTTTAAGAGGCTTAAAAGAAATAAAGTATTTAAAATACTCTGCAAACTTTAGAGTGCTTCAAGGAGCTATAAAACTGTGCATACACATTGACTCAACAGTATTTCTATTTATATTACTGCTTGATTTATACATTAAAGAGACCAAAGGAAAAGGAAAAGAACCATATGTTCAAAATATTTATAGCAGATTGTTTTGTGTGATAAAGAATTAAAATCTAAGAGAATGCCCATCATTTGGGGAATGTTTGAACAAATTGTGGCGAAATTGTTCTGGAATACTACTGAACTATGAGAAATGATAAAGAAGATTGTTTTAGGAAAACCTGGTAAGACTTATGAACTGATGCAAAGTGACAAGAACAGAATCAGGAGAACATTTTATATTGTAACACTAATGTTATAATAACAATCAACTGTGAAAGACTTAGCAACACTGATCACTATCCATGATGGTTTCAAAGGATTCTTGAAAAATGCCATCCACTTTCTGACAGAGAACTGATAAACTTTGAGTGCAGATTGCAGAATATTTTTTCACTTCAATTTTCTTGCTTCTTTTTTTCCCAATATGGAAATGTTTTTGCATGACTTCATATATAAATGGACATTGCATATTTTGCCTTTTTAATGGGTTAGAGCAGAGTAGAAGGAGGGAGAAAATTTGGAGCTGAAGGCAAAAATTAAAAAAGAAAAAAAAAGAAACCCAACTTTAAATGACTGTACAAATGTTAGTTAAAAGTATTAAATTTAGAGATAGAGAGTTGAAGGAAATTATCATAATCACAGATTATAGACAGAACTCATAGGCCATCTAGTATACTCTTATTAAAACTTCTTCTATTTTTTCCAATCTTTAAAGGAAAAGATACTTTTTTTTCCCCATACACATTATAAAATTTCATCCCCTACTGAACATTAGGTCATAGTGTGAGCACTTGGGAGATAAATGAGAGTTTAGGTAATAAAGGTTAGAACAAAATGTATGAAGATATCTTAGGGTTTTCATTTAAGTGTCAAGGATAAGGGGTATGATGAATCAGAAGCTAAAGGGTCACTCACCATTTTTTAATTTGATTTAAAACCCCTGAAGAAACATCATCATTTTGTGAATGACTCAGCACAAAGACTTACTCTTAAGAGTTCTTGTGGCCTTGGAGGTGTAAGAATGCATATATCTCAGGGATCCTTGTAGGTTAAGAGAAAATGTAAGGACATTTTGTTAGTGAATTGAAGATTTTCACCTGTCTTAGTTAAATAGCTGTTCTTACAAAGATGGGGTGGGGTGGGGGAGAAAGAGAGAGAGAGAGAGAGAGAGAGAGAGAGAGAGAGAGAGAGAGAGAGAGAGAGAGAGAGAGAGATGGAGACGGAAGATGGATTAAAGTGGACAGAGATTTGGGGCAAGGAGACCAACCACAATTTCATAAATATGCAAGCTTCTATTTGAATTGTGTACTCTTTTTGGTAGTTTAAGGTTCCATATGCATGTTTATTTCTTTTGTAATAAATCTAGCAGCAATGCAAAATCTCATAGACTGTGTTTGTATAAGAAAAGGAGTTGAAGATGATTCCGAGATTGAGAGCCCAAGAGTATAAAAGAATAGTAGTGCCCTCAACATTAATAAAGAAGTTTAGAAGAGGAGAAGTTTCTGAATATAACAAAGTTTTGTTTTATTTTTGTTTTAACATGTTGAATTTGGAATGGCTATGGGATAGCAAGGTGTTAGGAAGAGAAAAGATGCCATCAGCTCTTTACCTCTATTAATCTTGTGCATTTTTTGTTTTGGCCAAGTTCATACTTCCATTCTCCAGAAAACCATTTCTTGTTCTTGCAGCTCATATTGTTCTTAGGCTCATAATGAAGAGCTAGAATGAAATTCAGCACCTATGAAGTCCAACTCCCTCATTTTACTGATGAGAAACTGAGGTCCAATGAGGACAAAGGACACATAGTAAATAGCACAGCCTTGTTTAGAGGCCTAGAGCATAAATAGTACTCTGCTTTATTTTGTTATATACTGTCTGAGATTTTGTAATAATTTAATATCTTTTAAGACTCTTCCCCAATTCATCATAAGCTTCTTTTGGTTTTGAATTCTGTAGTTGCAGAAATAACAAATAAATATGCAGTGAATGAAAGAATAAGTAAATTATAGCAGCTAAGAACTATTTAGGAAGTTACAACTTATTTGTACCTAATAGTACCTGTAAAATGAAGAAAATAATTATTGCAGAGATGGCAGAATGGTTTAAGGTATATAGGGTCTTGCTTGGAGTCAGGAAAAACTGAATTCTAGTCCTATTTGTGACAAATACTAGCTGTATGACCGTGAACTTCGGCCATTTAATCATAAAGGGGCCAAGCAATTTTCTAAGACTATAATAATTTATCAGTATCAGTGGAGGGAATTTCCACACTCTAAATTCTTTGAACAGATGTAATCATGAGTCCCACCTCAAAATCAAACCAAAACAAAAAAACAAACAACCAAAAAAAAAAAAAAAAAACCCAAGCAAACAAAACTCCAAAAAAATCTCATGCTTTTCTATTTCATGGGGTTGCTGTGAGATTCAAATTAGATGAGTATACTAATTGATATCAGCATATCACTAAGATTTTTTTTTTCTCTTTTTTTTTTTTTTTTAATTTAATAGCCTTTAATTTACAGGATATATACATGGGTAACTTTACAGCATTAACAATTGCCAAACCTCTTGTTCCAATTTTTCACCTCTTACCCCCCCTCCCTAAATGGCAGGATGACCAGTAGATGTTAAATATATTAAAATATAACTTAGATACACAATAAGTAAACATGACCAAAACATTATTTTGCTGTACAAAAAGAATCAGACTCTGAATTATTGTACAATTAGCTTGTGAAGGAAATCAAAGATGCAGGTGTGCATAAATATAGGGACTAGAATTCAATGTAATGGTTTTAGTCATCTCCCAGAGTTCTTTTTCTGGGTATAGCTAGTTCAGTTCATTACTGCTCCATTAGAAATGATTTGGTTGATCTCGTTGCTGAGGATGGCCTGATCCATCAGGACTGGTCATCATCTAGTATTGTTGTTGAAGTATATAATGATCTCCTGGTCCTGCTCATTTCACTTAGCATCAGTTCGATTGTAAGTCTCTCCAGGCCTTTCTGAAATCATCCTGTTGGTCATTTCTTACAGAACAGTAATATTCCATAATTTTCATATACCACAATTTATTCAGCCATTCTCCAACTGATGGACATCCATTCAGTTTCAGTTTCTAGCCACTACAAAGAGGGCTGCCACAAACATTCGATGCACATACAGGTCCCTTTCCTTCTTTATAATCTCTTTGGGATATAAGCCCAGTAGTAACACTGCTGGATCAAAGGTATGCACAGTTTGATAACTTTTTGAGCATAGTTCAAACTACTCTCCAAAATGGTTGGATTCGTTCACAACTCCACCAACAATGAATCAATGTCCCAGTTTTCCCACATCCCCTCCAACAATCATCATATTATTTTTCCTGTCATCTTAGCCAATCTGACAGGTGTGTGTGTATCTTAGAGTTGTCTTAATTTGCATTTCTCTGATTAATAATGACTTGGAGCATCTTTTCATATGACTAGAAATAGTTTCAATTTCTTCATCTGAGAATTGTCTGTTCATATCCTTTGACCATTTTTCAATTGGAGAATGGCTTGATTTTTATAAATTAGAGTTAATTCTCTATATATTTTGGAAATGAGGCCTTTATCAGAACCTTTGACTGTAAAAATATTTTCCCAGTTTATTGCTTCCCTTCTAATCTTGTCTGCATTAGTTTTGTTTGTACAAAAACTTTTCAGTTTAGTATAATCGAAATTTTCTATTTTGTGATCAGTAATGATCTCTAGTTCTGCTTTGGTCATAAAACCTTCCCCTTCCACAGGTCTGAGAGGTAAACTATCCTATGTTCCTCTAATTTATTAATAATTTCATTCTTTATGCCTAGGTCATGAACCCATTTTGACCTTATCTTGGTGTACGGCGTTAAGTATGGATCAATGCCTAGTTTCTGCCATATTAGTTTCCAATTTTCCCAGCAATTTTTATCAAACAGTAAGTTCTTATCCCAAAAGCTGGGATCTTTGGGTTTATCAAAGACTAGGTTGCTATATTTGTTGACTGTTTTATCCCTTGAACCTAATCTATTCCACTGATCAACTAATCTATTCCTAGCCAATACCAAATAGTTTTGGTAACTGCTGCTCTATAGTATAGTTTTAGATCTGGTACAGCTAAGCCACCATCATTTGATTTTTTTTTATTAATTCCTTGAAATTCTTGACCTTTTGTTTTCCATATGAACTTTGTTGTTATTTTTTCTAGGTCATTAAAATAGTTTTTGGGAGTCTGATTGGTATAGCGCTAAATAAATAGATTAGTTTAGGTAATATTGTCATCTTTATTATATTTGCTCGCCCTATCCAAGAGCATTTAATATTTTTCAATTGGTTAGATCAGACTTAATTTGTGTGAAAAGTGGTCTGTAATTTTGCTCATAAAGTTTCTGATTTTCCCTTGGCAGATAGATTCCTAAATATTTTATATTATCAGTAGTTACTTTAAATGGAATTTCTCTTTGTAACTCTGACTGTTGGATTTTGTTAGTGATATATAAGAATGCTGATGACTTATGTGGGTTTATTTTATAACCAGCAACTTTGCTAAAGTTGTGGATTATTTCTAATAACTTTTAGCAGAATCTCTGGGTTCTCTAAGTATACCATCATGTCATCGGCAAAGAGTGATAATTTGGCTTCCTCATTACCTATTCTTATTCCTTTAATCTCTTTCTCAGCTCTTATTGCTATAGCTAGCGTTTCTAATACAATATTAAATAGTAACAGTGATAGTGGGCAACCTTGTTTCACTCCAGATCTTAATGGGAATGGTTGCAGTTTGTCTCCATTACATATGATGCTTACTGATGGTTTTAAATAGATGCTGCTGATTATTTTAAGGAAAAGTCCATTTATTCCTATACTCTCTAGTGTTTTTAATAGGAATGGATGTTGGATTTTATCAAATGCTTTTTCTGCATCTATTGAGATGATCATATGGTTTTTGTTAATTTGGTTATTGACATGGCCAATTATATTGATAGTTTTCCTAATATTGAACCAGCCCTGCATTCCTGGTATAAATCCTACTTGATCATAGTGTATTATCTTGGAGATGATTTTCTGTAGTCTTTTTGCTAATATCTTATTTAAGATTTTAGCATCAATATTCATTAGGGAGATTGGTCTATAATTTTCTTTCTCTGTTTTCAGCCTACCTGGTTTAGGTATCAGTACCATGTCTGTGTCATAGAAGAATTTGGTAGGACTCCTTCATTCCCTATTTTATCAAATAATTTATATAGCATTGGGGCCAATTGTTCTTTAAATGTTTGGTAAAATTCACATATAAATCCATCTGGTCCTGGGGATTTTTCTTAGGGAGTTGTTTAATTGCCTGTTCTATTTCTTTTTCTGAAATGGGACTATTCAAGCAATTTACTTCTTCCTCTATTAGTCTGGGAAGTCTGTATTTTTGGAGGTAGTCATCCATTTCACTTAGGTTATCAAATTTATTGGCATAAAGTTGAGCAAAATAACTCCTTATTATTTCTCTAATTTCCTCTTCATTGGTGGAAAGTTCTCCTTTTCATTTTTAAGACTACTAATTTCATTTTCCTCCCTCCTTTTTCTAATCAGATTTACCAAAGGCTTATCTATTTTATTGGCTTTTCATAGAACCAACTCTTAGTTTTATTAATTAGTTCAATAGTTTTTACTTTCAATATTTTAATTTCTCCTTTTAATTTTAGAATTTCCAATTTAGTATTTGATTGGGGGTTTTAATTTGGTCTTTTTTAGTTTTTTAGTTTAAGCCCAATTCATTAATCTTTTCTTTCTCTGTTTTATTCAAGTAAGCCTCTAAGGATATAAAATTCCCTCTTATTACCGCTTTGGCTGCATCCCACAAATTTTGGTATGATGTCTCATCATTGTCATTATCTTGAGTGAAATTATTAATTGTATCTATAATTTGCTGCTTCACCCAATCATTCTTTAAGATGAGATTGTTTAGTTTCAATTACTTTTTGGTCTATTTCCCCTAACTTTTTGTTGAATGTCGTTTTATTGCATCATGATCTGAAAAGAAAGCATTTACTATTTCTGCTTTCTTGCATTTAATTTGAGGTCTTTATGTCCTAATATATGGTCAATTTTTGAATAGGTTCCATGAACTGCTGAGAAGAAAGTATATTCCCTTCTATCTCCATTCAATTTTCTCAAAGATCCAACATACCTAATTTTTCTAATATTATATTTACTTCTTTAATTTCTTTCTTATTTGTTTTGTGGTTTGATTTGTCTAATTCTGAAGAGTGCAAGGTTGAGATCTCCTACTATTACAGTTTTGTTGTCTATTTCTTCTTGCAACTCTCTTAACTTCTCCTTTAGGAAGTTGAGTGCCATACCACTTGGTGCATATATGTTTAATATTGATATTGCTTCGTTGTTTATGCTACCCTTTGCAGGATGTAGTTACCTTCCTATCTCTTTTAATTAGATCAATTTTACTTTTGCTTGATCTGAGATAAGGATGGCTACCCCTCTTTTTGACTTCACCTGAAGCATAATAGATTTTGCTCCAGCCTTTTACTTTTACTCTATATGCATCCCTGCTTTAAATGTGTTTCTTGTAAACAACATATTGTAGAGTTCTGACTTTTGATCAGTCTGCTATCTGCCTCCTCTTTATGGGGGAGTTCATCCATTTACATTTAGGTTAGAATTACTAAATCTGTATTTCCTGCCATCCTAATAACCCCAGATTGTGCTTTACTTATTCTTGCCTCCCCAACCCTCTTTTCCCCTTTAAACTTATGACCCCTCTTGTATCACGATACTTATCCTCTTTATAATCCTCCCTCCCCCTTTGAGTCTTTCCCCTTCCTTCCCTTATTACTCTTTTTCTTTTCCCTTTTCCTCTCCCCGTTTTAATGAGGCGAGAGAGAATTTTCTCTAAAACAAATGTCAATTATTTTTCTTTGAGCCAACTCTGATGAGAGTAAGATTCACACAATGTTCCTCCCCTCTCTAAATTCCCTCAGATATGATAAGTTTCCTTAGCCTCTTTGTGGGATGTGGTTTCCCTCTTTTATCCCTCCTTCCACCTTATTCTGCCATCATCCCTTTCCCATATCTACTTTCCTTTTTATGTTATATCAGTACAATCAAATTATACATGTATTCTTTTTGTATATCCACAACAGAAATACAATTCTCAAGAGTTATTTTTACCTTTTCTGCATCTCTTGAGTTCTATTCTTGGAGATCAAATTTTTTGTTTAGTTCTGGTTTTTTTCTTCAGAAACAAATGGAATTCATTTGTTTCATTAAATGTCCATCTTCTTCCCTGGAAGAAAATGCTCAGCTTAGCTGGGTAGTTTATTCTTGGCTGCATCTCAAGTTCTTGTGCCTTTCGGAATATCATATTCCAGGCCCTTCTTTCCTTTAATGTAGAGGCAGCCAGATCTTGGGTGATCCTTATTGTGGCACCTCGGTATTTAAATGGTTTTGGCTGCTTGTAAAATTTTTCCTTAATCTTATAGTTCTGAAATTTTGCCACAATATTTCTTGGGGTTTTTATTTTAGGGTTTCTTTCGAAGGTGTTCGATGAATTCTTTCAATGCCTATTTTACCTTCTGATTCTATTACATCTGGGCAGTTCTCTTTGATGATTTCTTGTAAAATAGTATCTAGGCTCTTTTTCATCATAGTTTTCAGAAAGTCCAATAATCCTCAGATTATCTCTCCTAGATCTATTTTCCAAGTCTGTCGTTTTGCAAGTAGATAATTCGTGGTTTTTCAGTTTGTCATTTTTTGTTTTTGCTTGACTGATTCTTGCTGTCTCAATGAATCATTAGTTTCAATTTGTTCAGTTCTAATTTTTAAAAATTATTTTCTTCAATAGCTTTTTTACTTCTTTCTGTATATGTCAATTGAGTTTTTGAATGTATTGTTTTGGTCTGTGGAATTTTTCCATTTCACTAATTTTTTTTAGTAGATTATTTCTTTTCAATTCACAGATCCTACTTTCTTGGGTGTTCTTTGTCTTTTCCAATTCACGGATCCTACTTTCTTGCAGTTCTTTATTTTTTCCAATTCACCAATTTTGTTTCCTGTACTTCCTGAGGAATTTTTAACTTTTCCAATTCGTATTTCAGGAAGTTGTTGCTCTCTGTAAGGCTTCTCTTTCCTTTCCCCATTTATCTTCTAACTCTCTTTTGAGACTTTTAATGGTCTCTTCTAGAGAGCATTATGTAAGGAGGACAGTCTGATGCATTTTGCTGTTTGAGGTCTCTTCAGGTTTGCTGACCTGCTCTTTTTCTGCATAGAAGCTGTTGATTGTTCTTTTCATCTTTTTATTCATGTTTTAAAGCCTTTAGGGTGAGGTCTCCTAGGCAAGGGGTTACCAGCTTCCTCTGCAGAGCAGGGAAGATGTAAACCGATTTCCGGCTCCGAGGTATGGGAGTGCTCTGGGTGAGAGTTTTCCCTTCCCCAACAGGAAGTGGATTCAGCACTGGCCGAGCTATCAAACTGCTTAGTAGGGCTGAGTGGATTATCGGTGCCCTTGGCTAGAGACTAAGTGGTGAAAGTGTCACCGCCCAGGCGGACCTCTTGTGGACTGTGAGTATTAGCAGCTGATGCAGACCGCAGGAAGCGCAGACAGCCACAAACTCTGCCCAGCGTCTCTGCCTGATGCAAATCGGCCCTGGAAAAGCTCTATGGCCCCAAGCCGAGCTCCCCCCTGCGCAGATTGGAGGCTAACCCGGGCTCGTCCTCCTGCCGTGCAGGATCACAACTGCCCAAGGAAAAGCCCCTTACTGCGGGTTGGGGCTGCGGCGCTATGCTGAGATCTGTGCCTTCACCCTCGGTTTGAGACTCTCCTCGGAACCTAATTTCTCTCCCAGTCTCGCCGATCTCCCCCTGGCCCCGTAACCAACCTTTTTGGCGAGACTGCAGATTTTCTTCGGCCGGTGAGTTGTTCTACTTCTTATCTTTACGAATTGTAGCAGTCAAGACTATTTTTGAGGCTCGATATAATATTGATAAAGAGGGTAAGAGAAGAGCTTAGAAAGACGCGTGTGTCTTCTCGGCCATCTTGGCTCCGCCCCCCATATCACTAAGATTTTAAAAGGCATTATTGTTTTGCCTCATTTGATCCTACCAATAATAACGATAATAACTTCCTTTTGTTTAAAAATATTATCTCACTTGCTCCTCACAGTGACTCCAAGAAATAGGTACTATTATTATCTACATTTTATAGATGAGAAAACTGAAGATGATATAAATTAAGTGATGCCCAGGGTCACACACTTAATAAATGTCTGGACTCAGGTCTTCCTGACTCCAAATCTAATAATCTATCCACTCATGGCCTAGCTGTCTAACATATAAATTAGGAATCATATAATCTAAATTTTACTAAATTTACTGAAGACATTTAGATTCAAAGAAAAAAATGATTTTCCCCATGGTCAGAGATCTAATAAGAGTGTTCAGATGGGATTCAAGCCTATGATTCTTGGCTAGAAATCCAGAATATTTTCTAATATTCTGTCATCTTTCCTCCTTAAGATTTATTCTCTTTCAGTTCTAAATCTTTATTATTCTTCTAATCTCTCCTGGCTTCATTTGCATTAATTAAATTATGTTTTTATATGAGGAAGGAGAGAAAATCCCACAGACTTCTGAGTTGAACTTATGCTTGGCCAAAGGTTTCAAAAAATCATCATTCAATTGCTTCTTCAAGTCCTCTAGTGAAGAAGTGAAATTTTCAATTCAGTCCATTTTCACTTTTAAACAATGTCATCTGTTAGATCATTTCCCCTTCTGCACATCAAGCTGAATTCTGCACTTAACAATCCAGGGCTCCTACTTCTGCCTTCTGTTACCAGACAGTTTCTAGCCTATTCCTTGTGACAACCCTATAGATTCAGAACATAGATATCATGACCCACTCTCTCTTATCTCATTAAAAAAGTTCCAGTTACTTCACTATTCCTTATTGTATAAAGGTCATTGTAAAGCTTTCAACATTTTGGTTGCTCTTCTTTTGATCAACCTTAACCATGTCCTTCCTGAAGTATAGTGCTCAGAACTGAATCCAGTACTCCAGATGGTATCTGACCAGGGAAAGATTGCAGTGGAACCATCACCTCCTTAATCCTAGATTCATAGGAAACTAGGCCCTATAATGGATAAAGCACTGGGCTTGAGCTCATTAAGACCTAAATTCAAATCTGACTTTAGATACTTACAGATAACTCCTAGGATTGATGATGTAATGATTCTACCACACTTAGCATAGTGCCTGGCACCTATAAAATGCTATATAAATGTTTGCTTTTATAATTCTTTTTCTTCTCTTTCTTCAATTTCATCTTCATCTTGTGACTCCATGCAGCTTAAGAGAACATCCTATTTTTTGGAATTGAGGGGTCACTATATCAAATTATAGATAGGGATCTTTAACTTCTTATTAAGACTAAGTCTGGCACTAGAATGGCACCATGGCAGTTTAGGTTCATTATTGGTCCTCTGAGGCAATTGAATCATTAAAAAAAAAGAGAGTTTACTTAGCCCTAATAAACCAAGGATATGCAACCAAGATAGAGGAACACAGCTTTAAAAGATGCAACCATTCTTTGTCTCCATATGAAAACAGATCTGTTCAGGAGGTCATGGTATTACAATTCAAGTGGTCTTTTGAATATCCACCATGTTGGAAGGACATTGATTATAAATGTGTGGAACCTTTATTCCCCTTGGTAAGAGGTTATGTCATACTACTTAGTTGCAGCTAGGAAGTTATACCAAAAGAAACATATAATGAGCCTTGCTCCATCCCGGAACTAATAAAATTCCAGCTTTTAGAAAAAACTGTAGCCTAATCCAATTAAGCAGAACAGAAGTAGGGAGAACTGTGGTAGATTCTGGTTCTCTCATAGATCTTTTCCAACCCCAGATTCTATTTTGCATAAACCAATATAAGTAACTTTGAGAAGACAGGATAAAGTAGAATCCTTCTTCCATCTAGGGACTGGTCAGTGTTTCAGCTTGGTCATATCCTTGAATAAATGTCAATTTTAAATATGCTTTTAAATATATATGTTTCTATTTTCCCTTTCCTTTGATGTTCAAATAAAATGTTGATTTTCTTTATGAATAGAATATTCTATTTATTTAATTTGCTTTCAATTTCAAAGAAAACTGGCATTGTTCATTTCATTAAAGAGATCTGAGGAAGGGATCTGGCCTATAAACACCTTTTAAAGTGTTTCTTGTCTATTATCTTATTGACTCAACACTCAGATCTCTTTGCCAGAAATGCCCAATTGTCCCTTTGTCTAAGTACTCGTTTATATTGATCTTAATCTAATTAGCCCCTTCAAAGGATGGTATGTGTCATAATTCATGTCTTGATCTAATTAGCTGCTGCAGCTCAGACAGCATGGATTTGAAATAATAATTGCTACTATGCAAACTTCTCCTTTTGTGTATATGTCAGAAGGTGTATGCTAGATATAAGCATTTCCAAATATCTGAGGTTTTTGACAGTGTCAAAGATTCAGGCTAAAATGGCTTAGAATTTGCCTGGGAGTGTTGATGAACTTGCTTTTCCATGTGGTACTCAGCATATTTGTTCCCCAATCCTACTGCTCTAAATATTTTTCTTACCATTTCATATGAAAAAATCATTTTTCCCTCTGGTGTCCTGCTTTTAGTTAGCCATGGATGATGAACAGAATTCCAGGGGCTTTTGTGACCACACACCAGCCCCAATGACTTCATTTTTTGTTTCCACAGACCTTATATTCTAAGAGTTAACAATGGCCATCATAAAAAAGATAGAGGTAGGAAATCAAGACAATAGATTAACTTCTACTTAACTCTTTACTAACTGTGTAATTTTGGGTAAGTCAATTCCTTTCTCTATACCTCAGTTCCTTTCTTTGTAAAAGTGGCAAGGTTTAACTGGATGATCTTTCAGGTCACTTCTTTGTAGAATCATACAAAGAACTCTGGATTGAAATAAGGAGACTTATAATTGAATCATTCTCAGTTGTGTGCTCATGAGCAAGTCAGGATTATAGATCCTTGAAGATCATCTACTTCTACTTTTAATTTTGTAGATGAAAATTTAAGAACTAGTAAGGTTTGAAAGTCACAATCACTAGAGGATTTAGGTCCCTGGGTTTTCTGACTTTGAATTTGACATATTCATCTCTCATCAGAAACACTTGCCTTTTCCATCTTTAAAATGGGAATATAAGACTTCCTTCCCTACCTTATAAGGATGCTGTGAGCAAAGCACTTGGAAAGCCCTAGGGAATTGAATGCATCATAATTTGAAAGCCCTAGAAAAAGGACTCATTCTCAATAACAATAATAATAATGCCATTTGGTGGAATAAATTGACTTTGTCATGTCTTTCTGTGGTGACCCTTGCTATAGGGCATTGGAGTAAATCGTCTCTGAACCTTGGTAATCCTGATCAATCCTTTGAAAGTTTGCTGCTACAAATAAAGTGACTCTGGTCGTCTTAGTACCAATTTCTAAAATACGGGTCTGCAATTAATTTCATATTTTTACTTTCAAAGAAGTTCCAATTTGAATGAATGATTTTATTTTCCACGAAATTAAGGCTCTTATTCCCAGTATACTTATAAGTTTAGAGAAAATTGAGGGAATTAAGCATGAATTCTGTTGGTTCTTCTGATCTTGAATTCTCAGGACTATCACCAAGTTTCTCTTGTTTCTTTTGTTCTCAACAAAATAGGTTTACCTACTTTCTATCCTTAAGGTCTATGTCTTGATCCAATTCCTTTCTGCTTCCCCTGGGGGTCTTCTTCTAGCAATTATTTCCTCTCTTTTGTGAATGATCCATCTTTCCCTCTCCACTGATTCCTCATACAGTTAATCAAAAAACATTTATTCATTGCTTCCTATGTGCCAGACTCTAGATAAGTACTAGAACATTCATAAAAAAGTCCCTGCCCTCAAGGAGCTGGCATTACAACTAGGGAGATAAGTTGCAAATATATAGATAAATACAAGATTCCCCTAGGTAAAGGGGGAGTGTTTACTGTTACAAACCTTGACATCTTTCACAATCCTAAAAACACTCAATACTATTCTGGTGGAAGAGGCCATATTTTAGAGATATGGAAACTAAAATTGAGAGAAGATCACATAGGTAGCATATGGGAGGGCTATAGTTCAAATTCAGGTCCTGAGATTCCAAATAAGCTCCTTGAGAGCAGAAATAATTTAATTAAAAAACTTTGATGGTTACAACTGTCATTATTGTTTTTTCTAAATCTGAATTTCTGACTTTATTATTTTTGTTTATAACTTGACCCAATCTCCAATGTTCAAAGTGTTAGACTTTCCTTTGACCCCTCCTCTGTATTATATCTAGTTAATTATCATGTCCTTCTTTTTTATTTCCTCAATACAACTTAAATTCATTTCCTTTCCTCTTGTTCTTGTTACTTTACTAGTAGAAACCCTTATTACCTCTCACCTATACTCTTGTGAGAGCTTCTTAAGAGAGTATCCAACTCCATTCTATAGTATCCCTTCTTTATTTAACCTTCTTGCTTTTACCAGAATAATCATACTTATTCATAAGACTTTCTCACCTCTCTGCTCAAAAATCTTCATTTGTAGCTCCTTATTGCCTACTGAATAAACTAGAAACTCTGTCTCTGTCTTCCTCTATGTCTCTGTCTTTGTATTATTTATGCTTCACATGGTACAAAACCCTTCACAATTTGACAATATATTTTATCACATTATTCCCATCTAAATAACCCTAGGCTGTAACTACAAATTAATACACCCTGCCCTTGTGAAAATTTTCTCAGCTCTCGTATCTCCAGACTTTTGTTCACCCTAGTCATTATGCTTGAAATGTCTTTTCATTTTGTATTTTCCATCTTCTTTTAATATCCAACTCCAATTGCATTTCCTTCAGGAGGAAATGAAAGCCCTTGGTGGTACAGTGAATACAATGCTGGGACTAAAGGTAGGAAGACCTCAGTTCAAATTTGAGTCAGGCACTTACTCAGCTCTGTGACCCTGCAGAAATTACTTACTTCTGTCTTCCTCAGTTTCCTAATTTGTAAAATGGACTTAATAGCACTAATTTCTCAAATTTGTTAAGAGAATGAAAATGAGATGACATTTATAAAGCACTTGGAGCATTTTAAGGCACTAAATAAGAGCAATAAAAAAAACGCTCTTGTTCAAAAATAACCTTCCCATTTTAACTTCAAACTTGGTTCAAAATTGCATTCTACACCTCTCTTGCATATCATGGAATAGTTCTTTGAGTCATAACTGCTTATATTTTTGCCTATTCTTCCTGCTTTTCTGAATCTTTGTAGAGGGAATGGTCCATGTTTTATTTAAATTTTGTTTCTCACCCAATATCTATACAGTAAGCATAGTAAATATTTGTTGAATGAACAAATAAAAGTTTAAATAACTGGTTGTCTATCCACGTTAGTTATCCTTAGAGTATTTACAGTTTAAAAAAGTACTGAGAAGGTTTCAGGCCTAGGCGTAATCCCCATATTTAACCTTTAGTGATGATAGTGGTAGGTTACAGGAATAAGGCAAAACAGTGGTTCTTGCCAAGTGAAGATCTAATAACTTCTTTTAAAAACATATTCCATAATTATTTCTTTCCAATTAGTACTTTTGAGGTACTAATAAAGATATATGAAGAAGAAAATAATAACCAAATGTATAGGGAAAAGTTCTCAGATCTTATTATTATTAAGAAATGTTGACTGAAAGAATATAAATGACTACTGAGCTATATATGCTTACTCTCCCAGCTATATCAGATCTTTTTAAATAATATTTTCTTTAATTATATATAAAGACAATTTTTAGCATTTATTTTTACAAGATTTTGAGTTCTAAAATGTCATATCTTTATGAAAGTCATCCATATGCGAATTAAGGACATTATTAAGGAATGTCATATTTCTCAAATGACATTCAAGAATAGAAAACATCACCACTGTATAAAAATGAACAGAAACTTGGAGAGAATATAATATCCTATTGTAATTTGTTTCTTGATTTTGGTAAGAGTATTTGATTCAATAGTACTAAATGCCACTTTGCAATCTCATTTACAACTAGATCTCCCATCCATAAATCAACATCAATTCAAAATTGCTAGAAGCCACATCAAGAAAAACCTTTTCAGGGAATCTCTGATAACAAAAATCAGGTGAAGCATAAAACAGGGAGTTGTAACCTTGGCAAAGGTATTCACCAGCAAGATGGAAGAGACGTAATATAGAATCTAGATTGAGGAGGGATTGCCTGTGGATGACAAGTTCCTCCTGAACTCCTGTTGTGGATAACATTGTGTCGATTTAATTAAGCCTCAGTATGTTGCAGACCTTCCTGGAAGATGCCTGTAATTCTTCAAAGGAGTCTGATTTGTCTACCTACATAGAATAGATCAAGTGAATAAAAGAATTTTTATTGCTTAGATTTCAACATATATATGGGTGGAGAACCTATAAAGCTGTCCAACATTGTGTATGTATACATATAGGTAGATATGTTTATATATATGCATATGTTAATATATATTATTTATCAGTAGGCACATATATGTATGAATGCAGTATATAATATGTACACATACACAGATCTGGAAAAGACATTGCAGATGGGCAATGAGCTGAGTTCAGAATCTATAGGGAGATGGAGAGTGCTCTTTTAACTGACTCCATGAAAGCAAAGGCCCACTTTTTTAATGCAAAATTTCTCTGGTATTATGTGTCCACAAAATATGAAATCCATCTGTAAAGAACCAAAGTGAAATAACACATAGAAGGCAACGGAGAGACTAATCATAAGTGTGAACAGGTTATAACCTAGGAACAATAAGGAATATTAAAGAGGAACAGAAATAAAGATAAAAGACTTGTAAGATTGAAAGAAAAGAGGGGCTTCTTGGATGGCAATATGACAATGACAGCTAGAGTTCTCCACTGCTACCCCGTAATGTCAGGAGAAAGTGGGGAAGGCCATTAGCACATATGGTGAACACCCTGTGGTGACTAGGGGGAGAATATGGATAGGAAGCAGTGTGTAGAATAGGTGTCAATCTGTATCAAAGATTCTGTATACAAAGAAGTCAAATGGTTCTACCCTCTCATTTTACAGCTAAGGATTCTGAAATCAGGGAGCTTTTACCCTTAAGGTCACAAAGCTAGGAAGTAGCATATCTGGCATTTGAACAATTCTATGCTTTTTTCCATTATATTTTATTTAGGGACTGAGTCATGGGACAAATCCCCCAGTATGAGGAGAGTAAGCCTAGGAGGGATGATGGAAACACATCATATTACTATTGCATTTCAACATTCACTATCTTATAGGGATCACATGAAATATCGTTCAGAGATTAATACAAGTGAAGAGACATGGAAATTAAGTAATTTCCTGACTAATTTCCTGTCAGGATATTCTCCAATGGACTTCTCTGGAAATCATGCCCCTATTCTGGGTAGATTTTTCCCTCACTCTTTTTCAGTTTCTTTCTATGTGTTTAGTTTTATCATTAGAATATAGGCTTATTAGTAAGCAGGAATTGTCCTTCTTTTGTTTGTGTTCTTACTTTCAGCTTTTAATACATAGAAATACTTATTAAATACTAATTGACTGAGTGATATCAAAATGTGTTTCCCTGTACTAGAATTTATAGATCTTTCAGGGAGTAATGGGAAAACAGGAGAAGACAGGAGGCAAGGTTTTAGACAAGTAAAAGGGTAAAAACTGATTTCCCTTACCCCCTGCTCCATATAAACAAAAGAAAAGTGATATTTAAGACAAACTCCATCTATTTATATTTTTGTCCAAGTCTAGCCTCCATAATCCTTATGGAAAACAATTTTTATTCATTTTTAAAATTATACAACTTAGTTTGATAATCCTGTTAAATCAACAAAAGTAGGAGTATCTTAAAAGCAATGGAATTATATTTTCATCAAGCATGGAGGTCATTTAAGACATTTAAGAACTTAAGAAAAAGCATTAAGTATAAAGCATTTTTCTACTTGTATTGCATGTAGGCTACATGGAGGAGCAAGCAGTACATAGACTTTTTATTGCTATGAGATTTCCTTGCAGCTAGTCTGTATATATCTTTTATATACATTGTTATTTCTATGTTGTCTCACTGGTTAGAATGTGTTCTCCTTGAAGGCAGTGATCCTTTTTTTTTTTTTTTTTTTTTTTTTTACCTTTTTTTGTATCCTATGTACCTCACATAAAATAAGGCTTAAGAAAGATCGTTGATTAGATGATTTGGAGGACCAAATTAGGCATTCAAGAATTAAAGTCTTCTGGTGCTTATGTCCAACAACTCTATGAAAGGAAGCCAGAAAGTCCACTCTGACTAGAAAGGACTGGCTGCAGCCTTTGGGTGATCACTTTCTTTAATCCAGCTTAAATAGTTCTTGGTTCATAAATTCTGTTGGTTCTCTTTTCCTCCTAATTACATTTGTCCAGTGTTCAGGGAAGAACCTCTTCTTGCTGGACTATACTTTCTACACTAAGAAGCCATCCATAAAACTACAAAATAGATGATGAAGCAGTAAAAATACGACCTTATGAGACAAGACAGAATATATTGATCTAATTTGACAGGAGGAGGAACCTTGAGGAAGTGCTAAAGTCAGCTCAGTGACATCTGGTCAGTTCTTTCTGTATGATTCATTCATCCTGAAAGTTGTAAATACTTCTTGGAGGATGCCCTCAGACTATTCAGTATGGGTAGCATATTGCAGAATCAGATTCTCAGAGTTGAAAATGTTACCGGCAAAATAGTCAAATCCATATCTGAAGAAGATTCAAATATTTTCTCTAGTGAAGGGAATTTGCTCCCTTTTAAGGCCACTCATGATGGCTTGATATTTTAAGAATTTTTTCCCTTATGTTGCTTTACTTAGTATTTTCTTTTTAATGGGTGAAATATGTTTTTTATTGTATAGTTGTTTTAATTATGTTTAATTCTTCATGAACATGTTTAAATTATTATTTTTTGGGGTTTTTTGTTTGTTTTTTTGACAAAGATACTGGAGTAGTTTGCTATTTCTTTCTTCAATGAAATAATAATTTCAGGCTCCAAACTCTCCCTGGAAAATGATTGGTCTTTCAACCTTAGGATATATGAATATTTTAATTAATCAAAGACATCCATGCTTTCACAAAGCTTATGTTCGTTGGGGTGGGAGAGAACAACATATGCCCATAAAAATAAATTCAATATAATAAAGGAGGCAAGGGCATTGGAGACTTAAGAATCTGGATGGTATAATCCAGACCTCCCACCTTCTTTTGAATATATTTCAACTGCTTAAAAACCCTTTCTAGAATGCAGAATACAGAAATGGATATAGATTTCCAACTGTAGACTTTCTGGATAGACAAGGTAGACCATGACCTTCCTTGTTCTTCATTGCACTACTTTTATTAGTATAGTATGTGATTGTTTTAGGTGTTTGGGTTGCCATATCATACTTGTGACTCATTTGAGTCCCAGGGTTTCTTCACATAAACTATGATATGCAATTAAAATCTTAGTGCTGATAGCTTAAAACAGCACTAAAACTTTTTGGACACCTGTATTGTTTTTATTTGTTAATTATTTTTCTCTTTTTCTATCCTATACTTGTACATTGATTTCCTGAGCTCAAGACTAGCATTTTCCATTTAGTACTATTGGATTTCATTTAAAATTAATTTTATGAGATTTACTCAATCCTTCTTATCTCAAGATTTTTTATACTCTGCTTCCATTATTCACTGTATTAGTTATTCTTTTTAGTTTTGTATTATCTTTAAATTTTTTTCCATTTTTTTGTTTCTTCATCTCAGCCATTGACACTTTTAATATATACTGACACCAATGTTAAGGTTTTATGGTCCTGTATTAGAGACTCCATTGTACAGTTATCTCTGTATCCTCATGTGGCTCTCTGGAGGATTAGTACTGCTCCACATTTCTTTAGAGATTTTTTTTTATATCTATCATTTCTCATCATCTTCTCAGGTTACTCCATAGACGGATAAGACTAGAGGCATTTCCTCCAAGACTACTTTCTTTCCTGGACTATCTGGAGAAAGGATTAAATCCATAGTGATTTGAAATTCATAGAAAAATTTGACATGAAATTATTCAAACCAACATGAGAGCTAAGGCAGACAGAAACCTAATAGTGCCATGGATTCAAAAATTGCTGTAAATTCTTGATGTGGTCAGATTATGTCATATCTAAAATGTACCTGACTTTTGATTCTGCTTGGTCTAGTTGTACACGATCAGTGTTGTAGGCTTAAAAACAGAACTGGAACCAGAGAATCAGTGATGCTATCTTTTCTACATTATCATCCACCTCTATACAAAAGGTATAATTGACTTCAGCTGATCCCAGACTGAAGGCAGATATTTCCTTTGCTTTCCAGGGTATAACATCTGATCTGGATTTTGCAGTTATGTTGAAAAGAAAAATATTAATTTTAAAAGGTAAATTTAGGCATATTTGACCAATGGTTATTATTACCTGAGAGTGAGCTTAGTGGGGAAAAATACATTGGATTTGGAATCAGAAAATCTGTGTTCAAATCCGAACTCTGGTATTTTCTAGCAGTATGATTTTGAGCAATTTACTTGACTTTCCCAGAATCTCAGTTTCCTCAACTGAAAAATAAGGGATATATATGTGTGTGTGTGTGTGTGTGTGTGTACAATTGAGTTTCAGTCATTTTTCATTCACGTCTAATTTTTCATGATCTTGCTACTGGACTCAGCTCCAGAAGAGAAAGTGAGGATGGTGATTTTGCATAGTCCTTCCTCAATCAAATTCAATTCATTTGATATTCATGGCATCACCTCCATGATATCATGGTCCTCTTCAAGAATGAAGGACAAACCACAAACAGCTTCAGATCTATGTTTCTATAGTCTTACCTTTAAGAGTTTCATTCTCCTCAGTTGTAAAATTACAATTAAGAGCTAAACTTTGTAAGGTATGTGTTTCATTCTCTGGATTCTATCATAGTAATGATCACATTTCAACTTTGTATATGTACAATGTGAAAAAGTTAAAAAGATGATTTTCTGAAAAAGCAGATTTTCATAACAAGAGAAAATAAACCATTGGCTAAAATATCACTTTTTAAAACTGAACTCAACACTTAGGACTCTAAATCAAGCAAATCATTTTGTATGTAGGACTTTAGATATCAGAGAATTCAACTGCCTCAATTTTAGGTAAAGAAATTGAGACACAGAGTTTATGTCACTTACTGCAAGTTGCTAGGGTAACCTCAACACGATTAGGACAGAATTAGAAGAGATCTCAGAAACCATCTACTTCAAATTGTGCTTTGTACCTGAATAATGATCTCCTCTACAGTATTCGATGAACTTTGATGATGGGGACCTCATATCTTGAGATCTGAATCCAAGTCTCCTGATTTTGATTTCTTGTCCTTTCCAGTGCACCCTACTGATAATTCCCTGTGTGTGTCTCTGTGTGTTTATATATGTGCATTTTTTAAAACAAAGACATAAAACAAAATCAAACAGAATCATTTTATAAATGTTTCCATTTTGAATGAGTAAGTTAGGTTATATACATAATTTCATCTCAATAGGACTAAAGGTCAAATTTTA
Organism: Sarcophilus harrisii; assembly: GCF_902635505.1. NCBI lineage: Eukaryota > Metazoa > Chordata > Mammalia > Dasyuromorphia > Dasyuridae > Sarcophilus > Sarcophilus harrisii. The sequence continues at coordinate 190,916,786 of NC_045427.1, read as the reverse complement.
TTAGGATTGTTAATATTAATAAAATATTCCTCACAAAGAAGTGTAATCTCTAATACAGAGACAAGTGGTGCTTGAAAGTAGAAAGATCAAGAAAATGTCAACTCACTAATCAGCAATTATGGCTGTCCTATTCCCAGGTTTTTTGATGAATCACACTGGCTATCAAATCTCCAAAAGAATTGAAAGAAATGCCTGTGTTCATCTCTGAATGCAATGCTCTCTGAAAAACAGAAATATGTGTATTTCTTTAAGAAGAAAAATTCCCAGAAGGAAAAATTTGACATCATATTAGTGAAATATAAAACTATGCCATTCTCTGATTTTTCGCCTTTTAGTTGTAATGCCACCATTGTAAATAGTCTAGACTCTTCTAAATGATTGCTGAGATCTCATAATAAAACAGTATGCAATCCATGAATTTACATTGACTCACAATTCGAATGGTTAGCCATGCATGTGAAGCTTACCTGAAATAACTTAGTTCTTTAATTTAAAAAAAAAAAAAGAAAGAAATCACAAAGCTCGGAAACAAAGGAAATGGGTGACGTTCAATATCTTAACAAGGCAACCTCAAAGTGTTCAACAGAGATTCTCATTTAGTTCAGCTCAGGCTATAGTAGTGAATATATAGAAGGAACATATTTATTTATCTTCGCATAGTATAATTGATCAATTTAATTCAAAAGTTAAATGAAAAACTGCCATTGACTAAAGCTTTTCCTTGTGAGAACCCCCATTGGTTTTGTTCTATCTATGTATATGTATATATGTTCTTTATATGTACTTTCTATGTAAGTCTAGTATTAAAACTAGACTTAACAATAACAGATGGAATTTGATCAATCTAAACTGGAAGAAAATTCTGGTGTTTAGAAATGTGAATTGAAAATGTACTGGCTTCAGAGCTTCATATCTATGGTCTGTGATCAGGTAGGAGCCCATGATCTCAATTGCCATGACAACCTCGTTTCTTATGCATTATCTTGAAGCAACCAGAATTCAGACCCTAATAAAATTTGTAAGAAACCATCACCTTATATTAACCCAGAAATGAATTGTGAGCTAGTATAGAAATAAGTTCTCTATTTAATATTTGAATTCCTGGCATGTTTTAGGCTTTGTATGGACTGAAAATATGACACTCTTTGCCCTCTAGTAGGTTGTTTTTTAAATATTAGGTTGTTTTCAGTCAGAAAATAAAGGCTTCCACTTTTTATTTCCCATTGCTGTGAATAGTGTGTGTATATGTTTGTGTGTGTGTATGTGTGTATGCATAAAAGCAAGGTATTTCAATGGAATTAGTAATGTATACATTATTTACAATAAAATTATCATGTTAGAATATTATAACATCCAAGAAAGTGAAATATAACATCAAGGAAGCAAATGCTTATCATTAACTCCTTTTCATTGTTCAAAAACAGCATAGTACAAAACACCTATGTGTTAAATTTCTTTTGGTGAAAGATTAGTCTAAGGTAATTTAGAATAATTCCTTGCCTTTACCTATATTGATGACTTTATAGTGAGAGAAAATATGGCATATTAGAAAAAATAAAGAAATCAGAATTTTAGTTTCAGTCCTGGCTCACTTGTGAGATTCTTGACAACAAAAGTGCAACTACCATGAGCAATTAGGGCTTTGCATCAAAGTATTGACACAGTATTTTTCATGAAAGCAGAGTGGAGGCCCAGTATAGGGAAGACTATCAACCTTCCCATAGAATGTTGGGGCAGTAAGAAATCATGCTATAAGGACCTGCCTTATTGTTACACTAATATCTCAATGGGATTCCTGGACCCAATTCCATTCCCTGCATAATGGTTCCTGAGGTAGCTCCTCAGACAGGATAGTTACAATTTTATGTACAAACATCTTGTGCATAACAGAAAGGGATCTAAACTTTGAGCCAAATCCTGCCATTTGCAAACCACAGACAAATTATTTCCTTTCTCTGAAGTTCATTTTCCTCATTTTAAAAAGGGGCATAGCTTATTAGGACTGGAATGAGCTTCAAAATTCATATAGTCTAACTTCCACATTTTACACACAAGCATGCTAAGGCTCAGAGAGGACGACTTGCTGAATTTGCTGAACTTATCCTTCATCCCCTCTCTATCTTTCAACTCTTATCTATTCTATATGTACTTTGTTCACTTATTTTGGTACATGGGTACATGTTGTCTCCTCATTTGAATGTAAGGTCTTTTTTGTTTTTTCTTTGCATCCCTAGAACCTACATAATGGGTACAAATCTTTACTAATTTACATGTGTTAAAGTCAATTCATACTAGCCCTCAATAATTAAGTTATAAGTGTGAATGCTCATTGCACATTAAATTGATAAACACTACAAATCAGGGTTTGATATGTTGCTTTGTTGATTGTCTGCACTTCAGAAAATAATACCAAAATACTAATTATGGAAATTAAAATGTTTTGTGTGCATTTCTTTGAGATTTTATTATTAAACATTCATGAGCATACTTGGGGATGAACCTCATACCCACAATTATGGAGATAAATTGAAGAAAGAGCAGGTGAAGTTGGGAGAAACCCAGAAAATTTGATCTGACCTACTGTCCATAATGAAACTGGAGAGAAGCTGAGGAGTGAAAAAGTAATGGCTAGCCAAATATGAAGATCCCTTGTTTGATTCAAACCTTTTCTTTTCTGAAACCATAGAAGTAGACTATTTTAAACTGAGCACCAGAATAGTTTTTTGAGGTCCTTAGATTTGACTTACAGGCTGAACCACATAAGACTGTTGCTTTAGGAAGGAGATTAAGGCACCCACTCACATTTACTCCTGTGACAAGATTACTTTTATTGCTTTGCTTTTCCCATGGTTATGATTAAAAATGGAATGCAGTTGTGCCATGTTTTTGTGAGTAAATTTTACTGCAATGCAGATGGATTATAAAAGGGGTAAACTTTTTACATCTTTGCCAAGAGTCTGATTGGATATGTTCACATATACTTAAATTTTTAGAATAAGGAGATTTGATTTTCCATCCATGAAAGAGGTAAAACTGGGGAAGAGAGATAGCTAGCTCTCTGAGAACTAAAGAGAGCTTGGTATTGCTCCAGCATACCTTTTACTGTAAAAATAAAAAAAAATGTTTACTCAAAACATTTGAGATTAAGGGTGTAGCAGACTAATAGTACTTGGTCTTTCTACCCTGAAAGGGTAAGGTCACTAATCACTAGTAACATCTATAGAAAACTATAAATAAAAACTGAGGCTTGGTCTGGGAGTAGTTTGTTCAAAATCATAGTGTGTCAGATTATGTAATACTGAAGGTCGATTTCTTTAAAACACAAAAAATAGTGATGAAGTCCTTCAGTTAGGTTCATAGGAACAATATTTGATTTGAGGTAAAATAATCTATATTTGTTTGAATCAGTGTACTGACATAGATGTGCCTCTATGACTCTAGGCAAGTCATTTCTTGTCACTGGGCCTGAGGTTTCTCATCTATAAAATAAGAAAATTAGACTCTTACCCAACATCTCCTCCAAATCCAGATCTCATCATAAATCACCATATAAAGAGAGCAGAAGGGTAATTGGATTTGAAGTCAAAGAAGATATATTTAGATCTAGACTATGCTGTTTAACATTGAGTTAGTTCCTTCATCTTTCTGGGTCTCAAGAGGTTTCTTCATTCTTAAATTTGGAGAATTAGGGTTAGAATGCAATAGAAATTTCTTTTAATTCTAAATATATGAGCTGATGACATTGACAAGCATGAGCATAGTCCTTTAAAGTTTACAAAACACTTGACACATTTTCTCATTTGATCTCACCTGTGAGGTAGATGCTATTATTCTCACTTTATAGATGGAGAAACTGAGTTTGGGAGAGATTAAATGATTTTCCTAGGCTCACAACAAATATGTTACTAGGTGAACTCCTTTGCTACAAGCCACAAAGCTAGTAAGTGTCTGGGGCACTGTTTGGTCTCAGGTTTCCTGACTTCAAGTTCAACATTCTATCTACTGTATCCACCTAGTTCCCTAAGAAGGAATCCATTCTAATTGCATATAATTCAGTCTTCTCAATTTAATTTGCAAAGGTCAGATAAATAAAATGGAGATAGGATAGTGGATAATAGTCTTAATAACACTACAAATAAATAATAGCTAATAGTTATTTGTGCTTTCTAGGTGCCAGGCACTATGCTAAATGCTTTACAATTATTATTTCATTTAATCTTCATAATAACTGTGGGAGGTAAGTGCTATTATTATCTTCATTTTACAGATGAGGAAACTGAAGCAAATAGATGTTAGATGAATTGCTCAGGGTCACATAGTAAGTGTCTGAGTCTAGATTTGAAGGTCTTCTTGACTCAAGACTTGGGGCTCTAAGCAATGTATCACCTAAAAGAGGGATAGAAGTCATGGGTTGATATCTGTCATTACTTTATTATTTGATTCTAACAAATCTCTTTCCCAATTTGGGCTTTCATTTTCTCATCTATTAAATTAAGGAGCTGGATGTTCTTCTAATTATAAGTAGAAATGTTATGCTAGTTTTTTCAGATAAATATCTGTCAAATTGAAATTCCTTCATTGGTGTCCTTAGGTGCTTGGAAGTGATACTGGATTCTTAAAGCTCATGATCATAGAATGCAAGTTCTGACATGGCTTTAAATAATGAAAAGTCTTCCATCAGTGACTGCATGATGCACTTTGTGTTTGTCATCCAATGTCCAATCTCACTAATTTCACAGGGACTCATTATCAGATGTCTTAGCTATGAGAGGAAGAAGGAGATTTTGGTTCTTTTTTATTGTTTGGTTTTAAGCAAAGCTATTTAAAAGATTACCTATCAAGTAGTACAGGACCATAGTACAGGGGAGTGAAATGAATAATCATATGTTGATTTTTGTTGGAGTAGAAATACATTCTTAATGATTTTACTTTGGAATTTTATCAATAAAATCTTTTGGAATTTGGATATGAGTAATTTTTGTAATGAAAAGCAGCATAGTATAGTGGAGAAAGAGCTTGATCAAATCAGAGAACTTGATTTGCACTCATCTTCTGTGCCCACTGAAAAATCACTTAATTTCATTAGGCCTCAGTTTTCTCATTTTTAAGAAGAGGAAACTAGATGAGATAAGCCCCTTTTAACCCTAGCCATATTATTCTCTGAATTCTAGCTTACATAGTGGACATCCATAGAATCATAACTCCCCAAATGGAAGGGATCTCAGAAGCCATCCTATTCAACTCCCTCATTTTGCAGATGAAGAAATTGGGTCTTAGGAAGGCTAAGTTACTTGCTCATGGGTCTGCAACTGTAGATACTGCATGTAGCCTAGAAAGAATTTAGAATTTACCATAAAAATGTGAAATACAATAATAAATTGGATTTGGTATATTTTAATCTCAAAAAAAAATGTTGTTGCTGGTCATTTGCTTTTGACTTTTCATAGTCCCATTTGGGGTTTTCTTGGTAATGACACTGGAATAGTGTTCTCCAGTTCATTTTTTACAGATGAGAAAACTGAGGCAAACCTGGTTAAGTGAATTGCACAGTCATTCAGATAATAAATGTCTAAAGTCATATTTGAACTCACAAAGATGTCTTCCTGACTCCAAACCAAGCATTCTCTCCAGTGTGCCACCTATCTGACCTGCCCTACTTAATAAAGTAGAGATTGTGAAATGTTCATTTATCTTTGTCTAATAAATAAGAGGATTTCAGTAAGTCAGGGAACTTGATGTGATATAAGCCAGGCATGGATTTAAATTTTTGAGGTACTCAGAAAAACCTGATTTTTATCACATTGCTACCAACAGTTTCTTTTTATAAAAACCATCTAAGATGAGCATCCTTTGATGATGAATTTCTGATAAATTTTTTAATAAGCAAGTTGGCATTTTCATATAAGAGCTGCATGGAATAATAGCAAGATAGGGTCTGAAATAATTATTTTCAGTGTATGCATTTCATAAGTGTGGTTCGTATTGTAAGTGAATTTTCATTTAGTTATTAGCTCTCTAGGAAGAAGGCCTTTCTTGTTATAGAAATTTTAATATGCATTTAATATAGTTAAGCTCTCACAGGCAAATACTGTACCTTTCTGTCTTGGATGCTCTATGAGATTGTATACACTATGAGTTAACAAGTATTAATAAGAATACTTTCTGGAAAGATCACAGGTCTTACCTCTGATTGCTCTGGCAAATGGAAACCAAAGGCCTTGAAGATAAAAACAAAACAAAAAAACAACAAAAAATGTGTTGCATCATGGTCTAGTGGGGAATAGTACTGGACTCAAAATGAGTAGATTTGGGGTAGAAGCTTGCCTCAGATACTAGCTGGGTGACCATGGGTAAAATCATTTTTTTAGCACATCAATTTTCTCATATGTAAAATAAGGTAATATTACATACATTCAGAGAAGGAACCATAGAACAGTAGAAATAGCTCTGATTCTGGAGTCAGAAATCTTGAGCCAAACTCCTTTCCCTTAATTTCTGTGTAATTTTGTGATTAGAGCCATCTATACCGAGAGAGAGAGAGAGATAGAGAGAGATCTATGGGAACTGAGTATAGATTACAGCATAATATTTTTACTTCTTTTGTAGTTGTTTGTTTAATTTTATTTTCTTTCTCATTTTTTCCTCTTTGATCTGATTTTTTTTGTGCAGCAAGATAATTGTATAAATATGTAGGCCTATATTGAATTTACATATTTTTTTTACCATGTTTAGCATATATTGAATTACTTGCCATCTAAGGGAGGGGGTGAGGGAAAGGCAGGGGAAATTGGAACACAAGGTTTTGCAAGGAACAGTGGTGAAAAATTATCCTTGCATATATTAAAAAGCTACAATTAAAAAAAAGAAAAACCTGGAAAGACTTATATGAACCAATGCTGAAAAGTGAGCAGAGCCAGGAGAACATTATACACAGTATCAAGAAGATTATGTGATGATCAACTATGACAGACTTAACTCTTCTCAGCAGTACAGTCATCCAGGACAATTCTAATAGACTTGGAAGGGAAAATGCCATCCACATCCAGAGAAAGAACTATGAAGATTGAATACAGATTAAAGAGTACGATTTTCACTTTTTTGTTGTTTCTTCTTTCTTATTATTTTCTTTTTTTGTTCTGATTTTTCTTTCACAACATAACAAATATGGAAATACATTTAAAATGCTTGTACATGCATAATCTATATCAAATTGGTTGCTATCTTGGGGAGGGAAGAGAAAAATTGAAACTCAAAATCTTACAAAAATGAATGTTAAAAAGCATGTTTACATGTAATTGGAAAATAATAAAATATCATTAAGTGAAAAAGAATTTCTGTGAAATCTTGGCCATCACTTAATATTCTTCAAGTCTTTGAGTTTCTTCTTCCTGAAATGTACAATGAGAAAGCTGCACCAAATTATCACAATGATCTTTTCCAGTTCTAGATTCTGTGCTACCCATCTATTATAAATGAAGAAATAAAAGCACAAATGATTTCCTTAGTGTCACACATATTGAGAAGAATAAGGCTAAGATTTCAGTCAGCTCCAAATTTAGTATTCTCTTTTATGCCATACTTAACCAAAAAGATTTTCTCCCTCTCTAGCAGTGTTGACACTAGATTGGAGAAATGTACTAACATGTAAATTATAATGGTACTAATTGGGACTTACTATTTGTTGAAAGATGGTGAAAACAGGTAAACTTGTTACATGAAACAAAATGGATAAGCTTTAAACCTTGAGTGAGTGATGTTCTTTCAAATATCAACTGGATTACTTTCTGCTCTTTAGTAGAAGAGACTGAAGATCATAACAGGCAATTATGTTAAGGAAAATCAATGCCAATATCTATGCTTCAATTATCCCTTTATACCATGAGTGCCTAGCTTGTAAGTAATTTCAAGATACTTTCCATTATTTCATTAAAAGTAAGCAGAATGACCAGTCCATGAATAAATGAACTATGAAAGCATGTGATTAAAAAAAAAAACAGAGCTGAAAAATCCAGTTGTTAGCTTAAGGTCATTATGTGGTATTCAGTAGTTTTAGGTTGATCATACTTTTCAGGCTTACAAGTAACAGATTTAATTTAGAAGCCTGCAAATTAATAAAAATGGCAAAGTCACCTTACTCCTCCATGTGCTCACCTGTGAGACTTTGTCATTTTGATTTTTTATCGGACAAAGATGAGCTCTTCTACTAACTGATATCATAATCATTCCATGACTTTTCATTCTTTGTTTTTCTTACTGGAGTCTTTTCATAAATTCTATGTGGAGAATCTACCCATCTGCTTGGAATTTTCCTTCTATTTCTTTGTGGGTTCTTTGGATTCTATTAGATCAGGGCACTTGGTCTATTTCTTTTGTAATATGATTTATGTGGCCTTTTGACTTCCTTTTTATGTATTAATTTTACATCATAGAGAAGTCATTGGTGCTAGTATGTTATAGTCCATCATGAATATCTGAATTGGCTTTTGGACTGATTGTGATTTATATCTTCTCAGTTTGTGTTATTCTATGATTTGTAATCAAATAGCATCACTAGTAAATGAAAGTAACAGTTGACCCAATATACATTCTAGAAAGGATATGTACTTATACAAATCACTTAATGTCCCTGGGCTTCAGCTTCTTTATCTGTAAAATGAGAGGATTGGACTAGATGGTCTGTGAGGTCCCTTCTATGTCTAGATATTTACTTCTGGAAGCCTATTATCCTTTGTATAACTGTATGTGATCTACTGATCTAGTAAATACCAACTGTTTCTGTTATGGTCAGAAACCCAGAAGCTCTTCCCCAACTAGTGTGATTTTTTTTTTTTTTGAGTAGAAAAACTAGGTTATTTTTTTGCCATATCTCTCAACATTCCTTAAATCATCAAATGTGGGTTGCTTCAGACAAACTGAGACCTGGTAAAGACTTTAATTTAAAAATGCCAAGGTCTCCAATGCATCTGGAGTCCTCTCTAGTCATTCTGTCTTTTATCTTTCCATTGTACTCAAATAACACTGGAGGAGAGATTGAGACTGATGACACTGCACAGCCCTATCTCACTTGAATTCAAATTACTTTCAGATTAAGTGAATCAGAATCAAGATATCATTGGTATGTCTCAAGAATGAAGGACAAATAAAAACTACAACAATATCTTCCTTCCTTCCTCCCTCCCTCCCTCCTTCTCTCCTCCCTCCCTCCCTCCCTCCCTCCCTCCTTCCTTCCTTCCTTCCTTCCTTCCTTCCTTCCTTCCTTCCTTCCTTCCTTCCTTCCTTCCTTCCTTCCTTCCTTCCTTCCTTCCTTCTTTCCTTCCTTCCTTCCTTCCTTCCTTCCTTCCTTCCTTCCTTCCTTCCTTCCTTCTTTCCTTCCTTCCTTCCTTCCTTCCTTCCTTCCTTCCTTCCTTCCTTCCTTCCTTCCTTCCTTCCTTCCTTCCTTCCTTCTTTTCTTCCTATAAAGCTTCATTCTATCTATCATCTATCTATCTATCTATCTATCTATTTCCATATCTCTCTCTGTTCTGAGTTTGATCAGACTGAAGTTAATTTTCTGATATTTTAAATTTTAATATTGTAACAAAGCAAGACATTTCTATATCATTCAACGGCTAACAAAAAGAAATTTACTTAGCAATATCAGGAGAAGTATATTCAACAGGGATAGGCATTTAGGACATCTCCCCTTGTTTCAGTTGAATGAAGCTCCCTTACTTGAATTGCATATTGTGATCCATTTGTCAAGTATCAGAGAAGGTAACTGGCTCCTTTTTTCACCAAAATGGCATTTTTGTCAAATGAAATCATAATCACTCCTTGGCTTTGGGAGAAAACCTTAAGGTATTGATCCTATCACAATATCAATCAATCTCTGGGCAAAAGGTTTACAAATACAGAAAAGAAGTGGCTCAGCTGTTCTCAAGGAACTTACATTCTGTTAAAGGAACCAATAGTCATACAAATAAGTAAATGCAGACCATTTATGAAAAAAAAAAGCAAGGTAAATTTTGCTGAGATCACTATTAGCTGGAGAGATGAGAAAAGGTTTAGTCTAGAACAGAGGTCTAGAGACCAGTTTCCAAAACTTTAGTTAGGAAATGTTTAACAAAATAAATAAAGGTGCAATAGAGTTGAAAAAAAAAAACAGAATGATCCTTACTCCTAAGAAAATTTTATAGGGGAGACAGTATGTACATATAAAAATTAACATATAGAACAGATCCAACCATTCTGGAAAGCAATTTGGAAGTATGCTCAAAAAGTTATCAAACTGTGCATATTCTTTGACCCAGCAGTTTTTCTACTGGGCTTATATCCCAAAGAGATCTTAAAGTAGAGAAAGGGACCCACATCTGTACCCCTTTTTGTAATGGCAAGAACCTGGAAATTGAATGAATGCCCATCAATTGGAGAATGGCTGAATAAATTATGGTATATAAATGTTATGGAATATTATTTTTCTTTTAAGAAACAACCAGCAGGATGACTTCAGAGAGGCTTGGAGAGACTTACATGAACTAATACTAAATGAAATGAGCAGAACCAGGAGATCATTATACACAGCAACAAGAAGATTATACAATGATCAGTTCTGATGGACATATCTCTCTTCAGCAAGAGATCAGTCAAACCAAGTCCAATTGTTCAGTGTTGAAGAGAGCCATTTACACCCAAAGAGAGGACTGTGGGAGCTGAGTGTGGACCACAACTAGCATTTTCACTCTTTCTGTTGTTGTTTGCTCGCATTTTGTTTTCTTTCCCAGTTTTTTCCTTCTTGATCTGATTTTTCTTGTGCAGCAAGATAACTGTATAAATATATAAACATATATTGGATTTAACATATTTTAATATATTTAATATGTATTGGACCACTCTAGGTGAGAGAGTGGTTCGAAGGAGGGGATTATTTGGAACGGAAGCTTTGCAAGGGTCAGTGTTGACAAATTATCCATGCATATCTTTTGTAAATAAAAAATTCACATATAATGAATACAAGTACTTGATAGCTTGATAGAGAGGGAGGAATCTAGGTGGAAGTGGGTGGAATAGATTCAGGAAAGGCATCTTTGTAGAAGGTCCAACTTGAGCTGTTTCTGGAAGAAAATGAAGAATTTTAAGCCAAAGGAAAGGAAGGAGTACATTGCAGGTTCTGGGAGATGACAACCACTGCAAAGACTTGGAAATGGGAAATGGAGTGGTGGGTATGAGGAACAGAAAGGTCAGTTTGGTTGGACCATAGGATTTGAAAAAGGAAATAATATATAAAATGACTCAAAAAAAATAAGAATAGTGCTAGATTATTAAGAGCTTTAAATAGAGTCTGTTATGTTATCAAAGAGGCAATAAGGAGCTACTAGATTTTTACCGGAGTAACATGGTAATATCAGTGTTTAACTTCAATCTATTAATCAATTTAATAAAAAGGTATTTTGAATGTACAGTAAAAAGGAAGCAAACAAGCATTTATTAAGTGCCTAATCTGTTCCAAGAGCAAATAAATAGTGCTGTGGATAGAACACTGGGCCTGAAGTCAGAAAGACTTATTTTCTTGAGTTTAAATCTGTCTTTCAAACACTTATTAATTGGGTGACCCATGGCAAATCACTTAACCCAGTTTGCCATCAGTTTGCCTAAAATGTAGAGAAGAAAATGACAAAGTACTCCAGTACCTTTGCCAAGAAATTTCCAAGTGCAGTCACGATTAGTTCATGACTGAACAATAATACTCTGTGATATGTTCGGTGACAATCATATTGTAGGTAGGGGATATGACTATTCCCATTTTACATTTTCTCAATTTACATTGAGTAAAGGAAAAACAAAAAAACGGAGGTCGAGTTATTTGCCATAATCATACAGCTAGTAAATATCAGAAGCTAGATTTGTACTCAGGCCTTCTTGATTCCAGTCCCAGAACTCTATCCACTGTACACCTAGTTGCTTCTGGATATATATAGTAGCATAAAAAAATAAGTCTTTCCCATTATACTCTCTGTGTTCTAGTCAAACTGGACTTTTAGTTATTACTCAGCTTCAAATTGTCTTTATGCAATTAATTGGATCATTATGCCTAGAATATATTTTCTTTTTTGCTCTACTTTTTTTTTTTTTCCTTAAGAATCCTTGCTTACACATACTTTAACATGCTTAACATATGTGAGACTGCCTGCCATCTACGGAATGGGGTGGAAGAAGGGAAGGGAAAAGTTGGAACAGAAGTGAGTGCAAGGGATAATGTTGCAAAAATTACCCATGCATATGTTCGGTCAATAAAAAGCTATAATAATAATAATAAGAGAATCCTTACTTACCTTCAAGGTTTAGCAAAAGTATCACTTCCTCCATGGTCTTCTCTGGTCTTCTCAACTGAAATAGATCTCTTTTCAAATTATCCATTGCCTGGATCTTTTGGCTGCCTCCATTACTTTTGCTTTTGTATTTTATTTTTCTATGTACTTGTTGTATCTTTCCTACTCTCAATAAGAATATAAGATCCTTGAAGGTTGAGGATTTTTTTATACACAATGCCAAGTGGTATCATTGATAGAAAGTAATAGGTTTAGTGGCTATCCATCTCCTAATTAAATGTTGAAGGAATTGAATAGAAAGAAGTGATTTGATGAATCATGGAATTTACCATATAGTATTATTTTCCTGCTTATCCAAGCATAACAAAAATTGTTGGACTGCTAGCTTTAAAATGATTCTAAAGGATAATCTTGACCAACCTCTCATAAAAGTGAGATCCCAAAAAGAGACTTGAATTGCCAAAAATCACTTGTTTCTCTGTCACCTGACAACCATGTTGCTCATTTCACTAAATAACACTACAGATTCCTTTATTTTCTTAAGTAACTTTATGGTATTATTTAGGGACATGGCTTGGCCCTTTCTATGGCTTTCTGCCTCTTGACTTGAGGGATACTTTATGGAGAGTGGGGTATAGTTGCCCAGCTGTCTTCTTAAAAGACTGGATGAAATCAATATTACTTCAAAGATAATCCACAGTTAGCAGCATCTGAAAGACCTTTCCTTTCTCACACCGACTTTGCCCCACCCATATCTGAATTATTGAAATCCTTTGCTCCTTTGTTATTCCCATCTCCCATCTCCATGCCTTTGTACCAAGTGTGTTTGATACAAAATTTTTTTCCCTCTAGTCTCACAGAATCTCTCAATGCTTTTAAGCTTCAGCTCAAGCATTACATTGTATATGAAGCTTTTCCTTATTCTCTAAGTGTTTATGGCCTCCCCCGAATATATAAAAATATAGGCACATATTTATTTATCCACACATAAAACATATATGTTTATATTTACATTCAAATGTACATACATATATGCACATGGACATATGAATATATTATATTTGTATCTATACTTTACATATTTATCTGCTATCTCACCAGTAGAATTAAAAGCAGGCATTATTTCTTTTTCTGCTTCTATCCCTAGCGCCTATGATAGTGCCTGACACACTTTCAGTTCTTAATAAATGCTTGTTGGTTGATTGATTTATTGCTTTGGGTTTTCTATTGGATATCCTCTATGTCTGTAGCAAATACTTTTGGTCAGAATTTATTCTCTCTATTCTTCCTCCCCGGATACAGAAGATCTTTGAATATATGTACAGTATCTTAGTAAGCGGTACTTTTTACAGAATCTGATGGTTCTGGCAAATTCAGGAAAGACACATTATTGGAGGTGAGCCTTTTAGGCTGTGTTTGCTCAACTGAATTAAATGTAATTTTGTAATCAATAAACTACCAGAACCTTGTACTCAGTATGGTGCTTAATAAATGTTTATTGACCGATGGACAGACTATATCTTTTCTTCTATTGTGTGATTGTGATAATGTAGTTGGCTGAAAGAAATTGCTTTTGAAAGCCTGCCTGTTTCCTTCTCATCTATAAGGAATATTGCATGATTATTCTTTGATGCTTTCTTTGAATTGAGTGCAAGCAGAGGTGTGAGCTGGATTTGGAGGACAGAGCATGATTTCATCAGATTGAGTACCTACTTGGATAGTAACCCTTTAATCATTGCAGAGCTTCATTTATGGCTTATATTCTTCAGTGTATATTCTTTCCTGATTCCTAGTACTAGTGCCCTTCTTCACCAAAGACTTGTATTTAACAATTTGTAAAAATTTATTTATAACATTGCCTTTATATCTAGAGCACACATACAAACTTAAACATATTCTTGTCTCTCCTGATAGAATGGAAGATCTGTATAAGTAGAAATTGTTTCAACTATTGTAGCTATGTACCTAACTCTAGTGAATAGCATAATGCCTGACACATAAAATGAACTTAATAAAATAATTGCAGGTTGATTATAAATTATAAATTTTCTTGGGGGCACTTGGACATTTAGTAATTTGCTCTTAATAGCACAATCAGTATCAGGTCCAGAACTTGAACGCAGATCTTTCTGACTACGAAGTCTGACTTCTATTTGCTGATTAACACAGCCTCTTAGGGGTTGGGTAACTTTTGCAAAATTGTATGAGAATTTAAACATTTTCCTGAGAAAATAGAAAATAAAAACAAAAAACAATCTCAACCTTTTAGCCCCAATTTTTCCCAGAAATTCTAAAGTCATTAAACAAACAATAAATATTATTTATTATTGTGCCAGGCTCTGTACTAAGCAGCAGGGATACAAAATAGGCAAAGGACAGTATCTTTAAGGAGTTCACAATTAAGTAGGGATGATAGCTGTAATGGGCTGAGGCTTGAGTAGATGCACTGAGGTCCCAAGCAAGTGAGGCTAAATAGTAATTGGACTATACTCTATTAATATACATGCTTGGATAAAGAATGCCCCCCGCCCACTCTCTATGCAAATGCTGATGTGTTGTATAGGAAATGACGATTTTGGTGGGTGGAGGCAAAAAGACAGGAAGAGAGGCTGGGAGAGATTGGGCCTGGGTTCTATGCTGGTAGCTGCTAGTTGTGTGGCTTCTGGTCTAGTTAGCTTCTTGACTCAGTTGCACACATTGCTATTTATTGCCCATTCCCTTCCACCGCCGATCTTTCTTCACTGAGAATAAAGATTGACGATTTTCCCCTAACTTGAATACCTGACTCCAGCTGATTTTAAAATACGCGGTCTTCGCAGATAGCAAAGAAATATATACAAACAAATAATGATATATCCTAATACTTAGAGAATCAAAATTATAGGAGAAAAGCAGGGGGTACTTAAATAGTCTGATAAGGGATATTGTCTAAGGAATGTCATTAGATGGTCAGATAAGTATATGGATAGATAGTCTGAGAAGCCATGGAATTATTAAGATACTGATAGCAATGTTTCTAATACTTTGAGTAGCCCCTTTGTAGAAGATATATGTGAGTACATACACAAGAATATGATAAGATGAGACAGTATCAATGAGTCTGTATCAATGGAGATATTAGCTACATTGATGAGCTGAAGTATTTGGTCACTGGCCAGCTAAGATGTTTATGTAATTAATGCTCTGTGCCTTTAAAAGACTTTTCCTTAAATTTTTTCCAGAACAAACCTATACTGGAAGTTGAACAAGTACAATTTAACCCCATCTTAGTCCATAATAAGTTCTTATTCTATAACATTAAATCTAATGGACACAACTTGATTAATCAATAAACATTTGTTAATTATATGATTTGTTTTTGTTTTTGTTTTTTTGTTTCATCAGATCCCGAGGATACAAATATAAAATGTAAACAATCTCTGCCCTCAAGACACTTGCAGTCTTTGGGGAAGCATAAGGATGAAGCTGAGGCACTGACATGTGAAATGACTTGCCCTAAGGCAGGAAGACTAGTTGGTGACAGTAATATAACAAGAGCCTTAGCCTCCTGAGTCCTAGTCCTTGCCTATTACAGCTCCATGTCTTTCTGGGAATTATGCTTCTCTATATTTAAGCATGTGATAAAAATGACAACATTGCTAAAGGCAGGTTTCTTGCCCATGCAACCTGTCTCCACCAATAAAATTCACAGGCTCACAATTGCCTCTGCAGCCTGGCTCATCATGGGGTGGATACTAAGCCAGGGAAGAGGTTTCTCTGCTCCATTCCGGATAGCCATTTGATCTGTGATGTTCAGATTCAACTCCTTTATGTATGGGCCAGATGTGACATTCCTCATTTGCTTAGAAGGAGTTCTGTTGCTCCTGAAACCGCTTCTCTAAGTGCTGGGGAATATTTGTAGTGTCCAGGATTAAAAGCATTTATCGCTTGCAGAAGCATGATTGTCAGTGACAGACTTAACAGAGCAATGAGTTCCACCACATCAATGTCACTCAACAATTGCGATTGTCCAAACACATGCTCTGGCATTAGAAGACCATGACAGTGGCAAGGTTCAGCCTGCACAACCAAGAAGGCAGGATGCTATAAAATAAATAGGCCATTTAAAGTCAGTCTGCTAAGGAGTAAAAGCTAAGATAGGGAGTGCTGGCTTAGTTGATGACATTAACTAATCATAACAGTGAAAATCAAGTAGAGAATCCTGGCTTTCAGTGGAAAAGACATTGGCTTTGAAGCTTGGAGTTCAAATTCATCATTGACATTTCCC
The DNA here is from genome assembly GCF_902635505.1 of Sarcophilus harrisii. Lineage (NCBI taxonomy): Eukaryota > Metazoa > Chordata > Mammalia > Dasyuromorphia > Dasyuridae > Sarcophilus > Sarcophilus harrisii. Next base: position 190,900,214 of record NC_045427.1, on the reverse strand, counting down.
ACTTGTGGAATTTGATGAAAATCATTTTACCTTCTGGATCTCAGTTTTCTAACCTGTAAAATGAGAAAATTGAACTAAGTTCATTTTAAGTTCCCTTCAAATGTAGATCTATGATGCAATATTGGGGGGGAAGATATTTAAACTGTTAAGCTGCAAGATTTTTCATGATTTATGAACTATAACTATTTGATTGAGTGTCAGATTGGGAATTAGTGAACTTGGGCTCAAATTCTGCCATTAATACGTATTGCCTGTATTCAGGTGTGTTTCACATTCCACTTATCCAATCAACAGAACACCCATTTTCTAAGTACCCATGAGAATCTTGGAATCTGTCCTGCTAACTCTTCCTTCTCTTCCTCAGGGACAAGGATCCTCTATTAACTTGTATTTCCAAAGATCGTGCTTTTTCCCTACACTCTTTTCTTTGCCTAAAGAATAAATTTAGCTTTGGGACTTCGGAAGTTCTCTTCATCAGGGACAAGGATTCTCTATTAACCTATACTTCCAAAGACCATGCTTCTTTCCTACATTCTTTCCTTTCTCCAAAAGCATAAATTTGGCTTTGGGACTATGTCCTAAACCTTAACTTTCTTGATTTCAAAGAAAGAACCAGGGTCTGTTTACCCAGTGAAAGCACTTGGATATTTACTCAGTATATCTTTCTCATCCTTTCCATCTCTTGCTCTTTCTCTATGAATAACAGACAAATCGATAATACTGTTGTTTTGGGAAAGGGCATGGCAATCTACTGCCCTAAGTCTCCTCTCACAATCCCTGTAACTACCTCTCTGGATTTGGAATGAGAGATCAGAGATTGTTCTCCCTGCTATGTTATTTGCCATTTGTGTGATCCTGAGCTAGCTGTTTAACCTCTCTTGGCTTGTTTCTTACAGTGTAAAATGAGAGAATAGGATTCAATGAGATGTAGGTTTTGTTCCAGCTCTAAATCCTTCAACTGACATCCGTATTTTTTTCCTGTAGTATCCTGAACCTAGCAGACATTCAATACATATATATTGACTGGAGTTGTGATGTTTCTTTTTCTATAACTCAATTCAAAAAGCCAAGTAATCCGGTGTGTTTTGATGTTGAATGCTATGCAAGTTTCAGCATCAGGAATGACTGGGGAACAAATGGGAAATATGTTCCTTTCACTTTTCATTGCTCCCAAACCAAAAACAATACCTACCTAAGTTGAAGGACCTGATAATGTCAAAGTTGTAGCTTGTATTTCCACATGGAGAAATTCTAAAACAAAACAAAATAATAATAAAAAAACTGCCCCATATTTTTCACCTATAGTTTGAAGGAAGGAAAAGAGACAGTTTAGAGAATTCAGGGAAGGTCAGTGAAGCCAGTAAAAACTGGGTAGAGGTTCTACCTCAGACCTTACTATATACTTTAGTGGACCCTGTGCAAGGCACTTTTTATAGGATTTAGTTTAATCTTCTATACATAAAGGGACAAATGGACTAATGGCCTCTTAATTCTTCCTAGTTCTGAACTGATGGGCCTATGAAGCTGTTATTAGAAAATTAGTTAACATGAGAAAGATACTAATTATGCAAGGTACTGAAATGGTTCTTCAGGTCTGATCTGTCAGACTTTAATCAGGATCCTTAAACTGTTTTTTTTAATCAATTAGTCAACAAAACTTTATTAAGTTTTTATTATATGAGAGGAACTGTGATAAGCACACTGTGACAGGAGTTGGAATAATATTGGCACAAAAGGAAATGAGAGTTGGGGTAGTTGGTTGTGCAGAAAAAGAGATGTGCTTCAGCGGTGTATATTTGTTAAGGACAGTAGCAGGTAGTTACACCTCCTTGAGCACTGAAGGAGTAAGATAGGAAAAGGTTTAAGATATAAGCTTATGAAATAATGGATCATGCATTCCAGAAAACCTAGGAGGAATGGGTAGACCTGGAGTAGGATATTTAGATGACAGGGTTAAGGAAAATGGAAGGCTATGTATAGTGGATGAATGAGTCCAGGAAAAATATTAGTAATTGAAAAAAGATCCATTGAGGGAGGGAAGTGACTAGACTGTTTAAGTCTCTTCTGAGACAAAGGCCAGAATCCTCAGACCTGACCATGTGCAAAGCTTCTATAATATCTGGCTGAGCTGAATCTAGTGGGACACAGATAATCCCACTTATCTATTTCTCTAATTAGAATGGCAATGTTAGGAATGGAAATCCTGTTCTATTTTCCATACTCTCTCATTCTAGACCTGGAATAGAACCCATGAATTTGGGAAGACTGGTGTAGGTTGGGAGGAGAATACGGTGATGTTTTGTCTGACACAGTCTGTGTTCCTGCAGGGATGTTATGAATATCACTGTCAAATGCCATAAATCACCTCAAACTCCTTTGAGAAAAGGTATGCTGTAAATGTCAAGTAATGAAAAATGAGAATATTGAAAAACAACAATTGCACTTTAAAATCCTCAAGTCTATTTTTTCCCTTCCCTTTGGTATGTACTTTTCTCTCTCTTCTGGGCTGATCACAAAACTGAATATACACTCTTTAAGAAAACTAATAAAAGTGAATTAAGCTATGCTCTTTGGGGCTTAATGCAAGCTTCCATTCCCTATCTTATCTTTCCTTCTCAGTCTCCTAGGGATAAAATCATATGCTTAGCAATAGAAGTATTTTAAAATGTTCTTTTGATGCTCAGTCCATCCTCCCCCGGCTAAATTTTCAAAGAAGGGGCTTTCAAGTGCCCATATACATGTAAATAAATAGAAGCATTCCTTGGGGTGTAGTTTACTGATCTGTTTATGTCCAAAATGCAGATTTTAGAAAATGTTTTCATATAATACCATATTTAATCAGGAATGTTTTTCTGACACTAATAGTTCTATTTTTGTATAGCACAGTGTTTGGCCTGTGATAATTTCATGATAGTCTTTGTAATCTAAACACTAATACTCCTGCTACCATGTTGTCATAGTCTTCATAATAACAGAAGCTTATTTGGACATCAGGATTTACAGATGTATTTCATCACTCTGACAACTCTGAAAGAGTCGCTTTTGAATCCAATCTCATTCACTGTTTAGTGGGATAGCTACAGAAGGTCTTTAAAATTCTAAGAAATCTTAGTTTCCTCATTTATAGAATAGAGATATGGAAGTTCTATTATCTCACACAAAAATGTATGGAAGACCCTTTTTTAAATGTCAAAAAACTGAAAAAATGGGAGTCATTATGCCCTTGCTTTATTAATGTGAGTGTCTAGAGCCCTTTAGTGTTTCTGAAGCAGGAAGTGATAGCTATAGAGGGAACTTATCAACATGTGAAGCCAGGGAAGATCAAAGGATCAGACTCTAAGACTAAATGTGAAGACTTAAATAAATAAAGTCAAATTGGAAACTGATCCCTTCTTAGTGAATTTAATTCTGTTTTAAATACCTGGTGATTTGGAAGCATATCTGACCTCTAATAATATTTGCCAATTCGTTCTATGTTAATAGGTGACATAGAAAATAAAGTGAGAGACCTAGAGTCAGATGGACGCATGCTCCTGAGTTCAAATCTGGTCTCAAACACTTAGTAGTTGTGTGACCCTGAGCAAATCACTTAACTTAGTTTCCTCATCTGTAACAGGAGCTGGAGAGGGAAATGGGAAACCACTCCAGTATCTTTTCTGAGAAAACCACAAGAGGTCAGAAAATTAAGAAATGCCTGAAAAAATGATTAAAAAACCTAAATAATTATATAGTACTTATTATAAGCTAGTTACTACCTTATAATTATCTCATTTGATCCTCACAACTATTTATTTCTCCTATTTTTCAGATGAGAAAACTGAGGCAAACAGAGATTAAGAAGCTTGCTCAGAGTTACCTAACTAGTAAGTATTTGAGTTGAATTTGAACTCAGGTTTCTTGCCTCCAAGCTACCATTCTATCCACCGGACCATCCCTATTTCAGGATTTTAGTCTTTATTTTTTAATACCAAAACAGTCTTGGTGCAATGTGGCACAGAAAATAAATACCTGGCTTTGGAGTCTGGAAACCTTGGGTTTAAATCAGGCCTTTTAAATATATTCGTTACATGATCCTCAGTAAACCGCACTTCTCAGTTCCTGAATGGCCTCCATTGATCTGCATTGGTCGTGGGTGTTCCCTATCCAAATGAAATCATCCACCTCTTCACCTCCTACAGGTCCAGTCCACCCTCTAGTCCTCTACTATTGTTGTAAGACTGTAAGTTATGAACACTAATGAACAATTAAATTTGAAGGTCACCCAAAAGAAATAGAGAGGCACAATAGCTGTGAATAGGCTACTGCATAATTAGTGTAAAGAACAGGAGAGAAGATGTGATAGATGCCATAGAAAGAAGATTTCAGGGTGGGGGGAACTTAAAGGACAATCATAAACCATCCTTGTACCTCATGGATGTTCACATGATGCTGAGAGGACACAAGGAAGGCCCTCAGATCTTTGGGGTATTTAGTGTACTCCATGCTTTATGAAGGAATACTCATCTGCAATGAGCTCAGGGATACCTTGGAATACTGCAGAATTACTCACCACTAGTGTCCTAGCTCTGCTGTCTTCCTTTAGGAATAAAATCAAGGATTTCAGTACAGCTTTTCAATTCAACACTTCTAAAGCTTCCTATACCTGGTTAGTTTATTGTTTTTCAGTCATTTCCAACCTTCCCTGAGCCCTGTCAAAAATAGTGAAGTGTTTGCCAGTTCCTTCTTTAGCGAATTTTACAGATGGGAAGACTGAGGCAAAGAGGGTTAAATGATTTGCTCACGGTTACAAAGCTAATAAATATGTGTGCATATGATTTTATTTAATGAAATATTTAGAATATTTATGATATATTCCTATATATTCTTATGCTATAGGTGTATATGTATATATGTGTGTGTGTATATATATATATATTTCTCCACTGCTTCTATAAAGTTTTCTATTCTTTTACACACATACACGCAGTATGTATACATATAGATACATATATGCATGTCTGCACACACAACACACACACACACACACACACATATATATATATATATATATATATATATATATATACTTAAGGGGAAAACAGTATAATTCAGAGATTTTTTGAGATTCTGAATGGGGGTTCATTTGGTATTTCTTGCACTGTATTTCTTTTTAGAATGTGACGCTAGGCATCTGCTTCCAAAGGAGAAATGAGATTTACGTAAAAAAGTTTCAGAAACCTGAAAATTCCCCAAACTCTTAAAATGACAAAACACTTATCTTTGGGAGAGAAATGTTATTATTGAAGAAACAATGTGCTTTCCTCTGAAGGCTTTCTCTAGGTAAGAATAGACACAAGAAGCCCTATCTATTTAGCCTCCAATCATTCTTGACAACATATACTGCATCAGTCTGTCCTATACAGGAGTAATAGGACATTGATTTAAGCAGTGCTTTCACACTTGCATTTCTCACAATGGAACTCTCCAGCACCCCAGGTTTCTTTAATAAAGTCCCAGGCCTTGGGAATTGGCAGGGAAAATTTAAGGGAAAAACTTGTAAAGATCAGGGAGAAGAGAATTTGTCAAAAGTCCCTAATCCTCAACCATAATACCAATGACCTGAGCTTCAGACATTGTTCAGCAGCATTTATTAAGTGCTAACTATATGCAAGGCACAATGATATTTGTTGGGAATGCTTTTCATCCTTTTTCTTCATTTGTCTTGACTTACACATGGTATTATTATTTTTTTATTATAGCTTTTTATTTACAAGATATATGCATGGGTAATTTTATAACATTGACAGTTGTCAAACCTTTTGTTCCAATTTTTCCCCTCCTTCCCTCTCCCCCCCAGATGGCAGGTTGACCAATACATGTTAAATATGTTAAAGTATAAATTAAATACAAAATAAGTACACATGTCCAAACAATTATTTTGCTGTACAAAAAGAATTGGACTCTAAAATAGTGTACTATTAGCCTGTGAAGGAAATCAAAAATGCAGGTGGACAAAAATAGAGGGATTGGGAATTCTATGTAATGGTTCTTAGTCATCTCCCAGAGTTCTTTCACTAGGGTACACATGATATTATATATTAAAAGAAGCAGAATTACACAATAAGCCTCTTTCTTTCAGTCATTGGAATTCAGTGACAAGAAAAAAGTGATATATAGTGATAACTTTGATTACATCTTTGATGTCTTACTAAATTCTAAGCACTTCAAAAAGTCTGTTTCAGCTGCCTTCATGGCTTATAGAATAAATGACTCTCATCCTCCCATCCTATGGGGAAAGTCTTTACCGGCTTGGGATAAACATCCCTAACTCACTGATGGGTTTGAGGGCTACCTATTACCCTCCAACTGGTTTAGCCCATCTTCTAAGATGATTTAGCTACTGCACATATTGCAGCTTCTTGGAGCCACATCTGGAGACAGATAGACATCAATGCTGGATGAGCAGCACTGAAAAGGGCTTAACAGCTCTGACACCAGACAGGCTATTCTTCCCTGAACTCCCTCAGACTAACACCTCAAGTGTTATTAGTTGGAGATACAAATAAAGGTCAGTCTGGAAAAAGGATAAGTATGGAGAAGGCAGAAAATAGTCATCGTCCTGTAATGTCTGAGCACTATCTGAACCACCTGCGCTAAATCATCTAACATCTGAATTCTGCGCCATCCTTTGTAAAATGGATGGAGAGTACTTATAGTACCAATGTAATATATTGTTGTTCAGTTATTTTAGTAGTGGCTGACTGTGATCCCATTTGGGTTTTTTTGAAAGATACTTGAATGTTTTGTCATTTTCTTCTCCAGCTCATTTTACAGATGAGAAAATTGAAGCAAATGGAATTAAATGACTTGCCCAGATTCACATAGCTACTAAGTGTCAGATTTGAACTCACAGAGGGGAGTCTTCTTGACTCCAAGCCTGGTACTCTACTCATAGCATCACCTACTTACTGTAAAGAAGGCAGAATAATTATAGAATTTAGAAATTTCAAAATATCACTCACTCCTGGTTCTTATTTTTTTTAGAGAAGTAGAGAAGAAAATATTTACCTGTCCCTTTATTGGAGATATAGTGTAAAGTTTGTAGTAGACAAAATGCTACACTGCGATTGAGGCGCTCTAGATTACAGTCTTCGCCTTGTCAATAGTTAAGCTAGTTACTTAAACCTGATAAGACTGAAGTCCCTCCACTGAAAAATGGCAGAGTTGGACTAGATGTTCTCTGTGTCTTGTTATGGCTGGTGTGCTATCATTTAGAATAAATGATTTGTCAAGGCCTTCCAATTAATGAAATATAATTTAAGTATCTATTATGTGCTAGGTAGTATTAAATTCTGGAAATAGAGACAAAAACAAAACAACCTCTGATCCCAAGGAATTTTCATTTTAATATGGGGATGACCTACAAGCATGGGGCTCCTTCTCTGGGCTAACTCCTCCCACTTGTACTCACAAGTTTACAGTTGTGTCCCTGAATAGTGGCTGTTCATCCCAGGATCTTAGATATATATACCCTATATGTATGACTGTATGACTGTAGTTCAAGATCCCTCATGAAGGTGTTTCTCAGCTAGTAGACACACAGGAATTAGCATTTACTAAAACATATAGATATTAGGTAGCATAGTAGATAGGATTCAGCTCTGGACTTAGGAAGACCCATCTTCCTGAGTTCAAATTTGGTCTCAGACACTTACTAGCTGTGTGACTTTTGGAGATTCACTTAACCCTATTTGACTCATCTTTAAAATGAACTGGAAAGAGAAATGTCAAAATATTCAAATATCTTTTCTGAGAAATCCCCAAAAGGTGTCAGGAAGTGTCAAACATGACTACAAAAGTAATCAAAAATAAAAAAGACAAAGTAAAAAATTAGTTATGAAACATTCCCTCTTTAATCTTAGGGACACTCCTACAAATACAAACATATTTATGTCTGTGGAAAGAGTGGGTACAAACTCTAAGTAGTTAGACAAACAAATGAAGAATAGAAATGATTAAGATGACTCACAGGTCTTATCTCCCAAGGCGCTATGGTTCCTTTTTTCCTTGGGTTTCATAAATTTCCTTCAGAGGTACAATGTCATTGCTGGGTAGACAGCTCAGTTAGGCTCTGTGTTCCTACATCTTTCTGCAGTTGGATTTGCCTTTTGAACTCTAGTTTGTTATTTTCTTTTCTACCTCAGGTAATGTTCCTTGAAGATGCTTGGGCCTGGAGTCACTATTTCTTTGGACCAAGTTAATTCTAGAATAACTTTGTCACAATTATGGGGAAATTGCCTTATATCTCCCAAGCTTCATCTGAAACACAGGACTCTTGGAGGAAAAACAGAATAACACATAGGCAGTTTGAGCCTCAGTTTCTAGATATGGAAAATGAAGTTCATCATATTTGTGCTACTTGTTCATAGTGCTGAGGAAAGCATTTTATAAATTTATAATTTCTATCTGATTGTGTCAGTATTAACTACCAGAACTGAATTCAAGTCCCAACTCTAAGCCTAAAACCTTTTCTACTATAACCAATCTGTCCCTTGGGTAGCCAGAAGGGATGTCACTAAATTTGGCCTATTATATTATTTTGCCTAGAGCCACCATTGAAATCTTACTGCTCCTAGAAAGAACATAATATTTACACTTCCTTGAGAGAATTTCAGGTCAAAGCTGAGAAGATCAGCCTCCTGGGAAGTCACACTACAGTCTGCCTGCCTTTTCTTTGTCTGCAGCTGTCTACAGCTACAAGTCAATATTCTGTGATTTTAGTTAAGAATAATATATTAAATGATGTCTTCCACCTTGTTAATTACAGGATCCTGTGGTATATTGTAAAATGAGCTGGATCTGGAGTCAGAAGATATGAATTTGCCATTTAGCTTAGATATTTAGTAGATGGATTTGGATAGTACAATGATTGGAAGACTGACAAGTACAAATCTGGCTCACACACTTACTGCTTTGTGACTCTGGGTAAATCACGTACCCAATTTATTTCCCTCAGTTTCCTCATCTGTAAAGTGGAGATAATAATAGCACCTACTTTCCAGGGCTTTCTGAAGATCAAGTGAAATATCAGTAAGTTCTTAAGTTCTGGGATTTAATAGATACTTAATAAATACTTGTTTCCTTTCTTCTTTAATTTCACGATTTCCATTTCCTCACTCATAAAATGGGAGTGTTAATATTTGCAAAATCTTTCTCTCAGATCCTTAAAGGAACATGCTTTATAAACTTCAAATTATTATATATAAGGACGGTCATAATAATTACCATTATTTTTATTAGTCCTAAGCAAATTGTTTGTCATTTTGAGGATATTGGTTCCATCAGAAAAACTTCTGTATCTGAGCAGAGTTTTTTTTCCTTCCCATCTTGCTGTAATGGCTATTTGGTGCCCAGGAAAGAAGAGTGTTAATTAGTTTTCCTCTATCTGCTCATCCTGGCTCAGCCTGCAGATGTTTGAACAGCTGCTGACCAGATTCTACCCCTTCTCTGGCCTCAAGGGAAAAGGAGCCAGAGACAAAACTATCTTGTTGGGGACCTGTTCTGAATGGAAAAATTAGTATGACAGGGGAAGAGAGAAAATATGAGACAGACAAACAAGAAATTCCAATTGTTGCCCTTTGTCTTATCTTTCCCCCATTCAATTTTCAGGCTCTTTAAAACTAAATAGAAGCCATTTTGAGGAAATCAAAAAATATTCATTGAGTTTTCCTTATATACATAATTTGCTTATCAGCCATTGTTATTTAAGTTACTATGACTTTGTTTATAAACCTATTTCTCATGTATAAGATGAAGGTATCTTCCTACTCTAAGAAGAAAGATTGTATACTAGAAAGGGTACTGGATCCAGAATCAGGAGCCCTGGGGAGGAACCTGGATTCTCATATTCACTTGCTATGTGATTCTGAGTAAGTCACATGATCTATCTGAGACTCAGTTTTCTGTACTTGTAAAATGGGGATAATAATATTCACACTACTTCCCTCAGAGAGTTTTTGAAAGGAAAGCATATTGTATGCCACAAAACACTCTTAAGAATGTGAATTATTATTACTTACTTTGTAGGAATGTTCTAAGGATTAAATGAGATGAAATATAATGATATAGTATATAAATGTATTACTTTATTAGTGAGGCAGCATGCTGTAATGGAAAATTCCTTAGGAGTCAATAGATCCAACTCAATCATTAGCCTGTTATAATGACCTTGGATAATTAAGTTAATTTCTTTGGACCTCCTTTTATCATCTGTAAGATGGGGAGGATGGATTCTGACCTCTAAAATGCCTTCAAGTTCTACCATTTTGTTTGTCTATATCAAAATTTTTGTAATTCTTAGTATTTTGTAATTTCTTGATAAAAATAATGCTGAATTTGTTTGGCATCATTAATACTATTCATTGGAATCAGTTAATCAACAAACATATATTAAGTATCCACCATTTTGCTGGACTTTATGAATATAAAGAAAGATTGGAATAATTTCTCCTCTCAAGTAACTCACATGACTCTATGTTTCAATTGTACAACATCTTACTTCATAATAATGATAAACAATATTTTAAGTAATATTAATAAAATAGAATGAGTCTTGAACATCCTACCTAGTTCCTGAACTTTTCCAGTATCATGAACCAAAAGAAGGTGGATTTTGTCACATTAATTAAATCTATCTTGAAGGCAATAAGGGTCAATCCTAATAGTTAACTTGGACAAGCGCTTTTATAAAAAACAAATTACAGACAAAATTAGATTTATGTGATTTGCAGAATATTAGGCATTCTAAGTAGTCTGAATATGACGGATCTAGATAAAGTAGAAGTGGCACTGGATTTGGGAGTGAGAGGACTTGCGTTGGAATCCCAACTCTCCTATTTACTTCATGTGCATTCATAAGAAAATCTCTGTTTCTTTTCTCAATTTTAAATAAGAAATCAATTTTGACATGAATGTTACTTTTGATCTTGTGTTTTTTCTATGTTGCTTTTGTACTAACTAGCTATATGACACATAGAATGTGACATCAAAACCTTTATGGGCTTTCTTTTCTTCATTTTCATAATGAAGTAGTAAGACTATATAGCTCCTAAGATCCCTTCCAGTTTAAAATCTAGGATTCTATGTTCCTAGGAACACTTGTGAATTATGAGTGCTGGTTTTCTTCACGAGACTAGGATGTGTCTTTCTACTTGTTATCCTTTCCCTCATTTTATTTCCAGAGGTAGGTATCCTTTTGAATCAAACATAATTATAAGAAAGGGATAATAATTGGTAATTCTAGCTAGCATTAATATAATGCTTTAAGCTTCAAAAAACACAATGAATATTAAAATTCTTTTTTTTTTTTTTTTTTTTTTTTTTTTATTTAATAGCCTTTAATTTACAGGATATATATACATGGGTAACTTTACAGCATTAACAATTGCCAAACCTCTTGTTCCAATTTTTCACCTCTTACCCCCCCACCCCCCCTAAATGGCAGGATGACCAGTAGATGTTAAATATATTAAAATATAACTTAGATACACAATAAGTATACATGACCACAACATTATTTTGCTGTACAAAAAGAATCAGACTCTGAATTATTGTACAATTAGCTTGTGAAGGAAATCAAAGATGCAGGTGTGCATAAATATAGGGACTGGGAATTCAATGTAGTGGTTTTAGTCATCTCCCAGAGTTCTTTTTCTGGGTATAGCTAGTTCAGTTCATTACTGCTCCATTAGAAATGATTTGGTTGATCTCGTTGCTGAGGATGGCCTGATCCATCAGGACTGGTCATCATCTAGTATTGTTGTTGAAGTATATAATGATCTCCTGGTCCTGCTCATTTCACTTAGCATCAGTTCAGTGTAAGTCTCTCAGGCCTTTCTGAAATCATCCTGTTGGTCATTTCTTACAGAACAGTAATATTCCATAATTTTCATATACCACAATTTATTCAGCCATTCTCCAACTGATGGACATCCATTCAGTTTCAGTTTCTAGCCACTACAAAAGGGCTGCCACAAACATTCGTGCACATACAGGTCCCTTTCCCTTCTTTATAATCTCTTTGGGATATAATCCAGTAGTAACACTGCTGGATCAAAGGGTATGCACAGTTTGATAACTTTTTGAGCATAGTTCCAAACTACTCTCCAAAATGGTTGGATTCGTTCACAACTCCACCAACAATGAATCAATGTCCCAGTTTTCCCACATCCCCTCAACAATCATCATTATTTTTCCTGTCATCTTAGCCAATCTGACAGGTGTGTAGTAGTATCTTAGAGTTGTCTTAATTTGCATTTCTCTGATTAATAATGACTTGGAGCATCTTTTCATATGACTAGAAATATTTTCAATTTCTTCATCTGAGAATTGTCTGTTCATATCCTTTGACCATTTTTCAATTGGAGAATGGCTTGATTTTTTATAAATTAGAGTTAATTCTCTATATATTTTGGAAATGAGGCCTTTATCAGAACCTTTGACTGTAAAATATTTTCCCAGTTTATTGCTTCCTTCTAATCTTGTCTGCATTAGTTTTGTTTGTACAAAACTTTTCAGTTTGGTATAATCGAAATTTTCTATTTTGTGATCAGTAATGATCTCTAGTTCTGCTTTGGTCATAAAAACCTTCCCCTTCCACAGGTCTGAGAGGTAAACTATCCTATGTTCCTCTAATTTATTAATAATTTCATTCTTTATGCCTAGGTCATGAACCCATTTTGACCTTATCTTGGTGTACGGCGTTAAGTATGGATCAATGCCTAGTTTCTGCCATATTAGTTTCCAATTTTCCCAGCAATTTTTATCAAACAGTAAGTTCTTATCCCAAAAGCTGGGATCTTTGGGTTTGTCAAAGACTAGGTTGCTATATTTGTTGACTGTTTTATCCCTTGAACCTAATCTATTCCACTGATCAATTAATCTATTCCTTAGCCAATACCAAATAGTTTTGGTAACTGCTGCTCTATAGTATAGTTTTAGATCTGGTACAGCTAAGCCACCATCATTTGATTTTTTTTTCATTAATTCCCTTGAAATTCTTGACCTTTTGTTTTTCCATATGAACTTTGTTGTTATTTTTCTAGGTCATTAAAATAGTTTTTTGGGAGTCTGATTGGTATAGCGCTAAATAAATAGATTAGTTTAGGTAATATTGTCATCTTTATTATATTTGCTCGCCCTATCCAAGAGCATTTAATATTTTTCCAATTGGTTAGATCAGACTTAATTTGTGTTAAAAGTGGTCTGTAATTTTGCTCATAAAGTTTCTGATTTTCCCTTGGCAGATAGATTCCTAAATATTTTATATTATCAGTAGTTACTTTAAATGGAATTTCTCTTTGTAACTCTGACTGTTGGATTTTGTTAGTGATATATAAGAATGCTGATGACTTATGTGGGTTTATTTTATAACCAGCAACTTTGCTAAAGTTGTGGATTATTTCTAATAACTTTTTAGCAGAATCTCTGGGGTTCTCTAAGTATACCATCATGTCATCGGCAAAGAGTGATAATTTGGCTTCCTCATTGCCTATTCTTATTCCTTTAATCTCTTTCTCAGCTCTTATTGCTATAGCTAGTGTTTCTAATACAATATTAAATAGTAACGGTGATAGTGGGCAACCTTGTTTCACTCCAGATCTTATTGGGAATGGTTGCAGTTTGTCTCCATTACATATGATGCTTACTGATGGTTTTAAATAGATGCTGCTGATTATTTTAAGGAAAAGTCCATTTATTCCTATACTCTCAAGTGTTTTTAATAGGAATGGATGTTGGATTTTATCAAATGCTTTTCTGCATCTATTGAGATGATCATATGGTTTTGTTAATTTGGTTATTAACATGGCCAATTATATTGATAGTTTTTTCTAATATTGAACCAGCCCTGCATTCCTGGTATAAATCCTACTTGATCATAGTGTATTATCTTGGAGATGATTTTCTGTAGTCTTTTTGCTAATATCTTATTTAAGATTTTAGCATCAATATTCATTAGGGAGATTGGTCTATAATTTTCTTTCTCTGTTTTCAGCCTACCTGGTTTAGGTATCAGTACCATGTCTGTGTCATAGAAGGAATTTGGTAGGACTCCTTCATTCCCTATTTTATCAAATAATTTATATAGCATTGGGGCCAATTGTTCTTTAAATGTTTGGTAAAATTCACATGTAAATCCATCTGGTCCTGGGGATTTTTCTTAGGGAGTTGTTTAATTGCCTGTTCTATTTCTTTTTCTGAAATGGGACTATTCAACAATTACTTCCTCCTCTGTTAATCTGGAAGTCTATATTTTTGGAGTAGTCATCCATTTCACTTAGGTTATCAAATTTATTGGCATAAAGTTGAGCAAAATAACTCCTTATTATTTCTCTAATTTCCTCTTCCTTGGTGGAAAGTTCTCCCTTTTCATTTTTAAGACTACTAATTTCATTTTCCTCCCTCCTTTTTCTAATCAGATTTACCAAAGGCTTATCTATTTTATTGGCTTTTCATAGAACCAACTCTTCGTTTTATTAATTAGTTCAATAGATTTTTACTTTCAATATTTTAATTTCTCCTTTTAATTTTAGAATTTCCAATTTGGTATTTGATTGGGGGTTTTTAATTTGGTCTTTTTTTAGTTTTTTTAGTTGCAAGCCCAATTCATTAATCTTTTCTTTCTCTGTTTTATTCAAGTAAGCCTCTAAGGATATAAAATTCCCTCTTATTACCGCTTTGGCTGCATCCCACAAATTTTGGTATGATGTCTCATCATTGTCATTATCTTGAGTGAAATTATTAATTGTATCTATAATTTGCTGCTTCACCCAATCATTCTTTAAGATGAGATTGTTTAGTTTCCAATTACTTTTTGGTCTATTTCCCCCTAATTTTTTGTTGAATGTCGTTTTTATTGCATCATGATCTGAAAAGAAAGCATTTACTATTTCTGCTTTCTTGCATTTAATTTTGAGGTCTTTATGTCCTAATATATGGTCAATTTTTGAATAGGTTCCATGAACTGCTGAGAAGAAAGTATATTCCCTTCTATCTCCATTCAATTTTCTCCAAAGATCCAACATACCTAATTTTTCTAATATTCTGTTTACTTCTTTAATTTCTTTCTTATTTGTTTTGTGGTTTGATTTGTCTAATTCTGAGAGTGCAAGGTTGAGATCTCCTACTATTACAGTTTTGTTGTCTATTTCTTCTTGCAACTCTCTTAACTTCTCCTTTAGGAAGCTGAGTGCCATACCACTTGGTGCATATATGTTTAATATTGATATTGCTTCGTTGTTTATGCTACCCTTTAGCAGGATGTAGTTTCCTTCCTTATCTCTTTTAATTAGATCAATTTTTACTTTTGCTTGATCTGAGATAAGGATGGCTACCCTGCTCTTTTGACTTCACCTGAAGCATAATAGATTTTGCTCCAGCCTTTTACCTTTACTCTATATGTATCCCCCTGCTTTAAATGTGTTTCTTGTAAACAACATATTGTAGGGTTCTGACTTTTGATCCAGTCTGCTATCTGCCTCCTCTTTATGGGGGAGTTCATCCCATTCACATTTACGGTTAGAATTACTAAATCTGTATTTCCTGCCATCCTAATAACCCCAGATTGTGCTTTACTTATTCTTGCCTCCCCAACCCTCTTTCCCCTTTTAAACTTATGTACCCCTCTTGTATCACGATACTTATCCTCTTTATAATCCCCCCTCCCCCTTTGAGTCTTTCCCCCTTCCTTCCCTTATTACTCTTTTTCTTTTCCCTTTTCCTCTCCCCCGTTTTTAATGAGGCGAGAGAGAGTTTTCTCTAAAACAAATGTCAATTATTTTTCCTTTGAGCCAACTCTGATGAGAGTAAGATTCACACAATGTTCCTCCCCCTCTCTAAATTCCCTCAGATATGATAAGTTTCCTTAGCCTCTTTGTGGGATGTGGTTTCCTCTTTTATCCCTCCTTCCCACCTTATTCTGCCATCATCCCTTTTCCATATCTACTGCCCTTTTTTATGTTATATCAGTACTATCAAATTTTACATGTATTTTTTTTGTATATCCACAACGAAATACAATTCTCAAAGTTATTTTACCTTTTTCTGCATCTCTTGAGTTCTATTCTTGGAGATCAAATTTTTTGTTTAGTTCTGGTTTTTCTTCAGAAACAAATGGAATTCATTTGTTTCATTAAATTCCATCTTCTTCCCTGGAAGAAAATGCTCAACTTAGCTGGGTAGTTTATTCTTGGCTGCATCCCAAGTTCTTGTGCCTTTCGAATATCATATTCCAGGCCCTTCTTTCCTTTAATGTAGAGCAGCCAGATCTTGGGTGATCCTTATTGTGCACCTCGGTATTTAAATGGTTTTTTGGCTGCTTGTAAAATTTTTTCCTTAATCTGATAGTTCTGAAATTTTGCCACAATATTCCTTGGGGTTTTTATTTTAGGGTTTCTTTCCGAAGGTGTTTGATGAATTCTTTCAATGCCTATTTTACCTTCTGATTCTATTACATCTGGGCAGTTCTCTTTGATGATTTCTTGTAAAATAGTATCTAGGCTCTTTTTTCATCATAGTTTTCGGAAAGTCCAATAATCCTCAGATTATCTCTCCTAGATCTATTTTCCAAGTCTGTCATTTTAGCAAGTAGATAATTCATGGTTTTTCCAGTTTGTCATTTTTGGTTTTGCTTGACTGATTCTTGCTGTCTCAATGCATCATTAGTTTCAATTTGTTCAGTTCTAATTTTTAAAGAATTATTTTCTTCATTAGCTTTTTTACTTCTTTCTGTATATGTCCAATTGAGTTTTGAATGTATTGTTTTGGTCTGTGGAATTTTTTCCATTTCACTAATTTTTTTTTTGAATTATTTTCTTTTCAATTCACAGATCCTACTTTCTTCTGAGTTCTTTGTCTTTTCAATTCACAAATCCTACTTTCTAGTGAATTCTTTATTTTTCCAATTCACAATTCTTACTTTCCTGAGATTTTTTATTTTTCCAATTCCAATTTTGTTTCCCTGCACTTCCAGGGAATTTTTAACTTTTCAATTCATATTTCAGGAAGTTGTTGCTCTCTTGTAAGGCTTCTCTTTCCTTTCCCCATTTATCTTCTAACTCTCTTTTGAGACTTTTAATGGCCTCTTCTATGAGAGCATTATGTAAAGGAGGACAGTCTGATGCATTTTTGCTGTTTGAGGTCTCTTCAGGTTTGCTGACCTGCTCTTTTTCTGCATAGAAGCTGTTGATCGTTCTTTTCATCTTTTTATTCATGTTTTAAAGCCTTTAGGGTATGTCTCCTAGGCAAGGG
Organism: Sarcophilus harrisii; assembly: GCF_902635505.1. Classification (NCBI taxonomy): domain Eukaryota; kingdom Metazoa; phylum Chordata; class Mammalia; order Dasyuromorphia; family Dasyuridae; genus Sarcophilus; species Sarcophilus harrisii. The sequence continues at coordinate 190,882,928 of NC_045427.1, read as the reverse complement.
GGTTACCAGCTTCCTCTGCAGAGCAGGGAGAGATGTAAACAATTTCCGGCTCTGAGGTATGGGAGTGCTCCAGGTGGAGTTTTCCCTTCCCCAACAGGAAGTGGATTCAGCACTGGCCGAGCTATCAAACTGCTTAGTAGGGCTGAGTGGATTATCGATTGCCCTAGGCTAGAGACTAAGTGGTGAAAGTGTCCCTGCCCCAGGCCGGAGCCTCTTGTGGGACTGTGAGTATTAGCAGCTGAGCGCAGACTGCAGACCGCCGAACTCTGCCCCAGTGTCTCTGCCCAATGCCAAATCGGCCCTGGAAAAGCTCTTATGGCCCCAAGCCGGGCTCCCCACTGTGCAGATTGGAGGCTAACCGGGCTCGTCCTCCCTGCGTGCAGGATCACAACTGCCCCAAGGAAAAGCCCTTACTGCGGGTTGGGGCTGCGGCGCTTGTGCTGAGATCTGTGCTTTCTCCCTCGGTTTGAGACTCTCCTCGGAACCTAATTTCTCTCCCTGTCTGCCTGATCTCCCCTGGCCCCGGAACCAACCTTTTTAGCGAGACTGCAGATTTTCTTGGCCGGTGAGTTGTTCTATTTCTTATCTTTACGAATTGTAGCAGTCAAGACTATTTTTGAGGCTCGATATAATATTGATAAAGAGGGTAAGAGAAGAGCTTAGAAAGTCGCGTGTGTCTTCTCCGCCATCTTGGCTCCGCCCCGAATATTAAAATTCAATTGATCCTAACAACTCTAGTAAGTAGGTGCTATCATCAACCCAATTAATAGATGAGGAAACTGAGGGAGATTAGAGGTAAAGTGACTTGCCCAAAGTCACATACCTAGGAAATGTTTAAAGTTCTGTATTCTATCTACACATACCTGACTGTATTTCTACTGCCCCTGGCTGTGAGTTGGTGTGAAGGGCAAATGAGATTTCATTTGTAACCATAAAGCACTTTGTATATGCAAGTAAGTTGTGAGTTATAGTCCCATAACTGCTTCTAAATAGCTGTTTGACTTTGGAATAGTCACTTTCCTTCTCTTTATTTCATGATTTCCATCTGCACCTCTGACTTTGCAGCTTTTTTTCCTTGAAACATCAGCTCAAATTCTACCTCCTACAAGAAGTATTTCCAGATGCTAGTATTATCCCTCTCCAAATGATTATATATTTCTTTTGTGTATTTATTTATCTATATATATATATCTATATAATCTTCATTTACAGTACCTTCTTACTTAACTTGTGACTTTTTTCCCTGGTGCCTGGCACTTTGGGGGGACTGGACTATGCTTCAATAGGTGTAAGGAGCTCCTTTATGAGCAAATTCCTTCTGCCAAAGCAGATGGAAAACTTTATCATAATTTTTGCTCAGGATTATTGAGAGGTCCTGGGTCACAAAACCAGTAAGAATATGACGAAGTACAATTTGAATACAACTCTTTCTGATTCCAAAACTGGATGTCTTTTATGACACTGTTGCTGTTATTGAATCATTTTTCAGTCATATCCGCTACTTTGTGACCCCCATCTGGGTTATTTGGGTTTTCTTGGCAGTGTTGCTAGTTTACCATTTCCTTCTCCAGCTCATTTTTCAGATGAGTAATCTGAGGCAAACAGGATTAAGTAACTTGCCCCTGGTCACAAAACTAGTAGGTGCCTTAGGCTAGATTTGAATTTAGAAAGATGAATATTCCTGACTCCAGGCTTGATAGCCAGGAGCTTGACAGTTTGAAAAGCCTGTTCTATCCTGTCCACTGTACTACCTAGCTGCCCCTGCCATACTAGACATTTAATAAATACTCCAAAATGAGGATCTTATATTTGATCATTTTTAAGGTCCCATTCAATTTTAAAATTCTAAGATAATTCTAATATTTTCTGAACTACCAACCTCTAAGCAGCAAGGGGAAGTCAGGCGCACACACACACACACACACACATACAATGTTAGAAATACTTCATTTACAGGTTATGAGCTTTTCAAAATCCCATCAGTGTTGCCACCACCCAGTGTGCTATCTTGTATCAAACTGATATTTAATACACTCAGGATTCTGGCATTGCAAGGTAAATATTTAAATGTCCCTGTTTTTTAGTGGCTCTGTTGCCTTTAGCCATTATCTCCACTTAATGAGCACCAGGAAGGGGTTAGGTATTCCAGTAACAGGAAAATAGATGAGGTTTAGGACATATGTTAGACAAGGGCAAACCCAGCCAAATGAATTCCCAGGGGGTGGCTCTTGTGTGGCGGCTGAAACAATGCATGCTTGACTTGCAATACTGCTCAGCTTATCACCCGCTGTCAGGACCATAGTCTCAGAGAGTCTTCAAAGAAGAGATAAAGGGCTTTAAGGAGCAGGGTTGGGAACTATATGGAGGATGGAGAGAAGGGGTTGCCCTATAAATGGGGGCAAGGACTGGGGAGTTGTGGGGTATGGAATTTACAGAGTATTTAGAGAAGGGAACAATGCAACTCCTATTTATTTTGAATGAATGGATAAATGAAAAAAAATTAAGCTCTTACTATATGCTAAGTGAATTCAAAATTTTAGTGCCAATAGTCACTTTTCTCCCTTGCACTTAACAAGTTACCTTAATTCGACATCTATAGCTTTTAGCATATGTTCACTCTGCTCTATTTCAACAAAATTTATTAAGACAGCATTTTATATATTACTTATTACTATTTACAAGGCAATGTTGTACAATGGATAGAGTGTGGGTTTTGAATTCATGGATTCTGTATTTACCTGCTGCCTCAAATTCATATTCAAAATGTAACCACAGGGAAACTCTTAATCTCTTAATGGTCCTGGGAAGTTCTTTAAGGATATATATATATATATATATATATATATATATATATATATATATATATATATATATATATATATATATATATATATCCATATCTATATATACACACAATACATATATATTCTACATACATATAACATAAAATCAGTGACTTATAACCCATCCTATACATACACAGAGAGAAACATACACATACAAACATGTATGCATATATAAATATAAATAGTAATATACACATACATACATACACATATATGTATCATGGAGGAGTTGCAGATCTCCATTTCCACATCCAGATTGCCAATATTAATAATTCCAGACAACACTATGTCTTCCCCTCTCACCATTCCCCGCCACACCACTGCCAACCTTACCTTTGACTCACCAATGTACAAATACAAAGCCAAAAATAAAATAGTCCTTACCCTAAAATAGTTTATATTCTACTGAAGAATACTTCTTGTGTACAAATAAGCAACCACAGTATAATTTTAAGATGATGGGAGCTGATCTTTCTGAATCAGGAAAGACTCTGTATGGAGGGTGGCATTTTAGATGAACATTAAAGGGGGCCAAGGATTCTAAGATGTCTAGACATGGAGGAGTTTTCAGTCAGTTACAAGACAGTTTCATTGTAAGCTCTATGAGTGACTGGGAAGATGGTGTTACCCTTCACAGCAATAGAGAAGCTGAGCAGGAAGAATTTTGGAGGAAATATAATGAATTCAGGTGTGGATATGTTGAGTTTAAGATATCTATAGGATATCTAAAAGGCAAATGAAGTTGTGATCCTGGATACAGATCTGTGAATATAAAGATGAGTCATCTACATCGATATGATAAGTAATATCATGGGAGATGATTTCACTAAGTGAAATAATCTAGAGGGAGAAGAGAAGAAGGTCGAGGACAGAGGCATGGGGTAGCCTGACAGTTTAGTCAATGTGACATGGATGAACATTAAATAAAGGAGACAGAAAAGGAATATTTAAACAGGTAGGAACAGAATCTGGAGAGTTAAGTCAGAAAAAAACGAAGTTTGAGGAGATATGAAAAAGTTTGGAAAAAGTTCTGATTTGTGAATTAATGAATAAATTATGGAAATATAAAAGGTTTGCCTTGTTGCAGTGAGGGCCCAGTTGTGATTATATGACATAAAATTATAATGGACTCAGTCAGACCAGTTTCACATATGAGTAGAAGTGAAGGAGGAAGAGTGGGAGTAATCCAAGGTCGGGGTTTAAAGAGCAATTTCTTCAGTGGTATAAAGAAGCAAACGACTCAGGGAAGATGTTATTATAAAGCTGAACTGGTCCAACATGGGCTTCAGTTGTAGAAAGGGAAAGACTTAGCCAGTGCAGGGGTAATGGACTGGGAAAGAATGGAGAAGTGGAGTGACTGGAACATTACAATGCTCTTCAGTGATGTTTTTGCCATTGCAGAGATATAGCTTAGACCAGTGGTTTTCAAACTTTGGTTCTCAGTATCTTCATGTTAAAAAACCATCGAGGATCTGTTCAAAGAGTTTTTGTTCACATGGGTTATATTTATAGCTATTTACTATATTAGAAATAAAAAATAATTTTGAATTTGTAGACCCTCTGAAAGGATTTCAGAGACCCCAACAATTCTTTGGACTACACTTTGAGGACTACTGGCTTAGACAATAATACAATCCAAAGGATTTGATATAAGTTGGATGGACAGACTAAAGAGGACTCCAGTGTTGTGCCCAAGGAATCTCTGTTTGATTTTGTGCCATGTACCATTTTTATCATTGACCTAGACAAAGGCATTTTTTACCTGCTTTACCTGCTTGTCAGATTTATAGATGTCACAGAACTAATTGGAATAACTAACACAGTGAATAACAATGACAACCGGATCTTTAGAGGGTTAATAAGTTAAATTCAATAGGGATAAATGCAAAGTCTTAGACTTGGGTAGAGAAAATTAAATTCATAACTATGGGTGGGAGGAGGCATAAATATAAAATGCAAAAAAAAAGAGCATGGAGTTGTAGTAGATTATAACTCAATATACTCCTCATAATAGAATAGAAACCAGAAAGGGTTAATACAGTCTTAGACTGCATTATAAGGGGCATGGTTTCCAGGAATAGGGGAATGAAACTTCCAGTGCAGTCTGCCCTCATCAAACCTGATCTGGAACAGTATATTTATTCTGAGCTCCTTAAAAAGGGCTTTGGTAAGTTAGAGATTGTCAGGAGAAAGACAAACGAGCATAGCAAAAGTAAATTATAGCAATCAGAAATATTTAGCCTGGAGAAGAAAAAATGAGAGGAACATGACAGCTATCTTCATATTTGAAAATGTATAATATGGAGGATGGATTCTCTTTGGTTCCTGATAACTGGATCAGAAGCCACAGATAAAAATTTCAAGGAGGGGAAATTATGCTTGACATTAAGAAACATTTCTTATGATTAGAACTATTCAAAATTAGAAAATTAAAATGACTCTCTTAAGAGTTTCTCCTTTTGGGACATCTTTAGTCTAAAGTTGGATATACTTTACAGTGTAGATTCTTTCAAATTATTATTTTAACTTGATTGTTGCTGGGTCTTTTCCAGGTCCCAAATTTTGTGTTGTGGTCAAGAATCAGAGCATGGTACAATCTCCAGATACAAAATTATGGGTGCCCCAAAGGTCACTGGAGAGATTCATGGTAATTATAAAGTAAACAGGAAAATAGTGATGTTTTGTATGCGATAAATGTTCTGAGAGATGTTATTCTAGAAATGTACAATTTGAAATGCAAGTTCATATATCAAGAGTAAGGGATAGTAATAGATGGCCATCTTGATTGCTGCGTTTTGCACTCACGGATATTGAAAGGTCTAGGAAGAAGGTCTTGCATGGTGAGTAATTCATCTATTTAGAATTATGGGAAGATAGTATATAGTGTAAAATATGTGTATAGTGTAAATAGTGAATAGTGTAAAAATAAGATGTGGATAGTTTGTAAATTGCACTAATGGAGGGAGTGTTTATATCAGTGAAATCATGGAGCCATTGAATTATTACTTATTAGGTATTTTAAGAGTATATTAATACTTTTTTACCCCCTTTTATATCAGTTTATGCATTTAGAAAATTTTCTGCCTTTGGTTGTGTGCAGTTGTTATTTTTCAGTAGAATTGTAGCCCATGTGTGTGTTATCATTATTTGTCATCAAGTAACCATTATCTGCAAGTGAATTTTTCCAGTCTCATCCAGACTCTTTCCTTGCCCAGTCTACTAGATATTATTAGCAATACTGAAACTTCCAAAAGTTCAGTATATAATTGCTGTTGCTTTGGGTAATGAGAACATTTAGCCACTGGCAATATCTTTATTAGATTAATTACATGCAAATATTCTTATAAAATATGCTAATTACTTTCACAATTGACCAGGAAAATCATTCTAACTCATTTTATTCCTGCTGAACACCTAATTTGGGATTAAAAACATTGCTGGTGAACTGTATTCAGAATTTATCAAAATATTTAATCTTTACCCTGAATTTTTCAATAAATTTTTTTTCCTTTTTAAAAGTACAAGATAGCCCAAATAACTCCCTGTAGTTTGAAGTCACTAATTCTTAACATTGCCACGAAACACTAAAAAATAAAATTGCCCTAATTCTTTGAGATCAAGATTTTTGATTCTACAACCATATATATTGCTTTTTCTTTTTTGTGTACATTATGCAATGTTTCATCTCTATGTGTGCTTAATGTACCTACAACTTTGAATGATGGCTTAAATTTTGGGGCTTAAAAGTAATGTACCCAACATCCTTTTGTCAGTCAGGAGACTGCTTCACATCTTTGGATTTACTTATGATTCTTTGATCATCGCTGAAGATGTGTGTGTGTGTGTGTGTGTGTGTGTGTGTGAGTGTGTGTGTGTGTGAGTGTGTGTGTGTGTGTGTGTGTGTGTGTGATAGGATGTATATATTGCTTAGGGTATAATTTGATTATTGGGTAGAATGAGGCTAAGTTGTGAAGGGCTTTAATTCTAAAGAGAAAATTTTTTAATTTATCTTAGAAAATCAGTAAGGAATCACTAAATCTTCCTACCAGAATAGTGACAAAGTAGAACTTAAGCTTTAGGAATGTTATTTTCACAACTGTGAAGAATATGGCTTATATATGGGAAAGATTAGAGGTTGGAGGGGACCAATCAAGAATCTATTGTAGTGGACCAGATAAGAGATGTTAAAAGCCCAAAATAAGGTAGTACCCATTACCATACCCATAGAAGAATGAAATAGATATTGAGAGATATTAAAGAGTTTGCTAGTCAAAGAAGAAAACTATTCTTATCTTTGATATGAATACTCATCTGATTAGGGCCCAAGATAGAAGATATAGTAATGATTGAGGGAAAGGCCATTTCAAGATGGATGCTGCTAATCCTATGTGTGTATATAATGTTAGAGAGGGGAAGAGGTTTGGTGGTTTATTTTGAATTTGAATAAGGAGAGGGGAGGAATCAATTGATTACCTAGTATTTATTTCAGTTCTCCATCTCATGGTATAAGCAATAACTGGAATTATTTTTTTCTAGTTGTCTCTTATTTTGGGCTGGAAAAGCTATACAATGTTACCTGAGGCAAACTTATAAACTGTGATTAGGAATATGATGTTTATCTTCTGGAACACTGGAGTGGCTAGATTGAATCATATAGAGTCATCCATATGGGCAAAACAAGTGGATGAAGATCGCATCTTATTCATATTCAATTAAATGGTCATATCATTGAGTTAAATCATTGGGAGAGAAAAGATGTACACAAGTATTTATTAAGTGTTTATTATGTGCTAAGTGCTTTAAAATATGACTTAATTTGATGCTCATAACAACTCTGGGAGATAGGAATTATTATTATCTCATTTTATTGTTGATGAAATTGAGGCAAAAGAAAGTTGAGTAAATTTCCCAGGCTCACATCCGTGATGATTCAGGCAGATCTTTGTGACTCCAGGTCCAATCTTCTACACTTTGTGCCACCTGCTGCAGTTCAGAAGTATCTTGCATATGCATTGCATATGGACAATTGCATGGCTTAGAATTGGATCAATTAAATTTGGGAATATGACCAATCCTTAAATCCATCTTATTAAGGACAATATTCTTTGCCAAAACTGTGTGCTCATGAATCAAAGAATACAACAACATCTAAAGGATTATTCTTTCAGGTGATCCAAAGGAAAATGGGGAGATGCAAAGTGGGTATCAGTGAGTTGCAGCTGATACTCACAATTATTTTAGTGAGAAAAGTGACCTAAAAGACATTATTAAGGCTCTGTGTGACCAGAAAAGGAGATGGGCCAGTCATGTATGGAAGTAAGGGATAACAGATGGACAGCCCAAGTGCTTCCCCAGTAACCATAAAATATTAAAAGAATCAGAGGAACTCCTCCATCACACTGGATGGATGCCATGTGAAAGATTTAGGAAGAGACAAGAACATGAATTACACAAGATAAGTAGGGGTGGATGGCTGTCTTATAAAATGGGTTAGTGAGCTAACACCCACATTAAAAAGATGATTGATTTATCAAAATACTGATCCTTTTTTTGATTCCTCAGCAGCTCCTCCAGCTTTGATTATCATTCTGGGAAGGCATGGTACCTGGCCCTCACTTTACCCTTGAATGAACTTCTCTTTCCCCAAGTTCCTTCTTGCATAATGCCAAAGCCCTGCTGAAATTGGACATGTGGGGCACCATCTTATGCCAAAGCAGCAGCTGATAATAGCTCAATTTGGCCATAGAATCCTGCAGAGAGCCCACTTTCTTTTTTTGTTCACTTCACCAATTAGAGAAATAGCCTGTGACCAAGGCTTGTCTCTAGGAAGTAGAAATTGTTCACTCAGTAACCAGAAGTCAATAATGTCCTGCAGTGCTAACCTCAAGTGGTCTTAAAAAAACCAATAAAGCATTCTCAGGTGAGGTCAGGAAAAAAACAAAAATACACAAACCTTTGAGATGTTAGGCTACCAGGAAGAGATACAAGGAGATCTATAATGCCTGAAAGTAGAATTGGATTAGATTGGATAAGGGTCAGATGGCAGAATAATAACTCATATTTGTTTAGCTCTTTAAAGTTTGTAAAATGCTTTCCTTAACACAACCCTATGTGGTAGGTAGAGTAGGGTTATTATTACCACTGAACAGAGAAAAAGTGACTTAACCACAGTTGCATAACTAATAAGTTTCAAAAGTGGGATTTGAAAGTCTGAATGAGAGCTCTTGGTTCCCAAGATTAGGAGATCTGCTTGTCTGTAAAAAAATGCTCTGTGAATGCTCTTACCTAAAGCCCTCACTGAACTGTGTTTCTATTTTGAAACATTGTGAGTGATGTACCTAGTCTGGAAAATATTGACTGATTTAAAAGATTTATCCCTCATCCATTGGTGGTTTTCTATATAGATAGGAAAGCAATGATCAAAAAGGAGTTCTATTACAGAGCAATGCTTTGATATGGTAGGACCCTAATGATATGGTAATTTGATATGGTAGATGTAGGATCCTAAGTAGGTTTTATTCTACCTTTGACTGTGTGTCTCTCTTAGGGCTGTTTGGAAAATATTTACTGGTCAGTGTATGTGTGTATCCTCCACTTTTGGTGTTTTTGTCTTTTTTTCTTTAAAGTACTTAAAAATTGAAGGACACATGCATACACGAACAACACACACACACACACACACACACACACACACATGCACAAAGAAGAAGAAGAAGAAAAGGGTAAAGTAGCAATTTCTCTCATTTTATCCTCCATTTTTAACTGTCTCATCGTATGTCCCAACTTGCTTGCTCCTCTCATTTTATTTCTTTAAACTTTTGGCTTCAGCTTTTTACTTTTCTTGTTTGTTCTTGATCTTTTAAAAAATTCTTTCCTAATTCCCATCTACCCCCTGAGCTTCTGTCTTTGCCTTCCCCTACCAACAAATCATCTTTTCATTTTTTAATTTTCTTCTGGTTATACATGTATATTCATTTTTAAAAATACACATTTTTTAATGAATCATGTTAGGAAAGAAATATCAAAACAAAAGGGAAAAACCATGAGAGAAAAAAAAAACAGAAGAAAAAGGAAAGAAAGTGAACATATCATGTGTTGATTTACAGTCAGTCTCCATAGTTCTCTCACTGGATACAAATGGTGTTTTTTTTTTATCCAAAGTTTATTGGGATTGCCTTGGATCACTGAATCATTGAAAAGAATCAAATCTTTCACATCTGATCATCATACAAACTTGCTGTTACTGTATCCAATGTATTTATGGTTCTGCTTGTTTTGATCATCATCAATTCATGTAAATCTTTCCAGGCCTTTCTAAAGTCTGCTGTTCATCATATTTTATAGAACAATAATATTCCATTATTTTCATATATCATACCTTATTCAGCCATTCTCCAATTGAGGGACATTTACTCATTTTCTAATTCTTTGTCACCCCAAAAAGTGCTGCTACAAACATTTTGCACATGTGGATCCTTTTTTCTCCTTTATGATTTCATTGGTATACAGACCCAGTATAGCATTGCTGGATCAAAGAGAATGCACATTTTGATAGTCTTTTGGGCATAGTTCCAAATTGCATTTCAGAATGGTTAGACTTATTCACAACTCTACTAACAATGCATTAGTGTCCTAGTTTTCCCACATTCATTCTAACATATATCATTATTTTTTTCCTTTCATCTTAACCAATTTGAGAAGTATAAGGTGGTAACTCATAGTTGTTTCAGTTTGCATTTCTCTAATCAATAGTGATTTAGAACATTTTTTCATATGACTAATAAATGGCTTTAATTTCATCATCTGAAAATTGTTCATATTGTTTGACTATCAATTTGGGAATGACTTGTATCTTATAAATTTAACACAGTTATTTATATATTTTTAAAATGAGGCCTTTATCAGAGACATTGGGTATAAGATTTCCCCCCTGCCCCCAGTGTTATACTTTCCTTTTAATCTTGTTTGTGTTGGTTTTCTTTGTGTAAACCCTTTTTAATTTAATGTTCTAAAAGTTGTCCTTTTTGTACTTCATAATGTTCTCTATCTAGTTCTTCTTTGTCATAAATTCCTCCCTTCTCTGAAGATCTGATAGGTAAACTATCCTTTTCTCTCCTAATTTGCTTATGGTATCACTCTTTATGCCCAAATCATGTACTCATTTCAGTCTTATTTTGGTATGGGGTGTGAGTAAGTCCATGCTGAGTTTCTGACATATTATTTTCCAGTTTTCTCAGAACCAATAAATCTCTTTAAGAAAACCTCTGTATATCTTACCCTTTAAGTTTTCTAGTTCTTCATTGATATCTATAAGACACATCTCTCAACTGTCTATAACTGTGAAACACAATCAATTATACAATTATACAATCCCTCTCACTTTTGTCAGGATTTGATCTCTGAAATTGTTTCTTGATGCCATGGAGACTTCTCAGCCAGGTAGGGTGAGCCTTTTCAGAGAACAGAGCACTACTTTTTAGTGGTATGATTTCAGAGTTCCAGGGGGTACTACTCTTCTAAAATTTTCCTTACTTATAGCTATATAAGTATACATAGGCTATATATACTTATATAGTACATATATATATGTATATATATATATATATATATACTATGTGTACATATAGAGTATGTACATATATATATATATATATATGTGTGTGAGTGAGTGTATGTGTGTCTAATGGGCTCCTTTGTCAGTATTTTGAAGGACCTTTTCTTAGAATAATGTTTAAATGCATAAAATGAAAAAAAAAACATGGTTACAAAGGAAACTAATCATTGAAATATAGTTATTTAGCTGACTAGCTAGTTATACATCTAGCTATAATTTATTACCTAGGTCAGAAAATAAGTAGGAAAAAACTGTATTGCAGAAAAGCAAAAAAAAAAAACAAAAAACTCAGATTTTCAAAAAGGACACGAATTTCTTAATAATCAAAGAGATGGGGTGAATGGACTACAGCAAAAAACCATGTTGTTGGGGGCAGCTAGTTGGTACAGTGGATAGAGTACCAGCCCTGAAGTTAGGAAAACCTGAGTTCAAATCTGCCCTCAGACACTTAACACTGCCTAGCTGTGTGACCCTGGGCAACTGACTTAACCCCAATTGCCTCAGCAAAAAAACAAAACAAAACAAAAATGTTCATGATAGTTCAGTATCTAAGTGGGCCCCTGTGAGGAACAAACTGACTCTGAATAATTATCTTGTACTGATAAAATTATCTTGTGCAGAAAGAGCTATCCTGCACTGATCCCACAGTTACCTAATACAATTTGGATATTAAGCTATAGATGTCATCTCCTGAAGCTGAATTGTATAAAAAGGATGGCCACAACCACCAGGTGACTTACTGACACACAAAATTAGCATATTTAGTACACTTTGCTCTGGTTCTTTTTCACAAAAAGGTCCCACATCTCTTGTTAGCCACAAGTTCTTCCAGGGATTTTAGGCTGCTTATTAAAGGATTACAATGAAGATTTGTCCCTTAACTTGAAGATGGTTTGACTCTGTGAATTCATTCCATATAACTCCATCCTTTCATGACTTGCTGTATGCCATCAAAGATAAAGACAAAATGTTAGAGACAATCATTGGTTTTCTAGGGGGGTAGGGAAATAATAAAATAAAACATCTTGGACCCCTAAAAATGCTTAAAAAAGAGCTTCAGCTGTTATTAATATGCAAATTCCTTTGGGAGAGGCTCAAGACCCAATACATCTAAATTAAATGAAATACCTGAAAAATGTTTTATTTTTGTTTTTTAGGGGAAAGATAGTCAGGAAAGTGAAAAGTGACTATGATGGCAATTTGGTGGAATTATCTAGATTGCCATAGCTACCTAACACAAAAACCTCTAAAGAAGGAAATAAGTGCCAAATTTCTAGTAACTAAAACTTAATCCTAAAGATAAGATGATAGAAAACCCATAAGATAAAAAGGGGACAAATAGATCAAGAAAGAGGATAAATTGAACATAGGAGTGATAAATGAACATGGTAATGTTAGAAGTTATGACTGTGTCTCATTATTTGGTATATAGTTTATGCCAAGTACACTAAACTAAATGGTAAACTAAATCACTTCTTCTTTCATGAACTGATGTTTTTGGACAACAAAAAAGTTGAGCAAGATAAAGCAATTAAATACACATACAAAATAATAGAGTGATAGAGTGATTTCTACATTTGCACTAAATGAGACTAAAGGTTAGAGCCTGGAGGAGGGTATTTAAATTTAGTATTCAAGAAGCTCTCCCTTTCTTGAGGGATATAAAGAATAAATAAGCACAAATACAATGAAGAGTTGTAGAATTCAAGATAGAATAGAAGGGGATATAAGTAAAGGAAGACAATATAAATGAAAATTTCTAAGAAAAGGGTTCCATAAAAGAATGTTTGATATAAGGATAAAGTGGTGGTGAGGGTGAGTTGAGTGGTGGATTGAGACAGAGATAATAGGGAGAAATAAATAAAGAATGAAAATCAAAGGGGAATTAATATTTTAAATGGAGGCAACTAGATGGCTTAGTGGATAGAGTACTGGGCCTGAATAATAATAATAATAAAAAGACCTGAGTTCAAATCAGACCTATTTACTAGCTATGAAGCTCTGGGCAAGTTACTTAAATTCTGTTTGCCTTAATCTGATAAGGGAACTGACAAACATTCTAGTGTCTTTATCAAGAAACCCCAATTATAGTACTGACATGCTGTGGTTCTCAGAATCACAAACAATCAGACAGGACTGAATAAGTGAATGACAACAAGAATAATGAAAGTAGGCAAGGTAGGGATGCCAATGGGAATATAGTAGCATCAAATTAGCATTCATTTAAATAAAATAATTACGAGGAAATGGGACTGGCTTAAAAAGAGGGAGGGATAAAATTAACACAAAAGAAAAATATGAGGGAAATGCAAACCTAGAAATCGTTTTCTTAAACATGAATGGAATAAGCAAACCAATAAAATGAAAGAGAAGTAGAAAAATAGGTTAAAAATCTCCCAGTATTTTCTGTGAATATGAAAATTATTTTTAAAAAGACACATAAAGAATTACTCTGGCACAAAGTTTATTATGTTCCAGCTTATTTCAATAAAGCAGGATCTGAAATAGCATTCTCAGACAAAGCAATAATAAAAATTCAAATGTCAAGAGAGAAACCTGAAGAAAAAAGAGAAATTGTATTATAACTATGGAACTAAAGACAATGAAACAATATCATTTTTAGATTCCTGGTACCAACTGGTATATCCCAAATTCAAGAAGAAAAAAAAGTTAATTAAAATTTAAAAAGACATAAATATTACCAAAATAATTATGATAAATTTTCATTATTTCTCTCAGAGGATCCTAAATCTAAAAAAACCAACTAAATTAAAAAAGGAAATTATAGAATAAACACAATTGTAGAGAAATTAGATTTGAAAGATATATGATATGATATATAATATATATGATAAGATATATGAGATATGATACATGATTGAAGAATATACGTATTTTTTATTATAGCTTTTTATTGACAGAACATATGCATGGGTAATTTTTCAGCATTGTCCCTTGCAATCACTTCTGTTCCAACTTTTTTCTTCCTTCCCTCCTCCCCTCCCCAGATGGTAGGCAGTCTCATATATGTTAAACATGTTAAAGTATATCTTAAATACAATATATGTGTACATATTTATACAGTTCTCTTCTTGCATGAGAAAAATCAGATTTAGAAAGGCAAAAATAAACTGGGAAGAAAAACAAAAATGCCACTTCCCAGTGTTTTTTCTCTGGGTGTAGCTGGTTCTGTTCATCACTGAACAATTGGAACTGAATTGGATCTTCTCATTGACAAAGATATCCACTTCCATCAGAATTGATCCTCATATAATTGTTGTTGAGGTGTATAATGATCTCCAGTTTTGCTCATTTCACTTAGCATCAGTTCATAGAAGTCTCTCCAGGCCTTTTTGAAATCATCCTGTTGGTCATATTCCATAACATTCATATAACCACAATTTACCAAGACATTCTCCAATCGATGGGCAAACATTCATTTTCCAGTTTCTAGTCACTAGAAAAAGGGCTGCCACAAACATTTTGGCACATATAGGTCTCTTTCCCTTCTTTAATACCTCTTTGGGATATAAGCCCAGTAGTAACACTGCTGGATCAAAGAGTACACACAGTTTGATAACTTTTTGAGCATAATTCCAAATTGCTCTCCAGAATGGTTGGATCCGTTCACAACTCCACCAACAATGCATCAGTGTCCCAGTTTTCCTGCATCCCCTCCAACATTCATCATTATCTTTTCCTGTCATCTTAGCCAATCTGACAGGTGTATAGTGGTATCTCAGTTGTCTTAATTTGCATTTCTCTGATCAATAGTGATTTGGAATACCCTTTCATATAAGTAGGAATACTTTCAATTTCATCATCTGAAAATTGTCTGTTCATATCCTTTGACCATTTATCATTTGGAGAATGACTTGATTTCTTATAAATTAGAGTCAATTGTCTATATATTTTGGAAACAAGGACTTTATCAGAACCTTTAACTGTAAAAATGTTTTCCCAACTTATTGCTTCCCATCTAATCTTGTCTGCACTAGTTTTGTTTGTACAAAAGCTTTTTAACTTGATATAATCAAAATTTTCTATTTTGTGATCAATAATGATCTCTAGTTCTTCTTTAGTCATAAATTCTTTTCTCCTTCCCAAGTCTGAGAGGTAAACTATCCTATGTTCTACTAATTTACTTATAATCTCATTCTTTATGCCTAAATCATGAACCCATTTTGATCTTATCTTGGTGTATGGTATTAAATGTGGGTCCCTGCCTAGTTTCTGCTATACTAATTTCCAGTTTTCCCACAAGTTTTTGTCAAGCAGTGAATTCTTACCCCAAAAGTTGGGATCTTTGGATTTGTCAAACATTAGATTGCTACAGAATATACTTATTTTTCAATAGCAAATGTTACATTTCCAAAAACAGATCATGTGTTAGAACACAGAACAAATAAAGACAAAGATCAGCAAAGTGAAAAAAAATATTGAGCTTATTCTTAACATATAATATATTAATCACATTGATAATAGCAATAAAAATGTCATAAAAGTATAATGCTAAAGACAGAAGAAAATGCTTTATGTCTAAATAAAGATTTTAACATGAACAATGTATGGGTCAAAGAGTATATCATAGAAATTAATGAACAGTTAAGTGAAAAGCATAACAATGAAATATTTGGATACATTTAAAACAGTACTTAGAAGGGGGAAATCCTTAAAAACATTCATTAATAAAAAAAAATGGAGAGCATCAATGCTACAGATTTAAGAGAACTAAAAAATAAATAAATTAACCAACTCAAAAATAAGCATAAATGAAGACATTTTAAATATTAGGATAGGAATACATGAAATGTAAAATAAAAATAAAATAGAAATGGTTAGGAGAACTAATAGCTCAACTTTGGAAGAAGTAGTTTTTAAAAGTTGCTAAATCTTTAGCTATCCTGATTTTTTTTTTTTGGCTGAGGCAGTTGGGGTTAAGTGACTTGCCCAGAGTCACACAGCTAGAAAGTGTTATTCTGAAGCCAGATTTGAGCTCAGGTCCTCCTGACTTCAGGGCTGGTGCTCTATCCACTATATCACCTAGCTGCCCACTCTGATTTTTTTTTAAAGGGAAGTAAACCTAGTTATAATATAAAAAGTAAGAAAAATAAATTCATGACAGAGAGGAAATGAAATTACTATTACAACCTCTTGTGGACAATTATATGATTGTAAAACTGAGAAATTAATAGATTGCCTACAAAAATATAAAATACTAGAAATTAATAAAATAACAGAGATTTTGAAGAATCTAATCTTAGGAGGAGCAATTGAATAAGATATAAATATAAATATATAAAAGAATTCAACAAATCTTACCAAATTCCAAAAAGTCCTATTCTAGAATAATTTACCTATTAGTCATATCAAATATCTAATGAGTAGTTACTATCTATGGTACATAAATTGTTTTCATTAGTTGAGAAAGTACTCTATTAAACACTATTAATGAGAAAAACATTCTATTAATTCATTAAATAATGAGTGGTAAAGCAAGGAAAGAGAACTGTGAACTATGTCACTAATGACTACTGATGGGGGGAAACAAATTAAATTCAAACAATAATAAAGAAAAAAATCCTAAACAATTTATCTTTTTTTTTTGATCAAGTTGGATTTTTATGAGGGAGACTGAAGGTTTAAAATTAGGAAAACGTTTAATAAATTAATTCTTATTGGTACATTTACAATACAAACAATTTAAACTACATGATTATATCAAGAGATGTAGGAAAAGCCTTTGTCAAGGTATAACACTGATTTATATTTATGATTTTCAAAATTCAGAAAGACATAGGAAAAGGAAGATAGTTTTAAATTTATCTGGGTGTATGCATATGTAAAGTTAGCCTTATTAATAATGCAGAAATATGACAAGTTTTCCCCTCAAATACAGGGTTATAGCAAGGATGTCATATAGTTCTAGAAATGCTACTTGTAGAAGTAAAATAAGACAGGGGAAAGAATACAAAAAAGTCAAAGTGGGGATAAATGCAGCATCATTTGCAGGTGGTGACATAGTTTGTGAAAGCCTGTGAAAATCAGCAAAGAAAATAATTGAGATAACAGCTTCATTAAAAGAGCAGATTATAAAATAAATTAATAAAACATCATAAGTATTTCTATGAAGCAATAATAAAAACTAGGAGAAACTGATCAAGTAAAAATATTTAAACTACCCTCAAAATCATAAAATTGAAAATCAATTTACCAAAATATGCTCAATTTTTATAGGTATGCTTATGTAACATTTTATTTACAAAAATTATACTTTTAAGCAGTTGCAATATTCATTGCTCATAGTTGGGTCTTATCAATATAATAGAAATGATGTTACTAATAAAATTAGTTCATAGCTTAAATGTTATTGTAATCAAACTATCAGGTGATTATTTTATATTGCTGGAAAAAAGAATGATCTTTTTAACCATAATAAAATGTCTAAAACCTCAAGAGAAACAATGAGGAAAAAAGTAGAAATGACATTTTAGTCATTTTAGTTAGTTAGTTAGTCATTTAGTTTAGTTAGTCATTTTCATTCAGAATGCTGGATCAGAAATAGGTGATTGTATTAAGTATCTGTGAATATACAGACATCATGGAGGGAACTTAGTAAAACAAAACATTTTTTAAAAATCTATTTTTTTTTTGGAATTTCCATTAGGTTGGATCTTTCTTTCTATGATGTCCATAGACCCAAGTATTCTCTTTGATATCTTCCTTCTCTCCCACAGTTCTGTTCTTTGCTTCCCATTTGTTTTAACCTCTTAAGTCAAAATATTCTGAATCTCTTCTCTGATCCTAATTTTTTACCTTTAAAAATTTAAAGTACATAGATTATAATCCTGCCTGTATCACAAAGTGGTTTTGATAAGTTGAGAAGGCTCCAGGTCCTGTTTACACTTAATTTTGGCTGATTCGGTTTAAAAAAATGTTCATAACTATTCTAAGCACCAGTATCAAATAGAATATTTTCAATTCCATTTATGCTTTTTAAAACCATAGTTGTTAAAAATGATTTGATTAAAAAACATTAGATTGGATAGAGAATAATCAGAAATTATTTCAATCAATAACACAGTGATTAATCAACCCAGGAATGAAACTTGGAGAAAGAATACTAATTTCATAACTATTATGAGATATGGATTGTTTTGGCCAAAAAATAGGTTTAGGTCAGCATTTTATGCTATATACAATAATTTCCAAATGGGTATAAGACTTAAAAACAAATGATTATATTTGTATCACAAGAATATTTATTTCAGAGAAAAATGGAAAGATATATCTTTCATAACTATGGCTAAGGAGAAATTTTATAATGATTAGAGAAAACTGCAAAAGACAAAATTGACAGTTTCAGTGTCGTGGAATTGAAAATCAATGAAGCTAGAGTAAGAAGGAAGAAATTCTGAATGGGAAAATTACTTCTGCATAAGTGATTTCTAATTAAGTACTGATAATTAAGACATATCTATATCAAGGATTGTTTCAGATCATTAATTATAATAAAAATAAAAAAATTAAGCCATTCTACAGTTGCATTTCATGCCCAGCAAATAGATTGAGATGGTGAAATGTTTAATGTTGGAGTGGATAAGGGATAAAATGTACACTAATATATGATTGGGCAACCATATATTTCCCAAAATGTAGTGAAAAACAAATTGGAATCCTGTGAAAATGGTCATTGAACTCTTCATATCATTTGACCTAGAGATCCCACTGTTATCAAAGTCCACCTTCTCAAAAGAAAAAGCCCTATCTATTCAAAATTATTTATTTTTGCATTTTTTATTGTGCCAAAGAACTGAAAACAAGATGAACTCAAATTGAAAGGATGCTAAATGATTGCTCAAGATCAACAGTTGGAACTCATGTTCATCTACAAATGCTGTCAGATAGTGCAAAAGTGACAACTGATTTACTACACATAAGTAATGAGTAGGCCTAAATGTTATTCCTGGTGGTCATGGAGTAACCCAAGCAATAAAATCATTAAATACTACAAATGGAAAGGGAACCAATTAACCCTTTTACTTTATAAATTAATATATTGAGTTGAGAGTACAAGAGACATGACCAAGAAACAGAAGATTACTAGAATTCGCTTCTCCTGATACCCACTTTCCAAGCTCCAATATTGCTCCCCATTTTAAAAAATTGGCAATGGTTTAATGAGGAGGGTACAGGATTTGAACTTAGAGGACCTGGGCACTTCTACTTATTAGCTGTGTGATTTGGAGTGATTCTCATAACTTTTCTGAACCTCAGTTTCCTTATCTGCAAAATGAAATAGACTAGATGATCTCTAAAGCTCCTTCTAGTTTTAAATGACTTTATTAATCTATGAATTATTTATCAGAAGGAATAAATTCTTGATATGAAAAGAAGGAAATATATGTATAAATATATATATGTGTGTATGTGTTTGCATATATACATACACTCTATATATTTATATTATCAAAGGAAGTTTGGTTAATTTTTTTTAATGAATGTGGATAAATTCTGTCCTGAATCTTATACAATTAAATTAACAGTTCATTTACATCAAATCATGGAAATCTGTTGTATGGAGGATGCAATGTCTAAGGAATAATAACAATAACATACTTTTAAAAACTCATTTAATGTTCATTGCCTGAGTCAAAGAAGTTGAAGTAATTTGGTCTTCAGGATCCTGATATCAATAGACCATGAGAACTTCATATTGTTATGTTGAGTCCTGTTTTTCCATTAGCTTTTGATAGTTTGAATATCTTAAAAGATTCTTTAAAAGGGGATGGTTAAATGTGAGATAATATCATTTAGCGGAAAGACTACTGGAATTTTACTTGGAAGATTGTATTGGAATTTTGCTTGTTTTTCATTACCTGTCTGAACTGGGACTTGCCACTTTTCTTATCTGTGTCTCAGATAAAAAGTTCAGACTAGGTAGGGTATAAGGTCCCTTCTATCTTTAAATTACAGAATTTGGGCTTAGTACCCTATTATAATATCTTGTCAGAATTCTTTCTAGAATGACAAATGTAGGTAGGGCATATAATTTCCATCAATGCTTCAAATAATGTAGGTTTGCTTTCTTAGCTGGTAAGTACAGATCACTAAGCCAAAACCAGTTTAAATAAAACAAGGACCATCAAAAATGTTAGGAGAAAGTAGGTTTTTCAACCATCAATGAAATAAAATAATTGAACAATGATATAAGATGTACTCAGTAATTCTAACAAGGATACTGACTTCTTTCCTACTCTGAGGCTGTTTCTAACACATAAAGGCAGGAAGAGTTGTTCAGTGTTTTCAAATAAGAGAGAGGAAGAAGAATGGATAAGGCTTCACTGTGAGGGATCAGTATAATATTATGGAGGCTATAGACCTGGGCGCTATTCCCTATGTGTCTGTTTGTTTTTCTTGTGTTGCCTAAATCTTGAGAGAAAGTCTTGTGTATTGTGCTATATTATGATATGCTGGAGGTCTCTGGGACACAGTATAGCATAAAGCTAGTCAGTGATGACTTCAAGTCATAACATCAATAGCTGACTCCTTAAGGACCCTTTTTGACTCATTTCTGCTATCCAAAGAGGCTGGACTCTGATGGAAGGGAGAAATCCTACCCAAGTGTTTTTCACCCTGCAAGCCTTTTTCCTCTTCTTGTGTTTTGAGAGCTGGATCGTTAACTACATGAGACGATGCACTTATTGCTAACTAGCTGTCAAGTTGTAGAACAAAAATATCAGCCATAATTATATTCATACCACCAGCTTTGGCATTAAAGTTAATCTGAAAAACACTCATTTTTCCTAGGCTACATTATATAACCAGCACTTGGATGCAGTTATGGTTCACTGTCAGGCTTTATTCTACTGTGTTTCAGCTAAGAGTGTTACTTGACAACTGTGAAAATGCTGGCTTGCCCTGTGTCTGTCTATAAGGGGGAACCTTTAAAGAGCCTGACATTTGTCAAATGAAGCTGTTATCAGAATAGACTATTTTTAGGGCACTCTTTAAGCAACACACTTTAGTTTTCAGGTATTGGAGTTAATGATCTGCCTTCTGCTTCAATAGAGAAGATTTTAGAAACAGTTTCCTTGAGCAGAGGAAATAATAGGATTTGGAGTTGAAAGGGTCCTTAGTGGTCAGTTAGTGCAAATGCCTTTATTCTGAAGTCATAGGTAGGTCTTTTGATGCCTTCACATAAGTCTTAGCAACATATTTTGTACAAACAGCATGAAAACCACTGGGTGGGTAGCACCTTTGAGAGCAGCATCAGTCTTCAGGAAAGAAAATCCCCATTGATGAAGAGATCCCAGAACACTGCGGCCTGTGGGAGGAAGAAGAAATAAAAATTCTGGAGCATCAAGAGGTTGTTGCTAGGGTGGTTGCTATTGGGGTAGGAAACATACAGAAGATTAAGAAGAAAGATAGATAAAGAAGAATCTCATCTGAGATGTAGCTTTTTTTTTTACTTCCCCCCCTCCATATTACATAGGAACAAAATTTATTTTAAAAAAATACAAAACTGAGAATGTTTAAATAATGTTAGCACTCTCTAATTTTCAGTGCCCTAGGTAAAAAAGTCCTATAACCCTATCCTAGTTATAATATAAAGCCAAGATTTAAACCAATTTCCTTAACTTCAATGTTTTATAAGCTATAGTTGAAGTGGTTCGAGACTCCTGATCTAGCAAAGATGTCTACTTTTGAGACATGGGGCAAATCTACAGATCTTTATTTTCTATTAGGTGTATCAGAGAATTTTTATTTTTTAGGTGTATCTTATATTTCTAAATGACTCAGTTTTATAATGTCATCATCCTGTTTTTGTGCCTCAAAATGCCCTCTTTTTAAGCACAAATATTTTTGCCTGGCATTCAAGGTCCTCTAATTTTCTTCTAAAACTATTCTTCCAGTTATAAGTCTTATTCCTCCTTTGCATGCAGTTTATCTTTCAGCTAAATTGAACTATTAGTGATTACCAGATATTATCCTCTCCTTTCTTATTTCAGTGCCTTATATTTATAATTTTTTATAGAAATTTCTCTAGTCTTTATAGAAAAGCTCTGTTACAACTACTTTCCTTGAGACTTTTAAAAAATCTCTTTCTATTCACTTTTATCCCCAGGAAGTGATACATTTCATTCCTTGTTTATATTTCTCTCATATATTTATTATGTTCTCTCAGTGCCTAACACAGTGCCTGATTTAGCATAATTCTATGTATTATGTTTGTACCCAGAGGATCTGATTTTGAATCCTGGCTTATTTGCTTTTTGCTAATCTGACCATGAGAAAAATTCTCAATCACTGAATGTAGGTTTCCTCATCCATAAAATGCGTCTGACCAAATATTTCCTATGACCCTTTCCAGTTCTGAATCTTATGATCCTAGAAGCTAAATAAATTTCAATTGAACTGCAATGTAGCAGAAAGTTTAGAGTGCTGTAAATAATGCTGGATTTGATTATGCTTTTACAGATGAGGAAACTGAGGCACAGAGCAGCTAAATGATATGTACTACATAGCGAAAGAATGTCTTTTTTTTTTCCTTTTTTTTTTTAATTTAATAGCCTTTTATTTACAGGATATATACATGGGTAACTTTACAGCATTAACAATTGCCAAACCTCTTGTTCCAATTTTTCACCTCTTACCCCCCCACCCCCTCCCCTAAATGGCAGGATGACCAGTAGATGTTAAATATATTAAAATATAACTTAGATACACAATAAGTAAACATGACCAAAACATTATTTTGCTGTACAAAAAGAATCAGACTCTGAATTATTGTACAATTAGCTTGTGAAGGAAATCAAAGATGCAGGTGTGCATAAATATAGGGACTGGGAATTCAATGTAATGGTTTTTAGTCATCTCCCAGAGTTCTTTTTCTGGGTATAGCTAGTTCAGTTCATTACTGCTCCATTAGAAATGATTTGGTTGATCTCGTTGCTGAGGATGGCCTGATCCATCAGAACTGGTCATCATCTAGTATTGTTGTTGAAGTATATAATGATCTCCTGGTCCTGCTCATTTCACTCAGCATCAGTTCGTGTAAGTCTCTCCAGGCCTTTCTGAAATCATCCTGTTGGTCATTTCTTACAGAACAGTAATATTCCATAATTTTCATATACCACAATTTATTCAGCCATTCTCCAACTGATGGACATCCATTCAGTTTCCAGTTTCTAGCCACTACAAAAAGGGCTGCCACAAACATTCGTGCACATACAGGTCCCTTTCCCTTCTTTATAATCTCTTTGGGATATAATCCCAGTAGTAACACTGCTGGATCAAAGGGTATGCACAGTTTGATAACTTTTTGAGCATAGTTCCAAACTACTCTCCAAAATGGTTGGATTCGTTCACAACTCCACCAACAATGCATCAATGTCCCAGTTTTCCCGCATCCCCTCCAACAATCATCATTATTTTTTCCTGTCATCTTAGCCAATCTGACAGGTGTGTAGTGGTATCTTAGAGTTGTCTTAATTTGCATTTCTCTGATTAATAATGACTTGGAGCATCTTTTCATATGACTAGAAATAGTTTCAATTTCTTCATCTGAGAATTGTCTGTTCATATCCTTTGACCATTTTTCAATTGGAGAATGGCTTGATTTTTTATAAATTAGAGTTAATTCTCTATATATTTTGGAAATGAGGCCTTTATCAGAACCTTTGACTGTAAAAATATTTTCCCAGTTTATTGCTTCCCTTCTAATCTTGTCTGCATTAGTTTTGTTTGTACAAAAACTTTTCAGTTTGATATAATCAAAATTTTCTATTTTGTGATCAGTAATGATCTCTAGTTCTGCTTTGGTCATAAAGACCTTCCCCTTCCACAGGTCTGAGAGGTAAACTATCCTATGTGAAAGAATGTCTAATACCGCATCCTGATTCAAGCCCTGAATTCTATACTCTGCACCATCTGGCTGCCCTAGTAGTTCTGTTGCTTACTCTCTCTATTACATTAGAAAAAGTCACTTTAATTATCAAGGGTCTATTTCCTTATCTGGAAAATATTAGGATAGTGTTGGAGGAAATAAATGATGCAAATGTTACCTCCCAATCTGTGAATTATTATTTGCTGAATTTGTATCCCAGAGGATAGCACACAACAATTCATTTATATATATATATATATATATATATATATATATATATATCTCCAGGATTTGTTGAATTTAACAGCAAAAATAATCAAGAAATATTTAGAGTTGATGTAAGTAAATTACTCTGTGAATGTGAGTAATACCATTCTATTTGAATAGTAGATGGAATACTTGGGAGTAAATAAATCTTTGGTTGGTATAGTAGAAGGTAAATCAGTTTATGTGGTAGTGTGATGCTTAATGTGAAAGTGGTCAGTGACAAGTCAATAGAAGTTCAAACTATGATAGAATGAATGATAGGAATAAGATTTGGGGTAGTTTCTCCTAAAAATACTGCCAGTTGGTGAAAATGATCACCTTTCTATTCTGCCCTGAATATATCTCTGAATTAGATAGGGAATGCAGATTCTATTTACTAGATTCTAATATTTTTTGGGGAAAAATCACCTAACAGGTTGCCATTGTCTAACCTTTTCCTGAGGGAGAATCTGCTTCTCCATTCCACTGTGGGATAGCTATAATTGAAGAAGGTTTTTTTTTTCTTATATCAAGTTAAAATCTGTTTCTTTATAATTTCTACTCATCAGTTCTAGTTATTCCTTCCAGTCTTAAGTCTTATTTATTCCCAAATGAAACTGACACTTTTAAAAACACTCAAATACAGTTCTTGAGAAGTTAATAGCCAACTTTCCTTTTCTACAATATAAATATTCTTTTTAAAATTCAATTTTATTTTAGTTTCAGATCTACATTCTTTTCTTCCTCCCACTGAGAAAACAATAAAAATAAAACTCTTGTTACAAACATAGACACACACACATATATTGTGCATGTGTGTATATGTATATTCATGTTCAGTTGTTTTTCAGTCATGTCTGGTTTTTTGTGAGCCCATTTGGGATTTTCTTGTCTACGATACTGAAGTGGTTTATAGATGAGAAAACAGAGGCAAACAGAGTCATATGATTTACTCAGGATCACACAATTAGTAAATGTCTGAGGTCAGATTTGAATTCAGGAAGATTAATCTTTCTGACTGGTTCTAGCATACTTTTCATCACATTGTCTAACTGCTTCATATTTCTATTTCTATCTCTCTCTCTGCATGTGTGTAATACATACACATATGTAAACACGCATGTGCATATATGTGTATATACATATATCTTAATCTCTCCTCTGAATGCCATCTATTTATCAGGAGCTTTCCAAATTTTTATTAAACCAGCTATCATATGATATCTCTGGTTGCTATCTTCCAAATTCTCTAAAGTTTATCAATATCTTTCCTATAATGGCACATTGTAGAAGCTATATAAATTTTAGCTATTATTACTAGATTGTGAAAAATGATACTGTAGTGATCAGAGTAGAGAATTGCAGGATTATTATATTCTCATCACTCTAAGCCTGGAAAGAGAGAAATAAGTATTTATGGAGCATCTATTATGTGACATAATGTACAATGTGTCATTGTACAAATGCTTCACAAATGCTATCTCATTTGATCCTGTAACAACATTAAGAGGTAGATGTTATTATTTTTCCCATTTATAGTGAGGAAATTGAGGCAGGTAGCCATGAGTTAAATAAGCTAGTAAGTGTATGAACCTGCCAGCCCAAACCTTTATCTCCACCTAATCTAGACATTACAATCTAAGATTGTAGTCTTGCCTGCCATACTTTATTCTCAATTCATATTGAACTTGTAGTCCACTCAAATTTCTGAAGTTCTGAGAGCTATAGTGTATTGTTAAACTCAATCCATGTGAATAAAGGGTGTCACTTGGTAGCTCATACAGCTAATACAATCTTAGACTGCCTTAAAAGAGGGATAATATCTGGAATATGTACACTTAGATAAGGTGAAAGGCAATAAATAATGGTAAACAGCCATTACTACCAGCAACCTACAAACATAGTTCAGATTTGGGTGCTTAAGTGGTTCATATGTGCAAAATCATAGGTTACTAGAATAGGAGATTGATTGTAGTCACCATCCTCTTGGAGCTGCCACACCAGTGGAGTTGCCATTCTATTAATTGAATCATACCATTAATATAGTTTGTCATAGGATTTGGAGGTATGGGAGTACTATGGTTTAAATGAATTTTTTGTTTGTTTTGTTTTGTTTTTGGTCATTAGGAAGACTAATGTTGCTTTGTAGTAACAAAAATTTTTTGAGGACACAAATACACATTAACTAATAAAAGCAATGCTGTATTAATTGTGTCATAAAGCAGAATGCTTTTATATTAATATGCTCTCTTGTCCTAGAAAAATGAGACTAAAGCAGCTTTAAAATATGATACACTCAGTCCACCATGTATTCACAGGTCAGAATAAAGGATATCACACTTTCTGATAAGACAGATGGAATAACTGGAGGCTTTAAGTACATTTTAAGTAGAGATTGTTTCATTCTTTTTAACATCTATCCCCAGCATCCCCAGTACAATTCCTGAAACTTAGTAAATGCTTAATAAATGCTTGATAATTGATTGGCCCGATATTAACTGACAGCACTTCAAAGATGTGCAATTTTTTTCTTAGGCATTTTCTCCAATAGGGCAAAAACCCCCACTTCATCTGTAGCTTAGAAGGTGGCCTTTAGAACTTTCCAATATGGTAAAAAAAATCAGCACTCAGATGATAAACATAGATTTGTCCTCAGCAGAATTTTATGCAATTCCTTGCCACATGTCCTTACTAAATTTTTTTCTACATTTTTAGGACCTGTCAGAGATTGACTGGGATAATTGTTCAGATGATCATCTCTATATCTTAATCTATATCAATGATCATCTCTACATCTTAATGAGTTTTTGATAAGGTATAGTGAATGAGATACTAAGAACTGACTGAATGGCATTCAAAACATAAATTTGACAATCAGTATATCTGCAATGTCAAGATAGAACTATATGTCTCTTTTAGTGATAACTTTGTATCCCAGCTTATAATTTTAGAGTTGTAAAACATCATAGGATAATAGATTTAGAATTATGTGCCTTAAATATCCTATAATCTAATTCTCCCATTTTTTAAATTGAAAAAAATGAGGGCCAGAGAGAATAAATGATTTCTAAGATACTCAAGTAAGTGGAATATATGCCAGCCTTTACCATAAATAATTTTCAGAGGGCATTAAAGCAGGTCAGAATACCAGTATATAGCCAACTATCTTTTTAGACAAGAAAAAATAATTTAAGTAGAATAATAACATATAAAATATGACTCTACTATGTCATATATTTCACTGATCTAAAGTGATTGATTTCACCATAATAAATAGGAGATTCAGACTATTACAGCAGGCAAGGAACTTAGAAGTCATTTCTGATTTTACAAATGAGGTAACAATAGTCCATAGAGGTTAAGTGACTTGTTCAATGTAACACATATGGTCAATGGATGAACCATTACTAAAATCAATTCCTCCTTGCTCCCAGGCTGGTGTTCTTTCCACCATGTTGGAAAATTTCTCTTCTAACTTGACAACTAAATTACTGCTTATAGAATGTACTGAGCAATATTTGTTGAGTACCAATACTGTGCACAAATTTTTCAGGAATATAAAATAACATGATTTATCTGCCCAGTGATTTTACTATGGAGCATATGGAGTAGATAGAAATACAGGGAATTGAATGTATGACTATGTTTGGTGTCATTACATGTCATGGATATGTTGGATCTCGCCCATATTGTAACTGCTACATTAGTTCTCACTCTCATATTGGAATTCTCATCGATTTAAAAGAGAACTTGGAAGAAAATACAAGTTTCTTTGACCCTCATCCAGAGGAATTGGTTCCTGAAGTATTAAAAATAACTCCTTTTATGACAACTAGGAGGAAGAACTATGTAAATAATATTGTAGAAGCATGGGAATTCAGTCTCCAGAGGCAACATAGTAGAAAGGAAAAAGCTTGCAATCAGTTGCTTTGATTTGTATTACCATCTCTACTATGTGCTATGTGACCTTAGACAAGATATTTTGTATTTGGAACTCAGTTTCTTTGTCAGTTAAATAAGGATAATCATGTTTATTTTTCCCCTTAATAGCTAATAAATCTGTTGTAAGGAAAGTACCTCCTAAACATATCAATCAATCATTGACATTGACTACTATTTATAGTAACTTTGACATAGATATGTGTCCAATATAGATATTCCCACATTATATAGAAATGGTATATAGTAATAATCTTATTAACAGGAATTGCAAGATCACAATTTGAATTTAAGTCTCAATTACATTCAGTGTTATTTTTTACAGTGCTACCTATTTATTTTATTACTCAATGATTTCTCCTCTAATTTTTTTCTAATGTGTTGCTTTGAAAGAAGGTAAAGTCATATTGATGATGCTAATAACAATGGAGCATCTTTCCTTTGACCTGCTGTGTAGACATTGGCAAGAGCCAGAACTATCCTTCCTTTATTTTCACCATATTTTATGAAGTAAATGCCTTAATCAGGCAGGAGTCCCTAAAAGGAAAATGATACTAAGAAAGAGGAAAAAAACCTGAACATTTTCTAATGGAAATCTATGTACAGGACTACTATAAGTCACTGAAATTGTACAGATTTCTAAGATGAAACTGGCTCACTAGTGGCTATGTGCTAATTACTTTTGTGGATTCAGGAGCAAATCTTTTCTATTTCCATTAGTTTATGCTTTGTGAGCCTATGTGCTTCAAAGGGAAACTGGTAACTAATCCTGAAAAAGTATTAGATCCTGAAATGACCAGATCTTTAGGATAGAACCAATTAATCAGCAAAATATGAGGAATTCTATCAGAAAGGAGTCCTCAAAATGAAAACTATTCATATTTAATAACTGTCCAATTTAGAATGTAATATTTTACAAAGGTTATAGTAATGTTAGAACTTGAAAGGAAATTAAAAATCATTTCATTCAATCACTTCATTTTATAAATGATGAAACTGAAAGTACCAGGATAAGTACCAGGATACATAGAATGTGGTTCAGTAGCAGGATAGATAAAAAGCTCTGACTGTCGTGCAAGTGAACATAGCTGGTCTGTGATCTATGCATATTAGAGAGGTCATGTTACTTTCCCAAATTAACACAAGGTAACAGTGCCAAGATATTGACCCAAGTTTGCCTGACAAGTTTTCTTGACTAATCACACTACTCTCAGCAGAACAAACTCTTTGAATTTGAATTCAATGTTCTTTGTACTTTACTTCAATGTCTGAAAAGAAACTGAAGGAATATATTTATAAAGGTGAACTCAAACCCTTTTAAAAATATTTTTTCTTGTTTTCTATAAATACAAAAAGGCAGAAATGTGGCTAAGTATATAGCAGAGAAAATCACTTTGCCTCCTGCGCTTACATTTGTCTCTGTACCTTATTCCTGCTCAGTTTTCTATACAGCACAGCCGAAAGTTTGGAATCAAGAAACTGGGGAATACTATATCTTAGATTCTGGGCAAGAGTTCAGTGGCTAGTCCTTGATGGACAATGTCAAGGTATAGTTAGGCCACTGATGTTGAGGGCTAATAGAAACAGGGCTTACTAAACTGTACATAAGGATCCTAAGGGATTTTTTGTTACCTTACCAAAACCACATAACCTTATCTACATTCTATTCTATTTTAATTTATTTTAATTATACTTTGAGTTCAAAAAAATTGAAAGAAGGTTTATATTATTTCTTTTCTTACTTTACTATTTCAATTAATTATTTTTCTTTGAGTTTATAGTGTCCTTTAACTATTAAATAAAATTGTTAGGACCTCATGAACCATGGTTTTGGAGTGATTGTGGACTTATCAAAACTTAAACTTAGAGTGGTCTCTGGGGGAATCTATATACCTGATGACTGGGTTGCATGTCTCCAAGTTCTATATATTTTATACTAGCAAAGATAATTTGGTCCTCATTTAAATATGATTTTTAAAAAAATATGTAATAAAACAATAATTTTCATAACATAGTACAATAAAATGATTGTATATGAAACTGCAAATCTACTATGTACAATTTGCTATTCGTTTCAAATATACATTTTCATGTTAATTTCTTTTTTTTTTCTTCCCCCTCATCTGAAAGATGACTATTACGCACAAATAGGTATATTTGTAAAATTATTCTGACTTACTCTGTTATCTTCCCAGAATGCACTCCTACATGAGATTTTTCAAATAGAATTATTTCCTCCATAGAATATTAGAGCTGAGAAAAGTCCCTAAGGATTATCTGGTCCAAATCTTTCTTGTTTCAGAAGAGGAAACTAATAACCAGTGAAAGAATGTGACTTGCTCATGGAAGTGGCAATACCATGACATAAGGTAAGGTCTTCAGAGTTCAAATTTATGACTCTTTGCTATGCTGTGACTTGTACTTAAGTGTGATTTTCTTTGTTAAATGGTCACTTCATAACTCAAAGAGATAAAAGGAAAATGAAAAAGAAAAGAATTGGCATCTAAGAGGATATCCATTGATTGGGAAATAACTGAAGAAATTGGATAAATGATTATGATGGAACATTGTTTGCTTTAAGTAAGGATGAAGAGAATATTTCAGAAAAAGCCTAGGAAGCTTTATATAAACTGATATAAAGTGAAATGAGGAGACATTGAACATAATAACATCAATATTGTAATAATAATCAATTGTGAAAAAAAGCTTAGCTACTCTTTTCAATACAACAATCTATAACAATTTCAAAGGATTCATGATTAAAAATACTATCCATTTCCAGAGGAAAAAAAACTGATGCATTCTGGGAGCAGATTGAAGCTTTTTTTTTTCCCTTAATGTGCTCTCCTCTCCACAATGTGGCTAATAAGGAAATGTTTTCAATGACTTCAGATGTATAATGCATATCTTGTTTCTTGCCTTCTCAGAAAGTAGAGGAGGAAGTGAAGGGAGGAAGAGAGTCTAAAGCTGAAAATAAAAAGAGAAAAAAAGTAAGTTAAAAAGAAAAGGTCACTCTTTCATTCCTTATCCTGTCTTTCTTTCTCTGCCAATAATATGTCATTTTTAATGGTCCTCAATGGGGAAATATTGTGTAATTTTTATACATGTATGTATGTATACACACATACATATATACATATGTATATAAGTATTTACATCTATGTAATATCCTTTATAAAATTTATCTTGTATTAAAAATAAGATTAGGAAATATATCTATGTAAAAAGATATTTATGTATAGGTTTATAGTTATCTTGCTATATAGACATTTTCTCTGTGTGTATATGTGTGTGTGTGCTCATGGACATGTATGTGTAAACATATACATATAGATTTTTTTTAACTTAGGTTAGTCAGGATAAGTCTTTCACACAACAGAAAGGGGGGGAACATGTCACCAGAAACAGTGGCTAATGAATCATGCTGCCACTGAGCACCAAAGGAATTTTACTACCCCCTGTGTGTAGTTTTATTTAACTTAGTCATGATGGGTGTATTCAAAGGTGCCTGGAGTCCATTTAGCCTAGATTGGTGCTTTTGTAAAACGCTGTGGCTCTTTTCCTCTTGAGTATAAAACAGTTGATGCTGCAGCATTCAGGAAGCATGTAGGTCAGCCTATGGTCCTGAAAGCGCTGAACAACTCCTGGATAGACCTCACGTGTGCTATGATATGTCCCAGATCAGGACAAAATAGGCTCAGGGGGCTACATCAAAGACTAGTACATATCCTCACTACATCCTTTGCTTTAATATCAACTGATTAGAACGAGGTAAGTTCTTTGTAAACATGGGCTGCAATCTCTTTCTTAAATACAAACAGATCATTTATAGTAATCCAATGGAGATAAGGAGGATAGGAAGAGAAAAAACTAGCTGTTTTCTAAACTTTGGAAATTCAGTTCTGGATTTAAGTTTAGGTCCATCTGGGACATTTTTGTGCCTTTGGATAAATCACTTTATCTCTCTTGGACTCTGTAAAAGAAGGATATTAGATCTGATCATAGCTAAGATGCTTATATCTGATATTTTGTGATGAATAACTCCATTAGTAAATTGAAGCAAAGTTTGCCTCTTTCTCTTGCCTAATTGTTAATTACTTAGTATATCTTACTCTCTACCATGTACTTTTCAATTTGGTAACACTGGCCTCCTTGTTGTTCCATGAATAAGACTACATTTCTTAGCTGGAGACATTTACTCTGGCTGTCCCCTCAAAGTGGAATGCTTGCCCTCCTCATCTGCATGATTGTCTTTCTTGACTTCCTTTTAAATCCCAATTAAATAAGTTGTGATTTCTTATTTAATACTTGGTTACTATTATTTACTTATTCTTTCATTCAGTTGTTTAATCATTTGTTTATTTGTTATTCCAATAACTACAGAATTCAGAATTAAAAGGAGTTTATTCTGTAGTTGGAGAGATAAGCCTTAAATCTCAGAAATTATTAAATAATCTCAGACAGTATATATTGAATGTGTAGTTTAATACTGAGAACTATAATTTTTTATGCTTTTCTTGAGTCTTGTATTTGAAATTTGAATTTTTTCAGCTTTAGTCTTTTCATCAGGAATTCTTGATAATCCTGTATTCATTAAATATTCATTTTTGTGGGGGATTATACTCATTTTTACTGGATAGTGATTCTTGGTTGTAATTCTAGCTCCTTTGCCCTTTGGAATATCATAATCTAAACCCGTCACTCATTTAATGTAGAAGCTTCTAAATCATGTATTATTCTGAGTATGTCTCTATGATATTTGAATTTTTTCTGGATGCATGAAATATTTTTTCCTTGATCTGGTATTTGGCTATAATATTCCTAGCAACAGAGACAAGATAGCAGAGAAAAGGCAGGTATTAGCCTGACTGTCCCCTAAATTCTTCTGGACATATTTCAATAATGCCTTAAAACAAATTCTGGACTTGTAGACTACAAAAGGAAGGAGTAAAATAAATTTCCAGACAAAGACAACTTAGTAGATCAGCAGAAAAAGTCTCTTGAATCAATATTAGAGTGGAGCACAGTCCAGCACAGGTCACATCAGTGCAGACTGTGATCCATCAAATCAGGAACAAACTTTGGGAGTCATTGAATCAGCAGTAGCAGTGAATGGTTCTGGAGTTCTTAGTCCACAGAAGGTTAGAGTGTTGAACGATTGGTCAAAAGGAAATTTTAGGGGTCTCTTTGATGGACTTGGGGAAGATCTCTGTTATTTCACTTACACTCAGATCTGGGTTGCAGCCCTTGGTGGCAGTCCAGTGTGAGGAGGAGCACTAGCACACCAGAGCTTGTGGATATTATGGACCATGGTCACAGTTCTCGAGCAAAAAAGACTGCTTGTGATTGTTCACAGACCAACACACAAATGAATAGAATAATAAACACATCTCACCTTAGATCGTACCACCCTTGGAAGAATTGAAAACTTATAGATTTCCAGAATTTTCTCTGAAAACACCTACGCAAAACACCTGAAGTTTGGGACATTGTGCCCTCTATTGTGGAAGCAGAGCCCTACATTTGCAAAGATTTAGGTGTCAAGAAATTGACTAGAAAAAATGAGCCAATGACAAAAAAAATTTTGACACATAGAATATTACTATGGTGATAAGGAAAATCAAAGCACACACTCAGAAGAAGACAGCCAAACCAAAACTCCTATATGCAAAACCTCCAAGAAAAATAGGAATTGGTTTCAGGCCATGGAAGAGATCAAAAATGGATTTTGAAATTCAAATAATAGAAGTAGAAGAAAAATTGAGAACAGAAATGAGAGTGATGTAAGAAAATTGTAATATTTCTAGCTCTTTGCATTTTGAAATCTCTTTCTCAAGGTTGACTGATGGATTTTTTTTCCAATTTCTTTTTTATTTTTTTAATTATTTATTTTAATACACAGTGCTTTATGAATCATGTTGGGATAGAAAAATCAGAACAAAAGGGAAAAACCATGAGAGAGAGAAAAATAGAAAAAAGAAGTAAACATAATATGTGTTGATTTACTTTCAATCTCCATAGATTTTTTTTCCAGATCTAGATGGCATTTTGCTGTTACTGTGTAAAATATATTTCTGGTTCTGCTTGTTTTGCTCAGTATAAGTGCATGTAAATCTTTTCCATACTTTTCTAAAATGAGTTTATACATCATTTTTATAGCACAATAATATTTTGTTACTTTCATATACCACAACTTAAATTCAGTTATTCCCCAACTGATGGGTATCTAATCATTTTCCAGTTCTTTGCTACCATAAAAAGAACTGCTTCAAACATTTTTGCACAAGTGGGTCCTTTTTTTTCCTTTGTGATTTCTTTGAGACACAGACCCAGTAGTGTCATTATTGGATCATTTTATATCTCCACCAACAATGCATTAGTATTCCAGTCTTCCCACATCCCCTCCAACATTTATGATTAACTTTTTCCTGTTATCTTAGCTAATCTGAGAGGTGTGAGGTGATAGCTTAGAGTTGTTTTAAATTTCATTTCTTTAGTCAATAGTGATAGAGGATTTTTAGTATGACCACATATGGCTTTAAATTCATGATCTGAGAATTGTCTGTTCATATTCTTTGACCATTTATCAATTGGAGAATGACTTGTATTTTTATAAATTTGACCCATTATTTTGAAAATGAAGACTATATCAGAAATATTGACCGTAAAATATTCCCCTTCAATATTGTTTCTGTTGGTTTTGTTTGTGCAACCCCTTTTTAATTTAATGTAATCAAAGTTGTTAATTTTGCCTTTCATAATGTTCTCTACTTCTTCTTTGATCATAAATTCCTCATTTCTCCAAAGATCTGATAGGTAAATTATTTCTTCCTCTCCTAATTTCCTTATAGTAACATGTTTTATATACCCAAATCATGTACCCATTTTCATCTTATTTTGGTATGGGGTGTGAGATTTAGGTCTATGGTGAGTTTCGGACATATTATTTTCAAATTTTCCCAGCAATTTTTATCAAATAGTGAGTTCTTATCTCAGAAATTGGAGTTTGGGGTTTTATCAAATACTAGATTTCAGTAGGCCTTGATTATTATATCATGTGTATCTAATCTAATCTATTCCACTGATCCATCACTCTATTTCTTAGCTAGAGTACCAATTTTTGTTATTGTTGTTGTTGGCTGAGGCAATTTGGGTTAAATGACTTGTCCAGGGTAAGAAGTATTAAGTGTCTGAGATCAGATTTGAACTCAGGTCCTCCTGACTTCAGGGCTGGTGCTTTATCTACTGCACCACCTAGCTACCCTTACCAAATGGTTTTAATGACTTCAGCTTAATAAGATAGTTTTAGATCTGGTACTGCTAAGCCACCATGCTTTGAATTTTTTTTTTACATTAATTCCTTTGATATTCTTGACCTTTTGTTCTTCCAGATGAATTTTGTTATTTTTTGTAGTTCTATAAAATAATCTTTTGGCACTTTGATTGCTATGGCACTGAATTAGACCAATTTAGGCAGAATTGCTTTTTGCTATATTAGCTCAGCCTACTCATGAGCAATTGATATTTTTCCAGTTGCTTAGATCTGACTTTATTTTTGTTGAGAACCATTTTGTAATTGTTTTCATATAGTTCCTGGGTTTATCTCGGCAAATAGACCTCCAAGTATTTTATTTTGTCAAACGTTATTTTAAATACAGTTTCTCTTTCTATCTCTTGCTGATGGGCTTTGTCATTAATATAAAGAAATGCTAATGATTTGTGTGGGATTATTTTATATCCTGTAACTTTGCTAAAGCTGCAAATTGTTTCCAGTAGGTTTTTGGATGATTTTCCAGAATTTTCTAATTGTATCATTATATCATCTGCAGAGAGTAATCGTTTCATCTCCTCATTGTCTATTCTAATTATTTTAATTTATTTTTCTTTTCTTATTGTTTAAGCCAACATTTTGGTACAGTGTTGAATAAAAATAATGATGATGTTTCACCCCTAATCTTATTGGGAATGCATCCAGCTTCTCTCCATTACAAAATAATGCTTGATGTTGACTCTAGATAGATACCGCTTATTATTTTAAGGAAAGCTCCCTTTATCCCTATGCTCTCTAGTGTTTTTAAGGAATGGGTGCTATAGTTTGTCAAAAACCTTTTCTGAATCTATTGAGATTATCATATGATTTCTTTTATTTTTGTTATTGATATGGGCTGTTATGGTAATAGTTTTCCTAATATTGAACCAGCCCTGAATTCCTGGTATAAATACCACTTAGATATTATATATTATACTCTCGATAAATTGCTGTAATCTCTTACCTAATATTTTATTTAAATTTTTTTTGCATCAGTATTCATTCAAGAGATTGATCTGTAATTTTCTTTTTCTGTTTTGGCTCTTCTTAGTATCAGCCTGGTATCAATACCATATTTGTGTCATGGAAGGAATTTAGTAGTACTCCTTCTTTATCTATTTTTCCAAATAGTTTATATAGTATTGGAGTTAATTGGTCTTTAAATATTTGGTAGAATTCACTTCTGAACTCATCTGATCCTGGAGTTTCTTTTTAGGGAGTTTATTAATGGCTTATTCAATTTCTTTTTCTAAAATGGAACTATTTAAGTAATTTAATTCCTCTTCTGTTTATTTGGAAATTTATATTTTTGTAATTATGCATTCATTTCAGTTAGATTGCAGATTTGCTGTTGACAAAATAGCTCTTAATTACTGTTTTAATTTCTTTTTCATTGGTGATAAGTTCACCCTTTTCATTTTTGATGCTGGTAAATTGTTTTGTCTTGTTTTTTTCCTTTTTTTTTTAAATCAAATTAACCAAAGGTTTATCTCTTTTGGTGGGTTTTTTTTTTATAAAACCAAATCTAAAGTTCTTAGGACTTAAATTATCATTTTCCTATGTTAGAATGTGAATATTTAACCTTTTAAAAGAGACTCTAGTCTTTTATGGTTTCTCTTTCATATATACTTTTTTAATGATTTTCTTGAGTCTTGTCTTTTGATTTCAAATTTTTTATGCTGCTCTGGTCTTTTCATCAGGGAAATTTGAAAGTCCTCTTTTCTATTAAAAATCAATTTTTTCCCTTAAGGATTATATTCATTGGGTAGGTGATTTTTGGTTGTACTCCTAGTTCCTTTGGCCTCCACAATATCATATTACAAGACTTTTACATCTTTAACATGGATCTTGATAATTCTTTTGTGATTCTGATTTTAGCTCCATAATATCTGAATGGTTTCTTTTTGACTTCTTAAAATAGTTCTTATTTGGATAGTTTAACTCTCAGATCTGTGGAGAAGGAACTAATTTGTGA
This sequence comes from Sarcophilus harrisii, assembly GCF_902635505.1. Lineage (NCBI taxonomy): Eukaryota > Metazoa > Chordata > Mammalia > Dasyuromorphia > Dasyuridae > Sarcophilus > Sarcophilus harrisii. The sequence goes on along the minus strand of NC_045427.1, from coordinate 190,845,110 downwards.
TCAAAGAAGACCTGAAGTGCATTATTGAATAAAAATGGATAATTTTGACTATATTAAGTTAAAAAGATTTTGTTCAAACAAAATCAATATAGACAAGATTATAAGAGAAGCAATAAGCAGGAATTTTCTTTTACATTCAAGGGTTCTGATAAAAGTCTCATTTCTGAAATATATAGAAAATTGACTCAAATTTATAAGAATTCAAGCCATTCTCTAATTGATAAATGGTCAAAGAATATGAGCAGACAATTTTCAGATGAAGAAATTGAAACCATTTCTAGTCATATAAAAAGGTGCTCTAAATCACTATTGATCAGAGAAAGCAAATTAAGACAACTCTGAGGAACCACTACACATCTGTCAGATTGGCTAAAATGACAGGAAAAGATGATGATGAATGTTGGAAGGGATGTGAAAAAACTGGGACACTAATACATTGTTGGTGAAGTTGTAAACTAATTGAACTATTCTGCAGAGCAATTTGGAACTATGCCCAAAGGTCTTTTTAAAAAATGCATTCCCTTTGATTCAGCAATGCTTTTACTGGGCATGTATCCCAAAGAGATCATAAAGGAGGGAAAAGGACACACATATGCAAAAATATTTGTGGCAGTCCTTTTCAAAGTGGCAAGAAACTGGAAACTCCATCAATTGGAAAGTGGTTGAATAACTTATGGTATATGAATATTATGGAATACTATTGCTCTATAAGAAATGATCAGCAGAATGATTTCTGAAAGGCTTGGAGAGACTTATATGAACTGATGCTGAATGAAATGAACATAATCAGGAGATCATTATACACATCAATAACAAGATTATATGATGATCAATTCTGATGTATGTGGTTTTCTTCAACAATGAGATGATTCAGGCTAGTTCCATTGTCTTATGATGAAGAGAGCCATCTATATCCAGAGAAAGAAATGTGTGAGAACTGAATCTGGATCTCAACCTAGTATTTTTACTCTTTTTGTTGTTGTTTGCTTGCATTTTGTTTTCTTTCTCATTTTTTTCTTGTTTACCTGATTTTCTTGTGCAGCATATTTGTAGAAATATGTATAGAAGAACTTCATATATTGGATTACTTGCCATTTAGGGAAGAGGGTGGAGAGAAGAAAGGGGAAAAAATTAGAACACAAGATTTGGTAAGGATAAATGTTGAAAATTATCTATGTATTTGTATATGATTTGAAAATAAGCCTTAATTAAAAATATTTCTTCTTTGAACAGAGTATTTGTCTATAATATTCATATGAGTTTTCATTTTGAGATCTCTTTCATATGATAATTGATGGGTTCTTAATTTTATTTTACCCTTTAAGATATTCAGTTCACTTTCCTTTATAATTTCTTGAAATTTGATGTTTAAGATATTTTAAAATCATATCTTTCAAGTAGTTCTCTCCTCTATTTTCCAGGTCTATTGTCTTTTTCAATGCTATATTTCATTTTCTCTTCTATTTTACCTATTCTTTTAACTTTTCTTTATTGTTTCCTAATGTCTTGTGTGGTCACTAGATTCCACTTATCAAATTCCATTTTTTTAAAGAAATATTTTTTCAGTGGGTTTTTTGAGTTGACCAGTTCTAATTAATAAAGATTTCTTTTCCATGATGAATTTTGTCTTTTACTCTTTGGTCAATTGTTTTTTAAAGTGCTATTTTCTTCAGTGTTTGTGTGTGTGTGTGTGTGTGTGTGTGTGTGTGTGTGTGTCTTTTATAAAACTGTTATTTCTTTTCACATAATTTCCTTGAAATTCTTTTATTTCTTTTCCTATTTTTTTATTATTCTTAACTAATTCTTTAGTTCTTCCAGGAATTCTACTTGAGCTCATGTTGAATCTGCATCTTTCTTTGAGGTCTTGCTTATAGCTGTGCTCATGTTGTTGTTTTCTTCTGAGTTTGTTCTTTGATCCTCTCTTTTGTCATAATGATTTTTATGGCCAGATAGTCTTTTGTTGTTGCTGTTTTCTCAATTTTCCACCCAGTTTCTTGACTTTTAACTTTATGTGTAAGTTTTTTTTCCCCAAGGAAGAAGAAAACATCAAAGCTTTTTGTTCTGTAGCCTTCAAAGTTATCTCTAAGGATGTGAAAAATTTTAGTTCTTCCATGTTGGTGTGATAGAAATGCAAGTGTGTACTCCTGTTCTGTGCTTTGAGTCCTGATCACATTCAGCCACAAATGATAGCATTCCTGTTAGCTCTGTGAATATGATAGCTACTTTCTTGTGACTTATAATAAGTGCCTTGGAACAATGACCCAGTACCAGTTCAGGGTCTGCTGCAATTTTCTTTCTGACCAATATTCCTTTACTATCTCTGGGCTGGAAGTTCCCGAAACTTCTATTGTTGCTGATGTTGCTACTTCCAAAGTGTGCTGTTGATGTTATCATCTGGTGTATCAACACCAAACCCAGTGCTACAGCCCTCTTATGCTAACCTTCAAAGTTTTCTTGGAATAAAAAATGTATTATTCTAACCATCATTGACTCAGCTTCATCAGAATTAACTTTGACATGTTATTTTAAAGTTCTTTGAATGGAAATGTTGAGATAAGCTAGCTGAGTTGCTGTCTCTATTCTACCATCTTGACTTTACTCCCTGTTCTCCTTCCCTCTGATCCTAATCCAGAATGCTCCCTTTTAAAACAATTTAAAGTGAACTTGAAGTCAGGAAGAATTTAGTTGAAATGTGGACTCAGATACTTTCTAGTCTAGGCCAAATCATGTAATTTCTGTCTGCTTTAGGTTCCTTAATTAAAAAATGAGGATAATAATTGCATCTATCTCTCAGTACCATAGAACCAAAGGAGATAATATTTGTAAAGTGTTTAGCATTATGTACCTTGCACAAAGTAGGAACCAGAAAAATGCTTATTTCCTTCCCTCAGTCCTTGAGACCTTGCTTATTTACTTCATATAACATAGGACAAATAATAAATGAACAATAAATTCTCAAATGCTTGATAGTTACTGAAGCTATTAAAAGTGCTCATGATAAAATATTTTCATTTCATTGACTTAGGGAAGAAGGGGAAATGCATAGAAGATCCAAATACATATCTACTTCTTGCCAAATTATATTTGTTCATTTTCATCTTTGGAAATTGATCCTTTCATAGGTCCAAAACTCCAGAAGCAAAAGGCCTTGTTTTTAAAACAATATTTCACTGGTGTAATTGAATAGGTCCAAAATGTAGATTACTCCAAATAATTAAAGTGGAATGCAATGAATAAGTTTAACGTAGATGTGCAAGGGCTGAAAGGTGTGACAAATAAGAAACTACAGAAAGAATCAGAGTAAGAGATCTTATCAGAGATTTAGAAAAAACTGATATGTGTTCATCACATGGTTGAAAGCAAAAGATAACAAACTGATAGAAATTACTTTCTATTGGTATCATTTTTGCTGGCTATTCTTCATGCATGGAATGTGTTTCATCTTCCCCCACATTCCACTTTATACAATCACTCTACTATTTTGGGAGACACTAACTTCTACATTAATCCTTTCCTTATTACACTCCGACCTCAGGAATTGCTAATTTTTTTCTTCCTAAGGTTCTTATATTTAACTATCTTGTATTGATTTATAATTATTATATATCTTTTTATATGCATACTTATATTCCTGTTAGAATATAAACTTCTTTAAAAGCTGAAAATATTGCATTCCTTTTTTCGTATCTCTAGCACCTAGCACACTGTTTGGCACAGAATAAGTGCTTAATAAATGCTTGCTTATTGATTAATATCAGATAAAAGTGTGTCAGGCCCCTAGTATAAGTGGACTTTCTACAGAAAACTTATGGAACAATATAGACAAAATCAGTGAAGGATAAACAAACATAGACGAATTATGATCTTCATTGTTGGAAGGAACAGCCTTATTGGTGAGATTACAGATGCACTGAAGTGAAAGCCATGGTAGACATCCTTAGGGAATTAGTAAACCTTGTGCATGGCATGAAGAATATTTTATTTTTATTATTAAAGCACTCAGTTTAAAATAGAAAACAGATTCCCTTGAACATGATGGCTTATGTGTGAATAAATGTGTATCTACTCTGTGTCTTGTTTTGAGACTACAGGCAGTTAAATTCATAGAAAACAATAGTCTGTATCACATTCCAGTTCAAACTTGCCTTTAATACATCCCAAGAAAACATTGTGGGAAGTCAGAATTCAAGGTAAAGATTACTTCATGGGGCCTTGCAAACCAGTTTAGATCACTCTCTGATTATACCTTTCCTTGTTCTTCTAATCTATATTCATGTGATAGGAGGCTCTGAACTCAATAGGTTCATATAATCACCAGCTGGAGGCTATTGAGAGATGCCTTGGTGTTCACCCATGTGATCCAAGTCACTTCCAGCACTCCTCATCCCTATCCTAATGAAATCTCACCATTTAGAAATGAGCTGGATATCACTGAAATAGGATGTCCGCTTTCCAAATGGCTGCTCCACCGGCTGTCACATTTCAGTGGGTTGGCTTTGTCAAGGATGGTAACTCAGTGAAAGGAAAAGATCAGCAGCTCTGGCAGTGCAAAGACCCCATTTGTTTGCTAGAGGAGATGCTGTATTAATGAAACAGATGTGAATAAGCAAGGGGCACCAATTATTTGCCCCTTACATAGATTCCAATAGTTGGTCATAATTGGAATGATAATAGTGATGGGATGAATAAGGCTGAAATCCTGACTAAGGTTGGTCCCAAGAAAGCAAGAATAGAAGTGTGACCAGGGCAGTATGGGGCTTAAGAACATGTCTAGTACAAACCATTCATGCACATGGAAAGTTGTCTTTTCTCCTAAACATTCTGAGCTCTCATGTTCAAACAATTTTGCTGGGGCCTGGGACCACAGCTCACTATTTTTTGTCTGGGTCTTAATCCTGGCCACTGTAAAGACACATTGATTTGTATGGGTCAGAAGGAAGCATGAGGGATTCCAGCCTTTAACCACTTGAATGCATTAGCATCACTTAGTGGTAAGATACATAGGCTCTTGGGGATGGCTAGATGCAATAGCTAATAGAGCACTGGCTCTGGAGTCAGGAGGACCTGAGTTGAAATCCAACATCAGATACTTAACACTTACTAGTTATGTGACCCTGGGTGGGTCATTTAACCCCAATTGTTTAAAAAAAAAAAGAATACACATTGGATCTTGATTGAATTCTTTGATCAATATCTGGGCCTTTAGAATCCCATTCTGTGGAAACTTTGATAGTTGACCTGACTTCAATTTTTGTACTCTGTTTTTCCAGCTCTTCTTTCAACTCCTCCCCTAAGCTAGGCAAAAACTTACCTTACCTGGATTAGAGGATTTTATTATAGGACTTTTTCCAATTATTAGCACAATTTGACAATCTTGTTTATAATCAAAATAACTCTCTCCAAAGTAAATATAGATATATGTATCTATATAAATACATATATGTGTATATATATGTTTATGTGTGTGTATATATTTATATATGTGTATATATATATATGTATACTCAGAGAGATACAGAGAGACACCCACACTCACACTATTTTGTCTATGTATAAAACTGTTGTTTGCATAATATCTCCCAACCATAACTTCCCAAACAAAAAGTTGGTATACTTTTTAAGAGCAGTAATTGATTTTCTCTTTGTTTCTATCCAAGATGATTATTAACACAGTGCTTGAACTATATTAAATGCTGAATAAATACTTGTTGATTTGTTGACTTGACTTGGTTTACAAGGTCTCTCTGTGTCTTAGTGTCTGTCTCTATTCCTCCCGTAAACTTCCATTATTAGATTTGGTTTGTTTAAAAATATGCATGAACATTAACATTAACAAGAATATTAATTAATTAATGTTAATTAATTAACAGGAATATTTGACTTGTTCTCGCTTTCCTTTTTTATTTTTTATTTGTGCATTTTTTCAAATTATATTGCTAATAATAATAACTAATAATAAAAATACTATTTTTTCACTAAACTTTTCTCAAACTTCACTGTATCATGGAAAACCCCAGGTTATTGAAAATTAAAGTAGAAGAACAAACGAGACAAGTCTAAATTTGAATGTTATAATGCAGGATTGTTCATAGCTAGTCTTTCCGTTTTCTCTGGATCAGTCTAGCAAAATTTGAAGGAGATTATCACTGAGAGTACTGATGTTGATGTATTTTTCTGTCCCACACAACGACTTTGTTGTGATGAGACTATTTTATACCTTAGTGGAAGGTGTGCACATTCCAGCAAAATTATAGTTACTTTGAAGGGATAAAATATGAAAATTAATAATGTATATGGAAGAATATGTATTCAGTGTGAGTGTTTTTTTATTTTGATTCCTTATTCATCCTGTACCACTTCAAATAAATCTTCTCATATTTCTTTGTTTTCTCTGTTATTTGTGATTTTTTTTAGTCAACTAATCATTTTCTGAATGCTTGTGAGTCTTACTGAAGCAGCCTGGAAATGTCTTATATCTGGCTACATGCCACATTATTGTTAAATTAAAGTCAACTTTTGTCTTGAGAACACTTAAAACATTTCCACATCTCCCTTTGAGATAATTGGAGACACTCTGAGGTATTACAAATATAGGTTTGGGGCTGCCTTATTGATTACCCACCCAAGGAATAAATCTTTGGAATCAGTGTTGGAAAGGGGTGGGGGGAGGCTTTGGGCAAAATTTGAAAAGATTGGATGAGTGGTGAAATTGATATATAACATTTTGCTATTCAATTAACAATGAACTAAATAACACAAAATATCCATTTCTAACAGAAATAATTTAGTATCTAATATCCATTTTGAGGAGATATGTTGTCAGTTAGCAGTGTTCTTTCTACCCAATCTATTAAAATCTCTTCTGTTCTCCTACTGAGCTAGAGTTCTTTTAATTTTCTGCTTCATCTAATTCATATAATCCCATTTGAGCGGCTCCTGACAAAGCATCCACTGTGAAAAACATCTTAAAACATACTTAGGTTACAATTATGAATCCTAGTTGTCTGCTGCTACACTACTTTTTTTTTTAATGTTTTTGTTGTTATTATTTTCCTTTCTACCATCTCCCTTCCTGCTTCCCAATCTCCACTCAGATTTTTTATCTGCCTTGATGTGGCAGTATTTAGGTATAGGTTTGGGGTCAGTCTTTCTAAACTCTGTGAATGTTTAAGAGAAATATCCTTCTTTTCACAGTGTGCCATGCATAATGATACCCATTGTTAGGTGATTTTTTTCCCCCCTTAGTGATGGGGGAATGGAATTGTGCCTTGAAGGATCAGTTATGAAGCTTTGGACAGCATTATGGCTCACATATACCTTTACCTTTAGAATTTTCTGGTGACCTTATTCCCAATCAGACATAATCATGGATCATAAAAGACACCCAGGAAAACAGACAGCACATATTCTTTTGACATCTTCACTAGAGGCAAAATAACCAGAGTCAAAGATAATATCAAGTTTCAGTGAGCTGCCTGCCATTCACTTCTCTTGTAACTTGTGCAAAAATTTAATCAGAGTACTCCAACACTGAAGTAAGCACAAAGTTAAATTAAAACATCTAATTTTGTCTAATAGGAAAGGTGTATACATTTTAGTATTAACTTCTGGCACATAGCCTCAGATGAGTTTCCCTGTTAGCATTCTTCTTGTATGTGTCTTCTCCCTTGCTTCTTCAATCTTCCTGCTAGTTAAATATTCCCACCATTTTTCATTTGCCCACCACACTGCTTATGTACTAAGCGACTAATGACTTCTGGATTCCTATTCCTAGGCATGAGTTCCAGAAGGTTTGTTTTCTTCTCTGCAGATTTATTTTTTGAGGTCCTGGAAGCAAGCATAGGGACAGTGAAAAGAATATTGGATTTGAATTTAGTAGACTTGAATTCGAACTGCAGTCTTTTCATTTACTACCATGTGACTGCTATATATAACTCAATCTTGCTAATTCTCAGTCATTTGAAACATAGAGCAGATATTCTTAACCTGGAGTCCTTAAACTTAATCTGACACTGTCTTTTGTTTTCTTTAATATTATGTGAAACTATTTAAGTATAATTGGTTTCCTTTGTAATTTCATGTATTTTCTTTTATTAATTTAAAAACATTCTAGAAGGGGGTCCATAGGCTTCATCAAATTGGCATAAGACAAATTCAGAACCTCCAGACTATTTATCTTCTAGCTATAAACATATAATTCCAAATTTAATGGATTGGGTTCTTAAGCATATGGCATCGTGTCACTGAGGATTAATAAAAAATGATAGCATATGGATATGGATAGATCTATCATCTCACAGTTACAAAAATATTCTATCCATGCAGGTTGAAACCTTCTTTGCAACTTATAGTCTTAGAGAGATGCTGAGAACACTGAGAATTTAAGTCACCTAAGAAACATAGATGAATATTGAACCTGTCTTTCTGGTTTTGAGGCTAGCATTCAATTCACTATGACATGGTGCTTTTCAATAGTAATGATTTATATATATAGCAATTTCTATAAAATAGCACCTTTTGGTTTACAAAACATTGACTTTGCAAATGCTGCATGAGAAACTTACACATGTATTATTATTTCTCAAATGGAAAGGAAAGAAAGAAGGAAGGAAGAAAAAAAGAAAAGAAGAAAAGAAGGAAGGAAGGAAGAAAAGAAGAAAAGAAAGGAAGGAGGAAAGGAAGAAAGATGTGATCAGGAAAACCTATTTGATAATAAATATGCACCAAAAAGTAAATATTAACACACCTTTCTTTTTTTTTTTTTTTTTTTTTTTTTTTTGGGTAAGTTGATCTTTTTTTTTTTTTTTTTTTTTTAATTTAATAGCCTTTTATTTACAGGTTATATGTATGGGTAACTTTACAGCATTGAAAATTGCCAAACTTCTTGTTCCAATTTTTCCCCTCCTTCCCCCACCCCCTCCCCCAGATGGCAGGATGACCAGTAGATGTTAAATATGTTAAAATATAGATTAGATACACAAAAAGTACACATAATCAAACCGTTATTTTGCTGTACAAAAAGAATCAGACTCTGAAATATTGTACAATTAGCCTGTGAAGGAAATCAAAAATGCAAGTGGGCAAAAATATAGGGATTGGGAATTCTATGTAATGGTTTTTAGTCATCACCCAGAGTTCTTTCGCTGGGTGTAGCTGGTTCAGTTCATTACTGCTCCATTGGAACTGATTTGGTCAATCTCATTGCTGAGGATGGCCAGGGCCATCAGAACTGGTCATCATATAGTATTGTTGTTGAAGTACATAATGATCTCCTGGCCCTGCTTGTTTCACTCAGCATCAGTTCATGTAAGTCTCTCCAGGCCTTTCTGAAATCATCCTGTTGGTCATTTCTTACAGAACAATAATATTCCATAATATTCATATACCAAAATTTATTCAGCCATTCTCCAACTGATGGGCATCCACTCAGTTTCCAGTTTCTAGCCACTACAAAGAGGGCTGCCACAAACATTCATGCACATACAGGTCCCTTTCCCTTCTTTGGGATATAAGCCCAGTAGTAACATTGCTGGATCAAAGGGTCTGCACAGTTTGATAACTTTTTGAGCATAGTTCCAAATTGCTCTCCAGAATGGTTGGATGTATCCGCAATTCCACCAACAATGTATTAGTGTCCCTAACAGACCTTTTTTAAAAGTTATCTTATATTTTTATAGCCTAGATTTTCCTCTGTAGGTTATTTCTACCCAGAGAATCATCGATTATAATAATTTAGAGGAAAAAAATTAAAACAGAAGAGGGAAGAAGAGGGAAAATTAGCAACATTTATCAATACATAGAAAAAAAAATCTGCCAGTACATTTGTTATAGCTATACCCTTCCCCACAACATGCCTACACCTTTGTAAAAAAAAAGTTGGGATGAGAATCTAATTTTTAACATTTAATAATTAAAGAATTTGGAACTGAAAGGCATCTTTGAAACCAGCTATTCTTAACTCTTAAACTTTGTAGGAAAAAACAACTGAGATGCAGTGAAGATGCATGGCATGCATATGCCATGTTTTTAGGTACCCAAGGCAGTAAATGGCAAAGACAATTCAAAGCTAGATTCTCTCACTTCTCAGCTATTTCTACTAAATTCAGCTGTTTCTCCAACTCATTACATTTCTTTTATCTTTGAGTAACCTCTATGATTCACTTAGAGCATCTCATGGTAATAAATCTAGGATTAATTTTTATCCTTATCTAGACCAAACCAGATTCACCCTTTTCAAGTTTAATCCTCTCTCTTTCTCCCAAATTCATATACCTAGAATTCACCTGATACTGAGGAAAATAGGAAGAGATAAGGAAATGAAGGCAGTGGTGAATGAGTTAAGATGAAGTGAGTTGAAGGGCATAGCAGGAAATATAAAAGTTTGAGAGATACAGGGACTAAGACTAAGTGACTTTCCAAAGATTAATAACAAAATTTGGAATTTGAAACTACATCCTTCATCTCTGGGCACTATGTTCTTTCCAAGAACACCACTCTTTCCAAGTAATAAGAATCATGTCCTAAAATATAGACCTCAAAATATCTTAATTCAACAAATAACTATTGGAAAAAGAATGTTCTACCATAAGACTTAATCCAATCATCTAGCCATAAAATTGGTCTATAAAAATGTTTTAAATAACAAATACCCCAAATCTTCAATCTAACAAATAAAACAAGAAAAGTTTTTAAAGTAAAAAAAAATACCCATGTGAAATAAATCAGAACCAGATGAATCATACAACATCTCCATCATTTGGTTCCTCTGTGAAGTTGTCCTGAGGTTATAAGTGAGCTATAGAAGATGATTTTATAAACCCATATTTTTATTAATCTATAGCACTCACCTTATCAATATTGATAAAAGCAATAGAACATTAAATATAAAACATAAATATAAAAAATAGCATATAAATATGAAAAAAAATAAAACAGTGGATAACTGAATTTTCCCAGGACCATTTCTATATGTAAGCTCTATTAAAAAGTAGCAAAAAATTAGATGAATTAGATTACTGCAAATATTGGTATTCTGCAGAATTAAAAAAATATTACTCAAAGAATAAGAGAGAGTTGCCTGATAAGTATAGTTGGGTTATACAGTTGAGAGCAAAGGATCACATATCAAAGAAAGCCATGATCAAATAAGAAAATGGATTTGTCATATGACCAGAATGCATATCTATCTGCTATTGTGGCATTCCTGTGATTTTTAAAAACATACTTTTAATGATTTTTTTTATAAAAAAGACATTTTATTGCCGCTATTTCATTTTATTTCATCCTATTTTCCCTTCCAGAGAGCTATCTTATAAAATAAAGAATATTTTTGATAGAAAAAGAGAAAAAAATGAGTATACACTGAAAAAATCTGAAAACATGCAATATTCCACACCCAACAACCTTTCCCTTCCCATACCTCTTCAAAGAATGGTGTTTTTTTTTCTTGCAACTTTTTTTTGGAATTATTTTTTTTAATTTATTAATGCTTTTTATTTACAAAACATATGCATGGGTAATTATTCAAGATTGACATTGCAAAACCTTTTGTTCCAAATTTCCTCTCCTTTCCCCCACTCCCTCCCCACTTCCCTAGCTGGCAGGTAGTCTAATACATGTTAAATATATTAAAATATAAGTTAAATCCAATATATGTATACATATTTATACAGTTATCTTGCTGAACAAGAAAAATCAGATCAAGAAGGAAGAAAAGGAACTGAGAAAGAAAACAAAATGCAACAGAGGGAGTGAGAATGCTGTGTTGTGTTCCACACTCAGTTCCCATGGTCCTCTCTCTGGGTGTAGATGGCTCTCTTCATCACTGAACAAGTGGCACTGGTTTGAATCCTCTCATTGTTAAAGAGAGCCATGTCCATCAGAATTGATTGTTGTATAGTCTTCTTCTTGTTATGTATTGCCAAGAGTCGGAGAGGAGCACGCTGGGAGATTGAGAGCCAGGAGCACTCTGGAAGATACAGAAGCCCACAAGCCTCTCTCGGAGGCAAGACAGATTCATTCCAACTTTCACCTTGGTGCTGGCTGGAGACATTTGGAGTAGAGCTAGAGGAATCAGATCCGTTCCATTTTCCACCTTTGTGCTGGCTGGAGGCTAAAGGGAGCAGAGGCAAAGGACTAGCATCAAGAGCTCTTGGAACCAAGGAGAGAGGCCTCCAGAAAACTAGTCGAGCCCCAAATGAAGGAGATAAGATTTTGGAAGAGACAATAAAAGACTGTACTTTAATCCCTGGCTGCATTTGGGGTGATTATTGATCTGAACTGATACTAGGGCTATCTCCTGGTTCTGCTTATTTAACTTAGCATCAGTTCATATAAGTTTCTCCAGGCTTCTTTGAAATCATTCTGCTGGTTGTTTCTTATAGAACAATAATATTCTATAACATTCATATACCATAATTATTTAGCCATTCTCCAATAGATGGGCATCCATTCAGTTTCCAGTTTCTTGTCACTACAAAAAGGTCTGCCATAAACATTTTTGTACTTGTGGGCCCCTTTCCCTCCTTTATGGTCTCTTTGGAATATAATCCCAGTAGAAACGCTGCTGGATCAAAGGTTATGCACAGTTTGATAATTTTTTGATCAGGGTTCCAAACTGCTCTCCAGAATGGTTGGATCCATTCACAGTTCCACCAACAATTATCTGTGTCCCAGTTTTCCTACATCCCCTGTAAAATTGGTCATTATCATTTCCTGTCATCTTAGTCAATCTGACAGATGTGTAGTGGTATCTCAGAATTGTCTTAATTGGCATTTCTCTAATCAATAGTGATTTGTAACACCTTTTGATATGACTATGAATAGTTTCAATTTTTTCCCCCTGAAAATTGTCTGTTTCTGTAGACCATTTATCAATTAGAGAATGGCTTGAACTAATATAAATTTGAGTCAGTTTTCTATGTATTTTATAAATGAAGCCTTTATCAGAACCTTTGAATGTAAAAATGTTTCCCCAGTTTATTGCTTCCCTTTTAATTTTAACTATTCTGCATTAGTTTTGTTTGTACAAAAACTTTTTAACAATATAATAAAAATTATCTCTTTTGTGATCAATAATGATCTCTAATTCTTTTTTGGTTGCAAATTCCTTCCTCCCCTACATATCTAAGAGGTAAACTATCCTATGTTCTTCTAATCTGTTTATAATATCATTCTTTATGTCTAGATCATGAACCCATTTCAACCTGCAACTTTTTTTTCAATTATTTTGGGGTTGTTGGTTTTTCAATTTAAATTATTGGAGTCATTGTATATATTATTTTCTTATCTCTTCTGACTTTACTTTCCATCCATTAATATTAGCTTTTCCATGTTTCTCTGTATTCAATATATTCATTATTTCCAACAACATATTATAATCTTATATCATAATGTGTTTATTCTAGTCATTGAAAATCAACTTTGTTTCCAGTTTTTTTTTGCTCCTACACAATTAGAGACTTTCTAATTATTAATGAACTCCTTGTGGTATAAACCTAGTAGTAATGGAATCCCTAGGTCAAAGAACATGAACATTTCAGTCATTTTATTTGTATAACACAAAACTGATTTCCAAAGTGACTGTAAGGATTCACAGTTCTCCTAACAAAGCACAAAGAGGCCTATATTCCCATAGTTCCTCCAATATTGACTATTTTTATTTTATCTTTGACTATTATGTATAAAGTGACTATTCTTATTTTATCTTTGACTATTTAGTATAAGGTGAAAACTAATGGTAATTTTGATACTTCTCTTATTATTAGTGATTTAGAATATTTTTTCAAGTGGTCATTTAGCATTTCTAGTTTGATAAATGTCTCCTGATAAATGTTCACATCTTTTGGTTGAGGAATGCATTTTTATAATGTTAAAAGAAATTGAGGAATTTTCCTAGTATGTCATGTGCGTAACCTCTGATGAAATTTCTGGAAAGACATGGACAAGATTTACACAAGAAGGGCAGGCAATTAATTGTTCTGATTTGTGTTCTTGGAGGAAACACAAATCCATTTGAGTATTTGGATATAATAGCTGACAAATATTTTCATAGTGTTTTAATGTACATTATCTCATTTGTATCTCACAATAGTCAACAAGGTTAACACTATTACTATCTTTTTTGATAGATGAAGAACCAGGGTTCAAAAAGGATTGGTGAATGCTTAGCATTGCAGTGCTATTAAGTATCTTAAGGTAGGATTTCTTCTTATTAAGTGTCTGAGAGATTGTTTCCTTTTTGAGTCCTAATGATCCATACATTACCCAGAGGTAGAACATTGTGATATTTAGAGACAAAATGTTGCTTCAGTCTGTGCTTTGATAGGTTTGTGTGTAGCCCTTCAATCCCTGTATTTAGACAGGTCATCTTCAATGTATTTGTTCCACATTAACATCAGGGATTCTAAAAACTGCCATTGCAACAACAACCCAACCATTAATAAATATATTGACAAGGAATTATTTATTTATTTGAATTCTACAGATGATTTCTTGTTGGCATCAATTTTTGTATTACACAAGGAAGGGAAAACTCTCGGCAATGTTTGAAGCCTTGCCTACCAAACTAATTGCTTTTCCTGAGATATTCTTAAGATAGATTGAATTTTGAGTGAAAAAATAAATGGTGAAGTAAGCAGGCACATTTATTTTTCAATGTTTAACAGTAACGATGCCTCTCTACACTCAAAATTTATGATGAGGAATGTGGGGGGGGGAATGGAATGCATTACATTGGGAAAGAAATTAATGGCCATCTGTAAATGTGGGGATGGCTGGCAAATCTGTTCTGCATGTTGCAGTAAAAATGCTTTATTGGGCTATAGCAGTCATATACAAGAACCAAGATGGAGTAGGCTCCAGCGGACACCATGTTTGGATGGATGAAGGTTGTTTGTATTCAGCCTTGGAACAGATCTAGTCTACTGTTCTTTGAGCCCATAGTGTGAGGCTGCCAGATAAGGAGAAGGGCTTTAAAATGGGGTCCCTGTAGTATATCAGCAATAAAATTCCCTTATCCAGATATCCAAGGTTCATATGCCTGGATTCTATGCTATATAGCATAGTGCATAAGCAATTGGAAATTAGATTTTTTTGGGAATTGGGAATTAAACTTTCTTTCTTTTGTCAGCTGCCTGACTAGGAACAACCTTAATGGATCTAGGGTGCCTCATTCTCCTTCCTCTAAATTTACTTTTAGCATAAAAAAAATCTTGTTTTTTTTCTTGAATGCTCCACTTTTCTTTCTTATATTTATTCATTCTTTATTTCCTCCTCTCTCCTCCTTCCCTGCTCCCTCCCTCCTTTCTCCCTTCTTTCCTTTCTCCCTCCCTTTCCTCCTTCCTCCCTTTCCTGCTTTCTTCTTTCCTCCCTCCCTTTCCTCCTTCCTCCCTTTCCTGCTTCCTTCTTTCCTTCCTCCCTTTCCTTCTTCCTTCCTTCCCTTTTTCTTTCTTTTCCTCTTTCCCTTCCTTTGGTATTCTGATAACTCTCCAACACGGGAATAAGATGCTTATATTCCTTTTCACCTAGAACTGTATTTGGTACTTTGGGGGTAGGAGCTGTTTGTTGCTGACTGTGCAGCAAGGACTAGTTATTTTTCTGACCCTCAGTTTACTTATTTGTAAAATAAGCAATCGAACAACAAGCATTTAAATATATAATATGCCTATATATGCATACACATATTTATAGTATATAATTTATTTTATTTTAAACTTAAGAAATAAAATAAACATTACCATAGTAGAATTGGGAAGGTGAGATGAGTTTACATGAAACTGTCAGTCTATTATAAAGAACTTAACTATTCCTTTTAAATGAACTATTCCTTTTAAATGTACAATAAAGGTCTTATGTAACTTTCTTCCTCCACTCATTCCCAGAGATGGCGCAAATTGCTGTTAGACACAAATATGTGTAGCTTGTACTATGGAACTATGTGCCAGGCACAGCTAGCCACTGGGAATATAAGTACAAGATGGATGATGATCTTCAAGCTCAAGAAACTTTGTATTCTAACAATTTTTTGCATCACTTATTTTACAGGTTGCCTGTGAGGAGGTAACCTTGAACATGTTAAAGTACCCTAAAAATATGAGTTAACAGTATTATTATAGTAGAGATAAATAAAAGAGTGTCCCTTACCTCAACATATTACAGCCTAGTGAATCACACAGAAAATTATAGAACTCAAAGAGGTCTTTGAGATGATCTTGTTCAAACAACAATGACAGTAATTTATATATAAACATACATATACGTATATGAATATTTGTTTACACACTGTATATATGTATATATAAACTTTGTATCTTAAGAAATATTTATATGTATTATCTTACTTAATTTCCCAACAACAAAAGTTTTAACAGGTATTTAGGAGGGTATGGATGATAGAGACTTAAGGAAAAACCTCAGAATGCAAAAGAAAATGTTGCATAAAGGTTGAGATCCTGAAACATGACTTAGTGGAAAGAAGAAGAGAGCAAGAGACCTCTTGTTAGAGAGGTCACCAGGGAGGGAGCAAGGTGGGCAATCAGATAATATTTCTAATTGCAATATTCCTCATGAAAAGGGCAGAACAACACTGAGCACAGAAAATAATCCTTCTCCATCAGGTGGAGTGTTACCAGGAGAAGAAACAAAATTTTGCTCAGATATTCCAGACTATGACTTGGTAGCACAGTGCTCTCTCTCCAATCCCAGGATATTATTGTACTGGAGATATTGGGGGGGGGGATACAACAGGCTAAAGGAATGTCAGTAGTTGAGTGCAAGAATGATGGATTCTTGAGATAGTGGTACAAGACCAGGTGAGGAGTTAAGAAAAGTTAAATAGCCCAAGATCTATTGAGGCCTATTAGGCAAAGAGCTTCAGACAGAAGGAATTTAATAAGTAGGAAGTAGCTCTTTTCCTGATGTTGGCACTCTGGATCAAAATCCCAGATATTATGTTCTAGTTTTATCTTTAGGCACAACAGCTCTGTCAGGTAAATAATGCTGTATTAACTTTCCCCACTGAGAACCAGAGAGGGAAAGTGATGGGAAAAAGAGCTGAAATTTCTAATAAAATTAGGTAAAGGTCTCTTATAAATTATATAATAAAATATATAATAATAAATAAATAATAAAATTATAAATTTTGGCCCCAAAAAAGCCTGATTTTTTTCCCAAGTGCCTACTATATTCAGAAGACTATTGCTAGCATGATAAGGAAAAAGATCTGAAATTTCTGATAGGTCATCATGGGAAACCTCTACTATACGTTATCTATGTTTTTATTGTCTTTTTTTTTTTATTTTCAAAAAGGATCATTGACATCATGGTATGTTGTCTTGTGAACTGGATTTAAATGAAGCAGAGTTTCACAAAGTTGTCAGCCTCACTCTTGAATTCCAGTGGTGAGAAAAAAAGTTAGGACAACCGTTGTCATGGATGACTATGGTTCTTTCTATGTCTGACCAAGCTCTGAGAAGCCCACAGTGCCAGCTTCACTTGGCTTCGTGGCTATTGAATCAAATTGCTCTCAACTGTCCATTATGATGGGGGGGTGGTTTTCACATGTTTGGAAATTTTTTACTGACGGATTTGAGGCTTGTTGGTTACCTTCAACCTGTTTTAGCCTTTCTGTGGAGATGGTTTTACTGGATATGGCCATCATGTATGCTGTAGCTTCTTGGAGCTACAGGTGAGAGTTGGGTGACTGGTTGAACACCAAAGGTGGATCAACAGTCCTTAAAAGGGTTCAGCAAGTTCTTACAAGAGGGATGCTAGTTCTCCCTTAGCACCCCATAAGAAATTTATAACTTAATAGGGAAGTGATTCTCAGAGCTTGGTTGGCACACACAATTTGTAAATGTCAGAATTGGAATTTAAACCCAGATCTTTCTTATTTCACATCAGGCTATAAGGCAGTACCATTAGTACTATCATGGTTTTACAAGAGAGGAAGTGAGACTCAGGATATTAAGTAACTTGTTCATATTTGATAACTGACAGATGTGGAATTGAAAGACATGTCTGCCAAACTGCAGTTCAAAAGTTCTTCTGCCTCATACCACTTCCATCAGGAAATCATAACTAGTAGGAGTTTGGTTATTTGTCTCCTGATAGTTTACATGAACTTATTAGTTCAGATCTGGGTAATAAATAAGAATGTATAACTTTAGAATTAGGCACATGGGAATAATTAACTAAATAGAGATGACATATTTGATAGAAGCAGAGTAAGGAGTTCCTGAGGTTGAAAGTATGGAGGAATATACAATATAAGAAAACCAGAAATATAAGAAGGCGCCAAGTTGTGAAAATATTTAATAGCAAATATTTGTTCCTAAAGGTAATAGGGAGCCACTGAAGTTTATTAGTGAAGGAGAGTTTAGCATGATCAGATTTGTACTTTGAGGAAATCACTTTGCCTATTGTGTAGAGGAGATTTAGCATAAAGAGAGACGTTAGGCAGGGAGAACAATTAACAGTATATTGTGATAGTCTTAAGTGAGAAGTAATAAGAATCTCAATACAGGTCATGGTTGTTAGTGGAGAGAAGAGGACGTGTTCTTAAGTATGAAATCTTAAGATTTGACAAGTGCTTTGATATATGAGGTGAGAATGAATATAAAACTGAAGTTGATGACATCAATTATGATTACTAATGTTTGAACAATGACTTTAACTATTTCAGAGAAACATGTAATCACTAACTTTATTTTTAATGGGAAAATGGCTTGTGTTAGGAGACTTGAATTCTTGTGTTAGTTTTTCCACTTCAGTTATTGTGTGATCTTCAACAAATTAGAGGAGCTATCAAGTTAACTTAAGTTAATTTTTTAAAATATCTTTTTTTTTCTTTTTTGTGAGGCAACTGGGGTTGTAACTTGCCCAGGATCACACAGCAAGGAAGGGTTAAATGTCTGAGGTCCGATTTAAACTTAGGTTTTTCTGACTCCGAAGCAGGTGCTTTATCCACTGCATTATCTTACTGCTCTTCACCCATTCAATTTACAGATGAAGAACCTGAAGTCTGCAGAGTCCAATATTAGCCCAAGAATACACAGGCAATGTCAGAGGTAGAATCAGAAGGCAGACCTTCTAATTGAAGAATCAGGATCTTTTCCATTATATTACTCTTTCTAGTACCTTAGTCTTCACATATAATAAAAATGACTATATGGTTGATTAGGACCAGCTTTAAAAGCACTGAATAGATTAAGTCTAAAAATAAGTTGATCTTTCCAACAGATCTGGGAACTGAATTGGGTAGACATTTTCACAACATTTGTCATAATATCATGCAATAAATCATGCTTAATAGTATGCAATAAATTAAATGGCAGTCAGTACTTGAACCATGTTAACTATGAGTCTTGTGCTTTTTCCATGACAAATGTTGTTGTCATGACCAAGTAAATTGTGATCATGTCAATCATTTCTCAAAGAGCTTGTTTTTTTTTTTAAAGAACAGCTGAGGGTCAACCCCCCCCACTACTTAGATATGGAAGATCTCATTTTTCTTAAGTAGAAAAATAGGATTTGGGATGGGAAGAGAAATAGAAATTAATAGCAACAACAGCAAATCAGGCCACACCATGTGAGGTATGTGGTCACTGATTCTTTTTGCATAGGAGTGAAATAAGAGCAGTTCTTTCTTTGGGTAAACTTTTTGAAATAATATAATTTGGACACAGAATAACTTTAATGTAATTCTAATAAATTGTACAATGTTAAGCAATGGTAACAGCAACAAACTGATAAAAAAGGAATTTTTGTTGATTGTTAAATCGATGTTCTAGGGAGTGGGTTTGATATATAGAACATGCATAGCATTAGTAATCAATAATACTGGATCCTAGTTATGTTTCTAAATCTGGGAACTGTAGGGATAATTATTGGCTCTCTGATTTCATATCAGGGTTCACTCTAACTTCTACGCACAGGAACTAAGGCACATGCTCCAGGGAAAACTAGAGGTATTCATATATCCTTCATACATCCATAATGATATAGTTTAATGTCTTAGTATTTAGAGCTGTAAAAAATCTTGAAGTTCTTTGAGTTCAACCTTCTGGGAATTTGAGGCATTGTGGCTGTTTAGTTTTTTTCAGTTATGTCTGACTCTTCATTGCCCTATTTAATGTTTTCTTAGCAGTGATACTGGAGTGATTTGTCATTTCCTTCTTAAGCTCATTTTACAGATGAAGAAACAGGCAAACAAGGTTAAGTGACTTGCCCAGGATCATATAATTGAGGCCAGATTTCAGTTCAATTTTTTCTGTCTCTGGGTCTGATGCTATATCCACTGTGCCACTAGCTGTTCAGTTGAGGTATAGAGGGAAAACAATTTCTTATACAAGATGCCATAGCAAAATAGTTAAAAAGATGGGGTTAGGACTCCAGTCATTCCACTGCTCTTTTTACTGTTACCCATGGTTTGACTTCTAGACCTATTATTACATTCCTCTACTCCTTGGGCTCTTACCTTGTGCATTGTGCCCAAAGATTCAATTTCATTAACTGAAACTATATCTAATTTACTATACACACAAAATATGTGTATATGCACACATATACAAATATCACATACATGAATGTATGCATATGTTTGTGTACAGACAACTGTAAACACACACACATACACAAACTTGTGCTGTTTAATTACAAATTCCATATATTTGGAAGTTTCAGTTTGGGTTTAAACCTTGTTCCATTATGGGAAATTATCCATCAGATTTTATTCTCATAGAAAACATACTAAAGAAATGTGGGAAAGTCTTCAACAGCACTAAATCTCATAAGAATTGTCAGAGAATTCATATTGGACAGAATGTGAGAAATCTTTTATCTGTGGTAACTACATTATTATATATCAGAGAATTCATACTGGAGAGAAAGCCTTTAAATGCAAAGATTGTGGTGAATCCTTTGGCCAGTGTAGACAGACTGAACATAAGAAAATTCATGCTGGAGCAAAGAAGCCCTTTGAATGTAATCAATGTGGTAAAACCTTCCATGTAAGTTTTTATCTTACTCAACATGAGAAAATTCATACTGGAAAGAAACACTTTGAATATTATGCTTATGGGGAATCTTTTACTCAGTCTTCCCAACTTACCAAACATAAGAGAATCCATATTAGAGCAAAGAAATCTTTTGAATGTAATCAATATGGGAAAGCTTTCAAATGAAATGCACACCTTATGGTACAACAGAGAACTCATATTGGAGAAAAGTCTTTTGACTGTTATGCATGTGGGAAATTGTTGAGTTGTGGTGAGAACCTCATTCAACATGAAAGAATACATACTGGAGAGAGACTCATTAAGTGCAAACAATGTGGGAAAAACTTTAGTTGCAGAAGCTACATTAAAATACATTAGAGAATTCATACTGGAAGAAACCTTTTTAATGTAATGAACATGGAGGATTCTTCATTTGGCACTCTTAATTTATTGAACAGGATAGAATTCATATGTGGATGACTCATTTGGTTGTAGTAAATGTGAGAAATCTTTTGACTACAAAACAGAGCTTACTGTAAATAAAGATTTGTGTGAGTACTGTACACACATACACACGCACACATATACACACAAAACCCTACCCAAATCCTAGATGCTTCATATTTGGAATCTATCTTTGCTTTCTAGAGTCTTAACATTCAGATTTGGAAAGAATATTAGAGACTGTTTTAAACCCAATGCCTTCATTTTACAAATAAGGAAAGTGAGGCCCATGGAAGTTAAATTAAAGCCAAAAAGAAAGTAAATGGTAAAACCCGGATTCAAATTCAGGCCTTGTGATTTCAAGTATAGGGACCCTTTTGCTCTTTATATTTCTCATTCCAAAGGACTTGAGCCTTGCCTTAGAAGAAAATTTTTATGTCTATGTCAGAAAACTTGCTATCAATTCTACCCATAGACTATACCTGTTCCTTGTGTGTCACCTGCTAAAAGCATCTACCTCTCTAGTGGGGCACATTTTTGCTACTCTCTACTAAGCTCCTTTGGTTCCAACACTGTACAACATGTATCTCATCACAATTTCCTAAAGATGTACATGCATCAGGCTTTCTACCAATGGGTGCTGCTGTGATATTTCCAGTTTTCTTGTCTTTCTGAACAGCTTCTATTTAATGTCTGGGTCATATTCCTTTCATATTTGTTCCATCCTGGTACTCATTGGGTTCTAACACTGACTGAAATTGGGCAAATTCTTTCCCTTCTGTGGGCTTCAGATTTATCATCTTTAAAATGAATTTGGGATTTGGTACTCTCCTTCTGCCTCTGAAGTTTTAATGGTAATCTTCAGGTGAAATATTTTTTCCCTGTAATTCATAGTCTTCTTAGTAATTCATTCTGTATTTTTTATTTGTACCATTTTTGTGTAATTAAATTACTTCCTTCTAACAGTTGTCTTTAGAAATAATCTGGGTTGATCAGCTGGTCCAGTTGTTCATGTAAAACTCTTGTCACACAATCAATCACAAAAGTCTTTGAAGAGTGTTATTGAAAAGGTGTGTGCTTGAGTGATCTCTGACAGCAGTGTGATTCAGAGGCTTAATCAGTCCCTCCCCAAGGAGGTTTACTGATAGGCTAGTCTCAGAATAGGCATCTGTCCCTCACTGGCTCTTTCATGGTGAGTCTATTGGTGTGTGTCACTTCTGATAAACTGCTTGAGTAACCTTCACAGATGGGCTTAAATCAAATCTATCTGGTGCAGTTTCCCAGCCCAAAGAATTTCCCCTGATCTTCTCATGCTTTCATGTCACAAAAATGATGTGAACATAGCATTTATACTTCACATTCATTCATTCATTCATTCATTTCTCTGTTCAATAAAAATTTATTACTCACATCCTATGTGCAGGACCTCCTTCTAAGAATTGTGGGAGATACAGAGTTGAGATGAAAACTGGAACTCAGTTTAATTAGGCAATATGAAGAAAAGTATAATACATAATATAATATGATGAGTACTTTGGAGTGAATGAATGAAATGGAAAAATAATAGGATCTATTGTTACTTTAATTGTATGTCACGCACTATGCTAAATGCTGAAGATAGAAATACAAAATAGATAGTATTCCTTCTCTAAGGTCCAGAAGTATTTTAAATAGGAGACTACATACACACACACACATACAAAAACATATATCACAAAAAGAAGAGCATCATGTATGTGTATAAATATGTATGCATATAAATACACATAAGTATATGTATATTTTATTATATAAATATATGCATATATGTGTATATATTGATTGATAGATATATAAAATGATTGGTTGATAGGGGATTTGTGTCTAGGAAAGAGTGTTTTTATCTAGCAAGTCACTGGGATCACGAATGGATCCATAAGGAAGGCAAATGACCAGTCATTTCCAGAAGCAATGGTAATATCAATTTGGCTATTCTTGGAATGTAAATTATAAACGTATGGAATGTGACTTTGCCAGGTAATCTGATTATTTTCTACCCCATGTATTCCATATCACTATATTGTAAAGATTTTTTTTAAATCCAAGTTTAAGAGTTTGTATTTATGTCTTACATTTCCTCTTATTAGATTTGGTCTATTATTGTAGTTATGATTCCATCATCTATTATGTTAGTTATTTCTCTGGGATTTGTATCATTTAAAAATTTCATACTGAAGAGAGTTGAAAATGATCTCTTTTCTCCTTGCTATTCTCATTGCTTAGCTTTCTTCTTTGGAGCAATATTTGTATAGTATATTTATATGCATATGCATGTGTATATGTATATGTATACACACATAGAGAGATCACATATACATACACATACATATACAGAAGATATATTAATTTTCTATGTTAAAGTCATTGTGCTCAATGCTTAAGTTACAAAACCAAAACCAAAATAAAACAGTCCCTGACTTCAGATGTATTGCTTTTTTTTTTTTGGACTTACAAGAATGAATATAATTCTTTCATAGGGCAGGTCCTTAAATATTTTAGAGTTATATCCCTCTTCTTCCTCTGTTAAAACTGATGTGGATGGTGGCTCTGATGTGCTCCATCTTGGCATTGGACGTCTGTTTGCTTCCTTTCCTCCCTTCCTTCCTTCTATCTTTTCCTCCCTTCCTCCCTCCCTTCTTCTCTCTCCTTCCTTCCTTCCTTCCTTCCTTCCTTCTTTCCTTCCTTCCTTCCTTCCTTCCTTCCTTCCTTCCTTCCTTCCTTCCTTCCTTCCTTCCTTCCTTCCTTCCTTCCTTCCTTCCTTCCTTCCTTCCTTCTTTCTTTCCCTTCTTCTTGTAGTTTGCTGAAATCTTTGGGAGTTCTGATTCTATCATCTATTATGTTAGGTATTTCTCTGGGATTTGTATCATTTCAAAATTTCATAGTGAAGAGAATTGAAAATGAGACAGCTATTCTCATTGCTTAGATCTCCTCTCTGGGGCCACATTAGTATGTATATGTATATTTATATGCATATGTATATGAAGAAACAAATACTTAGAGAAGTAGTAACTTTATTCAAAGTCAAAAAAGAAGCTAAGTAGAAGAGCCAATATTTAAAACTAGAATTTCTGACTCAAAATATTGTAATCCTTCCACTTTTACAGTCTCCCTTTGATTTCAATATTTTTTTAAGTAAACAAATGTTATCACTTTGGCTCATGCCTCTGTTTTAATTATGTAATCAAAGTAAAAAAAAAGAATCTGCAGAATTTATCTTCAATATAAATAAGTAACCTAGGACGTTTGATGTTTTGATCATTATAGGCCACAGAACATTCTAACCACAAAGTATTGAACAGCACATTATAGAGCTGCTTTGTCTGTCCACTTCCCATCAGTCATGCATTTCCCAGTCATTCTTTTCAGCTGCACTCAGTCATTAGCAGGTTTTGTTTCAATAATGGCAGATGTACCCCTAATATTCTGAGTAATTTCAAGGGGCTTTTAGTCATTGTTGTATTTTTATAATTAAGTTTGAGGTGAAAATTTCCTGTTCTTTGCCTTAGTGTAGAAGTGAAGAACCCATTTAGGCTACATATTGAAATAAAAGCAGCAGGGAATTTTGCTTAAATGCATATTGAAATCCACTTCTTAGCTAAGCTAAGACAATATCATTGATGTGTTTCTGAACCACCAAAGAATAAAATGAAAACCTCTGAATCTAGGCTTTCTCTGGAGAAATGGAAATAGCTACATGGTCAAGAGAAACAGGACTTGTGATCATGAATCAGTCATTGAGATATGTACATCTGGAATGTACAGCATTGAGGGGACAATGATGAGACCATTGACATTTTCAGATCATAAGATGTAGAGCTAGCAAGGACAGAAGAAATCCAGAAGACCAAAATCTCATTTCCCAGATGAGAAAACATTAGACTGGAGACAGGGATTTTAAGATTTTGAAGCTTAAGATATGTATTAAATATCAGTCAGGATCTGAACCCAGGTCTCTTTTGGCTCATGATTCTGTGAGCCTTTCCCTATATGATTTGATAAGATTTCTTTGAATTCTGATGAGTTATTAGTCAGTGACTAGTATTAGAAAAGACAATCAAAACTACAATATATATGAGACAACCAATTTATAAGACAAAAGAGGAATTAGTGTGTTGAATTTGTAATCATGGAGACCTGAATTTAAATTCTGCCTTAGCCACTTATGAGTTCTGGGATGTTGGACAAGCTATCTAATCTAAATGCTGTTTCCTCATCCATTGAATGGGGATAACAATAACATCTACCTCACAAGATCGTTGTGAAGATCAAAACATTTCACAAACCTTAAAATTTTATATAGATGCTGTGTGACTCAGAATTATATAATATTTAATTATATAATTAAAAAAAGCTGGAGATATCTCTAGGAGCAAAATGAAGGTTTATTATATGTTCTTGGGAGAAGCAGGCATCCCCCCAGTAGAACAAGTATTTGAAAGGAGGAGGCCTCTTGGAGATGGGTTTAACAGTTTAAATAGATTCTAATGCAAATATCTCTCCCACCACTGACCTTCACCTCATTGACTGAGGGTCTTACATTCTAAATGTGGGAACTACCCAGGAAATTGAACTTTGGCTGATAAATACTTAGCTGCAGATGTTTGATTGAGGTAGGATGAAAATAATGTCATGGAAGAATAACAGGAAGGGGAAGTTGGTATATCCTTGGGCCAATGTCCAATGACTACTTTCAGGCCTACTCCAACTCTGGCATAGAGGAAGCCATACTCAATTTTCACAACTATCTTTTAAAGATCTCACTCCATCCTATTGAGATTGTTATCATTATCCTTAAATTATGGGCCTTTATTACTATCTCAGTTTTCTGTTCAGGGATTTTATGTAAGACTCTTCATGCTATTCATACAATCCATCTCCACCCAGTACCCATACCTCATCATATGGTGTATTCTAACAAAATTGGCTTGTTTGTTGTTGTTTCCCTTACTCAATGTTTTAGCTTCTTCCATGACCATCTCCAGAGGCTGTTCCACATTCCTAGAATGATTTTCCTATTCTCTACCTCCCTGAATAATAGAGATCAAATGCTACTTCCTATAATAGATCTTTCCTTATTTCCCCTGTTGTTGGTCATCTCCTTCCCCCACTGTCAAATGGAGTTTTATTGATCTATAATTTTCAGTAGCTGATATAAGACACTACCCCAAAAATCATCAGGGAAGCTGAGGATTTTAGTCCTCTCAGTTCAAATCCAAAAGCATTGCATCCATTTGCCAAATACTATATGAAGCACTAGAAACAAAGACAAAAAAGTGGTAATCTCTTAGCTCAAGGAGCTTACCTAGTAATGGGGAATTGCAACATATACATAGGGGAAAGAAACACTGAAAAGGAGACTCCAAGAAATGGGAAAGAAATCTAGAGTAGACATCAGAATTGGAGAGGAATTCTATTCAGGGCAAACCATTCTTGCTAATAAGGTGTTAAACACAACCATTTCTACCTGCTGAAGGAGGAAACACAATTAGCATTGGCCTCCTCTAATTTTTTTGTTGTCCAGTGGCAAAGCCCTAATCTTCCCTACCCCAGTCTAGTTGCAGCTCAGCATATTATACTCCTGACCCATCTACCAGTTATTAAATGACCATTTTCCATTTACTTTGACATTCAGATGCAAATTTTCTATATGATTTACACTACACCCACAATTGCTTGATTGCAGCACCAAGTTGTTAGATTGGTGTTTTTTTTTTTTTTTTCTCTTGCTGATTATAACCCTCAGGTAATTACTGTTGTGTAAATTTATTGACAAGGGGCAGTTTGGCTCTGGGTCATTCTTTGTGAATGTGCTGTGAATGTCTTGGTCCTGCCCAAGCACCACAGGGATAATTTAATGTAACTGCTGTATGCTGATTAAAAACATTATCTAAATGACTTGTTGTGACATGCTATAGAGTGGTTAAAAAAACAAATATTGGACCTCTGTATCCTTTATAAGAATTTAATATTTAGCATGTAAAATAGGTGGCATTGATTTTTTTTAGTGTGATTTGTAACTAGTAATTATTTCTTACAGCCTCTCTGAAGTTCTGTGAAATTATTCTTAAAGCAAGTGGAAAAACGAAGCAGAAAGAATTCAAATATCTTTGAAAGACTGAAGTATTTGTTAAGGGCACTGTCTGTAGGTTTGTGAAGTTCTGGGTATCAAATTTTAAATAAAAGCATTATTAAGCTAGACTTACCTACAGTGGAGCACACTTTGAGGATAAAGTGGAAGGAGCTATGGATGTTTTGCCTAGAGAGAAAATGTAGTGGGGGATGACAGTTCTCTTTTAAGAATTTGAAGGTCTGTTATGTGATGGAGGGATGAGCCATGTTCTATATACTACCCCGGCTTCTTCTCTTCTATCCCCAAGACAGAATTAGTAGAAGTAGGTGTTGGCAAAGAAGTAAACTTAGTCTTAATATAAATTAAAACTTACCAATTAGACCAAGAGAAAAGTAGAGTGAGCTACCTCAGAAAGTAGAGGATTCTCTCTTATGTTTTTAAGCAAAGGTTGGAAGAAAACATTTTATATGTTATAGAAAGAATTCTTGATGAGACATAGGTTTAATTAATTAGCTTCTGAGGCACCTTTAAACTCTGAAATAATTATAGGATTGTTAATTATAGGGAAACAAAGCACAGCTCAATAGCTGTGTAAGAAGACTCCTTTAGTAGCTCTTTCTGCTGGGGGTGCAGCTGTGGACTACAGTGATTGAATTTCTAGGAGGGAGTTTAGTGGAATCAAGAGAAAAGAAAACAGTCATAGTGAAGAGGTTACGTGAGGTACTGGAGAGCAAAGATGAGACACAAAGATTGTGAAAAATCATGATGGGGCATTCTCCTTATTAGAAGGCAACTTTATTAATGAGTAAAGGTCACAGACAAAATTCAATTATTATTCTGTGCCATACTTCTGGAAGTATGAGTAATTTCTAAAACCAGAAGGAATGGGAGGCAAGGAGACAGCTGGGGAGATGAGGGATTTTTTTGAAGGAATCCAGGAGAAGTTAGATGCTTGAAAGATAAAACTAGGGGGGGGGGCTCTTGAAGGATAAAGACAAAATCAGAGGAGAGCTGGAGAGAACACCTGAAGGACAAAGTCAGGGGGATCTTGAGAAACAAACTTAGGGGAGAGTAGGGGAGATGATCTCAAAATGGATTAAGGAATTTTGGTTTTAGGGAGTGGACAAGCTAGCTTGAGTTCCCTTCAGTAGGATCATGGAAAGAAAGAATCACTGAATCTTATAGACATCTCAAGATAGATCCTCATCTAACACCACTTGATCAAGAATTTCCATTATGGAATACTAAACAAGTCATCATTCAGTCTTTGTTTTAAGACCCCTTAAAAGGATCTTCATACTAACTAGATTGTATAGTAGACAGAACATTGGACAGGAAATCAGAACTCACTTCATAGCCTACCTTCATGACTTACTGGCTGTGTGATCTTGAGCAAAGTCCTCAGTCTTCCTCAGCTTTAGTTTCCTCATCTGTAAAATGGGGATAATAATAGCATTGATCTCATAGAATTATTGTGATGTTCAAATGAAGTAATCTATGGGAAATATTTTGCAAATATCAAAAAGGGATATGAATGCTAGTTGTTGCTGTTGTTAATTACCTTCCAAGGCAGTGCATTCCACTTTTGAATAATTCTAATTTGTAGGAATTTCATCTAGATATCAAGCTTTAATCTGTCACTCAGTAATTTACATCTGTTGTTTTTGGTTTTGCCTTCTAAAACCTAATAGAATACATCTGAGCAATCTTCCACATGGTGGCCTTTCATCTACTTGAAGATTTCATGTTTCTACCAAAGTCTTGATTTCTCTTGGCTATCTCTAGTTCTTTTGCGTAGTCATCATATATATTTTCTTTCACTCTAGTCTGTCCTAGAAATTCTAGTGTTATCCTAGAAATTCCCTCCTAATAGGTATCCTAGAAATTCATCCTAGTGTTATACTAGGAATTCTCTCTAATTTGACATTGACCTTCCTAAAATGTGACACTAAGAGGTGAATACAAGATAATAGAGGTACTCTGCCTTTTTCAGACAAAGCATTGTCATCACTTCCCTCATTCTCGACACTATTTGCTATTTAGTATTAAATTAGTATTTTGAGATACCATGTTGCAATATTGATTCATTCTTGAATTTACTAAAAATCCTCTACCTTTTTTATATAAATATTTTCTCCATTTTGCAATTTTTGACTTTATTTTGTAACACTGATATAGAAATTGGCATTTAATTCCTGTTACTATCTATCTTAGTAGATTTATTTCATCATTCTTGTCTGGTCAAATTTTCTAAGTACCCTCAGAGATCATCTAATTCAACATTTTCCTATAACAGAAAATGAAACTGAGACCCAGAGATATTTAGTGACTTGCTCATAGTTTCCCAGCTACCAGAGCTGACATTTAAACTCAGACACGTTGACTTCAAATGTAATATTCTTTTTACTATGCTGTTTTTCCAAATGAGCAAGAATGGTCACACCAAGTTCTATGTCTTAGCCTAGCCTATACACCTTCTTCCACCAACACTTTAAGTTCTCTCTTAGCTCTCCTCCTATGATTTTTGACAGGAAGCAAGCAGGTACTAGCTATGTTCATGGATGGGTGACTAGGTCAGTTTATTTGGTAAGGGCAAAAATTGCCATTCAGACCACAAGGGCTTGCCATTTAAATTCTCACTTCATTGGGAACTGCCTGAATTTTTTAATTAAATAAAGCTGCTATTTAGGAAGAACAGTGCCATTTATTCCTGTGGGGATGCCTTTTTTCATGCTGAATCTATTTGAAATAGCAGAGTATGTCGCTGCCCATGGATTTACTTCAATTGAAAACATTTCCATCCCTGGGGTGCCCCTGCCACTTTCCAAACTTTACAATCTTGGTTGAAAGTACAATTTTAGATAAAGTATTGGGTTGAATCTGGTATATGTCCAGATGAAAGTATAACTGAATCAACCACCCACAAACATCCATTGAGCACTTAGTGCTAGTAAAGCAATTTTATGTGTACTTTGGATGGGAATGGAAGATACAGTAATCGGCTTTTTAAGAAACTAGAGATTTATTTGGGGAGGGAAGGGATTGTTTTTGTTTTTGAAAAAAAAAAGATTAACCACAGAGGTCATTAAGTAATTGGTACACAATGAAATAATTATTTTAGTACAGCTGAATTGTGATTGAAGGGATCTGGGGTCAATCTCTATCTTTGCTACCTACTCACAGTGTGACATCAGACTCTTTCCTTGTTTGTAAAATGAGGACAATGTATTAGATAAAGTATCTCTAGGATTCTTACCATTTTGAATCTTGTCATCTTATGAGTATATAGATTTTAAGTATTGTTGAAGTTCAATCAATCAATCAATATTTATTGAGGGTTTACTATGTACTGGACACTGTGGACACAGTCTAAATGAAACAGTCTCTATGTTCATGGAGCTTGCATTCTAATGGGCAAGACCAGTACAATACATAAATATTTATAGAATAAAAATAAAGCTAAAATGCAAATAAATGCAAATTATTAATACAGGGTAGTTTGAGATGGAGGGCACCTGTAATTTTGTGTGTGTGTGTGTGTGTGTGTGTGTGCTATTAATCATTAAAAGTTTCATAAAGAAAGTAGTGCTTCAGTTCAAATTTTAAATAAGAGAAAGAGTCTGAGTCAGAAGTTAGGATAGAGTGAATTCCAGGCATGGAGGACAGACAGTTCAAAAGTACAGAGATGAGGAGATAGAATATTATAAGTGAAAAATATAAAGGAGATCATTTTGGTTTTATCACAGAATTCAAGAGTGACAGTAGTGTTCAGTGAAGCTAGAAAGATAATCTGGGAATGGCTTTAAAAGCTTAATAGAGGAGTTTATATTTTATCTTAGAAGCAACAGGAAGATATTGGAGCTTACTGAATAGGGCAAGTGATGCAGTCAGATCTGTAAAAAAGGCGATCCCTTTGGTAGCAGTGAGAAGGATAAACTATTGTGGGGAGACACAAGGCAGGAAGACCAATCCTAGTGGTTCTTGTAAAAATCCAGTTGAGGAGAGATAAAAGCTGAGATTAAGGAGGTTATTTTGATGGTGCATTGTTAGATAACTAGTGAAAAGAAGACAGGGATTAAAATCAAGCATGATCTGGTCACCTAAATATAGTGGTTCTTGCAGAATGTTGGATTTCAGTCAGTAGAAAAGAAGTGGTCATTCTAAGAACAGAGAACAGCATATATGAAAACAAATTGGAAAGTTAGTCACATGTTTAGTGAATAGTAGGTTATAAAGACTTTAAAAAGTACTGATTAGTTTCATGTCCTTAGAAAAAGTCAAATCATATTTCTAAACTGTAATTTACTCATCTGTAAAAATGATAGAATTGGACTAGATGAAATCTAATGCTTTTTCATGTTCTACTAGCGGGCCAATAATGTATGTATGTATATATATATATATATATATATATATATATATATATATATATTTCATCTTTTTCAATAGAATGTTTTATGTCTTCCTCTGTGCCTAGCAGAATGCCCCTTAAACACAGAATCATAGATCTGGCATCTGAAAATGACATTAGATGGAATCATTCTGGAGTCTTTTTACTTCTTTTCCTCTCTCTGTCTCTCTGTCTCTGTCTGTCTGTCTCTCTCTCTCTCTCTCTACCTCTCATAAACTGATTTGAGAGAAACAATTTTTAATCTTTAACCATGAGCATTTATCCCTTGGGAATATGTAAATTCTATAAGCCAGGCTTGATTTATTGTTTTGATTGTCTAAGAAAGTTATGGAAAAATGTTAATTATGCATATCAAATTTAATCCTATACCCTAAGTATATTCTCTACCTTTCTACCCCCCACCCCAAAAAGCTGGTTGTTAAATATTTCCCAGAATGTCACCATTTTAGAAGCCACTTAGTCCAACCCCTTCATTTTGCAGATGAGAAAACTGAAGCTCAGGGAAGTTAAATGATTTATTCAAGGTCCCACATAGGGGGCACAGTTTTAGGACTGAGATATGAATTCAGGTCCTGCAACTCTAAGTTCAGCACTGATTCCTCTCCATCAGGCCGACTTTATCCATGGTGTAAGTCTCTTAAATGTTGAATCAGTTTAAAAGGTAATGGATAAGATGGAGTCAATGCAGATAAGAGCTATCAGAGCACTGAAAATATTGGAAATCACATCATAATAAATTGTGGTATATGAATATTACGGAATATTATTGTTCAATAAGAAATGACCAACAGGATGATTTCAGAAAGACCTGGAGAGACTTACATGAACTGATGCTGAGTGAAACGAGCAGGGCCAGAAGATCATTATATACTTCAACAATACTATATGATGACCAATTCTGATGGACCTGGCCATCCTCAGCAATGAGATGAACCAAATCAGTTCCAATGGAGCAGTAATGAACTGAACCAGCTACACCCAGTGAAAGAACTCTGGGAGATGACTAAAAATAATTACATTGAATTTCCAATCCCCATATTTTTGCCCACCTGCATTTTTTTATTTTTTTCACAGGCTAATTGTATAACATTTCAGAGTCCGATTCTTTTTGTACAGCAAAATAATGGTTTGGTCATGTATACTTATTGTGTATCTAATTTATATTTTAATATATTTAACATCTACTGGTCATCCTGCCATCTGGGGGAGGGGGTGGGAGGAAGGAGGGGAGAAATTGGAACAAGTGTTTTGGCAATTGTCAGTGTTGTAAAGTTACCCATACATATAACCTGTAAATAAAAGACTATGAAAAAAAGGAAATCACATCATATAAAGACTTATTAATAGAACTGGAGATGTTTATTTGGTTTTTGGAGGGGGCAGCTTTATTATGTTCAAATTATCTTTATTATCTTCAAATATTTGACAGCTTATCACATGCGATTTTGATTAGATATATTTTTCAAGGGTCTAAAAGTTGGAACTAGGATCAATTGATGGATATTACAGGAAAGCATGTTTAAAGTTGATATGAAGAAGTATAGTATAAGAAATAAAACAGGGTACAGGATTCTGTGATCCTGAAGGTCCTTTCCAACACCATGAATTGAGATAGTCTATACACATAGTTGCTCAAAAAGATGCATCTTGTGTCAAAATGTTTAACTTCCTTCCTCATGCTTTACCCCTCAGAAACCACCTATTTCAAGATGTGTCATTAGCATTCATACATTTCTCTATCTATATGTTATACCCTGAGGTTTGACACCTTAGTAATGAAATGAAAAAATGGAAACTACCTCGAAGAAAGCTAATTAGTGTGATGAGTTCATGGATGCTAGGGAAAAACAGGGATGAGAGATATAAATTTTGGATTTTACAATTTATAAAGTCAGTCTTCTGTATGTTTTGCTAATGGAATAGTGATTACAGATGATTTTAATGTCAGAAAGGTTTGATAACCATTAAGCTTGTAGTCAGAGGCTTCAAGTTGCTTATTTAATGAATAGTGCCTTGGAAGTACACATACACATACATGTACTGCAGAATCAACAGTAAAAAGTCATCTCTGCTATTATCTGTCATGCCTACAAGAGCTTCTCTGTTTCTGTCAGGTCTCGCCAAGCACATGGCACATCCTTTAAGCACACTTAGACATGCCGACATAAAATACAAAGGTGATCCAATTACAATTTCTGCAACTGCATCTCATTCTGCTAATGCTTACAAATTAAGGATGTCTGTCACTGCCTTCATGAGACTGCACAGAGAACCTTTTAAATCTCCAACATTTTATAGTATGCACCACTGGAAAGCAAAAACAACTCACACAGTAAATAGTTGACATATAGTTCATAATCCCTGTCTAGTCAGTATGAAAATCTATCTGTGCCAGGAATGCAAAATTTACTCACCCAGCCCATGATTGGAGTTCAGGGATGTTATTTCTACCAATTGGCTGGGGGAGGCTAGAGAGGATACTTTATTTATGCAAAGTATTTCATGTGAAAATGCCTTCCTGTTGAAATCAGTAAGTGTTTAAGTAATTTTGATGTGATCCTTTCAAGTTAGTGCTCTACTCTTTTTCTTTCCTAAACACCTTAGTGTTATTTTAGTGGTTTTCACTTTAATGTAAAAAACTTTGACACCATAACATCATAGTACTAAAACTGAAAAGCCTTAGAGGTCACCTATACCAAGGGTTATTATCTTTTCTGTGTTATAATTGGTAAAGAGTATGGACCTCTTCTCAAAATAATGTTTGTAAAGGCACAAAAGAAAAAAGAAGTACAAAGGAAACTAAATTGAAATACAGATATCTGCATCTAGCTATATTTAATCTTTTTTGTTGTTCGATCAGTTTTAAGTCCTATTCAGCTCTTTGTATTTGAAGTTTTATTGGCAAACACAACTTTGTGGTTTGGCATTTCTTTCTTCAGATCATTTTATATATAAGAAAACTGAGGCAAACAGGAACTTGTAACTTGTACAGGCTTATGCAATTGATTTGTAGTTGAGGCTGGAATTGAATTTAGGAAGATATGTTTTCCTGACTCCAGGTCCAGCATGTGCCATATTTAATCTCTTTCCCTCTTTTTTTTTCTTTTCTCCCTGTCTCCCCCCCTCTCTCTTTACATACATATATGTATATTTCTACCTATGTCTAATTTAGTCTACATCTGAATCTGTATCATAACATTCATATACCTCAGATTAAGATGTGATCTACAATAACTTCTGCATTAAGGGTAGTAAAGTGAGAACCTGGAAGTTTAAGTTACTTGCTTGAGGTCACACATATAAGTGTTAGAGCTGAGATCAAAAGTTTTAAACTTTGACTGTATACCTGCCAATCTTTCTACTATCATTGTGTTGCTAACAAGTACATGTTAAATGACCATAGTGTAAGTTTTTAATGTTTCTGCATAGACTCATAGAATAGCCCTTCAGATAGCCCTCCCTGAACCTTCTCTTCTCCCTTCTTCTCTTTCTCATAGTTCCTTCAGCCAATGTTCTTAACATTCTGATTGTCCTGTACTTCAGTTTCCAGCTTATTTCCTAAATTGTGACACTAAGAACTAAATATAATATACCAGGTGTCATCTATTCATGGCAGAGTGCAGAGGAATGATTAGCTCCTTAGTTCTTTTCATTGTAACCCAAAAACTTTTATTCTTTTTCTTTTTTTCATGCTATACCATAATTTCTGACTTCTATTAGATTTCACAGACAAACTGCTATCTCTCCATGCAACCACATCTTGCATTTGTGAAGTTGATTTTTTTAACTCAAGTGCAATATGTTGCATTCCCCCCACTGAATTATATTTTATTCAATTGAATCTAAAATTCTAGCCATTTAATATATTTTGGATCCTCCCTCATAGTGGGTTAACTAGATCATCTTTCTGCTATCTGAAAATTAGATAAACTTGCCTTTTATGCCTTTATCAAGTTAATCAACTGTCATTGATAAAAGTGTTCTACCAGTATGTGTTTTATATTATATTATTATTAGAATTATTTCCAGCTCTAAATTGTTGATATATGTTATATTACCTACTGAGTAAAGCAGAGTTCCCTAGAATATCCTCTGAAAACCTACTATTAAGTTGGCATTGAACCAATGGAAACTATACTTTGAGTCCAGCTATTTAATTACTTCCATCTACTTGTATTTTTGACTAGCTCACATCTCTACATCTTTTCCATAAAAAATAGATACTATGCGATACTGCATTGAATGATTTGCCAAAAGAAAAGATCATCTAAGGATAAATAATATTCTCCTGACCTAGTAGTTTAGTAATTTTATCTAACAAAGAAATAATACAGATCTACATGAGCTGATATTGATGAAGCAATGTTGGCTTGTTCAATTCACTGCTTCCTTTTCTAGATGATCACCAACCATTTGTATATATAAGTTTCAGTGAGAGGCACTGTGGCTATAGAGTGTTAAAATGATGTATTCCCAACTCTCAAGAATATTCCTTACACTGTTGTAGGAGGATGATATTTGTATTTAACTAAAATGTGAATTGAAAAAGGATTGTACTAAACATAATAGCTTAATTTATATAACATTCATGGCTAAAGAATTTTTCATATAATAGTTCATTTGCCTCTCCAAACTGTTTTGTGAAGGAAAGCAGTGAGAATAATTTCATCCCCATTTCTCAGATGGGGAAACCAAGGCTCCAAGATGTTAAGTATTTTTCTCAAGTTCATGCTAAATTTTAGAGTCTTCTAACTTGAATTCCAGTGTTTTTCCTTCTGCACCACAGCATTTCTCATTCAATTACATCAGTTTTCATAAAATGTAATTTGATTTTAGTCATCATATAGATAGTTGATGAGCATCTTTTAGGACAAAATTTTTTTTGTACTTAAATAAGGGAAATATGGAGTCTTTGCTTGTGTATTTGTTATTTGCTCACATGTCCCCAGAAGTAATTATATTACATTAAAATTGACATAACAGGTAGGGTCCATTGTTTTCAAAAAAAAATTTCCTAGTCCACCCTAGTGGTTATGGCTCTGAAATAGAAATGAGAGAGAGAGAGAGAGAGAGAGAGAGAGAGAGAGAGAGAGAGAGAGAGAGAGAAACAGAGACACACAAAGAAAGAAACAGAGATAGAGACAGAAAGAAACAAAATGACAGAGACAGAGATAGAGATAAAAAGAATTTAGTTATACACTCAACCTTATTATCTTTGTATATGGATGCTTCATGACTTTTTAAAATCAAAACTGCAGTTTTTGAGGCCCCTTTAGCAAAGTCTTCTAATTCTGAATTATGACAGATGTGACCATCGATTTCTAAAAACTATGTCAATGGGATGAAAGGTCTGGTAGGTTCTACTGATTTTGAAATTGCTCTAATATGAGCTTAATAATAGATTATAGTTGGGTTGTGTTTGTTGATTTGACTTGAAAAGAAACTTTTAAAAATGGTGTCATCATGATGCCTGCCATTAAGCATTCCTTCCTTGGGAATGGAGGATTGGATTTCACAGTGGAAGGCTTTATATAAGCAGTTCTTAGTTTCAATCTTGGATAAACATCACAAGTCTCTCTTAAGGTGCTGCCCTCAAGACTCAGAAGAAAGCACAAAATAGTTCCTGGATGACTGTTAGCAAGTTCCTGGGCCATTCCTTACATTTTTAGCTCTTTCTGTCTCCCTCATAGTTTTATTTTTCATATCTGAAAGATTGGTCAATAAATAATACCCAATTTTCTGTCTGTACATAATGACTCCCCTATTTTAAACTAAAATTGCAAGTGTAGACTCTTAAGTCATCTGCCTCCTTATGCCTTATTCCATTACCTGCATAATGGAAACCAACATTCCTAACCCTTGTAGTTTTTTATGATTGGTAGTCCTTTCTACATGAAGTGTTTGATTAGCCAGTCTTTCTAAAAGCCCTAGTTATTTGTTCAAGTACTATATTTATTAGTCCACCAGTTCAATTTACTAAAAGTTGCTTTTTAGCAATGTCCATATTTACATTATAACATCTGTCAATTGATTGTAGTCACAAATTAGATAAATAGCCTCCTGAGATCTCTGGAATCTAGTATGCAGGCAGAAACCCTTGCAGTTTTAGAATTGTAAGCAGCCTTAGATGCCCTCGAGTCCAACTGCTTCATTTTACAGATGAGAAAACTGAGACCAAAGGAGTTAAGTGATTTTCTCAGGATTACATAGCATCTAAATGTTTAATATGTGATTCAAAGCCATGTCTCTGGAGTCCCAATTCAGCATTCTGTTTTATATATGAAGGTGTGTTATAGCTACTTTGTTATGGGTAAGTTGATCCAAAGTCACTATCTTTATATTACTAAGAGAAGTCTTAACAATCTTCTGGCATTCATTATAGTCATTCTAGATGACTCTAAGTTCCATACTCACTATGGATATAAATAACCCATCTTGGTTATTTTCACTACTGAAATGTATTAATCTATTGAAAAATTGGTTAATGTCCACTTTTAAAGACAATACATAGAAAATAGGAATGGTTGATAAGGTAGTATGCAAATCACTTAACCTTAAAGTATCAATCTGTAAATATTTATTAAACATTACTGTGCTCTGGATACTATGTTGGTACCCTTACAGAGTAACAGATACAAGTCTAAAAGGAATCATAGTACCATAGATTCAAAGCTATATGCTACTTTAGAATCTACCTAATTCAGTACCTTTATTTTAAAGGTGAGTAACTTGAAGCCCAGAGTAATTAAATAACTTTCCAAAAATTACACAAGCGGCAAAACATGAATTCCAAATCCTCTCTTCCAATCCAGAACTCTCTCTATTTAACTATATTGTCTCCCTGGAGAAAATTTTCTGTGAAAGAAAATGATTGGATTAGATTATATCTGAGATACTTTCAAGCTCTGTATCTCTGATTCCATGACGTGCTGTCTAGCTTACTATCTAGAATTATCTCACAGCTTGACAATTATCATCCCATTAGCTTGTATTCTGTTTTTTGCTTGGATGTTGCCTTCATAGAAAATTATAGTTAAATCTTATTAGAAAAACTTTTAGCCTCATACTATGTTTTGGTTGGATTGTGGGTCAAACCATATTCATAGTAAGAGGGCATCTCTCTCAAAGTTACCTAAAAAACCCATCATTCTGGCATTATTCTTGCCTCCTGACACCAGTATCATAATGCGGCTCTATTGTAGATTCCAAATTTTAATTCCAAAATTTAAGCCAACCAGCTTATGTGCCTTGTGTTATAAGGCCAGAACTGTGTTAACAGTTGGACAGAAAGTGCAGCTGCACTGAGCCCACAAGTACAAGAGCTTGTCCAGCTGGCTCGTCATCCCCAAACCAGCAGGCTTCTAACTTATGAATCTGACTACATTTCCTAGAATCCTTCCTAAGGGATTTCCTGGGAACAGCCTGTGATTCTATGATTCATGATCAACTCTTTGGGGATTGTGGTGATTTGTAGGAGCAAAAAGAAAAAAAAATCTTATATGTCATCCTTTATCCATTAAGTTATTCTTTCCTTAATAGAATTATATAGTTTCTCAGAGCTGTAAGAGGCCATATAATATAGAACATAGAATGTTGCAGTTTGATGGGACCTTTGACTATGGACCATAGAACTGGAAGGATGCTCAATGACTATGCCAAGGCTTCTTAATCATTTTTGTTTCATAGGCTACTTTGGAAATCTGATGGAGATTTTGGAACTCTTTTCAGAATTATGTTTTTATAGAATTGCAGAAGAAATAAATATATGA
This sequence comes from Sarcophilus harrisii, assembly GCF_902635505.1. Lineage (NCBI taxonomy): Eukaryota > Metazoa > Chordata > Mammalia > Dasyuromorphia > Dasyuridae > Sarcophilus > Sarcophilus harrisii. The sequence goes on along the minus strand of NC_045427.1, from coordinate 190,805,381 downwards.
AAATACAGTTATCAAGATATTTTAAAAGACCTATTCCTTGCTAAGGACTTTGCTTTCTAATCCAAGCATTTCCTTTTACAGATGAGGATACTAATAGAAGAAAATTGACTTGCCCAACAAATGACAGCAAATGGTACTAGAACTCAGATTCCCTCTTTCTTAGTTTAGCATTTTTTCCTCCTAAACAACTTTGGCTTCCCATCAGAGTATGGTGCCAGAGAATATTCTTTGAAAACATTAACAGAGCAGCAAAATAGAAGACATAAATAAGGTCGTTCACAAAAGCTGCAATTTGCAAAGTGCTCCTTTGAGGATCATCAAACCCCTTGCTAGTATGGCAAACACAAAGAGAAGCTATTTGGTGTGATAACACCACTATTTCTCAGTTTCAGAGGCAAGTTGAGGCAAATTTTGTGTTACTGGAATTTTTATCACTTGGAAAACATTAACAAAAAATTCAATTAAAAATAGACCCTATTATCAAATCTCTATGGTCAGTTTAAAGTGTCTACCATGACATTTCCTGATCTTGATTTCACACTTACAAAAATGGAAAATACCTCCAAAACAAGATTCAAGACATCATTTTATGTTTGTTCTTTGAAAACCATCCTTAGAAACTTGGAATTATTGGTAGAGTTTTTTTTCCCTTTCTCTTCTTTTTCTCCCCTTTCTCCACTCCCCTTTCCCATTACCTGCTTCCCCTCCCAACTTGCTTTCCCTCTTCCTCTTCTTCTTCCCCTTTTCTCTCTTCCTCTCCACTTCCTTCCCTCATTATGTTCCTAAACCTCCTCCTTCCATAATCACAATCTAGGATTAAGATACTCAAAGAGGACAGGTTTTCTCTGGGCATCTATAAGAATAAGCCACAATGTTGAATTGAGGTAGGAAGTTAAATGAGGTAAAACAAACAAACAAACAAACAAAAAACCTGGTTTTTGCCACCCAAAGTTTCCCTAAGACAAAACTCAGTGTCTGAGAAAGTGCAAAACAGTGTCATAAGGGTAGGACAAAGACTCACTGGGGAGAATATAGGAAGTATTAGAACTTGAAGTAAAAAGAATATATAACTGAGAAATTGGAACCTGAAAGTTTTATCTAACAAGGCCTGACAGCAAAATAAAATGAGTGCATTCATTTTTATTTTAAGGGTTTTGCCACTGAAAGATGTTTTAACCTGCAAGATTGAGATTAAATGAAAGCTCAGACAAAGAGGACTGGCTTTGTAGTTAAAGTCTGGGGTAGAATCCTAGCTCTCTTATTTACTACATACCAAGTAACTCTGAGCTCGCTAGCCCTTAGCTAGCTCGACTTGCTCGACTCCTTAAAATTCACAGACACACACACACACACACACACACACACACACACACACACACACATTCACATAGAAACAGACACACAGAGAGACTCCTTCTGGGCTTTCTACTTCTTGCTCTTGTCCTGGGAATAGAAACCAAGAAATCATGGTGTTCTGTTGCTCTATAGTTCTACTCACAATCCTTGGCACCAATTAAATTCAAACTCCTTCTTTTAATTAGAATTCTGCTTTATGTCTTGAATCCCCCATGAAGATATAAGGTGCTTGAGGGCAGGTACTTTCTCATTTGTCTTTTCCTTCTAGAACCTAGTATTCTGTCTGGCACATAGTCCGTCTTTAAGAGTGTTTGTTAACTGATCGATTTGGGCAAGTCCTTTTCTATGAGCCTTAGTTTCTTCATCTGTAAAATTCAGAAAGTGAACTAGCAATCAACATTTATTAAGTATTTAATATGTGTCAGATGCTATACTAAACTCCAAGGTGATGAAGATAAGTGAAACAAATAGTCTCTTCCCTCAAATAGATTACATTTTACAGGAGAGCTGTCAAATTCATGGTCTGGAGGCTGCATGTAATCTATATACAACATTCCCTGTTGTAGTTTGAACCTGATTAAAATGTAATTATAAAATATCTAACAAAATAAATAAAAATACAATGCAATATAGTTAATATTACAATTTAAAACTAAATCAATATGCTGCCCATAGGGATTTTTATGTTGGTTTAAAGGTCTAACTTCTATTTGAGTTTGACACTACTATTTTATAATAACAAATGAAGTGGTATGCAGAAATATATTTATATGCTGAATATATAAAAATAAATACAAGTAGTTTCAGAGGGAGGGCATTAGCAATTGAGAGGAAGACTTCACATACAAAGTGGTCTAGAACTTCTTAAAAAACCAGGGATCCAAAAAGGCAGAAGAGAGAGGAAGGATTATATTTCAGGTATGGGTGGCAGATAATGAAACCTGTGGAGTGGGGTTTGTATGGAAGAACAGAGACCAGACTGACTATACCATGCAGGGGTCTTCAAACTTTTTAAATAGGGAGCCAATTTACTGTCCCTCAGACTGTTGGAGGGCTGGACTATAGTAAAAACAAAAACTTTGTTTTGTGGGTCTTTAAATAAAGAAACTTCATAGCCCTGGGTGAGGGGGATAATCGTCCTCAGCTGCTGAATCTGGCCTGCAGGCCGTAGTTTGAGGACACCTGCATAGAGTATAAGGAGGACAGATGATGCTGATATATTCAATTTTATATCTATGATATTTTTACTCACATTAAGTTAACTTATCCTTCGGTTGCCATCATGGAGTCTTACAAAGCCACTCAAATTTCACAGAGGAAACAAATATCTATACTGCCTTGTTAAAGAATCAGTCATTTGAGGATCTGGGTGGGGATGTGGTACTACTACCTGACTGTGGAGGAGTCCAATCATGAAAGTCTTGATATTCTGTTTTAGGGAAATGAAACTAAAAGATCAGAATCAAATAATAGATTGAGGCAATTATAGCATGAAGCCTAGAAATGAGTGAAAGGAGGGCACAGCGAGAAGTTCTAGGTTCTAAAACATACCTTAAAACTAATTTGCTTGTATTCATGTTTTTCATTCACTATTGGAGCTCTTTTTCTTCTTCTGTAAAAATAATTTCTAATAATTTTATTGCTCTAACTTTTTGTGTTTTCTCTAAAAACTATGAAACTATGAAAAGTTCTGACTAGGATCATGGGATTAGAGATCTGGAAGATCACATAGTTCAACTTCATTTTATAGAGGAAGAAACACAATTTTAAAGAAGCAAAGAAACTTGCCCAAATTTACAGTAAGAAAATAAGAGAATTTGGATTTACAATCCAAATCACTATCCTTTCCCAAAATCAGTTCCCTTTCTGCTATAGAATCCTCCCAAAGGCTTTTGAACCACAGGGATTTCAAGTAGGAAGGAAAAGTATGTTGAGAAAGAGGCTGAAGTCATACTACATGGACTACATCATAAATTGTCTGCATACCTGGCCAATTCTATTCTCCAGATTTGTGGAATTTACATATTTGTTGCATAGAGACAGGTCTCTGATTAAAATGTGCAGACCAATCAATTGGTTACTTAATCAACAAATATGCATTTTAAAAAACACACTGTGTTTTAATCTCTGTACTAAAACTTGGGGCTAAAAAGAAAGACGAAAATTAATCAAATAACCAGTTAGTCTCTGACCTCAAGGGGTTATCAACTAAACACTATATTCTAGACATGGATAACTGAGGTTCAGCACAATGGAAATAAGAAGACTTATTGCTTCTGGACCCTATGGCTTTCTAAATGCAGTCTGATATTTCATTTGTTTTTTTTTTTTTTTTTTTTTACTGCCTTTTCATACTTTTAATTCAAGATGAATTTATATGTTCATTTCTTCCCCTGATAATTTTGTATTTTGTGCCACTCACGTAGGGCCTTTGATTTGAGGCCTCCATACTGAATGAGTTGAGATCTGGCAGAATATTGTTGGTCATTTGCCCAAAGTTGTCATTATGAGCTACATATAGCTTGCCAACATTCTGATTTTATGATCAATTACCATCAGGATAAATTGCTAATATAAATGTCGTTAGAAAAAGGAGGAAAATATTTCGTGGTAACTATTTCTATCTTTACCTTTTTGCTCACCCCCATCCAATTTTGGCATCAGTCACTGAAGAAATCTGAAGTAGTGGAAGCCCAGCTTACTCTTAAAGTACATACCTCATTTTGGTTGCCTTCCATTTTTGCTTCAAAAGTGATAGAAAATGTTCACCACAGTTCAAGTAAAAAGTATCTGGATGCTTCAAGAATTGAAAGTCAGCAATATAAGATGGTAGGTAGAAAAAAAGATAATGAGCTTAAGTAAATTAATAAACATTAGCTAATAGAAACATGGTGCTTAAAAGAAAGGGTTCTTAGCCTGTGAAGTTGTTTATTTTTTTAATAAATATTTTGAAAATTATATTTCAATGTGAATTTTTTCTTTTTATGGAAAATTAATATAGTCAGTCGTTTGTGATTGTTTGGTCATTCAGTTGTGTCCAAGTCTTCATGACCCCATGAACTATAGCACCCCAGACTCTTCATCCTCAGCTAGAATTATTTAAATGCCTACTATAATCTAGATGCTATGCTAAACATTGGGGATAAAAACAAAATTCTTTGCTCTTATGATGCTCATAATCTAAAGAGGGGGAAGAACATGAAAATACCTATTTACAAACAAGATTTATACGAGATAAATTAGAGATAATTGCAGAGGGAAGGCACTAAGATTAAAGAGGCCTGAACAAAGTTTCTTGCGGAAAATGACACTTTAGCTGAAACTTGAAGGAAGCTAGAGAAGCTAAGATGTGGAGACAGGGGAAAAGAAAGTTCTACATTTGAAGGACAGGCAGTGAAAATGGTGGGAAAGATGCTTTCAATGGGATACAGGGGGAAAATGGCAGAAACTGCTCCCATATAAAATATTCCCTTGGATCCATAGAAATTCCTGAAGAAGAGGAAAGCTTACTGAGCCCTCAAAATCTCGTAGGCTAAACTGGCACTTTTGGAAAAGAGGAAGCATAAGTAAGAAAGTCAGCTCAAATTCAGGCAGCTGGAATCATTTCTCCATAAATCCCATTGGATAATCCATGATGTAGCCCATGTCAGGTCCCTGGATTTGCAGTCTGGGTGTTATGTGTGGAGGGATGCCCATCATCTGAACTTTCTGGTCCATATGAAGAGAATTAATGGAGTCAGTAACCAGGTTACAAAGATAATAGAGGCACATCATCTGAAGAAAATTTATAGTTCCATCTTTGTCAAAATTACCCCAACTTTCTCAAAGAAAGTGATAATTATAGAGTCTTATATCTTATATGACTCAGGGATACCTAACCTGAAATTTATGTGTAATCTCAGTCTAAAATAAAGACAAGCAAGGATAAATAATAAGAAAGTCTCTTTAATGGATTAAATACTCTGACTGAGGAGCATCTAAGGTAGTTATCATTTGTCTAAAAGATTTCATCCAAAAAATCTGCTCAGTAAGGAAACATTTTTTTCAAGTCTTGAGGTTCCTGTGCTTTGCCGCTCTCCATGATCTGCCATGCTGCCAAGAATTTGGGTGAGCTTTCTAAAAAAATTGGTCAAACTTGGCTACTGAGATGAAAACATTAATCAACTCACTAGGCCCAGTATCTCAGAAGATTTATATCTTTTATGAATTTATACTCAGTATCTTCAAAGAAGACTTCTTTTTTATTAGAACTTTCTCTGAGAACTAATGAGATAGGAAGAAAAGAGTATCACCTTTGTAGAAGAAATTTTTCATCTTCTATATTTTTCTTCAAAGAAGAAGCCATTCAGCTTCATCTTGGATTAAAGTCTCTATGATCAACAAAAAAAGTGGCTAAACTTCATATAACAGGACCAGAAACTAGATTAATCCCAGCCCACTTTTGTTCATGGTAGTCTTCCATTTCTAGAGCAATCAATTGTTGGACACATATGATTCTCTATGCTGAGAGTTGCCTGATTTAAAATAAACTTTGTCACTCTGCTCTCCATTTGGAACAAGACAATGAGACCTGATCTGGGGTTTGATATGACTTTCAAATATAATCATCTCTGAGGGAAAAAGAAAAATATAAGAAAAAAAGAATAAAGAAAATGCTTGGAGATAGACTAAGTGGTTAGTTAAAAAATAACAATAAGATCAATGTCACTAGATTGCAGAGGACATAAAAAAGAGTGAGGTATAAGAGAATTGGGAATATAGAAAAGGATCAGCTAATATAGGAAAGGACAAACAATTTGATATTTTATCCTGGAAGTAAGAAGGAGCTACTCAAGTTTGTTGAATAGAAGGGTAATAAGGCCAGATCTGAGGAAGATCAGTTTAACAGCCGAGTATAAGAAGAACTAAAGCAGAGAGAGAGAGACTTATGGAAGGCAGATTTACCAGGAGTCTATTGCAATGGTCTTGACATGTATTGATGACATGTACACTAGGGCAGAGGGCAGAGGAGAGAAGGAGATATATGAGAGATATTATAAAAGTAGAAAAAATAAGATTTGGTAACTGAGTGACTATGAAGGTAGTCAGAGGGAGTGAGGGTGAAAGATGACATCTAAGTCATAAGCTGAGGTCATTAGGACTGGGATGATAGTGGTTCCCAGGACAACAATAAAGAAGTTAGGAAGAGGGGAGAGTTGGAGATAAAAGATATATATTTTATTTTATGCATTTCAAAACATTCTGAGAAGGGGTCCATAGTCTCATTTACAATACCTAAAGAACCTGTTCCTACTTTCTAGAGCTCCTATGCTGGAATGATTAAAATATACCTTTCTGGTGGAGAAGTGATGAGGTGGGACTCCTGAGGAGGGTGGAAAAATGGAGTCCATTTATTTCAAGGATTTCTCCCTTTTTATAACGTAACAAAAACAACACTGAGCACATGGGACCACATAAACAACTTGCAGTTGTATGTAGTTTGCCACCTGGTATCACTCTGCTTCAATCACAACACAGGTTGTGACTGCCCCCTGACTTCTCAGGAAGGCCTAGAGCCTTTAGGGGAGATGGGGAGCCAAACCAGACACTTCAGCAGATTCCTTCTGGGCTGAATGGTTTTATACCTCACCTAGAGTTTCCCCATTGATTGTGGCCCTCTACATCTCACCCTTTCTTTTGTTTTAATTGAAGCAGGTATATACCAGTGGTTAAATCCATCAGCATGGGAGGAACCACGCAGGTAAGTTATAATATCATATAAGTAAGTAGTAGCATAACAAACAAGATGAATAAACAAAATGATATAAAGATCTCCATGAATCCCAGAAGGAAGGTGTAAAAAGTAGCTATCAATTCACAACCACACATACACTTCCTTCAGCAGCCAAGAGATAGTCCAAAACCAATTTATTATTCATCACTTCATGTGTCAGGGAATCCAATGATTCCTGGAGGTTTTTAAGTCCTACAACAGTCTCATTGAGAATTATTTTTGATGTTCATGAGTACACAAAGGGTTAATTGCCAGGATCCTTTAGTAGTGTGCGCAGTCAGCAATGGAACCACCTAATGTTTCTTAGGTCTTCTTTGTTTCAAGGGTCTTCTCCATCTCTCTCTGATGGACAAGGCAAATATGGCTTGTTGGCACCCATCTGTAGAGATACAAGCAAACCCTCTGCCCCAAGCAGTTAACTTATCTGGCTCCTTCCATTCACAACTTTCTAGATCTCTCCACATGACCTAGAGATTATCTAAAGATAGTAGAGCTGCTCACACTGAACACTGCCCTTCTACTGGGTTATAAAATCTGTCTGCTGAAACCAGTACATCTCCATCAAAAAAATCAAAAAGTTTTTAATGCATAAAGTTAAATTTAGAAATTCTCTAGGTTATCTGTGGCTCCCCCTCTCTTTTATTTTTGGAGGAGCATCTTGATCCTGGATTCTGTTGTTGGGAGTCAAAATCTGGATAAATACCACCAAATTGCATTTCAGGAGTGTATATCAGTAGGCCCGAATTTTTTCATTGATTAAGGAACACTGTTCCACCCACACTGGTATATTAATTTTCCATTGAATGGGAACAGGTGAGAGTGCAGACAGACCTTCTATAGCAGCCTTGCTTAAAAAGCAGAAGTATTTAATTGTTTCCTAACTGTTGTAAGATGTCTCTTCCCTATAGATTGATGGGGATCCTTTTTTTAAACACTAAAAAAGGAGCAAAATCCCCTGCTCCATCCCCAAATTTCCACCCCAAAGAAGCAGCACCAAGTTCAGCTGCCAGACATATAAATGTTTGCCATAATATTTGGCCAATGAAAACAGTAAAATGCTAAAAAAAATCTTCCTTAGCTCTGCCCAGGTGTTGTACTCTCCAGGGCTACAGGCACCAACTCTCTGCTTGCTTTTCTTTCATATTTCCTTGTCTGGCTGCCCAAATTAAAATCTTTCCTAGTTTTAAAACTTGTGGGATTCCTTAAAACCAATTTTACTCCATTGTATTCAATTAGTTGTTCTCCCACTATTTTTCACATCTCTGGATCCAAAATGTCTCCCTTAGAGAGCCAAGGAGATGTGTACTCCAGAGCATCTGAGAACTCAATGATCTGCTTCCAAGTTACCAACAAACCTTGCTCCTCTACTAACCAAACTGAATCTGCTTCATACTTCCCTGGGGTAGGGGAGGCTCATTTCTTACTATTTGCCTCATTTTGGTAGAAAAAAAAGAAAGTGATTAAACTAATCCCTTACTGATTCTTCCCACTTGCCTATTTCTATACTTACCCTTCTGGGTCACAGGGACTTCTCTACTGAACTCAGCTGATCCCATCAGTCGAACTGATTTGTATAGAACCTTACCTAGAGCCCCATGTTTGGGTACCAAATGTTGTATCCTGCTTTCTAGAGCCCCCACACTGGGGTGATTAAAATATACCTTTCTACTGGAAAAGTGATGAGGCAGGACTCCTGAGGATGTTGGAAAAATGGAGTCCCTTTATTTCAAGGACTTTTCCCTTTATATAATGTAACAAAAACAACACTGGGCACATGGGACCACATAAACAACTTGCTATTGTATGTAGTTTGCCAGCTGGTATCACTCTTCCACCTGGTATCACTCTGCCTCAATCTCAACACAGGTTGTCACCACCCTCTGAGTTCTCAGGAGGGCTGAGAGCCCATAAGGGAGATGGGGGGGGTTTATACCTCACCCAGAATTTCCCCACTGACTGTGACCCTCTACAAGAACCCTTGGATTAGAACAAAGGAAGATAGAGAATTCTGTCTTCTGCTCAGGTCAAACTATAGTTCAACAGTTAGGATCAATTCTGGGCACCACATTTTTATGAGGATATTATTTTATTTTTTTTATTTTATTTATTTATTTATTTTATTTAAAAAATAATTTTAATAGCCTGTTATTTACAGGTTAGATGTATGGGTAACTTTACAGCATTGACAATTGCCAAACCTCTTGTTCCAATTTCTCCCCTCCTTCCCCCCACCCCCTCCCCCAGATGGCAGGATGACCAGTAGATGTTAAATATATTAAAATATAAATTAGATACACAGTAAGTATACATGACCAAACCATTATTTTTCTGTACAAAAAGAATAGGACTCTGAAATGTTGTACAATTAGCCTGTGAAAAAAATCAAAAATGCAGGTGGGCAAAAATATAGGGATTGGGAATTCAATGTAATGGTTTTTAGTTATCTCCCAGAATTCTTTCGCTGGGTGTAGCTGGTTCAGTTCATTACTGCTCCATTAGAACTGATTTGGTTGATCTCATTGTTGAGGATGGCCAGGTCCATCAGAATTGGTCATCATATAGTATTGTTGTTGAAGTATATAATGATCTCCTGGCCTTGCTTGTTTCACTCAGCATCATCTCGTGTAAGTCTCTCCAGGTCTTTCTGAAATCATCCTGTTGGTCATTTCTTACAGAACAATAATATTCCATAACATTCATATACCACAATTTATTCAGCCATTCTCCAATTGATGGGCATCCACTCAGTTTCCAGTTTCTTGCCACTACAAAGAGGGCTGCCACAAACATTCGTGCACATACAGGTCCCTTTCCCTTCTTTATGATTTCTTTGGGATATAAGCCCAGTAGTAACACTGCTGGATCAAAGGGTATGCACAGTTTGATAACTTTTTGAGCATAGTTCCAAATTGCTCTCCGGAATGGTTGGATGTATTCACAATTCCACCAACAATGTATTAGTGTCCCTGTTTTCCCACATCCCCTCCAATATTCTGCATTATCTTTCCCTGTCATTCTAGCCAGTCTGACAGGTGTATAGTGGTATCTCAGAGTTGTTTATGAGGATATTGATATGAAAGGACTTGAGGTCAGTATTTGAACTTGGATCTCTAACCCAAAGAAAATATAATATCTTTGTTCAAGTATTTGCCATGTGGAAAGAAATTCGAATTATTCTCTTTGGTCCTATAGAGAAACAGATATGCTATCTACCATCTCAGAGCAATGGGTGGTAAGAGCAAAGAGGCAAAATCTGGCTTTATTGCCAACGATCTCAACAAACTAGTATGTTGATTGTGAATCTGATAAGATATTAAATAGGGATAAATGTAATAGCTTACATTGGAGTTCAAAGAGTCTTCATAAGATGGAGGAAATGTGGCTAGATGGAATTTTTTTTTTTTAATTTGGAGGGGGGAGTTTAGTGAACCACTGTGCTAAGTATGTGATCTATCTGATTAAAAAGCTAACACAATCTTAGGCTGCATTAAAAGCACTGGTCCCCTTTTGGAGAGATGATAGATAGGTGATAGACTCATTTCTTTCTGCCCCAGTCAGATCCTATATACAGAGCTATCTATAGTAGCATCACACTTAGTTCAGGGCACTGTATTGTAGGAAGGACATTTATTGACTGGAGATGACATCCAGGAAGGGAACAGGAATTTTGATAGACTCCAAAATCATGACACATAACCATTAAGAGAAGGGCAATGCTTAACTTGGAGGAGAGATGATATGGAGAAAAAATAAGTGCATTCAAGTATTTGAAAGCCTTTCTCCCTCACCCCAAACTTCATTTAAAAGTTCATTTAAAAGAGAGATACCCATATGATCTATCTGATTAGCAGGTACTAATGAGCCAGACCACTAAAGAAGATATTTCCTAGTTGTTTCTATTTTTTCTTTATTGTTGTTCAATCATATTGACTCTTCATGAATCTATTTCGGTTTTTCTTTGGCAAAGATACTAGTTGTTTGTCCTTTTCTTCTCTAGCTCTTTTTTTTTCAAATGAAGAAACCAAGACAATGTTAAGTGACTTGTTCAGGGTCACACAGCTACTTAAGTGTCTAAAGCTGTTTTTGACCTCAGAAGTTGAGTTCTTTTTGACTTCAGACTCACCACTATTTCCATTGCACCACCTAGCTTTTCTATAACCATTAAAGAAAAAATGTTGGTTCAAGACAAATAGTTGCCTTATCCAAATTCCTTTGGAAATAGGAAGTGATGTGATATCTTGGAATGGCAGGGATGGAAGAAAGCTTAGAGGCCTGCTGGTCTAACCTCTTCATTTTATACAGAGGACATTTGAGACTTGGAAGTAGTAAGTGACTTATCTGTCCAAAGTCATAGAGCCAATTAAAAGAAAAGCTGACACTAGAACAAATAAGTACTTTCCCCATTAAACCAGTAAGGACTTTTAAATAGTTAAAAAAAAAAAGATGTGATCTTGAGAAATTCATTTAAGCTCTCTGGTCTTCATTACTTCATCTCTAATAATAATAATATCCCTTTTTTTCCCTCATATGGCTGTCCTCAAAATAGGTTAAAGTTTTTGGAAACTACAAAATGCTCTATTTAAAGGACAGCTATTAATTCATCATTGTTATTATCGCCATCATTTTCAACTGTTTGTCTAATTTGATGGTAATTATATTTTATTGAGTCACTGCTTTTTGGAAACTGGTCTTTCTGATTGACAACTGTCTCTTACCCAGAATACCTAAATCTATTGCCCCTAACAGAGGTTAACCAAAAAGTTCAGGACTTCTTAAATTTTTTTTCACTCATGATCCCCTTTTTACCCAAGAAATTTTTACATGATCCCAAGGTATATAGGCATATAAAATAAGTATAGAAATCAAATATTTATTTGTAATAAATCATATTTTTGTGACCCTTACATTCAGTTTTATGACCTCCTATGAGACTATGACCACAGTTTAAGAAGATATGTATAGTTCATATAAATACAGAATTGACAAAGTTACTAGTACTTTTTATACATAGTTGATCTTCCTGAGTCTGAACTTGTGAGTTTCAGTTCTTGGGGAGCCTAAACCAGAGGAAAACAAATAAAACCAAAACTTTTTATTTTGTTGGAATAGTATCTATAGTAGAATGTCAAAGAGCGAAGCCATTGAATATATGAATATGATAAAAGATGGAAATATATATCAAATTTGTGATAATCATCATAAGTCAATCATTTGCACTGTCAAAAATTTTGAGTTGATATATAATCCTGGTCTGTGGTATAATCAAAAGTTGGAAATATAGATTTTTTTGAATTGTGTCCCCAAGCTCTAGTCTTTTAAATCCCACTGTAACCTGAGATTCTATCTTATCTTCCTCATACAACAAAGAATGTCAGACCTGGAAAAACCTTGGCATGGAAAATATTAAAGCTAGACAGTCTCTTTAGAAATTATTTAGCCAATTTGACTTATTTTAGAGATATATAGTCATACTTGAATATCTGACTAGAAGACTTTTGTCTAGTTTGCAATATCCTGCAGATCCATTTTGCTATGTTTCAGATCCAGTGTATAATCAAGAACCTTGCTCTTGACTCCCTTTTCCAAAAATCCTTTCTCCACTTCTCCATAGGTGGCTTGTGTCATTTTCAGTGGTGATTCTGTAATGAAATGGATACTAGAAACCTGTAATAGAAGATATTCTATATATTCATTACATAATTTACAAAGATTTGTATTTTAACTATCCCAAGCCTATTTTGCTCCTGGAATTCAGTGATTTCAGGATTGATTTAATTAATTGCATTGTGATTTTTTGAAGCATGGCATGAAAAATTCCATCCTAAAAGGCCAATGCTTTTTTATTCTTTTCTTTTTGTGTTTTATCACTTCAGAAAACATCCCAATATAACCACATAAATTATATGTCACAGCAGGATAATTTCAGTCTCACAAATGATAAACTGTTTTGTAAAAAGAGCCAGGATATTACCAGATTGTTCTCAAGAGGCCTAAAGGTTAGATAGCCTTTCTTCCAGAATCAATTTAGGACACAGAGGGAATCCAAGGTATGGTTGAGTTGACCCATGATGAGGCTAGCAATTTTTAGCCATTGATGGCAGCCAGAGAAACCAAAGAAGTGTAGAAGAATAAGTGAGCCATGTGGACTACCATCTGCCATCCACCTCTTCCACCCCAACTTCGCATATTATCTGGAGCTTAAATGTAAACCGATAACTGTAACATATGGATTTAGGTCCTTTGAACCACTGTTCACTGAGCAGAGGAGTGTGGGTGCCTAATACACTGTATTGTACCTCTTCCTATCTACAAGAGTGACCAGGCAACTAATTTGTAGCTTTATCTGTTTTCCTTCACACAGTAAATACTATTGCACTTGAGACAACAAAAAACATTGATAAATCCCTGTCTGCCCTAGGTCAGATCCTTGAGCAGAAAGCCTGGCATTTGTAAAAAGGGTCCTTTTGCTTCCCCCTCTAATTTTGACGTCTAAAGGAAAGAAAGTGTTTCCTCCCCTATAAGCCTTTAGTTCTGGGGCTTTTATATCTGAGGATTGGCTGAGGGTGGAAATTGCTGGTGAGATAATCACAGCTTTACTCAGGTGGGAAAACTGGAGACTTGTTAACTCCATGAATGCTGGAAGGAGGAGGAAGAAGAGCAAAAGAATCTTTTCTTAATCTCATTATGGTAGGAGAACTGGAACAGAGTGAGTAGGGAAGAAGGTATAAAGAAAAGCTTCTTTTATTCAGTCCCTGAGGGAGAAAGGGTAAGACTAACATGAGGAAAATGAAGAAAATGTTAAAAGCAAATTTGGTTAACATTACAGACCTAGAATATATGTATTAAAGTCTTCAAGTCAAAATCCCGGGATAATTTTGAGTTTTGTTCAACATGTATCAAATACTTAGTGCCTTATCATAAGAGTAGATCTTTAAGTAACATCAAGGCTATCATATCTATCTAATGTGTCAAAGGCATGAATTGTGAGCCTTATTGGTTCATTTCTATTGCTCCATAATTTTAGAAGTTTCATAATTAATGATTGTTTCTTTTATGATCTTGGAGGAGGGCTACATTAACATTTTCATATTTCAGGGATGGAAATGAACATAAAAATCCAACTATTGAAAATACAATAATATTTGTTGATTTTTTTATTTAAGATAATGGGGAAGGGTCACTTGCCTTTGTTTAGGAATTTGCTATGCTATTTATAAAACCGTTGTTTCCATCTATATATTACTACCTATATAGAGTACTGGTACTGGTTTACTAGTTTTATGAGCCTGTGCTTCATATCAAGCAGTAGGCCTAGAACAGAAACCCTGGCTTTTTAAAAGAGCCCTGGAGACCTCAAACCCTAATGATAATGTGAATATATTTGGGTGAATGAATTGTTGTTGTTTGTCCTTTGTTCCCGAAGAGGACCATGACCTCAAGGAGGTGGTGCTATGATATATAAGTGAATTAGATTTAAGTGAGGAGAGAATGAATATACCTTATGTATCAAAAGTCAAGGTATAACTTATAATCATAGAATTATAACAGGAAAGTGAAAAGAATAATGATTGGATAAGGAGTGAAGATGTCTATGTTCAAGTCCTGGTTTTCTCAATTAGTGCCTTTGTAACCAGAGTCAAGTCACTTCTGCATCTATTTCTCATTTTCACCTTCTATAAAATTAAAATTACTACCCCTTCTCTCTCATAGGGTTATTTGGAGAATCCAATAAGGTAATGTATGCAGAAATACTTTATAGATTCTCAATATTTATGAATGAGAAGAGTTATTTTTAATCCTGAATCTCAAGCACCAAACACAAGCTCTTAGACATAAATGGCTTATTAGAGGTTTTATTACATTTTACAGCTAGATAAACTGAGACCCAGAGAAGTCAAATAACCTCCACAAGATGAGTGAATCAGTACTAGACTTCAGATCACCTTTGCCCAGTCCTATCCCTCATTTTACTTTCTCCATTTCTGTAGAACAGATAGGGACACTAACTGCAGATTTGGAAATCTCACCTTTAATACTGCACAGTAAGAGGCAAGTTCCTTAACTCAGTTCCCTCTTCTGTAAAATTAAGACAAAGTCTGTGATCCCTCACAGATTTATACCAAGACTCAAAAGAGGTAATGGGAATAAAAACACAAAAATCTTTGCAAATCTTAAAGTGCTCTATAAATGTTGGCTATTGTTATTAATCAAAATAAATATCATTATTAGGAGTAGGTATATGCAGTATTTATTAAGTGAATGTTAGTATAAATAATAGACTACATTTGATTTTTCTATCATTACAAGTATGGCAAAGTTTGATGGTGATAATGACTATTTTTGGAAACGTTGTAAAGATATAAGTTTTTCTATTTGGTCCTGTTTTTGAAAAAGAATCTCATGCATATGAATATTTATCTAACAGATTGATTAGATAACTTTTAATGATTTCTGATTTTTCTATCAATTTATTTCTTCTCTCTGGCTGACAAGTCTGTTTGTTGTTACTTGTGCTTCATTTTTGAAGAAGACTTAATGGCAGATGTCTCAGCTTCTGTGTGACCTGTGGTTCTAAGAAGCTGTTGCATGTACAGTGACCACACTCTTGTAAAACTTTCTCTGCAGATGGGCTAAACCAGTTTGAAGGTAACTGATGAAGCAACAGACACCAGATTTCCTGCCTCCTTTATATACATATGAATGGATGGATGGACGGATGGATAGATAAACAGACAATGAAATCATGTTGCAAATTACATGGCACCAGACCCTTTTATAACAGAGATCTCATCAAACTGATATTAAAAAGGCCTCAGGCCTTTCAGTGATTTAGGAGGATGTCTAATTCAAGCACCTGAAGACTTCCTCTAATGGAAAGGGCAGATGAGAACAATTTGAATAGTAGATGAGAACAATTAGGTAAAGTGTAGTACTAATAAAAAAAAAAATGAACTGAGAATCAGAAAGCCAGCATACTGGACCAGCTGCTCTGTTAACTAGTTAGGTTGACAATAATGATGCCAGTTGATATTTTTATAATACACTAAAGTTCGCTAAGTACTTTGCATACATTAAATTATTTCTTTAGTCCTCAGTTTTCTCATCTGTATAATGGGGATAATTGTCTCTAACTAACCTCTGATATAGAATCATGAAACTCAAGAAAATATGTGGAAGAATACTTTGTAGAGTAAAAAACTACACTTTAAATTCATTCTCATTATAGCTATTCTCTATTTTCTTAGTCTATCTTCCTATTCTTTTCCTAACATTTTTCATTTTTTCCCCTGCTTCTCTTATTTTTCCTCTTTTTCATGTGATACAGTAAAAGGAATATGGGATGGATTTAGGATCTGAACCTCTGGGTAAAATCCTTCCCCTACTGTTTGTTCTCTTTATAATTTAAGGCAAGTCGATTCTCAGGGGTTCAGTGTTCTAATAAGAAAAATGAAATGATTGGTCCAAATATTCTCTAAACTCTCTTCCAGGTATAAATCCTCTCATCCTCCTCTTCCTGTGTTCTCCAAACATTAGGGAAAAGGTCAAATGTGATCTCTTGAATAGCTGATATTCTCTTTTAGGTCTCTGTTTCAAACTCTCCCAAAAGATTCTCTTTCTCCCTTAGCTTATGGTTGGGGGGCATGCCCCTGGCACTCCGGGGGTTAAAAGCAGTATGCCTTTAAGTAGGCCAGCTGCTTCAGCATCGGATCTTGAAATCTGATAAATGAAAAATGGGCATGGTATCAAATTTAATCACATTTGTATTCAGATGTTGTTGAGAGCAGACACTGATTTATGAACTAGCAACAGACACCAGATTTCCTGCCTCCTTTATATACATATGAATGGATGGACGGATGGATAGATAAACAGACAGTGAAATCATGTTGCAAATTACATGGCACCAGACCCGTTTATAACAGAGATCTCATCAAACTGATATTAAAAACACTACAGATAGAATTTTTCAGAGCAGCAGCTCCCTAGGATCTTCTCATCTTGCAATCTGGGGCTTCCTTCAAAAGAATTCTCTCTTTTGATTTGCTCCATGTTAGCTCTATAGCTTTGTAATCTCTGCTTAGTGAGAGCATTCAAAATGGGCAGGGATGAATGGCTTGTTATAATTTGTTTGGTCTCTTATATCAAGATATCATGAAATTCCCCTCCATGTTCACATTGTGACACACATGTGTATGCACATGCATGCACATATACCTCCTCTGAATTATAAATAGCACAGTTTTATAAATTTGTGTCTTCATGAAGAAGGTTAAGTCTTCTGAATTGTTTGTGAAGAGGTAGGGAGGGAGAATGTGAGACAGTTCCAAGTGAATTAGTAATGAGGCAGATAAGCAGTCAGACATCAAATACACATAGAAAGATGAAGGAGGGAGGTCTATTCTCTAATCCCTTTTACAGTCTTTATCCGTGTGTGTGTGTGTGTGTGTGTGTGTGTGTTTGTAATATATATTATATATAAGGGCTAGAAGAGAAAATAGAGAAAATCTAATCAGACCCTCTTATTTTATAGATAGTTAAACAGAGTCCAGAAAGGGGAAATACATTGGCCAAAGTAACATATCTGATTTGGGAAAGCACTCCAAATAGGAACCAGCTCTCCTATTCCCAAACCATCAGGCTTTTCAATATATTATATTATCTTTGGTTCATAACACAGTACTTCCACCGAAAGGCAGTATTTCTTGGTGAATTAAGAGCTGGAACCAGTAATGGCAAGACCACAGTTCAAGTTTGCTGTCTGACACATATTGGCAATAGGATCTTCGGCAAATCATTTAACTTTTCACTGGGTTAGGCCAGAGACGTCAAATTCACAAATCTGCCTCAGTATGCTAGAATAAAATTAAAATATAATTGGGAAAAGTTTAACAAAATAAATAAAAATACAACACAATAATGTTAATTTAAGATTTTCTTAGTCAGTATCTGGACTATAGGAATTCTGTTTCTATTTGAATTCCTAGACTAATAGTCTAGGAAATTCTCTAATATTATAAATTTCAGAGAAAGTGTTTACCTAGATTGGGAGAGGGACTTTCCCCATCTGGAATTTTCCTATATCAATGAAATCAATGGTCCAGGTTCAGTTCCTACTTCTATACTACATTCTTCACTTTTTTTTGGGGGGGGGGGAATATATTGTTTTCTCTATATCTTGTCTTTCTGAATAGATTGTACATTATTTGAGAACAGGGGCCATAGCTTACATTTCTGCATTCCTTTTAGAATCAAACATGTTGTACAACACATGAAAATCATATCCTAGAACTTTCTTTTTTAATCTCTAAGATAGTCTTTCCTCCTCACAAAGATTATTATTATTATTATTATTTTAAACAAATCCAAAGCCTGAAATGCCCTTTTTAATTGCCTCCATTCTAACCTCATTCTTTCCTTTGTTGAATGCTAAGGAGGACATAGGAGGCAGAGAGAATTATGAAAATTGCCTCAAGCAGTTTTTGTGTCATTTACTCATTTATTATTTAGCTAGTACTTCTGAGACAGTGAGTAACTTAGTTCTGGCCCTCACCACCTTTTTACCTAGAGTCTCGAAATGGTTTCCAAATTTGTATCCAGCCCCAAGGGTCTTATCACTCCAGTCCATTCTACACATTGCTGCCAAATTGATTTTCCTTCTGTATAAATTTGATCATGTCACTTTTTAAAATAAACTCCAATGACTCCCTGTTGCGTCTATAATTAACTATAAATTCCTTTGTTTAGCTTTAAAAGCCTTTAAGAACCTGGTCCCAACTTATCTCTCCTGTTTCATTATACAATATTCCCCAATTTACACTTTTCATTCTAGTCAAACTGGCCTTTTCTTTGTTCCTCACTCAAAGCATTCTATTTTCTATCTTCATGCCTTTTCATTGGCTGTCCTTCAGGCCTGCCTGGAATATATTCCCTCCTTATTTCCACATCATAGTATTTTTCCCTTCTTTAAGAAGAAGCTCAAGCAGCATGTAGGAACATGATTTCCTTATCTCCTAGAGTACCTTTCCTCCCAGACTCCCTTATATTTAACTACTTTGCATTGATTTATACTTATTCTCTGTGTGTCTCTGTCTCTCTGTCTCTGTCTCTTTCTTCCCCTCTGTCTCTTACCCCTTTATACACACATACATACACACACACATTTTGTACATACATTCATATTTAGGTATATATATGTATACATACATATACATACATATATATATATATATATATATTCCCATTCAAATGTAAGCTTGTTGGGAGTCAGGATTGTTTCAGTCTTTTTTTTTTGCATTCCCATGAGTAAGTTGATTGCTTTATCCATCATTGCCCCTAAATAGATTGCCAGATCTTTAAAGACAGAGTAATATGATTTTTTGGTAGACATTTCAATTCCTATCACAACACTGTGGGTGATCAATGCTTATTTTAATCAATCACCAAGTATTTATTAAGCATCTACTTGTATGCAAGGTTCTTTTAATTTATCAGGTAGGGATACAAATAAAATAATTGAAATAATCCTTACACTCAAGAAACTTACATTCTAATTCCAAGACATTGAGTAAACAAATAATTATGTACAAAATAAATATAAAGAGCATAAACATAAACTAGTTCAATAGAAGGCAGTAAGAGAAAAAGCGTAACAGCAAATGAGAGAATTTGGAAAGCCTGCAAGTAGAAGGTAATGCTTAAGTTTCATCTTGCAGGAAGATGATTTTATGAAGTATAGGTGAGAAGGAAACACATTCATCTTGGTGGAAAACCAGAAAAGCTCACAGATAAATTCTGCCATTTCAGTATGCAATGTATCATTTTTCCTTCTCAAACAAGGGCAAATCACTTTTCCTATCCCAGGAAAAGAAGGACTATGTCCAAGCAGTAGCAAAAACTAGAGACCAAGCCGTATGAAGAACTAGAATTTCTTAGTAAAAGTAAACTTTCAGAGAAAGAGGTGAAAGTCTGGAATCTAGAAACTGAAGTAGTTTTTATCTAGGAATATTTATTCCAAAATATGGAATTACATAGATGATTGCCTAAATAAATCTGCCTCCCCAAGCTTTGCTCTAGCAGGATGGCACTCATGCCTACTTTGCTTGGATAGGTCCCCATTGTCAACTAGTGAACACATTGTACCTTCACCTTACCCAATCTCAATTTGCGAGGGTATAGACTCAGATACAGAGTCTTTTACTTAGAAAGTTCTGGAGTGTAGTATTAAAAACAACCAAATAAGAATACAGGATCCTGGCTTCTAATTTGACACCTGCCACAATCTAGCTATATTATCTTGGGTAAATCACCCAACTTTCCAGGTTAATAAAATAAAGAAATTAGACTAGATAGTTTTTCAATTCATATTTAACTTTGATATCTCAGAAGTCTAAAATTCTAAGATTTTATTTTGATTTCATTGTGAAAAAACTCCCTAAATACTAATACAAATCAACAACTCCTCTGTAATTTATAGTATTAGAAAGTTTTACAGGAACTGATAGGAACTTGACTATGGTACATAACAAGAATAAGTTTGGAGACAGATTTGAACCAATGCCAAAAGTGAACTTCCATCTTAGTAGCTACTTTCTTAGGAATCAGCCTCCTTGGTAAAAAGGCTCTCTTTATGTTGCTATTACTTCTTGCTTTAGACTTAACCAGATCCTGGAGTTGTGGTCTAAGTGTAATTACGTTACTTAGGTTTAGAAATAAAGAGGAAGGTACCTGTCCATATCAAAATAAAGTTAAACATATAATCAAAGAACCTAGATTTTTAGAACAATGGAGAATTTCAAGTAGGAGCATGATCCTTCCTTGTTTGAGTGGCAGATGATATAATGGAAAGAACACTGGAATTATTTCACTCAACTTGGGTTGGAATTTCGGCTGTGCCCATTAAATGTGTTGTTGCCTGTCATGTCCCTCTCTGGGTCCTAATTTCCTCATATATAAAATGAGGAAATTAAACTAGAATGTCTGTAACATCAAATATTTGATTAGGAATTTTCAGAGCTTGCCTCATGACCTAATCTGAAACATGGGAATGGAGGAAGAGAAAACCAGTTCTCCAATCTGAAAAGTTCAGGGACTCACCATTGTCATCACTTTGAAGCTTTTATCTTGAGACATGTTATTCATACTAAAATTGATATAATCATGACTAGCATCAAATGATATCATCACAGATCTTCCACTCTACTGTACTGACATTCAATTTAATATATTAGGATATTGGGAAATGGAGTTAATGTCTGGCTGAATTTGGGAATTGCCAGGTGACCTTCAGAGTCTCATCAGGACTGGCTACAGGGGCCTGGTTTATACTTCCATGTTCAGGAAACGAAGGTGACATTTATATCAATCAAACTTCCAAGAGACAGTGTATGTTGGCCGCAAGGCATTCCTCTGGCATCTTTAGGATAGGATACACAAATCCTCACTACCCTCAGAAGACGAAGCCCTCTGGATCAATTCATTGAAAGGCTGAGATAAAAATTTGGATCCATAGATTATACATAATATCCGGGTGGAACAATAGAATGTCAGAGCTCAAAGGGGCCCTAAGTATATAGTTTGACTCTTATTTTATAGAGCGGATACGCCCAAAGAAAGAACTCTGCGAGATGACTAAAAACCATTACATTGAATTCCCAATCCCTATATTTATGCCCACTTGAATTTTTGATTTCCTTCACAAGCTAATTGTACAATATTTCAGAGTCTGATTCTTTTTGTACAGCAAAATAACGTTTTGGTCATGTATACTTATTGTGTATCTAATTTATATTTTAATATATTTAACATCTACTGGTCATCCTGCCATCTGGGGGAGGGGATGGGGGTAAGAGGTGAAAAACTGGAACAAGAGGTTTGGCAATTGTTAATGCTGTAAAGTTACCCATACATATAACCTGTAAATAAAAGGCTATTAAATTAAAAAAAAAAAAAGAAGAAGATTGGAGAGACTTACATGAACTGATGCTGAGTGAAATGAACAGAACCAGGAGATCATTATATATCTCAACAACGATACTGTATGAGGATGTATTCTGATGGAAGTGGATTTCTTCGACAAAGAGAAGATCTAATTCAGTTTCAATTGATCAAGGATGGACAGAAGCAGCTACACCCAAAGAAAGAACACTGGGAAATGAATGTAAACTGTTTGCATTTTTGTTTTTCTTCCCAGGTTATTTTTACCTTCTGAATCCAATTCTCCCTGAGCAACAAGAGAACTGTTCGATTCTGTACACATATATTGTATCTAAGATATACTGTAACCTATTTAACATGTATAGGACTGCTTGCCATCTGGGGGAGGGAGTGAAGGGAGGGAGGGGAAAAATCAGAACAGAAGTGAGTGCAAGGCATATGTTGTAAAAAAAAATTACTCTGGCATGGATTCTGTCAATAAAAAGTTATTAAAAATAAATAAATAAATAAAAAATAAGAGAATAGATGGTCCTTGAGAATAGATATGGGGAAAAAAATCATCTGGTTAAATTCTCTTGAATTCCGCACAGGACACAGAGGTATATGAATTACTTGTGTTGCTTTTGGTTTTTTCTGACAATAAAATTAAAAAGAACAAAAAAAAAAAAAAAACGTATAGAGCGGAAGCAGAAGACCAGAGTAGTGAAGTCCATGGTCATACAAACAATCAGTAGTAAAGCTAAGATTAATCAGTTATCTACTACTTCCCTTCAGGCCCCACTACCAAGCAACTCTCCAGATTTTCTCTATCTTACCAAAGCAGCATTCCAGTCCTGAATTTTTGTGACCTGAAGTATAGCCTAGCTCTAATTGTTTAATTCCTCCTAGAACTTCAATTTTTAAAGTCAGTTAAGTTTTCATTTCTCTCCAGACTCCACTCCTGACAGTGTGGACTTTTTCTGCCTTGTACCCTTCTGGATACCTTCTCTCTCACCTCCCCCTTTCAGTTTCCTTTTATTAATTATCTCTTCCCATTAGAATGTAGTCTCCTTTATGCCTGGGCTTATCTTTTCTCCTGTATTTTATAATATCAGTGTTAAACACAATTTCTGGCATATAGTAAGAATTTAATGAATATTTGTTGATTTAATATGATTTGACACAGAAACTTGAACAGATATCAGGAGAATTTGAAAAAAGAGAAGTGAGAAAGGGAGAAGGTCCAAAATGATTTGTTCATCAATACCTACTATAACAGTTTTTAAAAAGTGCACAAAATCCCAACATATATTTATTTATTTATAAAATTTTTGTATATATATATATATATATATATATATATATATACTTCTATAATTACATATGCATTATAAAATGCACAAAGTAAACATTTTACAGTATGAAATAAACATGAAGTAAATTATCCTTTTTTTGCTAAAATTTTTCATTTCCCTAAAATATCAAAATAATATCTTAAAGAGCACAATATACAGAATAGAATGTATATAGAGAATACACCATATCATTGTTGGAAGGCTTCTGTGTGTGCATGGGCATAGTGATTGTTTTGCAGGATAATAGGGGTTAAGTGTCTTGCCCAGGGTGGATTTGAACTCAGATCCCCAGGGTTGATGTTCTATTCACTGTGCTATCTAGCTGCCCCTTGTCTTATAAAGAATAAGTTTATGCAACTAATTTATTATTCAGTAAGTTAAAAAATAATTTTAGATAGCCAAAAAGATGAATTTGTTCCTTCATCCCTCCTTCCTTTTCTCTCTTCCTCTCTTCATTTCTCTCTCTCTCTTTCTCTCTCTCTCTTTCTTTCTTTCCTTCCTTTTTTCCTTTCTCTTTCCTAAAAGGAAATTCCCTCTGCCAATGTAGTTCAGCACTTTTCCCTCAAGTTTTATCTTAGAGAGTTGCCTTGCTTGCTTCAAAGTTAACTGATTTGCCTGGTTCTACAGCTGGTATGTGTTAAAAGTGGGACTAAACCCAAGTAACTTCTCCACTTCCCTCAACAAATACTTTCTATTTAGCATTTAATCTACCACATTCCAGTGGCCCATTGAGTCATATCTTCACCTGGTTAAGCTATCTAGGAAAAAATGGAATGGAATTGTTTACTTCAGGTAATAAAGAGGAATGCTTAGTTTTAATATTTTAGTATTTGAAATCTCTCTGTTATCTCTTTCATGTGAGCATCTCTCCAATGCTGCAGATTGAATCACATCCAAATCTACTCATTCTGTATGGCTCTTGTCTGTTTATTTCCCATAAATCCTCTGTGTGAGAGGGATTCTACCCACCATTGTCAGGGGAGAGAGCTTCCTTTTGATCTCTTGACATTTTCTGAGTCCCAGTGCAAGTTATGGCCTCTCAAGTTATTATCTTTTGCTTTCCTCTCGTGACTAACTGATCTTTTACCATCATGTATATCTCTTTGATATCATATATGCTAGTTCAAGTGCACAGACAATCTTTGGTAACATGGTGCAGCCTATTATATTCATTGTATCCAACTTCATTGGTTGGCACTCCATTAAAAAAAAAAACTGCCTTTTGGCATAAGCCAAACATGCTTAATGAAGACCAAGAAAGATTGAGGGGTACTGATGATGATAGCTTTTATTTCCTCTACATGGTTTTGGACAGGAGATTGGTGGGAGTGGGGGCAAAGTCTGAAGAATAGCAAATTGTCAGTGAGTAGTTTTTTTTTTTAATTATTAGTTTGAATTGAGTGTCTTTTTAGTCTAGAAGATCATCCCAGAGAAGAGCACAGAAAAAGAGGGAAAAAAAGACTATCAAATGCCATTCTCACCTCAGAGAAAAACAAAATTCTATGAAAATCCCTGAAATGGAAATCAGGAAATCTGGGTTCTAGGCCTGCATCCAAAACTAATTAATCCTATTACCTAGGTCGAGTCACTTTACTAGTTTTGCATATCCTAATAAAATTAGTTATTTCTAATATCCTTTCCAGATCTAAAGTGATTTTGATTATTGATGAAAAAATGAGACCACTACTGAGAAAGAAGATTGAAAATAAATAAGGGAAAGTTTGATCATTCAGAAAGTAACCTCTGTAGGAACTGGAATAGCATGAATTGAAAATTTGCAGGCTTAACTAAATATACTTGTAAGAGCTAGGTACGTCTCGACCTTCCCAGGAAAAAGAAAGACATGTCTGTGAAAATGCAGGGTTCATAATACAGAGATCACCAGTTCTATCTGTCCCATGAGGATTTCTTTTGTTGGAGTTCAAGGGATAATACAAATCCTAGATGAGATGAGAAGGGGGAAGGGAATCCACCCACCAGATTTGAAATTCAGATTGAAGCATCTTATTTTTTAAAGGCTTTGTAAGCAGCTCAAATGTATAAAGTTGCAGCATTTATTCAGTTGGACTGGAGTGCCTTTGAAAAGGAGCCAGTTTCTTTCCTCTGTGTGACCTGGCCTCTGTTTGAATGGGAGCCAGGTGGCCCATAGCTCTCTGTCAAAGCCAAGGGAGGCTGGGGACTTGGGAGCAGTACTGAGATTGGGAATGACACATTTTCCTTAAACAATGCATTTAGCATATCTCAGTCTCCTAAAAAAACTGCCTATTCTAGGAGTGGAATTGCTCTTTTCAGTGCTTCATTTTAGCAAAGGCCCAGAGAAGGGTAAAAATGAAAAGGGAGAAATGAGGAAGCTAATCTATAATTTCATCAGTCGTGCATTTTACCTGGTAGTCAATTGTCTTGAGCAGCAGCCAGATGCAGTGCAGGGCTCCAGGGAAACTTCAGTGACCCTTAGACCTAGTGAGACTGCTAAGAGGGCAACTGATAAAACCCCATATAATATAAACCATGTGTCATGTGGGTCTCATAGACTGCTTTCCTCTGACAGATGACTGAGTTCACCCTTGAGGGTTTCTCTTTGCAAATAACATGTATGGCTGGTTTTGTTCCTACTCCATGTCTGGGATCTGGAAATACCTAATTTTAACTCCTTTCTAGCTCTACTCTAGAAGTACACTGAAAGCTAGCAAAATATGGAACATGGAACAATTTAGTGGGCAAAATAAAAATGGCAGAAAAGACTCACATCTAAGTCACCCCCTCTCCACCACATACCTAAATGATTGTTCCAATTCTAAGTGCTGGGTTTAAGACCCTGCTAACTCTTCCTCTTCCCCTTCTCCCCACCCTCCAATGCAGTGAAAAAAGAAAAAAAAAAACTTGGAATTATCAGGGAGTTATTCAATGAACTCAGAAGTCACTACAGACAAATAGAGCATCACCTTTTGGCTGAAATTTCCCTTTCTCAATCTAGCCTTCCTCATTCTATGCATTTTAACTTATTTTTTCCTTGGGTTTCAGTTTCCTCTTCCCTGGAGTTCAAGTCAGGAGGCCTTGATTTTGGTCCTGACTATGCTATTTATTATCTGTGTGACCTCAAATGAGCGATTTAATCTCTCTAGCAGTCATTTATTTTTCCATCTCTGAGATGGAAAAATTAGTCCTATTCCTTCATCCCTCACAGGACTTTGTGAAGATCAAATGCAATAATGTACATAACTCTAGAAATTGAAATAATGATTATCTGATTATCGAGCAAGATATTTCTGGATTCAAAAATTCTGAAAACAAATCCACAATTAAGCACAGCGGCAAACTCCTAGAATTATTTTTCAAAATTTGCATTATCTTTAAGGTTCAACATCTGTGAATAGTAATTGTTTGACTTCTGATGTATAGAATGTAGCTTGGTTTTGAAAGACTTAGGTTTAGGCACCTATCAAATGAATGTAGAAGGACCAATTTTTTCTTTTGCTGGAAACTGGCTCAGATGTAGCTCCTTTGCACATCCACCAATTATATGATATGCAATTCTGGACAATTGCTTAGTGATAGATCTTATAATGGGTATTGAAAATGGCCTTTAGCACTCGGCACACAGTTGTCTACATATCATAGATATTTCTGAATGTTTATTGAATTAAATTGAATTATCCATTCTTTTCTCTCCCACCCATTATCTGTATTACACTAAAGTTATTTTTTTTCATCATGACTCTTTTTCTCAGGGATCTTCTTCTTCACTGGTTTCCCACTGAATGCAGGAAAAATTATAAAGTCCAGACGCTGTCATTCAAGACTATGCCCTATTTACCCTACCTACCTTCTCAATTTAATTTCTTACTTCTTTCCCTTCCATAGCTTGAATTTCAGACATACTTGACTACTAGCTATTTTGTAATGTTATCCTGTTGCCTTCCAAATTTGTCTGAATTCATTTACTACCCTATGACTGGAACATCAATCTGCATCAAAAATTTTCCCTTCCTTAAGCTCCTGGTTCATTTACTACCCTCTTTAATACTTAGATGATTTCTATGGTCTTCCCCTTTTCTCCTTCCCCCTTAAAAATAGAAATGATCTTATTGACCCTGTCTCAAGCTTCTGAATAAATTCTTGGTCCCTGCTAAAAATTTATCATTTTTCTATCTTGCATTATAGTTTTTTATATATTGATATCAATTTTTCTATATGATTGTGAGTTCTTTGAAGTCAGAAACTCTTTTTTACCCATCTTAGTTTCCTCAGTCTTTTAACATAGGACCATGTAAGTAGCAGACCCTTCAGTGTTTCTTTCTTTTTTTTTCTTTTTTCTTTTTTTGCTGAGACAATTGGGATTAAGTGACTTGCCCAGGTTCACACATCTAGGAAGTATTAAGTTCTTGAGGCCAGATTTGGACTCAGGTCCTGACTTCAGGGCTGGTGCCAACTAGCTGCCCTCCTTAAGTGTTTCTTGAATGAATGGAAAAGATGAAATTCAGTGGCAAGAATATGGTAGATCATTAAGTACAGTTTAATTCAACAAAATTCTATTAAGCACTTATTCTATGCAGGAGGTCTTTGCAAACCTTAGAGTTCTATATAATAACAGCTGTTTTTATAAATTATTGTTAGTGATATTAATTAATCAATGTATTCAGAAACTATAATTATAACACTATCTTAGGTGTTGGGAGGAGATATAAAGTCCAAATAAGAGAAAGTCCCTTCTTCAGTGACATCACAATCTAATAGAATAATAAGAAACCAACAAAGAAAACTGCCATTAAATAATATAAGCTGATTTTTCTTTAGGTACTTTTAAATTTTGTATCCCATGACTTTAAGATGAAATCTTAAATCTTCTTCGATTATATAGCAATTCAGACAATTTCAGTCAATTGACTTCATTAGACTTCATGTCTTGACTTGTGGGGTTAAGGGTGAAAGAAGATTGAACATAGCAAAAGGGATTTAAAAATTGACAAGCTAGAGTACATCTAAAGGAAGGCAACCAGAATGCTGAGGGGACTGTAAATCATGTAATAGGAGGATCAGTTGAAGGGATTAGGGATTTCTAGATTGGACAATAAAGATTAGGAAGAGGAAGGTATGATATGATAGTAACCTCCAAGTCTTCAAAAGCATGTCATGTGAATGAATTATATTTGTTCTCCTTGTTCTCAGAGAACAGAACTTGGAACATTGATAAAAAAGGAAGTTTTATCTTTTGTGCATGTGTGTGTGTGTGTGTGTGTGTGTGTGTGTGTGTGTGAGAGAGATAGATCTCTCTGGCAATCTGGTAAGACCTATTCTCAGAATAATGTCGTTAGATATATAAAATCAAAAGCATGGGGTTACAAAAGAAATCAATTATATTGAAATATAGCTTTTATAATATTAAAAAAATTAAGTTCATGGAGCTATGTTACTTGGGAATATATAAAAAATCCATTTTCTAGACTATGTTATACATTGGAGAAAAATTTCCTTTGTAATTAGATCTCTCCAAAAATGTAAAGATCGGCCATGAGGTACCATTTTTTCAGAAGTCTTCAAATAGAAACTTTTGAATATATTATTGCTTTAGCTCTATGTTTATCAATTTGCTTATTTGTATAAAGGTGAATCATGATACATGGACCATTTGGAATAGATCTGTTATGAGGAAAGCACTTTTAAATATAAAAGCTTAGCAAAATATTATTATTCTCATATTTCTCATATTATATTTGATGGAGTTGAACTCAAAATAGTCTCAAGATTCATTAGTATAAACTATTTTGAAGGTTGATAAAGTAGTTTTGGTAATTAAAAATAACAGGATATCTATTGTAGTCACTAAAAATATCTTAAGGATAACTTTAGCCTCTTATAGAATTTATTTTGCCCTCACATGGTTTTGATATATTCTGTTAGGTATTTCCATATTAAGAGTTTTTCATTATATCAAGGTTGGAGGATATTCATATTTGGTAAAGTAATGTCTCTTAAAATATGCTTATTAAGTTTTTTATAAGGTTTGCTAAGTGGTGCAGTGGATAGAGTGCCAGGTCTGGAGTCAGGAAGACTTGGATTCAAATTTGGCCTCAGACACTTATTAGCTGTTGATTCTGTGTTGATTCTGGGCAAGTCACTTCCCTAGTTTTTCTCAGTTTTCTCATCTCTAAAATAAATTATAGAGGAAAATGCCAAACTACTTTGGTTTCTTTGCCCAAAAAATGGAATCATGAAGAGTAAAACAAAATTGAGCAACAACAAAATTTTTCATGCTTCAGTGCTATATCTAGTAAAAAGTAAGCAGCAGCTTTGCTGTTTTTTTTAATTTTAAGACTATTTGGGAGTATGTGTTGTTATTTATAATTTCATCATAAATTTAGGTAAGATAGTACCGTACTTTTGTAAAATTTTGGATATTTGCTTATGTCTTTATAGATGCTATTTTTTTTTCAATTTGCAATGATATGTTGTAGATTTTCAATTTTTTCTTTACAAAATCTACATCAAGAGATAAGCAGAGGTGACAGAGGAAGAAGAAGTTAATCTTTTATGTTGTTTTTATTTTGCACATGTTGGCATAATAAAATAGATATAGAGGTATTTGGACAGTGGGGACAAGATCTAAACTGGGAGCTATGAAAAAAAGCTTTCTGACGTGTGTGTGTGTGTGTGTGTGTGTGTGTGTGTGTAGACAGAAAGAACATTTTCAGTCATACACTGGTCAATATAAGGTCCTATTATCAAGCAGAGCGATTTTAACACTGTTTAGGAAGCAAGTGCCAGTTGGTAACTGTCATCATACCCCAGAGCTGGATCACAGATTCAGTACAGATTAAGAAGAGGACTTGTGTCTACGGGTGTGTTTAGGATAGGAAAAGTCTTGGGCTTGAGGCTATGTGATAGGCAAGAACCAGAACAGAAGTGAGTGGTAGTTGTCTGGTACTGACTGGGAGCACAGCCATCCTCCTATCCAGTACCTAACCTGGTGTGAAATCTGTAGCTGATTAACAAGCACAGAGAGCTCATCTCAAAGGAGAGCATGCATTTTTGTTGCTCTGTTTCCACAGAACTTCCAACTGGTTGTCAGTTTCTGAGTTCAGCTTCAAGTCTGTTGGATCTCTAGCTAAGGACAAGCCTAAAATTAGGTTGCACAGACCCAATTTCAGGTCAAAAGCTTACAGAGCTCATAAAAGGAAGACAACAACCTGACAGCTTTAAATCAGGCCACTTTTGGAACACTGAAAGCTGAATCCTTAGATTCACAACCTGAGCTCTCAGTGAAAAGATTTTTGAATAACATAAGACTCAATATCAAAAGAAAGCAGGCGCAGGACCCCAAGAGGACAAAAATCAAAATAAAGTACAGATCAGTGATTCCCTTCAAAACTGTGCACATACTGGCTCTAATAAAAATTTCAAAGGTGGGAAATAAGGGTATGAGAATGACAAAAACAAAACAAAAATCTTAAAAGAAATAAATTTTACCATTAATAGCTATTATGGCAGCAGAGATGCCCAAGATAAAAACCCAGAAGATAAGAAGATGACTCCAAACCCCCATTCCCCCCAAAAAAAACAAACAAACACAAAAACACACACAAGTAACAATCTTCTTAGAAATTAGAATCTCAAGAAAACAATAAAATACATCAAAACAACACAAAAAGACTGAAAAAAATAAAAGGTATCAAAAAATAAGTTACCCCAAAGAAATCAAGAAGTGATAATTTGACAATTAATGAATGACCAGAAAGCTATGAGCAAAAATAAAAGAAGTGGTTCATACAGCATATTTCAATTACAAAAGAAAAAAAAAACCTGTCCAAATTTCTTGGAAGCAGAGGACAAAATGAAAATAGAAACTCTATTAGTTACCTTCAAAAAGACTTTCCAAAATAAAAACTCTCAGGAGTATTATAGCTAAAATCTAGAGCCCACATCAAAGTAAACATATTGCAAGCAATTTGGAAGAACAAATTCAAGTTCTGGGAAACTGCAAACAGATCCACCCCAAAATCAGCAGCTACTAGTGTGAAGAAATGAAGAACAAGGTATAAATATTTCAAAAGGCAAAATATAAAAGTTTGCCTTGCAAAGAGAATAGGATGGAGGAAGATATATAGTTAACTAGCATAAATGTTAGTTTAAATAGGATTTCACTTATAAAGTGGAAGAGGATAGCAGAATGGAATCCAATAATATATTGTTTACAAAAAATATATCTGAAGCATAAAAACTGTCACAAAATTGAAATGAGGAACTTGAGGAAAATTTAATATGCCTCATCTGAAAAAAAAAAAAGACAAGAATAACAATCATGATCTCAGAGAAAGCGAGAGCAAAATTAGATTTGATTAAAAGATATTAAGAGAAAAAATATATTTTAGTAAAAAGTCGCATAAACAATGAATTTTTATCAATACTAAACATATATGCACTGAATATCATAGCATTTAAAATGAGTTATAAGGAGAAAATTATAGTAAAGTTATAATAGTGGGAGACATATATAAATTTAATACAAAAATAAACAAAAAAAAGAAGTTGAAAATGGGGAAATTTTTTTAGAAAAGCCAAATATTATAGTCCTCTGGTAACTATTCAATGAAATTTGGAAGTATTATATTTATTTTTCAAAAGTACATGACACATTTACAAAAACTGAATATAGGAACTGACTAAGGAAATGGAAAGGCAACCAAAAATGCAAAATAATAGAATTGTTTACATCTTATACAGACCACAATCCAATAAAAATATATTCAATTAAGGACCACTGAAGGAATAATTAATAATTCAAAAGTAAACAACCTAATATTAAAGAATAGATGGGCCAAGTACAATTTCAAATAGTAAGATCAATAAATATAATTAAAATCATGAGACAATATTCTAAAATTTTTGTGATGCAGCCATAGGAAAAAAATGGATATCTCCAAATAACTCATTAATAGGAGAGGAAAAATCAGGAAATTGCTAATTCAGCAAGAAAATATAAAAACAAAAACTACAACTAAACACTAAAATAGAAACCCTAAAATCAGAGATTAAAAATTAACAACAATGTGAATGCATTAACAAATAAAACTAAAAACTTTTAAAGAAATGAAGTAGATAATATATTAAATTCTTCGATTAGAAAAAAAGGAAGAAATTATCAGACAGGCAGATAGAGAGAGAGAGAGAGAGAGAGAGAGAGAGAGACAGAGAGAGAGACAGAGACAGAGAGAAAAATACACACACAGAAGAAAACCAAATTACCACTACCAAAATTTTTTAAAAAGGGAGTTAATAAATGAAAAAAAGTAATAAAGGCTATAATTAGAAAATATTTTCCCAATCACATGCCAATAAAAGTGAATTTAAATACTAGATTAACAGATTAAGAAATATAGTATCTAAATAATTTAATCTCATAAAAATAATTGAATAAGTCCCTAATGAGCTCCCAAAATAAAAAGAACCAGGATCAGATGTATTTGCAAGTAAATTCTAAAAATATCTAAAGAGGAATTGCACATTGTTAAGTAAGCTTTTTGAAATAAATAAAAAAGAATCCTACTGAATTCTGCTCACAGTCTAAATAAGATTATGCTAACTTAACCAGAGAGTGTGAAAACAGAGAAAGAAAAATAGAGACTCATATCCTTGATGAATATTGATGCAAATAAAATATTAATAAGAAGCCTATACCAACATATCATATAGATTATACACTATAAATAATTTGAAGCTATACCAAAAATTCAGGGTTGGTTTAATTTTAGAAAAACTAATAATACACCATATTAATAACAATGAAATTATATGATAATATTTAATAGTGAAAAAGTCCTTTCTGACAAAACACCCATCCTTATTAAAAACACTAGAAGGTGGGTGGAGTCAAGATGGCAGAGTGAAGGTGGTTTGCCTATATTCTTTCCCAAATCCCTCCAAATAACTTTAAATAATTTTAATGACATCAGAACCCACAAAAATACAGTATAAAACAATTTTCCAATTGAAGACAACTTAGAAGTTTAGCAGGAAAGGTTTGTCATAATAGGATTAAAGAGGAACACAGGCCCAGGCCAGCAAACCAGGCCTTGGGAACTAATGAATCAGCAGTAGTAGCAGCAGGGGAGACTGCTGGAAGTCTCAGCCCACAGATGGTAAGGGGGTTGAACATCTGGCCAGAAAGAAGTCTCCTTGGGCGTGGGGGGGGTAAGAGGTGAAAAATTGGAACAAGAGGTTTGGCAGTTGTTAATGCTGTAAAGTTACCCATGCATATATCCGGTAAATAAAAGGCTATTAAATTTTTAAAAAAAAGTATAATTGTAGAAATATGTATAGAAGAATTCCATATGTTTAATATATATTAGATTAATTGATGTCAAGGGGAGAGGGTGAGGGAAAGGAAGGGAGGAAAAATTGGACCACAATGTTTTGCAAAAGTGAATGTTGAAAACTATTCATGCATATGTTTTGAAAATAAACACTTTTAAAATTAAAGAAAAAAGAAAAATGCATAATGAAACAAAATAAATTTCTACATTGTTCTTGTCTAAAAAAAAAAAAAAAAGTCTCCTTGCTAGCATAGAGGTAGGACTATGTTGCTTTGCCCATATTCAGATCTCTGCCTCACAGTACTAGGATAAGGAGTAGTATTAGAATAGTCTTCTGTTGAGCAGGGATTTTTCTCACAGTTTCAGGGAACAAAGGAATGCCCTTGGTTACTCACAGAGCAGAGAGTACTAAATACACTTCTCCTTGGAAAATACTATCTTGAAAGAGCTGAAAACTTACAGGTCTGGTACTAGAGTCAAGATGACAGCTCTTCCAGTTTCCCTCAAAAAGCACATGAAACCAAACATTTGAACAGAATCTGATGGAATGAGAGCATTCTCCAGCTCAATATAGACTGGAAAATGTTCAAGAAAAGTCAGTCTCCCTGGGGTAAAAACAGTATTAAACCTAGCTTAATGGACTCTCTGAAAACTCTGTGAAAAATTTACTGATGAGAAGGTCTTAATCACAGCAAATCAGCAATTGTGACCCT
This sequence comes from Sarcophilus harrisii, assembly GCF_902635505.1. Classification (NCBI taxonomy): domain Eukaryota; kingdom Metazoa; phylum Chordata; class Mammalia; order Dasyuromorphia; family Dasyuridae; genus Sarcophilus; species Sarcophilus harrisii. The sequence continues at coordinate 190,770,964 of NC_045427.1, read as the reverse complement.
AGGTTCTGGCTTAGTAGAGGAGCAAATCAGTGGGGCAGCTTCCAGTTTCAGTTCAAAAAGCAACAGGTTGTTTCCTGAGAAAATCAGGCAAAGCTACCCCCTGCAAACACAAAGGGCCTACGTGCTTAAAGCCAAGGGCCAGAGCTGCATAGGAAGCTTGGGATAACACTCCCATTATTCCAGTTGCAAAGAGTGATATCAATTGATCATAAGTCCAAAGAGGCTTCTTAGAAGTGTTCATAAAAAAACTTTAAAAGGCAAATAAGAGAAGTAAAATTTATACAAGGGAGACTCAACAGTTTGGGAAAAGAAGGCAATTCCTTAAAAAATGCAATTGACTAAATGCTAAAAAAAATCCACTGAAGAAACACCAACATCAAAAGTATAATTAAGCAAATGGAAAAAGAGAAATAATGATAACTGAAAAAATTCACGCATTAAAAACTAGAACAGAGCAAATGGAAGCTAATGGCTATATGAGATATAAAGAATGAATCAAACTAAAAAGAATGGAAAAGTGGAAGAAAATGTGAAAAACCTCATTAGAAAAGCATAGCTGACTAGGAAAATGGATCCAGAATAGATAATTTTAAAATTATATGTCTACCTGAAGGCAATGACCAAAAGAGTCTAGATAGATCTAGAGAGATCTAGATAGATCTCTCTTCAAGAGATCATCAAGAAAAAAATGTCCTGATATTCTAGAAACAGAGGAGGAAATAGTCATTGAAAGAATCCATTGATCACTTTCTGAGAGATCCCACAAGAAAAATCCCAAGGAACAATTGTTGCAAAACTCCAAAATTACAATCTCAAGGAAAAAAATACTTCAAGCTATCAGACAAAAAATAATTCAAATATGAAGGAGCAACAGTGAGGATTACCCAGGATCTAGTAACTTCTATAATAAAAGATCAGAAGTCCTGGAATAACATATTCCAGAAGGCAAATGGGTTACAGGGACTGAGCATCATCTTTCAGGGGAGGGGATCGGTCTTCAATGAAGTAAGAGACTTTCAATCATTTCTACTAAAACAACAGAACTAAATTGAAAATTTAATCTTCAAACAATGACTCAAGAGAATCATAGAAAGGCAAATGGGGGGAAATATATGTATTATTTAAAGATTAAATTGTTTATATCCCTAGATGAGAAAATAATATCTGTACCTCTTGAGAACTGTATCTGACACTGAGATAGACAAAAAGGGGGCATTATACAGACTGAGAGGGGGTTGCAAATGAATTCTGATGTGATGATATCAAAGAAAGAGACTTTAAAGGATGGAAAAATGGGAAAGGAAAGGTATAATGGCACAATTAGTTTATGTCAAGAGGCTCAAAAGATCTATTAAAATGGAGGGAAAAAAGAGAGGGGGATGAGCATTGTCTGAAGCTTGATGTAATAAGTTTTGGCTCTAAGAGGAAATAACTTAATCATTCAGTTGGGCATAGACATTTATTTCATCTTATAAAGAAATAGGAGGAGAAGAGGAAAAGAAAAGGGAGGGACAGGATAGAAGCAAGAGTAGAAACACTAGGGAAAAAAAAGATAAAAAGGGGGGAAAGGATTGATAGAAGATAAGATAGTGGGTGAAGTGGGTGAAAAAAACACTCCTAAGAGAAGGGGGAAGGAGTGATAGGAGATAAGGTAGTGGATAGGTGAGTAAAAAAAAACCAAAACACAGGACTAAGGACAGGGTAAAAATAGAGAACAAAAGTATATACAAGGGAGAAAATAGGATGGAGGGAAATACAGAGCTGGCAATCATAACTATTAATGTGAATGGGATGAACTTTTCCATAATATGGAAGCAAATACTACAGTGAATTAAAAAACAGAATCCTACAATATGTTGTTTACAAGAAATACATTTGACACAAAGAAACACATAACAAAGTAAAGGTAAAAGGCTAGAACAGAGTAGGCTAGAACAGAGTTTATGCTTCATTTGAAATAAAATAAAAAAGCAGGGGTAGCAATTCTGATCTCAGATAAAGCAAAAGTAAAAACATCTTATTAAAAGAGATAAGCAAGGAAAGTACATCTTGAGAAAGGGTAAAGTAAATAATGAAGTAGTAATGATACTAAATGTGTATGCTCCAAGTGTTAGAGCAAGCAAATTTCTAGAGTAGATTTTAAGCCAGTTACAGGAAGAAATAGATAGAAAATTTGGTCTAGAGAGGGATCTCAACCTTCTCTTCTCAGAATCAGGCAAATCTAATAACAATCACAAAAGAATCAAGAAAGAATCCAGGGAAGTTAGTAGGATCCTTGAAAATCTAGATATGATAGATTTCTGGAGAAAATGGAATAGGGACAGAGAGGAATATACCTTTTTCTCAGCAGTACATGGTATCTGCATAAAAATTGACCATGTATTAGGGCATAAAAACTTCACACTCAAATGCAAAAAAATCAGAAATAGTAAATGATTTCTTATCAGACCACAATACAATAAAAATTATATTCAATAAAGGGCCAGGGAAAGATAAACTAAAAATCAATTGGAAATTAAATAAACAAATTCTAAAGAATGAGTAGGTCAAACAACAAATCACAGAACCAATCCAAGAAAATGACAATAATGAGACACCATACCAAAATCTATGGGATGCACTCAAAGCAGCTCTTAGGAAAAATTGTATATCTCTAAATAACTAAATGCATAAAATACAGAAAGAGGAGATCAATGAATTAGGAATGTAACTTTAAAAGCTAGAAAAAGAACAAATAAAAAAACCCTCAATTAAATAGCAAATTAGAAATTCTGAAACTCAAAGGAGAGATTAATAAAATAGAAACTAAGAAAACTATTGAACTAAGAAATAAAACCAAGAGTAGGTTTTATGAAAAATCCAACAAAATAAATAAACCTTTGGTTAATTTGAACAAAAAAAAAAAAAAAGAAAAGAAAAAACAAATCACCAGCATCAAAAATGAAAAAAGTGAACTTACCACCAATGAAAAAGAAATTAAAGCAATAATTAGGAGCCATTTTGTTCAACTGTATAACAGCAGATCTTACAATTTAACTGAAATGTATGAATATTTACAAGAATTTAAATTATCCAAAATAACAGAGAAGGAAATAAATTACTTAAATAGTTCCACTTTAGGAAAAAAATTGAACAAGTCATTAATGAACTCCCTAAGAAAAAATCTCCAGGGCCAAATAGATCCACAAGTGCATTCTACAATATATTTAAAGAACAATTAATTCCAATACTATGTAAACTATTTTCAAAAACAGGTAAAGAAGGAGTACTGCCAAATTCCTTCTATGATAAAATATGGCCCTGATATCTAATCCAGGAATGGCCAAAACAGAGAAAGAAAATTACAGACCAATCTCTGTAATGAATATTGATGCAAAATATTTAAATAAAATATTAACAAATAAGATAAAATGTAACGATTACAGCAACTTATCAGTAGGATAATACACTATGATCAATTAGTATTTATACTAGGAATGCAGGGCTGGTTCAATATCAATATCAATACCATAATCGACCATATCAATAACAAAACCAATAGAAATCATATGATAATCTCAATAGATACTGAAATAGCTTTTGACAAAACACAGAAAGTTTCTAGAAAGTACAGGGAAAAGGAAGCTTTCTTTAAAATAATAAGCACTATCTATCTACAATGTACAGTAGCCATTATTCATAATAGAGAGAAGCTGAATCCATTCCCATTAAGAACAGAGTTGATAAGGATGCCCATTATCATCACTATTACTCACCCTTGTACTAGAAATGCTGGCTTTAGGAATTAAAAAAAAAGAAAAGAATTAGAATAGGCAATGGGGAAATAAAACTATTACTCTTTGCAGATGATATGATGATATACTTAGAGAATCCTATAAAATCATCCAAAAATCTTTTGGAAATAATTCACAGCTTTAGCAAAGTTACAGGATAAAAAATAAGTTTACACAAATTATCATTATTTCTATATATTACTGACAAAGCCCATTAGTAAGAGATAGAAAGCTAAATTCCATTTAAAATTATAGTAGATAAAACAAAATACTTGGAGGTTCTATGTGCTAAGACAAATCTAAGAATTATATGAACACATTTACAAAACACTTCTCACACAAATAAAGTCAGATTTAAACAATTTGGAAAATATCAATTGTTCATGGCTAGGCTGAGCTAATATAATAAAAATGACAATTCTGCCTAAATTGTCCTACTTTCTCAGTGCCATAGTAAAAAAAAATTAAGTCAAACAACCAAAACATTATTTTATACAACTAGAAAAAATAATAACAAAATTCATCTGAAAGAACAAAGGTCAATACCAAAGGAATTAAGGGGAAAAAATTACAAAGCACGGAAGCTTAACAGTAACAAACCTAAAACTGTATTATAAAGCAGCAATATTCAAAACCATTTAGTACTGGCTAAAAAATAGAATGGTAAGTCAGTGAAATAGATTAGATTTACATCACACAACAATTAAGAACTATAGCAATCTCATAGTTGGTAAACCCCCAAACTCCATCTTTTGATTAAGAATTCACTAGTTGAGAAAATGATTGCTGGGAAAACTAGAAAATAATGTCAGAAAATCATCATAGACCTACATCTCACATCCTATACAAAAATAGGGTAAAAATGGATAGATGCTTTGGGCATAATGGATGATATCATAAACAAATTAGAAAAACAAGGGATAATTTACCTACCAGAATTTTGGGGAAGGGACAGATCTTTGACCAAATAAGAAATAGAAAACATTATAAAAGGCAAAATTCACAACTTTGATTACATTAAATTTAAAAAAGATTTTACACAAACAAAACGAACAGAAACAAGATTAAAAGGAAAATATAAAGTCAGGAAAAATTTTTACAGACTATTTCTGATAATGATCTCATTTCCAAAACATATAAAGAACTATGTCAAATTTATAAGAATACAATTAATTCCCCAACTGATAAATAGTCAAATGATATGAACAGACAATTTTCAGGAGATGAAATTAAAGCCATATATAGTTATATGAAAATATGCTCTAAATCACTATTGATTAGAGAAATGCAAATTAAAACAACTCTGAGTTACCATCTCACATCTCTCAGATTGGTTAAGATGACAGGAAAAGATAATTATAAGTGTTGGAAAGGATGTGAGAAAACTGGAACACTAATGCATTGTTGATGGAGTTGTGAAACAATAAAAGCATTCTAGAAAGAAATATGTAACTATGCCCAAGCTATAAAACTATGAATATACTTTGACCCAGCAGTGCAATTACTGGGTCTCTATCCCAAGGAAATTATCAAGAAGGGCAAAAGACCCACATGTGCAAAAATGTTTGTAGTAGGTCTTTTTTGTGGTAATAAAGAAGTGGAAAAGGAGTGGATGCCCAGCAATTAAGTAATGGCTGAAGAATCTGTGCTTCATGAAAGTAATCGAATATTATTGTTCTATAAAAAATGATGAACAAGCTGATAATAGAAAGGCCTGGAAAGATTTACAAGAACTAATGCTGAATGAAACAAATAGAACCAAGAATACATTGTGCATAGTAACAGCAAGACTATGTGATCATCAATTATGAAAGGGTGGGTGGGTTTTCTCAGTAATTCAGTAATCCCAGACTTTGGATAGAAAATGCCATCTGCATTTAGAAAAAGAACTATGGAGACTGAATGTAAATCAACACATACTATATTAACTTCTTTTTTTCTGGTTTTTTTTTTAAATCTCTCCCCATGGTTTTTCTCTTTTGCTCTGATTTTTCTCACCCAACATGATTCATCTAATAATGTGTACTAAAAATAAAATCTTATTACAATAAAAAATAAAAAAGAAACAGCACAAATCTACATCTCATACCCCATACCAAAATAAGGACAAAATGGGTACATGATTTGGGCATAAAAGATACCCTAAACAAATTAGGAGAGCAAGTGATAATTTACCCATCAGATCTTTGGAGAAGGGAGGAATTTATGAACAAAGAAGAATGAGAACATTATGAAAGGGAAAATAAACAACCTTGATTATATTATATTAATAAGCTTTTGCACAAACAAACCAACAGAAAGATGAAAAGAGAATTACAATGCTGGGAAAAGTTATTTATTATTTACAGCCAATATTCCTGATAAAGGTCTCATTTTAAAAATATATAAAAAACTGTTTCAAATTTGTAAGAATGCAAGTCACTCTTCAATTGATAAATGGTCAAAGAATATTAACAGACAATTTCCAGATTACAAAATTAAAGCCATCTATATAAACATAAAAAATGCTTGGGGACAGAGCCAAGAGGGCAGAGAAGTCACATGTGACTTTCTGATCCTCTCTCATATCCTCACTATCAATTATTAAATTCAGCCTCAAAAATAGCGCTCGACTGGTAAAATTCACAAAGATTGAAAGTGGGACAATTTACTAGCTGAAGATAATCTGGAAAATCACCAGAAAAGGTTTGTCCTGAGTGGTGGGAACAGACCAGAGCAAGCAGGGATAGAACTAGAGGCTAACTTATTGAGCAGACCAGGCAGGAGTGGGCTCTGTGGTTAGAAATTTTACAGAGAGGACTCTGCCATAGGCTGACTGCTCTGCTTTGGTTGCAAAGCAATAGACCATCAGAGAAATTTAAGCCAAAGGTAGAGGGTACTCTAAAAAATGCCAGAACCTAACAGGATCTGGCTATACCTGCCAAAAACCAGAAGTGACTCAGCACAGATCACAGCACAGCTGTGCAGCCACGTTCTGCAGCATGGGCCAGGGCAGTCACAAATCTTCACAGCAGGGGGATGCAGCCCGGGCAGCCTCTAATCTGCACAGTGGGAGGCTCAGCCTGGGGCAACAGAACTTCCACAACACTGTGCTCCCCTGGGCAGAGACACTTCTGGTGCTGTGCAGGGCTATTTGCTAGGCAACTGCTAATACCCACAGCCCACAATGGGTTTTGGCTTGGGGTAGTGACACTTTTGCTGCTTAGCCTCTAGCCCCAGGGCAATTGCTAATCTACACAGCAGGGTTCTTCACTGGGCACTTCCACAGCTCAGCTGTGATACCCAGACCTGAGTTACTTCTGGTGGGGAAATTTTCCTGAACCTCAACTCTCTCTGCAGCCCGGTGGCAGGACAGCTACTGTCCATGTACCTATCCCTGTTCTGCAGAGGAAGCTGGTAACCTCCTTGCCCTGAAAGCAGACCAAAGGTTTTATTTTTTTTTTTAATGAGTAAAAATATCAAAAGGACAAGCAATAGCTTCTATACAGAAAGAGAGCAGGTTTTCAACCCTGAGGAGACTAATAGCAGATAGTCTCCAGACAAAACCACAAAGGGGGGGGGGGTGTAACCTGATCCCCATCACACAAGGCTCTCCTAGAAGAAATTATAAAAGATCTTAAAAGACAGTTAGAAGAAAAATGGGTAAAGGAAAGAGAAGCTATGCAAGAGAGTAACAACTTCCTGAAATATGAATTAGAAAAGGTAGAGAACTCCCAGCAAGTGCAGGGAAACAGCATTTATGAATTGAAAAAGGTAAAGAACTCCCAGGAAAGTAGGATTTGTGAGTTGGAAAAGATAAAAATCTCCCAAGAAAGTAGGATTTGTGAACTGAAAAAAGAAAATCATTCAGTAAAAAAAAAATAGTGAAATGGAAAAAAATTCAATATAGCAAAACAACACATTTAAAAACTCAATTGGACAGATACAAAAAGAAGATTAAAAAGCTAATGAAGAAAATAGTTCATTAAAAATCAGAACTGAATAAATAGAAATTAATGATTCATTGAGACATCAAGAATCAGTCAAGCAAAATCAAAAAAATGAAAAATTAGATAAAAACATTTAATATCTACTTGGAAAAAAAACAGACCTGGAAAATAGATCTAGAAGAGATAATCTGAGGATTATTGGACTTCCCAAAAATTATGATGAAAAAAGAGCCTAGATACTATTTTACAGGAAATCATCAAAGAGAACTGCCCAGATGTAATAGAATCAGAAGGTAAAATAGTCATTGAAAAAATTCATCAAACACTTTCTGAAAAAGACCCTAAAATAAAAACTCCAAGGAGTATTGTGGCTAAATTTCAGAACTATCAGATTAATGAAAAAATATTACAAGCAGCCAGAAAAAAACAATTTAAATACCAAGGTGCCAGAATAAGGATCACTCAAAATCTGGTTGCCTCCACATTAAAGGATCAAAGGGCCTGGAATCTGATATTCCAAAAGGCAAAAGAACTTGGAATTCAGCCAAGAATAAGCTACCCAGATAAGCTGAGTATTTTCTTCCATGGAAGAAGATGGACATTTAATGAAACAGATGAATTCCATTTTTTTCTAAGGAAAAAACCAGATTTTAACAAAAAATTTGATCTCCAAGCATAGGACTCAAGAAAAACAGAAAAAAGTAAAAAGAACTCTTGAGAACTATATTTCTGTTGTGGATACACATAAAGAGTACATGTATAATTTGATTTTTATTGATATAACATAAAAAGGGAAGTAGAAATGGAAAGGGATAGTGTCAGAAAAAGGGGAAAGGGGAGATAAAAAGAGGGAAACTACATCCCACAAAGAGGCAAAGAAAACCTATCATATCTGAGGGAATTTAGAGAGGGGGAGGAACATGGTGTGAATCTTACTCTCATCAGAATTGGCTCAAAGAAAAAATAATTGACATATTTGGTTTACAGAGAAACTTCTGTCACCTCATTAAAAAGTGGGAGAGGAAAAGGGAAAAGGAAAAGAGTAATAAGGGAAGGGTACAAAAAAGAGGAAGATATTCAAAGGGGGTGGGAGGGATCCTAAAGAGGGAGAGCTGTGTGGCACAAGTGGTGCCATAAGTTTAATATTGGGAAAGTGGATAAGAGGGGGCAAGAAAAAGAAAAGCATAATCTGGGGATAATAAGATGACAGGAAATACAGAATTAGTCATTTTAACTGTAAATGTGAATGGGATGAACTCTCCCATAAAGCAGAGGTGGAGAACAGACTGGATCAAAAGTCAGAACCCTACAATATACACAGGAAACATATTTAAAGCAGGGAGATACATACAGAGTAACGATAAAAGGCTGGAGCAGAATCTATTATGATTCAGGTGAAGTCAAAAAAGCAGGGGTAGCCATCCTTATCTCAGATCAAGCAAAAGCAAAAATTGATCTAAAACTTCAAATGAAACAAGTACTCATTTCCTGACAGAGAGATTATGAATGAGTGCAGGATGGGGGATAGTTTTGGGATTGAATCAAAAATGGATCTTTATTTCTTTGCTTGACTCTTCATATTTGTTATGAGTTTTGTTTTTCTTTGCCCCACCCATTCTCTAATAAGGAAAGGGAGACAAGAAGCCAATTTAGATATTTGTTCATTGAAGGTGGCTTAGCTGTACCAGATCTAAAATTATATTATAGAGCAGCAGTTACCAAAACCATTTAGTATTGGCTAAGGAATAGATTAGTTGATCAGTGGTTCAAGGGATAGGTTCACGGGACAAAACAGTCAACAACTATAGCAACCTAGCATTTGACAAACCCAAAGACCCCAGCTTTTGGGATAAGAACTTACTGTTTGATAAAAATTGCTGGGAAAATTGGAAACTAATATGGCAGAAACTAGGCATTGATCCACACTTAACACCATACACCAAAATAAGGTCAAAATGGGTTAATGACCTAGGCATAAAGAATGAGATTATAAATAAATTAGAGGAACACAGGATAGTTTACCTCTCAGACCTGTGGAAGAAGAAGGAATTTATTACCAAAGAAAAACTAGAGATTATTACTGATCACAAAATAGAAAATTTCGACTATACCAAACTGAAAAGTTTTTGTACAAACAAAATTAATGCAGACAAGATTAGAAGGGAAGCAATAAACTGGGGAAATATTTTTACAGTCAAAGGTTCTGATAAAGGCCTCATTTCCAAAATATATAGAGAATTTACTCTACTTTATAAAAAATCAAGCCATTCTCCATTTGATAAATGGTCAAAGGATATGAACAGACAATTCTCAGATGAAGAAATTGAAACTATTTCTAGCCATATGAAAAGATGCTCTAAGTCATTATTAATCAGAGAAATGCAAATTAAGATAACTCTGAGATATCACTACACACCTGTCAGACTAGCTAGAATGACAGGGAAAGATAATGCGGGATGTGGGAAAACAGGGACACTGATACATTGTTGGTGGAATTGTGAACACATCCAGTCATTCTGGAGAACAATTTGGAACTATGCTCAAAAAGTTATCAAACTGTGCATACCCTTTGATCCAGCAGTGTTACTACTGGGCTTATATCCCAAAGAGATCATAAAGAAGGGAAAGGGACTTATATGTGCATGAATGTTTGTGGCAGCCCTCTTTGTAGTGGCTAGAAACTGGAAACTGAGTGGATGCCCATCGATTGGAGAATGGCTGAATAAATTGTGGTATATGAATGTTATGGAATATTATTGTTCTGTAAGAAATGACCAACACGATGATTTCAGAAAGGCCTGGAGAGACCTACACAAACTGATGCTGAGTGAAACGAGCAGGGCCAAGAGATCATTATATACTTCAACAACAATACTAAATGATGACCAATTCTGATGGACTTGGCCATCCTCAGCAATGAGATCAACCAAATCATTTCCAATGGAGCAGTAATGAACTGAACCAGCTACACCCAGCGAAAGAACTCTGGGAGATGACTAAAAACCATTACATTGAATTCCCAATCCATATATTTTTGCCTACCTGCATTTTGGATTTCCTTCACAGGCTAATTGTACAAAATTTCAGAGTCTAATTCTTTTTGTACAAGAAAATAATGGTTTGGTCATGTATACTTATTGTGTATCTAATTTATATTTTAATATATTTAACATCTACTGGTCATCCTGCCATCTGGGGGAGGGGGTGGGGGGAAGGAGGGGAAAAATTGGAACAATGCTGTAAAGTTACCCATACATATAACCTGTAAATAAAAGGCTATTAAAAAAAAATATTTGTTCAATGAAAAAATAAATTTATAAAAAAATGTTTTAAAAATAAACTATAAAAAGCAACCCTTTTCAAAATCTGCATTAACCAATAATGCTAGGCTCTTTAATAATAATTTTCAAAATTTTTGATAGCATTGATTTGGTCAAATATAGCGTAAGTTTCTACATAAAAAACATCTACAATCTATTCATCTCTTCATTTTTTCTTTATTAAAATATTGTTCATTGAATTCATGTACAAATGTTTGGTTCCACTCTTCAATCTTACCTATTTCCTGTCCTCCAATCAACCATAAATTACATACACACACACACACACACACACACACACACATTATATTCAGCAGGTACAGAGATATGTGACTATCATCAAGCTTTACCATTAATTTATGAATTTGTTTCTATGTGTTCCAGAAATTTTACAAACTTTTAACTTATTTATCATGTGATCCAATAATATCTCTTAATTAATCATTCTTTTTGTTGAGAGGAAGTGTTAACAATTTTATAACTGCCTAGGGCCATGGGTCCTTTCATTTGTTAATATTGGATGGGTTTTATTTACCTACTTTTTAAATCAGATGTCATATACTTTACTGTGCAAAGTGTATGTTGATTGTCATTTAAATCATGTTAATTGCTTATACATTTTTTGTTTGTTTTTTAAATTCAAGATGCCAGTGTGATGGTTGTTGTTGTTATATTGTTGTTGTTATGCAGAAAATTCTAATTCAAGATTGTAAACTCTGAGGATTCTTTTAATTATAGGCTTCAATGACATTTTTAAAAACATGCTTCCTGGCCTAAAGACAATTCAGTCCCTAGATTACTGGAAGACATTTGGAATTGTCATAATGCAGATGTTGAAGAATAGTTTGTGTTATATATGTAGAAACTGTATAGAGAATTAAAAAGTTAATATTTAAAAGTGTAAACATAATATAGTTAGAATAATATTTCTACTTCCTGCCTCAAAGCTTATATTGAAAAAGCATCCTATAAATTTTGCATTCAAAAATGTGAATTGTCTTGTATTCATCATATCTTTGCACTTCAGATCTCCATTTTGGGATAGAAAAAATAATAGCTGACCTATTATAGCTCTTGATTATCATATTTTCACACCTACATATTATTCTGTATTTTTCTCATAACAATCATATGATGTAAATAAAAAGAACTCATGATATATATGAGAAGCAGAATGCTGCAGTGCTTAAAATGCTAGTCCTATTTAAATCCTTCCTCTCACACATACCAGTGAGACCATTAGCAAATCATATTTATCTTTTTAAAATGCTGAAAGGATTTAAAGTACATACTAATTGGAGATCAGCACTGATAAAGGAAACTCTCAAATTGAGACTTAGGTCCAGTTCATATGTGTATACACAGAGCTAGAGATATGGAAACAGAGAGCATGAGACAGAAAATAAAAAAGAGAGAGATAGAGACATATGAAGCAAAGACAGAAAAAGAAAGTCAGGATCAGAAATAAAAAAGGAGAAATAAAAAGAACAAATTCGGTCTCTGTATCTATCTAGAATTCAGTTTAACTCTTTTCCTCTCCAACTACCTACCACACTCTACAATATCTCTTGAGTATGAAATAGAGGTAATTTAATTCTCAAAAGCCTCTATTCAGCTATTGTTAGTGTACTAGTTAGTCTGAAGGTTGTTTCTAAGAAGAAAACTGAGCTGATTTATACCCAAAACCACTTTTAGCATGTAAAAAGAAAAAAAAAAAGCCAGCAGAAGACTTTTAGTGAAACCAATAGGATATATGCTCTTTTAAATCCCTTTCATAAAGAGAAAGAAGATAAATGTTGCCAAGAGAGAGCCCAACTCAAATATAAAAGTAAACAAAGAATACAATCCTACTCAATGATATGCCCTAACCCCATTTCATTTTGGATATCAGCTCACTAAACTCTGTATTTTACAAATGGCTATCATGGTGCTCTAGCATATCCTGTTATAAGTAGAGTCATAGCTTTAAATTCAGTGCTCTCAAAGCTGGTGTCTCATTCCTAAAACACTCCCAGCAGAAAGTAGTAATGGCCATTTAAATACTAGATGTTGCAAGCTGAAGTCATAATGCTGCTCAGCATGTGGCATTTTTTTCTTTTATTGTTTTGCTTAGGTTAAAAAACAGTTTTAGGATAACATCCTGATAATTGTTTAGTATGCCCTTAATGCATGGGAAACATGCAATAGTTTTTCTTTTCTTTTTTGCCAATTATTACCACCCTGCCACAAATTCTTATTACCACTTACTTTGACTATATATATCTGTCTAATATATCTTCCATCTTCACTCTTTCTCCTGTGAAGTTCCTTCTTTTTTGCCCATGGTTCTTTCATATTCATAGCCCTGGAAATGTTCCTCATCTGCTCGAAAATCTTCCTCATTTATTCTTTCCACATTTCCTGTTTATCTCTCAAAATAAAACTCAGTTTTCTCTACCTATAATTCAAGACCCTGAAAAATTAGGCTCTAATTATCCTTTCTGGACTTTTCTCATTGTATTTCTGTCTATGCTCTGATCAAATTAGATTATTCTTTGCCCTCAGGAAGAGAACTCAGCTTTAAAAATGTGCTTGCTTTTGTTCACCTTGTTCCCTGTGCCTGGAATACCCTCACTCCCAAAATTGTGCTGGTTGAATTATTATTACTCATCTTTTCAAGCCTTCTTCAAATGCCAAGTAGGTATCTGGGGAGAAAGGAACAAGGATTTATTATATTAAGTGCCTACTTACCATATACAGTACATGTACTATATGAAGTGCTTTACAAATAAATATTATCTGTCTCAGTTGATCCTCACAATAACCCTAGTAGGTAGAGATTATTATTATCCCCATTTGAGAGTTGAGAAAAATGAAGAAATTAAGTTGACTTGCCCAGTATCACACAGCTAATAAATATTTGAAACCAGATTTTTTTTTTTCAGATTTTTAAATAGCCTTCTATTTACTGTGTTATTTAGCTGCCTCCAGTCTAATCCAGTCAACAAGCTTTCAAGACAAGGGATTTCTCAGCATTTTGGAAGATAATGATTAAGATTTACAATGACTTTTTCTCATATAAGACAGTTGTAAAAACACCATATTTAGAGTCAAAGGATTTGTATTTAAATCCTGCCTATTACACCTAGTGTGACCTTGAGAGTTTTATTTCATATCTTTGAAGCTCAGTTTCTTTGTCTGTAATATCATGGTTAAATTCCATTCTAGTTCTAAATGTAGGATCTTCTGAGAAAAGTTATTTAACTAATGTTACCTCTACTTTTAAAGAATGACTGAGGATTCAGAGAAGTTAAGGAACATACCTTTTGTCAACAACTATTCATTATAGTAGCTAGGATACTGCCACAAATCACCTGACTTCTTCTGCTTTGCCATTTTTTCCTCTGAGACTTTCTCTCAGAGTTTCTTGCCTATTTAAAGAGATATACCTGACTCATAGAATGTATTCTAGTGCTGCCTGGTGTAAAATTTTCTGTAAAGATAATTTGAATGAAAAGAATGTTGGCTTTGGTGTCCCAGGATCTGAGTTCAAATCCTATTAAATTACTTATTTGTCTTTCCTAAACCTCAGTGTTCTTATTACTATATTAAGAAGGTTGGATAAGATGGCTTCTTAGGTCCCTTCAAAATCTTATTCCATGATGCTCTATTTTATAATACTGTCTATTAGAACTTCAAAGGATATGGAAAACTGGGATAGCTGAAGTAATCAGGGAAGACTTCATGGAAGATATTTACATTTTCTTCTCTTTTGAAAAAGAACATTTTGGCATACTAAGGAGAGTTGCAAGACAGCTAGATTCTAGTGGCAACTCTGCCTCTAGTTATTTTTCTTTATTAATTAAGGAATTAATTAATTAAAATTCTTGAGACCTCTTTGAGTCTCAGTTTCTCCATCAATAAAATAAGCAAGATAGAAATTGAAAATTGCTTCCAGTTTTAATGTAAAATGAGAAACAGAAAAGTTCTTTCTAGCTCTAATGTGCAATGAGAAGCAGAATTGTGTCTAGGGATTAGGAATCTGCGTTTCAGTCCTGGATTCACTGTTAGCTTGGCTTTTACCTTTCTAAGTCTCATTTTTCTCATCTGAAAAATGGGTGGAATAATCCAGGTACTGCCTTTCTGATAGTGAGGACAGAAGAATACTTCATAAAACCTGTAGCTCTGTAGATGTATGTATTACAAAAATTGTGAAGATCATGATAAGGATGCATCAATCATTAAGCACTCACTACATGATAAGACACTGATGAGTTTTTGCCCTAAAGAAGCTTTGCATTCTATCTCAGAAGACATTATATAGATGAAGCTAGGAGCAGTGCAGAACTTAGAGACAAGAAGACAATTTTAATTGGGGTTATTCAGTCTCTAACTGGGTGAACCTGGGTAAATTATTTAGCTTCCCTTAGTCTCAATTTTATCAACTGTAAAACGGAGATAATCATAATACCTATTTCAGAAGGTTGTTATATGGATATGATGAGATAACATGTAACTGCGAAGTTATAGATAAACACTAGCTACTATTATTTATACATGTGAGTATATACCAAATATGTTGTTATTCAGTCATGTCCTACTTTTTGTGACCCTATTTCTTAGCAAAGTTGGTGGAGAGGTTAGTCCTTTCCTTCTCTAGCTTATTTTACAAATGAGGAAACTGAGGCAAATAGGGTTAAATGACTTCCTTAGGGTCACACAGCTACTAAGAGTCTAAGGCTAGCTCTGATCTTCTTGACTCTAGGTCAACTAGCTGCTCCCGGCAGAATAAATACAAAATAAATGTAAAGTTTTGGGTGTAGGAATAACACTAGGATCTGAATAGTTCAAGAAAGATTTCATGTAGAAAGCATTTCTTGAGCTCAGTTGTGAAGACAATGAATTCTAAAAGGTGAGGATGATGAAGGAATACATAGAGTATGGTGATAATGATGGTAGTTCTTTTTTTCCTTCTGATTTCTTTTCATAAGTTTCTTGAATAATATGAAGACTTGAGAGGAGAGTTTCAAAACCAGAGAATGTCACCTGCATTCTACCACTTCTGTATTCAGTGGAACCCATGAGCCAAAGCCTTACTACTGTATAGGATACATTCATGTTCTCTTGCCCCTCAGAAGCACGATCATTATACAATCATGACACAAGGGTCAGAAGACTCCCTGAAACAATCTCTCCGTAATGGAAAAAAATCCACATCAAATCACTGTGCTCTACCATGCTGTGGGGAAAATTTGACCTTTTATGGGGTGGACTTTGAGCTCTGAGCTATGATGTGCCATATATTCTCCTTCTGACAAAGAAAAATATTTTGGGTATATTACTGAAATGTGGGTATGATAGATATCTTCAATTACACAATAATCAGAGATGAACTAATTAGATGCCACTTGATAACTAATCAGTGGAAACATTCATAATAGCTGCTTCTCATTTTCTCTTCCTATCTATCTACCAGATGGTACCCCACGTCACGAAGTATGATTACTGCTAAAGGATCAGTTCTTGGGTGGGGATACTAAGGAGTCGATCAAGCTTGTTAGGCTCAGAAACAAGAGTGAGATTTAGCACTGGCCTTAATCTATTTGAAAAATCGGAGGACCCACATTTCAAAAAAGCAAATCTCATTAACCAACACCTGAATTTCTTCAGCACCATCTGTCAATTACTTTAAATGAAACCCAGGAGACTGCAAAAAAGAAGCCAGATTTAATGATGAATCTCACCTGGATAATGTGGTAAATGTGACCTTGGCTGCTAGTTATTAGATACCAGTAACTGATGTGGTGAATAAAACTTAAATCTATTTAAGCAGTTCAAGGGATTTGGGGGCTTTTCTGGATAGTCCCCCATTAAAAATGCAAATCCATTCCCCTCTTTTCTTTAACTTCAGGAATGTATTAAGTAATCTCTTATTTTCAGGGCATTTTGCCCCACACAGCTACCAAAATAATCTTCCTACAGCAAAGTCTGACCATGTTACTGTATAGTAACTTTCAATGGCTCCCTATTACCTCTCAAATAAATTAAATTCCTTATCTTGGTATTTAAAGCACTTCATTACACAGTTTCTGTGAATCTTTCCATATGTATTTCACATTATTTCCCTCATATATTTTATATCCCAATAAAATTGGTCTACTAGGTATTGCTTCCTCATTTCTTACCTGCATGTACTATTTTGGAACTTCTCTGACTCACTTTATCATGCCCCAGACAATTCATTATTGGGATATCTCATCTAAAGCCTCCACTTTGGTACTCCATTTCATCACTCCCCTCTGCATCTATTATCAGAGGTTGGGGCCATAGATTCAAAACCTCCACTTAAAAGAAGGTCTAAGCTCAGACATTTACTAATTTCTCACTGACTGTATAACTTTGGCAATTCTCTAACTTTTCCATCTTGACTTCTTATCAGTTAGTTAGCTACCTTCTCATCCTTCTCTCCCCAGCCTTACTTTTCAGCTTTTTATGTCTTTAAAATCTGTCAGATTTTAAATTCCTTGAAGGCAGGTATTATCTTTCCTTTTGGGGAGTGGATGGAATTTGTAACATTAAGGAAGTTATTTCCTTCAGCAAATTAGCATAGAAATGTGATTAAAAACCCAGATCTGTGAGTCCAGAATTGTTGCAGATTTTTCATCCTTAAACTAAAAATTTATTGGATACTTTTGGGTGCACTTTTCCTGTGGCAAAACCATTTTTATTTTTTATTTTTAGTTTTTTTTTTATTATAGCAACTTTTTAATGACAGAATCCATGCTAGAGTAATTTTTTTACAACATTATCTCTTGCACTCACTTCTGTTCCGATTTTTCCCTCCCACCCTCCACCCCCTCCCCTAGATGGCAAGCAGTCTTATATATGTTGAATATGTCCTAGTATATCCTAGATACAATGTATGTGTGCAGAACCAAACAGTTTTCTTGTTGCACAGGAAGAATTGGATTCAGAAGGTAGAAATAATCCGGGAAGAAAAACAAAAATGCAAACAGTTTACATTCATTTCCCAGTGTTTTTTCTTTGGGTGTAGCTGCTTCTGTCCATCATTGATCAATTGAAACTGAGTTAGGTCTCTTTGTCAAAGAAATCCACTTCCATCAGATTACATCTTCATACAGTATCGTTGGCAAAACCATTTTTAAAGAAGATGTAGATATAGTTTTTATGATGGGTGCATAAGTTTTAAAAAATTCATTCTTATATCAATTCATTCAAATATTGATGTACAGGATTGGATAGGTTTAATTGTGAGATATATTGACATTAAGTTCAAGACAACCAGCTTGAAATCTGCAATAAGCAAATAGAACTGTGCTGTTGGAACTCAAGAGAGATACTATTTTGAACTAAGAGTCATCTGAACAGAGATGACAATTAAAGTATAGGACATGATAGTTTAATAAGTGGGATTGTAGAAAAAGAAGAGAAAAAGTTCCAGGACAGAACTTTAAGATAAAACCACAGTTAGGTGGTGCAAAAAGATGATTACCCAGCAAAGGGGATGAAAAAGGAACTGTCAGACTGGTTGGAAGAGAAGCAGAAGAGGACAATTCTGTGAAAATCCAAGGAGTAGATCATATATAGAATATGATGTCTGTCTCAGACCGGAGACATGCATTTTTCATTGCTAAACCTATGCCTAAGACTTTCAAACTTGACACCTGAGAGAAGTTATATACTTATATATAAGACCTTAGACAACCCAAAAGCTTTCTTCAATGTGGAGAGGAAAGTGAGATTCAAAGATGGTAACTGATTTGACCACGATCACATTATAAATGGCACAAGTAACATTGTAACACTGTCAAATAGATTTTGGATTAAATTAATGACTTCAATTTAAACCATATTTTCATTTCCTTTTAAAAAAGCAATTTCACCTTTCAATAAAGTACATAGTTTATAGAAACAAAGCAACCAGTTCTTCCTCCTCTCCTCTCTCTGCTCCCAGTGGCAATTTAGTCTTAGTGACTCTCATTTTTCACCTAGGAAACCTGCCTAATAATTTGGAAAAATATGGGGAACTGAAAGTACTAATTACTTAAAAATGGCTTGAGAGAGCCCAAATGAACCAATACTGAAGTCTCTTTTTTGCAGAGTTCCTAACTTTAAATTCTCTGTAAATGCCAAATGTAAAACTGGTGAGGGAACCATTTGAGGTTGTCAGCTTGTTTGTTTATTCTATTTCTTATAAACTCTTTCCATTAGTAAAATACCTTCTGGGAATACCAGAACCATTTAACCAAACATAATAATAATAATAATAATGATAAAACATATGCCAAGAGCATGAATAAAGCAGGTGGGTCTTGAATTGCATCTTTTATATCTGACAATATAAATATGTCCTGGAGCACAAATGTCTTTAGAATATGAATGGAATGAGAAATTGAATACGTATGCTCTATATATCAAAAGGATATTCACAGATACAGCCAAGGATTTCTAAAAACAAATATCACAGGCAAAGTGGAATAATAATAATCATAGTTCACAAGTAATAACTGTACTTCAAGCTTTGAAAAGCACTTATATATATTATCCTATTTAGTCTTCCTAACTACACTGTCAGGTAGATGCTATTAATTTCCCCCATTTCATAGAAGAAACAGAGTTAGAGAACTTAAATTTTTTACCCAGAATCACTTGGCTAGCAAATGTTTAAAAGATTCTAGCCAAGGTGTTCCTGATTCCAAGTAAGCACTATCTACTTCACATACCTCATAATCCAGGTGAGGAGTTAAGTTATAAATGTCCTCCTTCACTTCAATTGTTTTCTGTACTTGAATTCCCCTTACTGTTGAATTTGTTCTTATCCTTCATGGTCCAACTCAAATGCTACCTGTTCTATGAAGCTTCTTATACTATCAGAAATAAATGAAGGGATCATAAAGTTGAAAAAGATTTTGCAGGTCACTGAGCTTAACCCCTTTTATTTTACAAGTGAAAAAAAATTGAATTCTGGAGATCTCAAGGAAGTACCATCATTTAAGAATACTTTAAAGCACCACGCTTCACTAATGATCAGTGAAAGATGATGATAACAACAACAATAATGATCACATTGCATATGGATAGGGAATAGAGCAGTGGGCTTATAGTCAGGAAGTCCTGAATTCAAATTTAGCTTTAGATATTTAGCAGCTATGTGACTCAAGGCATATTATAATCTGCCTCAATTTTCTTATTTGTAAAATGGAGATAATAATGACATCTACCTTCCAAGGTTGTTGTAAAGATAAAATGAGATAATATTTGTAAAGTAGTTTGCAATCCTTAAAGATAAAATGAGATAATATTTGTAAAGTAGTTTGCAAATTTTTTATAAATGGAAAGCATTATTAAATTATTATTCATAAGGCATAGAAAATTGTAGTATGCTGAAAATTTTGTCAAAGTAAAATTATATTTACTTATTATTTTTATTTAAAGAACATCTATAAAGATAAATTGTTTTAAAAAAATCTATATCAGTCAACATGCCTGGTCTTTTAATGTCAAGTGACTTCAAAGCATCACATGGGCATTAAGTCTCTCAGGAAGGAATTAAATTTCAAGGATGGCATACTATCAACTACAACACTTTGCCTCTCAGTTTCTATTTCAGACCTCAGATTTGATCTCTCAACATTTTCTATTTGACATTACAGTTACCTATACACAGATATCTATCTTCTAAACTGAAAATAGGACTATATTTAATGTGTGTGTGTGTGTGTGTGTGTGTGTGTGTGTAATTCCATAACACAGAAAAACAAAAAAGATGATTATACATGAAATTGTATTTTAATTTGCTATTCTTTCGAATCTACAACAAAATCATTATGTAAATTTCACCTTTTTTTTTCTCTCCTCCTCCCTACTCTATAGATGGCTACCCTTAAGCACAAATAGGTATGTGTATTTATTTTATATATGTGTATATATGTAAAATCATTCTCCACATATTTCTATTTATGGGTTACCATTAGACAGAAATAGATGAATATATATGCATATGTATGTAAAATTATTCTACATATATTTTTATTTACTAAGTCTTTGCATAAAGACTTAAGATTTGGGGATAATAATTCTTCATCTACTAAAAATTGCTGGGAAAACTAGAAAGCAATATGGCACAAACTGGGTATGAACTAATATTTCAAACTATTTACCAACATAAGGTCAAAATGGATATATTTTGGATATATGACCTAGATTTAAAGGAGGATTTTACAAGAAAATGAGAAGAACATGGCATAGATTACTTGTCAGATTAATGGATAGACGAACAATTTGTGAATAAACAAGAGACATAGAGGAAAGTTAAGTGTAAAAAGAATATGTTTTTAAAATCAAAACTTACTCCCAGCACTTCAGTGTCTTAAAAAGTAAAACTTCGTAAATGTTTCTTAAAAGAATGAATTAATTTGAATTAGGTTTTTTTTTTTTTTTTTAAAAAGACTTCATTTCTCCCTGTTGTAATGGAGGCAAAGGAAGGAGATAGGCTGAGCTGAATTCATGTAAATTAAAAGAGGCCGAATTCCTTAATGGAACTGTTATCACTCAGAGAAAGTCACTGTAGTCAACTGAACTCAATAAAGGGTCAGGTTTGTTCCTCTATACTTTGAAAGGACAAGATTTTGCTTCCACATAATGTTAGTTACTTCATCCATTTTCCAGTATTCAGATTTCTTAGTCTCAAATTATTTTTTTCTAGACAAGTGAATCAAATAGATCAAGAGAAAATCTGTACCCTAAGGCAGAAGTATGTCCTGCAGAATGATAGGATCGTCTATCTAGAGCTAGAAGGGATCTAATTAGAAATTCCTTACCCCAAGACTCTCATTTTGCAGAAGTGAAAATGGAGGCTGACAAAAAGGAAATAAATTCTTCAGGTCCACATAATTAATAAAGAGCCAAACTGGGAATTCAGCTCAAGTACTCTGACTCTTAAGTCCTGTGTTGTCTATGTTCAAAATATTAACAAAATTATATTAATAAAAAATAATTCATTAATCAACTATTGTTTGCAAAGTACTGATCTAGGATGTGGGATCTGAGGGTACATACAACATTGTTTTTATCTTTAAGCATTCAATATAGGGAGATATTTAGTTCATTTCAATACAAGTTGAGAGAAACTTGTCTCTTTTTGTTGCCCCTATAAATTCTCCTGGGCATAAATTAACAAGGAAGGCTGAATGGAACAGATTCTGAGTTTCTCTTATGGAAAAGGAATTACCATCCTCTACTTACAATCTGCTATCTGAGGTATTAGTTGGTACAGTGGATAGAGTTGAGTCTGGAGTTAGCAAGACATCTTTCTAAATTCAAAGCTAGTCTATGTGACACTGGGCAGGTCACTTAACTCTTTTTGCCTTAATTTCCTCATCTGTAAAATGAGCTGGAAAAAGAAAATAACACACTAGTCCAGTATCTTTGCCAAGAAACTCCCAAATGGAGTCACAAAGAGTAAGAAATGTCTGAAAAATAACCAGGGATTAACATGGTGCATTTGCCCCAAGATTATGGAAGAGCCAGAAAGGATTAAAATAAATTATCATTGTGTTCATAATCTTTCTTTCCTTTTCAATTTCTAGTCAAAAACAGTAAAAAGCAACATTTAGCCATAAAAGAGCTAAATGCCATGCCTAGTCTCATCCAAAATCAGTTTACAACTTATAACAACTATGAATCTTGTAATAAAGAATACTTGTAAGTATAATAAAAGCACATTTTCTCTGATTTCTTTAGCCATGAATCTGGAAATGAACACCTTTTGTCTCAATCTTTCTAAGATGGAAGTGTGGCTACATTGAGTATCTTTTGCTTTAACTTGTAAGATCTCAGAATGAAATCAAGTTGACAAACATTTATTAAACACTTATTACATGCCAAAAATTACAAAGTATGGATACAGATACTAGCAAAAAGAAGGGAAATCCCTGCCCTCAAAGAGCTTCTAAGACAGGAAAATAAAGCCTGGAAAAGAGGAAGAGAGGAATTTTCATGCAGTAGAATGCTGGAAATTCAAAAGTAAGGCTGGTATAGGAAGGAAAGTGTCAACATGGTTGACTTGTGCCCTTCTTAAAAATAAACCTTAAAAGAAGAATCAGACAATCAGAGAAAGAGGCTGCAGAGTAAAGAAACATCACAGAGTGAGAAAGCTGTTAAGAAAAACAAATCTAGAGAATCATGAGGGAAGCCTGGTGAGGGATAAAGGAGGGAATGAATAAAAGGGGAAGGCCTGAAAGGAAGCAGAAAAGGTAGGAAAAAATTATCTATACCCTGGTAGAGGAATATTTTGCCTATTTTTCTTTTCATTTTCAGGTATATATAGGAAAATGCTACCACTTAGTAATATATGTTTGACTCAATATGGTTACAGTCAAAATAACATTACAAAACAGATTTATCCCCACAAAGTTTAGTGAGAAAAAAATCAAAATGAATTCTGTATTTTACAATATTTCATCTAGAGTAGAAAAGGAAGAGCAAGGGGTTAAAAAGTCATTTCTTAGTCAAAAACAAAATTGTGTAGATCTCCAACTGATGGCTATCTCAGACATTACAATGTGAATTAATTCCATTGATTAAACCTATACCTATGAGTGGAAACTGTAGGGTATTATTATCATATATTGCTTTATGAATCATTGTCATGTGGACATATATTTATAAAGACATACAAGCTATTTGGAGTGGGAAGAAAACACCAACTTTTAGGGGGGAAAAGGGAAACCATTTCATAGGAGGTTGCCCCTAAACTGAGACAAGAAGACAGTCTAGGATGTTGAAGGAGTATTGAGGAGCAAGAGCATTCCAGGTATGGAAAACAGTTGGTTAAGTCCACTGAGATAGACATAGCCCAGTTTTCGCTGAACAGAATATATCTAGAGGGGAAAAATGTGAAATGAGTCTTGAAAGAAAGACGGGTACCAGATTATGGCAGTACAACAAGATTAAATTTATTTATTATTTATTGTTATTTTTTATTTTTCTAATTGTACATGTACATTAATTTAAAAAAAAACCCTTTCTTTATGAATCATATTGGGAGAGAAAAATCAGAGCAAAAGGGAAAAACCATTTGAGAAAATAAAACAAGAAAAAGGAGAAAAAAGTGAACATAGCATGTGTTGATTTATATTCATTGCCCATGATTCTTTCTCTGAGTGCAGATGGCATTTTTTATTCAAAGTTTATTAGGATTCCTTGAATCACTGAACCACTGAGAAGAACAAAGTCTTTCATAGTTAATCATCACATATTCTTGTTGTTGTGTACAATGTATTTCTGGTTCTATTTGTTTTGATCAGCACTAATTCATGTAATTCTTTCCAGACGTTTCTAAAATCAGCTTGCTTATCATTTTGAGAGAACAATAATATTCCATTATTTTTATTTTCATTATTCATTCACCCATTCTCCAATCGATGGGCATCTACTCACTTTCCAATTCTTTGCCACCACAAATAGGAGACACTAAAAACATTTTTTGCACATATGGATCATTTTCCTACATCAATTTCCTTGGAATATAGATCCAGTAGTAGCATTGCTGGATCAAAGAGTATGCACAATTTTATAGCTCTTTGAGTATAGTTCCAAATTGCTCTCCAGAATGGTTTGATCATTTCACAACTCTACCAACAATGTATTAGTGTCCCAGTTTTCCCACATCCCCTCCAACATTTATCATTATTTTTTCCTGTCATCTTAGCCAATCCCAGAGGTTTGAGGTGCTACCTCAAAGTTGTTTTAATTTCCATCTTTACGTATGACTACAAATGCCGTTAATTTTATCATATTAAAATTGTCTGTTCATATCCTTTGACAAGATTAAATTTCTTAAGGAAGTTCTGTCCCTTCCAGTCATGTTTTCTTTTGTTTCATAAACATGATGGCACATTAATGGATAGATTCTTTAGAGCTTTTGATTTGCTATGATAATTTGGGGATAATTTCAATTTGTGTGTGTGTGTAGGTACACATGCACACACGTGTGTGCCATTATTCTCATCTTTTGGCATGCATAGAATGCTAGCAGAACACCTGAATTTGATTTGTACCTCAGTTGCTTAGCTACATAACCCTGGATAATTAAGTCCTTTAACCTCCCTTAACTTCAGTTTCCCCATAAGTAAAATTATGATAATGATAGCACCTTTCTCCCAGGGTTATTATGACAAACAAATGAAATAATAGTGTAAATAAGATTGTTAATTAAAAATAATATATGTGTTGGCTATTATTGTTATTATTATAGTGATCCAGTGAGACCGGGAATTCCTACATTCACTAGACATTTATCAAATTTTCTTCTCTATAAAAGAATTTAGACTAGGTACTAAGTAAGATAAGGAAAAAATAATAGAAGGTTACTAGTTATAGAAAGGACATCAAAAGCAATCTAATCAAATCATTTTTATATAAATAAGAATATAGAAACCAGGCAGATTGTGACTCTGTCCAGATTATACAGATAATAAGCATCTAGCATGATATTTAAACCTAGGTTTTCTGAATACAGAGTATATGAACTTTCCATGGAACTGTGCTACTCTATGAAATAAAGATCCATTCATAAAGCTTATAATCAAATGGGTGAATATGATATGTACACAAATGATTATTGGGCAAAATAATAAGTTTTTTCTCAATTACCATTTATAAAATTTCTTACATTGTTCTAAGTTCTTGGGATACAAAGATAAAATATAGATAGCTGTTGATCTCAAGGAGCTGGTATTTTCATGAGGGAAAGATAATGCATATAATTAAGTACTTGAAAGATACATACAGATTCATTGGAAGGTAATTTTAGAGAAGAAGGCATGAGCAGCTGGAGGTTCCAGGAAAGAACTCCTACAGTAGAAGATGACTTCTAAAGTAAAAAAGTAGGTGTCATTTATACTGGTTTTTAGGGATTTTACCCCCCACACACACACCCCCACACACTTATCTACTTTCATGTCATTATAGGAGACTAGAAGCATATAAATAAAATGGTCTCCCTTAATAGAAAGATAAATAAATGGATATAGATATACATAGAAATATGCACATATGTGTATATATACATATAATTACATTTCTTCAGGGACCATATATATATATATATATATATATATATATATATGTGTGTGTGTGTATGTGTGTTTGTGTGTGTTTATGAGTGTTACAAACACACACATACACACATATAGATATAGATATAATACAAGTAGAGGGCAACTCTACTTCTGAGAAGCATTGTATCATGGATTCTGGATCCAGAAATTTTGTTGTTCAGTTTTTCAATTATGCCTACCTCTTCATGACCTCATGCAACATAGCACTTTAAGTCTTTCACTATCTTTTCAAGTTTATGTCTTGTTTCCATATTATTGATCCATACCATTATCTGCCATTCCCTTTTCCCTTTGCCTTTAATCTTTCCTATCATCAGGGTCTTTTCCAATGAGTCCTGTCTTCTCTTAAGTCTTATTATTTTGATAGAACAATAATATTCCATTATTTTTATTTTTCATTATTTATTCAAGCTTGAGCCTTATTATTTGTCCAATATATCTTATTTTATTTGTTCTTCAAATAATAGCCTTTTTGTTTTTCTAAATACATGCAAAGGTTTCAACATTTACCTTTACAAAACCTTGTATTCCACATTTTTCTGTTTCTTCCACCCTCATCTAGACAGCATGCAATCCAAAATAGGTTAAATATGTGTAATCCTTCTAAGCATATTTCCATATTTATCTTGCTGTGGAAGAAAAATCAGATCAACAAAGAAAAAAACAAACAACAACAAAAGGTGAAATACAATGCTTTGAATCACATTCAGTTCTCTCTCTGTATGTAGATGGCACTTTTCATCATGTCTATTGGAATTTCCTTGAATCACCTCATTGTTGAAAAGAGTCAAATCCAGTAAATGGGATGAACTCACTCATAAGACAGAAGCAAATAGAAAAGTGGATTAAAAAAGATAGCCCTAAAATATGTTGTTTACAAGAAACACACTTGGCACAGAGAGACATATACAGAGTAAAGGTAAAAGACTGGAACAGAATTTATTATGCTTCAGCTAAAATTTAAAAAAGCAGGGGTAGCAATTCTGATCTCAGATAAAGCAAAAGTAAAAATAGATCTTATTAATAGAGATGAGGAAGGAAAGTACAGCTTGATAAAGATAATGAAGTATTAGCGATACTAAATGTGTTTGCATCAAGTAGAAGAGTAGACTAGAGAAGATTTTAAGCCAGTTACAGGAAGAAATAGACAGCAAAAGTAGTCTAGAGGGAAACCTCAATCTTCCCCTCTCAGAATGAGACAAATCTAATCACACACACACACACACACACACAAAAAAAAAAAAAAAAAAAAAAACCAAGAAAATAAACTCTAGGGAGTTTAATATGATCCTTGAAAACCTAGATATGATAGACCTCTGGAGAAAATGGAATAGGAACAAAAAAGAAATACACCTTTTTCTCAGCAGAACATAGCAACTACACAAAAACTGACTATATATTATTACATAAACACCTCAAAATCAAATGCAGAAAGGCAGAAATAGTAAATGCTTTCTTATCAAATTATAATACAATAACAATTATATTCAATAAAAGGCCAGGGGGAGTTAAACTAAAAACCCATTGGAAATTAAATAATCTAATTCTAAAGAATCAGCAGGTCAAACAACAATTCAAAGAAACGATCTATAATTTCATACAAGAAAATAACAATAATGAGACAACATACCAAAACCTACAGGATGCACTCAAAGCAGCTCTTAAGAAAAATTGTATATCTCTAAATAACTAAATGCATAAAATACAGAAAGAGGAGATCAATGAATTAGGCATGCAACTAAAAAAGCTAGAAAAATAACAAATAACCCCCAATTAAATAGCAAATTAGAAATTCTGAAACTCAATGAGAGATGAATAAAGTAGAAACTAACAAAACTATTGAACTAATAAATAAAATTAAGAGTAGGTTTTATGAAAGAAAAAAACAACAAAATAATAAACCTTTTGCTAATTTGATCAGAAAAAGGAAAAGAAAAAAAATCACCAGCATCAAAAATGAAAAGGGTGAATTGTCACTAATGAAAAATAAATTAAAGCAATAATTAGGAGCTATTTTGTCCAACTGTATGGCAGCAAGTATAACAATTTAACTTAAATGGATGAATATTTACAAAAATATTAATTACCCCAGGTTAACAGAAGAGGAAATAAATTACTTAGTCCCATTTTGGGAAAAGAAATTTAACAAGTAATTAATGAACTCCTTAAGAAAAAAAATCTCAAGAGGTGGAGCCAAGATGGCAGAGAAGACATACATTTCTCTCTGACCTTCTCCCATAACCCTCAAACTTATTAGCAAATGTAGTCTCTGAATTAATTCTGAACTGGGAGAATCCACAAATATTGGGAGTGCAACAAATTACTAGCAGAAGATAATTTCAAAGCTCTCCATAAAAGGTCTGTTTCAATCAGCCATGGTGGGAGGGAGGCCAAGTACAAGCTGGTCAAGCACAGGCCCGGGTGGTGAGGGCTCTGAGAATCTATGGGGAGGAATTTACAGCAGTGTTCTGCGCTGGATTCAATCTAGTAGATCAGCATAGAAGTTATAAAACACCCCACACAAACACAAAAGATAAATAGAGAACCCAGAAACGCCAGAATTTCATGAGACCTGGCCAAGTCCACCTAGCACCTAAAGTCAGTCAGCAATGCTGCTGCCACTTGTAGAGGAAGCTTAGACAATGTCCCTTGCCCTAAAAGCAGATCTCAACTTTAAAAACAAAAAGTAAAAAAGCAAAAAGAACTCTGACCATAGTTGTTATGATGAAAGAGAGGAGTAGATTTCAAACCCTGAGGAGACTAAATTGAGATTTTCTACAGATGAAGCCCGTGATATAAATTGTTCCCCATCATATAAGTCTCTCCTAGAAGAAATTATAAAAGATCTTAAAAGACAGCTGGAAAAAAATGGGGAAAGGAAATGAAAACTTTATTTGAGGTTTTGGAAAAGAAAATGCAGAAATTATCTGAAGAAAATTCATTACAAAATAGATGTGGTGAAATGGAAACATATAACTCCTTAAAAAATAGAATTGACAGAATGGAAAAAGAAAACAACCCCCTAAAAAACAGAAATTGTGAAATGGAAAAAGAAAATAACTTCTTAACAAACAGACTTGGTGAAGTGGGGAAAAAAACCCATAGAATGAAACAAGTCATTTAAAAATTCATTTGGAAAAATATAAAATGAAAAATATAAAAAAAAGTAAATGAAGAAAATCACTAAAAATCATAACTGAACAAATGGAAATGAATGACTCAATGAGACATCAAGAATCAGTCAAGCAAAACCAAAAAAATAAAAAATAAAAAAATAGAAAAAAATGTCAAATATCTTTTTTGGGAAAACAACTGGCCTGGAAAATAGATCTAGGAGAGACAATCTAAGGATTATTCAACTTCCTGAAAGCTATAATGAAATAAAAGAGGCTAGACACCATTTCTCAGGAAATCATCAAAGAGAACTGCACAGATGTCATAGAATCAGAAGGTAAAATAGCTATTGAAAGAATTCACTGAACACCTCCTGAAAGAGACCCCAAAATTAAAATGGCAAGGTATATCATGGCTAAATTTCAGAACTATTGGACAAGGGAAAAATATTATAAGCAGCCAGAAAAAACAATTCAAATATCAAGGAGTCACAATAAAGATTATCCAGGACCTAGCAGCGTCTACCTTAAAGGATCAAAGGGCCTGGAATATGATATTCTGAAAGGCAAAGCTACCTCGTAATGAATCCAAGAATGAACTACCGCACTAAAATGAACATTTTCTTCCATGTAAGAAGATGGACATTCAATGAAACAAGTGAATTCCATTTACTTCTGATGGAAAGACCAGAGCTAAACAAAAAAAATTGACCTCCAAATATAGAACTCAAGAGAAGCATAAAAAGGTAAAAATAAAAGAACTCTTAAGATCTGTATTTCTGCTATGTATTTCTGCTATAGAGAGAATACATGAATAATTTGATTTTTCTGTTATAATAAAAAAAAGAAACTAGAGATGAAAAGGGGATTGTACTGGAAAAAGGAGAGAGTGAAGGCAAAATGAGGGAAATTATATCTCAAGAAGATGCAAAGGAAACCTATTATATTTGAAGTAAAGAAGGGAAGGGGATGAACATTGTGTGAATCTTACTCTCATCAGATTTGACTCCAAGATAATATATTAGATATATTTGGTTTCACAGAGAAACTTCTCTCATCTTATAGAAAAGTGGTAGGGGAAAAGGAAAAAAGGGAAGGGGTAGACTAAATAGAAGGGAAACCGGAAATATTAGGGGAAAGGTGTAAGGACTCTAGAGGGGGAAGGCTGCTTGAGGTAAATGGTACTCATAAGTATGAATAAAATTCCAACAATAAAATGAGGATGACCTTATGAAGCAGAACTCCCTTAACTCATTAGAAAGGTTAAGTGTTATTTGTGGAATATGGTTCATGATGTTAGAGATAGTCAATGTTGAGTGACTTTGGTTTTGTTTAACTCATCAGTAGTGACAACAGTAGGGGAAGAGAATATTGGGAATTGACTATTACATAAAAACAGAAGACACCAATAAAACTTTAAAAGAAACTATTATGTTAATAGGGTTTTAAGTCAACATTCTTTGAGGGCTCTCTGTTCCCATATTCTCTGAACAAGAAAAAAGAACTTACACATATAAAGGAGTGAAAATGTTATGTTGTGATCTACATTCAGTTCCCATAATCCTCTCTCTGGGTGTAAATGGCTTTGTTCATAACAAGATCATTGGAATTGGCATCATTCACCTCATTGTTGAAAAGTCACCTTCATCAGAATTGATCGTCCTATAATATTGATGTTGCAATGTACAATGATCTCCTGTTTCTGTTCATTTCACTTAGCATCAGATCATGTAAGTCTCTCCAGGCCTCTCTAAAATCATCCTGCTGATTATTTCTTATAGAACGATAATATTCCATAACATTCATATGCCATAGTTTATTCAGCCATTCTCCTACTAATGAGCATCTACCCAGTTTTCAGTTTCTTGCCACTACAAAAAGGACTGCCACAAACATTTTTGCACATGTGGTTCCTTTTCCCTCCTTTAAGATCTCTTTGGGATATAAACACTGCTGTATCAGTAGAAACACTGCTGGATCAAAGGGTATGCACAATTTGATAACTTTTTTATAGCTTTTTATTGACAAAACATATGCATGGGTAATTTTTCAATACTGACCCTTGCAAAAACTTCAGTTCCAACTTTTCCCCTCCTTCCCTCCACTCCCTCCCCTAGATGGCAGGTAGCCCCATACATGTTAAATATGTTAAATACAATATATGTATATATATTTATACAGTTATCTTGCTGCACAAGAAAAATTGGATTTAGTAGTTTCTACCATAAATGTGAATGGTGTGAACTTTCCCATAAAGTAGAAGCAGATAGCAGACTGGAGTAAAAGCCAAAACCCTACAATATGTTGTTTACAAGAAACACATTTAAAGCAAAGTGATACATACAGAGTAAAAGTAAAAGGGTGGATTAGAATCTATTATGCTTCAGGTGAAGTAAAAAAAGCAGGGATAGCCATTCTATTTTCAGATCAAGCAACGCAAAAATTGATCTAATTAAAAGAGATAAGGAAGGAAACTATGTCTTGCTAAAGGGTACCATAGATAATGAAGCAATATCAATACTAAAGATATATGCACCAAATGGTGTAGCATGGACATTTCTAAAGGAGAAGTTAAGAGAGTTGCAAGAAGAAATAGACAGCAAATCTATAATAGTGAAAGATCTTGCCTTTGCTCTCTCAGAACTAGATAAATCAAACCACAAAATAAATGTGAAAGAATTTAAAGAGGTAAATAGAATACTAGAAAAATTAGATATGATAGATCATAGATAGATGAGAAAATTGAGGAGGCAGAAAGGAGTACACTTTCTTCTCAGAAGTTCATGGAACCCTATACAAAAATTGACCATATATTAAGAGATAAAATCTTCAAAATCAAATGAAGAGAGGCAGAGATAATAAATGCATTTTTTTTTCAGATCATGATGCAGTAAAAAAGATCAGGGGAAAATAGACTAAAAAGTAATTGGAAACTAAATAATATCATCCTAAGGAATAAATGGGTGAAACAGCAAATTATAGACATAATTAATAATTTCACCCAAGAGAATGACAATAATGAGACAACATATCAAAATTTGTGGGATGCAGCCAAAGTGGTAATAAGGGGAAATTTTATATCTCTGAATGTTTACTTGCATAAAATAGAGAAAGATCGATGAATTAGGCTTGCAACTAAAAAAGCTAGAAAAAGAACAAATTAGAAACCCTCAATCAAATACCAAACTTGAAATTCTAAAAATAAAAGGAGATTAATGAAATTGAAAGTAAAAAAATTATTGAATTAATAAATAAAATGGAGTTGATTTTATGAAAAAAAAAAACAAAATGGATAAACCTTTAGTTAATTTGATTAGAAAAAGGAAAGAGGAAAATCAAATTGTTAGTCTCAAAAATGAAAAGGGAGAACTTTCTACCAATGAATAGGAAATTAGAACAATAATTAGGAGTTACTTTGCCCAGCTTTATGCCAATAAATTTGATAACTTAAGTGAAATGGAGGAATACCTACAAAAATATAGATTGCCCAGATAAAGAGAAGAGCAAATAAATTACTTAAGTAGTGCCATTTTAGAAAAAAAAATAGAACAAGCTATTAATCAACTCCCTAAGAAAAAATCCTCAGGACTATATGGATTTGCATGTGAATTCTACCAAACATTTAAAGAACAACTAACTTCAATACTATGTAAACAATTTGAAAAAAAAAAATAGAGAATGAAGGACTGCTACCAAATTCTTTTTATGACACAGACATGGTACTGATATCTAAACCAGGTAGGATAAAAACAGAGAAAAAAAATTATAAACCAATCTCCCTATTGAATATTGATGCAAAAATCTTAAATAAAATATTAGCAAAAAGACTACAGAAAATCATCCCCAGGATAATATACCATGACCAAGTAGGATTTATACCAGGAATGCAGGGCTGGTTCAATATTAGGAAAACTATTAGTATAATTGACTATATCAATGACCAATGAACAAAAACCATATGATTACCTCAATAGATGCAGAAAAAGTCAGGCCATTTCTAATGGTCTTGTGATAGAAGAGTCATCTGCACCCAGGGAAAAGACTGTGGAGTCTGAGTATAGATCACAACATAGTATTTTCACCTTTTTTGTTATTGTTTACTTGCATTTTATTTTCGTTCTCACTTTTTCCCTTTTTGATCTGATTTTTCTTGTGGAGCAACATAATTGTGGAAATACATATAAAAGAATTACATCATTTAACATATATTGGATTACTTGCTGGCTAGGGGAGGGTGTGGAGATAAGGGAGGGTGTGGAGATAAGGGAGGGAGGAAGAAAATTTGGAACACAAAGTTTGCAAGGGTGAATGTTGAAAACTATACATGTATTTTGAAAATAAAAAGCTAAAACAAAACAACAACAAAAAGAAACTAGTCAATATCTTAAAGAAGAATGTTTTCTTGGATGAGGTTTCTTGGCATATCATTAAATAAAGTTATCCCACATCTGAAAAAAAAAAGAGGCCCTGTAGCTCTTGGCCTTGCCCTTCAACAAAAGTTCAATTAGGGGCCCAAGAGTACTGATAAAGCATACAGATTCAATCTTTCCGGAAGATGAGATTTTCTAATGATGAGTTTCCTGAGGGAGGAAGGCATAAAACAGAGGATCACAAAGAAGTCCCAAAACAGTATCTGATGGGAAATAGGGACTACTAAGATCTTTTCTACTCTTTTTCGATGACTCCATGAGATATTTCCTCAGCCCCTAGGGTTGTATTTTCCCTCAGAGCTCACTGGCAAACTTGACCAATGTCTTTCTTCCAAAAGTAGATAGAACAAAAAGTCATTTAAGTCCACTCTCTTATTTCTTTGAAGATATATACAGAACTTCTTTTTAGAAATTCAGCTCAATGATATGAAGCAATTTTTCTATATCATTTTAGGGTATCTGTATGTTTAGAGATACATATTTTAACTCAATAGCATTGTTAATCTATTGAATCTAAGAGCTTGGAAATCCCTGCTGAGTTGTGAGCATCTAGCAAGCATAAACAAGTCCTCATACAAAGTTATTCAAAAAGTGATTTGCTCCATCACCCAATAGCTCCCCATATTTTCCCTTAGGCATGCTTAGACATGCCAATCTAATGGGCATTATTGGATATTTCTAATTTTTTCCCTGATGTTTCCTACCAATAGATTCTCATCGAGAATAATACAAGATTTATAACAGCATGCTACAGACTTCACAAGAATACAGTGCTTGTACAAAGGCGCCTCTACTCAAAAGGCCTGATACCAATAATATATCATTCTGGATGGGATTTAGTTTTTTCCATTTTCTTTGCCTGAAGAACAGTGAATTTATCTAGGTTCAAAAGGCTGGTTTTTGTAGAAAAAGATACTGACTATTAGCAGAGCCAAAAAAAACAGTCTCATTTTAATATAGTGCCGTTAAGTGTTTCTATGACACTCATTGATATGTGTAAATTATTTTTTCTTGTTCAGAGAATATGGTAACAGAGAGCCCTCAAAGTATGTTGACTTAAAACCCTATTAACATAGTAATTTCTTTTGAAGTTTTATTGGTGTCTTCTGTTTTTATGTAATAGTCATTTCCAAATATTCTCTTTCCCTACTGTTGTCACCACTGATGAGTTAAACAAACCAAAGTCACTCAACGTTGACCACTTCTGACATCATGAACCACATTCCACAAATAACACTTAACCGTTCTAATGAGTTAAGGGAGTTTTACTTCAAAGGTCATCCTCATTTTATTGTTGGTATTTTATTCATTATTCTTGTTTTATTTTATTCTGCATCACTCCATCCATCTTCCTTTGGGTCTCTCAAATTCTACTATATTCTATTTTCTGTGGCAGTACAGTTTTTTTTAATACTATGGGCTTTTTTATTTGTCTGGTAAAACCTATGATTGCTTCTCAAAATAACTTCTAAGTATTTAAAATAAACTACAAAGGATTACAAAGAAAATCAATATATATTGAAACAAAATTATCAAAATATTAAGAAACAATCTCACAGAACTTAGATTAAAATACCTTGCACACTAGTACATACCACAGTCTGTTAAACCATTTCCCATAATAGAGCAAACTCTTTATTTCTAGGTTTTTGTCTTACGAAATATTACTTTAAAAGTTTTATTATATTTGGATAGATTCTTCCTATCTTTATTTCCTTGGAGTATATGACCAGTAGAAAGAATGCTTTAAAAGTTGTGAATAGTACAGTTAACTCCCATTTAGTTTCCTTTCCCTTTCCTTTCTTTTCCTTCCTTCCTTTGTTTCTGTCTGTGTGTGTCTCATACTTCCTATCAGGCACTGTGCCAAGTATTTTACAAATATTATCTTATTTGACCTCACCACAATCCTGGGAGGTACTTGCTATTTTTACTCTCATTTTACAATTCAGGAAAAAGAGGAAGGCCAGGTTGAATGGTTGGTGTGTGAATTACCATAAAACTAATGAAGTCTCCTGAAGCTACATCTGAACTCAGGACTGACTCCAAGCTCAATTCTCTATTGATCTGGCTATTTTCCAAAATACTTATGTCAATGTACAGTTCTACTTACAGCATCTGAGGTTCTTTGTTTTTCCATACCCTCTTCAAAATTTATTATTGTCATATTTTTGCCATCTTTGCTATTTACTGAGTTTGAAAAGAAGCCTCAGATTTATATTAATTTCCACTTCTCTTATTATTGGTGATTTTAGAGTAATATTTTACATGGTTGTGGATAATTTGCTAGTCTTCTTTTGAAAATTATTCATTTCCTTTGATCACTTATCAATTGGAGAATGGTTTTTGGTCTAATATTTGTGTTAATTCCCTTTGTATCTTGGATATCACATTTTAGTGATAGAAATTTGCTCTAGAGGTTCTTTCCATTTATTTTCTTGTATTATTTTTGATAGTGATTATGTTTATATGAAAGCTTTTTCATTTCACAAAATGTTTTAAATATCTTTTTTTATTATCACTTCTATCACTTGTTTGAGTTCTTTCCTGATCAGAATTATATACCTCCTCCTCGTTTTCTTCTTCTTCTTCTTCTTCTTCTTCTTCTTCTTCTTCTTCTTCTTCTTCTCCTTCTGCTCCTCCTCCTCCTCCTCTTCCTCCTCTTCCTCCTTCTTTTCCTCTTCCTCCTCCTCCTCCTCTTCTCTCTCTCTCTCTCTCAATGTGACATTCTAAGTTTATGTCACATATCCATTTGGAGCTTAATGTGCAAAATATTGATCTCAACCTAATTTCTAAATTCCCTTTGTATCTTGGATATCACATTTTAGTGATAGAAATTTGCTCTAGAGATTCTTTCCATTTATTTTCTTGTATTATTTTTGATAGTGATTATGTTTATATGAAAGCTTTTTCATTTCACAAAATGTTTTAACTATCTTTTTTTATTATCACTTCTATCACTTGTTTGAGTTCTTTCCTTGATCAGAATTACAAAATATACCTCCTCCTCCTTTTCTTCTTCTTCTTCTTCTTCTTCTTCTTCTTCTTCTTCTTCTTCTTCTTCTTCTTCTTCTTCTTCTTCTTCTCCTTCTGCTCCTCCTCCTCCTCCTCCTCCTCCTCCTCCTCTTTCTCCTCCACCTCCCTCCTCCTCCTCCTCTCTCTCTCTCTCTCTCTCAATGTGACATTCTAAGTTTATGTCACATATCCATTTGGAGCTTAATGTGCAAAATATTGATGTCAACCTAATTTCTCTCAAGCTGCTATCCAATTTTCTCAACAATTCTTGACCAATAGGGAGCCTTTTAGCCCTCACTAATTTATGATATTGGGTTTATAAAATACTGTAGTGTGGGCTTGAATTCTTCTGGATTTTTTTATTTTTATTTATGTTAGTCAATACTCCTTTATTTCAGGCAGCCCATTCTAAATATTATCAAGCTGCTCGAGCTTTACATTTACAATTTGGAATAACAAGAGAGGAAGCTAGGAGCATAGTAAAAGCCTGTGCAACTTGCCTTCCTTTCCATGCTCCTACACTCCCTTCAGGGAAGAACCCTTGTAGTTTGAGACCCAGTGAAATCTGGCAAATGGATGTGACCCATTATAAAT
Organism: Sarcophilus harrisii; assembly: GCF_902635505.1. Lineage (NCBI taxonomy): Eukaryota > Metazoa > Chordata > Mammalia > Dasyuromorphia > Dasyuridae > Sarcophilus > Sarcophilus harrisii. The sequence continues at coordinate 190,733,671 of NC_045427.1, read as the reverse complement.
CTTTTGGTTGTCTGTCTTTTATATACGTTGTGGCAGACACCTTTTCAGGATTTACTTTTGCAATACCAGCAGCAAAAGAGACAGCCCGAGTGGTCACAGAATTCTTTATGCAAGCTTTTGCAATTATGGGTGTGCCACAAGCCATAAAAACAGACAATGGATATGCATATACTTCTAAATATTTTGCACACTTTTGTGTACAGTATAAGATTTCACACACCACTGGCATACCTTTTAATCCTCAAGGACAGGCAATAGTAGAGAGGAGAAACAGAGATATTAAGACGCTCATCCAAAAACAAAAGAAAGGGGAAGCCACAGGTAACTCTAGAGAACTTCTAAATTTAGTTCTTTCTACTTTAATTTTTAAATTTTTGATAAAGATGCCTGGCTCTGGCAGACAGGTTTTATAACCCACCAGAAGAGCAGTGTCCAGGGCAAGCAGCTCCACTATCTTTAAATAATCACCAGATGATGTGGAGAGATCCAGAAAGTGGTGAATGGAAGGGACCAGATAGGCTAATTGCGTTGGGGAGAGGGTTTGCTTGTATTTCTACAGATGGAAAAGGAATCAGATGTGTGCCAACTAGCCGTATTTGCCTTGTCCATCAAAAAAGAGAAAAACCTCAAAACAAAGGAGAAGACCTAAAAAACATCTGATACTGAAAGAACATAGCTGATAATGAGACTGGTAAAGAACTTTTAAATCATCAGGATCATTGGATTACCTGAGATGAAAAACTGTTGATAAGACTATTGTAGGACTTCAAAACTTGCAGGAACCATTGGGTTCCTGGTACATGAAGTAATGGACAATAGATTTCTTTTGGACTATTTCTAGGACTTATGGACATGTATAATTCCTCATGTTGATTCATGTTATTTGTTACATCACTAGTAGCCTATGTTATATTGCTATGTACTTATGTATTTTATGTAATTATATGTAATGTTTCCCATATTGATGGATTTATGTATACCTTTTTAAGAGTGAGACACTTCAGAAACCCGTTGATCTGATTTGATTTCCCATTTCCTTTGGTGTTTTCATCTCCCTTCCTGAGACATCAGGGAGGGCATGATCACCTCCTTTTTCTGACTAGTCAGGGAAGGTGTCATCACTTCCTTTTTTTGGGTTCTCAACTCCTTGAGAAGTCAGGGAGGTCATGACTACCTATGTTCTAAAAACAAAAGAAAGTGGGAGATGTTATGGGCCAGAACTCTGAACTTGAAACAAAGGATTCTTACAAGGTACTAAGTCAGTAGAATTGATAGAGACAATAGTTATTTAATTTAGCATGCTTCAATATGATTGATTTAATCCTACAAGGAGATGTTATGGTCCAGAACTTGAAACAAGGTATTAATTGTAATTGAGGAGACAATAGTTAAATCTAGTTTAGCATTGATTTAATCCTACAACAAATAATGGTTTCCTAGTGATATAATGATTGGTTTATACTCACTGTGGGTCATATAAGAGAAGCTCTCAGGGCCAGAAAGGACAAGCGCACTGGAAGCTCTCAGAGGCTGAGACAGATTCATTCTATCATCCACCTTTGTGGTGACTTGAGGCTGAAGCATAAACCTTTGGATTTGGAGAGATTTAGAGGGCAAGAGCTTAAGCTCTCTGAACCAAGGGGTGAGATAGGTCTCTAAGAAAGCTAAACTGGCCCCAGGAAAGGAGTCAAGACTTTGAAAGAGATAATAAAGGATTTGGACTTTAACACCTGGCTACATTTGTGGTGATTACTGAACTGAAACAAAGGCTGCCTCTAGAGACCCCAAGAAAACCTCAACAGAGAACATTACATTTTAGAGAAAACACTACAATTTTCCACTGATTTACTTTTTTATTTTTAAGTTGATAATAAATACTTTTGAGAGTAGTTGCTTTAAAATATCTGTTGGAATCTAAGGATTACAGGTCTTTTCATTTTGTAATTTATCTCACAAAATTCTGAAAAATGTGTTCTTCAGATTAATTTTGTTATAATTTCAATTTATTCTAACTATTCTATTCTAAAAAAGAATTCTATTGATTGGTATAATATTAAATTTACAATTTCACTTGGATAATATCTCCACTCCATCTATTGGCATAGTCTAATCATGGACAATGATTCTCTTTCCAATGATTTTTCTATAATTAGAATTTTATAAAAGAGATTTTGGTTCATTATTTCATGAAAGTCTATCCATATTTTTCTAAGATCATTGAGTTCATTTTTATCTTTTGTTATCTTTGGCCATATCTCCTCATAAATTCTCTATAGAGGAACTACCAATTATTGTGTCCTTCCCTCCCTCCCTCTCTCCCTTCCTTCCTTCCTTCCTTCTTTTCTTTTTCCCTTTCTCTCTGTCTCTATGTCTCTTTGGTTTTCTCTAAATGTCTCCTTCTCTGTTTCTCTCTCTCCTTCTCCTTCTGTATGTGTGTGTGTGTATCTGTCTGTCTGTCCATCTGTCTCTCTTTTTCTTGTTCTTTCCCTCACAAAATACCAGGATATTTAGGCAGGCAATTTATTGACTCTTTCTTCCTACATGTTAAGTTCTTCTTTTCACATCCTTGGCTTTTTCTTTTATATCCCTTCTCAAGTGGAAGTCTCACTGATGCATATTGCAGCCTATTTATACCCACTAAGACTCTTTCTTTTATCTACAAATTGTCTTATAATTTTGACTTATCCAAAGAGTGATATTACAAGATTGGCAGCCATATTGTATCCCTACAAGCAATGGAAAATGATAGAATTCTGCATTTGTAAGAAATCTGTCCAAACCTAACAATGATATAAAATCAGTCTCCTTTAAAAATCCTTTATTAAATCTATAATAGTAAGTCTATATCATGCATAATAAACTTTCTTCAATAGTAAAATTTTTGTATCTTTAAGCCATAAAAGACAGAGGAAAATTTTGAATGTTTGAGCTTACTGCTAATCCTCATTTAGGTGGTCTTCAGGAAGGAAGCTATTGAAAATGTATTCCCTCAAATCCATTATAATTTCATTGATTTTTTTTAAAATTGGGATGAAATCAGCTGGAAAGGTTCACTGATTTGAGATTTAGGTTAAATGAATCATAGTAATTCGAATTGGAAGATATCTTAGGTATCATTTGGCTCTCCCTTATTTTTGAGATGATGAAGCTGATGAATAAAGAAGAGAATTATCTGCTTAAGGTAAAACAGATCTTGAGTGTGCTGGAGTGAGCTCCAAGAACTGATTGTTAAATTTTCAATGTGAACATTCATACCCCAGAAATCTGTAATTGCTCCAAATGATTTAATGATTGTCTAGAATTAAGAAAGCAATGGAGAACATGTTAATAATACAGATTAAGTTCTATAATATGCTGTGCAAACGTTTTTTCTGGAATACCTATTGTTAAATATTTATCAGCAAACTACTTCATATATGAGTGTTTTTATCCCAAATTTAGCAATCTTTTACTCACATTTGTTAAAACTTATCAGTTATATTATATCAATTTATTAATATTAAAAAAACAAATTAAAATTTAAACACTAGAAAATCACAGAGATACATGATTCCAGAATGGAATAATAGCAGCATTAAGTACCTTTAGCCAAACTGAATATTTGTATAAGTTGATTTATTAGGCAAAGAACTAGAATTGAAGTTATAAGAACTGGTTTCTAAATGTAGCATCATAACCTGCTAGTTTTGTAATTTGGGACATAGCACCTAATATCTTTAGAAAAAAATTACATTTTTTAATTGCCTGAATTTTCAGATGTAGTCAATTAATTTGTTTTTGTAAATGAAGCCTCTGAACAAAGTTTTTAACCTCACATCTATGGGTTATATATATATATATATATATTATATAAAACTTAAAAAATAATTGTTTTTCTTGATAATCCCATATGTGCTGCATTAAGCACTTAAAAAGCATTATTGTGAGGTTTTCCCAGACTGGCAAAGAGTTCTTTCTATCTGTCTGTCTGTCCTATCTCTCCCTTTTTCACACATACACACATACCCCACCCCCCACACAAATCACATCACAAACATTAATAGCTCTTGTTTCAGAGCCTGAGAAAAAGAAAGTATATTGAAGAGGAGAGTTGACTTGTCATATATAAAAAGACACAGTCTGCTAGCATCCCTGACAAACATGTTTCCCATTGGGGAGAGGGAAGATTGAAGCTATATAACCTATATGCCAGTCCATTAGGGAGTTCAGAACATAGATTCTTTCCAAGTAACTGACAATCACAAATTATTAATCTGGGAAGACAACTTATGAATTTCCAGGTGGTTCAAAGGTTAATGAAGAGATGTGTCTTTGGGCAAATAGGCTGCAGCAAATTTCAATAATGATGTGTGAGACAATGTTTATTGTTTAGAAAATATGTGATATGAAAAATAAGGTGGGTCAGTTAAATATAAAGAGCAAAGGGTAAGAGATGGATAGCCATAGGCCTCTCTGGGGCTTATGAAATGTAAAAGTACCTAAAGCAAGGCATCCAAATGTTTGGTTTATCCTCTTCACTGTCCCTCTGGAAAAAGACGACAAAAAATTTTCATGGCAAGATTAGGTTTGGATGGGTTGTTACCTCTGCAGATGAAAGGAAAACTCACATGGAAGAGATTAAGGATGTACTGAAGTATTCCTTTGGATAGCATTAAATTTCCTTTCTCTGTTTATAAGAATCCTCATAGAAGTAATATCACATAGCTAATAGCTATTGTCTTTATTATTCAACATGCTTGTCAATGAAAATTTCACTACCTGAAGAGGAGAGCCAAGATGGCAGGATAGAGAAAACACTTAATTAAGCCCTCCCAACATATCCTATAAACAACTTTAAAATAACAGCTCAAATTGAAATTTTGAGTGGCAGAGCTAAGAAAAGATCTAAGTAAAACATTCATCTAGCCCAAGACAATTTAGGAGATTAAAAAGAGAGATCTGTGACATGGGGATGAAAGTTAGTCAGAGCTTACATGGATGAAACACCAATGGTGGGACTAGCTAATAGTGAGAGAAGCAGCTGCACCCATGAGAGCTCTCAAGGTCTGATAAGAGGACTGATTAGAAAAAGATTACAGGGGACTCCTACCCTACCCCTGGACAAAGGACCAGACGCTGCTTAGAAAATCTATGGTCCAAGTCCACATCTGGGTCATAATTCAAGGGAATAAGAACAATTTTGGCCAAGAACAAGTTTGAGCCCTGAGAAGCAGTGTAACTCTCAGCCACAAAAGTATAGGGAACCTGAGGAAATTGACTAAATGGGGAAAAAAAGGAAAAGTACTGCTTTCAATCACAAGGGATCCAGGGTCCTTCTTGGGTAAGGACAAGTGTGCATATCACAAGAGTGATGACCATATTTCTCCCGAGAGCAAAACATGCTGGAAGCACTGAAAACTTCTAAACATCCAGAATTAATTTTGAAATCAGCAGTGCAAAAAAGTCCAAAGCTTGAGACAATGTCTCTTCCCCTACATGACAGAAATATAGCTCAGTTTTAAAATAAAAAAGGAAAAAAGTCAATCAGCAAGAGATAGAAAGAGAAATCCTATTTAAAATAACTAGAGACCAAATAAAATATTTGGGTGTCTATCTGCCAAGACAAACTCAGCAACTTTATGAACACAATTACTAAACACTTTTTCACACAAAGTTAAATCTGAACAATTAAGGAAATATCAATTGCTCATGGGTAGATTAAGATAATATAAAACTTTCATTGAGATAAAATATTAAAAATTACAATTCTACATAAATTAGTCTACTTATTCTGTACCATACCAGTCAAACTACCTAATAAAATTATTTTCTACAGCTAGGAAAAATAATAACAAAAGTCATCTGGAAAAATAAAAGAATATCAAGGAAATTAATGAAAAAGAATGCAAAGGATAGTGACCAAGCAGTACCACAACTAAAACTGTATTTTAAAGTGATAGTCATCAAAACCATTTGACACTAAGAAATAGAGTGGTGGATCATTGGAATGGATTAGATACACAAGACACAATAATCAATGATTACAGTAATATATTGTTTGATAAATGGAAAGACTCAAGCTTATGGAATAAAAAACTCACTATTTGGCAAAATTTGCTGGGAAAATTGGAAAATAATGTCAGAAACTTGGCAGAGACCTCCATCTCACACCCTATACCAAAATAAGATCAAAATGAGCACACAATTTAGGTGTAAAGGGTGATACTATATATAAGCAAATCAGGAGAACAAGGGATAATTTACCTGTCAGATCTTTGGAGAAGGGAGGAATTTATGGTCAAAGAAGAGCAAGAGAAAATTATGACCTGAAAAATGGATAATTTTGATTACATAAAATTAAAAATTATTTGCAATATAAAACCAAATCATTCAAGATTAGAAAGATAACAGAAAGCTGGGAAAAATAATTTACAGCCAGTATTTTTGATAAAGGCTTTATTTCCAAAAAATATAGAGAACTGAATCAAATTTATAAGAAACAAGTCAAGAAAAAACATAAAAAAGAAAAGAAAATTGAATAGGGGGAAATAAATAATTAGTAACTATTAATGTGAATGGGATGAACTTACCCATAAAATAAATGTAGAGAGTAGAAGGTTTAGGAAAACAGAATGTAACAATATGTTGTTGACAAGAAACACACTTGAAACATAAAAGCACACAAGAGTTTGAATAAGGAGCTGGAGAAAAATCTATTAAGTTTCAACTAATATAAAAAAAAGGGCAAGGGTGGCATTCATGATATCAGATAAAGCAAATGCAAAAAATAGACATAATTAAAAGAGATACAGGTAAAGTACATATTCCTAAAAACTACCAAAATGAAATAATATCAATATTAAACATAAATTTACCAAGCAGTATAGCATGAAAGTTCTTAAAGGAAAAAATAAATGAATCATAGGAAGAAATCATACTAGTTGGAGATTTAAACTTTTCTTCTCAGAGCTAGATAAATTTAACCATAAAATAAATAAGAACTTACCATGCTGAATAGAATCTTTTTTTTTAAAAAAATTAGATATGATAGACATCTGGTGAAAACTGAATTGCAATAGAAAGGAACATATCTTTATTTAAGTCTTAAATTATATTTTTACAACAACTGACCATATATTAAGGCATAAAAACCTCACAACTAAATGCATAAAAACTAAATATTAAGTTTCATCTTTTGAGATCATAATAGAATAAAAATTACATTCAATAAAGGGCCATGGTAATTTAGATAAAAAATCAAGTAGAAATAAAATAATTTAATCCTAAAGAATGGGTAGATCAAAGAACAAACCCAAGAAACAACATATGATTTCATTAAAGAGATTGACAATAAGGATATAATATTGCAAAATTTGTGGGTTCGAGGAAATTTTATATCTCTAAATTTGGAGGGAGAGAGAAAGCGAGAGAGTGAGGTAGAGAAAAGAGGCCAGATCGAGAGAGAGAAAGAGAAAGCCAGAGAAAGAGAGAGAGAGAGAAAAAAGAGAGAGAGAGAGAAAGAGACAGAGACAGAGACAGAGACAGAGACAGAGAGACAGAGAGAAAACAGTAAAATGGAAATCCTGAAAATCAAGGGAGAGATTAATTTAATTAAAAGAAAAAAATGAACAAATAAAACTAGTAGCTGGTTATAATAGATGACCACTATTATAAATTTAAATTTAAAAAGAAGAAAACCAAATTACTAGCATAAAAATAAAAAATAAAAGTAAAAGTATTAACAATGAAAACTAAAGTAAAAATTAGTAGCTCTTTTGCCCAATTATATGCCAATGAATCTGACAATCTAAATGAAATGGATGAATGTATACAAAAATATAAATCATCCAGACTAACAGAAGGGAAAATATAATACTTCCATAACAATATTTTAGAAAAAGAAATTAAACAAACCTTCAAAGGACTTCCTAAAAGAGAAAAAAATACCTGGAATCAAATGGATTTACAAATGAATTCTATCAAATATTTAAGGAACAATTAATTCCAAAACATGTAAATTTTAAAAAAAATATATACTAAAATAATTTGACATCTAAACCAGGAAGAGGAAAAGAGAGAAAGAAAACTATAGACAAAATTCCTTCATCAATATCAATTCAAAAATATGCAAAATACTATGAAGGAGATCACAGAAATTTATCACAAAGATTATAAAATATGAATGAGTGAGATTTATGCTTCTAACATAGAGCTGGATCAATATCTGGAAAATTAACAGCATTATTGGCCATATCAATAACAAAAATAAGTCATATGATTATGGTAATAAATATAGAAAAGCCTTTTGAAAAATACCACACTCATTTCTATTTAAAATGCAAGAAATAGAAATAAATAAAATCTTTTTTACAGTGCTAAGTGATACCTCTCTACAATCAAGAACAAGTTTTATCTGTAATGAAGATAAACTTGAAACCTGCTCAATACTATGAGAAGTAAAGCAAGGAGATCCATTATCATTATTCAATATTGTATTAGAAATGCTGGCTATAAGAAGAATATGAGAAAAAGAAATTGAAGGAATAAAAATAGGTAATGCAGAAATAAAAACTAATACTCTTTGCAGATAATATGAGGATATACAGGGAATCATAGAGAATCCACTAAAAAGCTAATTGAAAGAAATATAGCAAAGTTGCAGGATATAAAATTAACTTACATCAATCATCAGCATTTCAATATAAAACCAGCAAAACTCAGCAAGAGAAAGAGAAATCCTATTCAAAATAACTGCCAAAAAATGTAAAATACATGAGAATCTATTTGTCAAGACAAAGTCAGGGATTATATGAACACAATTAAAAAAGATTTTTCACACAAATAAAGATATCTAAATTACTAGAGAAATATTACTTGCTATGAAGAAGCTGAGCCAGTATAATAACTAATAATTAGCTAAGTTAATTAATTTATTCAATGCCATACTACTCAAACTGCCAAAGAATTATTTATAGAGTTTAAAAAAAAGGTATAATGAAAAAACAAAAGGTCAAAATGATCAATAAAAAAATATGAAGGAAGACAGTCTAGTAACACTAGATTTCAAACTCAGTTACAAAACAGTAATTATCAAAACAATCTGGTACTGGCTAATAAATAGAGTGGTGGATAATGGAATAGATTAGGTTCACAATATACAGTAGTAATTGACCATAGTAATCCAATTTGATATACTCAAAAGTCCACACTTTTTAGCTAAGAACTTTACATTTGTGAAGAATTTCTGAGAAAACTGGAAAGTAATTTGACAGAAATTAGACATGTACTGACATGTCACACCATATAGCAAGACACAGTCAAAATGGAGAAATGATTTAGACATAAAGGGTGCCATAAAAGTAAATTTAGGGGAGCACAGGATACGGTACCTCTCACATCTATAAATAGGGAAAAAGATAATTCAACAAGAAATAGAGTATCATAGGAAATAACATACATTGTTTTGAGTACATGCAATCAAAAAGGTTTTACACAAACAAAACTAAAGTACCCAAAGTGAGAAGGAAATCTGGAAGACAGTGCATGAAGGAATATGTGTGTGTTTGCATGTATGCATGTCTGTATGTGTGAAGTTTCCTGAAAAAGACTTCTTTTATTAAATATATAAGAAACTGAGTCAAAATTTATGAAAATAAGAGCCACTCCCCAGTTAATAAATTGTCAAAGGATATGAAAAGGAAATTTTCAGAAGAAATCAAAGCTATAGATAAACACATAGCAATGTTCTATATCACTACTAATTAGAGAAATGTAAATTTAAAAATGTCTGAAGGACCATCTCCTATCAATTAGATTGGTTCACATGACAATAATGGAAAATGGCAAATGGGGAAATGTAGAAAAACTGAGACAATAATGTACTCTTGGTGAAGTTGTGAACTAGTCTAATCACTCTGGTAAACAATTTGAAACTATGCCCAAAGGGCTATAAAACTGTACATCACTTTTGCATCTATATCCCAAACTGATTAAAGAAAAGAGAAGAAGAATCTATTTGTTCAAAAACATTTATAGCTGCTCTTTTTGTGGTGGCAAAGTATTAGAAATCTAGAGCATACCATCAATCAGAGGATGGCTGAATAAGTTGTGATATATGACTGTGATGGAATGCTATTGTGCTAAAAAAAAAATGATGGCGTACTCTCCAAAATAACTGGGAAGACTAATAAAAATTCATACAAATGAAGTGAGCAGAATCAAGAGAACACTGTACACAGTAACAGCAATCTTGGAAGAATTATCAACAGTGAAAGACTTAGATATTCTGATCGAGATCATTATTCAAAAAAATTCCAAAGGAGCCATGATTTTTTTTTAAAGTGTCCTTATCTAGAGAGATCTGGTGGATTCTGAATGCAGATTGAAGCATATTTTAAAACAAACAAACAAACAAAAACTTTTTCTTTTTCTTTTAGTCTGTATTTTCTTTTGCAATATGGCTACAATGAAAATATGTTTGAATGATGTCACATATTTAGCCACTAAAAAATTGCTTGCATTCTCAAGGAGGGGAAGGGTCAAAAAGGAGGGAGAGACTGGAAATCAAAATCAAAATTATATATATATATATATATATATATATATATATATATATATATAAAATTGTCATCCTCTATGCTATCCTTTCCAGGTTTTTGATGCTTGTTCTTGTTATTCAGTTGTTTCAGATCCTTTGTGATCTCATTTGTGAATTTTGTGACAAAGATACTTTAGTGGTTTGCCATTCCTTTCTCCAATTCATTTAATAACTGAAGGAACTGAGGCTAACAGAGTTAAGCAATTTGCTTAGGTTAAGTATCCGAAGCTGGAATTTAATTCAGCCCTTTCTGACTGAGGCCCCTTGTTCTAATCCTGTCTTAATAATACCCCCTCCCACAATGTGCCCAAGTAATTGTTATCCTCGTTTCCAATATCATAGTTTCAGAATTATAACTAATGAAAATAAATAATAATAATAATATATGAGGAACAATGCAGGAACTCCAAAGATATTTGTATTTCTTTCCCTAGGACAGATTTATTAAGGAAAAAAACCAGTCAGAAAACTTAGCTTACATGCCTGATTATACCATTTGCTAAATAGGTAGCCATGTCACTTTATTCCTCTGGTCCTTTAGATACTTCATTTGGACATAATGATACTTGTATTATTAATTCCCTAAGACTGTCGTAATGCTTCAATCAGAAAAATAATGATAAAAGACATTGCTAACTATTAAACAATATTTAGAGATAAGTCAAATCATGTATAAAAATATATAGTTATGGACATTCATTATAAAATAATATGTAAACATAAATGGTTAATTTGGTAGGTTTATGATCATAGTCATCTAATTTTGCCTCAGCCTCAGTTTTCTCCTATGTAAAATGGGGATAATAATTACATTGTTTATATCATAGGGTTGTGAAGAAAAAGATTTGTAAACCTGTCATTTAACTATTCTGAGTTTCAATTTTCTCAACTGTTAAAGAAAGGGATTGGATCAGTGGTCTCCAATATCTTTTCTAGCTCCAAATGATTCCACAATACTTTCGTCCTTAGTGGTAGAGAATTATGAGTAAATGAATAATTATATTTTACAAAGAGATTTCACCTTCATTGTTATATTTGATTCTTGCAACAATAACAACAAAAGACTTTAAGGTAGGCAGGGGCAAGAGTATAACTTTTATCACCATTTAACTGATGTTTTGAAATCCAGGTACACCCTAACTATGAAATCCTAGATTTATACAAAGATAAATTGGAGCAGATTGTAGGATTTACAGGTGGAAAAAGAATCTTGAAGATCATCTTGTCTTATTTTAGAAGGTAGGAAACAGAGGATCTGAGGTGTTAGTGATGTGAACTTCTAGTAAGAAGGAATATCAGAATTTGAGTCTAAGATCATTGACTTCAAAACTCATACTTTTTCTAGTACACCTCACAGTTGTTTCACATAAAGCCTGGCAAGTGACCCCATTATTTAAAATATATATATTTTAAAAATTTAAACAACTTTAGAGAAACCTGTCTATTGTGTATCATTTGAGCCATAATAGGATATTTGTAGAATTTTGATATTAATTTTTTAAAGATATTTTCCCCAAAAGGTTGCTGTTCATTGTGTAAACTTTCTTTCTTTCTTTCTTTCTTTTAATTTAATACCCTTTTATTTACAAGTTATATGTATGGGTAACTTTACAGCATTAACAATTACCAAACTTCTTGTTCCAATTTTTCACCTTTTACCCCCCCCCTCCAGTCCCTCCCCCAGATGGCAGGATGACCAGTAGATGTTAAATATATTAAAATATAAATTAGATAAAATAAGAAATACCAAAACGTTATTTTGTGTACAAAAGAATGATCTGAAAATTGTACAAATTGTGAAAAACTGCAGGTAGGCATAAATATGGGGATTTGGGAACCAATGTAATGGAATATTCCCGAGTTTTCTTGGGAGAGTGGTTCATTATTGTGCTCCATTGGAAATTATTTGTTGATCTCATTGGAGGATGGCCAGGTCCATCAGAACGGGTCATCGAAATATTGTTGGAAGTAAGATCTCCTGGTCCTGCCATTTCACTCAGCATCAGTTTGTGTCTCCATGCCTTCTGAAATCATCATTGGTCATTTCTTTTGAACAATAATATTCCATAATTTCATATACCAAATTTATTCTGTTTCTCAACTGATGGGCATCCACCGTTTCAGTTTCAGCCACTAAAAGGGGCTACAAACATTCCGCACATACAGGTCCTTTCCTTTCTTTATGATCTCTTTGGGAATAATCCCGGTAATAACACTGTTGGACAAAGGGTATGCAAGTTTGACAACTTTTTAAAGTTCCAAACACTTCCAAAATGGTTGGATCGTTCACAACTCCCCAAACAAGATAATGTCCCGTTTTTCCCCATCCTCCAACAATCATTTATTTTTCCCGTCATCTTAGGCAATCGCAGGTGGGTATCTTTAAGTTGTTTAAATTGCATTTCTGATTAATAATGACTTGGGTATCTTTTCATATGACTAGAAATAGTTTCAATTTCTTCATTCGAAATTGTCTTTCATATCCTTGAAATTTTTCAATTGGAGAATGGCTTGATTTTTTATAAATTAGTTAATTTTATATTTTGGAAATGAGGCCTTTATCAGAACCTTTGACGAAAAATATTTTGTTTTGCTTCCCTTCCAATCTTGTCTACTTAGTTTTTTTGTACAAAACTTTTAGTTTGGTATGTCGAAATTTTCATTTTTGATCAGTAATGACCGTTCATTTGGTCATAAATTCCTTCCCCCACAGGTCTAGAGGTAAATATCCTGTGTTCTTCTAATTTATTAATAATTTCATTCTTTATCCTAGGTCATGAACCCATTTTGACCTTATCTTGGTGTCGGTTTAAGGTGTGGATCAATGTTAGGGGGGTGGGGGGGTAAGGGGAAAAATTGGAAAAGAGGTTTGGCAATTGTTTGTTAAAGTTACCCTGTATATCCTGTAAATAAAAGGCTATTAAATTTAAAAAAAAAGTGTGGATCAATCCGCCCATATTAGTTTCCAATTTTCCCGTAATTTTGTCAAACAGGTTCTTATCCAAAAGCTGAGGATTTGGGTTTGTCAAAGACTAGGTTGTAGTTTTGATTTTTGTCCCTTGAACCTAACCTATTCCACTGATAATAATTATTCTTAACCAAACCAAATGGTTTTTGGTAAATGTTTCTATAATATAATTTTTAGATCTGGTACAGCTAAGCCACCTTATTTGATTTTTTCATTAATTCCCTTGAAATTTTGACCTTTTGTTTTTCCATATAATTTTGTTGTTATTTTTCTGGTCAAAAATAGTTTTTTGGGACTTGTTGGTACAAAGAAAAAAGATTAGTTTAGGAATATTGTCATCTTTATTATATTTGTTTGCTATCCAAGAGTATTTAATATTTTTCCAATTGGTTAGATCAGACTTAATTTGTGAAAAGTGGTCTGTAATTTTCTCATAAAGTTTTGATTTTCCTTGGCAGATAGATTCAAAATTTTATATTACGAGTTTTTAAATGGAATTTCTCTTTAACCTGACTGTTGTTTGTTAGTATATAAAAATGTGATGACTTATGTGGGTTTATTTTATAATCAGCAACTTTGCTAAAGTTGTGGATTATTTCTAATAAAGTAGAATCCAATGGGAACCTTGTTTCATTCCAGATCTTATTGGAATGGTTGCAGTTTTCCCTTTACATTGATGCTTACTGATGGTTTTAAATAGATGTGATTATTTTAAGGAAAAGTCCATTTATTCCTATATTAAAGGTTTTTTAATAGGAATGGATGTTGATTTTGTCAAATGCTCTTTCTGCATCTATTGAGATGACTTGTTTTTTGGGTTAAGGGTTTATTAATTACCAATTATATTGATAGTTTTTCCCTAATATTGAACCAGCCCTGCATTTCCTGTATAAACCACTTGACTAGTGTATTTCCGGATGATTTTCTGTAGTCTTTGGCTAAATGTCTTTGATTTTAGAAAATTCATTAGGCATTGTTCTATAATTTTCTTTTCTGTCTTCAACCTACCTGCTTTAGGTATCAGTAATTTTGTTCATAGAAGGAATTTGGGGACCTTCATTCCCTATTTTTCAAAAATTTATATGATTGGGGCCAATTGTTCTTTTAAATATTTGGTGAATTAATGAAATATCTGGCCTGGGTTTTTTTTAGGGAGCTGTTTAATTCCTGTTCTATTTTTCTGAAATGGGATATTCACAATTTATTTCTCCTCTGTTAGTCTGGGAAGTCTAATTTTTTGGAGGTAGTATCCATTTCACTTAGGTTATCAAATTTACATAATTGAGCAAAATAAACCTTATTATTTCTAATTTCCTCTTCATTGGTGGAAAATTCTCTTTTTCATTTTAAGACTACTAATTTAATTTTCCTCCTCCTTTTCTAATCAGATTTCCAAAGCTTATTTATTTTTTTTTTTTATAGAACCAACTCTTAGTTTTATTAATTAGTTCAATAGTTTTTTATTTCAATATTTTAATTTCTCCTTTTAATTTTAAATTTCCAATTTAGTATTTGATTGGGGGTTTTTAATTTGGTCTTTTTAGGGCCCAATTCATTAATCTTTCTTTCTTGTTTTATTCAAGGTCCTAAAGGATATAAAATTTCCTTTATTACCCTTTTGCATCCCACAAATTTTGGTTGACGCCCGCATTGTCATTATCTTAGTGAAATTTTGTATCTATAATTTGTGTTCCCCAAATCATTCTTTAAGATGAGATTGTTTAGTTTCCAATTACGTTTTGGTCTGTTTCCCTAACTTTTTTTGGATATTTATTGCATTGATCTGAAAAGAAAGATTTACTATTTCTTTTTTGCATTTAATTTTGAGGTCTTTATGTCCTAATATATTAATTTTTTTTTTTTTTTTGGGTGAATTAAAGCTTTATTTTGATGTTTATATTTTTTCAAAATAAGTTGATGTAAAATTAAAATAATTTCACCCTGGGAAACCCAGAGGGCTCCTTTTTAATCCATTTTTGGAGTTTTATTATTTTTCTTTCTTTTTTTTTTTTAATTTAATTTAAGGATATTAATGGGTAACTTTCAGCATTAAAATTGCCAAACCTCTTGTTAATTTTTACCTTACCCCCCACCCCTCCCTAAATGGCAGGATGACGTAGATGTTAAATATATTAAAAATAATTAGATAAAATAAGTAACATGACCACAAATTATTTTGTTGTACAAAAAGAATCAGACTTATTATTTGTACAATTAGTTGGAAGGAAATCAAAGATCAGGTGTTAAAATAGGGACTGGGAATTCAATGTGATGGTTTTAGTCATCTCCCAGAGTTCTTTTTTCTGGGAATTAGTTCAGTTCATTACCGCTTTAAATGATTTGGTTGATCTCGTTGCTGGGATGGCCATCCAGGCTGGTCATCATCTAGTATTGTTGTTGAAGTATATAAGATCTCCTGTCCTGCCATTTTCATTGACGTTCGTGTAAGTCTCCCGGCCTTTCGAAATCATCCTGTTGGTCATTTCTTAAGAACAATAATATTCCATAATTTTTAATACCACAATTTATTCAGCCATTCCAATTGATGGGCATCCATTCAGTTTCCAGTTTCTAGCCACTACAAAAGGGCTGCCACAAAATTATGCACATACAGGTCCCTTTCCCCTTCTTTATAATCTTTTGGGATATAATCCCAGTTAACACTGTGGATCAAATATGCAAGTTTGATAACTTTTTACATAGTTCCAAACTACTTCTCCAAAATGGTTGGATTCGTTCCAAACTCCACCAACAATGAATCAAGTCCCAGTTTTCCCAATCCCCTCCAAAATTCATTATTTTTTCCTGTCATCTTAGCCAATCTGACAGGTTTTAGTGTATCTTAGAGTTTTTAATTTGATTTTCTGATTAATAATACTGAATCTTTTTATTAATAGAAATAGTTTCAATTTCTTCATCTGTATGGTCAATTTTTTAATAGTTCCATGAACTGGAGAAGAAAGTATATTCCTTTCTGTTCCATTAATTTTCCAAAGATCAAATACCAATTTTTCTAAATTTATTTACTTTTAATTTCTTTTTGTTTTGTGGTTTGTTTGTTCAATTCTGAAGTCAAGGTTAGACTTACTATTAAGTTTTTTGTCTTTTTTTCTTGCAACTCTCTTAATTCTCCTTTGGGTTGGATGCCTACCCCTTGGTCATATGTTTAATATTGATTTTTTGTTGTTTATGTACCTTTTAGCAGGATGTAGTTTCCCTTTCCTCATCTCTTTAATTAGATCAATTTTGCTTTTGCTTGATCTGAGATAAGGATTCACCCCCGTTATTTTTTGACTTCACCTGGTTAAAGTTTTCCCAGTTTTCACTCAAGACCCCTTTTAAATTGTTTTGCCAATTTGTATTTCCTTTGATGCTTCCCTCTTTTGGGGAGTCTCCCCTTCTTTTCTTGAATCTTTTTTTCCTCCCCCCTTATTTTACTTTTTTCCCCCCTTTTTTCCTTTTTTTTTCCCCTTTTCTTTTTTTCCCCCCTTTTTTTTTTTTTTATTTTTTTTTTTTTTTTGAGGCGGAGAGAATTATCTCTAAAAAAATGTCAATTATTTTTTTTTTGAGCAACTCTGATGAGGTAAGATTCACAATTTTCCCTTCTAAATTTCAGATATGATAAGTTTCCTTACCTCTTTTGGGTTGGTTTCCTTTTTCCCTCCTTCCCACCTTATTCTGCCATTCCCTTTTCCAATTCTTCCCTTTTTATGTTATATCAGTAAAATAAAATTAACATGTATTTTTTTGTTATCCACAAAGAAATCAATTTCAAAGTTATTTTTACCTTTTCTGCATCTCTTGAGTTCTATTCTTGAGATCAAATTTTTGTTTAGTTTTTGGTTTTCGAAACAAATGGAATTCATTTGTTTATTAAATTCCATCTTCTTCCTGGGAAGAAAATGCCATTTAGCTGGGTAGTTTATTCTTGGTGATTCCAAATTATTTTGCCTTGGGAATGATTCCAGGCCCTTTTGATCCTTTAATTGGACAGGATCTTGGGTGATCCTTAGGGTACCTGATATTTAAATTGTTTTTTTTTTGCTTTTAAAAATTTTTCCTTAATCTGATAGTTCAAATTTCCCAAATTTCTTGGGGTTTTTATTTTAGGTCTCTTTAAAAGATGTTAAATTTTTCAAGATATTTTACCTTCTGATTCTATTTTGGGCAGTTCTCTTTGATGATTTTTGTAAAATAGTATCTAGGCTCTTTTTTTATATAATTTTCGGAAAGTCCAATAGTCCTCCAGTTATCTCTCCTAGACTATTTTCCAAGTCTTTTTTGAATAGATAATTTGGTTTTTCCAGTTTGTCAATTTTTTGGTTTTGCTTGACTGATTCTTGGTCTCCAAAGAATTTAGTTTCTATTTGTTCAGTTCTAATTTTTAAAGAAATAGACTTCCCGACTAACAGAGGAGGAAGTAAATTCTTGAATAGTCCCATTTCAGAAAAGAAATAGAACAGGCAATTAAACAACTCCTAAGAAAAAACCCCAGGACCAATGGTTTACATGAATTTTACCAAACATTTAAAGAAAAATTGGCCCCAATGTATATAAATTATTTGAAAAATAGGGAATGAAGGAGCCCACCAAATTTTCATGACACAGACAGGTACTGATACCCAAACCAGGTAGGCTGAAAAAAGAAAGAAAAATTATAGTCCAATCTCCCAATGAATATTATCAAAATCTTAAATAAGATATTGCCAAAAAGACACAGAAACCATCTCCAAGATAATACACTATGATCAAGTAGGTTTATACCAGGAATGCAGGGTTTCAATATTAGGAAAACTATCAATATAATTGATATTAATAACCAAATGAAAAAACCGATGATCATCTCAATGATGGAAAAAGAATTTGATAAAATCCAACATCCCTTTTATTAAAAACCAGAGATAGGAATAAATGGATTTTTCCTTAAAAAATCAGCAGCATCTATTTAAAACCATCAAAGCATCATATGAGGAACAAACCCAACCATTCCCAATAAGATCTGGAGGAAAAAAGGTTCCCCATCCCGTTACTATTTAATATTTATTAAATTTGCTTTAAATAAGAGCTGGAAAGAGATTAAAGGAAAAGAATAGGCAATGAGGAAACCAAATTATCACCTTTGCCGATGACGATGGTATTTAGGGACCCAAGATTCATAAAAAGTTATTAGAAATAACCACAACTTTAGCAAAGTTGGTTATAAAAAAACCACATAAGACATCCAATTCTTTAAATTCCCAACGTCAGAGTTAAAAGAAAACCATTTAAAGTAACAGATAATATAAAATATTTAGGAATCTATCTGAAGGGAAAATCAGAAACTTTAGAGCAAAATTACAGACCACTTTTCAAAAAATTAAGTCTGATCAACCAATTGAAAATATTAAATGCTCTTGGTAGGGCAAAATATAATAAAGATGACAATATTACCTAAACAATCTATTTATTTAGCCTTATACCAATCAGACTCCCAAAAAAATTTTAATGACCTAGAAAAAAAACAACAAAGTTCATATGGAAAAACAAAAGGTCAAAATTTCAAGGGAATTAATGAAAAAATCAATGAAGGTGGCAGCTGTACCGTCTAAATTTTATTATAGAGCAGCAGTTACCAAAACTTTTCTTTAAGGAAAGATTAGTTGATGTGGAATAGGTTAGGTTGAGGGGATAAAATAACAAAATGCAACCTAGTCGAAAACCCAAAGATCCCAGCTTTTGGGATAAGAACTTACTGTTTGATAAAAATTGCTGGGAAAAATTGGAAACAATATGGCGAAATTTGGGGATTGATCCACATTAACACTGACACCAAATAAATAAAATGGGTTAGACCTAGGCATAAAGAATGTTATTAATAAATTAGAAACACGGATAGTTTACC
Source organism: Sarcophilus harrisii (assembly GCF_902635505.1). Taxonomy (NCBI): domain Eukaryota; kingdom Metazoa; phylum Chordata; class Mammalia; order Dasyuromorphia; family Dasyuridae; genus Sarcophilus; species Sarcophilus harrisii. The sequence goes on along the minus strand of NC_045427.1, from coordinate 190,714,246 downwards.
TCCAACCTTGGAAGGGGAAGGTCTTATGACCAAAGAAGAACTAGAATCATTACTGATCACAAAATAGAAAATTTCGATTATACCAAACTGAAAAGTTTTGTACAAAAAAACAATGCAGACAAGATTAGAAGGGAAGCAAAAAACTGGGAAAATATTTTTCAGTCAAAGGTTCTGATAAAGGCCTCATTTCCAAAAATATATAGAGAAATTAACCTAATTTATAAAAAATCAAGCCATTCTCCAATTGAAAATTAAAGGATAAGGGAACTCAGATGAAGAAATTAAAACTATTTCTAGTCAAGAAAGATGCCCAAGTCATTATTAATCAGAGAAATCAAATTAAGACAACCTAAGATACCCCTTCACACCTTTCAGATTGGCTGATGACAGGAAAAAAATAATGATGATTGTTGGAGGGATGCGGGAAAACTGGGACATTGATGCATTGGGTTTGGAGTTGTGAAAATCAACCATTTTGAGAGTAGTTTGAACTTTCGTTATAAACCCATACCCTTTATCCAGTAGGTTATTACTGGGTTTATCCCAAAGAGACTAAAAAGAAAGGGACCTTTGTATGAATGTTTGTCAGCCCTTTTGTATGGCTAAAAAACTGGAAACTGAATGGATGTCCATGAGTTGGAGAATGGCTGAAAATTGATATAATATTATGGAAAATGTTCTGAAGAAATAAAAGGATGATTTCAGAAAGGCCGGGAGACTTACATGAACTGATGCTAAGGTAAAGGGGAACCAGGAGATCATTATATACTTAAGAACAATACTATATGTACCAGTTCTGATGGACCAGGCCATCCTCACAAACAGATCAACCAAATCATTTCCAATGGACAGTAATGAACTGAACCACTATGCCCAGAAAAAAACCTAGGAATGATAAAAACCATTAATTGAATTCCCAACCCTATATTTATACACCCATTTTTGATTTCCTTCAAATTTTAATTGTAAATATTTCAGAGTCTGATTCTTTTTGTACAAAATAACTTTTGGTCATGTATACTTATTGTGTATTAATTTATATTTTAATATATTTAACATCTACCATCCTGCCATCTAGGGGGGTGGGGTATAAAGGTAAAAATTGGAACAAGAGGTTTGACAATTGTTAATGCTGTAATGTTACCCATGCATATATCCTGTAAATAAAAGGCTATTAAATTAAAAAAAAAAGAATTATTTTCTTCATTAGCTTTTTAAAACTTCTTTCTGTATATGTCCAATTGAGTTTTTAAATGTATTATTTTGCTCTGTGGAATTTTTTCCCATTTCACTAATTTTTTTTTTTTTTAGTGAATTATTTTCTTTTTCTAATTCACAGATCCTACTTTCTTGCAAGTTCTTTTCTTTTCCAACCACATCCTACTTTCTAGTAATTTTTTTTTTCCAATTCACAATTTTATTTTCCTGAATTTTTATTTTTTCTAATTCAAAATTTTGCTTCCCCACTTCCTGGGAATTTTATTTTTCCAATTCGTATTTCAGGAAGTTGTTGCTCTTTGTAAGGCTTCTCTTTCCTTTCCCCATTTATCTTGTAACCTTTTGAGATTTTTATGGTCTCTTCGAGAGCATCATGTAAAGGGGTAGGTAATTCCCCTTTGGGATTGTTTGGCATGTTTCTATTAGAGTCTTCAGGTTTGTGACCTGCTCTTTTTCACATAAAGCTGTCTGTTGTTCTTTTCATCTTTTATTCATGTTTTTAAAACCTTTAGGTTATGTCTCCCTAGGCAGGGAGTTCCCTGCAGAACAGGAGAGATGTAAACTGGTTTCGGGCCAGAGGTTGGGAGTGCCTGGGAAATTTTCCCTTCCCCAACAGGAGGTGGATTCAGCACTGGCCAAGCTATTGAAGTGCGCAGTTAGGCTGTGTGGGTTAGCGATTGCCCTAGGCTAGAGACTAAGGGGTGAAAGTGTTACTGCCCCAGGCCAGGGCCTCTTGTGGGGCTGTGGGTATTAGCAGCTGACCACAGACCGCCGATTTTACCTAAAGTCTGCCCACAACTCTGCCCCAATGTCTCTGCCCCACGCAAATCGGCCCTGTGAAAGTTGCCCCGCCACCCCCCATTCCTAATTGGGCGGCCCGCCATGCGGTTAAACAGACCCAAGGAAAAAGCCCCGGTACTGGGTTGGGGCTTGAGCGGCAGAAGTTTTCACTTTTGGTTTGGAGGCCCCTCCAACCTAATTTCTCTCCCGTCTACCTTTGATCTCCCCCAGCCCCCAGAACAAACCTTTTTTTTGGCAAGAATGCAGATTTTTTGGCTGGTGAATTGTTATACTTTTTATCTTTATGAATTGTAGCAGTCAAGACTATTTTTGAGGCTTGATATAATATTGATAAAGAGGGTAAGAGAAGAGTTTAGAAAGTAGCATGTGCCTTCTCTGCCATCTTGGCTCCGCCTCCCTGTAAATTTTCTTATAGTGGTAAAGTAGTTAATGGTTACTAAGAGAGGTTATAGAAATGTCCCCAGAGTCATTTTTTTTTTTTAAAAGAGGGATTCTCATTTGTCACCAGTTTTTTATGACACTTCTGCCTGAAGGTGTTGAGCAAAGACTAGCTAAAGTTGAAGTTCACCTCTTGCCCTAAAATTCTATAATTCAAAGACCAATTCTCAGGGAACCTTTTGTATGTGAAAATGTCAGGGTTATTGCCTTGTTATAAAAGATTTGGTCCATAAAGATATTCTAAAGAGCCATGTTGAGATGTTTGCAGTTTGGGGTGGAGTAAAGGTGGTTAATCTTGGCCTTAGAAGACTTGGGTTTTTGTTTTACTTCCAGTATGTACAACTATATCATGTTGGACCGATTACCAACTTTTTTTTTTTTTTTTTTTTTACAAAAGACATTATTTACATATATAATGGGCTGAGGTTTGAGTTGATGCACTGAGGTCCCAAGTACGTGAGGCTAAATAGTAATTGGGCTATACTCTATTAATATACATGATTGAATAAAGAATGGTCCCTGCCCACTCTCCATGCAAGTCCTGATGTGTTGTATAGGAAATGACGATTTTGGTGGGAGGAGGCAGAGAGAGAGACAGGAAGAGAAGCTGGGGGAGATTGGGCCTGGGTTCGAGACTCTGAGCTGCTGGTTGTGTGGCTGCTGGTCGAGCTAGCTTCTTGAATCAGCTGCACACATTGCTATCACCGATTCTCTTCCACCTGCGATCCTTCTTCACTGAGAATAAAGACTGACGATTTTCCCTAACCTGAATTCCTGACTCCTGCTGATTTAAAAATACACTATCTTCACAACCTCTATAAAATAACTTGGACATCTTACTTATTATTATTTTTATCAGCTACCCATCCACATCTTTTTTATAAAATCTGTGATTTCTTTAGTATATGGAGGTTTCATTGAGAACATTTCCCCTCAATGGAGGTCTGTACCAACTGTTGAATTTAGGATCTTAAACAGTTGCCTGAATGTTGGGTCCAGGATCACACAGCCAGTATGTTGCAATAATCAAAGTTGAATAGAGATCTTCCTAATTCCAAAAAAACAATTCTCTATTCAATATACCAAGCTTCTTCAACTATTGTCATTATGGTTATTATTCCTCCCTTATTATCCTTCTCATTGCATATATAAATGCCAGAGTTTGTAAAAGTTTTTCTGTTGTAATTTGTCTACTAGACATTTAATTTTAGCTTTTCCTGGTAATGTATACATATATGCTATTGTTTTTTGCAAATTTTGTGTTCCCATCACTATACAATTGCTGTTAAGCCTCCTTCTTTTAAAGGGCACTAATTTGATCAGTCTCCATAATCTGTATTTAAACACAGAAAATCGACCATGTGCCTAATATACGAGGAAGAGTAACAATTCTTGTAATTAAGTGTTATGGTTGGTAAAAAGACCACAGGAACTGAAAGCAAGAGACTTGTGTTCAAATTTCAGCTCTGACATTAACAAATTAGACTATTATAGTTGTCATTAAATTTGATTGACCCTACATTTCTTTAACTGTAAATGAGAATAATAGTATCTGCTCTTGACTACCTCATGGATTTATCATGAGAAAAGCATTGTATAAATATAAAAATATTACATAAGAAGGAATTAATTTTATAATGGAAAAGAGAGGTTGCTCCCTAATCAAATATTGTGTCCCTGTCCTTTAACCTTGATCTCAGAACTAATAACCAAAGAAAATTGGCTGGTCTTGAGTACAATAAGTTGTTTCAATTGATTCAATGTATTCATATCTCGGTGATGATTTCAATATTTTGCTGGTTTTACAATAAAAATATGAGGTTTTATATTAGTATTAAATTGGTATTTAATATAAATTAATAATGAAGGATGCTGTTTTGAAATGAAAACAAAAATCTGTTTGATACTGCCTAGATGAGTTCATCCCTAGGTTGCCTTTCACAAGAGATGCTGACACTCAGATCCCATGAAGAAAAAAAAACAGAAAATCTGCAATTTGACTGTCAGATTATTAAAAACTGCTTAGTTCTCTGTGGTGTACACAGCTTTCTATAATGATCAGACAGATGTGATCTTTGTTCATTCTCCCAAGGGAAGCACCAAGAGACTCCATTGCCCAAGTTACTTAAAACCAAACCAAAGCAAGACAGGGAAAATATACTGGTGAGAAAAATCTTGGACTTGACTTAATAGATTTTTCCATCACTAATTTCAAATGTCATTAAATATATATTAATATTATTTAATAATAATTTAATAATAAATAAGATTTTATCTTATTTAAAAAAATTAAATGGCAGGATGTCATTAAGTAAATGATAACACTAATTTTCCATCAAAGATAAAATATTTTTCTTGAGTTTCAAGACTTGGGCTGCCATCACAATTGCTTTTGGGGGAGCAAGAAAGAATGGGGATGAATCTCCTTCAATCAAAGGAAAACATTATATATATATATATATATATATATATATATATAGATAGATAGATATAGATATAGATATATACTAATTTAGACTTAACAAAAATTTAGTGTTCTATGCATGGCCACATATGGTAGAATGGAAGGAACCTTAATATAGATTCAAGAGTCCCAGGGTCAAGCTTTGACAATGACCCTAAAAATATCTAAGACCTTAGACAAATTGTTTTGCCTTTCTGAGTCTTGATGTTTTCATCTATAAAATTTGGATAATACTAACACTACTATTAAGAAGAAGAATTTTGTAAATTTTAAAAACATTCAGTCAATGCTAATGAATGATCATAATGGTCATGAAAATCAAGGCTGTGAATTAGTTGCAACAGGGATATCTGGGATTCTGCCCCTTGTGTGAAAGTTACATCTTTGGACTTAGTTTTTTTTTTTTCTTATAAATTGTTTTGGATAAGGGGTTCTATGTAGATCTTTCAATCTCTCCAAACTATGGTACTATAGAATGGATTCAAATTCAACAAGCATTCATTGAACACCTATTATGTACAGAAAATTATTCTTCAAGAAAAGCAATAAAATAAATAACTATTCAACTATTCCATTGCTTGAAGAATTTATATATTAATGAGAAGAATGAAATACATGCAAATATATATATACACACATAAAGGAAATCAATTATATTTAAATAATTATCATCATTTTTAAAAAGTTTGCAGACCTTAAAAATTTTCAAATTAAGAATGGAAAGAAAAAAGGAAACAAGCACTCAATTAAGTGGCAGGTAAAGAGATAGGTCCTATTATAATCCTTATTTTATAGGAATACATATTTTTCTTGTGTATATTCTTTATGGGATCATCTAGCAGTTAGATAGAAGACTGTCTCTGTCTCTCTGTCTATATCTTTCTGAGTCTCTCTCTCTCCTATCATATTCTAGTTATGCCCAAGGAAATCATAGTGTCACCTTAGAGCATGGGACTCAGCATTTTATAAAGCATAGATTAGCAGACACCTTGTGTGTATACACCTCAGCTGACATTATAATTAGCCACAGGTGGGACTTCGCCAGTTGGCTGTTTAATATCAGGGGAAGGTGGAGTGAGCAACCTTCTTCCACCTGGCTTCACAGCTTCCAATCACTGCGTGACCATCATTGAATAACCCTTTTTTTGTGTTTCCCTCAGGGGGCTCTGTAGCTACCCTTGCCTTGTCCTTGTGTACTGAAGACAACCAGCAGGATGGTCTTGGATGGCACAGCTCCAGCATTTTGACATCATTTTTGGCAAGTAATTGATTATAAGTCATTTTCTCCAAATTCTGAAGGTTTGTAATTAGTGGCAAGAAGAACACACACACACACACACACACACACAAAACCATGTAGTAAAGTGAAGTTAGTTGAAAGCACGTGTTTTTCTCTTATTATTTTGCTTCAACACATCTATTTTCCAGGAGTATGTGGGAATTATGGATTCCCTCCCCCTCCTCCTCTGGTTTGGCAAGGTTTACCTCAATAATTATAAAGCACAGGCAGGATTTATCATGAGGACTTGATCCAAATTCTAATCTGCAAACTGTCTTATTCAGAAGTAGTGCAAATTGTGTCCCCACTCCCAGCCCCTTACTGAAAGCTTCAAGTGAACCATGCTGAGCAGACTTAGTACAGCAATAATTCAGGATTAAAGAGCAGGGCAATGGCCAGTGACCTAGGAAAGGGGAAGGAAGACTATATTACTATATATCAGGCTGCAAAGTCAATAATTCAAAATGTCTGCTTTATATGCAGTGAAGACTTTTGAATAATGTACCAGGAAGATGAAGGCAGGATTATGGTCAAATGACACAGGCCTTTGTTCTCTGCACATCCTGTAGCATATTAAATTTATTTACTGGTGTTTTAGGGGCAGATTTCCTCTCTCTGCCTCTCTTTCTTTACTCCAATCCCTCCTACATATATTGCTGCTAAAGAAATTTTCCATAAACATAGATCTCACCATGTGACTTCCCCATTCTACCAACTCCAATGACTTTTTATTGCTTCTAAGATAAAATATAAATGCTTTACACAATCTGACTTCAAACTATCAGTTTCATTGGATGTTACTTCCCCTCTTGCTTTCTTCAGGCCAATCAAACTGGTATTCTCTGATTCTTACTAATGACACTCCACCCTTCTTCTTCATACCTTTTGTCCTAGGAATCCCTTGCTCTTGAGATATACATCCTCTTTATTTCTATCCCTTATTGGCTCCTTCTCTTTCTCCATCTTAAAAGTGGTCAGGTCCTACTTTCTTGATCTCCTCCATTATTAGTGTCCTCCCTCCCAAGCTACCTTGTATATAGCTACTGTGTGTGGCTTTTTATTAATATTTTATATCTATATGTGTGTATATTATATGCACATAAAAATCTATATATGTGTGTATACATATGCCTCTCTCTCTCTCTCTCTCTCTATATATATATATATATATATATATATATATACACAGAGAAACAAAAAGCATACATACATGCATATATATATATATATATATACATACTCACACACATACTTGTCCTCCCATTAGAATGTAAACTTATTGTAAAGAATTATTTTATCCTTTCTACACATACCTTCAGTGACCTAGCATTGTGTTTATCACAGAGCAGAGGCTTAACAATACTTGTTAGTTAATTGTTATCAATATAATAAAATATCAATGTAGAACCTTTTCCCATCAATTAAGATTTTCACCTTTCTATGACTTAAAATCTTAGAGAGTTATCTAAGCACTGAATTATTAAGTGATTTGTCCACAGTCACATGGCTAATATTTGTAAGTAGATTTGGTTTTTTTGACTCTAGGAAAGGTTCTTTGTGAATATACCATGCTATTTCTCAATGCTTATTTGCTGTTATTTTGAGATTTATTTATTAATTAAGAGAAGTCTTTCCTCATTCTCTCTAATTGTTAGCACATATCCATCTCGAAATTTTGTACTTTATATATTGTATTTGCTTATCGGTATACATACTACATCTCCTCCAAACACCTACTAGTAGAACTGGGTGTAATCTATCAAACCTACAGTAGTCTGTCTAATACCTCATATAAATGCCTTGTACAATATATTTGCTGACTAAATAATAATATTAATCAATAACTAGAAAATCCTAATGAGTCAGGGTTTGCAAAGCACTCTACAAATATTGACTCATATGATCCTTACAACAGTTTTGGGAAAAAGGTGTCATCAATAAATCAACCAATTGATTACCTAACATGAATTAGGAGATACCAATGCTTCAAGCATAGTATAAGTTCGAACTATACCTGCAGGTATTGAAGTACACAGATAATGAAGTCCTACCAGTTCCGAAATTCTAAATGCCCCAGTCCACAGATGTGGCTTTTCTGAGACATAAATATTTTCACAGAAGTAAAGGAAAATATCCTGATATCAACTAATTTTTTATTATGGGTACATTTTACCGCCCATAAGGGAAGGTAGCTAATTTTAGACAAATGAAATAGACAGAGTACCTTCTATCTTGATCATGTATTTTGTTAATGACTATCTATCCCATCAGAATATATGGATATCCTGATTCTAGTACCTCTGGTGTGAGGACTGTCAACCCCTTGTCAAATCTGATTTCCACCTTTGTTGTCTACCTGCCACCCACTTTTCAACTTGACTCCAAGAGGCTATAGCATGCACAGCTGCCACACCTTAGTAAAACCATTATAGTAGATGGGGTTAATCAAATTGAAGGTCATGGGGCCTTAAATGCAAAATAAGTTAGGGGGTGTCCACCCCAAGCATGTGAAGACTTCTCTGGCAAATAGGTAAATATAAACAATTTATTCAAACAGGTTGTGAAGTCTGTAAAAGCAGGTGTTATGGAATATTTCATAGGTACACCCTTGCAACAAATATTGGCACTTAATAGACTGTTTCATTGAAAAGAGAAGGGACAGGCAAGATGTAATAGTGATAAAGGTGATGGATACTGTAGAGTGTTGGACAAAGGATAGACTTATCCTCTCCAAGCTAAACATTCTCATTCAACAAAAGTGGTAATCCCAAGGAAAAATTACTACCAGAAGACTGTGCCAATAGGTTGAGTATCCCTCCATGCATAGTTTGTTGCTAATTCGAGAGTAATTCTGTAATTCTGAGCCAACGCGCGTGCACACACACACACACACACACACACACACACTGAGAGAGAGAGAGAGAGAAAGTGGGGCAACTTCTGAAGATTTAACGTGCAGCACCATATTTACTCGTCTGGATCATACTACTCACAAACATCAATATTTGTTTGACAAAAATTATGGGGAAATTCAGAAGATGAAAAACAAACAGAAAAACAAAATGAGAATCTTATAGAGTTCACCAGCAGGATAGTTTATCCATCTCTAAGAAGATAACATTTAACTCCATAAAAAGTAAAATGTAAGCAAAGCTCAGAGAGATACAAGATTCTTGCTTCAATGAGAAAGTAGATGACCTTCAGTTTTACACTGATAGTAACAACCCAAAGCCATTTCATGGTGGTTTGAAGGCTATTTAAAGATCAAAGACCTATGGTATGTCTCAAAGACGCACTGCTGATGGAATCACATTGATTACTGATAAGAACATGATATTGGAGAGATGGACTGAACTCTTTCATAGTGTTCTCAACAGATCATCAGCAACCAATGCTGAATCCATTGACTATACTTCAGGTCGAAGTTGATTCCTCTTTAGTCAAACTTTTAACTGAAGAAAAGATTTCAAAAGCTATTAGGCTCTTTTTCTGTGGCAAAATTGCTGGAGCTGATTCTATCTCAGCTGTTATTTACAAGACAAAAAGACCACAGCATTATAATCATGCCATAAAGAAAGCAATTCAATTTGTTTCATTCGTTAAACAACTACCATGTGCCAGATACTAAAATGTCCTAATTCAAAATCAAAAATGAAATAATTTCTGTCTTCAAGGAATTTACATTATCCTAGGAAGATAGGGATAGTTGGTAGAGGTAATATAGCATGTTTGAGACTATAAAGATCTAGGTTAAAAATCTGATAGGTCACCTGACTGACCTGGAATTATAACCATGATGAGTTACTCCCTCAGAACTTCAGTTTCCTTATTTGTAAAATGTTGAGATTGAAGCTGGTGATTTCTAAGGTTCTTTACAGCTCTATAATCATATAATCCCATGAGGTCTATGGAGGATAATGAATATCCCCAAACTTTGAACATAGTAGGCACTTAAAATGCTTAATTAATTAAATTGAATTAAGTAAAAAAAAACCCTTTGGATGCAATGGAAGATAATCATGCTTGATTGTTAGTTTTCTCTCTCAGGTAATATAATAATGAAGTTCAAAGGTATTTATTCATTTTGTCATATGAATGATCAATGGGTCTTTCTTCATCAGCAGCATTATAATGTACAGTGTTAGTGATTTTTCTAATATTTTTTGGTGGTTGCTATGATTACAAACATGCCCACTTATATGAGAGACGAATCTGTGAATTTGAATTTCATTTCAAATCCCAAGTGTATATCTGAAATCATAAATCTCTGTAGTATTATAGGTTGTTGTTTGTCCTTCATTCTCAAAAATTACCATAACATCAGGGAGATGATGCCATGATGTGCAAATGCATTGGATTTAAATGAGGCAGGCAGGGTCCAAACAAGGTAGGGGAAAAGCTAGGAAATGAAATACTCCTCACCCAAGAAAGCATGTGCCAGTTTTGAGTAACTCTAATTGCTATGCTCTATCAGGCTGAAATATATACTCTACTTATTTCAACTCAATGCTCCTATTTCTGCATTCTCTCCTTTTATCCCTTGGGGTAGCCTATTTGCCTTTCCTGTGAATAATTAATCATTTTCTAATGTACAATAGTAATCTATGTGTACATCTCACCACTCTCTTCTAAATTTTAAGCTCCTTGAGGGCAGAGACCATATGTCTTTTCTAAACTGTTTTCTCATCAAAAACAGTGGAATCACCACATTTAGATGGTGATATCAGTCCCTAATGTTTCCTATTACCTAATAGAAAAAGCACTAAAAAAATAAAAACAATAAGCTGCCTCAAAACAATTAACTTTATATCAAAACAGTTCTTGATAGCCAAAAAATTAATTTCAACTCAGCAAACATTTACTTTTATATTAAATGCATATTTTATGCAAGCACTATGAGAGGCACTGGACCTACTAAGACAAAACTGAAACAGCATCTGCCTTCAAGCATTTTGTAAAACTTTTCAGGGTATTAATGAATCATTAACATTTCTGAAGACAGGAAGACATCTAACAATCATGGGAACGTAATTATGGATATTATTATTACCAAAAAAGGAAATTTGAGATTATTAAATAATAACTGACCCAGATGCTGTGTCTCATCTCAACAAAAATCTTTGAGAATTCATGTAAAAGATATCCTTGATGCAAATGAGAAAGCATTTTCAAAACAGTACTCTATATTTGAAGATCTCTTTTGTCATAGAAGGGCTTAAAAGAGGATAAGATGCAAAAACATAAGGTTCCCTGGTTCTGCGGGCCTAGCTTTGGTGCAATAAAATACTGTCTCAGATGCACCCCTGCAACACAGCATCTCCCAAACTAGTAGCATCATTGATTTAAAGCTATAAGGAACTACATCAGGGATTGTCTATTTCATATTAAAATCACAAATGATTCCTTGACCCAGCTACTGAGAAAACATTGAATTGTTAAACTAGAAATATCAATGAGGGCTCAAATTGGGAAGTGTGAGTTTCACAAGAGCATTGACCACTGACCAGGAGGATGTCCAAGAAAGTTGTCAAATAGAAGAGGCTATATCACTTCAAGATGGCATCCTTTGTGGTGGTAGCTGGCAGGGGAAAACACACATTTCTGGAAGCTAAATGACTTAGGGAATAAGAATGATTCATTACTAAATCCCTCCAGATCATTTTCGTCGTTTTAAACTGCTTGTGAAATCTGGCTTTGTAGTAATCCATCATATTGTGGATGAGGAGTTAAGAATTTTTACCAGCATGAAGCAACAGACCTGACTCCTTGGTGGGACTGACCAGAAAGCCAACTTCACTCCATCAGTCCTAGGCATAGTATGGGTTTATTAGGATGGTATGCTGGATGTGATGCATCTAATTGAGACTTTTCAATAGGCAAATATTCCAATTTTAAGGCTCACAAGAAAGACTTTTCCTCTTCTTTTTCAACTATCTTATGTAACTTTGCCTTCTAAATGTTGGCCTGATGAAATTTCGGTCAACAAATCCAGATTTGACTTTTTCTGTTTAGTTCTAGGCCTCCAGAGTAGTTCTTGGACTTCTCTAACAATGTATACTCCTCAAGCCCCACTTTCTAGCTTCTCTTTATGTGTTGCTCTCTCATTAGATTATAAATTCATGGAATGTTTAATTTATAGCTATTTCCAATACTTAGCACAATAATTTTCTCTCCCTCCCTCCCTCCTTTTCTCTCTCTGTCTCTCGTCTCTGTTTGTCTCTTTCTCTCTGTCTCTCTCTGAATTTCTGTCTGTCTCTTTCTCTTCATTTTGTCTATCTTATTTTTCAGTCTCAGAAAAAGCATATTTTTAAGGCTTGGTCTAATTTCAGCGTAACTGATGGATCCTTGAAAAAGAAATAGCAGAAAGAGGTCCTGAGCATGCTCAGTTAGTCCCCTAACATTTGACAATGTGGTAATGTTCCTTTGCAGTCTGGCAGGTAATCATGAAGGGGATTCCTTTAAAGCCCTCAATTTTCTCTTTCTGTTTTTTTAAGGCATTGCCATCCTTAAAGAGGGAGCAGGTAGAACAACACATTGGAAATCTCAGGAATAAAAATTACAATAAATAGCACTTGAATGGCCTATGTGGAGAGCTGGATTTGTCTTCCCTCAAATACATATTAGTTGAGTGACCACTAGTAAATCCCTTAACCTGTCTGTATATTAACCAACTCTTTAAGACTGTAATTTGCAGACAGATCACTTATATACATATTAAATGAGAGTTCCAGCCCCTTCTCCCTAAAAGGCATTTGATTGATTTATTTTTCTCCAACATCCAGGATTTACTGTATATCACAAGTTGGAATAATAGTTGCTTCAGTTAAGAAGGTTTGACATAACACTTTTGTAACTGGGTATATTTTAGGAGAGTGGATAAATTATTGTTAGGGCATAAGAAACAATAAGATGGAATAATGAGACAATACACTGAAAGGACTTACTTTATTATCCTTATATTTGAACTTTATGAAGAGTAAGCTCTTTTAAATTTGAGTATGACATTTTCCACTTTGAGGCAGCTGAAGACATAGTGAATAGATCACTGAGCCTAGAATCCACAAAATCTTAGTTCTAATCTAACTTACTCAGACTTATTAGTTGTATGACCCTAAGCAAACCATTTAACTTCTCCATGCCTCAGTTTCCTTCAAATGTCAAATTAGGGAACCTGGATTCTAGGTCTGTTTTCTGATATTTGAGCAAATGGATACAAATAAATTATAGCCTGACTTATGGAGAAGATTAAGAAAAATTACTAGATCATTATGATAAAGAATGGTAAGGTCTTTTACCAACTTTTCCAAACCCTGTACAGTGAATATTTACCCAAAGGAAAAATGCAGTCCAAGCACATTATTTTGCCAAAATGACCCAGCTTTCTTATCCCCTGTCTGGAAGGTGGCACCTTGGAGTATAAATGAGTAAACTTCTGCTGGCCTCAGCCAATAGTTCTTATTCTTTTTTCTAAAAATCCCAATCATTGTTGTGGTACCTGACCATTCTTGACCCCCGTGGGGATTTTCTTGGCAAAGATATTAGAATGGTTTGCCATCTCCTCTCCAGGTCATTTTATAAATGAGTAAACCAAACACAAATAGAATTAAATGATTTACCCAGGGTTATCTATAGCTAATTAAATATCTGAGGCTGATTTGAGCTCAGATCTTCCTGAGCTACCTAACTGCCCTCCCAGCCAAGAATTGTAGCTAAATTGAGAAAAAGAATATGGAAGTGAGAAGTAGTAAAAACTATAGCTGCTCAATGAGGAGTAGCCTATGAATTCCAGTAGAGAATATCTTTCCCTCTGAACTCTGCCTCCCCCATCTCTGCTCCCATCCCAAAAGTGTCATCCCTGCTGAGAACTAAGCTCTAGTTTAATTAAGAGAAGCAGTAGAAGAAACTCAGAGACAGAAGAAACTGTCCCATTGAAAGCATGAGTTGTCTTGGCCATATGTTTTTCCTACATGTCTGCCTTCTATCAACTGAAATATTCTATGCACATGCCAATTCTGTGTTGCCACTGAGGCTATGATGATTTTGTTTGTTTGTTTTTGATGTCAGGATGAGACTTAGGTTTATTGATAAAGTATTTACTTTCCTGCCTCAGGAAAGTCTTTATCTCAAACTAGTCATATCAAATGCCTGACTATAAACTAAACTCTCTGGTTAGGTCTCTTCATCCTTAGTTTTATAAGTTGGACCCAAGAATACCTTGAACCCAAGATAGCTGTACTCTTGGGGAATCAAACCTGGGGATAAGAGGGGGGAAGAACTCTCAAAAGAAAATCTACATCAGAAGTGTTAAATAGGAAGCTTGCAATATTCCCAAAGGCTGCTGTATCAGATTAAAACCTGGCAATACTTTTAAAAACAAATAAAAATGCAATGGAGCACAGAATAGAACATAGAGTTAATATATGATCTTCTCTGTCATTATGCTACCCACAGAGATCCTTATCTGTAATTTTGGCTCTTGTATCATTTGAGTTTGAAACTATTGGTCTGCATTGCCAAAAAAAGAATAAGGTAATTGTCCCACACACAAGCAAGTAAGTGTTTAACATTTACATATATATATATATGTATATATAATGTTTTATATAATATATATACATATATTAATACATGTAATATTTCATGAAAAATTAACTGAAATAGGACACAAGGTTTATGAGGACAGGCCATTAGAAAAATACTATATTCCTGGATTCCTAACAGATAAAATAAATTTAGTGCTAGTCCTTGGCATTAGACACTGAATACTTAATACATACTTTCCGGAATTGTTTCATAGATTTAGTTTACCCCCTGACCTTGACCTTGGAGAGGGTGAGGTTTGAGAGGGAGGATCCTTCTGTCTCCTCATGCCATCCATCTTTGCCTTTTCTGCCAAGGCTTCCTGAAAAGGCATTAATGAGTTATTAGGTGTTTTATGAGGTGAAGAAAGACTGTTCACCTTGGCAAGATGGAAGAAGAGAGTTGGCATATAATAAACAGTCCTTAGGCCAAAAAATACAGGGTTTTGCTGAGCAAGTCAAGTTCTTCTGTAGCCAAATATAAACCAGGTATAGACTTAGTGATTACTCTAAATTCCCTCTCACCAACTTGACAGCAGTTATCATTTAAGTTTTGTTATATCAGAGGTATTGATAGAGATAATTTTGTAGCAGTAATAGATTGTGTTATAGAGTATATTTACAATTATCTATTTGCCTCTAAATATTTTTAGCAACAAAATTATCAATTCAAGTGATTCTATTCTTATAAAACTTATAGAAATACAATTTGGTGATGGACAAATATATGAGGCAAACATTTTCTAGCAGTGTAGGAATATACATCTTATCCAACTAGCAAATGCTAGTTGTGACAGAGATCCACAGCTGAAGCTCATTCAGGAGGTCAATTCCAATAAAAAAGGCTATTGAATGTGGGGTCATAGGACTTGATTTTTAATTCAGTTCTGCAGCTTATTAGCTGTATGACTTTGGACAAGTAATAGTCTTTGCCCCACTTTTCTCATCTGTAGAAGGTAGATATGGGATGAGAATAAATACCTTTAAATAAATACCTTTAAAGTCCCCTTTAACTCAAGATCTATAATTCTGGAACAACAGGAAATTCAGCATGCATGGAATTAAGTGGGAAATATGCCTCTCATGTGACTTCACTGCCATTTGGACAGCCAATTTCTGGCACCTTTAGCTGGATGTTCTTGGACTCTATTTGTGTACGGGTTATACTAATTGACAATTCTGTGATTCAGATGGGAGACCACATCTTTTGCTCTTTGAATCCCAAAGGTGTTTTGCCGATCTCTACTTCTTAATAATGCATGTGCCTCATGCCCCTGACCTTTGCTAACCTTTAACCATGTCATATAGCTGTTGTTTCCAAACTTTTTATATCAATGCCTCCTTTTATCCTTCTCTCTTGAAAAATAGTTATTCTCTTTCCTCTTCCACATATACTTTTCAGAAAGTATCTATGCAAATAGTTTTGGCTTACATAATATGAAAATAAAGAATTTATTACAATTTTTACAATGTAAAATCAAATTTTAAACATAAAATAAAAATGTAGGATCATAGGCGTAGAGATGGAAAGAACTTAAAAAGGAATATAATTCAATCTTCTCATTTTACAGTGGAGGAAACAGGGGCCAGAAGAGGTTAAGTAACTTTATGCTGTTAAGTCATTTTAGTTGTCTCCAACTTTTTATGACACATTTTAAAAATTAGGTTCCCTTGGCAAAAATACTGAATGGTTTTCCATTCTCTTTTCCAGCTCATTTTACTGGCAAGGAAGCTGAAGTAAGTATTATTAAGTGAGTTGTCCAGAGACAAGTATTTGAGATTGAATTTGAATTCAGGTCTTCTTGATTCCAAACACAGAACTCTATTTATTATACCATCTGGCTGCTCTAAGTGACTTTACAAAGTTTAAAAAAAACATTAAATGGCAAAGATATGATCTGAACCAACTGCATATCTATCTTTCTTTTCATTATTCCTTACAAATACAGATTGTTTTATTCATTGTATTTTTGACCACAGTGATTAATGCAGTGTTTGGTATATAGTAGATACTGTAAAAATACTTAGTTATTGAGTTCTGTTGTATCATGCTCTATTTCAAAAACATAGATAAATTGATTGTGACAAGTATGCCCCCCTACAATTTTTTTAAAATTCTGGATCTGATATTCTTTGATATCTTGGACCAACTAGAAAGAAATGTTCAGGGATTTTGCTTTGCCTCCCAAGAGTTGGGCTCCTTTGTGGCCTTGATAGTTGGTTACTTAAAGTTCTCAAGAACTTCTTATAGGAAATAGCATGGGCCATTCCAGGAGGGTCTTTGGAGTAATAATAAGCAACTTGAAGCCTTATCATGGGGCCTAATTTCAAAGTTGTGTCAGAGGTGATTTGGACTCTGGTTTTACCTGCTAAAGACTAGTGGGGGGGGGCAGATTATGGACATTAAAATATCCTTTGCAATAAATACCCATCTCTGCATTATAGAAAATGAGTTTGGTCCTTTCCTTCCATGTTAGGAACCTCTACAGAAATTATTAGGATCTATACAGAAGGAATATTCAAAGCCACTTAGGTTGATATGGGAAGGCCCACAACCAGGTCTACCACCCAGAGTCCTGCCCCTATGCTCCTCCCCATTCAACCAGTTAAAGTGAATTCTCTATGATTTTCTATGATTGGTTTTAATTTGAACTTTGTGGGAGTTGTACTAAAAAAATTAATTAATTTTATTTTCTGCTATGCCTTAGGAGTCTTGCCATCTTTGTGGATCATAGGCAGTATTCTACACAATTAAATACATTCTGATAGAAAAAAAATTATAAAGGATATGAGATTTCATCACTTTATGAAGCTTCCTTCCTCAGAAGCAATTCTGAGACTTTTTGAGGCTTATAGAATTTAAGTTTCTTCCTAAATCACATAGTGAGTAGTAACTTCTAGAGGCATTCAAATAGAAGCTATAAGCCTTAAGTTTCTCTCTACCTCACCAGACTGCCACACAGAATCTTGAAAGGACTGGCTTCTGCAGTGTCCACCATCCCTTCTAGCCCCTGAAAGTAGATAATCAGACTTGGTTGGTATTCTCATTAACACCAATGTTGTTGTTACACCAATGAAGGAGAGTCTTTCTCACTTTAACCCTGTTTTGGATCTGCTCTTGACTCTACTCCATGGCAAGATGAGGGGAAATTATGCAGCATTATTATTACACAGGGGCAAATAAACACAATAAGTTGCGACTTATTTTGACAATTCATTTTCTCTTTCCAATAAATGCATTTATTGGAATTGATAATTATGAGATAAGTGTCAAAGCCCAAATAACTGGTGAGAAAACAGCAATTGCTGCAAGGACCAGCCTGAGGGAATCAGGTCCTACATACCTAACAAGTTTATGTCTATCTATAAATTTCTACTAGGGCATCTACCCAATGAGCTAGAGATCATCTTTGAAAATTTTTCATATATTGTGCATGTCAATGAAACATTCAGGCTGTCCATTTATTTCCTGTCTCTTACCACAGGATCATCTTTTCTGATCTTAAATGTACTGGTTGAATTTTAAATCTCTTCTTACATGTAAGTCATTGCTTAAAATAGATTTGACTGTTTTTTTCCACCACATACTTCTCTGTTGTC
Organism: Sarcophilus harrisii; assembly: GCF_902635505.1. NCBI lineage: Eukaryota > Metazoa > Chordata > Mammalia > Dasyuromorphia > Dasyuridae > Sarcophilus > Sarcophilus harrisii. The sequence goes on along the minus strand of NC_045427.1, from coordinate 190,695,867 downwards.
TTTTGGGAAATGTTACAGTTTGGATTCTTCTTCCAGTCTAATGTTTCATAATATGTAGCCATGTAATAGTACCAGAAAAAAGATTCATCTGAAACTGATGAGCATTCATTCCTTCAAATAAACATTTACCAAAGGGTAACTATGTGTCAGGCCCTATGCTGGGAATACAAACACAACAATCAAAACAGTTCCATGAAGGAACTTATATTCTAGAGGATATTTTAAAGAACATTTCAATATTCATTATGAACATTTGGTCAAAAAATATTTTTCTACATCCATTGATATTACTGAGGAAAACCCCAAAGTATTACAAAATAGTCTTTGGGAAATCACTGCTTTAAAAATGTATATACCAAGGTTGATTTTCTCCCAATTTCCTCTTCTTTCAACCTGCTTCTTTTTTCTTTCCTTGCTCTCATCTTTCCTCTCTCTTCCCTTCATTCTTCCTTTATCTATCTTGATTTTACATCTTTTCTCTTTATTCCCTTTCTCCTCCATCTTTTCCTATGCAATAACTAACCCTCCATATTCTTCCTTCTTTCTACTTCTACCCTTCTCCTCTTGATATTTTTGCCATGTGTGTCGTGAAGAAGTTAGGAGATAATGATTCTAGTTTGGCAAAGGCTAAAATGTTGGATAAGATATGTAGCTGAGGAAAAAAGAATTGATGAATGCTCACAAAATTTACTGCTTGCAAAAATATAATTAACACTTTACCTCCTGCTTTGCCTGACTTTGGAAGGAAGAGGTGATCAGAGATCATTCCTCATTTCCAAAGCAGCATGGGAGGAGATATCAAATGACAATTACTGTGTTCCACAGGCAACCAGAGCCAAAGCTAGTATTAGATCATCATATTCCAAACTCTCCAGGGTATTAGGCCTAAGTTGTTTGGGTTTTTGTTTTCTGTTGGATAAGTACCCCTTGGTGAGCCATACACAGCTTGCAGGTATACCTATCAATCTGAAGGTTTCATATCAACTGTCATCAGGCAATTTGTAAATGAAAATGCCTCCTACTTCATTTATTCCTGCAGAGAATCACTTGGAAAGAAAGAGAAAGGATCCTTTTGCCTTATAAGTAGAGATTCTGAAGTACTTTTTACAGAGTTTTCTGAAACTCATAATATTGGCTTTCTGAGAGTTTCTCTTTTTCCCTTGAAAAATTTCTAGAAAGAAGGCATGATCCTGCGAGACAAGTGCTAGTTTTAGAATTCATGTTCTACCTTGGATATTTATTTTTAATTTAATGATGGGTATATATGAAGTACTTTGCAGACTTTAAAGTTCCATGTAAATATGTTTTCATGAGTAGAATCTTAGAGTAGTTAAAGATCTATAAAGCAGAGCTAGAATTTAACAAGTAAAGGAGTGGTGTATCTAAGTTTTTATTATGATGGATATGTTACTTTCAGTTTTTTTAAAAGACATAGAAAGTAGAGCTATGCAATATCATACTGAGAATGACCTTTTACTTCATGTTTGGGAGATAATAAGTGTCATATAGTTTTGAAATCTCCATCAAAGCAGGGGCTGGGAGCTGAGGGTAGTATGCCAACATCTAGATCCTCATCTCCAAGAATATATTTTTCAGTAATCACAAATTAGAGATCTTGTGGTTATGGTTTTTCCCTCTTTCCATCATAAAATTTTGAAAAATTCATGTGTTTTTCATTTGTGCCCTCCAACTTAATTTCTAGACTTTTAATTATATACAGACATCACTAAAACTGAAATTGTCTTTCTCTGTTCATTGCAATCTTCCACCCTCAATCCCCTCCACTACACATAAACAATATAGAAATGTGGTGTTGTGAAAGTGATTAAGCCATATCATTAGGATTATCATTTTGGTCCCTGGGAAAGAATGATTTAGAATTTATTCAGTCTCTACCACACTGAATTCCCTAAGACACAAGTAATCAAGACAGAAAGATATTTTATTTGATGCTAGAAATATATCTGAGATATAAAGGAGTTAAGTGACTTGCCTAGATCTCCTTAGGAGTAATGTTATAGAGTGAACACTCTGTTGAGAATCAGAAAGCCTGTATTTAAATCTCAGTTCTGACTAGTGAATTCTTGTACCTTCTTCAACACTGGCACCATATGTCTACTTCTCAGTTTCCTGTTCCCATTCATTCTAACTTTACTAACCTTCACTGCCACCTTCTGCCTCCTATGAGTGGTCTTTAGCTTCGCAGTCTATATCACTACCTATTCCTATCTGTTACATAATAGTTCTCCCCTTTGGAGAAAGAAATAGCAAACCACTCTAATATCTTTGCCAAGAAATCCCCCAAAATGGAGTCATAAAGAATTGGACACAACTGAAATGACTGAATAACTACAAAAGTCCTCTCAGGACGTCATAGAATTTATCAACATGTTCTATAAAGTAGGATTTTATACAATCTAATTATATACCTCCTCCAAAAGACTTCTTTACTAACACTGATTTACTTTCTGTCCTCATTCCTCAATAAATATCAGACTCCAGTCTCCATCCTGTTCCCTATCCCCAACTTCATACCACCCTATTCTCAATCATCTTAACTATATTCTTCCATTGTTCAACTGTAAGATCTGTATGCTCTTTCCACTGTGCCCTATAGAATCCCTGCTCCATAATTAGCAAATTTCATTTTATGTTAAGCCCTGTTTTTTTCCTTCCTTCTTTTCTACTGATTAAGACCTCCTGATGACATTGAACACCTTTTCCCACTGCCCTCTAATTCATTACTTATGGTAGAAAGTTGAAAAACTTGTTTCCCATTGCCACTTCCAAACTCCCCACTATTACCATTACTTAGCAATCTCTCTTTTAAAGTTAATGCTATTCAAATCTATCATTCAATTGATATTCTGGCATCCCTATTTTATAAACTCTCCTCATCCCCTTCCAAAGCCTTCACCTTCCTTCCTCAGTGAATTCAGTGCCTGTCTCTCAATCTCAAATTTTATGTTCATATTGGGGATTTAACTCATCAATTTAAACAATTCTGATGATCTATTTCTACATTTCATCTCAGCTATATGAAAAAAGATGGTCATACTCTTGATTTTATCATCATCAACAGATTTTTCCCTTCCAGGTCTATGAGCTTTGAAATTCCTTTATTTGATAATAATCTTTTATCAGCCCATCTTGCCTTATGCCAAGAAGGGCCTGATCCTGTTCTTTGTCCAAACTGAAATCTATTACCTTATCCTTCAATTTTTTGTAGGTTAATAACTTTGATTCTTTCTTCCTTTTTTCGATCCCTTAGCAAACCTGTTCAATTATTCTCTCCCCTTTCAAATTCTGTCGCTGTTATCGTATTGATGATCATGACTAGTCAAACCTCAACTGTGGATTAATACTATAATCTCTTTTGCTTCTATTCACATGCTACTGAATGGAACTGAAGAAACTTATAAAATTATACTACCTGGGTCCATTATGAATTCATGTTCTTTTATCTGAATTGGTTTCTGAGTACAGTAATTCTATTCCTTTCTAATGTATCTGCTATCCTATTCTCCATAGCAGCTATTCTTCTCCCCTCAAACCTTTGAAAGCAATCTTTCTCCTTACTCTTTCAGGGGATACTCTGAACTGATACATCACTGAAAAAAAGAGAGTTTACTCACCAAGAAATCCCTCTTCTCAACAGCTCTTCACCTCATAAAATTTAGACATGTTCCTTTACTATTTTCACCTTGTCTCCTATTTTAGATGATGAGGTTGAACTTCTTGACAAGACTTATAATTTTACATGCAGCCATAGTACCATATCCTCTCATTTCCTTCAGCAGATTGTCCTGCAATCCTCCTTATTACCTCTAATATTGACTTTTTCATTACATGTACAAACATAAATATATTCCTGCCATTCATAAAAAGGCACTCATTTTGTGTATTGTTGTTAGTCAATGTATTATATTTCTCTCCTCTCTCCTCTTCTTGGATACACTCCTTAAGAAAGCTGGCTACATTAGATATTGCCACTTTATCTTTTCTCTCTCCTACATCCTATGCAATCTGACTTCTGATCATATCATTTAACTGAAACTACCTCCTCCAAAGTTACTGATGATCTAATAAATGGCAAATATAATGGCCTTTTTTCAGTTCTTATTCTTCTTGGCCTCTTTACAGCATTCAACACTATTTTTCAATTCTTCGTGGCTATTATCTCCTCTATAGTTTCATGACACTGCACTTTCCTGGATCTACTTCTGTCTGTGAATGGAATATAGCCGGGACAACATTAGAAGATTTGGGTTGTTTTCACCAATTCTGTTGGTTTTTTTCCATTGATTGATGTGTTTCTCCCCACTCTTAGTCACCATTAACTAGCTCCACTGAATTATTTAATATTAGTTTTTACAAAGAGATATTTGCTTTGAAAAATACAAATAATTTAATATATAGAAATATATAATATATCATAATAGAAATACATAATATATAGAATTATAGAAATAATAAATATTTATATTGTGTATTATTATATATAATATAATGTTTATATTGTATATTATTATATATAATATAAAAGTACAAACATCTCCCCTGGGGAGAGCAAATTACAGTTCCTATAATTCATGTAGCAACTTCCTGAGCCTTTGTCTTGGCTGTCACTAGTTTAGAACCTGAAGATTATTCTTTGTTTCTTGGAAACTGATATTAGAACAGATGCAAAACCTGAAATATGCTTGACTACCCAGGGCCCCAGGATCCTAGATAATATAGTCACTCACTTGGCTGTTCAGGACTCACAAGGTCAGAAACTCCGTATTGATCTTGACCTAAAATGAAGAAACAATCATAACAGACAAATAACTTAGGATCATGTTCACAGGGTTGTATATTGTTTTGAAGAGAGAAGGAGGCCCAAGACCTTTCCCTTTATATCATGATTTCTCACTGAGAGAAGCCAAGTAACGAATCTTACCAAGAGAAGAGATTTACCAAGAGCCAGGAAGAAGCTGAGGCTAACTAAGACTTTTGAAGGTCTTCTCGTCCAGTCCTGAAACTGTATCCAATCAAAGAGGATACTGTCCACTATATGATTAGCAATCCATAACTAAAAACAGAATATCTATTGTGTTTCAAATTTTCTGGAGGCTATTTCCATTACATATAATTCCAGTTCTTCTGAAGGCAGGCTTCTCAAACTCTTGCTACACATTTGAAAGCCCTCATTATCCCTTTCTAACCCCTCTTCAATCATGTAGTTATTAGTGATCTTCATCCATGTAGAAATCAGAGAAAGCTTTTTTAAGTGCATATAAGTTGAATGACTTTCTCAGGGTCATATAACTATTAAATAGCAGAGAATGTATTTTATCCTGTCTTTCTGATGCTCAGATCTAGCACTGTACATCTCTGTTGTTCAGTTATGTCTTACTCTTCTTGACATTGGACAATATCATTCTACTACTGTCCATGGGGTTTTCTTGGTGATACTAAAATGGTTTGCAATTTTCTCCTTTACTGGATTAAGGCAAACAGAGGTTATCTGATTTGCCTAGGTTCATATAACTGATAACAGGCCCAACTTGAACTCAAGTCTTCCTGACTCTAGCCCAGTCACTAATCTACCTAGCTGGCTCACTGTACATATCTACTTTATTCTTAAAAAATAATAACAATCATTTGATGCTACTATCCCTATTAGCTATATTCCATTTTCTCTTTTCCCCATTTTGTCTAAACTCCTTGAGAAAATCACGTCCTTCTAGTGCCTCTACCCCAACTTCTAAATTCTTTTCAATCTTCTTTCCAATATCATTATTAACAAATCTAATAGTCTTTTCTCAATTCTCATCCTTTTTAACCTTTATGTAGTCTTTGACCCCATTGATCCCTATTTCCTACTGAATATTCCTTCCTCATGACACTGTTAATTTGTGGTTCTCTTTCCAGCTGTTTGATCACTCCTCCCTCTCCCCAGTTTTTTATTTGTTTTATTTTCTATTTTGTAAAAGCAATTTTTAACATTCATTTTAAAACTTTGAGCTCCAGATTCTTTTCCTTCCTTCTTTCTCCTCTCCCTATTGAGAATATAAACAATTCTGTATGGGTTGCACATATGCAGACTTGTAAAACATTTCCATAATAGTCATGTCATGAAAGAAAAAAAAAAGCCCTCAAGAAAAATAAAGTAAAAAAAAAGACCACTTCAGTTTGTTTTCAGACACCATTAGTTCTTTCTTTGGGTACAGATATCATTTTTCATGGTAAGTTCTTCAGAATTGTCTTGGAACATTATATTGCTGATAATAGCTAAGTTATTCACAGATGATCATCTTACAATATTGCTGTTAATTTTTATACAGTACATTTTGCCTTGCATCAGTTCATGGAAGTAACTCCAGGTTTTTCTGAAGAGATCCTGCTCATCATTTCTTATAGCACAATAGTATTAGTTCACAATCATATATCATAGTTTGTTTAGTCATTCCCCAATTGATGTGCATCCCTTCAATCTCCAGTGCTTTGCCCCCAGAAAAGAGATGCTATAAATATTTTTGAACATATAGGTCCTTTTCCTTTTCTCCCTTTTCTTTTGGGATATAGATTTTGTAATGGCATTGCTAAGTTAAAGAATATGTGTGGTATTATAGCTCCTTGAGCATAGTTACAAATTGATCTGCCAAATGGTGGAGTTCACCAACAGTGTATTACTGTCTCATTTTTCCCACATCCTTTTCAGCAGTTTGCCATTTTCCTTTGCTGTCCTACTAGCCAATCTAATATGTATATGACAGTACTTCAAAATTATTTTTAATATGTATTTCTCCAATCAATACTGAGGTCATTTTTTTTTCATATGGCTATAGATAACTATGATTACTCCATCTGAAAACTGGCTTCAGATCTTTTGATTATTTATCAATTAGAAAATGGCTCTTTTAAAAAAAATAATTCAGTTCTCTATATGTAAAAAATTATGCCTTTATCAGAAAAACTTTCTTCAATTCTTTTTCATAATTACTCTTACTAACTGTATTCCCCAAATTAATACTATTTTCCCTCTCTCCTTTCACTCTGTCTCTTCTCAAAAGTTTCTTGCTTCTGAATGAATACTCTTTCCTCCAATTGGCCCTTCTTTCTATCAATCCATTCTTTTATTCCCTTCCCCTCTTAGTTTCCTGTAGGCTAAGATAGATTTCTACACCAAATTGAATGTATATGCTATTCTCTTTTAGAGATAATTCTGATGAGAGTCAAGTTCATTCATTCCCCTTATCTCCTACTTCTTCTCCTTCACTGAAAAATATTCTTCTTGCATCATTTTTGAATGATAATTTACCCTATTCTTCTTTTCTCTTTCCCTTTTTCTCAGTACATACCTCTCCTACTCCTTAAACTTAATTTTAAGACATCATCCCTTCACTTTCAACTAATACTTCTTCCCTCCATTGAATATATATATATATATATATATATATATATATATATACTTTCTAACTGCCCTAATAATGAGAAAGTACTTATGAGTTACAAATATCAATTTCCCATGTGGAATTGTAAAAAGTTTAATCTTATTAAGTCCCTTATTATTTCATTTTTCTGTTTACCTTTTTATGCTTCTTTTGGTCTTGTATTTGAGAGTCACATATTCTATCCAGTTTTGGTCTTTTTATAAGGAATGCTTGAAAGTTGTTTAGTTTATTGAATTTCTATCTTTTCCCCTTAAGTATTATATCAATTTTTCTGTGTAGGTGATTCTTTGTTGCAACCTGACTCCTTTCATATTCCAACAAGCCCCACCCCCCAATCCTATAAGGTATTAGCTGCTAAATCTTATGTTATCCTGACTGGATCCTGATGTGGAAACTCTGGAATTTTGCTATAATATTCCTGGGAGTATTCATTTTGGGAACTCTTTCAGGAGGTGAATCATGGATTATTTGAGTTTTTACTTTATCCTCTGGTTCTAAAATATTAGGGCAATGTTCCTTGATGATTTCTTGAAAAATTATATCTAGGCTTTTTTTTTTTTTTTTTTTGATTACAGCTTTCAGGTAGACCAATAATTTTTAAGCTATCTGTCCTGGAATTATTTTCTAGATTAATTAGTCTTTTTTTCCAGTGAGTATTTCATATTGTCTTCTATTTTTTCATTATTTTGGTTTTGTTTTATAGTTTCTTGATTTCTCATAAAGTTATTAGCTTTCATTTGCTCAATTTAATTTTTTAAGGAATTATTTTCTTCAGTGAGCTTTTATAACTCCTTTTTGGAAATTTCAATTTTTAAAGATTTTTTTTCCTTTAGTGAATTTCTGTGCCTCTCTTCCCATGCTTTTTAAGGCATTCTTCTTCTTCTCATTGGTTTTTTTTTACACTTCCTTTATCATTTGACCTACTCTGTTTTAAGATGTAATTTCTTCAGTATTTTTTGGTGCTTCCTTTACTAAGATGTTGATGTTTTTTTGTGATTTTACTGCATCATTTTTACTTTTCTTCTCAATTTCCTCTCTACCTCTTTCACTTAATTTCAAAACCCTTTTTGAGGTCTTCTATGACTTGAGACTAATTCCTGTTTTTCTTGGAGGCTTTGGATATAAAAGTATTAACCTTTATCATATTCTGAATGTGTGCTTTGATCTTCCTTGTCACATTGTAACTGTCTGGTTAAAATTTTTTCTGTTGTTTGCTCATTTCCCCAGCCTATTACTTGACTTTTAAATTTTTGTTATATTACTTAACTCTTAACCATTTGTTAAAGTAAGTCTTTGCTGTTAATTGTTTCCAGTAGATTTTTGGATGATTTGTATTCTCTAAGTATATCATCATACCATCTGCAAAGAAATGATAGTTTTATTTCCTCATTGTCTATTCTAATTCCTTTAATTTATTTTTCCTTTCTTATGGCTAAAGCCCACATTTCTAGTACAATATTGAATAACAGTGGTGATAATGGGCATCCTTGTTTCATCACTGATTTTATTGGTAATGCATTCAGTTTCTTTCCATTACAAATAATGCTAGATGTTGGTTTTAGATAGATATTGCTTATTACTTTAAGAAAAGCTTCCTTTATCTCTATGCTCTCTAATGTTTTTAATAGGAATGGGTGCTGTATTTTGTCAAAAGCTTTTTCTACCTCTATTGAGATTATCATATGATTTCTATTGGGTTTGTTATTGATATGCTTGATTTTGTTAATAGTTTTCCTGATATTGAACCAGCCCTGCATTCCTGGTATAAATCCCACTTTGTCATGGTGTTTTATAATTTCTTGATTATGCTGATAAATTGCTGTAATCTCTTTGCTAATATTTTATTTAAAATTTTTGCATCAATATTCATTAGGGAAATTGGTCTGTAATTTTCTTTTTTTGTTTTGGTTCTTCCTGCTTCAGATATCAGTATCATATTTGTATTACAGAAAGAATTTGGCAGGACTCCTTCTTTACCTACTTGTCCAAATAGTTTACATAGTATTGGAATTAATTTTTCTTTAAATGTTTGGTAGAATTCACTTGTGAATCCATTTGGCCCTGGAGATTTTTTTTCTTAGGAAGTTCATTAATGGCTTTTTCAATTTTTTTTTCTAAAATGGGATTATTTAAGTAATTTGTTTTCTTCTTTGTTAATTGAAGCAATTCATATTTTTGTAAATATTCATCCATTTCAGTGAAATTGTCAGACTTGTGCCATACAATTGGACAAAATAGCTCTTAATTATTGCTCTCATTTCTTTGTCATTAATGGTAAATTCACTCTTTTCATCTTTGATATTGGTGATTTGGTTTTTCTAATTAGCCTTTTCTAAATTCTTTTCTAATTAACCAAAAGTTTATCTCTTTTGTTGCCTTTTTCATAAAATTCACTCTTGCTTTTATTTATTAATTCAATACTTAATTTCTATTTTATTCATCTCTCCTTTGAGTTTCAGAATTTCTAATTTGGTATTTAAGTAGAGGCTTTTAATTTGTTGTTGTTGTTGTTGTTTTTTTTTTTTTTTTTTGGTTTCTTTTGGTTACATGTCCAATCCATTGATCCCCTTTTTCTCTATTTTATTTGTGTAGCTATTTAGAGATATACAATTTCCCTAAGGACTGCTTTGGCTACATCCCACAGATTTGGGTATGTTGTCTCATTATTATCATTTTCATAGATGAAATTATGTATTTTTTTAGTGATTTGTTGTTTGACCCACTCATTTTTTAGAATTAGATGACAATTTCCAATTGATTTTAGTCTATCTTTTTCTGCCCCTTTATTGAATATAATTTTTATTGAATTGTGGTCTAAAAAGGAAGCTTTTCTTATTTCTGCATCTGTTTATGAGTTTTTTATATCCTAATACATGTCAATTTTTGTGTAGGTGTCATGTACTGCTGAGATAAAGGTGTGCTCCTTTCTGTCCACTTCTAATTTTCTCCAGCGGTTTATCATATCTAGGTTTTCTAGATTCTATTAATCTCCTTAGTTTGTTTCTTGTTTATTTTGTGGTTAGATTTGTTTGATTCTGAGAGGAGAAGGTTGAGGTCCCCCATTACTACAGTTTTGTGATGTATTTCTTTCTGTGGCTGGCTTAAATTCTTCTCTATGAATTTGGCTGCTCTACCACTTGGTGGGTACACACAGAATCATTACTACTTCATTGTTTATGTTACCTTTTATCAAAATGGACTTTCCTTCCTTACCTCTTTTAATAAGATCCATTTTTTACTTTTGCTTTATCTGAGATTAGAATCGCTACCCCTGCTATTTTTGACTGTAGCTAAAACATTATAAATTCTGTTCCAGTCTTTTACTTTTATTCCATATATGTCTCTCTGTGTCAAATGTGTTTCTTATAAACAATATATTATAGAATTTTGTTTTCATCCCATTCACATTCAGTTATGATTACCATCTCTGTACTTCCCTCCATCTTATTTTCACTCCTATATATACTTTTGTTCTGTCTTTCCACCATCCTTAGTAATGTTTTATTTTTTACTCATCCCATTCACTACCTTATCTCCTATCATCTCTCCTCACTTCTCTTAATAGGTTTTTTTTAACTTACTCTACCCACTACCTTATTTCTTATCATCCCTCCCTCCTCTTGTGTTTATTTAATCCACTCGACTCATTATCTTATCTTCTATCACTCCTCCCCTTCTCTTATCTTTTCCCCAAATGTTTCTGCTCTCCCTTCTATCCTGCCTGTTCCTTTTCTTTCTTCTTTTGCCTATTAACCATATCAAACTTCAGGAGTTTTTAGTAGCTGTTTTCAGAACTACTTCTAGGGACCTGTAAATTTTTAGTTCTTCCAAGATGGTATGATCTAAAGAGAGGTTTGTTTATTGCTTTTCTTGGCTTGTGCTCTTGTCTGTGACTCATAAGCACTCTTTTCTTCCCTGGAACTGTAAAGAGGGTTTCTGATTCACTGTGGCCCTAAGTTCTGGTATTCTAATGCTCCTCCTGACTGCCTGGGACTGCCAGCCAGGACTGCAAATTGGATCCAAGTTTTGGCAAAGTAACAGTGACCTGCCTCAATACTAACAAAGAGACCCCTATAATCTCCTGATCAGTTTTTAGATCCCTTTACTTTTTGTTTCCAGAAAGCTCTGTAAGTAGCAGCTGCCAGTGCTGATCCAGTGACTCCCCAAGGCCTATCCATGGTTTGCTGGGGCCAGAACTGTACTGGTCCAATCTTTGCTGGCCAGGTAGTGGCAGACTTTTCCTGATGACTTTCTAAGTTGTCTTGGGTTTGAAAATTATTTTACTCTTTCTTTTTGTGAGTCCTGTAGTTCTAGAAATTTTTTTAAACATTCTTTTAGAATCATTATTTAATGGTATTTTGGGAAGATCTCAGATGAGTCCCTGCCTTTACTCAGCCATCTTGGATCTGTCCCCCTCCTATCCTTAACTTATATTCTTGGATCTTCATCCAGGACACAATCATTATCTGTAAGGATTTTTCCAACGGTTTTTCATGGGCTTTATTATGTTGTAGATCTGTACTACCTCACCTAAAATCCCATCAGCTCCTATGGCTCAGTGATCATCTCTAGGCTAATGATTCTTAGATCTATATATATACTTCATAGTTGCTCCCCTGAACTCCACTTCCATAGTACTTATGGCTTTTGTAATATATCAAACTAGATTGGCATATCATAAGATCACAAATTTTGAGCTAAAGAGAACTTAGAGTCCATTGATTACAACCTCCTTATTTTACATACAGGAAAATTGAAGCTAAGAGAGAGAAAATTACTTCATTCAGAGTCACACAGCCTTCAAATATCAAAATCAGAATTTTAACTCAGGTTTTAGTGATTCTAAGCATAGTATTCCATCTCCTGTGACACACAACTGGTACAATATGTCCAAAATAGAACTTATGATCTTCTCTACCAAAACTCCAGTCTTCTCTTAAATGTTCCTATTAATGTTGAAGTTACCACCATTTTCCCAGTTACCTAGGCTAGCCACTTGGCTTCATATTTACTCTTCTCTCTTCATGATCCCATATATCCAAACTCTTATTAAATCCTGTCAGTTTTGATGCATTGTTAGTGGAGTTGTGAATGAATCCAACCATTCTGGAGAGTAATCTGGAATTATGCCCAAAAAGTTATCAAACTGTGCATACCCTTTGATCCAGCAGTGCTACTACTGGGCTTATACCCCAAAGAGATACTAAAGAAGGGAAAGGGACCTGTATGTGCCAAAATGTTTGTGGCAGCCCTGTTTGTAGTGGCTAGAAACTAAAAAATCAATGGATGCCCATCAATTGGAGAATGGTTGGGTAAATTGTGGTATATGAATGTTATGGAATATTATTGTTCTGTAAGAAATGACCAGCAGGATTAATATAGAGAGGCTTGGAGAGACTTACGTGAACTGATGCTGAGTGAAATGAGCAGAACCAGGAGATCATTATATACTTCAACAACAATACTGTATGAAGATATATTCTGATGGAAGTGGATTTCTTTGACAAAGAGACCTAACTCAGTTTCAATTGATCAATGATGGACAGAAGCAGCTACACCCAAAGAAAGAACACTGGGAAATGAATGTAAACTGTTTGCATTTTTGTTTTTCTTACCCAGGTTATTTTTTTATCTTATGAAGCCAATTCTTCCTGTGCAACAAGAGAACTGTTTGGTTCTGCACACATTTACTGTATCTAGGATATACTGTGACATATTTAACATGTATAAGACTGCCTGCCATCTGGGGGAGGGGATGGAGGGAGGAAGGGAAAAAGTCAGAACAGAAGTGAGTGCAAGAGATAATGTTGTAAAGAAATTTTTTTTCAAAATAAAAGAATGGGGGAAAAAAAAGTTAAAAAAAAATCCTGTCAGTTTTAACTTTATGACATTTCTGTCTTATCTTCCTTTCCTCCTTTCAACTTACACAGCCACTACTTCCTTCTCTCTTCTTATAATACCAGTACTCTTCCTCATTTTTTATATCTTTATTTTCTTATGTTGGTTATTCTGCCTGCCATAAGTCTCTCACCACTCAAGTCAATCCTCCAGTCAAAAAAGTGACTTTCCTACAGTCACTTTTCAATAGATTCTAGTGGCCCCTTATCACCTCTGCATGCAAAATTCTCAATTTGGAGTACAAATTATTTCATAATCTAACTCTTTTTCCTTTCTTTGTAGGATTCTTATATCCTATTCCCCAGTACAATTGGACTTCTTCCTGTTCCCTGAATAAAACATTCTGTATATTTTCACAGAAAGTTATCTTTCCTTATTTCTATCTCCTTGTTTCCTTCAAGTCCTAGTTTAAAATCCCATACTCTATAGGAAGTCTTTTTCAATTTCACTTTGTACCTTCCATCTATTGATCATTTCTTATTTATTCTTTGTATAACTTATTTGTACATAGATTTTGTTTTGTTTTGTTTTGGTTGGTTGGTTGGTTTTGTATATTGCCTCCCTGATTTGATTTTTAATTCTTCAAGGTCAAGGTTTTTGCTTTTTCCTTGTATCCCTGCCACTTGTGCCTGGCACAAAGTTGGGACTTAATAAATGTTATTTGAATGTCTCTGCTCATGCAGATCTCTTTGTGAGATAGTAGATGTTTTGATGAGCTGCTACAGGCCAAAACTAAGCATCACACTGGGGTCAAACTTTGTTCTTAGATCTTACCATTTTTACTTTAGTCAGGAGAATATGAATTCCCTGAGGGTAGAGTATATTACATTTTCTTCTCTGGATCCTCAGCACAAAGTATACCCTTGTTAGCCAACACACACAATATATACTGACTTGGTTGATTTATAAGTACAGCCCATACATAGTTTTTCTGGCTAGGTTGTCTTTTACAAAGCTTGTTCTATGCCAGAAAAGCCTTCAAGAAACATATCAGTTTGACACCATTATGAAACACTGGAGAACTTTAGTGAAAAATCATAATCACCACGATTGTCATCAGTTTTAGAAGTAGCTTAAAGAAATTGAGAGTTGACCTTGGAGTCAGAAAGATTTACTTTTGACATATTATGACTATGACTCTGGACAACTCTTTAAGATTGAAAGTTGAAGAACCATTGGCAAATTATATTGCTAATGGGAGTGTACTAATTGGAAGGGAATTCCCTTTAGTGACATCAGAAATCCAGGCCAAAAGCAAACACACCAACAAAAAATCATTCTTACATGCTTCATCTTTAAGTCAAAATCACTATCACTTTTTGTGGAAGTGGGATGGAAATCATGTTGTTTGGACTACCTTATTACTCAGAAGCATTCATTTTTTCTCACTTTTCTCACAGGTGGTTAATAGTAAAATATTTTATTCTCCCCCCTGGCAAATATGCTTTTTGCTAAATGTGTCATCATATTTCAGTCTTGGCAAAAAGTCCTGCAAAGAAGAATGGTACATCCATCTAGGAAAGCAGGTCTATGGCAGAGGTTCAACTCTGTGTTATTAAAAGTAATCAGTCCTCTCTGTGGTGGATATGCTCATTAAGAAATATAGACATTTATTCACCAACACAAAAGAAATGTATTTTCTATGAGATCCTCAGGGAGGATGCATACTTTATTTTTTTATGGAGATTTATGCTCATGATAGTTTGTGAAGGGCTAGTGATTTATTATAATGAAGTCCTCTGTTTATCTACCATTTGGCTCCATGGATTTTTCAAACCACTTTATCAGTTACCTGGGGGAATATGTCACCTATAATGGGTAGTTTCTTCAGCCTGAATTGCCCACAGTTACACAACATTTTTATCGAGTATCACCAAGTTCTTTTTCAAAATTAGGTTTTGGAATATGACAACTCATAAACTGTTTTGGGCATTTTTTTCACTGGCAAACAGCTGAACCTAACCATAAGAGTTTATTTGTGATTATGAGTAGAAAGAGTTGAGGAATGAGCTTGAAAGAAAGAGCTTGAAGGATTAGTTTATAGTCTTTTATAGCCAGGCAGCTTTTTTGTTATTCCTATTTGTCACTCAGGAAGATAACTTGTCTCTTAATTTCCTCCTTAATAAAATGAGGCAAATGGGCTCTATTTCTAAAGTCCTATTTAAGTATAGCTTTCTTTGCTATGAAATCAAAGTTTTATATAAATTGAGAACCTACATTCTTCAGGAAAGTCTTTTAATAATGACAATAATTTAAGTGGAAAAGAAGTTAGAATACACATGATTATTTGAAATCATTTGATCCTCAGCCACTTCCACTGAAATTACAATGAAATTATTAATAGGGTAGTAAATTCATGAATGACACTTTATTACTCCCACCCTACTTATAGAACACAGATATAGAGTTGGAACTTAGTCATCTAGTCCAACTTGGTCAGTATATCCAGAGAGAAACTGAGGCTCAGAGAGATTAAAGGAAAAGATCATATAGATGCTAAGTGGCAGAGCCAGGATTCAACTCATCTTCTATGACATTAAATTCAATATTCTTTTCCCTGAATCGCTATGTCCCAAAGTGACTCCTTTCACAGGTATCTCTTTAGTGAACCAACAGAATTCCACTATTGCTAATCCCAAGAGAGACTATTAGAAAAAAATGATCATATAACAGAAATGAGGTCCTTTATAGAAAAGAAAAGAAAAACTATGTAGGATACAATATGAATGATGATGTAGATCTTATCCTTTATCAATGAAGAATTGGCTCAAATCAAGAAGCAGGCCCTGAGGCAAGGAGCACAGCTTGTTGTAATCTCCTAGAAACCATTATATTTATCGAATATAATTACTCCTATGGTCTTTTTGCCTTACAAGGCACTCTTTAAATCATGGCTAGAATATACCATGGTGATGTCAAAGAGTAGTAGGTAGCCCACACAGAAAAATGTAAGAAATTTCTAGATGTCTCAGAGATAATTCAAATTGAACACAACTAAGAACTCATTATCTTTCCTCTCATCCCATCCTTCCACTGATCTTTCCTAGTTTTGTCTGGGGCATCCCTATTCATCTAACAACTTTGATGTTATCCTTGATTCTTTCCTCTCTTTCCAGTCAGTTGCCAAATCTTTCCATTTCTGCTTGGAATACATTTCTTGCATTTAACCCTTTCTCTCTACTAACACAATTACTACTTACTTCAATCTTTCATTAACCTTTGATTACAATAGTCTCCTAATTGGCTTTCTTGTTGCAAGTCTGTCCCTGCTCTAATTTATTCTCCACATAACTGCAAAGGTGTTTTTCTTAAGTGCAAATCTGACAATACTACTCCCTTGCTCAGTATAGTCAGTATACTATGCCTCTAGGATTCTGGCTTTCAAAGTCTTTGCAAAAAGGCTGATTGGTTATGCAATAGATAAAGCATTTAACTTGGATTTAAAAGAATTTTAGGGATTCCCATCTTGAATTTTTTTCCTGTATATTATTGGAATTGTTTTCTAGCTGATCAAGAGTTTGATTTCAATCTGATTTCTCAGGGTTTCATGTTGATCTCTATATCTGCTTGTTTCACCTTGATTTGCTAAGGAGTTCAGTTTAATATGCTTCCAAAAATATGATTTTTTTTCTTAATCTTCTTTTCCTTCTCCTCTTCCTTCATTTCCCTATCCCCAGGACTATCTATTTTCCTTAGGTCCCAGAATGATGAAAGACATCCACTACATGCTCAGTTAAAGCTTGTGGAATGAAAGAATGAACGAATATATTCTGTTGAGAAAGAAAAAAAAAGAATCAAGAAACAATCAAAATATGAAACCTGGAAAAGAATAGTTGGTTTAAAGTAAAACCATGAATGGAAGATAGAAACTAGGCACTCGATTAATGCTTTTCCAATGGTAGAATGAAAGAACACATGATCAAAAGGTGAGAAAAAATATTAAAAACTTTGAACCAAAGTAATTTATCTTGGAAAGGAAAAGTTGATATAATGTAAAACAAGGACTTTAGCTTCAATTCAGAGCGAGGGCTGGAGCTAACATAAGTCTATTCTCAGAAAAACCTGTGGAGTACTTGTCCTTCCAAATTTCCTGAGCCTACTTACTAAATTAAAGGCAGGATATCTGGTTTCTGTTGATATTATTTATTTTGCATAGATCACAGTGAGGGAAAAACAAAGTTATTCAGTTTAATAGAACCATGCCTTTATAGTATGGCAGAATATGACTGAAAAAATATTAATATTTGATTTATCGCTCTTTACTCCAGAAAGTTTGGGTATTTGAAAAATCTTCAACTGGACAGCCACAGCATCCAAATAAAGCATCAGTTGTTCTCGCTATAAAAGACCAATATCTATGTCTATTACTACCCACATATGACAATCATGGTTACCTGGACAATTGATTAAGAATATCTTTACTAATGGTAGCTGATGAACATTCAACTCACAGTTCTGGAGCAAAGTGTCAATACTCAATCAGACGAATTGTTTTTTAAAATTTTAATAGCTTTTTATTTACAAGTTATTTGCATGGGTAATTTTACAGCATTGACAATAGCCAAACCTTTCATTCCAATTTTTCCCTTCCTTTCCCCACCCCCTCCCCTAGATGGCAGGATGACCAATACATGTTAAATATGTTAAAGTATAAATTAAATACAAAATAAGTATACATGTCCAAATAATTATTTTGCTGTACAAAAAAAATCAGACTCTGAAATATTGTTCAATTAGCCTGTGAAGGAAATAAAAAATGCAGGTGGGCAAAAATATAGGGATTGGGAATTCTATGTAATGGTTCTTAGTCATCTTCCAGAGTTCTTTTGCTGGGTGTAGATGGTTCAGTTCATTACTGCTCCATTGGAACTGATTTGGTTCATCTCACTGCTGAAGATGGCCATGTCCATCAGAATTGGTCATCATATAGTATTGTTGTTGAAGTATATAATGATCTCCTGGTCCTGCTCATTTCACTCAGCATCAGTTCATGTAAGTCTCTCCAGGCCTTTCTGAAATCATCCTGTTGGTCATTTCTTACTGAACAATAATATTCCATAATATTCATATACCACAATTTATTCAGCTATTCTCCAATTGATGGCATCTACTCAGTTTCCAGTTTCTGGCCACTACAAAGAGGGCTGCCACAAACATTCTTGCACATACAGGTCCCTTTCCCTTCTTTAAGATCTCTTTGGGATATAAGCCCAGTAGTAACACTGCTGGATCAAAGTGTATGCACAGTTTGATACCTTTTTGAGCATAATTCCAAATTTCTCTCCAGAATGGTTGGATGTTTTCACAATTCCACCAACAATGTATTAGTGTCCCTGTTTTCCCACATCCCCTCCAACATTCTGCATTATCTTTCCCTGTCATTCTAGCCAGTATGACAGATGTATGGTGGTATCTCAGAGTTGTCTTAATTTGCATTTCTCTGATTAATAATGACTTGGAGCATCTTTTCATATGGCTAGAAATAGTTTCAATTTCTTTGTTAGATGGATTTTTTAGTTTGGATAGCTCTTTGGGTATGATTCCAAATTACTCTTCAGAATGATGGGATCATTTTACAATTTCACCAACAATGCAATAATGCCTCAGTTTTCCCACATTCCCTCCAATATTTATCATTAACTTTTCCTGTCATCTTAGCCAATCTGAAAGGTGGTACCTCAGAGCTTCCTTAATTTGCATTTCTCTAATCAATAGTTAATTAGAGCATTTTTTATGTAATTAGAAATTGTTTTAATTTCTTTATCTGAAAATTGTCTATGTATATTCTTTGATCATTTGTCAATTAGAAAATGGTGGCAAAGGTAGGTGGCACAGTGAATAGAACACTAGCCCTGAAGTCAGGAGGACCCGAGTTCAAATCTGGTCTCAGATACTTAACACTTCCTAACTGTGTGATCCTGGGCAAGTCACTTAACTCCAATTGCCACAGCAAAAAAAAAAAAAAAAAAAAAAAAAAAGGCTTAAGATACTTAATTTCTTAATTTGGTTATGATAGTGTTCAGATGGAAGTCTTGATGAATAATCTATTGCTAGCTTCATTTTGGAAATTCTTCTAAAGTGGTAGGAGCTCACAAAACATGCTCTTGGCATGAATTTTGAGGAACCTAGTTTACATTTATACCATGATGAGGCATTAGAGTAAAACTTTAGTGCAGTTCATTGATTCTTAAGATAAAAAATAAAAACATTGATTATTTCTAATAGCAAAGAATGATAATTTGGTTTCTTCATTACCTACTCTAATTCCTTTAATCTCTTTCTCAACTCTTATTGCCAAAACTAGCATTTCTAATACAATATTGAATAGTAATGATGACAATGGGCAACCTTGTTTTCCTCCTGATCTTATTGGGAATGATTCCAGTTTATCCCCATTATATATGATCCTTACTGATGGTTTTAAATAGAAGCTACTGATTATTTTAAGGAAAAGTCCATTTATTCCTATACTCTCAAGTGTTTTTAATAGGAATGTTGGATTTTATCAAATGCTTTTTCTGCATCTATTGAGATGATCATATGGTTTTTGTTAATTTGGTTATTGATATGGTCAATTATACTAATAGTAAAAACATTGATTATTAAGATCAATATTGACAACTTCTTAAATTACATGTCATTCTCAACTCATCATTGGCCCTTACTGTAGAGGGCTGAAACTCTGAAAAGATGCACTTGAATCAGACAGCAGAACACTTAAGGCTAATTACCTATTCCATGTGAGATAATGGTTCTATATACATATATTTAAATGAGATGGTGATGTGATGTCTCTCCTCACCATTGGTATTTGCTAAATGTGTGCTGGTGAGGTAATTGTAGGCAGGGATTGGAGGGTTGGGGGAGAGAGTCAGAGTTGCTTTGCCACAGGACGAAAAGGAGAGAGATTTCAGGTTCCAGCCTCCAGTCCAGGATTCATTTTTGGCAAAGCACGTGGCAGCTTGCCTGCCTCCTTCACTTCTTCCCCTAAAGACCAAGGACTTTGATTGATATTGACTCTAAATGATCCTGAGGCCCTCCAGAGAGTTAGCCTGGACATTAAAGAGTTAGTTTGGACATTATACCTTACTTTATATTTTCAATCAATTCTAGGCTTTGCTAATTTTACCTCTACAGTATTTGTCATATTTATCCCCTTCTCTCATCTTTTGATTTAATTTAGCCCCTCATTGCTTTTGCTTAGGTTATTCCTGTAGCCTCTTAGTGGGTTTCTTTAGATATAGTTCCTGCTTTCTTTAATCTGTCCTCTCCATAGCTGCCATATTTATACTCATAAATCATAAGTTTCACCCTACCATTCCCTACTCAAGAATCTACTATTGTTTTGTCTACATATCTTAAACATTTTGTATATTCTAATTTTAATTTGTATTCCATTTATTTGTGCACATTTATGTCTTTACTATTGTAGGCTCCTGAAAAGTCGTATTCCTTTTGAAATTTTTTTTTATCATCTGTGTCTATGGGAACTCTTTCATATATATATATATATATATGTATATATATATATATACATATATATATATATATATGTATATATATACATACACATACACACATACATACATGCAATGAGTACTTTATAAATGATTTGTAGGGTCAGGAATTTTGAGCTAGGAATAGACAGAGGTTATGTTCTAGATCAAATCATTTAATTCTTGACTATGACTCTAATTCTATTATTGTTGTTGCTGTTTTCTCCAGAAGACTCAAGCTCAAATCGCACCTCTGAAATTTATTATATACAGGACCTCAAGCAATTATCTTTAGTTCTCTAGGTCACAATTTCTTCTTCTACACAAATTCTGTAAAATGAGGAGTCTGGACAATATGGCTTCTAAAAATCCTTCCTGCTTTAATTTTGAGAATGTATAGTAACTATACTGAATTTTATTAAGAAATAGAAACAACGAAAGCTTTAGAAATGATTGCCCATAGATTGGATCATACAAAAGGAGTAGTTAGATCTGGTTATGATTCCAAATAAAAATTCCCCTCCCATCAAATAATCTAATCCTGACTACTATGACTACAAAAACATATTCCAACAAGTTAAATTTGACCAGTCTTATTAAGCACCTACAATATGTATGGCACTATGTCAGGTCCTGGATATATAAAGATGATAAACTACAGAGTCTCTTCCCTTAAAAGACAATATAAAAGGAAAGATAAATATATATACATAATCAGATATAATATGAAAAGTTCACAAGAAAGGAGCACGAATGCTCTAATTTAAGATATATTTTGACATCTATTTTAAAACCATAAATTTAGAGGTAGAAAGAAAAATAAGATCATAGATATGATAATAATTAATGATAATAAGCATTTATTAGAATTTTAAGAATTTCAAAATTCCTTGCAAGTGTTATCTCATTTGGTTCTTATAAAAACTCTGTGAAGTAAGTGTTCTGAGGCAGAGAATGATTAAGTACCTCACCCTGTGTCATATATTGTGTCATAGTCAGGATTTGAATTTAAGTCTTCCTGACTCCAAGAGATCAGGACTCTGTCCATAATGTTAAGTCATTTACTCCAAATCCTTCCTTTTGCAGAAGATAAAACTGAGACCCAAAGAGGTTAATGAGCAGAGCACACCTGAATGAAAGTTCCATATTCCCAAGCACAGTTTCAAATAATATCAAGTAATATTTTTGGTCATCTTAGGATATATAACTATAGTATAATGGTCAGAGGACTGGTTGTATATTCAGAAAAACCACTATAGAATCACAGATTCTGGAAGGAGCCTTGGAAGTCACCCAAACAAGCAATTTCATTTGAAAGATAAGGAATCTGAGGCTCAAATTGATTAAAGTTTAGTTCCTTGTCTAGGATCACATACGCTCTGACATTTATTTGTTTTCTCTCTAATATACCAACCAATTCTAGTTCTAGGTCTTCCACTGTCCATGTGAACATTTTTTCCTTTCTCTAACTCTTTCTATAAAATAAGGCATTTGTACTTCAGGGTTCAGCCAACTTCAACTTGAGGACCAAATCTAGTTACTACCTGTTTTTGTACACCCTTGCAATAAATGGTTCTTACATTTTAAAATAGAATGAATCAATTTTAAAATTTGATTTAAAAAATAACCCAAACCCAACCTTTGTAGCTCTGTTTAAAGTCTCATAAATGATTTCTAAGATGCTTTCCAGAACATAATTCTATCCTAGGTTTTCTGTACCCAAATTCAGTCCTCCACCCATTAAAATACACACACACACACACACACACACACACACACACACATACACACACACACACATACACTACACATATATATTTGTGTATATATATATGTATATGTATATATATATATATATATATATATATATATAGTCGAAGGTAGCTACAAAAATGTTCAATATTATTCAGAAATGTGCTTTGGTATAAGGTACTGTCAAGTGCCCTTTCCTTGTATGGATTATACAGAAATAGGCACAACACTGGATTTGGCCATTGGCCAAAGTTTATTTGATCACTGGATAGATAGATGAACACTAAGGGTACCTTCAACTCCAACATCTTATGAACACCATACCACTCTTTCTGTGTTAGATTTTCTAGTGGTATGAATATGAACTCTGATTCAGACACTTACTATCTTGAGCCTTGAACATCTCACTTAAATTCCCTGGGCTTCAGTTTCCTCATAAGTAACATAAGGGGATAAAGTTAGATGGCTTTCCAACTCTAAATCTATAAAGCTATGCATGAATATAATTATGTGCCAAATAATCACTTGATTGTTAGAAATAATTCATATTTCTTTTTTTTTCCTCTTTGAGCCAATCCCTGGGAAAGATAAAAGTAATCTCATGACATTTTCATTCACAGAAAATGAAAAGAGAAAAGGGAGCAAGGCCTGGAGTCTGGCTGCACTTGCACTACATAAACACATCTCCCTTTAAATTTTAAATTCAGTCCTTCAGTAAGATGCCAGCATGGTGTTCTTGGAACCAGAAGACAAAAATTGACCAGAATTTGTGAAGAGGTAATCAACTCTTTCTCGCCTACTGAAACTAGTGAATGTGTGGAAGCGTGGCTCAGAGAACCTGTTCTTTTTGTTGGGGAACAGATGTCTGGGAGCTTTTTGGCAGGCCCCACTCTGTCAAACAGTCCAGTTTTGACAGTTAGTTGCTTGAGGGACGGATGAAATGCAAAGTATTTCTGATCAGAATATCATATTCATCTGGATGTTAATTACTGTGTCTGCCTTGGTATAAATAATTAATTATGCAAAACCCACACAGCTGCGGACAGAGTTAAGTGACTGGCTGTCAATGTCTCACAGTTCTAGAAAGGATAAAGAGATTTGGAGAATAAGCTCTTTAACTGGTGGCTCTTGCTTGTCCTGATCAGCTGAGATACCACTGAAATTGAGAAAACGCTCTCTCTCTCTCTCTCTCTCTCTCTCTCTCTTTCTTTCTCTCTCTCTCTCTCTCTCTCTCTCTCTCTCTGTCTCTGTCTGTCTCTCTGTGTCTCTGTCTCTCTCTCTCTGTCTCTGTCTCTGTCTCTCTCTGTGTGTCTCTATTTCTCTCGTACATACAGGCATATTCCTAATTTCGATCATTGAAGCTTAATAATATTAATTTTTTTAAATATGTATTCTGGCAGGCAAGCTTCATGTATCTCAGGAAGGTAAAACATGAGTCACATGAAATTCTACTGTCCTTATTTTTTTTTTAAACTAAGGGAGGTAAGTAGATTCCAGGTTTTAGTTTGAAGACTGGTGACTATGTACTTAAGATAGTTAATCATGGACTCTGCTAATGCTTTCAAGTCAATTGCATTTCAGAATGTAAGCTGCTTCTGCTCCTTAGTGTCTATGTGATTTTGGAAAAATCATTTAACACTCCTTCACCTCATAGTCATCATTTGTAAGAGGAGGAGATTGGACCAGGTCATTCCAAAAAGTCTCTTCCAATTCAAAATCCTATAAAATATACCTCTATGTCCATCTTCACATTTATATTCACTGACCTAACTGTGGCACATAAGTAGGGGCATTTATGATGCTGTACAAATGTGTTTTCTGTCCATATTTCACTCAATGGTGAAAGTGATTTTTCTTATGTAAAGGTCTGACTATATCACTTGTTTATTCAATCAACTCGTGTGACTATTGTCTCTAAAATAAAATATAATATTTTTATTTGGTTTTAAAACTCTTCATAATCTGATCACAACCAGTTTTTCTACCTTTACTCTATACTACTTTATTTCCTGAATTCTATAGTCCAGCCAAACTGACCTCCTTTCTCTTCTGCAGAAATTACATTCCCTCTCCCACATTTATCCATTTTCTCTGTCTAGCCTGCCACCTCTAATTATTCCTTGTTTCCTTTAAGACTCATATTGAACAACACTTTCCACATATTTCCTGATTTTCTCCAACTATTGATACCTCCTTACCCAAAATTTCCTTGTATTTATTTTTTATACTTTATCTGTATACTTACATATGTTCATATAGTCTACTCTGATCTAATGAAACTTCCCTAAAGGTAAGGACTGTTTTATACTTATCTTTGTATCTTTATGCCTGTAGCTTCATAGTGCTAAACAAATGGTTGTTTATTGATTGATTGATTTGAACAAATATTATATTTATCATCAGAGGACCAAGTTTCAAATAAATTCTACCTCTGACATTTACTATCTATGGGATCTTGTATAGGCCATTTTCTAGTCTAAGTCCCATTCTATCTCTAAAGTCTTTCAATACTCTAAATTTTCTAATATTATCTAGAAATACAAACAAATAGCATGACTTAGACGTAATCAACGGGGTAGTAGGCAAATTAGTTCCTTACTCTGTTTCTCATGATCTATGAGGTCCTTTCCATCTACAAATCCCATTATTCTAAATATTTTTCCCAATTAATCAAATTTGTCAAAACACTGTTGTTTACAGCAGCAAGCCTAACTTTAAACAAAGTCATTAGAAATATTTTCACTAACTTATATTTGTACAAATATTGATATTACTGTCAGACTCCATGACAAAAAAAAAAATGAATGTTGCTAGAGCCACAGGATTTCATTTGATGAAATAAGACTAGAAATATGGTAGATCTTTCATGACCATGAAATAATTGTGGAGTTGTAGGGAATAATTTTCCCCACTCCTGTACAGTGAGAAGTGGAACAAAAAGGGCAGGTCCAAACTCTATCCCTATTGAAGTTAAAAAGGATTAAAAATAAGACCCTATGAAGATTGCCAGTGGTTGTTCTATTATTTGATGATGGTAATTATAGTAGTGAGGAGGAAGCTCCCCTCCTTCCCAGTGCTAGTTGGCACACTCTAGCATAAAGTGTTTATACTTTTAATTAAGTTATTTGGAGAAAGAAAAAATGGGGACTAGGGAGAATTTAAGCTTTAGGTAGTATTTGTTGAATCGAGATTTATTACATATGCTTTGGGTGTCTAATAATGTGTGAAGTTCTCAGTAAATCAATAAGGATTTATTAAATATTTATCTTAGGCCAGATACTATGCTGAATGTTGGAGATTCAAAGAAATGCAAAACAAACAACTTCCCCCTTCCCCCCCCCCCCCCCCCCCCCAAAACACAACCTAGTCCTTTCCCTCAGAGAGATCACATTCTAATGAGGGATATAAAATTCAAGATATGTAAAGAGTTCATGGAAGGTAATTTCAAAAGATTGGCATTCACAATGGCGGTGGGAAATGAGAAAAGGAGAATGGGAGAAATCTGCAGACAAGATTTGAGCTGTTTTGAAGGAATCGAAGGAAGAGCCATAGACAGGGATAAGGGTATAGAGCATTTCAGACACAGGATACAGCCATTGAAAAAGTAGAGTTTGAGAAGAGTATCCTATACTAGGAACAGCAAAAACATGAAGTGTTACTAGACTATAAAGTGCTAAGAGAGAAGTAAATCATGAGAAGACTGGAAATTCAGAAAAGTACAAAGTTCTGAAGAGCTTTAAATTTAAAAAGAAGATTTTATATTTGATGTCAGGAGGTTATAGGGGGCCACTGAAGTTTGATAAATGAGAAAGTGACATAATCAAATCTGAGTTTTGGAAAGATCAGCTTGCAAAGCAAGCAAAAGATGAATTGGAGTAGGACTGGGAGTATGTGAGTGGTAGAATAAGAGGGAAAGACTTGAAGCAAAACCCCCAACCATTAGGCTATTTCAATAATCCAAGTATGAGGTATTGGTGGTACAACAACTGGCTGTGTGAGTGGAGGGAAGGAGATATATGGGACAAAGAAGTTGTGAAAATAGAAATGAAAAGATTAATAATACATTGGATATGGGGAGTGAGTAAGAGAAATAAGGGATGATAGCTAAATCTTGAGCCTAGATGATTGCTAGAATGTTGTTGCCCTCATTAGAAATATGAAACTTTTAAAGAATGGAGAAGGGTGGTGGTGCTAGAGTGATTTTTTGAATATTTTGAGTTTCAAATGTCTAAGATATGAAGTTGATGAAAAAATAGTTGGTGATATGATCCCAAGGCCTTTAAGGAGAGAGTTTAGGACTGGATTGATGGATCTGGAAATGACCTGAAAATTATCATTGAAAACAAGAAAACTATGAGATCATTAAATGAGATAGTGTAGAGGAAAAAGAGAAAAGGTTCCAGGATATCTCCAGAGTGGACATTTATACATTGGATAAAGAACCAAAAAAAGGGATCGAGAAGGAATGTTAGAATGGGAAAGAGGAGAAGCAGAAGAAAGTTAAGTCAAAAAACTTAGGAGATAGCATCTAGGAGAAGGTGATTAGCAATGCCAAAGGTTGGGAAAAGATTAAAAAGAGAAAAAAAAGTTATTTGATTTGGCACTTAAGTTATGGAATCAAATGTTATAAAAATCTGAACGAATGAAAAATCTCACTTTGGAAAACTTAAAATTGACTGGGAAGCAAAAGATAAGTAAGTGAAGCAACTAGAGAAAAAATTAAAAATCAATAAATGATTAAAGATTAGATGGTAAGGATACAAATACTAGGGGTCATGAATCTTTGATTTATGCTTGCAGCCCTCCAAAACATCACCATCATCATCACATTCTTAATAATGACACATGATATTAAAATTAATGAACAAAAATGTATTATTACAAGTTTACTAAATGCTTACTGTCAGATAACAGGAGATACATGTAGCCATTTAGAATACTTCATTGTTTTCTTAGAATACATAACAAATGTTCTATTTAATTCCTTTATCTAATAGGATCTGAAATATTTAACCTTTTGGTTAGTCCTTGTGTGAACAATTATATTTAAACCACTTAAGCTATTTCTTACAACGTTCCTACTGAGAAAGAAAACATGTCAGTGATACATATCTGTTTCTAAGTAACTGAAAGCTATCATATAGCAATTCATTATGGCATGAGGATAATACTAAGTTCTCCTCCTCCTTTTCCTGTCTCTCCTCCTTCTTCTTCTTTAGCAATCAATGACTTGCCTCTAGTCACACAAATAGTAAGTGTCTGAAACCAGTTTTGAACTCCGGTCCTCCTTACTCCAGAATTAATGGTGCTCTATCTATTGAACCACCTTGATGCCCAATAATGCTGAGTTCTTCACCATTATTCTAGTAGCCTGTTAGTTCTAGCAGATTTTATCATTCTCAAAAGACTTCAGTATAATCTTGGCAAAAGGCTGTGTCAATTTGTGAAGCTTGTCTTAAATAAATATTGAGAACTACAAAGAGGTAACTAGTAGATGTTGAACTCCATGGTTATAGAAATCCATGGAATAAAGAATAGTATAAAAAACCCTCAGTGCCATAATGGCTTCCTTTCCTTCTGCAACAACAGTGGCTCAGTGGTAGAAAAGGGAGTAGATATTGAAAAGAATGATTTTTTTAGTCACCTGCAATCATTAGCTTATCTTTTGAGAATCTAAATAGGAAACTCATGATTAAGGAGAATAAAGTATGAGAATTTGGAAAAGTAGGCTACATCCAAGTTAAGGAAGGCTTTAAAAGCCAGAGGATTTTATATTTGATCCTAGAAACAAATGGGAGACAATGGAGTTGAATGAGTAGGGTAGTGACATAGTCAGACTTGGGCTTTAGGAAGATCAATTCAACAGCTCAGTGGAGGATATGAAATGGAGGGAGGGAGAACAACTTTTGGCAATAATCCAGGTGTGAGGTGATAAGTAAGGTGATTAGTAAGACACAGAGATGTGTCTTAAAGATATCACAAAAGTAAAAACAATAAAGCTTTGCAGTTGATTAGCTATGGAGAGAAGAGTAATTGAGGATGATATCTATTATTTGTTATTAGATATCAAAGGCAACAAGAAACCTCATTTTATAAGATATTTTGGGACTTCATGCTGTAATATTTAATATAATTTGCAAAAAATGCCATCGTGATGATAATTAAAGCTTATATGATAGCATTTGTTGAAGAGGATAAATAGGTTAAAATTTTATTAAAAAGTTATGAAGACTTCTACAATAAATCAACACATACATTGATATTGTTGACTCTAGTACCAAGGTGGGTATAGATAAAGACAATGAAAAAATGTGCTAGGAAATATGACTCAAGAATAAGAAAAAACATCATTGAGGTTGTTGCACCATTGTCAAAGCTGGCTCATTGTTTGGGAGACTCAGAAGTATTAGGCTGCCCACCAAATTGAAGGTCTACAGAGCTGTTGTTCTGACCTCATTGTTATATACCCGTGAAGCTGGTGCATCATACCAGTGAGATTTCAGGAAACTGAATGACTTCCATCTGAATTATCTTTAGAAGGTTTGAAAGTGCACCTGGCAAATCAAAATACCAGACATGAATTTCTTTCTCAAGCTAAATTGCTAAGCATTCAGACTCCACTGAAAAGAGAGCAACTCTGATGGGCTGTTCCCATTGTTCAAATGCCAAACATTCATATGCCTAAAAGACCATTTTATGGAGAACTCATATTAAGGCAAGTGTTCACAGAGAGGTCAGTTTGTACCAAATGTAGCAATTGAGGCAGTTGCCCATAGTATGGGCAAAAGGATGAATGGCCTGATTATTGTACTACACCATGTAGTGAATGTCACCCTCCATGGCTAAATCGTCTTGGATGGCATGCCCTCAGTGGGCACAGTGCTACACCAACTGCTGGCTAGGTGCCAACTATGATGATACAAAAAATATATTTTGAGATACAAATAAGCTCTTTACTATACATTTATTTATATATGTGAATGCTTTCATACGTGTAGGATTCCCTTCAAAGGCAAAAGTATTTAAGTACCAGATGTTCTTTAAGGGGGGTATCACCATCCAATAAAAGCACATTTTTTTCTTCTAGGTAATGAAGTGATAAATCACAGAACATTAAAGGCATATCTTTGGTTTTTCAGTTCTTTGCAGGTGTTAACCTTGTTGCTTGATGTTCTAAAATCTTGTCTTCACAGATGGAAAAGTTTTCTTCTCTCTTTTTACTTCTAGATTTAAACTTAGGCATGTGTGGTGCTAGAAGATTGGTTTATGGATACCCTGGATTATAATAATAATAATAATAGTTAGGTTTTATGTAATATTTTAAGGTGGGAGTATTGGAGAAGAGTGAAAACTCTCCTGAAAGTATAGTTTCAGATCAAGACGACATGAGAGACTCCAAAGACTTGTTTCCTAGATAAAATGAAATTATCTTCAGTATACTGCATTTTGACAGTCACACAGCTACCTAAGAGATGGAAAAAATATAAGATCTCCCCTTATATTTTTCTATATAAACTGTACACAATAAATGGTAATTTTTCAATTCAAATCTTTTCTCACTGTTCCCTTTGGGGAGGTTTTTCTATTTTTCCATACTTTTCCCACTCCCAGATGTACCTTGGTCTACTGCTCACTCATTAAAGCATACCTCAAATATCCTTTCCTCCTAGATGTCTTCCTTGACCTCTCAAATTCATGATGACTCTTTCTCCACCGGACTTCACATAGCATTTTCTTTACTTATTGTCTCATATATATGTCATAAGTGTTGTAATTTTTCTTA
This sequence comes from Sarcophilus harrisii, assembly GCF_902635505.1. Taxonomy (NCBI): domain Eukaryota; kingdom Metazoa; phylum Chordata; class Mammalia; order Dasyuromorphia; family Dasyuridae; genus Sarcophilus; species Sarcophilus harrisii. The sequence goes on along the minus strand of NC_045427.1, from coordinate 190,665,499 downwards.
ATTTCTTAGACCATTTTATTTAGGTCCTTTCCATTTTATATTCAGCTGTATCCCATATTTATTTATGGACATATAACCATATCATAGTATCATATGTTCATAGATTGAAAATAGGAAGGGAGCTTAGAGGTAATATATTACACCCTTTTCATTTTGCAGAAGAGGAAACTAAGCAAAGGTTAAATGAGCTGCCTAAGATCATACAGATTACAGTAAGCAGAAATAAGATCATTTTATGACATTGTAAATGTCTTGAAAACAAGAAATATCTCATTGTTTTCTCTACCTTTGAATCCTAAGTGCCAAACAGTGCAATAAAAAATATTTTTGGGTTTGCTATTGAATTGTGTCAAATCACTAACTAGGCTATAAAGTGCATGGGAGCAAAGACCATATCTTATCTAATTTTGATATCCTTTTAACATGAATCACAGTAGATTCTTAATAAATGTTTATCAAGACATGTTTGGTGACTTGAATTGATTTCATCATGTTTACTGACTTTTTTCAAAAGCATATGACTTAGAGAACAATGTTATGTTTTGAAGATACATCTAAAACAAAATATCTTCCAAGAACACAGTAAAAAATTACTAATTTCTCAATGGATTATAGATTTAAACTTTAAAGGGACTTTAGAAATTACATAAACTACCATCTGCATCCAGAGAGAAATCTATGGAGACTGAATGTGGATCAATGCATACCATTTTCACCTTTCCCCTCCCTTTCTCATGATTTTTTCCCTTTTATTCTGATTTTTCTCTCCCTGTCTGACTCAGAAATATGTAAAAAACAAATGTACATATATAACTTAAAATAAAATTTTAAAAATATTACATAGGCTGATACCATATTTTACAAATGATAAAGCCATGTTCTGAAGTTCATTGCCAAAGGTCAGGGAGACTATGAGGAATAGAACCAGAGGGAATCCAGTTATCTTGCCTCTAAATCTACTACCATTTCCAAGATCAGATAGCAGATGGAACTAAAGATGAAGCTTTGTCCTATACCCAACTTAGAGATATATCAAATGAACTAAAAAATGGGGTCATTGTTTGCCACTATGATGGAAATTCTGCTAGGCACATTTTAACAACAAAGGCTTACTGACTGTGAAATTTGTCAATGCCCATCTTTATATATATCGCGTGCCTGAAACTAGCCCTATAGAGATCTTGGATGAAGAAACTCCAACTACCAAAAGAGACTGGCCCTTTCTCTGCAATTAATCATCTTAGAAAGTAGTCTAGAGTACTGAATGTTAAGTGACTTTCCTGTCCTTATTTAGCCAGTGTATGTCAGAGGCAGGACTTAAACCTAGCCCTTCTTGGCCCCAAGGGTAACCTTCTGTCCAGATTATATGTGGCCTCCTTAGTCATATATTTTGTATGTGACTTTTCCTATTATAGTCTATTACTCTTCCTATTACTTGCCTCCTCCCAATAATGATATATGGATGGCTATGATTCATGGAATGCCATGTTCTTGTGAGAAGTAAAATTATAAGGAATCCAAAGAGCAATGGAAATCAACACCTTCGTAGGCACAATTAGGAGATAGCATGTTGCCAATTTTCCAATAAGAAATTGCATATACATAATGAAACACTGATAAGTGGATAGATCGCTAAGAAAGAGATATAGATAGATATTCATATATGTAAAGCTATACATGTATATATATATATATCTTTCTATTTGTCTGTAACTATAAAAGATCCTATAGCTTATGTAAGCTAAATTTCTCATTTTATAAATGAGGAAACTTAACTTCTGAAAGATGAGATGATCTTTTCAAGATTAAGAGAAATAGTGACAAGAACTATAATTTCATTAGTATAGAAAATTCTCAGACAAGGAAATCCTATCTATAGATAAAGCACGTTCTCTGCATCTTATAATCTTGATTGTTCCAAACACTAAAATATCAAGTAACCAGCCTTGGATCATACCAATATTATATTTCAGAGGCAGGACTTGCACACAGATCTCTTTAAATACAGAGCTTTCTGTATAATTCACTGCACCCTGCTTTCTCTCTGATACTCCCTGCCTGACCCATGTCAAGTCACTTAATTTCTCTTGGCCTCAGTTTCCTTCTCTAAAATGAAGGCATTGAAATAGCTGGCCTATAAAGCTACTTCCAGCTATAGAACTATGAAGCCCTGATAATTTTCAAGGCTAAATTATTCAAATGCAAATGTGATCAAATGGATCTCATCCACTTGGAACTTTTCTTAAAAGATGCATTTCACCACCTGCTCAACTTGTGTAACTCATGCCTCTTTTCTCCCATAAATTCACTATAAGGAACTCATGTAAAATATTGGAAGCCTTAACTATTTTCTTCTGACATTGTGAAAGTATCAATAGAGCAGTCTGGCTATTCACCAGTCATCTCTCATCCATGCCAGGATACTAGTACATATTTAACATTTAGCCTGTTTTCCTTCAAAATTCCTCATTGATTATATATTGCAGACTTCTCAGACCTATCATGTGACTTTCAATTATCCTCATTACAAATGCAATTTTCAATTCTTTGTGGACTATTGTATTTCATATCTCATAGATTTACAATCCTGTCAAGTAGTAGGTGTAGAAGAGGAAATCAGGTCTAGCATATTCCAGGATTTCCATTGGACTGACCATGCCTTAGATTACCCAGTATTTCAGATGAATAATGGAAGAATGTCCAGTGCGTTGGACACATCCTCTTGAAAAGATTTACAAAAAAGACCAGAATTGTAAAGGATGAAAAAGTGTAGGATTGGTTGAAATGTGCAATAAAGTATCAAGCATTATGTGTTCTATACAGTTCTGCATGCTGAATGGAGGAATAAATACATATATTGCCTTCAAGATGACTTCCTAGTTTAGGGAGATAACATTAGAACATATTCAATGTAAAGGAAACATAAATCTTCAGTATTTTATGAAGTTAGCTGTATATCATTCTGAACTTAGGATCCCATGTATTCAAAGTAAATTATATTAAATTCGAATGAGCTCTTATATTTATATAACACTTTGCTTTTAACAAGTTCCACATACATAATTTCACTTGAACCTCTTAGAGATACCACAAGGAAGAAATGCCCTCACTTTACAGAAGAGAAAACTGAATTTCCAGGAAGAAAAATGCTTATTCAAAGATACATAACTGATAAATAATGGGATTTGGACAGAAACCTGTTTTCTTTAGCCCCAAGTCTAGTAGTTTTTCCACTGATGTGTCTCAATTCAATTTAACAAAGATTTAATAAATACCTACTACACAAAAGGCAGTATGTCAGGGGCTTGGGGATATGATAAAATAAAAACTAGTAAACCTCATGAAGCTTTTATTCTACACATGTGTAAGTAAATACAAGGTCAACTGAGTCAGTCAGCATTTATTAAGAACCAATAATCCCTGACCTCAAGAAATTCACATTCCAGTGGGGTGACCACAAGCAAAAGTGATATGCAAGATAAATAGGAAGAAAATAAGAGGGAAAGCACTAAAATTAAAAGGATTTGTATAAAGGATCCTATAGAAGGTTAGATTTTAGTTGGAACTCAAAGCCAGGGAAGTTAATATGTAGAAATGAGGAGGGAGAATATTCATTCCAAGCATGGAGAAGAAGCAGTGAAAATTCTTGAAGCAAGGAGATGGAACTTCTTTTTTCATGAGGCAGCTTCATCAAAAAGGACATAGTCAGGAGGAGTAAAGTGTAAGAAGAATAAAAAGGTAAGATGGGTCTAGTTTATGAATAAACACCAAAGAGAAAATTTTGTATTTGATCCTAGAGCGAGGCAATAGGGAGCCATTGATGTTTACTGAGAAAGAGAGTACCATATCACCTAATCTGATCTATGGCAATGTAAGTGAACAGAAGGGGGATGATTTGAGAGGTATTGCAGAGATGAAATCAACCAGCCTTGGAAACAGATTAGAAATGGGGAGAATTGGGAATTAATGAGGAGTTGAGGATGACAGTTGTCAGCCTAAAGGGCTGTGAAGTTGTTGTTGCCCTCTACAACAATAGGGAAGGTAGGTAGTTGATAGGTTTTAGACAGAAGAATAATGGATTTGGTTTTGGACATGTTATGTTTTAGATGTCTACTGGACATCCAGTATGTGTGAAAGGCAATTAGAGGTAAGAGACTGGAGGTTAGCAGAAAGATTAGGACAGGATAGATAGCTTTAAGAATCATCAGCATAGAGATGGTAATTACATCCAAGGAGCTGATGAGAGGAAGAAAAGAAGACCCAGGAGAGAACCCTGTGGGATCTCTACAATTTGAGGGAGACATCTGGATAAAGATACAACAAAGGAGACTGAGGAGTGGTCAACTGAAGAGGGAGAAAAACCCTTCAATGTAGAGAAATCAGTCAAGGCTTCTTAGAGAACATGTCCTGTATTATCCATGGTGTGTTTCTAAAACATTTTTTAAAGCCTCTTAAGACCTGCAAAAAATGAATTACTATTATCTGGTGATTCATGTTGGCACAGATGATACTATGAGAACAAGTCCAAAAAGTCATGCCTATAAAATCCTGAGCAAGAAGCTAAATCACTGGCTAAGATGACAAGAAAAAATAATGATGATTGTTGGAGGGGATGCGGGAAAACTGGGACATTGATGCATTGTTGGTGGAGTTGTGAACGAATCCAACCATTTTGGAGAGTAGTTTGGAACTATGCTCAAAAAGTTATCAAACTGTGCATACCCTTTGATCCAGCAGTGTTACTACTGGGATTATATCCCAAAGAGATTATAAAGAAGGGAAAGGGACCTGTATGTGTATGAATGTTTGTGGCAGCCCTTTTTGTAGTGGCTAAAAACTGGAAACTGAATGGATGTCCATCAGTTGGAGAATGGCTAAATAAATTGTGGTATATGAATATTATGGAATATTACTGTTCTGTAAGAAATGACCAACAGGATGATTTCAGAAAGGCCTGGAGAGACTTACATGAACTGATGCTGAGTGAAATGAGCAGGACCAGGAGATCATTATATACTTCAACAACAATACTATATGATGACCAGTTCTGATGGACCTGGCCATCCTCAGCAACGAGATCAACCAAATCATTTCTAATGGAGCAGTAATGAACTGAACTAGCTATGCCCAGAAAAAGAACTCTGGGAGATGACTAAAAACCATTACATTGAATTCCCAATCCCTATATTTATGCACACCTGCATTTTTGATTTCCTTCACAAGCTAATTGTACAATATTTCAGAGTCTGATTCTTTTTGTACAGCAAAATAACGTTTTGGTCATGTATACTTATTGTGTATCTAATTTATATTTTAATATATTTAACATCTACTGGTCATCCTGCCATCTAGGGGAGGGGGTGGGGGGGTAAGAGGTGAAAAATTGGAACAAGAAGTTTGGCAATTGTTAATGCTGTAAAGTTACCCATGCATATATCCTGTAAATAAAAGGCTATTAAATAAAAAAAATAAAAAAATAAAATAAAATAAAATTTGAATTCACATCAGTCAAAAAAAGAAGCTAAATCACAGTGCACATGCTGGGTTTTCTCTCCACTGAATGGATGGAAGTAATATATAAGATGAAAATGATTTATGAAGTGCCTACCTGGCTAAAAAGATGCTCTGTGGGGGTAGTTAGGTGGTGCAGTGAATGGAGCAACAGCCCTGAAGTCAGGAAGACCTGAGTTCAAATTTGGCCTCAGACACTCAACACTTCCTGGCTGTGTTTCCCTGCACAAGTCATTAAACCCTAATTGCCTCAGGAAAAAAAAAAAAGATGCTCTGTGGGAATAGAGCATCTCAGGATCATAACTTTAAATTCAATTATGACAGACTACTGGGTGGGATGGAGTCTACCTAATATGACAGAAAGACAGATGGACAGACGGATGAATGGATGCATGGATAGAGAGAGACAGAGACAGAGACAGAGAAAGAGAGAGATAAAGGGACAGAGAGAAAATCAATAGAACACTTGTTAATAACTTAGCATGTGTCAGTTTTCGTGCTAAGCCCTGAAGAAAAAATGCACACCAACAGGAAATTCCCTGCCATCAAGAAGTTTGTATTCTAATGAAGGAAGATAACACATAAGGGGAAGCTGAAAGAGAGAGAGATACATGTGGAATGGCAAGGCATAGAAATGGTTCTGCATAATATAAACTGAAGACCTACCTATCAGAGGTCAGGGTACCAGTCCAAAATTCCAGTGGGGGTGATGATGAAAAATTAAAACAATGTTTGGATGAGTAAATGAAAAAAATTATTAAGCATTTACTATGTGAAAAGCACTATGCTAAATTCTGAGGAAACATATAAGAAAGTAAGGTAGTTCCTGATGTCAAGAAGCTCGTATCTTAATGGGGGAGACAACATAAAAATGTTACAAGTCAAAAAGAAATGTTTCATTATAGTACAATAACAAATCATGGCAATATCTCTTCTTTAATGCCATTGCCATTGATAAAATCACATCAGTTTCTGATACTAAACCATTTGATTGTACCAAAGACTTGATAAAGAACTTTCTTTTCTGAGTCTTCAGTAACTACAGCTCTAGCACCCACAGGAGGAATAGATAGGGTATATATCTGCATGGTTTGATTATTGGGATGATAAATGTAGGCATTAGACTGGAAGCACAAGTTGGAGTTGGAAGAAAGGGTTTTGCCACTCCTATAACTCTTCGGTTTACTGGACAAGTCAGTGATTCCTGCTCAGCATAATAAATAAAAGCAGTATGATATGAATACATTTGAGAAGTATAAGGGATTTTGTATAGTATCTAGCAAATATAATCAAAAGAGTTTTTAAGTAAAAATAGAGGAAGGAGATGGCAACCTAAGAATATTCACAATCTTACAAATCATAGAGATTTGATACCATAAAGGAAGAAGACTAACATTTGAAATACTAAAAGTTGCTAATGACAAAACTCAAGTAAGATGCCAAAGCTGCAGCCTAAAATAATGTATCTTGTAAATCCAGATGTAGTCATTAGGAAGAAAAAATATTGATTTTCAACAAAGAAGAGACATTCCCCTAAAAAATTAGATTATTCAATTTACAAACACTCCCCAAAACAGAAACAAGAAGAGTTGAGTATAATTATCAAAAAAAGACTAATTAAAATTTATGTTTATAATTTATTACAGAGTAAGAAAGACACACAGATGCACACATCATTAGGAGCTAACCTAGAATTCACAGAAACCTAAGTTTAAAGTTTAAAGCCTGCCTTTTTTTTTTTTTTTTTTTTTTTTTTGGCTGAGACAATTGGAGTTAAGAAACTTGCCCAGGGTCACAGAGCTACGAAGTGTCAAGTGTCAGAGACTTGATTTGAACTCAGGTCCTCCTGATATCAGGACCGTGCTCTTATCCACTGTGCCACCTAGCTGCCCCTAAAGCCTGTCTTTTACAAAAATTGACCATCACCCATGGCAGTCATAATTAACTCTAAAACAGTAAAATGCAAAATAATGGTTGAAATATATTGGTAGGTGGGATTTCCTCATCTGAAGAACTCTACCATGATAAAATCAAATTAAAAAAACATGCATATATATATTTACATATATATATATATAGTGTGTGTGTGCTTTAATAGTGCATTATAGTAGATTTTTCTTGATCTTTTAGTCAGTAATAAGTGGTAGACAATAGTCATTGGAAAGGTTTGAACAGGGCAAGATTACTTTTTATAAGAAAGATTAATTTGGCAACAGAAAGAATAAGTTTAAAAGAGGAAGATTAGAGGCAAAATCCAGTTAGTACAGCTGTTTCAAAAGCAGAATAATTTGGAATTTATAATAAGGAAGGGATAGATGCCAGAGACTTTGCTTTTCTTTTACCCAACAAATTGTAAGGGCACACAATGCATAGGCTTAAGATGCCAAAGACCAACTTTGCTTACTTTATTATTTTGCCAACCCTGGTCATCAAGCAGTGTGGTCTTGGCATCCAATTATTCACAGCTTGTTTCCTGGAGTGGTTGCCCCCAGGAATATGCTGGGCTGTCCTGATACAATCACATTTTTACTCAGCACCCCCTTCACTAACAGCCTGCATGTCCAGATGGCTGGACAGGGTTTGAGGGTGTGAGGGTAGTCATAGAATTATAGGATCATAAGACTTAGAGCAAGAACAGAACTTAGAAATTATGGAGTCCAATTTTCTCATTTTAAATAGGAAAAAGCTGAGAATCAGGGAGGGAGAGTGACTTATAATATTACCCAGGGTTATTTCTTTTATGGATGATGTCAAACAGGTGACCCACTAGTTCAGAACACACTGGGAGGATTGAAATGTAATTGGAAAATATTTAGCAAAATAAAAAATAATCAAACAAATAATATTACATTTTAAAATTAAGTCAATGTGTGGCCAATAGGAATTTTGATGTATAGATTCCCCATTTCTTCATAGGCCCCATTCTTATTTGACTTTTCACCACTGGTTTACATAATACATCAAAATTTGTAAAGCATATTATATATAGTATTTTGATTGAGATGCATAATACTATGAGGGAAACTGTAAAGGTGATAGTCTCTTATTTTACAGATAAGGAAGTGGAGACTGTGAAGGATTATATTAATAACTTGTTCATCTTTATACATCTAGGGCAGCTAGTGACACAGTGGATAGAATGCCCGGCTTGGAATCAGAAAGACTTCTTTTTTTGAGTTCAAATCTGGCCTTAGGTACTTCTTAGCTGTGTGACCCTGAACAAGTTACTTATCCCCTTTTGTCTCAGTTTTCTCATCTGTAAAATAAGCTGATAAAGAAATGCTAAATCACTCAAGCATCTTAGCTAAGAAAACTCAAAATGGGGTCAGCTGCAACTGACTGCAACTGATTTCTGATTCTAAATCTTGTATTCTCTCCACTATTTAACAGTGTCTCTCAGTAGTAAGGAAAGATGCAGGGTGTCAAAGCAAATTCCCAGACTCCAAAGTCAGTGATGAATATATTAAGCTGTCTTGGTCAGTGGCTAGAGAATAGGATTTCTTGATATGCTTTCCTTAACCACAAAAAGTGGCTGGGTTCTTAATTGTATATCTTGATGTTATTGGATGAGCAAGACTTTATTACCTATGAGATTCTGGAGAAGGAAAATTCACTTTATAGTCATTTTGTCATCTATACAATGAAGGGATTGGACAAACTCAGGAACTAGATTTTTTTGTTTATAATGGACCTTTTTGGCAGTCTGGTTAAATCTCCAGTACCTTTCTCAAGAATAATATTTTTAAATGAATAAAATAAAAATGCATGGGAATAAAAAGGAATCTGATCACATTAAAATACAATTTCCAAAATATTAAAAAAAAAACAAATTTATAGGTACCAGGTTAAAAATCCCTGGAGATGATCTTGAAAGTCCCTTCTGTTACTTAATCTTATAAGATCTTTATAGCTTGAAGATATAATAAGTAGAACTCTGGACCTGAAGTCAGCAAGACAACTTCAAATCTAGTTTCATATTTATAGCTGTGTGACTCTTAAAAAATTACTTAATCTCTGTCTGTCCCAGGTTCATAAACTATAAAAGGGAGATAATAATAATATCTTCCTCCTAGAGTTATTATGAAAAGCACTTAGTCCATGTTTGGATCATAGTAGGTACTTTAAAAGTGCTAGTTCCCTTTCCTTTTTCCATTTGATATCCTCTTCTGATCCAGGGTGTCATTATTAGTCCATCTGCTCAGGGCTCATCAACAATATTGTAAACTTCCCCATAAAACCAAACAGTTCCCTGTCAGACAAGGTGTTTAGGCTATCATAGCCTAGACAGATCCAATCTGCTGGGAACCTTTATGTTTCTGTCCTCATTTTCTAAGGTCAAACAGAGGTACTGACCCAGAAGGTGGCAATAAAGTGGACAAAAGAATTCCCCTTTTCTAATTTTTTTTTTTGTATTTAAGTCAATATGTTCATGTGGAAATGCTGTTAGAATAATTAGAATAAGGCGGGGTATGTCTGTGGTTCTGTGAAATTCCAGACCTAGCACTTAGCTTCTGTACTTGCCAAGTATTTACAATTCTGTACAGGGATTGAGCATTGATTTCTGTTCAGATGGATTATTTTGTAAGTGATCATTGTAGATATATCCCCTTTCCATCACCTTAACTATTTGTTTTCTTAAGATTTTGTTTGTTTCTTTTTCCTGTATATTGGCCTTGGTAGGCCTTGTATTATTGCCTGAAAAGTGTCTAGTTTAAGGCCTTGTTCATAATATTGACTAAATACATGTTGGCTTTCCTGAAAGCTCAGATCAAGCTTGACCTTTTTTTCACAAGAGGTCTTTCCTGACAACTCTCAGCTGCAATTGTTCTTCTCTTCCCCCTGGGAAATTATCTTGGATTTATGATAGGATCATAGATTTAGAGCTGGAATATTCAGAGACAGGGAGCCAGCATAAGATGATCGATTTTGTAAAGGAAGAAACCATAGAGGTCATTGAGACTAACCTTTTCTTTTTATAGATGAGGACACTGAGGTCTAGAGAGATTAAGTAATGTGCCCACTATCAGGCAGCCAGAAAATGTTGGTCACACAGGTGGAAAGGAGTAGATCTAAGACCCCAGGGGGTCTAATTCCCAATACAGCATTCACCAAACCACAATGCTTCTCTTTATATGTGAAGCTGATTATTTTAACTCAACTGCAATGCTACATTGGAAATCATATAATCCAATCTCATTTTACAGCTAAGGAAAAACGAGGCACAAAGGTTAATTTACTTGCCTAAAGCCAAGTAGTTAACAAATATCAAAACAGAACTTGAACCTAAATTCTTTAACTTAAAAATCAGTAATCTTTGTACCTACACAGTACTGCATCTTCTTTTACTTTGCATATATTTTGTTTTACTTCTAGGTGTATACATTGTTTTTCAAAAGTGTTTTTTCATTAAATTTTTATTTGATTTTTCTCAATTACATTTAGTCAAAAATGTTTAATATTAACTTAAAAATTTTTGAGTCCCAAAATCTCTCCCTGTCCCCTTGTTCTCCTTCTTACTTATAAGAAATTTGATATAGATTTATATGTGGGTAATCATGCGAGACCTTTCCATATTAGTCATGTTGTCAAAGAAAAAACCGACACCCCCCCCAAAAAAAACCTAACTAAGAATAATAAAATAAAAATCTGCCCTCACACTCCATCAGTTTTTTTTTTTCTCTGCAGAGGAATAGTGTTTTTTCAGTATAAACCTTTCAGAACTGTCTGTGATCATAGCATTATTGAAAATTGCTGTCATTTACAATTAATCACCATAAAATATTGCTGTAACTGTGTACCAGGTTCTCCTGTTTTTTCTTCCTTCGTTTTTCATCAGTCTTCCTAGATTTTTCAGAAAATATCCTGTTTGTCATTTATTATAACACAATAATATTTTATCAAGAGGACTGAGGGGCCTGAGTGTGGATCACAACATATTATTTTCACTTTTTTGTTGTTGTTTGCTTGCATTTTGTTTTCTTTATCATTTTTCCCTTTTTGATCTGATTCTTATTCTGCACTATAATTGTGGAAATATTCAAAGAAGAATTGTACATGTTTAACATATAGTGCATTACTTGCTCTCTAGGGGAGAGGGTGGGGGGAAAGGAGGGAGAAAAAAATTTGGAACACAAAGTTTTGCAAGATTGGATATTGAAAATTATGTATGCATATGTTTTGAAAATATAAAGCTTTAAAAAACAATATTCTATCACAATCATATGCTACAACTTGTTCAGCTATTCCTTGATTAATGGGCAATTTCCAATATCTCACAATTTCCAATTCTTTGGCATCATAAAAAAAGTCTCTATACTTGGGATGGAAAATGCCATCCACATCCAGAGAGAGAAAGATGGAGACCAAATGTGGATTGACACATAGTATTTTCACTTTGTGTTTTTGTTTGCTTGCTTTTCCTTCTTGTGTTTTTTTCCCCTTTTTGGTTTCATTTTTCTTGCACAGCATGAAAAATATGAAAACATATTTAAAAGGTTTGTTCATATTAATCTATATCAGATTGCTTGCTGCTTTGAGGAGGGGGCAAGGTAAAGGAGAGGGGGAGAAAACTGGAGCACAAAAGCTTACAAAAATGAATGTTGGAAACCATTTTATATGCATTTGGAAAAAATAAAATACTAGTGAGAAAAAAGAGTTGTTACAAATATTCCTATACATGTAGATTCTTTCTTTATTTTTAATCTCTTTAGAATATGAACCTAGTAGTGGATATTTCCAAATTGCTCTCCAAAATGGTTGGATCAGTTGACAATTTCACTAACCATGCATTAGTATCCTTATTTTTGTAGATAGTCATCAACATGTCATTTTCCTTTTCTATCATATTCCCCAATGTAGTATGTGTGAGATATGTCAACTTTTTAAAATTTGTATTTCTTTAATTAAGAATTCTCTAGAACATTTTTATATAATTAGATGGTAGCTTTGATGTCGTCATCTGAAAACTACCTATTTGTTCTCTGACCATTTACAAATTGGGGAATGACTTATATTCTTATAAATTTGACTCATTTTCTTATCTATTTGGGAAATAAGGCCTTTGTTAGAGCAACTTGCTGTAAAAATTATCCCCTACTTTTCTGCTTCCTTCTAATTTTGTTGCATTGGTTTTATTTGAACATTCCCTTTTAAATTTCATGTAGTAAAATTATGTTTTATATCCTGTAATGCTCTTTATCTCTTGAAATATAATATTTCCCAGATCTATAGATCTGACATAAAATTTTCCATGTTTGGCTAAAATATGATCCTTCATGTCTAAATCATATATACATTTGATCTTATCTTACTCTAAGTGGTGGGATGTTGGTCTACACCTAGTTTCTGTCAAATTGTTTTTGTTTTTGTTGTTGTTGTTGTTGTTGTTTTGTTTTGTTGGCTTTTAATTTTCTCAGCAATTATTGTCAGATGATTTTTTTCCCCCAAATCTTGGATGTTTGGGTTTCTCAAACATTACATTACTGTGGTTATTTACTATTATGTATTGTGTACCTAATCTATTCCATTGATCCACCTCTTTATTTCTTAGCAAGTACCAGATTGTCTTGGTGGTTATCACTTTATAATAAAATTTGAAATCTGGTACTGCTAAGTTCCTTTTTTTTTCACATTTTTTTCCTCCACCAATTTTCTTGATGTTCTTAACCTTTTTTTCCCTTTCAGATAAATTTTATTTTTCTTAGCTCTATAAAATAATACATAGTAACTTAATTAGTATGTCTCTGAATAAGAATACTGCTTTAGGCAGAATTGCCATTTTTATCATATTGGTTAGTCCATCCATGAATAATGAATATTTCTCCAGTTTTGTAGAGCTGACTTTATTTGTATAAAAAGTGTTTTGCAATTGTATTCATAGAGTTCCAGGGTTTTTTGGGGGGACAGGTTAACTTCCAAATACAGTTGTTTTAAAAGAAATTTATCTTTCTACTTCTTTCTGCTGGATTTCTTTAATTACATATAAAAATATTGATGATTTATATGGGTTAATTTTATATTCTTCAACTTTGCTAACATTGCTAATTGTTTCAATTAATTTATAGTTGATTCCCTAGGATTCTCTAAGTATGCCATCATATCATCTGCAAAGAGTGATAGTTTTGTTTTCTTATTGTCTGTTTCAATTACTTCCATTTCTTTTTCTTGTCATAGTTACTATTCTAAAACACATTGAATCCTTATTTTACCCACTAATGTTATTGGTAAAGCTTTTAGGTTTTCTCTATTGTAGATGAAATTTGCTAATGAGTTTAGATAGAACTAATTGTCATTTTAAGGAAACTTCATTTATTTTTATGCCTTATAGTGTTTTTAATGGGACTGGGTATTTTGTTTTGTCAAAAGCTTTTTTGGTATCTATTGAGATTGTTATACAATTTTGTTGGTTTTGGTATTGATATATCGATTCTTATAGTTTTCCTAATATTGAACCAGTCCTGCATTGGTATAAATCCCATCTGGGTATAGTGTGTGATCTTTGTAATATATTTGCTGTAATCTACTGTAATAAAATAAAATTGTATTTTATTTAAAATATTTTGCATCAATATTCATTAGGAAAATAAGTCTATAGTTTTCTTTCTGTTTTTGTTCTTCTTCCCAATACAACATAAGCTCCTTGAGAGGAAAGACAATTTTAATCTTGTGTTTGTACCCCCAGGATCTAAAATTGTCTGACAGATAGTAGACACTGTTTTGCTTGATTGAACAGAGCTGAATTGAATTTTACAATTGGTTTTTAAGCTATATTTTCCATTGTTTGAATTTGTGACCTTAAGTAAGTCACTTTACTTTTGGATTTTCCTCTATTTTGTAAAACGAAAGAGTAGGATTAAATGATCTCCACTGTCTGTTTCTACTCTACCATTGTGTATTAGATTACAATATTTTTGGATCGTTATCTTATCTTTCCTACTACCTTCTTTTTTCTGCTGTAGTGCCTGTACTTTGTAGTGCATGACAAGGCAGACAGGTGGCCATTAACCACAGGCTGTGCATCAAGTTCAATTACATTCAACCAATACATACTAGTGGTGCTTACCTATCTTGTCAGATGGAATACCTGGCAGTCTTGAGAAAAGGACTTTCCAGAAGAAGTAAATGGAATTGTGAGTGCCTGCCTAATTAAAAATCCCCTCCTAAATGGACTGTACCTAAAAACACAGAAGCTACCCTTCAGGAATCTCTTATTAGACCCTCTGGGTTTCTTAGCTAATTCTCTGCTCTTTCAAAGAAAGATAAATTACCAATCTATGTTCCTTCCCTAGAGGCTTTCCATTTGTACTGACCGCGTTGTCTCATCACCCCCGTGGCATCCTCACTCATAAATCCTCTCTGTTCCTGAAGAAAACACTTTTGGGTTACTGGGACTCAGTAAGCTTAATTATTTCCCTTCCTTTCTAGAGAAGTAGATATCTCTTCCATGAAGTCTCTACCACTTAAGCATTGTCTTCTTATTCTACTCCCCTTTCCAACCTCCCAACCCTTTGTTATACCTCTCCAGTGCAGTTTGGTTTCATAAGATTTAGAGATCATAGGGACCCCAGAGATCATCTAATCCAATTTTCTTGTTTGAAAGATGAGGACAGTAAGGTATAGAGAGAAGAAATCAACTTAGTATCATAAATTGAGAGCTGAAACAAATCTCAGAGGTCATCAAGTCCAGATGCCTCAGTTTATAGGTAAGGATCCCCTAAAGAGGTGAAGTGATTTGCTCATGATCATATAGGTAGTAAGTGGCAGAGCCAAGAAATGAGCCCTGATGTTCTGGCCCCAAATCCAATATTGTTGTCACTATATTATCACCCTCCTGTGCCTTATTTGATCCTTCTCTGATTATTTTAACTTAGGCACAATATTTAAATTTTCCTCTATTAATTATTATTTTGTTAGCTTTGGTCCACCATTCCATGCTATGAAGGACTATTTGAATTCTTATTCAGTCACTCACTGGATCAGCTAGTCTTCCCAGATTTGAGTGATATTCATTTTTTAAGAATAATTTCATCATCAATGTCTTCATCTAAGCCATTCATAAAATTGATAAGGACAGATCTCTGTGGCATTTCAATAGAGATATCTTTCCAGATTCCATAATTCTCTGCTCTCTAACATTGAGAATTTAACCAGCTTATTCTTCTAAATAGTTAATTATGGAATGCAGTATAGCATCCTAAGCAAATTAATCTTTTTAGTCCATTCATTTTGCCTAGCTATGCTCATTAGAGGAAGGACTCATTGGAAGAGGTGGCTCATTCACTTAACAATTATGTCAACTAAGCATGTTCTATTTGTACAGGTCCTTTTAAGAACTAAGGAAGATATGAAAGATCTATAAAATTTCATCTTCTCTCTTCAGATGTGACTCCCAGTATAGCTGGAGCAGATTTCCTCCCTTGTGTTCCAGCAAAACCAAGTAGTGGGAGAGCACATCACACTACTTAGGAACAGACATATCCGAAGTAAGTATAAGAATATTAAGGCAGGAAGAATTATCCCTGTCCATGCCATTCTCCTTATTTGACAGAAGAGGAAATAGAAGTCAAAGAATGGACATGGTGTTCAAACTCATGCAACTGGTTAGAAAAATGTAGAAAAACTTTTGCAAATATGGGCCTGTGTTCTTTCCATTATTCTATGCTGGATTACAGTTTTACCATGAGTTAGATCTTGAGCAAATAATATTCTCTTTATATGCTTCAGTACAAATTAGTAATGAAATAATTGGTATAAAAGGTATTGGTGATACATGAATATATGCATGTATTATACAGATAGATTGACAAACAGTGACAGAGATGGAAAGAGATACAGAGAGATACAGAATGAGACAGACAGAAATGAAGACAGAGACAAAAGCAGATAGAGAGGAAAAGACAAAGAAATACAAAGGGGATGGAGGGAGGGAGAGAGAGAGAGAGAGAGAGAGAGAGAGAGAGAGAGAGAGAAGAGGGAAGGGAAGGGGAAGGAAGAGGAGGGGAGGGGAGGGAAGGAGAGGAGAAGAAGGAGAGAAGAGGGAAGGAGAGGAGACTGAGAAACAGGAAGGAATAATCAGACAGGTAAGAGGAAAACCAGGAGACAGCAATCAGTGTCACAGAAACAAAGGAAATAGAATATCTAAGAGGAAAGGGTGATAGACAATGTCTAAAGTTACCGAGGTTTTAAGTAGTGTGAGGACTGAAAATGCCAATGAATTTAGCAGTTAAGTAATCATTAGTCACTCGTAAAGAAATCATTAATCACTTATAGAGAGCAGTTTCAGCTGAGTGGTTCCATTGGAAACCAGAAGATGAAGGGTTGAGAATTGAACAGGAGGTGTAGTGGAAACAAGGATAAACAACATTTTCTAGAAGTTTGGCAATAAAGGGAAGAAGAGATTTGAGAAGATATCTTGATGCATAATGAGAATCATAATAATGGTAATAATACAAGCTAGCATATTTCTAGCACTTCCAAGTAACAAAACACCATACATAGACTATCTCATTCGATACTAACAACAAGATGGAGAAATAAGGGCTATTATATTCTCATTTTACAAAGCAGGGTATGAGAAATTAAATGAATGGTCAGGGGTTAAAATGCTAGTAAGAGTCTGAAGGAGGACTGGAACTTAAATCTTTCTCACTCTAAATCCAGTATTCTTGTCTACTATTACCCCCAACTGCTTACCTATATGTATGCACATATGCACATACATTCATAAACAGATTAAAACTATCCTAAGACTACTTCAATACCTTATTTGTATATATTTTTGTCTCTATTTATCTATCATCTATGAAGAGAGTATGACCAAAAATAAAATATGGATCACTTAGTAAGAGCAAAGGTTAACCAAACCACAGTCCATATGTTTCATTGTTATCTATGGAAGGACATGGACAAGTTTTAAATGACAAGCCTTAAATGACAGTCTCCTTTGATCTGTATTCTATGGATGGTAATCTATGGCATTATGAACAATATTAAATGAAGAAAAAAGCCATTATTATTTCATTGCAATACTCTGAATAGTTCAGTGACTTCTTAGTTTAAAGTGACCATACTTACTTTACTCCATATCTCTCACTGATTTGGTATGTAGACTTGGGCAAGTAACTCTCCTGATACTTTTTTCATATGGACAAGGGGTGATATTAAATGATCTCTTCCAACTCTAAAAGTCTGTGTGTGGTTCTAATGTCCTGCTCAAGGTACCTGAGGGCCTGGAATATTATTAGATTAAAGAAGCATTGTGTGTGTGTGTGTGTGTGTGTGTGTGTGTATATATATATATATATATATATATATATATATCCTCACCTACATCTATTCTCTGTTCGGAAGTGAGAAGTTAGGGAATCACTATTAGCCTGTAACTGACACCTAATTGATTTTTGACTTGTAGATCAAAGTTTACAAGTCCTAATTTAAAAATGAATTTGTTGCTTTACCTATACCACAAAACATGGGATATTGTACATTCCATCTTGAAAAAAATAAAATAAAACTTATTTGTCACCCTACATTTTTTCCTTGATATTGTTCTACAATGTGAGGTTCATTTAAATTTCAAGTCAGGATTCTAGCGAACTTAATAATGTAGCAGTGAAAACCCTCAAATACCTGTTGTACTACATACTTCTCAGAGTCCTCAATGGAGAGTTCTCAGACCTGAAGTTACTTTGGGGTTGTTTTAATGAGGTAGCATTTGCTAAAGTATGACAGACAGAAATAATAAGTTACCATTTATGAGGAAAACCTCAGAACTGGAGCTAGAGCAGGCAGACGGCCAACAGAAATTGTTTCGTGGATGAAATATTTCCTAAAAATAGGTCTCCCAGCTCAGTCTAATGCAATTAAAGTTAGTGATGTACATAATATGAAAACTGGGAGCTCTTTCTGCTAATAACCACTGTGTAACTGAGGCAATCCATTTCGTTAATTTAATATACACTTTCATAGTCCCCTGATAATAGATGTATAATTAAAATGATATGCTTTGATAGGCTATTCTTTCTGAAATGAAACTTTGTAAGTTCAGGTCTTGAAAAAAAATAATTTTGTTCTGTAATTATTATTCAGCATGCATTTGTTTTTGGCTCTCCTCTCTTCTGCTTCTCTTCTCCTCAACAAATTAAAACACTTCTTGAAACTTGAAACCACCTGACATTTATATTGATAAAGATCTGCCCCAGGATAGCTAGGGCAATTGGGTGGTGGGAAGGTGAGCTATCAAGAGACCAAGAGGTGACTGCTGAAGGAGGATCATTTCTAAATTGAATTGAATTCATTTAAGATTCGTATCCACTTATTTCCAAAGAGACTTGAAGTGACTTACACATTAAAACATAGCAGAAGACATTTCAATGTACAAAAGAACAGTTCCCTGGGAAGAAGATAGTGCAAAGGAATAGACTCTCTTTGTAGCAAACTGGGTCAATGCACAATTGAGTATTTTGTCTTCTCATGTAATTATTTTCTTTTTAAATTGAGTTCTTGTCCAAGAATAGAGCAACACAGTATAGTAGAAAGAGTGTTGGATTTAGAGTCAGAGGACCCAGACCTTCCACTTACTACCTCAATGACTTTAGATTTCAGTTTTTTCTTCTTCATGATAAGATGATCTTTTAATATCCATTTAACTTAAATCTATTATCATGTGTTGCTACAGTTTCTATAGTCATTCATTTATTCAATAAATATTAATTAAGCATTTGTTATATGAAGCTAATTTGGAGTCATCTGATGAAGATTTTTAAATGTCAGGGAAAGATGATTTTAACCAGAGGAAATAGAGAACCACAACAGATTTTTGAGTGCATGGTCACTCTTGATCGTATCTTTATTAGGATTATATGTGTGATTTCATCAATGTGTGATGAAAAGCAGATCAGTGCCTGTTCTGCAGCTAACCCAGGTCTTTCTGACCACATTGGTTGCTCCCTTTATAATTTATTATTCTGCCTTTTACGAGATGTTTTTTTTTAGCTCAACATACCTGAACAGTTTTCTCCAAAATTACAGTAATCTCTTTATTCATGCAATTCATAGGCTTAATCCTCATTTTCTACAATCTTTCTTTTCTCCTTGATACTCTCTTCTCTCTAGTTTTTCTAGATATCCTTCTCTCCTGCTTCTCCCACTGATCTGACAGATCCTTTTCAGCTTTCTTTACTACTAGATCCATGATTATTCCAATCATACCCCTTTTTTTCCTTCTCCCTTTAAACTATTTCATTCATAATCTTATCAATTCTTGTTAATTTAATGCTGAGGATTCTCAAATCTACTATCCTACTCTAATCTTTGCGTGGACCTTCAATCTAGTATTTCCAACTGTCTTTCAGACATCACAATCTTGATATTCAGTAGACTTCTTAGAGTCAATATGTCCTAAACAGAATTTGTTAACTTCCCCCTAAACCCTCCCTAACTTCTCTATTACTGTAGAGGGCAACATTTTCTGCCCAGTTCCTTAGGTTTATAATTTAGGTGTCATCCTCAACTCCTCATTAGCTCTCACCCCTCTTCTCCATCTAATCTATGCCAAGACCTATCAATTTCACCTTTGAGACATCTCTTCAACACACCCCCTCTCACATTGCCACCCCTCTGGTGCAGACCCTCATTACTTCTTGCCTGACCTGTTGCCTCAGCCTTCTTTTGGTTCTCTTTCCTTCAAGTCTCTCTCCAATCCTCACTATTTGATCACCAAAGTGATTTTCCTTATGCACCTAGTTTGACCATATCCCACACATCATGCCTTCAATAAACACCTATTCCTTGACTTATATATTCTTTGATTAAGTAACAGTGATCTCCTGACTATTCCACAAATAATATATTCCATTCCTCAACTCCAGGAATTTTCTCTACTGATTTCCTTATTTGGAAATGCTGTTATTTGAAATGCTGTTCCTTCTTATCTATTCTTCAGCTTTCTTTATCTCCCAAATAGAAAATAAAAACATTCTTTCTTGCAAGAGTTTTCCAACCTCTCTTAATTCTAAGATCTATTCTTCTCATCTTAATTTCCTATTTACCCTGTATGTAGTTTGTTTACACATATTTGATCATTGTCCCCTTAATATTTCTGAGCTGATGAGAATATGAACACTCTTTTGTTTCTTTTCATATCCCTAGTACTTAACACAGTGGGTGGCATATAGTAAGTGCTTAATAAATGTTTATTGACTGACCATTGATTTCTTAGGAAAGAGAGTGATTAGGCTCAAGAAGACCAATTTAGAGTCTCTTGAAACAGTCAATTCAAGAAGGAATGAGGGTGTGAACTAGAGTGGTTCAGACTGTGACTGGAGAAAGGACAGCAATTGTGGTGGTAGAACTGACAAGACTTAATAGGTGATTGAATAGAGAAGATGAAGAATGGGAGATTTCAAACCTGGGTCACTTGAAGGATAATAGGGAACTGAACAGGAAAAAAGCAAATTTGAAGGAGGAAAAAGATTAGAGAGATGTTGAGATTAGAGAGAAATGTTGAATTTGAGATTTCATTAGTATATCCATGTAGAGGTTATATCCACTGTAGTAGTCAATTGGTAATGTAAAAATGAAGTTCAGGAAACAACTGGATACATAGATTTTTAACTGTACTTAAAAACTAAAATTAGGAACAAATGAACTCAGCAAGGTAGAACAATTGCCTGTAGATCAAGAATAATAGAATAGATCTAGATTGACTTTCATTATTTACATGCCTGTAGAAATGTATTAAACTAACAGGGTAGCCTAAGGGGGTAATTCAAGAAGGAGAAGGAAAACCATGAGAGAAGTGCACAGAAGTCTAGGAAGTAGAAAGTTATCATGAGGATGATCTGTTTAACAGTGCTGGAAGCTGCAGAGAAATCACGTAAAATGAGGACTCAAGATTCTAGAGGTAATCTTGAAAAAATTCTATAAAAGGGTCAAGAAATTTATCAGTTAAGAGATCCCTAGTAATTGATCTAAACATTCTGGAAATTCATTTATAATTATGTTAAAAGAATGGCTAAAATATTCAAATTTTTTATTCCAAACTCTATTACTATATGTAAAGTATACTTTACATATAGTCCAAAGAGCCAAAAAAAAAAAAAAAGAAAATTCAATATAAAACAAAATATTTATAGCAGTATTCATTGTAGAAGCAAAATACTGAAAACAGATGCTAAGTGATTGGAGAACAGCCAAACTGTAGCCCATAAATATAATAGAATATTTCTGAGATAAACATTAATATTTAAAGAAACAATGAATATGAAGAATTCTTGGAGACCCGGGAAGAGATAAACTGATGGGAATGAGCAGTAGAATGTTTGAATCTATAAACAGAAAGAACAATAACAACATTGACAAGAAAAATCAAAATTTAAGACTACATACTTATAATTATCAAACTTGAAACTGAAGACAATATTTGAAAAAGTGCCTAACTCACATATTTGCTAAGATAGGGGTGGTTTAGAAGTAGAATCTAGAACATACTATATTTGATCTCTGTTTTGGTTAGTTTTGTTGAGTTGTTCCCCTCCCCTCTTTTTTAAAGATTTTTTCAATATATGGGATTGCCTTCAGGATGAGGAAGGGGAAGAAATGTATTGGAATGTGAAGGTGATCTAAAAACAAAATATACATATAGATATAAATATATACACAGAGACATATATATAATGTGTGTGAATATATATGTATATATGTATACATGTCTGTATACATTTTTTCCCCTAAAAGAATCATTGCAAACCTTGGAAGAAATTTTACCTGAGTCTTTCAATCAAAAGGCAGATTTTATCATCTTAAGAATCTAATCATAGATGAAAAAGTAGAAGTAAGGAGTATAAAAATTTTCTAGGAACTTGGCTGTGAAAAGAAAATGAGACATGGAAATAAGTTGATGGGATAGATTGTAGGATGAAATTAAGGGTTTTTTTTAAAAGATAGGCTATATTTGGAAGTATTTGTGGGCAATACAGAAAAAGTTTGTGGATAAAAGAGACTGAAGATGGAGTGAGAGATGGGCTTGATCAAAAGATCATGCTCCTAGAAGAGATAAGAAGGGAAGGGATCAAAAACAAAATTAGAAAAGCAGGTCACTTTAAGGGGTGGGCCACCTCTTACTCAGACACTGGAGAAAACGAAGATAGCACTGAAAATTTTAGAGAAGTTTTGAAATGTGGCTTAGGGGGAAAGAAGGAATTTATATCAAATGGTCTCATTTTTTTTTTCAGTAAAGTTGGAGGTAAGATCTAAGGTTTAGAGGAAATAGAAAAAAAAAAGTGGAATAGTGGACTTATGAAGAGAACAAACCTTTTCAACAACTACTGTTGGGAGTATGACAGACAATGAATAATAAGAAGATGGATGTGTAGCAATTGGAACCCCTCTGAGATTATATGATACAAATTTATAGTGTTGTTAAATGGATAAATTGTGTTTTTTCATTCAGTAGCATTCAGTAGTATTCTAGTAAGAACAAGAAGAGTAAGTTTGGTAAGACATGAATAACAATGTGACAAAGAGACAAGAAATCCAAAGGTAGACAATAGTATTCTATTGAATTGGACAATTCTAAGAACAAGACTATGAAAAAAGTCGAATATAAGATCAGAATAGGGATGATTATTTAGAACAGGAAAAAGGGATAGAGGGACTAGAGTTGTGGGATATAATAAATAGATTCGAAGAGAACAAGGAAAGAAAGAAAAGTATTTGGAAAAAGACAGATAATCAGAGGGGAGAGTTTTGGAGTCTAAGATCATAGAGGTAAAAAATTATGAATCATGAGGAAATCAAAAATATGATTATCCATATGGGTGCTTGAGCAGTAAATAATATGTATGCCAAGGGAGTTTAGGATGTTTATTAAATGAGAAACTAGAATGTTTGAAGGATCATTGGCATGTATGCTGAGGTTTCTGAGTATGAGTATCTATTTGGAGATAGAAAAGAAAACTGATATTCAACTCCTTGGGAAATAAATAATTAAAAGTAACGTAGAGGCTAATAAGTGACTGACTTTCTTGAGAGGGATTGGAGTGAAGATGAATGTTTAGGAATCATGTTTATAGACTGCTAATCTATCACCACATCATTACAACACCTAGAGGATGTGATCTTTTCAGAAATCATTTAATATTGTGGATATTGTAGGATTTCCTTATCTTTACAGAACAGATTATCTCTTTAGGAATATGGCATTAAATATGACTATAATAATTTAGTTTTAGAACTGTAAGGACTACTAAACATCATTCAGGTCAGACCTTTATATTACACCTTAAGAAACTAAAGTTGTAAGTGTGTCATAGAATTAATTATTCATAGAACGCTTACTTCCAGGACAACCCATTTGACTTTTTTTTGGAGAACTTAGAAATACATTAATCAAAATTTCACTTAAAAAAACAAAACAAAACAAAAAATGGTTTGGATTTAGAAGAGGATATTTTTAAGTTGATAATGCATAATGTAAAAAGTTACATATTATGACCATGAAAATCTTGATTTTTTTAACTTTGCAAAATTACATTCAAGATTCATGATTTTATTATTTTAGATTGTACCCTTCTCTGATACAGCTCACCATCCCCTCCATGGTTTATTGGACATTTTCCTGAATTATTGTGAACACTTTATGCTCTGTCCAATATTCTAGTGCTGAACTTCTCTAACCTTACCAAAATATT
The DNA here is from genome assembly GCF_902635505.1 of Sarcophilus harrisii. Classification (NCBI taxonomy): domain Eukaryota; kingdom Metazoa; phylum Chordata; class Mammalia; order Dasyuromorphia; family Dasyuridae; genus Sarcophilus; species Sarcophilus harrisii. The sequence goes on along the minus strand of NC_045427.1, from coordinate 190,641,299 downwards.
CTTAGACAACAGACATCAAGAACATAACCTTTGAAACATTAACTGAAGAAATGTAAGTCTATACTAGTCAATCAGAAGGCAGATTTTAGTGGCTTAAGAATTCAATGATGACTGAACAAGTGAAGAAAATGAGTATTTAAAAAAAAAACTCTTTCTATGAGTTTGGCTGTGAAAGGAAGAAAAAGATATATAGAAAAAAATTAATTAGTTTTACCTTACCTATTTCTTTTCTTGCACTAAACTCCCTCAATATGTCATGTTGTTACTTGGTGGTTTTAGAAGACTATGCCAATAAGCAGAACTGAGGTAAACTGGAAGTTAGGGGACCTGGATTTCAAGGTTGGCTCTGATATGATCAGTTTCCTCATCTATAAAATGAAGATGATGATATTGACAGTTCTATGTGTGTGTGTGTGTGTTTGGCTCTCTCTCTCTCTCTCTCTCTCTCTCTCTCTCTCTCTTCTCTCTCTCTTTCTGTGTGTGTGTGTGTGTGTGTGTGTGTGTGTGTGTGTATTTCTCCAGCCCTCCCTCCATTTATCAATGAAACTAATTGATTCATCATAAAAGATCATTCCAAAATTCAGGGTAAGATGATGCTGGATGTAAATAAAACCCTATTCATTATGAAAGTCTATTCATTCAGTTCATTTCAAATCCATAAACATTTATTAAAATGTCTATTAATTACATACAAGGCAGTCTGTATGAGACAGAAATAGTTCTCATCCTCAAGGAGATTACATTCTACTGAGAGTATAGAACATGTATGCAAGTTTTCAAGTATTAATTTATTCAGTATCAAGCATTGGTACTGGTTAGATGGCTATTATAAATCATAACTAATATAAGTTTTATAATAAAATGAAAATATTCAGGTAGCATTTCCTTAGTAAAGTATAGAACTAATTAATGATGTTGAGCTAGTCCATTGTTCTACTACCACCAGACACCTTCTTATAATTAATTTTATATTTTGAATATGTAAAATCTCACATATATATAATATGTGCACATATAAACATGTGTGTATGTATATATATATATATATATATCCATAATTTTATCCTTTGATTAGCCTTTTCATTTGAATAATAATTTAAAATTATACTGGCTTTTTTACTGATTGGTAAGCTTTTTTAAAAAAGTTGTTCAGGGTAGAAGGAGATTTTTCTCATTGAAAAACATTTCCAACTTCTTCAGTTCACATATGAAATGTCATTTATAAGACTATTTTCTTTCCTTTTATAAAAACATAATTGGCCTATTTGACAGAAGTGTGTTCACATAATAGTAGTATTATTTATAATGCACTTATTCTATTTATAATCATTATTAAGACAGATTATTATACCAATGAACAGGTCCTTTAGCATAATTTGCAAATGTATGTGACATTTCTCTTATTGTTGGTTGTCCATTACATGTAATCCTAGAACAATGAAGCTAGAAGGTGTTGGAGGGATTACCTATGCAGTGGTTCCTTACGTCTTTTCGGCTTTCAGTAAGTTTTCACAACTGACAAATGTTTTAGTACCAAAGATCCATGCTTCTTTCCCAGAGGCAGCACAGTATATTCGGAAGTGTGTTGAACCCAGGAGAACCTTTGAAGAAAAACAGGAATAAAACAATTATAGAACTGGAACAGAAGATGGACTACTTAAATAGCAGGAATAAGAGATGAGAGTCTTAGAGATAACACATAAGCTAATACTGTCACTGATGAGATCACAAATCCATTTGAGTTAAATTGACCTATTAAGTTGGGAAACCTACATTTGAATCTTGGTTCAGATGTATGATCATTGTCCTTCTCTGTAAAATGGAGATAATAATTTTTCCATCTCACATGATTTCTTATGAGAAAAGTAATATATATCTCAAAATTCCTATATAAATGAGTATATTCTTAAAGGCTGTAAATTTAAAAAAAACCTAAAGATTCTTATCTATCTTCCTTATAAAGCAATAGTTCTTAAACATTTTATTTATTCATTTTGTCATTGGAAGAGACATTTGAGATCACCCAATAAACTCCTTGAGCAGCTAATAAAGCAGTGGATAAAGTGCCACAGCCAGAATCAGGAAGACTCATCTTCCAGAATTCAAATGTGGCCTCCTACATACAATTCTGTGACCCTGGGCAAATCACTTAGGCCTGTTTGCCTCAATTTCCTCCTTTGTCAAATGAGCTGGAGAAGGAAAAGGCAAACCACTCCAGTATCTCCATCAAGAAAACCCCAAGTAGAATCATGAAGAGTCACACATAATTGAAACAGCTGAATAACAACAACAACAACAGTATTCCTTCAGTGGAAAAAAACAGATGCCCTGTGTTAGTGTTAGAAGAAGAATTTAAAAGCTTAAGTCTTTGAATTTCTACTAGATCATTATGTAGAACATGGGCGTAGACATGTGAGTAGTTAACACTTCCATGTTTCCCACCTTAGTTTAGGTCCCCATCCCCTGTTGTCTGGATTATTGCAACAGCAACTGTAATTAGTTTCCCTGATTGGTTTTTCTCTTCTCTGATCCATTCTCCACATGGCTATTTCTGTTTCCTCTTGGCTTAATAATATCCAATGTATTCCCATGTATCTAAAAAAGCAAGAGGAGATCCTCTGTCTCCATGGCTCCTGGCCTTAATCACTGAAGGGGTATGACCTCGGTCAAACTAAGACCTATTGTGGACCTTAGCTTTAAAAGGTCAAGTTCTCCCACACTATCTAGGATCATTTCCAGTTGTCCTATCTATATCTGGCCACTGGTCCCAGATGGCTTTGAAGGGCAGCAGTAAGGCTCTGGAGTGAGACAGGTGAGCTTCCACAGCCCTCCCTCACTTAAATCCAACACACTTGCGTGTTATGGCATTACCTACCTGATGCCAGGGTCCTCTTTAAGAATGAAGGACAAACAACTACAATAACAACAAAAAAGGAAGAAAACACGAACTCCTCTGTTTCTCTGTGAAGGCTCTTTGGATTCTGGCTTAAACCTATATTCCCAGCCCTTTTCTATGTTATCTATTGCATGTACTCCAGTCCAGCTGAACTGGCTTTCATGCTACTCCACACAAGTGATAATCTTTTCTCCAGCTTTTTAAGAACTATTTTCCAGGCCTATTGTGCACTGCTACTTTTACTCCTTATGATTGCCTCTCCTCCTTAATTCCAAGATCATTTTAAGCATCATCTATAAGACTTTTCCTTCTCCCATCATTTAGTGTCCAAACCTAGCAAAAATTTACCTTCACTTTACAATGCTTTGTTATACATACCTACAAACACACACTCACATATATAACTTACTTTCAATTTACAATTCTTTGTTATGTATACATACAAATGTGTATATATATATATATATATATATATATATATATATATAAACCTATCTCTCTATTTATATTCTTATGGTCTTGTATATGGGTTCATGAATACACATATCAATCAGCTGGTAGTAGAGTGGGATAGTTAGGAGGGGGCACAGTGGATAAAGAACTAGGGCTGGAATTCAAATCTTGCCTTAGTCATTACCAGCTATATGACCCTGGGCAAGTCATTTAACCTCTGTCTGTTTTAGTTTCCTTATTTGTAAAATTGAGATAATAATAGCACCCATCTTCTGGGGTTGTTGTGAGAATCAAGTCAGATATTTATGAGTGCTTAGCTTAGTACCTTATAAATAGGAAGTGCTATATAAATACTTATTCTTTTTAATCTATCTACTTATATGTATTCCAATTTTCTTTCCTGATAGCAGAATGTAAGCTCTTTGAGAGCAGGATCTTCTGCATTTTTGTTCTTGTATTCCCACTTCTTAACAGAGTGCCTGCTACATGGCTCTATAAAAAGTTTGCTAATTGACTGAATGAATTATGAGAGAATAAGGTGGCAAGAGTTCATTGGAAACAGGCATAAATAAAACAGAATGATCTGAGTGGATATAAATATATTTTGAGTAAGGTACAGTGTCCAGATCCATAATGTGAAACAGGACACACTTTGGTGATTGTTCCTTTTTCATTTCATGAATATTGGCTGTTAATTGAGTATCATTTGCTGATTAATGGATACACCATTGTTTCCATTTGATTTATTTTCTTTGCATTCTCATCAAAATCTCTCTGTAAATTATATCAAATGAAGGCAATACTTCCCAGAGAAACAAAGGTAATAAAATTAAAAATTCTGACAGTCAGAAGGAATGGCTTTTAGGAAATTGTAGATTAAAAAAATAAAACCTCAGAGATTTCAGAACTAGAGATTTAAATTTGGAAGATTTGAAACTAAAGGTCAAAGTCCAATAGGTAACAAAATGGTTTTACTGGTAAATATATATAAATAATACATTTAGGTAAAGAGTATTGAATGAACATCCAGAGTGGAAGGAATAGTTTATGAGCACCAAAATATGGAGAGATATTTAGTAAAATTCATGGCTACATTTTCTGGCAAAATTGCCAAATCAATCAATTGATAATTTATTAAGCACTTACTACATGCCAGTTCTGTTTTTGACACTGAATGTACAATTACCATTAATGAAACAATACCTATTCTCAACAACCTTGCTTTCTAATGTGGTACACATATAAATATATAGAGAATAAATTTAAAGAGAGTAAATATTAATAAATATAAGGTAATTGAATACAAGCAAATTGTGTGGCAGTAGCAGATGGAAGGATTTGGAATGGCTTCATATTACAGGTAAAGCTTAAATTGGAAAAAAAAAGGGAGGGATTACGTGAGGAAGAGGTGAGCTCATTCTTCTCATAGGAAATAGTCTAGTAAAGGCATTTTGCCAGAAATAGGAGATGGAGTACTGGTCCTGATGAACAGGAAAAGACTCAGTGTGAGTACATCAAAGAGTGTGGGAAGGGGAGTAATGTCCAGTGACTCTGGAAAGGTCAAATGATTCCAGGTCCTGAAAGACTTTAAAAAGAGTTTACATTTTATGTTAGAGGCACAGGGAGCTACAAGAGTTTATTGAGTAGAAGAGTGACATGATAAGTTTTTCATTTAAGGAAAATCATTTGAAAGTTGCATAAAGGATTAATTAAGAGTGGATATTGGTTGTAGACTTCTTTGATTTTATCAAATGATTTCTTCCAGATAATCTGCTGTTCTTCAAAGTTTCTTATTGTTTTAGTTGGCAATCTGTTCATACTCACCATATATTTCTCCATTAAGTTCTTTATGATCATCATCATTTTTGAGCCTTTGGATAATGATAGATCTCTTATCTCACTGCCTGTTACACAGCAAAATGATAACAATGATTTTAATACCATTATTGTAAAAGAAAGAAAGAAAGAAAGAAAGAAAGAAAGAAAGAAAGAAAGAGAATGAAAATGGCTATGGTTTGATGGCTTGATATCTTGATCAGTTAGAAAGTCACTTAATATTTATTAAGCATGTTTTATTTGCCAAGTCCTGGGCTAAGTTAGCTCTGAAGATAAAAAGAAAAATAAAAGATGGTCCCTGTTCTCAAGGATTTCACAGTCTACCTAGGTCATACTCTCTTGCAGACATAAAGTGTTCCATGTTTTTTTGGAGTAATTGATCATCTGTGCTGATTAAAACAAATGACAATGCCCCACTTTCTTCCATCCAGGGAAAGCAAATGTGGAACCTTCTATCATAGTTTCATGGATTTTAGAACATAGACTTTAGAAATCACTTAGTCCAGTCACTTTACAAATGAGAAAAAATCTGAGGAAAGCACTGAGGGAGTATCTTTGTCTATTATCAAATAATTATTAAATGGCAAATCTGGGATTTGAATCCAGGTGTATATCTAAGTATTCTTTCCATTTTAGCACTGTTTAGAAAGATTTTTTTAAAAATCAACTGCCATTTAAAAAAAAAAATCACAGGATAAAATAGAAAGGCCAGTTAGAATTATAGACAAGCAAGAAAGCTTTGAAAGTTACATGCTGAATTTATTTTGTATTTTAACAAAAAACCATAAGGTACATAATCCAGTTTCATGTACAATTTTCTTCTACTGTTCTATTATATAAATGGAAATACTCATTTTATTTGGCATTTGTTAGGCTCAGAATTATAAGGGGGAGAAAAGAAATGGTAAGAATAAATAAAACAAATTATCTCTCCTTTTGCAATCGAAGACCCTTGTTTCTAACTATCCATTGCTCAGGAATCTACAAGAATTGTCTTGAATGTACTTTAAAAAAAATTCTCTGATTTTGGGGAAATTGTAGGAGCTCTATTAACGATGTGCATTGCTTTGTTAACTGTTCATCCCAGAGGTTCACAGCTGGCTAGAATATGCAAAATGTGCTGAGCAAGCTTGCCACGTGTGCATTGCTCCCAGCAGGCTAGTCCAGTAACTTATAGCAGCTTCCTTGCTGTCTCAGCAGTCCAAGAGGAGCTATTTCACAATTGGAATTTGCATTACCATTATCTTATTACTAATCCACATCCTAAGGGTCTCCTTTAAGTCAGTCTCTTCAGAAACCCATGTTCCTACAGACATTACCTGGAAAACATACTGTAGACAGTAAAGAAGTACCATTGATTATATATTATAGAATCATTCATTCATTCATTGGTTATTTCTTGAACATTTATTTCAAGAAAGATCCTTGAAATATTCCCAACAATTCTGTTTTATAACCATCATTATTCCTCAGTGAGGAAACTGAGGCACTAACTGGGAAAAAAATCTATGTCCCAGAGCACCATTATTTCATTTATGATTGCAAAACCAGTCAATGTTTCCTATTTGAAAGTGGTATGCTGTTTTTATCAAAGGAAATTTTTTTCAGGACGTGTGAGAACATTTTCTTGATAAAGAAGCTTTAAAATTACAATGTACTTTTTTTTTTAAATTTAATAGCCTTTTATTTACAGGTTATATGCATGGGTAACTTTCCAGCATTAACAATTGCCAAACTTCTTGTTCCAATTTTTCACCTCTTACCCCCTCCCCAGATGGCAGGATGACCAGTAGATTTAAATATATTAAAAATATAAATTAGATACAAATAAGTATACATGACAAAATGTTATTTTGCTGTACAAAAAGAATCAGACTCTGAAATATTGTACAATTAGCTTGTGAAGGAAATAAAAAATGCAGGTGAGCATAAATATAGGGATTGGGAATTCAATGTAATGGTTTTTAGTCATCACACAGAGTTCTTTCTCTGGGCGTAGCTGGTTCAGTTCATTACTGCTCCATTGGAAATGATTTGGTTGATCTCATTGCTGAGGATGGCCAGGTCCATCAGAACTGGTCATCATGGGGGGGGCGGAGCCAAGATGGCGGAGAAGACACGCGCAACTTTCTAAGCTCTTCCTTTACCCTCTTTATCAATATTATATCGAGCCTCAAAAATAGTCTTGACTGCTACAATTCGTAAAGATAAGAAGTAGAACAACTCACCAGCCGAAGAAAATCTGTAATCTCCAAAAAGGTTGGTTCCAGGGGAGATCAGCGGAGACTGGGAGAGAAATTAGGTTCGAGGAGGCCCAAACCAAAAGTGAAAGACAGATCTCAGCACAAGGCAGCCCCAACCCGCAGTAGGGTTTTCCTTGGGGCAGTTGTGATCCTGCATGGCAGGAGGACACAGCCCGGGTTAGCCTCAATCCGCAGTGGGGGCTTGGCTTAGCCATAGAGCTTTTCCAGGGCCGATTTGCATCAGGCAGAGACGCTGGGGCAGAGTTCCCTGCAGTCTGCGGTCAGCTGCTAATACACACAGTCCCACAAGAGGCTCCGGCCTGGGGCAGTGACACTTTCAACCCTTAGTCTCTAGCAGAGGGCAATCGCTAACCCACACAGCCCAACTGGGCACTTCGATAGCTCGGCCAGGGCTGAATCCACTTCCTGTGGGGGGAAGGGAAAACTCTCACTCAGAGCACTCCCATACCTCGGAGCCAGAAATCGGTTTACATGCCTCCTGGCTCTGCAGAGGAAGCTGGTAACCCCCTTGCCTAGGAGACATACCCTAAAGGCTTTAAAACATGAATAAAAAGATGAAAAGAACGATCTACAGCTTCTATGCAGAAAAAGAGCAGGTCAGAAAACCTGAAGAGACCTCAAACAGCAAAAATGCATCAGACTGTCCTCCTTACATGATGCTTCAAGAAGAGACCATTAAAAGTCTCAAAGAGGTTAGAAGATAAATGGGAAATAAAAAGAGAAGCCTTACAAAGAGCAACAACTTCCTGAAATACAAATTGGAAAAAGTTAAAAATTCCGGAAGTGCAGGAAACAAAATTGGTGAATTGGAAAAAAAAGAATTACTAGAAAGTAGGATTTGCGAATTGGAAAAGACAAAGAACTGAGAAAGTAGGATCTGTGAATTGGAAAAGAAAATAATTCACTAAAAAATTAGTGAAATGGAAAAATATTCCACAGACCAAAACAATACATTTAAAACTCAATTGGACATATACAGAAAGAAGAAAAAGCTAATGAAGAAAATAATTCTTTAAAAATTAGAAAGAACAAATAGAAAACTAATGATTCATTGAGACAGCAAGAATCAGTCAACAAAAACAAAAAATGACAAATTGGAAAAACCATGAATTATCTACTTGCAAAAACGACAGACTTGGAAAATAGATTAGGAGAGATAATCTGAGGATTATTGGACTTTCCAAAACTATGATGAAAAAAAGCTAGATACTATTTTACAAGAAATCATCAAAGAGAACTGCCCAGATGTAATAGAATCAGAAGGTAAAATAGGCATTGAAAGAATTCATCCAAACACCTTCTGAAGAAACCCTAAAATAAAAACCCCAAGGAATATTGTGGCCAAATTTCAGAACTATCAGATTAAGGAAAAAATTTTACAAGCAGCCAAAAAAACCATTTAAATACCGAGGTGCCACAATAAGGATGACTCAAGATCTGGCTGCCTCCACATTAAAGCAACGAAGGGCCTGGAATATGATATTCCAAAAGAACTTGGGATGCAGCCAAGAATAAACTACCCAGCTAAGCTGAGCATTTTCTTCCAGGGAAGAAGATGGACATTTAATGAAACAAATGAATTCCACTTGTTTCTGAAGAAAAAACCAGAACTAAACAAAAAATTTGATCTCTAACCATAGAACTCAAGAGATGCAGAAAAGGTAAAATAACTCTTGAGAATTGTATTTCTGTTGTGGATATAAAAAGAATACATGTATAATTTGATTGTACTGATATAACATAAAAAGGAAGTAGATATGGAAAAGGGATGATGGCAGAATAAGGTGGGAAGGAGGGATAAAAGAGGGAAACCACAATCCACAAAGAGGCAAAGGGAACTTATCATATCTGGGTAATTTAGAAGGTGGAGGAACATTGTGTGAATCTTACTCTCATCAGAGTTCCTCAAAGAAAAAAATAATTGACATTTGTTTTAGAAATTTCTCTCACCTTCATTAAAAAAAGGGAGAGGAAAAGGAAAAGAAAAAGAGTAATAAGAAGGAAGGAAAAGACTCAAAGGGGGAGGGAGGGATTATAAAGAGGGTAAGCATCTGATACAAGAGGTACATAAGTTTAAAAGGGGGAAAGAGGGTTGGGGGAGGCAAGAATAAGTAAAGCATAATCTGGGGTTATTAGGATGGCAGGAAATACAGATTTAGTAATTCTAACTGTAAATCTTAAATAAGATATTAGCAAAAAGACTACAGAAAATCATCTCCAAGATAATACACTATGATCAAGTAGAATTTATACCAGGAATGCAGGGCTGGTTCAATATTAGGAAAACTATCAATATAATTGGTCATGTTAATAACCAAATTAACAAAAACCATATGATCATCTCAGTAGATGCAGAAAAAGATTTTGGTGCGTGGAGGCAGAGAGAGAGGGAAGAAGACAAGCTGGGAGAGATTGGGCTGGGTTCGAGACTCCGAGCTGCTGGTTGTGTGGCTGCTGGTCGAGCTAGCTTCTTGACTCAGCTGCACACATTGCTATCGCCGATTCTCTTCCACCTCCGATCCTTCTTCACTGAGAATAAAGACTGACGATTTTCCCCTAACCTGAATTCCTGACTCCTGTTGATTTAAAAATACACGATCTTAACAGAAAAAGCATTTGATAAAATCCAACTTCCATTCCTATTAAAAACACTTGATAGTATAGGAATAAATGGACTTTTCCTTAAAATAATCAGCAGCATCTATTTAAAACCATCAGTAAGCATCATATGTAATGGAGACAAACTGCAACCATTCCCAATAAGATCTGGAGTGAAACAAGGTTGCCCACTATCACCGTTAGTATTTAATATTGTATTAGAAATGCTAGCTTTAGCAATAAGAGCTGAAAAAGAGATTAAAGGAATAAGAATAGGCAATGAGGAAACCAAATTATCACTCTTTGCCATGACATGATGTATACTTAGAGAACCCAGAGATTCTACTAAAAGTTATTAGAAATAATCCACAACTTTAGCAAAGTTGCTGGTTATAAAATAAACCCATATAAGTCATCAGCATTCTTATATATCACTAACAAAATCCAACAGTCAGAGTTACAAAGAGAAATTCCATTTAAGGTAACTACTGATAATATAAAATATTTAGGAATCTATCTGCCAAGGGAAAATCAGAAACTTTATGAGCAAAATTACAGACCACTTTTTACACAAATTAAGTTGATCCTAACCAATTGGAAAAATATTAAATGCTCTTGGATAGGGCAAGCAAATATAATAAAGATGACAATATTACCTAAACTAATCTATTTATTTAGCGCTATACCAATCAGAGTCCCAAGAAACTATTTTAATGACCTAGAAAAAATAACAACAAAATTCATATGGAAAGAGGTTTGGCAATTGTTAATGCTGTAAAGTTACCCATGCATATATCCTGTAAATAAAAGGCTATTAAATAAAAATGAAAAAAAAAAAAAAAAGAACTGGTCATCATATAGTATACAATGTACTTTATTACTAAGAGCTGAAATGAAAACCTGAAAACATGGGTTCTAATTTGCAACTGGCTAGCTCTGTAACATTCAGCATCACACTTCACTTTGAGATTCTACTTCTCTGCTGGAAAAGGAGAAAGATTGACTGAATAATGACTGAGATTGCTTCCAGATCACACTATATTCTAAGAACCCTTCTCCCCCAGACATTCTATATTCGTATTCTAACATTGTTGGCTTTATTAGATTGGGGTTTTGCCATTACTAATCTTTTCATCTTTTCCAGCATCTAGCACAGTTTCTAGCATCTAGCAAGTGCTTAATAAATATTTATTGAATAAGTGAACAAATGAATGAATTTCAAGTAAACTACATTGTACTAGGGTACTACTATAATTTATCAAACAATAAAATCCTTGTACATAAAAACATGTTTATTAAATGTTTGATGAATTGAAAGTTACAACATATCAATGGGAAAATTAATTTAGAATACTGAGAAAACAACTAAAACCAAATCTGTGACACAAAACTTCACACGTGATGGGAATACCAATATAATGTTGAAACTGCTTGCACTTACTAGAATTTTTCTATAAAGGAATTGAGGAGGGGGTGGTGTTACAAAATCCAAGCATAGTAGAGAATCATCACTATCGCTAAATGTTTATTTAACACCTAAAGGAACTGTAGGATCTTTACCTAATTTGGAGAATAAAGTAAAGGTCATCTGACATGGCATTCCAAGGCTTCACTCACTCCTTTAAGAGGTGGAGAGAAGGGAGAAGGCAATAAAAATCATCCATGTGCATACATTAAATTAACTAAGTGCAATCATATTTAAACAGAAGCAGTGCAAGACACCTTCTGACTTAGAAAACCAGATATTAACATGATCTATGTTCAACCAATCAACAGGCATTTATTAAGCACTTACTATGCATCAGACTCTGCTGGGTGGTGCATCTAAAATTCAAACTTTACAACTGTATTTTCTATGCTAATATTGGTGATCTCATCCAATCCCTTGTTTTCAGCTAATGCCTCTATCTAAATTACCTATAAGTGTCTTATTCTAATCAATGACTTTTCTCCTTGTCAGATTTCCAAGTATTAATAGGAAAACAAAACAAAAATATCTCCCCTCAAACCTAAAATTGAATATATTTTCCCTTAAATCTAGATAGGGATAACCAGGTAGCATATTGGATAGAACTTTGGGCTACAAGTTGGAAAGATTCATCTTCCTAAATTCAAATCTGATATCAAGTATTTATTAATTACATATGACCCCTAGCAAGTCACTTCACCCTATTTGCCTCTGCTTCCTCCTTTGTAATAACAACTGGAAAAAGAAATGGCAGAACAGTTTTGTATCTCTGCCAAGAAAACCCCAAAGGGAGTTAGGTAAGACTGAAAACAAATGAACAACTAAATTCAGATGTCCTTATTTCTATCAATTACAGTCTCATTTTTCAAGTAACTCATATTTAGTATGTCAGAGTGACCTTTAATTTGAACTCTCCATTATTTCACACATAAAATTAGTTATTAAGCTCTGTCAATTTTACTGCTATTATATCTTTTATCCCAGTCCTTTTTATACCATTCCTATTGCCACTGTGAAAGTTCAGGTTCTTCTCACCTCTTACCTTTGCTATTTCAAGAGCCATGAAACATGGCTTGCATCCTTGCGTCCAGTCCATTCAACACTGCTGCTAGATCTGTCTTCCTGGTACAAAAGTTCCTCTTTGTCACTCTGATTCTCCCTTAAATGTCTTCCTATTTGCTTACACAATAAAGACAAAACCCCATAACTTGTCCTTAAAGGCCCTCTAACAATCTTGTTCCCAAATGCATATCCAATTTAATCCCACAATTGCTTCACACATATATACTTTACATCAACCAATCAAAAACATTTATTACACTTATTACATTACTGTATGATTAATGTCACCATGCTGAACTTAATAATTCTACATGCTCTCTATTTCCAAATGTTCCTTTTCCATAGCCCTCATTAAAACTATGTCTATGTCTAATATGCCCTTCCTTATCCAAATTATCAGTATCCTACCAGTTGCTCATGGATCATGCTATAGTTCCTCAAGAATCTCACCATGATCTCCAAGAACATAATGGTGAAAAATAGATTTCATTGAAAGATTTTATTGAGACTAGATTAGAATCAAATGACCAAACTATGCAGAGCACTTTTCAAGATTCTCTTCTTCCTTCTCTTCTTCTTTCTTCTCTTCTTGTCCTTTCTCGCCTTCTTTTCTTCTTTTGCTCTTCCTATGCCTCTCCTTTCTGCCCTTCTCCTTTTTTCTTCCTTCTCTGCTTCTTTTCCTTCTCCTCTTCTTGTCTTTCTCCTTTTCTTTTTCTTGTCCTTCCTTTCCTTTTTTTCTCCTACTGCCCTTATTTTCTTTATCTTGACCTTTTCCTTCTCTTTCTCCTGTCTTTTTCCTTCTCCTCATTCCCTTTCCTCTTCTCTTTTTCTTCCTGTCCTTCTCTACTCTCTATTCTATTCTTTCCCCTGTCTTTCTTTTCCTTTTCCTCTTGTCATACTCACCTTCCTCCTCTTTACCCTTTTCTTCTTGCCCTTCTCCTTCTCAACTATTCCTTTTTCTGTTTCTTCTTTCACTCCTATCATTTTCCTCCTTTCCCATGTCTTTTTCTTCCTCCCCTCTTTCTACTGCTTTCCTTTTCCTTCTCCTTTTCTGTCCTCCTCCTCCTCCTCTTGTGCTTTTTGTTGTGTTTCTTTTTCTCCTTTACATTAAAGTAATTACTCAAAACCAAATTTCCTTAGCCCCTACAAATATGTGATTTTTTAACCGATCCCTAAAAACCACATTTAGTTCAAAGCTATTAATCAAACAACATGGCAAGTTAATTGACAAGATTCTTCTATGAATACATGGGATACCCTGTCATCTAGATTACCATATCACTGATGTAGAAGGGCATCATGTGTAAAGGGATATATCTGAAAGCTGCACATATGGTTAGGCCAACATGTGGCCTGTCAACAGTGACATAGGTATCTGGGGCAACTCACCTCTCCAGTGCTACAGTGATGCTAAGCCCTTTTGTAATTGGGTTTCACTTTGGACTATCTGCAGATTTTTCCTGGAATTTTCCAGGGGGTGGTGTTTTGTTAGTCTCTCTCTGAAACAAAAGAGCTAATACTCTTTCAATGAATAGTCTACAACATTCAAGCAGCCAATACAAACTAGCACAATTCTCCCAAGATAAGATTTTATTTATTTTGACTATGTTTTCCTTGGTGTTAATTTGAAGTATTAGCACCAAAGCAACTACCATTGTTGGGCTAGGAAAAATTTCCCCCTTCTAGGTTCCTCATTGTCATTCTTTATTTCAGAATTTCATTTTGGGGAGTCCTTCCCCTCAAAAAAATCTACAAAAATTCTGTGGAGACTGAGGAGATAGGATTTCCCTTTACTTCGATTATAATCTAGATGGATTTGCAAATACATCTGGAAGCAAGAACAAATTGGATGTTTGACCTAAATCTTGTAGCAAATTCTTTGTTTTATATTGTATGGCTGTCATTAATAAAACTGTTGACTTGCTATCATATTCTGACCTGCACAATAATAGTTAGCGTTTATATAGTACCTATTATGTGCCAGCTAACAATTAACAAGAATACAGAAGTTCTCCGCTCACCAACCACACCATTCCTATGTAGAACCATTAGTTAGAGCAAATAGAGAAATATTGAATGCTGTGGATTAGTTCATTCACTTTGACAGTAAACTGTGTCCACATAAGATGATGAGGTTGATGCATGTGTTGCCAGACCTAGTTCAGTAGTTGGGAGGTTTCAAAGCAATGTGTAAAAAACCAAAAAGTGGTATTAGGCTGCCTACCAAACTGAAGGTCTACAGAAATGTTGTCCTGATCTCATTGTTGTAGCCTGTGAAACTTGGACAGTCTACCAATTTATGCCAGGAAACTAAGTTGTTTCTATTTAAATTGTCTTAGTAAGACTGTAAAGATCACTTGACAAAGGAAGGTGCTGGACGCTGCGGTCCTTTCTTGAGCTAAACTGCCAAACATTTAAAATCTGCTGCATAAAGCACAACTGTCACGGGCTGGTCACACTGTTCAAATGCCAAATGTACATTTGCCTAAAAGACACAGAACTTACAAAAAGGCATTTGCTGGCATGGAGGTCAGAAGCAATACAAGGACACTCTCAAGATCTCTCTGAAGAACTCTGGAATTGATTCTGAGCATGGGAGACATTGGCACACGACCTCCCAACATGATGTATTGGCATTAGAGTAGGTAGTGTGCTCTATGGGTAAAGTAGAATTGTGGCAGCTCTAAAGAAAGGGGAGATGTGTAAATTTAGAGACTTCTCCATTACAAATGTTTAAATGAATTTAATTGTACCCTATGGTAATCTTCTGAGATTTATTGGTCTGATCAGCCACAGTGTTGGACACACTGTACCTTGACCCCAACATAATGATATCTTTCTAGTCCTCTTTGAGAACAAAGGGCAACATTCAACCATGTGTCAGGCACTGTGTTAAGTGCTTTAAAAATATCTCTTTTGATCTTCAGGACAACCCTGGGAGTCAGATACTAATTGTTATCCCCATTTCCTAATTGAGGATACTCAGGCAAAGAGCAGGTAAGTGATTTAGTCCAAAGGTCACATGGCTACTAAGTATCCAGTCTTCTTGACACCAGGCTCTGAATGCTCTATCACTGGAACCACCTAACTGCTCATATACAGAAAGAAAACAAAACTTTGTTGTATCTGCCCTACATTTCTTATCTATAGTTTGTTGTTGTTGTTTATTATGTGACTCTTTATGACTCCATTTGGAATTTTCTTGGCAAAGATATTGAAGTAGTTTGAAATTTCCTCCTGCAGCTAGTTTTACAGATGAGGAAACCAAGATAAATAGGATTAAAATAGGCTTGCTTAGGGTCACACTGCAAATATCAGAAGACACATTTGAACTCAAATCTTCATGACTTCAGGACCCACACTCTATCCATTGCTCCATCTCAATGCTCTACTGGTCCCTACTAGTCTCTAAAATCCTTGAGATCTGGAACTTAGTTTTGTTTATCTTTGTATTCTCACTGAACATAGAAGATTAATTGCTTGTTGAATGAATGAATGATAGTAAACTTGACTCCCATAAGCTGTTAGAAGCATTTATACCTGAATCTTCAACTTACATATTACTAAATCGTATCTTACAAAATAGACATTTGTATCATGGAAACCTTAGATTGCCAAATCTTGATTTAGAAAGTTGAAAAAAAAATTTATCTAAGTCCAATTGCAAATGAACTTGGTAGACTCATACTGACCCAGATGGAGGAGGATGGGCAGAGGTTTTCATTTCTCATTAACAGCAGTCCTGTCAGGTATAGCCCAAACATGGATCATCCCTAATCCTAAGGAAGGAACCTAGGATACTTATATTATTCTGAGATTTGGGCAACTATAATAAGATTAAAATGTAGTACATAGGGTTTATTCAAAACAAGATCAACAGCAGATATATAGGAAATCTTAAAACTGTCCTACTGTTTATGCCACATTTTACCATCTCTTTTTCTAACATTATAGGATGATTGTCTGGTACAGAGAAAGAAAAAGAGCTCTAGATCTGAAGATACAAAAATACACATAATATACACACATACACACAAACACACATATATAATATTACATATATACATACAAATTCATATAAATAGTATTCATAGATTTCTATTTCTATTAAATGGAAATTATTTACATCTATTTAGGCAGCTAGATGGCACAATGTATACAGCACTTGGACCTCTATTCCAAATCTGAATTAAGAAACTTTGTAACTGTATGACCCTGGCTATGTCACTTAATTTCTGTTCCTTGGTTTCCTCATTTACAAACTGAGGATAATAATAGTACTTACCTCCAAAAGTGCTGGTGTGAGGTTAAAATGAGATAGTAATTGTAAAGTGCCTTGCCTACCTTAATATGCTATATTACTAGTTTTTCTTGTTATTGCTAATATTATTTAGAACAAAATTAATTCTTGCTTCTAGACTCCATTTTAATTCCAAAAGCTTTTGTCCTCAATAATTAGGTTAAATTTTGGATATCTTAATAGGAAGATTATAAAATTTTTTGTCTCTTTGTATGTATTTCACACCTCTTCTTTTGTTTTGGATTTCCCATTTTCTCCAAATTAATGTCATTAACAGAATTATTTAAAAGACATCACTTTTTACTTTTATCTAAATAGATAAGTACAAATTTCTCTAGGATGAATGAAATTTGATCTGACTTTAAGAATATTTACGACATTGCCAAAGGAAATTGATCCTAACCCCACTAAAAATAACTTGTCGTCATAAAAATAAGCCATTTTAACCTTGTATCTCTATGAGATTTGGTGTCCATAGAAAACACATAAAACAGAAGTATAATATATATATATATATATGTGTGTATATATATGTGTGTGTGTGTGTATTAAAATTTTTTTTAATGTTGAGACACTGTGGTAAAGAAAACTAGAATATTATACTAAATAAACCTATATATATATATATATATATATGTACACAAATATATGTATACATTTTAATATATGTCTGAACACATGGATATGAACATAAATAAATATACATAAACCACATGTGCTTAAATACACAAACATATATGCCTTTGTAAGACACATGCATACATGTCTAAACAATGCTTACATTCCAAATATATGTATACAAACATATAAAAACACATGCACACAAATAAAAACATATAAACTTGTGTATTTACATATGAATATATATAAAAACAAAACTACACATACACGAGCATATATCTGGACATATAAAGAATACCTAGCTATATCTATTATAATAATATATTCATAGTATTTACTATAAATATGATATTAACATGTCTTGTGTACAAATATACATGAACACATGAACATACAATACACATTAAACACATGTATACATACACATGTTTACATATACAGAAACATAATATATAAATAGAATAACAATAGTAACCAACTTTTATATAGTACTTACTATGTGTGAAGCATTGTGCCTTATAAGTGCTTTGAAGTAGGTACTGTTACCATCCTCATTTTAAAAATAAAGAAACTAAATTTGAGGGTCAAATGACTTGCCAGGGTCCCAAGCTCCCCCAGCCCCACATATACATGCATGTCTGCATACATATGTATACGTGTATATGCATAAATACCTAGAAACAAATTATATAGAGAGCTATATGCATACATATACATATATCAATATTTGCATATATATATGTATGTACACCTTATACATTTTTAACATCTCATTCAGCCTTAATGGGACTGATTTGGGTCCACATCCACTGTGGATGAGCTCAATAGGGTGATGAAGGAAATGCAGACCTCCTGTTCTACCCTGAGCACTCAATTTTCCTTCATTTTATGTAGTTGCAGTTTAGGAAGCAATACATAACAGACAGTATTCCCAAAGTCCCCAGCCTTCAGAAAAGAATATGTGTGTTGGGCTCAGGGTGAGAGTAGAGATGGTTGATTGATTGAGTGCATAAATGCAGTGGGAGAGGTGCAGAAGTCAGACTAAACCTTAGCAGTCAACAAGCAGGGCAGCAGCAGCATCATTACCTGAAAGAGCTTCCTTTTCTGCCCGACTTCGAAAGGTTCAGTCATCTGACTCTCACAGGCCAATGGGGATGAAATCAACAAGCTCTCTCTTTTTCTCTTCATTTTCTCCCCTCCAGGTAACGCCTGTGCATTAAAAGGGGGACTATCAGAGGCTTCCTTCTGGCCTAACAAGGTTGCAGAAATTGACAAAATTGAATTCTAAATTACATCATTCTCCCAAATGGTGAATCCTTTAATCAAAGTCATTAGGCAATCCTTACACCAGAAGTCTGTGACAAAAATGCTAGTTGCCCAAGTGTTTGTTTTTAATACTGTTCTTAAATTTTCTCAATTAAAACTTTATTTCATGAGAATGTTCTTAATCTTCATTTTAGGACAATTAAAACCAATTGAATGTTTCAAAATATTTTCTTACTAGAGCAGTGTGTTTATTTAATAAGTTTTATTGATGTTTGTTCTTGGAAGCAGCTGGGGATTCAGTGGATAAAGGGCTAGGCCTGAAGTCAGGAGGATCTGAGTTCTGATTCAAATACTAAGCTAGCTGCATGACTCTGGGAAAGCCATTTTAACACCTGTCTGCCTCAGTTTCCTTAGCTTTAAGAGGAGGATATTAATTTAACTCCTGTCTGGCTGTTTCCTCACCTGTAAGATGAGGGTATTAATAATACCATTCCTCTGGAACTGTGAATAATTATAAAGCCAATAGCACAGTGTCTGGCACATGGTTAGATGCTTATTACTTTCCTTTATTTTTTATCACAGAAATTTTTAGAATCTGCACTCAGGCTTGTACAAAGAGGAAGAGTTAAGGAGAAACAAATGATGCAGTGACCACTTCTGACCCAGAATGCTATACTGTCTGTGTTTTCTCATTTAATACTTTAAAGGAATGAGTAAATCCAAATAGAAAAGCCTTAGTGAGACAGAGTGCTGAATTTGGAGTCAGAAATTATATTCTGGTTCTGTTACTTACTTATAGCATGATGTTGGGTATGACAATTAAGTTCTCTGAGCCTTAATTTTCTTAACTTTAAAATGGAATAATTATAGCACCTACCTCATAAGGTTTTTCTTAGGGTTAAAAAATGAGATCATATTATAAAGTGCTGTGCCAACCAAAACCAACCAAACAAAAACTATGCAAATGCTAGATATTACATGAATTGTGAAATGAGGAGATTACACTGGAAGTGATACCAAGTTTTCAACAATCAAGTCCTAAGAGAATCTCTAAGAAAAAAAATCCTCATTCTTATGAGGATTGCTTCTGACTCTCAATGATTGGTCATAATAGATCACAGGCCAAGCCCCAAGTGGTCATTGTTTGGGTCCAGATAGACTTGGAATGAATGTAAAAAGCAGTCATTTCTGTTTTAGCTAGAAACCCTAAATGTCTTCCCCTCTCAGAATGTTTGATTTGTTGATTGATTGATTGATTTAAGTTAAAGAGGCCATTCTTAATCACTGAATGGCCTTGTCCAGACCTGTTGATTCCCTAATTTAAAAAGACCATAGTTTCTCACTGCATCCAGGCTATCTCCAGTCATCCTGATCTATATCCAGTCTGAACCCAGAGCATTTTGGAGGGAAAAGTGAGGGGTGATGTGGGACAGCCCTCCCTCAGTTAAATCTAATTCTCTTGCATGTCATGGCATCATCTTCCTGATGTTATGGTCCTCTTTGAGAACAAAGGACAAACCACTACTTCTGTTTCTTGAAACTTATTTTGGGAAAGGCATATTCCTTTGAACAGTCTTAAAGGATCATTGCCAGAAAGCTGGAAGAAACACGCAAAGTTTCAACTACCTCATTTTACAAATGATCATATATGCCAGAAAGAATCAGAGGTGAGATTTAAACCCAAGGTGTTATGGCTGTGTTCTTTTTCAAGTCATGTCCCATCTAAATGGAGAAGGGACTGAAGAAATAAAGAAGTGCTGGCCTTCCACAGGAGCACAAAGAGGCAAGATCTTTGACTGTTATTGGATTCTCTTTCAGCCAGACTAATTGTTCTTTACAATCTCTAGACTATTAGCGGGTGATAGTTGTTTCAGGAAGTTTCTCATTTTCTGAATGTTCACCTTAGCTTCTAAACCCTAGCCTGGGTTAGCAAAATTCTTTCATCAGAAATTTTCTGTGAATATAAATCTGTACTACCCAGCAATCTATCTCCTCCAACCCCTGACTTTCCCCTGTATCACTCACCTTATGTATCAGTGACTAGGGAAGAGAGCAATGGAGGGTGAAGAGATCCTGCCCTTAGCCTGAATTGATCAGCATCCAAGGATTACTGCACCACTGACTGCTAATCAATAGATATTGAGTGCAAACTTTGGCTTTAAATTCAGCAAGGTTAATAAGTGTCTACATAGAACAATGGGCTGAAATACAATCCTCTATTCAAGGACCCAGCTGAGGTAGAATTGTTCACCCTGATAGCTGCAGAGGAAACAGTAGGAGGCCCCCCACCCTCTATTTGTCCAGTTGCTTTCTTTACCTCCAAGGCATTAGTGCAAGCTCTGTGACCAGCAAAGCACCACATATTATCCCAGGTGTCTGGATTCCCCAAAGTCTGAGTCTGATATCTCTCAAGGACAGACACTAGGTAAAACTATAATAATTTCCTGAATGAGACCTTCATTTCTCTCAACTTCTAGATAGGCAACTGGACTCAAGGCACACAAGCTTATAGATTGGAGAGAATGGATAATAATTTGTAGCAGGCAAAAATCAACCCTTAAAAAAAGATGTTTTGAATGAAAATTAAAAAGTTTATAATATAGGTCAATCAATGGAAGCAAAGCAAAAACTAAAACAAACAAACAAACAAAAAAGAAAGGCTAAAAAGACTGTGGCTTTTAATACTGAGGGGTAAGAACAGCAACTGCACAAACTTATTTTATTTGTGTGATAGGATATGGAATAGATAGGAATGTAGCATTCAATTTAATTCAATTTAACAAATATTAAGTACCTACCAAAACAGGCATTTCAACTTTCCTGAATAGAAAACAGTGTTAGAGAATTAAATAGAGGGAGGAATTTTCAATTCACTGTATTTATAAATCTTATAGAGAGTAAGAAAATGGTTCTATGAGGAACCCTTACTCCGAGATTTTGTTGTTCATATTGAAAACATAAGCTCAGAAGAGTTCAGTGAAGAACTCTGATTTGAATTTTATTTATTTTAGGAATAATCAATCAACAAGTATAATTCAAGTTTCTTCTATGTGCCAAAATCCAGTTAAATCTAAATGACATGAATTTGTAATGTACTTTGCTTTGTTTATGACTTCCTCTAGATCTATTCAACAGTAGTAAATGTACAGACATGGAAGAAAAGAATGGCGGGAGTCATATGAGGCTGAGATTTAGCAAAGGCTGAGTTGCAGAAAGGAGATACTAGGAGGTCAGGGGAGGTAAGAGGATCATAATTCCTCTTTTCTGTTCCCATCACTTACAAAGAGTGCTTTTTGCTTCCCATCTCCATATACTCCTCATAATACTCTCATTTAGCAATTTCTCCTTTGAAGTTCTCACTATCAAAATGTTCCAACCAAACCACACAATCAAAATATGGTTATCTTTTATAGCCAATGAGCCCCAGGTCATTCTCCCTCTTTCTTACAGGAGTTACCTGATTCACCATTTTCCTCTCTTCCTCAGCTCCAGCCCTTGTACTTGGGACTTCATCATCAATATTAATACTTCCTCAAATTTCCTAACTTTCTAATTCCCTTTTATCCTTAAATCCCATGATCTAATCCTCCATTCTACCTTAGTCCCACATCTAGATGATTATATTCTAGATCTAGATTTGACTATAACATAAAAGTATTTGATCTTTTTCATCAGAATTTCTGATATTCCTCTGTTCATAACCTCTTATTCATTATCTCCCCTATTTTTCATACATCTTAAGCCTACTCTTTTCCCTCAAAGAGATTTCCAACTTCTTAATCTCTCAGTACTTTCTCATATTTTTTGCTCTGACTTTACTACCTTTCCTCTCTCATCTCAATGACTAGTTAGCCATCACAATTCTAAATTGGCTTCTGTGCACAAATCATTTTCTCCTTATTCTAAGGGCACTCAACACTTACCAAACCATTATCCTGATTTACTCCTACTCTTTGTCTTTTCAGTACCCACTTCCTATCCTGCTGAATGAAGTTGAAGAAAATTATAAAACCATTTAGATTGGATATATTCATGATATCCAACCTCAAATGGACCCTTACAGCAACAAGGCACTCCTTGTATTATTCCATTCCTCAATTACCCAAGAACTCTTCCACATCTTTTCTTCCCTCAAGTCTTCTACAACTTTTCCTCCCCTCCTGTCTCTTAGCAGAGAACCTCAAGTAATACTCAACTGAGAAAGTGAAGGCCAATCAATATAAGTTCTTGCTTATCCCCTTGTCTTCATCTCAAAACTCTTTGACATCTTCTCTCACTCTCCCCTCCTTTCTTCTAGCCTCCTGACTATAAAGTGGTTCTTCTTGTTAAGGCCAACCTCTCTACATGCACTTTTGAACCCCAACCTTCCTAAAACTTCAATCATTTGCCACCTTCATTTCTATCTTCAACATCCCCTAGATACTGGCTCTTTCGCAGGCCCAAGTTACCTATATCCTTAAAACATGCACACACACACACACACACACACACACACACACAGAAATCCCTTCGTTATAAGTCCTTTGCATTAACCATATACTATACTTGTAATACAGTACTACTTCTTTACCTCTTTTTCATTGAAAATTCTTCTTCTTTCAAGATATAGCTTCAGTACCAGCAAATGAGATTTTTCCTGATTTTTGTGATTATTTGTACTTTCTTTCAAATTATCTTATATTTAACTATTTTGTATTAACATATATTTATTTTACTCATATTTATACTTGGGGGACTTGATGTCACATTGGATAAAGTACTAGGCTCAAAGTCAGGAAGACATGAGTTCAAATTTGACCTTACATAATTAGTTACTATGTGACCCTTTTAAGTCACTTAAAATCTGTTTGCCTAAATTTCCTTTTCTGAAAAATGAGAATAATAATAGCACTTACCTGCCAGGATCTTTGTGAGGATCAAATGTGATCATTATAAAATTCTTAGCATATGGCCTGGTACACAACAAGCACTACTTAAATGTTAGCTGTTATCATTGCTGTAAACATCATCCTTATTGTAATTATTATTATTATATCATTTCATCATACTGTGTACTTAGGTCAGAATTAGCATGGTCCTGGGACTCCTAGTGCTTAAGACCAAATGAGTATTTGTTTCTTTAAGGTAAATAAGGTAAATAATTTGTGAATGAGAGGTCTATCTTTATTCTTGATGAGAGCAAGAAATAACTCCAGACAGTCATGCAATGTTTAGAGAATGAGAAGAGGCACAAAATATGTTAAGTGAACACCTAATGACAAATTAATGGGAGTACTGGAAAAGAATACAGGACAAACAGGCATGGATGAGGATGCTTAAAATTTCTCAATGAGATCTCAGATGCACTGAAGTATTTTGTAGGATTCCCATTATTGACAGATGATTGGACTGCCATGGCCTGGGCTCTAACCATCCTGCCACTTTTCCATTTTAAGGAATACACACACATACACACACACACACACACACACACACACACACTCACCCATATGTATGTATATATATGGATAGCTAGGTGATATAGTAGTTTGAGTGCTAAAACTGAAATCAGGAAGACTCATCTTCTTGAGTTAAAATCTGATCACAGATACTTACTAGCTGGGTGATCCTGGACAAACTTTTTAACCTTGTTTGCCTCAGTTTCCCTCTGTAAAATGAGCTAGGAAAAAAATGGGGTCATAAGGAGCCAGATATAACTTAACTGAATAGCAACCACAAGTATTTTATGCAGGTAAATAGATAGATGGGTATATATGTATATACATATATATATAGTTGATATTGATATTTTGAAGGAAAATTCATTAAAAACACATTTAAGCAGGATTTTATACAGGCATTTCAGAGAAGAGAAATCCAAGACAATTTACTTTATTGCTTAAAGACCCAGGATATGATTAAGGCATAGAGTGAATTCATACTTATTATGGATATGGAGTCAAGGAGACTTGAATTCAATTTCTCTGTTAGGCACTGACTACCTATGTCATGCTGAGCAAGTCATTTAACCTCACTAAGCCTCAGTTTCCTCATCTCTAAAATAGAGATAATAATAGTACCTCCTCAAAGAGTTGTAAAAATTAAATGAGATAACATTTTACAAAATGCTTTATAAACCTTAAATAATTGTGCAAACTATTATCATTGTTATTATATCAATGCATACAAAATGTATACAGATTAAATACAAAGATAGTTAAGGAAAAAATGGCACTAGCATTTAGAGAGAATTGTAAAAGTGACTGTGGTGTGAAGGAAGTAAAGGGAACAGTGTCTTTAACAAAAATGGAGCATTTTAGTGGAAGGGAAAGTGGGAATGGGGAGACACTTTGTTGAAACAAAGAAGCAGCAAGATATTCAAAATCTCCTCCAACCTTGATCCATCTACTTCAGGTCATGACTGATCTCAGAATGAACTTACAAGGGTGACTTACTAATGTTAGGTATAGACTCAATATCAGAACCCTATTCAGGTTTGATTTAAGGACAAATGAAACACTGAACTATTTGAACAGTTACAAAAAAAGAATTTAATTTGCCCTAACAGAGCAGGTTGGTTTTTGAAGAGTCAAAAGAACTAGAGAACAAATTGCCAAAATTTGCTGGATCATGAAACAAGAAGCTCCAGAAGTAAACTTCTACTCTACTTCTTTGACTACAATAAAGCC
Organism: Sarcophilus harrisii; assembly: GCF_902635505.1. Classification (NCBI taxonomy): domain Eukaryota; kingdom Metazoa; phylum Chordata; class Mammalia; order Dasyuromorphia; family Dasyuridae; genus Sarcophilus; species Sarcophilus harrisii. The sequence goes on along the minus strand of NC_045427.1, from coordinate 190,615,867 downwards.
TTTGACTTTGTAGATCACAACAGAATGTAGCAAAATCCTCAAAAAGATAAGATCAAACGATCATCTTATTTATCTCCTGAGGAACCTGTGTGTGGGTCAAGAAACAACACTTAGAACCGAACATGGAACAGTTGATTAATTTAAAATTGGAGGACAACATAAAAGTCTGTATATTGTCACAATTTATTCAGCTTATGTGTAGAATATCATCATGTAACAAGCCAGGCTAGCTTAATCAAAATTTGAAATTAAGGCTGCTGAAAGAAATATCAACAATCTCAGATATGCAGATGATACCACTCACATGGTAGAAAGTGAAGATGAATTAAAAAGCTTCTTATCATCATGGAAGAGGAGAGTATTGAACTAGCTTGAAGTTTAATATAAAAAAAAATATCTTGGTAACTGCTCCCATCACTTCCTGGCAAATAGGAGAAAAAAAATGGAAGCAATTTCAGACTTTATATTTTCAATCTCAAGGATAAGTTTAGACAGCAACTACAGCCATGAGATTCAAAGACACTTTCTCCTTGGAAGGAAAGTTATGCAAATCTGAGCGCATATGAAAAAGCAGAGCCATCACCTTGCCAACAAAGGTCCATATATTCAAAGCTATAATTTTTCCAGTATTAATCTATGTTTGGGAGAGTTGGACTCTAAAGAAAGCTGAGAGCTGCATAATTGATATTTCAACTTGTAGTGCTGGAGAATATTTTTGAGAGTCCTCTGGACAGTAAGGAGGTCAAAACGGTCAATATTTAAAAAAAATAATTAGACTATTCATTGGAAGACCAAAAGTGAAACAGAAGCTTAAATACTTTGGCCATATAGTGACAAAACAAGACCCATTGGAAAAGACTGATATTGGGAAAGATTGAAGGACAAAGGAAAAGGGGACAGCAGAGGATGCAATGAATAGACACTGTAATAGAAGTAGTGAACATGAGTTTGGACAGATTTTTGAGAGACAGAGTCCTGGCATGCTATGGTCCATCAGGTCAGGAAGAGTCAGTCATAACTGAATGACTGAACAACAAAGAAACATAGCAAAGCACATGCAACATTAATCAGAGGTGCTTAGTTTCTATAGATGTGGGTTCCCTCATCTCCATCTTTAAATTTATGTGGTGATTAACATGTTTTATATAACCATCAAGTCAGAGGGGTCCCAACTCCATGGCTTAGAACTTTTCATGCCCTTATGTGACCAGGAAAGCATAGACAAGGGAATCAGGTTTTAAGATTAGCTTTTTTAATTTTTAAGAAATACGTATTTCTGTTGCATTTCTATTTCAGGAGCAGAGAGAAAACCCAGGTAAATATTAATCATGTCACATTTACCAAGGAATACTGAATTGAAAAGAGTAGATATATAAGGTTATATGGTCACTATCCCCTACATATTTCAAAGGCCTTCTGGAGGAAAAGAATTATATTTGTTCTGTATTTGTATTCTGTATTTGTTCCAGAAGACCAATAAATAAAAATAGATTTCTAAAGCATCTTCCAGTAAGTCCTATTATTCCATAAGTCATACAGAGGAAAATTATGTTTGATATGATGAAAAGTCTCTGAACAATTAGAGCAGTCCAAATGTGGAATGGGAGTGAGTTCCTCACCACTGGAAGCATTTTAGTAAAAGGTAGATTCCCAGTTGTTGGAAATAGAGAAAAAGAGATTCCTTCTTAGGAACTGTACTAGATGAACCCTAAAATCTTATGTAAACAGACTTGAGAGTCTGTTTCTATGAAGTTGTGATTTTTTATCCTTTAACAGCTTTAAAAATAATAATAGGTGCTGTAATTCATTTTTTAAAATAACTTTTTATTGACAGAACCCATGCCAGGGTAATTTTTTACAACATTATCTGTAATTCATTAATGATGATTTCTGGAAAAGTAAAGAAGGGGATCCCTTCACTGGGTTTCAGATATAAAATTGGGTCCCAGTAGTATACAGGGCTCTCAGAAATCAGGGAGAGCTTTGTGAAATACATTTTAAATCATTTGGAAGCTGTGAAATTTGCCCTAATAGGCAGAGAATAAGCAGTTGCCTCCACAATGGCTTTTTTTTTCTATACTGATTTTCCTGTTTATTTACCAACCTTAGTATATTTCTGCTTAAAGGAATATGGTTTATTTGTTTTTAAGTGATAGACATATTTCTTTCAAAGAAAAAATCTATAGACTGTTTCTATTACTACTCCAGGTCCTGTTTCTTATAAATTTGCATGTTACAAAGGTCCAATACTTGTGAATGGCTCATGGAGATCAATCTGATGACATTCTGGTTACTGGTAATACTAATTATATGAAACTTGGTTCCTCAAGTGACTGCATAACTTGGAGAAGTAGACTAGGAGTCTAGAGAGGCTTTCAATCAAACCTCTGACCTTCACTCATTAGGTAAGCCTAGACAAGTATTCTCCACTATGACTCTGAGCTTTCATGTGTGGAAATGTGGGTTCATGTAATAAACTGGCTAATGAAATTACAGTCAGGAAAGTCTGAGTTTGAATCCTGCCTCAAGTACTTCCTAGCTGTGGATTCTTCAGTAACTCACTTGATTAACCAATGAGTGAATATTGTAAAAGCACCTACTATGTTCTAGAAATTGGAAACACAAGTACAGAGAATGAAACAATCCCTACTGAAAATGAATTTACATTCTAAACTTCTCTAAGCCTCAGTTTCTTTTATCTGTAAAATGAAGATGCTGAATATGGCAACTTCTAAATTCCTTTCCTCTCAAGTATCTCCAATGACCTTTGCTGCTCTATCAGTGACTGGAGTTTCAAGGTGCCATTCTTTCCTAGGCAGTGGTCTGCCTGGTACCAAGTGGCTGAAACCACCAGGGGGAAGTGTCTGACTTTGTCTGAGGGAGGTGGAAAGCTGATTCCTTGACCCTCCACTCATATTTGAAGACAAAGGACACCTGGCTGGCAGCCCTGGTTAACATTCTCACATCCCTCCACCCCTCTTCCCCCAGCTGCTGACAAATTCACTTATAGAAATAACATTGCTGGTCAACATGGCTGCAAAATGTTTCTTGAAATGTAAACCATTTCATCTCTTTTTGCCTTGATCATGGTGACATCTGACACTCAGCTGAAGCAGGCATGGTGGGGCAAGTTTGTGGATATGTCTTTTTTAATGCCTTTTAAGCTGTCATTTAGTACTTATCTATGGCAAATACCTGGACCTCAGCAAAGAAAGCCTTCAGCTGAGTCAAAAGTGCAGAATTACTAATCAGTCCTAGCAAACAAACCTTCTATTTGGCCCCTGTAGATTTGGTTGGGGAACAGATTTCTCAAAGTCCCAGAAATGAAAAATGGAGGGTCTGCAAAGGGCCTTGATCCTTATCAGGTTGACTTTATCTCAGCTTCACGTTTCCTCTTCATTACCTCTGAGCAAAAGACAAAATTGGCTTGGAAAGGATACACCAAGCCCATCATGTGTTGTGTTCTTAATTGCTAACACCATTCATTAATCAAATATTGGAAAGCCAGGCTTGGAAGTGCCACTGGGGAGTAAGCAGGTTTAGGCCTACCTAGTTTAGTATGCTAATGACAACTGATTTTCCTAATATGCCAGTCAAAAGCTACTTTCTCTAATCTGTCCTAAGCTTTTGTGACAATCAGAGCATACGGTGACAGCTGTGAAATGAGAACCACTACATCCCACTCTGAGGGGCTTGGGGACTCTGTTTAATATCTCAGGGGGAGATCGGCCACCTGGAAGTTGGGAGCCTGAGATAGCCAGATCATATACACTCTCACAGGAAGGCTCACCAGCATCAATCAATATATTGGAAAGGAGCAGGAAAGAGAACAGGGAAAGACCACCAAGTCCCCATAGGAAAGACCATAAAGCTTTGGGGGCTTCAGGATTATGTTGGAGAAATGACAAGGTTAAACAATCATTCTATTTAGATTGACTACAGAGTGATGATTTTCTCTCAGAAGAATTTGGGTTGTCTTTTTTTTTTCATCTAAATTCTGAAAACTAGAGGAAACAGATATCTTCATAGACACTTTATCTTAGAAGAGAAAAATCTGAGAAGAATGTGATTAAGATGTGAAAACAGATGGCTACCTGTTTTTAAGGGATTTCTCTAGCCTGGATTTGTTATTATTGTTTAGTTGTTTCACCTGTGCCTAACTCTTTATGGCCTTATTTGGGGTTTCCTTGGCAAAAATACTGGAGGGGTTTGCCATTTCCTTCTCCAGATCATTTTAGAGATGAGGAAACTGAGGAAAACAAGATTAAGGGACATGCCAAAGGTCATACATCTAGGAAGCGTCTAAGGCCAGATTAAATTCAGATCTTTTAGCTTCTGTGCATAGAGCTCGCTATACAGTGTAGCACCTAGCTGTTGTATTGGCTATTTTCTCCAAATATGACACTTTTTAAAATAAGATGGAGGAATTTCTCTTTCTCTTTATTAATTTTTGTTTTTATAGACTAGTTATTTTCAAATATACTCCTTTCTTATTGAATGTTCCCTTGTAGCAAAGAAAAATAGTTAAGCAGTGTGCCTTATAGAAAACAATGTCTGATAATGTATGTAGCATTTTGTTCCTGTAGTGCTTTGCTTCTCTATAAAGAGAAGAAAAGTATTCTTTAACATCTGTTTCTTAGAACCAATTTAATCTAAGTTGGTTTTCCTTAAATGTTGTTTATATAATTCCAAAACTAGACCTCCTCTGTCTAATATGCTAAGCTGCCTCCCAAATGGTAATTGTTATTCAAGTTTGTAAAACATCACAACTTTATTATGATGAATGACTATTGAGCATTATGACTTATGGCTACATAGTCATAATTTATTAATTTCATACATATGCATATATACATGACAAACAATTTTTTTTTAAAAATGAACAGAATACCAGGTTTGGAATCAGGCCTGAATTCTATTCCTGAGTCAGCTATTTTCTAGCTGTGTGACTTTCAATGTCATTTAAGCCCCAATTTCTTCCACTATAAAATGGGATAATAATAGCATTTCACAGGGTTGTTGTGAAGAAAAATGGGATAACATATATAAAGTACTTTACAAGTCATGAAGTATTACATTAGTGCTATTATTATTGTAATTATCATTATTGTTATTGACAGGTGAGAAATATAATGTGACATACTAGTTTGGGGGATGGCCATGTGCCCCTGGACATATATTGGCTATGTGAACCTATACAATATCTCAATGCCAGTAGGAAAACTCTCTAAGATTGAAGGTTTCAGATGAATGGTCAAGACATCCTTGTATTGATGAATGAAATCATAGTTCTATGCATCTCCCATCCCAAAGTTGAAAAAAAAAAACAAATAAAGCAAAATTTCTAATGTATATAATTCTCCTAGTTCTGATTATTTTCCTCCTACTTTGTTGTGTTTAATAATCATTTTTCAGAATTATATAGAAATACAAAAAAAGTTTATTTAAGTTGTAGGTCTGATTTTATTTTTTGCATGTGTTCATGGAATGGGACATTCCTGTACAAAAGCCATTATTAAAGTAATGACTAGACATATGAGAGTTTGTTTATGTTAGGATCCATGGTAAATCAGCTGTGAAATTTCAGATAATCCCTTTCTCATACCAGAACGATCATCATTAAGAATAATTGCACTAGAGAAATTTTAGGATTATATGATTTAGTACTCCAAAGGACATTAGAAGTCATTTAATTTAAACTTTTCATTTAACAGATGAGGAAACTGAGGTACAAAAAGTCAGTAATTTGCTTAAGGTCAAGAAAGAACCCCAATGTTCCCATAATCAACAATTTTTATTAGACATAGATATAAATATATAACATAGAACTATATAACAGTTCTATGATACAGAATTATATAATAGGGTTTTTATTTACAGAATTATACATAGTGCACATGTATAATAAGAATGTAAATATGTCTTAGATAAGATATAAACTAATATTGTTGTTCAGTTGTGTCTGACTCTGTGACCTCATTTGGGGTTTTCTTGACAAAGATCTTGCAGTAGTTTGTTATTTCCTTCTTCAAATCATTTTAGAGATGAGGAAACTGAGGCAATTAGACGTAAGTGATTTGCTCAGGGTCACATAGGTAGTAAGTATCTGAAACCATATTTAAACCCAGTACTCTATTTAGTCCTATATAAACTGATTGTTCTCAGTAAAACAAGCAAACAAAACACTTCTAGTTCTGCTATAATAAATACTGTGGATATTTCTTTACCTTAATCTTAGAGGAAGAATGAGGAATCAATCAACAAAGCATTTATTAAGTATTTTTGACATGCCAGGCACCCTGCTTAGCACTAGGAATACAAAAACAAAAACATCCTTGAACTCAAAAGATTATTTCTATAGGAAGAGTAGATAGAGCTATATACATCTATATCTATAGTCTTTATGCACATATTTTTGTATATATGTATAGCTATATATATGTATATGTATGATACACTTTCATATATATATGCAGGTACAAATAAAATATATACAAAATAAATGCAAATTAAACCCATTCACTAGATACCAGCCCTCCAATTGATTTAATCTTGCCTTTTCTTTTCTATGATATTTCTCTGTTCACTGATGCGATAGCTCAGAAAATAATGGCTCTGGTAGCTGACTGCTTTAATTTTCCCACTCACAGTCCAGCCCCTAAAGGATAAAGGATAAGTACTAGCCAAGAGCCATGAATAGTGATGCATCAGCAATTGAATGTTTCAATAATTTACACTAGACCTGTGATTCCATTGGTTCCCTATACCAATGCAGATCATTACTTGCTTTGCAGCTTACAGATTTAGTTGCCTAGAAGCCCTGCAATAGTAAACAATTTGCCCAGGATCATTTAACCAGTATTTTGTCATGGGTGAGACTTGAACCCAGATTTTTCTGACTATCTAATACACACTATCTTTTTCTAAATATTTCAGAAGACAATAATAACAACTAAAGGCAAATTTGGAACCCCCAGACTATGGCATCCATGATGATTATTCACCGAAAAATCTACTAAATTGATAAGAAGAAAAGTGTCATGGAGGGGCAAGAGGCTGCAGCAGTTAAGGAGGGTTTTGAAAGCTACTCTTTGGACTCCCCAGCTCATTTCTACAATGTACCCCCTCTCCCTGGGACCTCTGAAGTATCTGAAAGGGCTAGAAACTAAACCTGAGGGCATTGAAAAAATAAATCCCTGTAGCTCCCCAGGGAGGGAAATGAGGAGGGCAGAACTAGCTAGCTGGGTGAGACTTGTGAGCCTGCAGTCATGGATGAAAGCTAGGTAGTTGAAGGCAAAAGAAAGAAGCCAGGTAAATGTGGTTAAAAGTCATCCAAAACTGACTTGAAGACAAAGCTTAAGAAAAGATGCCAGAGTGCAAGAAAATATAGAGCCAGAAAGGAGCTGAAATAGCATTATCTGGAAGAATTTTAGTGTCTAATACTAAGAGAACTATCAGTGATTTTAGAGAAGAATTAGAAATATACAAACACTGGTGTGTGGCAAAGAAACAAGGAAAAATCCCTTCAGAAATAAAAGCTCTCCTAACTGGAGAGAAGCAGAGCAAATCTCAATAGAACTCAAGCAGACATACATAGTCTAGAAAAACAGAAGCTAATAACAATTATGGGTGAAGAACGTTTTCATTTAAATTCATGATTCAGTTGTTGAATTGAACATTCACAATAACATGAACAATGGATATCATTGGGCTTTGGAATTTAATTTGCTACCTACAGTTCAGTGGTCATTTATATTACACCGAAGTTGTTAACCAAAATCTGTGATCATACTTGATGAAGGACCTTGTGCTAAACTTCAAAGAGAAAATTTAGAATGTTCAGTCCTCTTTGATTTGATGTTGATAGCTATAGTAGCTATGTACATGATGGGATGCTTGGGAAAAAAATCATATGGCATGGATTACAATAAGTTAAAAGACAATAGTTTTGCACCTTAGCTCTGTAATGGTTTTATTCTTTTCATGTGATTATGTGTTGGTGTCACTTCGTTTGTTTTTGTTTTTGTATAGTCTTGTTCAAAGAAACCAGATAGGCTGTTTTCTAAATTATATTTTTATTCTTTAAAATGGACCTGAACTTCTTTTATCAAATTTACTTGAGTAATTTATAATATAGGTATTCCTGCAAGAACCATAGATTTATTCTATGCATCATTCCAGAATAAATTGTGCGTAGGTATTAACAATTACATGCATTTCTATTTTTGTAATCTGTGATAATCTTTCTGTTATATTGTATCTATAGGACAATCCACATGAAAAACTAATTGGGAAAGCTTTTTTTGGAAACTTTTGCAGTTGTCCTTCCCAACTGAATTTATAAACTATTGAAATTTCCCCATCTATATTAACAAGTAAATCATATTTCAAAATTACTATTCAGGTATTCAAGTGCAATGAGTATTTTTTGTTATTGCTGAAATGTTTATGCGCATATGTATGTATATATATATATATTTATTTATGTATGTGTATATAGAAACAGAGACAGAGACACACACACACACAGATAGACACAGAGAGACACATACAGAAACAGAGAGAGATAACGACCATTTCAGAGCCAGAGAGAATATAAAAAGGTATATATAAAGAAAGAGATATTAAAACACTTTTTATATGTTTAACTTGGGAAAGTGTTCTAGAGAAAATAGTTTGAAATTAGCTGGTGGTCCTTCAAGATCTTGCTTCTGCTTCAAGATTTATAATAAAGTGACACCTAGATTTAGATGTAGTGACTGCTACAATAACTAAAATACCAAGCTTCTTTCCTGAAGTAAGACTAATCAAGATTGGGCCTAATTTTTACTCAATTCTGAGAAAGGCACAATAGGATTGTATTTTTGTTCTTACTTGTTCAAGCCAGATAGATACCTACCAGAGAGTAACCTTTGTCTTGTGTGTCCAAAGTAAATGAGTTTCTGTCCAATCTATCAGCTCTCTTTTCTGAGCCTCACATTTAGTTCAATTATAGGTGTTAGAGCTGTACACATCCCTGCCATAAATGTGTGAAGCCAGGGGAAGCAGTGAGCAACTCTTTCACTATTTTCCTAAGAGAATTTGGTATAATTTGAGGAATCAGGCTTATGACAAAATATAAAAATCTTTGGAAAATATACTTGCTTAAAACAAATACAAGTAAGTATTGAATACAATTCAATTTTTCTATCCCTGCTTCTATGATGAGGTCCTTTATCACTGTCACTTTCTTAGATAATTAAATCAGAAATTATAAATTCTTACTACTGAATCACAATTATATGTAATTGGTCCACTATTCCCTATCAATTGATTTTTTTCACCAAATATATATTAAGAAATGTTATTTTAGGGAATATATATTTTCCCCAGGAAGATGTTGTATTCCATATGGGAAGCACACAACTGTATGTGTGTGTGTGTGTGTGTGTGTGTGTGTGTGTGTGTGTATAATATATAACATAATATATATACATGATAACTAATACTGCAAGAAAGAAACTTGGTATTGGAGTTATACCAGCAGTATATATATATCCTTATTGGACTGTAAAATATGCCGTCATCTGTCCTGGAAGCTTTGAAGGGCAAACTCAGGTTTGCCTTTTGGTATTATGTGACCATCATTAATAGATTACTAGTACAGTCCTCCTCTTACCATCCCCCCCTTCCCCCAGTCTTTGTGTTTTGGAGAAATAAAAGAATGAATAATATTTAATGTCTCAGAAACTGGATATGTTTTTGTTATTTTTTGTTGCTTAATTATATATGTTTTCCAAAATATCCAAAGCTTGCTTTACATTTTTTTTTAAACTGAATCCCATCCTGGTAGTTAATATAAATGAAAATATTTCAAAATAAAAACAATTGTTCAATGGAATGTGTCTGTTAAACCTGAAGTATTCTTCTCCCCCATCCCACCCCCCGGTAATAATCCTATATCATGTGAGGTCATTTCAGCATTTGTTACAATATCTTTATAGGAGTTGATAATTTTACCCTCACATAGAAGATATGGATTTCATTTAAGAGTAAATTAGAATTTGTTATGCTTATTTTATTCCCAGAACTTTTATTTAGGTCTTTGAAGACAGATGAAACCCAGAGAAAGCACCTTGGCTTTAAAAAGGAATGTTTTGAGTACTTTGGGGATTATGCTGTCAGTGCATTTTAATTACTTAAGGCATAAAAATAAATGTCATTGATTTAAAAAGCTGGAGTACTTCCTGTCCCATTTTAATTAAAGAGCATAGCATTTATGAAAGTTCTAACATTTCTTGTGTAGTTGTACAAAGAGAACCATCACTTCTGAAATATTTTATGCTATGACAAACTTTGGGTTAATAGCTACATTGGCACTTTTTTTTCCTATTTAAGAAAAATCTGGGGGAAAAGTATTTTTACCAGGCATTAGATCTTAATTAATTTCCTGTATATCAATTCAATAAAGTATCATATTAAATGAGTTCTAAAAACTGAAGCTTTGACTTCAAACTGGCTAAAATATATCTTTCCATGATACTTTATGTATCATCTCTATTTCATTGTAACAAACGTTATCACTGTTCACCAGTATTTACTGGGCCAGTAAATGATTGCCTTTCAATTATGAAAGATATGATTTGTCTTATTATAATGTAATCTGGAATTTTAATTGGAATAATGGGAAAATGTTGTAAATAACATAATCGATAAATTTCATGAGAGATCCATAAGACATGCCTAATGCTTAAAAAGAAGGATGATTTTTAAACTACACAGTATTTTTGGAATATTGAAGATATTTTTTACTTCTTCAAAGAGTATTGTGCACACACACATACATATTTTTAATTAAAAAGAAAAAAGAAGTCTCAAAAAATTTTATCTGGTTGTCACTGCCTCTCACTTTCTTTCTTTTTGTTTCGTCTTTCCTCTTTTCCTTCTTCTGCCCCATTCTCCTTTGCATGTAACTCCATTTCTCCATGTCCTCTTTCATCTAGTTTTTCTTCATTTTTATTCTTCATCCTTCCTTTTTTGCTCTCATATCTTTAATTGACCACTATATGAAATTTATTTTTTTGTATTTATTATGGCATTTTAGAGATAGAAAATAATTTAGAGATTATTTAGTTCAACTATCTCATTTGACAAATGAGGGAAATGATGACCAGAGAAGCTAAACAATTTCTCCATGGTCCCACAGTTAATTAGTGAGACATCTGCATTTAGACCCAGGATTCCTGATTCACTTGTCATCATATTATATTGCTTTCCTTTTGTTTCCTGAAATTTTTTTTTTTAACTTTCATTGTCCTAAGTTAAAAAGCAAGGGATTGATTTCATAATGCTTTTAATTATATATGTGACAGTGAAAAGAATACTAACTCGGGTTTTAATCTCTGCAAACTATCTGTAAAAGTTATTTCTTACTTCCATGAAGAAAAAAAAATTGTCTATAACTTAAATTGAATATTCTCTTTTACAGACTTTTCCCCATGTAGGTGTGGCCCTTGATAAAAAAAACAAAACAAAACACAAATAATCAGTCACCCTGTGTTAGGAGGTACTTCTAATTTTTATTTTGTAAATTGTTTTCTATTGCTGCTGAAAGGACATGGAACACTTAATCTGTGTATTATCTTAAGCTGTGTTATAATAGGGAGTTAACTGTAAACAGAGGAGTGATTTAATCAAACTGGAGAAAAATTGATTTGCTAGACATCTTTATCCTACTTAAAGATTCATAATAATTCATGTTTATTTAGTGCTTTAAAGGTTAATCAAGCATTTTCCTCCTACTGCCCTGTGAGGTTGGTTGCACAAATATCATAAGTCCCATTTTAAAGTCAAAGAAACTGACACTCAGAGAGAGGTGATGACTTGCCCAGGATCTCACAGTTTCTCAATTTTGGGTCCTACAGATTTAAATCTAGTTTTTCTGGCTCTGTGACCCAGACTTCATTTCACTTGCCAGTGAGCTGTGGCTATTTGCCAGATTTGATTTGGGATGTCATCTTTCAATGAGAGATCACCATTAATGGGCACTTTTCTGTAATATATCGTGTAGACCATTCACATGGGAAAACTATGATTGAAAATAGATGATCATAGGTCTAGAGCAGTTTAACCCTCTCATTTTTACAGATTAGGAGACTGAGGGTGGGTTAAGTGACTGGCCTATGATCATACAGGAAGTAAGAATGAGAGGTTTTGAAACCCTAGCCTTTAACTCCAGCAATACTGCTCTTTTCAGTGAGATTGTCCAAATTAAAAAAAAAAAGGGGGGCTAGTCAGACAGGGAGTTGATTGTTACAGGTTTAAGGGGAAGAGAAAGGTATAAACATTTATTAGGCCCCTACTACATGCTAGGCATTATGGTTTAAGTGGTTCATAAATATTATTTCATTTGATTTTCAGAACAATCCTGTGAGGCAAATGTTATCCCTATAAATTGAAGCAAACAAAACTAAGTGATTTGCCAATCAGTGTCTGAAGCCATATTTAAACTCGGGTCTTCCTGACTCCAGACTGTGTACCTTAGGAATCATTGAGTCTAACATCTTCATTCTGGATCTAGAGAAGCTATCCCTAAAATTCTAGAAGTAGTGTATAATAGAGATGGGATTTGAACCCAGCCCCATCTTACCCTCTGACACATCTCCTAATCATTGCTTCGAAGACAACAAAAATCAACTAAGGAAAGAGTACCTTCTCTCTCCTTTCTTCAAAGATAAATTTTTTATCCCATATTAGTTGAATAATTTTAATTATTTTCTCTTGTGATATTTACCTGCAAATATCCAGGGACTATGGCTAAAATTTTAGTGAATATACTTTTTTTTTAAAGCTCATTTTCCTTGTTGAAATAGATTTTAGGCTAAATGTGACTTTAAAAGTCTGTTTCAACTATATTTCCCTTATCAGGTTAAAAGAGCCAATCCCTGAGTATCTTTTCAGAAAAACTAAGATAAATACATTTATTCTCTCAAGAAGTATGAGGAGCTCAAGGAAAAGTCAAACCAGAAATGGGAGAAGTTTCCAAACTTCATCTGTGAAATGAGTTTCCAATGGGAATTCATGAGCCCAAATATCAACAATAAGAAAATGAAAAATCTCTTCCTCACACATCTGAAAGAATATTTACGGATTTTAAATAATCTAGGGGCAGCAGATTGCACAGACTCAAAAAGGCCTATAAAAATGGAAGAGATCAGGAAGATAAAGAAGTGTTAATCCATGGAGTATTTGAAAAAGTGATCAATCCTATTTTAAATGAAACTCAGATTTTACCAGTTGCTACAGAAAATCATCTCAAAACACACCTTAATATATCAACAGCATTTTTAGTTTAATTTATGAATTTGAGACCATAATCTTTCTAAGTCTGAGAGGAAATCATAATATACAGCTTGAACAGTTTAGAAAAAACAAAGACATAAATTAAATTTCTTACTGCTAACCTTGAAAAGGGAGATATCTACATGTAGCAAGAGAGGATTAAAGCAGTAATGATCTAAAAAAAATCTTGAAACTGGGATGGGCCCTTGAGACATTGTGTCCCCATTTAAAAGATGAAGAAACTGACCCAAAATGAGGGAAGTGGGTCCTTCAAGGTCACATTTAATTAATGACAATAATAATAATAATTGACATTTGTGGAACATTTTAAATATGACTTTACATACAAATATTTGATCTTTCTTGACAATCCTATGCCATAGTTAGTTTAAGGAGAATAATATGCTGGTAAATGTTTAACCACCAGGTCTCTGGGGAAAAAAAAAGATGGTGTCACAATAGACTTTAAAGTTTAATCTGTATAAATTCTCTATCTGACTCTTTGTGACCCCATCTGAGGTTTTCTTGGTAAAGATACTGAAGTGGTTTATAATAGTCACTTAAAAATTTGTTTGCTTCCTTCTTCCTGCCTACTATGGGCATCAAGAATCCAGGAGTCAGAAGTCTTCCATAATAAATAATAATAATAGTAAAATAAGTGCTATATGTCAGGTACATTGCTTGGTACTAGGTATACACGTTTTTTTAAATGATTTCTATCCTTAAGAAATTTATATTTTTGGGAATAAAACGTCAAGTATAAGAAAGTGATAGTCAGAACAGGGAATTTTGATCTGGGGAGTTATAGTTTTCTTTTTTGTTGTTTTTTTTTTTTAAGTATTCTTAGAACAAGTGCTGAAAGGTATAAATGTGGGGATATGGTAGGGCAGGTGGCAAGATGCCTGGGTAGCTTCTGATTTTCTGGTGGATTGTTGCCAAATTGGGTCTCAAATGAAGTCACACTTTGGGTCTAATGACTTTTAATAGGAACAGGGTCAAAGTCTAAAAGACTTTCACAGAGTGGTCAACAATGAGATCTTGAAAGTAGAAAGGAGATAAAAAACACAGTTCATGGGCAGAAATAGTGAAAAGGAAGAGCAATGAAAGTGTCTTCATCTACTCAAAGCATTTGCCACAAAGTATAAAACTTGATTCCAAGAGTATCCATAGATATTTCATTTTGGGAATGGGGAAGTGAGTATGAGGTAGAGAGCAATAAATACTTGCTCTACCAGCTATGTTTCTAATCAGACACGACTTGTTCATTTCTACATTTTTCTAAATAACTAGTTTTGTTCAAGACAAAAATGAATAGAATTTCCATAGTTCATCTCCCTGTATTTTTGTGTCCATCATTAACCTACCTGGGCCAGCTGACATTGTTAATAGAACCATAAACTTCTTTAGAGAATGTCTTTATACACTGAAAATGAAAGTTTATAGTAAAAGAAGAAAGTTGCATAATAGAAAAAGCACTGTCTTTAGATGCAGAGGACTTGAATTTGAATCTTGCCTTTGCCAATTATTAGTTGTGAGAGTTGGTATGAATCTAAAAAAGTAAGATTCTTCTAAAGAAGAGGTAGCATGGACTAGTGGATGAAATACTAGACTTGGGGTAAGGAAGACTTGAGTTTAAATCCTATCTCAGATACTTAACAGTTATGTATTTCTGGGCAAGTCACTTAATCTCACTGATCCTCAATTTTCCCATCTGGAAAATGGGAAAAGTTCTAACAATAAATTGTAAGGGATATACATATGTGTATATTGAAATCCATTTGTTTATCTTTATACAAATGTATATTTATATATATATAAACATGTTCATATATGTATTTATCTTTATATGCACATATTAAGAAATATAGGATGATGGGCTTTTTAGCTACAATCATTTTGTAAGATGCAAAAAATAGCTAAAGAATTAAATAACAAAGCCATTACATCGTAGTCATTTACCTGAATGTTTACAAAGTTTTAATATATAATACAGAAGAGATTCCAATAACAGGTGTTTTAGAATTTATATTCTTCATTAAATAAAATAGCAAAAAAAATGCATTTTTACAAGAAAAATAGTTCATTTTATTTTCAGATATTCCAGAAATTTCTCTCAACACCTAAAAGGTGACAAGTATCAATTCATTAATTATGATGATCTCTCTGTTCAGTTTTGGGGGACAGCCTTAGAAAGTAAGCTTGTCACATTGATTCAAATCTTCAAGATGTACGTAGGCTCTGCTGCCTCATCTGTCTATCTTATGAAGTTTTTTGAATACCAAAACATCTCATCTGGAAAATTAAATTCAAATTAGTGTATGTTATATATCCTGCTTATATTAAAAAAAAAGAAGTTTCCCAGAATTGATGACAGACATAAATTCTAGAGAAATATCTCTAAAAGAAATATTGAAAGATTATGTAATCCAGTCTCTTAATTTTAAAAATGAGGACACTGACCCAGAGAATTAATGGCTTATGCAAGGTCAAACAGTATAAGAGACAGACAAAAAAATTTTAAATTCAGGGGTCCAGACTTCAAACCTTGTGTTTTTTATTCACTGCTTTTTTTTTTTTAACTCTAATCCAGTTCAATTCATAGTGTATGATTTTCCTAGAGAAAACACTCTTCACATTTATATGGCTTTCACCTATGGCTCCAAGAAACTGTAGCATGCAAGAGGCCATACCCCAGTAAAACTGTCTCAGCAGATGGGCTAAAACATGTTGAGGGCAATCAAGAGGCCTCAGAACTGTTGACTAGTTAGGAGGATGTTTATTTCTATCATATGAAATCTTCTGTCCCTCTCAATCCCCGCCCCCCCATCTCTTAGAAGATGGGGCAGATGAGAACAATTTGTTGCAATGGTCATAAAGGTGGCTGAAGCAGACATTGTGGAGTGCTTGAAGCAGTGCTTCTCAAAGTATGGTCTAGAGAATCCTGGGGATCTCTGAAATCCTTTTAGAGGGTCTACAAACTCAAAAATAGTTTTTATTTCCAATATGGTAAATGTCTATAAATATAACCCAGAAAAACAAAACCATTTTGGAGAGATCCTCAATAATTTTTAATAGGATAAAGATACTGAAAACAAAAGTTTGAGAACCACTGGCTTAAAGATTGGTCAGTCATCAAAGATACAAAGGTCATACATTTCATCCTAGGCCATTCATTGCCAGTCAGCTCAACTTTTGCCTTGCCATTGGACTTCCATAACTGTGGGAGAGAGAATAGAGCTGAGGACTGTGCAATTCTGCTTCCCTTAAATACTATTCATATGCAAGTCAAGACATCACATGTGATATCATGGGTCTTCTTGGAAAATAAAGGACAAATAACAACATGAAATCTATAGAAATACAAACTGTATAGGTGAAAGGTCTTTGAATGCCATAAAGGATTTTGCATTTTGTATGTGATTCTGTAGGTGATAAGACGTCACTGGAGTTTTTTTGTGTAAAGGGGATAACCTAGTCAGACATGTACTCTAGGGAAATCCAGGTATTAGATGGTGAGGGCTTGGCAATAATATCAGAGGAGAGAAGAGAGCATTTTCAGAAGATGTTACAAAACTGAAATAAACAGATTGGATGTGTGGGCATGACAGCAAATCAGGAGTCAAGGAAGATAGCCCTGTTGCAAGCCTGGGGCACCGGGAGGATAATGGTGCCCTTGATGGTAATATGAAATTTTGGAAGGGCAGGGGCTTAAAGAAAAAGATAATGAATTTAGTTTTAGACATGATGAATTCAAAATGAATACCAAATTTCCTTTAGTGTGCCTTACCTGAGAAGAAGGAAGAAGCCAGTTAAGCAGTTAATGAGACAGCAGGGTATCATTATTAGGAGAGGGAATTTCAGTCTGATTTTAAGGCCTGTAAAATAACTTGTAATGCTGGAGGCCACACATTGTGGACATGATGACCAGAGGAAGGATGCATCCTTGATGGTTATTTATGTCACCTGCTGCCACATAAGAAGTTGACCTTGCCTTTGATCAAATCATCTCAGTTATGGCATAGTAAAGCAATATGGTGTAGTGCATTGGAAACTAGGAGATGAGGGTCTGACTTTTTCTAACTGTGTGAATGTAAAACTCCACTCTTCTTTGAGTTTTAATTTCTATCCTGTAAAATGTGGATGATAGTATGTGACCTATCTACCCCACAGTGTTGTCATGAGAACAAAATGTTTTATAAAGCACAAGTGCAGTGACCTGTATGAATTCATTTTTTTAAGGAAGGACATCATTGTTATGATTCGGCAGTTGGACACATCAGAAATAGTTACTGTATGCTTTCTGGACATCATCTGAGCAGAGCCAACCTTTAGGAACGGGTAATCTGATGGTTGGAAGAAGAGAGAAAATAAAATGAAGTTTCAGAAAAGAGGAAAAGGTAAGAGAAAACGGGTATAGAAGAGCAAAGTTTTGTATTTTGCCTACTTCAAAATATTGACTATTTTGGGATGGTCCTGCTGTGGGTAATTGTTTTGGGGGAAAAGAATTATATAAAAATACAAAAACTAGTAGAGAAAATACTGTGGAAAACCAACTTAAATGTGAGAATAACAACAGCACTACTAGAAAGATTAAGTCTAGGAAATGCTTTTTTTAAAAGGTTAGGAAATGTACCACAAAGGAATGAGAGGAATATAAACGTTCCCCCTCCCCTTCAGTTTGCCTATTCCAGACACTGTCACATCAAACATGCCATACAATATCACCCCAGATGGATCTTATGTAGCCTTAGTAAGTACTATGATGATAATAATGATAATGGTAATAATAGTTATTATCCAATCATTTAAAAACACATTCCCACCTTCCATCCTCCCATCTCACCTCTCATTTAGAGGAATCTATCACAGAGTAAACAATTGTTTGGGAATAAAAACATGGACCACCATAGACTCTGGGCACGTTAATTGATGTCTCTGATACTGTTTCCTCATATGAAAAAATTGGTTATTCACTTAGTAGGAAGGAAACCTCCTGGGAGAAAGCCCAGGGGATTTGGCCCCATAATACCTCCCTTTTATCTTTTCTAATATATTTATTTGTTTATTCATATAAAGGTGTCTGACAAAGCCCCTTTCAGAGTTTGGCTAATTGAACATACAATGTTGCTAAATTGGTTAGGAGGTTGGGTGGAGGAAATGGTTGGAGGTAAAAGTGAATAAGAATAGATTTTGGTAGAAAGAGAAATTTAAAAAAGGAATTATGATCAGAGAAAGAAATCATCCCTTTCAATTCTCCTGTGTGCCTCAACTAGTCTATTGTTGAAGAGCTCACATAGCTAAATTATAGAAAATAGGTTTGCAAAGTGCTTTACTGAATTTTATCTGGATAATAATTCTATGAAGAAAATGAAGTATCTCCATGTAAAATATGAAGAATCTTAGACTGAGATTAACTAATTTGCCTAGGATTACACAGCACCATTAAGTTTATGAGTGAGGATTGAAACTCGGGCCTTCCTGTCTTTAATTCAAGAGCATTATCCCCTATGCCAAGCTAGACATGACCTAAACATGACATTGGGTCCAATTGTGGGAATTATCCACTCCTTCCCTCACCCAATTATTTCTTCATTCACCAAATACTGGTGAATGGTGTCATTTAGAACTATGTATACAACAGGGCTCCATTATTGCACCTATAGAACTGAAATTGCTTACTCGGATGACCTAGAAGAATATTCACTCAATGCTGCCAATTATACCCTCCTGGTCACATTGCTTTTTAATGCTTCAATTTCTCACTCTCAGATAAAACCAAATCTCTCTAGGGACATCACATTATAGATATCTACAAAACGTTCAGAGATCTGAATTTGACATATCCCTAAACTGATTGGGAAATCATATCTGCATATTTTCCAATGCAATCACAAAATTTTCATTTCAATCACATTCTTTCACTGTTTGATTCCCACCCCTACTATCCACATCAATCTGAAGACTTAGGTACCACCTCACACCTTTCAGATTGGCTAAGATGACAGGAAAAAGATGATGATAAATGTATGAAGGTATGTGGGAAAACTGGGACATTAAAGCATTGGTGGTGGAGTTGTGAAATCATCCAATCATTCTCTAGAGCAATTTGGAAGTATGCCCAAAGAGCTATAAAACTGTGCATATCCTTTTACCCAGCAGTAAGTAACATTACTGGATCTGTATCCCAAGGAAATTATAAAAGAGGGAAAAGGACCCACATGTGCAAAAATGTTTGTAGTAGTTCTTTTTGTGGTAGCAAAGAAGTAGAAAAATAGTGGATGCTTATCAATAGGGAATAGCTGAAAAAGGTATAATGCATGAAGGTAATGGAACATTAATGTTCTATAAAAAATGATGAACAAGCTGATTTTAGAAAGACCTAGAAAGATTTACATGAACTGATGCTAAGCAGAAAAAGCAGAAAGAGGAATATATTGTACATAATTAATGGCAAGAATATGTGATGATCAACTATGAAAGGTTTGATTGTTCTCAGCAATTAAGTAATTCAAAGTAATCCCAAAAGACTTTGGATAGAAAATGCCATCTGCATCCAGAAAAAGAACTAAGGAGACTGAATGTAAATCAGCACATACTAAATTCACTTCTTTTTTTCGTGATTTTTTTCTCTCCCATGTATTTTCTCTTTTACTTTAATTTTTATCTCCCAACATGATTCATAAAGAAATATATATTTAAAAAAAGAAAAAGAAAATATAGCAAAAGACTACTATCAAATTCCTTAAAGGACACAGATATGGTTTGTATGCCCAAATAAAAAGCAAAAACACTAAAAGAAAAAAAATCTAAAGATTTAAATAATTGTATTAGGTCTATATTTAGTTTCTATAATCCACAAATTGCTCTTAAAACTTTACAAATATCTGGAATCAGCCTTCTAACAAGTTCAACTCCACTGATTAACAGAAGCAGGGAGTTAATCTTTCTCTTCTTTTATAATTTAGTGTTGAACAACAACTCCAAAGATTTTCTTTTTTTGCTCAGAACTACATAAGCAAGCACCCCTCTCTCCTTTGCTTTCAGGTAGTTATAGAGCCATCTTTGGGGAATAGTCTTTCTCTGATGTCCCTCTAAACTTCATTAGTAGACTTCTGTTTTTCTTACATTTAAACAATCATTCTAAAACAGAATTATATAATTGAATATTGAGTTTCTCTTTTATAATGACTCTGGGCATCATAACTATATTCCTCTTAGCCTTGATTGGGAAAAAGTCCATTGCTCATTTCTTTCACTAAGATAAAGTATGTATTACATATAACAATTTCATAGATGACATATTTCCACATAATAAATGAATGACTACAATAGCCACAAATGTCTACATTTTGGGAACTGGCTATAGAGAGAATATCACATTTTAAAGGGGTCTCAGAGACTATATAGTACAGCCTACATTAATAAGATATTCTTTACAATAAAAAAGACAAGATCTAGCCTTTGCATGTATACCCCCTTCTCCCTTTTCATGAGGTTAATCATTTCATTTTTCTACAACTTTTTTTAGGAAAGTCTTTTATTATTAAAACTTAAATATTTCTCTTTCATACTTCCTTCACTGATCCAGAAGAACAGGAATACTTCTTCTATGCAACAGCCTATCAGAGATTTAGAAAACAATAATTTAGTCCCTCCCTCCATCTGTTCCTTTTTTTAATTCTTTCAAATGAGCCTTACAATAAATGATCTCAAGACCTTCACAAACTGATCACCTTCTGATCATTCTCTAGTTTATCAATGCTTATTGATATTGATTATTGATCAAGATATAATATATTAAGTCACTGATGTCAGGAATAGAACCAAGATAACAAAGAAAAGGCAGGGACTAGACTGAATTCTTCGGAATTCTCCTCAACAACTTAAAACAACAGTTCAAAATGAATTCTAAAGCAGCAGGGAAACAATTTTCCACCCCAGCACAATTTAGAAAGTCAGCAGGAAATGACTGTTGCAATAGAGTCAAAGTAGAATACAATCCAGCCCAGGATGTGTCAGCAGGAATCAGGCCCCAGCAAGACCTTAACAGGTCTTGGGGTGTGTGTGTGTGTGTGTGTGTGTGTGTGTGTGTGTTTATGTAAGAGAGAGAGAGAGAGAGAGAGAGAGAGAGAGAGAGAGAGAAAGAGAAAGAAAGAGAATCAACAGAGATAGCAGTGGCCTACAGGGCTCTCAACTCACAGTTGGTAAAGGGTTTGAATAATTGGTTAGAAAGTGCCATTTGCTGAAACTGGATACAGGACTCTGTTGCAATGACCATTCTCAGATATAGGTCATAATCTTGGGTTGTAGATCTAGGGAAGTTGGAACACTAGCACACTAGAACATATGGCCCCAGAAAGCAGGGACAGTGGTAATAATAGTTACAAGGTAGAAAAAGTATGATCATTCACAATCCAGAATACAGGTCAGGAAGGCAATGACCACCCCTCTCTTTAGATCCTATCATATTGGGAGATCTGAAAGCTTACAGACCCTCAGAACTATCTCCGAGAGTAGCAGCATGAAACTGAAACTTAGAACAGCGATCTTTTACCTTGGGAACAAAGCCCCTCACTTTAATATAGAGTTAAAAATCAAGAAGTAAACTGGAAAATAAGCAAAAAAACAAATAAGCAAACAAACAAAAAACCCTGTCCATTGAAAGTTACAGAGAAGATCAAAACCTAAACTCAGAAGAAAAGAGACTATATTCTAAGCCTCAAAAAAAAAAAATGTGAATTGATCTCAGGCCCCAAAATAATTCCCAGAAGAGCTCAACAAAGGATTTTAAAAATTAGATAAGAGAGGTAGAGGAATAATTGGGGAACAAAATGAGAATGACACAAGAAAACCTTCCCCAAAGAGTCAACAGTTTGGTAAAGGAGTCATACCTTAATGAATAAAATCAGACAAATGGAAAACACAAACACACACACATAAACACAAACCCATTGAAGAGAAGAATTCCTTAAAAAGCAGAATTAGCCAAATGGGAAAGGAGACTGAAAAAGTCACTGAAGAGAAAAACTACTTTAAAAAGCAGGATTGACCAGATAAAAAACAAATATAGAATTGGATAAGTGAAAGCTAATTATTGTGTGAAATAATAAGAAACAATAAGATAAAATCAAAAGAATGAAAAATAGAAGAAATTCTGGGAGGGTGAGTACTTAAAACTTACTTTCATTGGATTTGGTTCAGTTTCTGTAGGGGAGGTGAAAAGAAAAAGAGAGACTAATAGAAAGAAGGGAAGATTGGGGGAGGTAGTAAGAAGCAAAACAATTTTGAGAATGGACGGAGTGGGAAAAAAAAGAGAGAATAGATAAACAGAGGGAAATAGGATGGACGAAAATACACAACAATCCTAACTGAAAAAATATTATAGCAAGTTTCTCTGGTAAATGCCTTACTTCCCAAATATATAGAGAATTGACTCAAATTTAAAAAAAAATAAGAGCTATTCCTCAGTTGATAAATGGTCAAAGGATATGAATAAGTACTTTTCAGAAAAGTGATTAAATTATCTATAATCATATAAAAATTCTAAAACACTATTAATTAGAGAAATGCAAATTAAAACACCTCTGAGGTACTACTGCACACCTATCAGATTAGCTAATGTGAAAAAAAGGAAAACAACAGATATTGGATAGGAAATTGAGACACTGATGCTTTGTTGGTGAAGTTGTGAACTGATTCTCCATTCTGGAGAGTAATTTAGAACTAAACTAAAAAAGACTATAAAACCTTTTGATCCAGTAATACTGCTACTAGATCTATATCCCAAACAATTTTTTAAAAAAAGTAACAAGTTCTATATATACAAAAATATTACATTTAGTAGCTCTTTCAGTGGTGTCAAAAAATTGAACATTAAAGGTTTGTCCATCATCTGTGGAATGACTGAACAATGTATGGTATATAAATATGATGGAATACTATTGTACTGTAAGAAATGATGAGCAGGATGCTCTCAGGTAAAACCTGGATAGATTTATATGAATTGTGTTAAAGTGAAATGAGAAGAACTGGGATACCATTGTACATAGGAATAGCAGTATTATACTATAATCAACTATGAATGACTTTGCTATTCTCAGCAGCATAATTATCCAATTCAGTTCTGAAGGTTTTATGATTAAAAATGCTATCCATCTCTACAGAAAGGCCTGGAATTTGAATGTAGATTACAGCACACACTTTTTCAACTTTTTTCTTCTTTTTTTTAAAGTCTATTTTCTTTTACAATGTGAGTAATATGAAAATATGGTTTGCACGACTGTGCATTTATAACCTATATCAAATTGCTTATAGTTTCAAGGAGGCATAAAGGAGGGAAAAAGGGAAAGAATTTGCAACCTAGAATTAAATAAAAACAAATGTTAAAAATTGTTTTTACAAGTAAATGGGCTAAAATAAAATATTAGCTAAACAATGTTAAATAAGGAGAGAAAGACTATGGTGTCTTTAGTTCTAGCTATTATGTCCTTTTCAGTGCAGCTTAAATTTTTTATTACCTTCCTTGACTATTGTTTCACACTGTTATCTCATGTTGAACTTAGATTTTGCCAGAACTATTAGATCTTTTTCTTAAAAAGACTGCTTTCTAGTCACGATTCTTCTGACATATTTGTGAATTCTATTTTTTTTTTCCTGTATAAAATTTTACTTATCCCTAATAAGGTTAATTGTATTATATTTTCCTAAAATTCCTTCCTTTCAAGAAATTTTTGAATCCCAGTTCTTTCAACCAGTGTGTTACCTGTATTGTTTATGTTTGCAAACATGTCAAACAGAAGTCCAGGCACAGAATCCTGTGATATTCCACTAAATACTTCCATGTAGTTGACAGTAAACCATTATGACTACTTAGCGAGCTGATCATTTAGGAAGACATTTTCCCAACTCTTCTTGGCAAATTCTATTGTTCCTGTCATTCATCTAGAGTCCAGACTCCCAAACAATAAAAGACTAAATGTTCTTAGATCATGTACTTTTAATATTGAGCCTCTTTAGTTTTAGAGTGATCATGATGGAACACCTAACTTTGTCACATGGTCCCCAGGTACATAGAATCCTGACAAGGCTAGAAGCCTCTGAAGTCTCTTCCAACTCTAAATTTACATGAGTTTTATTCTGTGATATTATCCCTTCAGTTCTGCTATAATTTTTCTCTTATGTTCTATTTTTGAGAATTCATTCACACTTGGTCTGATTGGTTTGTTTGGCTTACCAGTCCTGATATTCCTCTTCTCCTAGACTTATTCTTTCACTTCTATTTTCTTGTCTGTCATTAGATTATTTACCTCAGTGCCTTTTGTTACTCCCTTAAGATCTCTACTGCCTTTGTATAAATTGCAGTTCTAATTAATTCATTAACTCCTGTTACTTCTTTGAAGGATAATAATGTTACTAGTCTGGTGTTTAAGATAGAACCAAGTTGATCCTTTTTCTAAAAGCAGGAAAGGAGTAGAAGAGGTAATCTTTGTCAAAATTGATAGTCTTAGTGGTGGGCAGCAATTATATTAGTAGCTGAGAATCAGTTTAAAAAGTAAGAAACCTCTATGTAATCTGTTTACCTTCAGTGGATACGATTTTTCTTAACAATTATACTTAAAAGCCTATTTCTTGGGACAGCTAGGTAGAGCACTGGATATAGAGCATCAGAACTGGAGTCAGGAGGACTTGAATTCAATTATGATCTCAGACACTTAGCACTTCCTAGCTGTGTGACCCTGGGCAAGTCACTTAATCCCAATTGCCTCAGGGGGAAAGAAGCCTATTTCTTAAGATTTAGCTTCTTTCAATGTCTGGCTTTCCCAGCAGAGTTAAGGAAAAGCAGATTCCACTTCATATGAGTCCCTATCTCTTCCTAATTGTACTTTATGCAAGGTCAGAAAGGGAGGATTTCATCTCGAAATAGTAATAAAGCTCTAAATTGCAGGACATAAACTCACAAGTTTTCTCAACCCTTTAGGAATTAGTCATGATGGAAAAAATCCAAATGGGTCAGTACTTTTCCACGGAGATACTAAAGGGTGTGAAACCCTTTCTGCTGTGGTGGGGGGCACCTTTGCACCATTCTGTGCCTTGCTGCATATTCCTTGCTCAATGATGGAATTGTCCTTGCTTCTAGTAACTGAAAGTTTTCTGTCCAAGGTAACTGATTCATAACTGTTCAGGCTATTCCTTGTTTAGGACTTTCAATCACCTTAGTTGTTGGTGCTGGGATTGTTGATTGGTTCCTTTTCCCATGTATTCCTGCAAGAAACCTTATTTCCTTCATTAACACTGTTTCTTATAATCACTTTCATTCAAACTTGAGCTTGTCCATCTATCTAACCTACTACCATTGTTTCATGTTGAAGAATTATGTATGTTATATCAGACCACTTTATGTTTGACCTTGATGTAATAAATCATTTTGTAAATCATGGACTTACAATAACATTTTCTATTTTTTTAAATTAAAATTAGGAAGAAGAAAATGGATAAAAAGCATAATTCTACTAAGCATTATATCTTTTCACTCATCTTAACATATAACATTGCTTCCCCTCCAGCTCCCACAAGAGGTAATATGTCTTAATTGTAACTGTATTAAATATAAAGAGCCGTTTGGAGTCATTTCCCAATACTAACAGTTGTAGGTAAGTATTCTAGGACAAGCTTTTTTTTTTTAAACCTTTTGGAATATCCATTTTATTATGTATTATATGGGTGGAGATAGTAATATTTGAAATATCCTTCTTGTGGAATTATGAGAAAAGTGTTTTGCAAATATTAAAGCATTCTTAAAATGTGAAAAATTATTTTCTAATGAGTGGTGAGCATATGAGAAAACCATACCTTTGTTACCTTGACATGTATCTTCAAATTCTTTCTGACTCCATTTTTCTATCCTCCTATCTATTGTTGTTGTTCAGTCATTTCAGGTATGTCTGACTCCCCTTGAACCCATATGACAATGTGCTGGAATAGTATGTCATTTCTTCTCCAGGTCATTTTAGAAATGAGAAAATGGAGGTAAATAGGATTAAGTGACTTGTCCAGGGTCACATAGCTGGTATCTGAGACATGATTTGAACTCTTGCCTCCAGACTTAGTGTTCTACGTGTTGCACCACCTCACTACCCACTTCAAAGTTAAGACAGAGGGCTAGGTTCGAGTTTAGAATGACTTAAATTCAAATCCTGCCTCACATATTAGCTGTGGACTCTGGACAAATAACTTAAACTTTCTCAATTTTAGTCTCCTCATCTGCAAAATGAGGGTTTTAGGCTAAATCACCTTGTTTGCTTTCAGCTCTATATCCTATCATTCTAAACTCTATCTTGCCTACATCATGTTATTTACTATATCTTAAAAAACACCAACATTCTCAACAACTTGAACAAATTTCTATTCATTTATGTCTTTGAATCACTAAGCTTATATTAGCAAACCTCCCAATGTCACCCTTGGGCTTTCCTTAATTTTCTTTTTCCCCCTGAGGAAAATAGACTGTGTCTTTTAATTGCATTTTACAATATGGATTTGAGATTTTTTTTATGAGCATTTAAAAAATGTAGCTTCAATCGTACATATCGAGTCTTCAAATCTTGATGCTTTATGTAGATATGGCTTGTTTCATGTGCCATAATTAGTTTTCAAATCATAAAGGGACTACATTTTACACAAGTGGCTATTAAGGAAAATAGTCTATGTTTTTATACCAATAATGTTAACTAGAATACTTCAATCTATTTTCTATTTTTTTTTGGACAGCTTTCCCCCTTCTCTGTAAGGGACTTTTCTCTTTCAAAATGTATTAGTCTGAAATTGCAAATCAAATGTATTTTTTTCCTGGCTACACAATATTTTATAAATTTATCTCTAGTGACTTGAATTTTACACAGCACTTTTCTCTCAACAAACTGTAAATATTATCATCCCATTTTACAGATGAGTAAAACAAAGTGAATTGCCCAAAATCACATAGATAAGACAGGATTAACATTTCTTTATGCCAAGAACAGTGTGCTTTCCATGAATATACTGTTACTTTATAAACCTGTCATGAAAAGGGCTCTTTGTAACATATGCCATCTGATTTTGAATTATTTTGGTTTCTAGTCTGTCACTGAGTATCCACTTTTCCCTTTGAGAGTTTTCCAAAAACTCTGATTTGCTGTATTATTATATATCTATCCATAATTTTAAATGAACTTCTCTAGATAGAAAGCACCTTTCTGATGGTTATTGTTTTCAAATGTAATGGACTTTCTCTGAGAGTAAGACCTCCTATACTAGAGGTCTTCAAACAAAATATCAGTGACCAAAAGATCAATATGTTAAGAAGACAAAAGAAGGAATTCAGCTATTCAATAGAATATTTTATTAAATGGCTTCAAAATTCCTTTCTAATTGTAATATCCCATTATTCTATATTAAAAAACCTAAATAATCTCATTTTATTTTTTTTATATTTTCATGCTCAATAATAATGTGCAATCTTGACAATAGATTATAATCTACTTTCCAAGGACCAGCACAATTAAGCAGAGCCCTAAGAATGTCACCCATTTGGTCCTGAATTCTTTGGTCATGATAATTTAATGGTGTTAACTCACATTTTTGTAATATTTTCAAGCTTCTAAAATGCTTTTCATAAAGCCCTAAGAGATATGTAGTAAAAAATAATTTTATTTCCACTTTGTAAATAAAGAATCTGAGACACAGGGAATGTAGGTAGCATTGAAGTATAAAGTAAAATATACTGGATTTGAACCTTTGTATCTCTATGTAAGTCACTTAACAACTCTCCATTTCATAGTGCATCTCAGAATGAGAACATTGGAACTAGTTGGTCCCTGAAGTTTCTTCAGTTCTATATATTTTCATTCGTTCAAAGGAAAAGTTTCAGATTCTTGCCTTCCCTATTCCAAATTCAGTGGTCTTTCTTTTATAGCATGATGTTGTTCAGAAGGTGTATTTGACATCTTAGAATCTTTGCTATTACAAATTGGAGAAGCCCTCATACCAATCTGAAGGCTTTTCCAACATCTACTTTTATGATCATAACCTTTACTCAATTATCATCAGGTATAACTTTGTTTAGAATGGGTAGAATGGGTTCTTCGTCCAGGAAAAGCAAACATGAAATGCATCACATGACTTCTTTGACATTGAATAGTTCTTTAAAAATAACAAACTATTGTGATAAATGGAGTGCTTATAAATCAGAGCCAGATGCAGGCAGACTCGGTCTACAAGAAGGCACCAGAAGCTGGGGTAATTGGAGCTACTGTGGAGCAATTGTCCAGGAAGCATATTCCTTGACTTGCTTATCCCCATCCACAATCTGCAGACACCATGTCTCTGTGACTGTTAAATACTTTAGATGCTCATTAGTCACAAAGATGAAGCATAATTAGATTAAAATGAACATTCTGAGATTCCTTAGAGGAAGAAGAGAAGAAAGTACATTCATTATCAAATATCTATGAGATCACATGAAGCAATGTCTTGAATTTAGCATTATAAAAAGAAAGGGGGAAAAAAAACACTCAGTGTGACATTCAAGTAGCAGTGAGGTAAAGTGTGAATGAAAATTAACTGGCAGTTGGTATTGTCATATAAGCAACACACAAATAAATGAGCTGAAGGAACTGAACTGATCAGCATAAGCAAGGCTAATGGGGATGTAACTAATAGCCTTCCTTGGCCTCTAACCAAAATTATTTAACTTGTTTAGTGATTTCAGATGACAGAAAATTATACAGGATCAAAAAGATGGGTTTCAAACTGCCCTGATTGAGGAAAGGCACTTAGATGAGATTACTAATCCATCAAAGTATTGAAAACATAAATTTTTAGAGCAAATTTCATTCTTCAGGTCTTATCTGAAGGGCAACAAGAGAAGTTTGAACAGATAATACATGTGTATGTATGTTCATGTGTATATGTGTGTATGTGTACACATACACATATATATATGGGGATGTGTGTAATATATATATATATATATATATATATTTGTTATTGTTGAGTTGTTTTTCAGTCATGCGCAACTATTTCTGATCCCATTTGGTATTTTCTTAGAAAAGATACTAGAGTATTTTTGCCTTTCCTTTTCTAGCTCATTTTGCAGATTAGGAAACTGAAGCAAACTGGGTGAAGTGACTTGCTCAGGGTCATACAAGTAGCATGTTAATCTAAATTAATCTAAATTTATTTTAAGTAAATACTTAATCTGAGGCTAGATTTGAATTCAAAAGATGTTTTCCTATCTCTGGACCCACAACTCTATTCACAGTCACACACACACACACACACACACACACACACACCTGCTAGTTGAAGTATCTAGTACAGCAAACAAAATAATAATAAAAAGGAAGGAAGCCTTTGTTTGTTAAGTTCTTGGTACTGTTCTAGAATCTGAGGATACAAGTATAGACTGAAATAATTCTTATGCTCAAGAAGGCTACATTTTAATAACTGACATAAAAACACATCAATAATACATTACTAGTTAATAGTGATAATCAATAAACATGACATGACTAGAAAGCAGTCCACAAAGACCTAGTTTCAAATCCTGATACATACTGATTGTAATTGTTGGTAAGTTACTTAAACCTCACAAGTGTTTTAGGTAACTCTCCAAGACACAAGCTGCAGAAAAGATGGCTTCCTGAATTGATAGAGGGAGTTTCCTCCTTTAGGATTTCTTTGTACCCAGGAAATCAGAGGTCTGATTTCTTATCTCTATTCCTGTCTTTATTCAGACAGTGTTTTAGTGTTGTAAAGCCAAGTTATCTTATATCATTTGATGTTCAAAATCACCCAGCAATGCAGGTAATGTGATTATTGTTATTCCCATTTTAAAGATGAAAAGACTGAGATTTGTAGAGCAGCAAAGACATGCCCAGAATCATATAGCCAGAAAGTGACTCAGAGGGAGCTCTTTCTACAATCCCATAATTCCTATCTAATTATGACTCATTCTTGCTGTAGGCAAGGACCTGGAGGTCTCTAACAGAGTTAAGCATATTAACAGAATTGTATCAAAATTGGGCATGTAATCTTGAAACATTTTTTTTGACACAATGATAGTCATGATAATGACTAATGATTAATAATTGTCAAGATAACTAATAATAAAATAATATTTCAATTTTCCCATGAATTTGATCCATTTAAGTGAGGTTTCACTTTATTATGGTAAAATATTATCTACTCAAAACTTTTTGCCCCATATGATGCTTCTGTGGAAAGGCTAGGTGATGTAATAGATGGAAACTTGGAGATGATAAGATTGGTGTTCAAATCCTGTCTCAAGGCATTTAGTAACTGTCGGACTGTGGACATATAACAAACTCTCCAAGCTTCAGTTTCCTCCTCTTTAAAACAAAAATAATAGTACTCATCTGTCAGACATTAATTGTCAAGATGAAATGAAATACACACACATATATACATATGTACACACATGAAATTGTCAAGATCAAGTGAAATAAACACCCACACCCACACATGTAATGTATTACTTTGCAAAACTTTACAAAGATCAGCCATTATTATTCTCCCACAGATTCTCTGAAAGAGATATCCCATGTGTCAAAAAAAAAACAAAAAAAAAAAAAACTTTTGTATTTTTCTTAGTTACGTCTAAAGCAGTTGGGATGTCTATCAATTATTGTTTGATTATGCTAACCGGGATAGCCTGTATTCTTTTCTAATCATATATATTCTGTGTAATATCCCAAATAATACTTCTTGCTTATAGGCAAGTATTATTTACATGCTGCAGCTTCTTATATTCACTATATGTCTCTCCATTGCCCTATGGATCACTAAAGTTTTGATCATCAAGATATTGAAGAAAGGTACTTTTGATCTACTATACTAACCATTTGACACCGTGTAAAGGGAATTCCATTTCTTTGCCATTCATTTATTAACATCAGACTTAAGGATAGGTCACATTTTCTATTCAGTTTGTTTTTATTTATTCATCCACTTTGAAACTTGTTAGCAGCAGAATCATCCAAAGAATAATGGATAGAATAGTTGGTAGGTATGAAAAAGCCATAAGATATTATCAACAATAATTTTCCTGGAAGGGACCTTAAAGGTGTCATTAGTAGGTACATTTAGAAATGGAGAAAGGCAAGCCATGTGGTAATAGCTAATGAAAATAGCAACTCTAGGACTGAACTAATTATTCATTAGATTTTTAAAAGACATAGGAAAAGACCTCTAATATCTTGTGTAGATGTTCTATGGAGGGTTTAGGAGAGGGTATACATTGGAATCATAGGACAAGAAAGCATGAAAAGTTTACATTTTGCATCAATCAATCAGCATTTTTTGATTAAGTGTCTCTGATATTCTGTGTTCTGTGCTAAGGACTAGAAATACAATGAATAGTACACCCAATGTTGCCACACTTATGGCAAAACAATGACATCTTATTCATACAATGTTAATAAGTAGCCACTTCAGTAGTCTTTGGAATTTGTCCTTAACTTTAAAGTTTCTATGACATTGTAATCCATTACTCCTCAAGCATCAGTGGTTTGTTGATATATTAGTTACTTCTCTGTTTCTAGATTACAATTTCTTTTATTATTATATACAACCTCTCGCCATTTCCCCCCTGCATTCCTCTTTTCTAGTTACATTTCCTCCACCCTTTGATACTCAATTAAAGTTCCAGCTCCCCCATAAAATCTTTTCTAGCATTACTCCCCACTCACAGGACCAAATAAACTCTCTCTTTTCAATGTTTCTCTAGCATTTATTGTAGTAACCATTCATTTTTACACTTATATTCTATGATTTAAACTTGCTAGTTAAATTCTCTACAACTGGACAGAGACGAAATAACAAATAAATGTTGATTATAACTAGTGTTGAAGGGCAGAATTCACTTCTAAATCGTGACTCACTTTTTTATTGGTTAAAATTCCATCTCTGCCTTTGAGTGACAGAGAGTGTAGTTTAATGAATAGAGAATTCTCTCTCTATTCAAATCTTGTCTTAGAAAAACTGGCCCTGAGTCACTACACACATCATTTAACTATTTAGTGTCCCAGGCAACCAACCAAGATGTAAGAAAGTTGCTGATTAGCAAGAATATAGAGTTTCTTCATGAGGAGAGCCCAACAGTTTTGAAATCACAGTATTGATCTATAAACCCTAAAAATAAATGAATTATTTAATGAATAAAGCAATAAAACACAAAATAAATTATAACAGCAACAGCAACAATATGCCTCAGTCCCATTTGACTCATAAAGGCCTCAATATATTTTTTTGTAAAGTGGAGATAATAATACCTGCATTACTTACCTTATCAGTTGTTACAAACATCAGAGATACAGTAGAAATAGGGTTGGCTTTGAAGAGTCAAAAATACTGAGTTTAAAGTCTCACATTGCTATTTAAATATACACAAGATATTGAACAATTCATTTAATCTTTCAGAGAGTTATTTCCCCTCCACCCCGGAAGCTGAGAACCTTATACTATATGATCTTTAAAATCTTTTCCACCTCTAAATCCAAAGAAATTTTTAAAAAATTATATTTATAAGATCTCCTATGATGGCAAAGCATTCTATATGGTGAGGATTATTGTTGTTGTTATTGTTATTCAGAATTTTCAACAAGTTTAGAAAATGTGTCTCTGATGGAGGTTAGTCCATACATTGTCATTTCTCTCTCTCTCTCTCTCTCTGTCTCTCTGTCTCTCTCTCTGTCTCTCTCATTGTTTCTGTTGCTCTGTCTCTACCTCTGTCTCTCTTTCTATCTCTGTCTCTATCTTTTTCTGTTCCTCTCTCTCTCCCATAATGCTCCCAAGCTGCTCTGGAGCAAATCCATCTTTATTTCTTCATCATTATCATCACCATCCATAAATCAGTTTTCGTCCACTCAGTAGTTGTTGTGACAGGCCCTCCAACTGGCCGATGCCAGCAAATGATCTTTTTTTTTTTTAAGCTCATCATCACCAGCTGTTCCTGGAGCACTGTGGCCCCCTTTATTTTCCAGACCCCATAGCACATCGACCAGTGTCTCATCTGGAAAAATCATTCTTCTTCCACCCCCAGCCCCCACTTCTCATTGTTCCTGGCAGCTGCCCACAGAGCTGCCCTCCAGGCATTTATCTGCCGAGCACCTACCACATGACCACTGCTGCCCTAGAGGCAGTAAAAACTGACATCTAGTAAATCATATCAGTAAGGAGCCCCATGAATCTTCTTCGGGTTTTGCACACATTAGGCCTCATTGTCATGAATGTAGTGAGCATGAGTCACTGGCCATACTCAGTGATTTGGGAAGTAGTCACTGAGTGGCTGTAATCAGGTGTAGATAGTGTCTTAGAAGGGACTGGGGGCACACAAATGAATGCATGCCTGGCTGAATGGTGAATTACAGCTGATTTAGAGAAATGATAGAGAGCTCAGTGGGCTCACATCCTCCCATCCCATCTGCCTTCAGACCTTAGTACAAGAAAAAAGAGACCAAAACTTTCTCAAATACAATTAAAACAGTGATCAGAATTCTCTGTGCAGCATAGATCATCCTCTAGGTTGTGTTTACAAGACCATGTACTGGAAAGACCACTGAATTTGGATAATAAGAACATCAATAGCCATCATTAACTTAGCACTTCAGAAATACAAAAGGCTTAAAATATATTATCTCATTTGATCCTCACAGAAACTTTGTGTGATAGATGCTATTATAATTCCCATTTTACAGAAGAGAAAACCAAAAGAGCAGACATAAGTGATCCAGTCAAGATTACACAGCTGATATCTTAGGTAGAACTTAAACTCAGGTATTCCTGATATCACATTCAAACCAAAAATGCTGAGTTTGAATATGGCCTGTACTATTAAGCAACTTGGGCAAATTCCTTCTCTTTTCTGTACCTCATTTTTGTAAAATGTGGGGTTTGGCTTACATGAACAAGGTAATATTCCATGCTCAAAATCCCTGAAAGGGGGGATATTTGTGTCACAAAAACAAGCTTTTACATCAGCTGACATAGATTTAAGAAAATATTTGTTCAGTTGTTTCAGTCATCTCTGAGTCTTTATGACCCCATTTGAAGTTTCTTGGTAAAGATACCCGAGTGTTTTCCATTTCTTTCTCCAGCTCATTTTACAAATGAGGAAACTGAGGCAAAGTGATGTCTGGAGTATCTGAGGCCAGAACACACTTGGAGTCTTCCTCACTCAAGGCCTAGTACTCTATCCACTAAACTACCCAGTTGCCTCTTAAGAAGGCATATTCTACATAACTTAGAGGCCTAATTGATGATTAATAAAGGCTCACATAGGTTAAAGATGAGAGAAAAATTCTAGAGAGAAATCACTATACAGGATCCACTCCTATCATCTTGGGCAAAGTTAAAGTAAGAAGGGCCCTGAGAGGTCATCAATTTAACTCTTTCTTTTCAAACACCAAACCTGACAAACTATGAAGCAATTTATTCAATGTCACACAAGCAGAAAAGAAATAAATAGTTGATCCTGGACTTTGAGCCAGACCCAATAACTCCAAATGCTGAGATTGAACCTGTTTGATGAAAGATGAAGGAGCTGCTGCTAGCATAAATAGGCCCTGTTTCTGCTGTCTAGGGAGGTAAGCCAGGTAGGATCTTTTGTGTCAGGGACCCAGATAGAATTAGTTAATTATTGGTCTTCTTTTTGAGAATAATAGGGGAAATAAAAGTAGTGGTCACTTCCTAACATAGTTAATTGGATTCATCTTTTAAAATTTCAACTTTTAAATATAATCATCTTCTTTCAAAGTTGGAAAAGCCATGAGTTACTCCTAGGCATGCCAACAAAATAATGAAATTCATAATATGAGCTCTTTAGATAGATAGACAGTTAAATATGAATACATTTTTATACATAGATGAAAAAATAGAATATTGAGAAAATTCTGAATTTACTAATCCTTTCCAAATTTAGGCTGGACCAAATATGAAGGACATACATTTAGTCTGAACTGTACCTCAAGTGTTGCTGTTTGAAAGAACCAGTTAAAGATGATAGTCTTTGTCATCATCACCATCGTCATTCACATTTTTATAGTTCTTTAAGATTTAAAAGTGACTTTGAGGGCTGCTAGGTGGCTCTCTAGATAAAAATGAGGAAGAGCTCAGGAAGACCTGAGTTCAAATCTGATCTCAGACAGCTTATTAGTCACACTCTTTTTGCCTTAATCCATTGGAGAGGTTGCTGTTATTTGTCCTTTGTTCTTGAAGAGGACCAATGGTGTCAGGGAGGTGATACCATGACAGACAAGTGAATCAGATTTGAGTAAGGAAAGGCTGTACAAGGTCACCTGTCACACTTTCTCCTCCAGAGCCATCTGGCTCCAGTGGCCAGATATAAATCAGGAAGCCTGGAGATGTCTCTGGATGAAGGAAATGGCAAATCACCTCGTATCTTTATCAAGAAAATCCTATGGACAGCATTGGTATGCTATGGTCCTGGGCTGACAGAGTTGAACATTACTAAACAACAATAAAAATATTTCAAAAGTTCTTTTCTACCCTTTGAAACAATATCCTGATGAGGTAGGATACAGGTATATACTATTAGAAAAATGAAGAAACTAAAATCAAAGGAGTTGAAAGACTTGCACATATTCCCTGAAATAGCATTCTGTCAAAGATGGAATTTGAATGTGATACAATAAAATAGTTCTGATTTTGATGTCAGAGACCCTGGATCAAGTCTTGTCTCTAATGCTTACTAATTGTAGGATGGTGGGAAAGCCATCTAATCTTCTTGACCTTTGGTTTCTTCACCTATAAAGATGAGATTGAACTAGATGCCCTCTGAGCCTTTTCCCAGCTCTACATCTCTAATACCATAAGAGAAATCAAGTGTCTCTTGATTTCAAATCACTGAAACATCCGAAGTCACATTCATGGGATGTCAGAGAAGGATCATAAATCTAAAACTGGAACAGAACTCAGATACCATTCGGTCCCTCCTGATTCTATAGATGAGAAAACTAAGATTCAGACACACTAAGTCATTTGCTCAATGCCACATAGCTAGTAGGAGTCACAAAAAAGCTTGAAAACAGATCTTCCTGAATCCAGATCCAATATTCAATTCACTATATAATGCTTATTCTTTTTTTTTAATAACTTTTTATTGACAGAACTATGCCAGGGTAGTTTTTTACAACATTATCCCTTGCACTCACTTCTGTTCCAATTTTTCCCCTCCCTCCCTCCGCCTTCTCCCCAAAGATGGCAAGCAGTCCTATACATGTTAAATAGATTGCAGTGGATCTTGGATATAATATATGTGTGCAGAACCGAACAGTTTTCTTATTGCTCAAGGAGAATTGGATTTAGAAGGTATAAATAACCTGGGAAGAAGAACAAAAATGTAAGCAGTTTACATTCATTTCCTAGTGTTCTTTCTTTGGGTGTAGCTGCTTCTGTCCATCCTTGATCAATTGAAACTCAGTTGGATCTTGTCTTTGTTGAAGAAATCCACTTCCATCAGAATACATCCTCATACAGTATCTCTGTTGAGGTATATAATGATTTCCTGGTTCTGCTCATTTCGCTCAGCATCAGTTCATGCAAGTCTCGCTAATCCTCTCTGTATTCGTCCTGTTGGTCATTTCTTACAGAACAATAATATTCCATAACATTCATATACCACAATTTACTCAACCATTCTCCAATTGATGGGCATCCATTCATTTTCCAGCTTCTGGCCACTACAAACAGGGCTGCCACAAACATTTTGGCACATACAGGTCCCTTTCCCTTTTTTAGTATCTCTTTGGGGTATAAGCCCAGTAGAGACACTGCTGGATCAAAGGGTATGCACAGTTTGATAACTTTTTGAGCATAGTTCCAAATTGCTCTCCAGAATGGCTGGATGTATTCACAATTCCACCAACAATGTATCAATGTCCCTATTTTCCCACATCCCCTCCAACATTCTTCATTATCTTTCCCCGTCATTCTGGCCAATCTGACAGGCGTATAGTGGTATCTCAGAGTTGTCTTAATTTGCATTTCTCTGATCAATAGTGATTTGGAACACTCTTTCATATGAGTAGTAATAGTTTTAATTTCATCATCTGAAAATTGTCTGTTCATATCCTTTGACCATTTATCAATTGGAGAATGGCTTGATTTCTTATAAATTAGAGTCAATTCTCTATATATTTTGGAAATGAGTCCTTTTTCAGAACCTTTGACTGTAAAAATGTTTTCCCAGTTTATTGTTTCCCTTCTAATCTTGCCTGCATTAGTTTTGTTTGTACAAAACTTTTCAATTTGATATAGTCAAAATTTTCAATTTTGTAGTCAATAGTGATCTCTAGTTCTTCTATGGTCATAAATTCCTTTCTCTTCCACAGGTCTGAGAGGTAAACTATCCTATGCTCTTCCAATTTATTTATGATCTCATTCTTTATGCCTAGATCATGAACCCAATGCTTATTCTTTTGGACAGCATACACAATACTTTTATTAGAGAAGTAGCCAGAGAAGTAGGCAACAAGGAAACCCTTTAATCTTCATAGTTAGGATGTACTATAAAAATCTGATGGATTGGAATTTGCAGAAACATTCGTTCTTGTTCTGTGAGTAACCCAGTTTTCTTAGAAAGCTCTTCATTACTTGTTCATCCTCCTTAGGAGCAAAAAATTCCAATTTCTGGGTTGTTAAAGAAGATTTTTCTTTTTAAAACATTAAAGGTTTATCCCAGGAATTAAGGAGTAGTTTTTTCTAATGTTTAATTCTTGAGCCTCTACCAATTGATAGTAATCATTCAACCAGACTTGATTATGTTTTTAAAACGTGGTAAAAACAATTAGTACAAAATATCTTCCCAAAATCCATGGTATATTCTCCTACAAGTACAGATAATCTAGGGGGAAATTAATTTAAGCTTAGAGTATACATTGAAAAGGGAAGTTAGCTTCTGGAAACTCCTTTGCAGGAGTGCTCTAAATGCTCTCTTTAAGTGTGGTGGTGTTTTCTGCTATGCCAATTATAAATCTTGTATCTACTTTCCTCTTCTAATCCATTCTGTCTTTAATTCTAGATATCATTGCCTGTGCTACTCATTCTTCTAGGATTGTACTGGGAAGTTAAAAAACTCCTGAGGTGTATTTCTGATCAAGATGGGAAAATGGAAGAAGTTGAAGGTAGAAATTAGACTCTTCCTCTTCCCACCCAAAATTACTTCTTTCTTCTTGAATATTCTACTTACCTCAATAATTTTACAAATGCCACAGAGTAGTACCAAGTCTATAAGACAATTCAAACGGGCTTTCTGTAAAACCTAGAGAAGTACCCAGATCTTAGTAGTATTTACTGAATAATCAAAATGTCTTTTCACTTTGTAAATCTATCTAGGCATAGTAATTTATTACTGTTTTAAATATTAAGGATGCTTTTATTGATTTACTCAGTTAACTATTACTTTTAAACAACTTTTTAAGGATTTCTCTAAAATTATCTCTTATATTGTTTCTCATGGAACAATTTTATTCCATTCTATTGGAATGTAAGCGGACTCCCAAGTTCCATTGTTATAGGAATCTTTCCTTATTGGGTGGACATGCCATGGTGAATTTTCAGAATGACAAAGAACAGTTTCATAGTATGGTTGAGCACACGTGAGTTGCAATCTGCCCCATCCACTCTACTCTTTCCTCTAAACTCTAGTCTCAATTGCCACTTAGACACTTGAAAGTGGTAGTTCCAAGATATATCAAACTCATGTTCATAGGAGAACTTATCTCTCTTGCAAAATTTGTTCTTCTTCCAAACTTCTCTGTATTTATCAAAGGACCCCACCATTTCTCTAGTATCCTAGGTGCATAACTTTGGTATTATTCTCTCCTCACTTTATCTAATCTCACTTATCCTTTCAATTACCAAATTGGCTCTTTCTGTATCATAACATGTCTCCCATTGAATTTTTTCTCTCCACTCATATAGTCACCATCTTATTTCGGATCCTCATTACCTCTTGTCTGGATTGTTGAAATGTTCTCCTAAATGACCTTTCAGCCTCAAGATACTCACGATTTCATCCCTCACAATGCTACATAGTGATTTTCTTAAGTGGGGATAAGACAATGTCACTCCCCTACTCAATATTCTTTAGTGCCTCCCTATTGCCTCTAGTATAAAATAGAAACTCCTTAAATTACTTTTTAAAGCTCTTTGTAACCTGGTCCTCATCTATCTTTCCAGCCTCAACAGACATTACTCCCCTTTATTCACTGCAATCTAGCTGCACTAGCCTTCTTCCAGTATCTTAAATAAGGATCTTCCACCTCCCATCTCTATACCTTTGAACTATCTGTGTCTCAAGTCTGTATGGCACACTAACTAGCCAGATGGTTATAGATATCAGGGACAACAATTTCTATCTCACCTGTCCTCATGGTTTGTCCTGGAAACCACTGCTCTGCAGTTGCTTGTATCTCAATAGGTGAACAAAATTTCTCAGTTCTCCACTTCAGCATCCACTTAAAATACCTTAGGAACAGTTGTATTTTTGACCCTATTTTAAGTAAACTTGCCCAATGGGAAATGCAACTTGGAGGGAGGAAGAGGATGAAGCAAGTAATCAGATTTTCAGAGTCCAAAAGTAAGTCAGGTATGGATAGGCAGTTTTAATCCCACACTCAGTATTAGAAACAATCATAAAATGATTATAGTCAGTTAAGAAGCTGGTATGCAAGCCTTAACGGGAAATTGGCAACATCATTCTTCATTAGCTATTCTACATTTTACCTCCACTGAATATAGACTAATAAATGCCAAAACTCTTTGCTTTCCAGTGTTATTTCTTTGTAGGAGAATCTTTCTTTCTGGATTATTCTGCCTCTATCTTTACCACTGTCACTATTCCTATTGTTGCAAATGTCGAGGTAACTTATACCCTGCTGCTGAAGGGTTTGGGAAGAGGGAAGGCAATTAATATAAAAGGAAAAGAAAAAGCAAACTTGCCTAGGACTCCACACACTAATGGATGGTCATGGTATTCCTTACCAGCCATGGAGACCTCAAAACATCAATTTTAAATCTTAAGATCAATAAGAAGGAAAGATTTGAGGGGTGAGGGATACATCTTTAGTACATCATAGACTTCTGAGTTCTGACCAATTTATTAAAAGCATCCTAGGTAGAATGCTTAACCTAAAGTCAGTCAGGAAGATATGAATTCAAATTCAATCTCAGACATTTACTAGCAAATCACTTATGGTGGTAGGCAAGTGACAGAGTAG
The DNA here is from genome assembly GCF_902635505.1 of Sarcophilus harrisii. Taxonomy (NCBI): domain Eukaryota; kingdom Metazoa; phylum Chordata; class Mammalia; order Dasyuromorphia; family Dasyuridae; genus Sarcophilus; species Sarcophilus harrisii. The sequence goes on along the minus strand of NC_045427.1, from coordinate 190,575,251 downwards.
GAGGTTCAGAAACACTGAGAGCTGTAGTCACAACCCAGCACATAGGCAGCCATCCACATAGGGCCATCTTGTCACTACACCAAAGCAGCAGTGAGATTCTGCAGTCTCCTTGGTGTCTGAGCAGCCTTTTTTAAGGATTGTACTGCTCATCAACCAGTATGAGGAAGAAACCAGAAAAGGTGCCTTCAAAAATGTCTGCATCACTTAACTTATCCCTGGCCTGCTTATTATGGCAGATTGGGATTCTACTTTGTGGTCAAAACACACAAACAGGAAAAAAACTTTTGTGAAAATGATTCTACTTGCCATTGGTTCACAGATGTGCTCACTCATGAACAACATAAAATCCAGCAGATCTGAAAGACAGACATCTTTTGTAAGAGAACTTGGTAGATTTCTCATCCAAATAGCAACCCTGAGTAAAACAAGATTAGCAATGGAAGGCCAGTTTATTCATATTGGAGCTTAATACAAGTTCTTCTAGAGTGGTTACCATGAATATATGTTAAACTAATGTAGATTTACAATCAGATCTCATATAGTCAACAAGATTGCATGCTTCACAACAGGAGTAAATTACAGGCTCATGGCAACACAATTACCACTTGCAGGAAAGTTTTATGTCACCATCATCAGCGCACTTACTTCTACCATGACAAACACTTATGAGATAAAAGAAAATTTTTGCTTTTAGCAACTCTTGAAGATAACATTTTACAGAGAAGATGTTGACTTGTATTGGTAGCAGGAATTGCTTCCCAAGGAGTTTGATATATTAATTAAATTATATAAACAATCTCTTTCCCTCTCTTATTCTCCCTCCCTTCCCTTCTTTCTCTTTCTCTTACCTTTTTTTACTCTTCTTCCCTTTCATTCTCCTGCTCTCTCTCTCCCTCCTTTTCCTTTTCCTTATATAAAAGCCACAGTATATTAAATTATCAAATCTCACAGTTAGATGGGACCTGAGAAGATAGTTACTCCAACATGCAAGTGAGTAAGAATTGTTTTTTCAAAACTCCCAACAAGTGTGTACTTTGATTCTTCTTGAAGAACTAATACTTGGGAACATGTACCACTTACCAAGAACACATATTCCACCTGTGGACCACACCAATTGTGAAGAATTGTTTTTCTTCTATTAAGGCAAAATATGCTCCTCTGTTGAGTTCTGTCCTTTGGGGGCCAAACAAAACAAACCTTGAATATCTATAGTTGTTTTTGTGCTTCAGACAATTAAATACATTTCATTTCATTTACAGCCTGGTTGCATTAGCAGTCAATGCAGTTTGAGATCTTTTTGCCTTTAATGTATAAGTTTTAATTGAAGGGTCTTTGACCTTAAGAATTTCTAGTTATCTAAAGATCAATATGGGAAATCACAGTAGAATGAACAAGACAATACCATCTCGATTTCTTCTGTTGATCTTATTTTAAAATGTGTTAACCTCATTAAATATCTAATTCCCTGTCCTAGTCTTCTTTTATGGGGCAGGGAAGTGAGGAGATAGAGGAAACTGGTCTCATGATTTAATTGGTATAAGGGAATTCTCAATGAGGAAGATCATTTATTATAAAAGAATGATTGGATCTTGCTCTTCAACTAACAGTCTTAGAGAACTGCACAGGGACTGAGACTTTAAGTGACTTGCCCAGGCTCACTCACATCGCTGTTATGTTTCAAATGTAGTACTTGAATTCAGATTTTGCTGACTGAATGTAGATCTTTACCTATTAAGCCACAACTGCCTCCAGTAGCCATATATAAATGGCATCTATTTTTATTATTGCTAAATCACTCTTCAGGGATACCTAGATTTTCTTAGATGAATAAATCCCATCATATTCATGTGTGTAAATATGTACCTATATAATATACATACACACATGTATGTGTATATAAACTATGTCTGTCTCTATATATGTATACATGTATATATATATACATTCAGAAAATATTTATACATACATATATGCACATATAGACACATGCATATATAGACTATTATATATAAAATACACACATATATAATACATACTGACATAGACACATATGTATATACATACACAAATATTTTCACAGAAAAATGTTTTTACGGAGAGGACCTGAAAAATTTTCTTCATTATTATAAAACCCATAATTCCTCTAAGAGGGCAAGAAGTTAGGCAAATCTTAATTCTTTAAAAAGAATGTCTTATTATGTATTCCAGTGAAAGCTAGAACTAAAATTTTACTAATACTTTTACTCTTTCATATTTTTTTTATAAACATGTATTCTCTGGTACATGAGTCCATATAGGGAAACAAGAATATAGATACTGATAACTGAGCTACTCTGTGTAAGATAAATGTGTGTTTTGCAATGCTGTCTCTAATTCAACCTGTGTTTTATCTCTCAATAATTTGTAAGTATTGGCAATTTTCAACAATTCTTCTATCTTTAACCTAGATCTGAAAAGTTTTCCCTTTGTATATGTGAGCAAGCAGGGGCCACTCTAGCTAATTGTTTAATCTCTATATGTTTCTAATTTGCTTAAAAGCAATTGTGGAACAAGAGATAATTAGTAGAAAAAGACTAGTTCAATCTTTATGACATTTTGAATAAGGATGGCTATGATTCTAGTTTCCTCTAATTGAAAAAGGAGATCACCAAGAATGTGCTTCATGGATTGCTGAAATGCTCTCATCTTTTTTCCTTTTGATGAAGTAATGTGAGGCATAGTAGGAAGAACACTGGGTTTGGAAAGAAACAACTTGAGTTTGAGTTGCAGCTGTATAATTTTCTAAAATTGTGTGCTGTTGAGCATATCAATTTTCTCTCCACTGAGCCTCAATTTCCCCATCTGTAAAATAAGATTTTTTTTCTTAAAAGATTTATTTATTTGAGTCAGGGTGGGCTCTTAGTCAAAGAGAACAAAGATGGTGTTGTCTTCAAACTTTTCAGTCTCCTTTCTTTGTTTTCCTTATTCTCTGCAACAATAAGGGCAGTAGAACCAGCATTTGCAGCAACAACAATGGCCCGACCAGGCAGGAATGGAGGGCTGCCACCTGTATGCCACAGGAATACAGACCTGTTTCCCCAAGCAATCACCATTCTATATTCCTCAAGTAACTAATACTGCTTTTTTCCTTTAATTTCTTTCTTTTTTTCTGGTAAATTTATTAATTTTTAATACACATTGCTTTATGAATCATGTTGGGAGAGAAAAATCAGGGCAAAAGGGAAAAACCATGGGAGAGAGAGAGAAAAAAAAAACAGAAAAAAAGAAGTAAATAGAATATGTGTTGATTTGCCTTTAGTTTCCTAGTTCTTTTTCTGGATGCAGATGGAATTTTCTGTCCAAAGGCTAGTGAGATTTCTTTGGATCACTGAACCACTGAAAAGAACCAAGTCTTTCATAGCTGATCATCATACATTTTTATTGTTATTGTATACAATGTATTCCTGGTTCTGCTTGTTTCACTCAGCATTAGTTCATGTTTCCAAGTCTTTCTAAAATCAGCTTATTCATCATTTTTTACAGAACAATAATATACCATTACCTTCGTATACCACAACTTGCTCAGCCATTCCCCAATTGATGGGCATCTACTCCTTTTCCAATTCTTTGCTACCACAAAAAAGAGTTGCTACTAACATTTTTGCACACGTGGGTCCTTTTCTCTCCTTTATTATTTCCTTGAATACAGACCCAGTAATAGCACTGCTGAGTCAAAAGGTTTTATAGCTCTTTGGGCATAGTTCTAAATTGCTCTCCAGAATGGTTGGATCATTTCACAACTCCACCAATGATGCATTAGTGTCCTGGTTTTCCCACATCCCTTCCAACATTTATCCTTATCTTTTCCTGTCATCTTAACCAATCTGAGAGGTATGAGGTAGTACCAGAGACTAACTGATAGCTTCTTCAGAGAATCCTACTCAATCTCAATACCCACACTATCAAAGATTTTTTTCCAGTTCTTAGAGTTTGCTGAATTGTAGCCTATCAAGTCTCAGTAGTCTGAGCTCAATAGTCAGGTCTGGTGGGTACTGCCTGGTGCTGCAGGAACAGCAAGAGCTGTGGTGGCCATCATTGCAAAATGCAACCTCCACAGTGTCAAGGGCCAGGAAGTACATCCCAACAGCAGAAACAAGGATTAAACTTCTACCTATTAGCCTCTGAGAAGAAGATAACCGCTCCATACTTCAGCCAGGGTATCTTTTTCTTCTTTTCTTTTTTCAGTTGAAATAATTTTATTTCATAGTTACATTTAAAATCATAATGATAATATAGTCTTCATATAAAAATAGTAATGCTGATATCCCACTCTTTCTAGCAAATGATTAAATTCTCCTGCTTACAGAAAATCTACCTAATTATAACTTTTCAGTTAGGTTTCTTGGAAAAATCCTTCTGGGACAGATTCCTAAGAACATTTCATTCTGTAACTTTGCACCTGGTTTAAAGCATAAATAACAATTGGCATATGGACAGAGGTGTTCCTTTTAGACTAGCTAACATAGACATAGACCTTCTACAAATCAGAGCTCCTTTGGCTTATGAGCCTTCTCTGCAGGTTCAACAGCAGCTTGAACACACTGTGTTTTTCTCTGTGGTTTTTCTTCAAAATCTTACAGGAAAGAAAACATGTCATCATCATCCTAGATTGTGATCTCCAAGTCTTTCCCAACAATTCCAATGGAAATTCTTTGTAGTTATTGTATTATGCAGAAAGTGTTTCCTGTAAAGCAAGTGGACCATGTTTCACCAGCTTATCCAAATTGCAGTCATGGAACTTGGATATATATTTTTCCAAATAAGTTCTGGCAGACTGTGAACAGGCTCCAATGGACATAGGCTAATAGTCAGAGTAGTTTGCAGATGGACAGGTTGGAAGATGTGAGGACCCATATCATCATAACCAGCAATGGACAGTCCAATGTCTTATGGTCTCTGGCCACAGTGCTGTGCTGGTATCTGGGTCTCATTTCCAATACTAGGCAAGACCCTGGAAGAGGTCTGTCAAACACAAATCAGGAATCTAGGCACTCTTGACACATGAAGTTGTACAAGAATCTAGAATCAGCGGTGAGCCCAGCAACTGAGATTCCAATATAACTTTCAACATGGAAAAAAAAAAAACTTTTTTTCTGATGAATTGTCAGTTCTTACTGTGCCTTTTCAAAGTTACCAATACTATATGGGTTTTTTATTTCAGGTCCATAGGACCTGATTCTTCTTTGACAGCTACCATTGCATATTCTATTTGATGAATTCTGCCCTGATGGCTCCAAACAGAACCATTATTATCATACTGGTTATGAAACATTTTCTTGGTGCTGGTAGAGTGGGAATTTCCTGTGAAATGGTGGGATCAGGTAAGATGACAGCTGCCTTGATTTAATTCAGGAAGTAAATCATTTTCTTTCTCATCGAAGATTTTGAAGCAAAGGCTGGATGCCCACTCAATAAGCTAGCTGTACAGAAACTTATTTTTCAAGTATATACAGGAGTAGAAATTAAATGGTCACTAGGTTCCCTTTCAACTCTTAAGAAATCTATGATTTTGAGAAATTGAATAATGTTTAAGATCCTTCCCAATTCTAAGAAGCAATGTAATATTTCAGTGATCCTTCTCTAAAAGTTCATTCTTTAAAATGTGGTTATTTTCATATTATTAAGTTATAAGATCTTTTAGGACCTTCAATTTTTACAGAAGATAACTGATCCTAAGCTGATAGTTTTATACTTGGTCTTGACCAGACACATGTAACAGGAGTAAATAACCTTTTGTAGTAAAATGTAGTAGGAGTAAATGGAGTTATAAATAGATTAATTCAAAGGGGAAGAGAAGAGTGAGCTTCTGATGAAAAAGAGGGGGGAAAACATCTTCAATGGTAATAAGGAGTAGAGGGTTCTAGTCTCATAACTGTCACTGAAAATTTCTGCAAATTTTAGGTAAGAAATTTTATTTCTATAGTATTCATTTATTTTTTAAAAAGCTTATATTTATAACTTTTGCTTTTATATCACCTATATGTAAACACTTCATCTATAGAAGAATAAATAGATATCCTCATATGTTCCTCCCCATTCCTTCTTCTAGAGGGCCAACCTTTATAATAAAGAATTGACCCCATTTTTAAATATGTTGTATGAAGTTAAACCACACTTTTCCACTAAAGTCCTTCCAGGTCACTTCATGTTGTAAAGATAATCTTGGGTTCTTGAAGCTATTTCAATAGAAGATAAGTTCCTACAAGACCCAATAAGCTGTCAAGACTTCATAGAAGCTGCTTAGACTTTGTGTATCTGTTTTCCAAAAAAACATCTCAGATAGGTTTCGTAAAACATCACCAGATTGTTGCCCACCAAGTATATTTTGGAGTCCAAGATGATGCAAAACCCTCCCAAGTAGGAAAAGCTTTAGATATAGACAGGCATATATAGCCCAATACATAGTGTCCTTGATTTAGATTGGGTTGGTTCTTTAAGTTCTCTTGAAATAAACACCACAGAATGCTATATCTTTTTTTCTCCAATTTTTTGAAATATTTTTATTTAAGATTTTGAGTTCCAAATTCTGTCTCTCCCTTCCTCCCTCCTCCCCTCCATTCTTTTATCTCTGAGAGAGTAAGCAATCAGATATGGGTTATACATATGTAATTATGAAAAAACTTCTATATTAGTCATTTTCTAAAAGAAGATGCAAATAAGAGAAAAAAAGAAAGAAAATGAAAACAGCATGCTTCAGTATGTATTCAATCAATATATTTTTTTTCCTTTGGAGGTGAATAGCATGTATCACCATTAATCCTTTGGAAATGTCTTGAGTCATTGTATTGCTAAGAATAGCTAAGTCATTCACAATTCTTCATCGAACAATATTGCTGTTACTGTGTATAACGTTCTCCTGGTTCTTTTAACTGCACCATGCATCAGTTCATGTAAGTTTTTCAAAGTTTTATTGAAATCATCCTGCATGTAATCCTTTATAGCATGATCATATTCTTGGGACATAGCTCCAAATTGTTCTCCAGAATGGTTGGATAAGTTCATAACTTCACCAATATTGCATTAGTGTTCCAGTTTTCCCACATTCCCAACATGCAGTATTGTCCCTTTTTTGTCACATTAGCCAATCTGATAGGTATAAAGTGGTACCTCAGACTTCTTTTATGTGCATTTCTATAGTCAATAATGACTTAAGAGTATTTTTTCCTATGACTATATGTAATATTCTCTCTAAAATGTAATGTTCTCTATTGAGGTTTTCTTGGGGTCTCTGGAGGCAGCCTTCATTTTAGTTCAGTGATCACCACAAGTGCAGCCAGGTGTTTAGTCCAAATCCTTTATTGTCTCCTTCAAAGTCTTGTCTCCTTTCCTGGGGCCTGGTTAGCTTTATTAGAGGCCTGTCTCTCTCCTTGGTTCTGAGAGCTTGAGCTCTTGCTTTCTTCTCTGCCTTCTGAATCTCTCTGAATCCAAAAGTTTGTGCTTCAGCCTCCAGCCACCACAAAGGTGGAGGATGAAATGAATCTGCCTCAGTCTCTGAGAGCTTCTAGTGTGATATCTCTTTTGGCCCTGAGAGCTTCTAGCTTATATGCTTTACATTGAGTATAAACCAATCATTATATCACTAGGAAACCATTATTTGTTGTAGGATTAAATCAGTGCTAACCTAGATTTAACCACTGTTTCCTCAATTCCACTTAGTACCTTGTTTCAAGTTCTGGCCCATAACAACTACAGAAAACTTTGATTTCTTTGTCTGAAAAGGGACTGTTCATATCTTTTTACCATTTATCAATTGGAGAATGAATTGTATTTTGACAAAAATTTATAGGACTCAATTTGTTTTATATTTGAGAAATGAAAACTTAATTAGCAAAATTTGTTGCAAATATTCTTCTAGTTTTCTGCTTTCTTTATAATTTTTGTTGCATTGGTTTTGTTTGTGCTAAAACTTTTTAAATTTTATACAATACAAATGTTTTAATTTACATTGTACAATGCTCTCTCTGTCTTTTTTGGTTCTGAATTCCTTTCATCCATAAATCTGAAAGTTAAACTATTCCATGCTCTTTTAATTTGCTTATAGTATCAACTTTTATGTGTAAATCATGTACCTATTTTGATTTATTTTGGTAAATGTATGAAATATTGATCTACACATAGTTTCTGCTATAGTGTTTTCCAGTTTTCCCAGAAATTTTTGTCAAATAATGAGTCTTTATTTCCAAAGTTTGGATCTTTGGGTTTTTCATATACTAGATAGCTATGGTCATATCCTATAATGTAATTTATACCTATTCCACTGATCCACCACTCTATTTTCTATTGTATTGATTGTTACTGCTTTATAATACAGTTTGAGGTCAAGTACAACTAGACCACCTTCTTTTGCATTTTAAAAAATTGATTCCCTTGAGCTTTGGTTTTTCTAGTTGAATGTTGTCATTTTTTTCTAGCTCTACAAAATATTTTGATAGTTTAATTGCTATGGCACTAAATAAATAGATTGATTTAGATAGAACTTTCATTTGTATTATATTGACTTGGCCTGCCCATAAGCAATTAATATTTTTTTCCATTTTTTTAGATCTGACTTTATGCGAAAAGTATTTTATAATTTGAGTTCATATAGTTCCAGATTTTTCTTGACAGGTAGATGGCCAAGTATTTTATATTATTTACAGTTATATTAAATGAAATTTCTCTTTCTATTTCTTGCTGCTGGATTTTACTGGTAATGTATAGAAATGCTGATGAATTTATGTTGATTTCTTTCACATCCTGCAACTTCACTCAAATTGTTAAATTCCAAGTATTTTAAAATTGATTCTCTAGAATTTTCTAAATGTAACACCATATCATTTGCAAAGAATAATACTTTTATTTCCTCATTATATATTCTAATTCCTTTATTTTTCTTTACTTATTGCTATAGTATATTATTAAAAAATAGAAGTAATAATGGGCATCTTTGATTTATCCCTGATTGTGTTGAAAAGGCTTCTAGTTTATCCCCATTACACATAATGTTTACTGATGGTTTTAGATGAATATTGATTATCATTTTAAGGTAAGCTCACTTATTCCTATACTCTCCAATGTTTTTAATAGGCAATGGGAATTTAATTTTTCAAAGCTTTTTCTTGCATTTATATTGAAAGGCTATTTCTTAAAACTTAAGGAAATCAAAGTTTAAATAGCTCAATAAACTAGTAATTCATTTTATACATTGGCATTTTGTAATAATTGTTCAAGATGTAGGCAGTTTATAAATAATTGAATTTGTAGAGAGTACTTGCCTACAAGTCCTGGCCATACTAATTACCACTGTTATGGGCCTTTAGCAAGTTTTCAAGTTCATATGCTTCAAAGTGAGAGTGTCAGCCTGGATGACCTCAAATGTTTTGTCCAACTCTAGAATCTCATAACTTTTGAGACAAGAAAAAATCTGTTTAGATAAACCTTGTGACTATGCTACTCCACTAATTGGGCACGTGTGGCTTGCTCTTTTCTTTCTATTTTACTTTTGGCATAATTTTCTCCATCTAAAGGCTAACATCTTGAGAATTTTTGCACAGAATGTTTACATGGAAGACATTCTCTCAATGCAGAATGGCAGGATTAATTTTTAAAAGTATAGCTCTAACAGCATTGCATATTGTTTTTTGATATCCCTATTCTTACCCATTCCCTGATATATCCCCCAATACACAGAAATCTACATTCAAGATTGACATTAACAGTGACTAACATTTACATTTTTATTCACCATTTATAGCTGCAAAGATGTATAAATGTATTGCATAGCTAGTTTGTTGGATAGAAGTAGAGGACTCTACTCTCAAGTCATTCTTTCTTCTGGGTTTAATAGGTATGTGTATATTTATCAATTTATATATATACACATATAAATGTATACTTATATAATATATATATATATATATATATATGATCCTGAATTATAAACCCATATATATATATATTTACATATATGTGTATGCATCTATGCATGTACTTTTTCTCTATATATATTTTTGCATATGTACACATGTATTTTACATGTATTTTCTCTGTGTTTTATGTGTGTATTTTACATATATGTGTATGCATATATACACATATTTTCTATATATGTGTGTGTATACATATAGAATATCTGCATAAACACAAATGTATCATGTATGGGTTTAAATACAAGCCCATTTATATGTGTTTATACACACATGCTGTATGTGTTGTATATTCTTTATGCACATATGTGCACATGTGTGACCACACAGAGATGCACAATATATACATATATGTATATATTCCTATCTACATGTGTGTATATACACATACCTACAAATAAATCCTATATATGTATAAATGTGTATTGTATGAATAGCTAGAAAAAGTTCAGCAGGCCCATGTGTTATCATTGCCAGGCATTGTGCTTTCCTTGTAAAACGGAAAACCAATTATGGACAAACAAATATAGTAATATAGTCTCCTGCCCCTCAGGGAAGAATGTAAGTGAGGCTTTTCCTGAGGTCGTACATTCATAGAAAGAATGTTCATATCTGGCTCCTTGCCAAGGCAGATTTACCCTTTTTTATAAAGGCAAGTTCTATACAATGTTCATTTCTTTAAATATATAAAATATTTTTTAAAAGATGATCTAGTAGAAGGAGAGGACAGAAGTCATTTAACTCCTTTCTAGAGTAATGAATTCATTATTTCATTGTTACAAGGCTGGATTTGAGAGGGGAAAGAACATAATTGTGTTACAGCCGTGCCTTTCAGACCATAGTTCTGTTGTTTCTTTGGGGTTTATGTTGCTGTTGTTGTTTATGTGGTAACAGAAGGAGACACATCTCAGTGACATGTTCACAGAAAGCAATGGAAAATTGTCACCTAGCAGAGATAGCAGCATAAACAGGGATCGAGCCTTAGTCTGCCTCTAGCATAGTTTAAGAACAGCACTTATTAACAGTGACACTAGAAGGTCATCTATCTTTGGGTGCAATTTCCTGGGCAGTGAACCATTTGTGGGGTTAACAAAGATGATAAATTTAAAGTCTAGAACTTGTGGACTGAAGGAGGCAGTATCACCCCATAAAAGAAGTAAACTAGACACCAGGAGCCGTGGTATCTCATCCCAGTGGTACTTATTAACAACAAGACCTTGGACAAATCACTTTCCCTGGCTGAACCCCGATATCCTCTTCTATAAAAAAGTAGGGGATTGCATTACACCATCAACATCATTCAAAGATCCTAAGGGGCTATTATTCTATGTCACTCTTTCCTGACAATAGAAAAATGATGTTCAAAATGGCATCTAAGCCAGAATATAAATGAAAGACCAAGCTGAATGAGTCCATCATTCATTTAGTCAGGAAGTATTTATTTTACCCTACTATGTGCTAGGCGACAGGCTAGCTTACATTCTAACCCAGGGGAATAGACAAACACAGGTAATAGTTACTTAGTAGGAACTATATAAATGGGTACTAACTAGAACTCTCCCAACCCAGAAACACACACACACACACACACACCCCTATTAGAAATGGGGAAAAAAAAAAAACCTGAGGGGTGGGGAGATTGTAATTTGCCTAAAATCCACAGTTATAATTGAGAGAATCAGTGTTTGGACATGCAAACTGAGTTCTCTAATTCTCTCTGAATGTTTACTCCGTCCCCTAGTCTTCTTACCTTAGATGTTCACTTTCTTTGTGGTCGATCTGTGTGGCATATTGGTTCCTCTTAGAAATTCCTTTTTAAAGAAAATGCTCAGGCCAAACATGTCTTCACTACACTCCTCTCCAGGCTCCACTCCTAACTCCATTGTTGTTGTGGTTGTTCAGTCATTCCATTTGACTTTGTGGCCCTTTTCAGGGTTTTGCTGGCATACACACTGGAGTGGTTTGCCATTTCCTTCTCCAACTCATTTTACAGATGTTTTGACTGAGGCACAAAGGGTTAAGTGACTTGTCCAGGGTCTGAGGCTAAATTTAAATTCAGGAAAATGAATCTTCCTGACTTCAAACCCAGCACTCTATCCACTGTACCACTTAGCTGTCTACCTCCTCAGTATTCACCAATTTCTTTTCTGTTCCTCTAAAAAGATCTCCTGATTAAGAATTTTCCTTAGCTCTCTTTCATGCTTGAAATATGCTCCCTCCTCATCTCTGTCTCCTGTCTTTCTTCAAGTCTCAGCTAAAAAGTTATTTGTTCCAGAAAGCCTTTCCCAATCCCTTTTAATTTTTAGTGCTTTCTCTCTTCTGCTTATTTCCTTTTTGCTCTGTTTATAGTTTGCTTCTACATATTTATTGGTTTGTTGCTCATCCATTGTGAGCTTCTCAGGGACAAGGGACTTCTTTTGCCTTTTTTTGCAACCCCAGCAAAAGCTTAGTATAATTCTATCATATGGTTCACTGTACCATGGTAGTCATTTAATAAATGCTTAATGACTGACTGACTGAGGGAGTTCTAGGGGCTGAGTTTACGTGATTTGTTCAGGGTGACCCAGTTAGCATGTCTCAGAGGTAAAACTTGACACTAAGTCTGCCTGTTGCCATGGTCACCCCTCTATCCATTATGTCACACTGTCATGTTGACAATAAAAGAAACACAAACTATTGCCTACATTCATAAAAATTATATAATTGTTTCTACTGGAGAATTTTCATGTGTCATGTCTTTTCCTTTAGACACTTAGTTCTTCAATATTTCAAGGATCTGTGATTTCATTGGTATGAGTCCCTCCTCCACCAATGCATATTAAGCCATCCAAGATTTAGCAGATGGTATTCAAGGATTTCTATGCCCCTTCTTTGTCATTAAATCATATCCCTGGGTGATGAGCCACTCCAACTTAGAACCAATGTTCCTTAGAGAAAAACTCACAATTTGCTGCTGAATCTCATCATAGAAACTTCTTAACTTGATAAGACTTTCTAGAGGTCACTCTTTTCTGGCAAAGTCCTTGATATGATAGGCCCACATCAATGTCATTGCATGGCATTGATATGGGATTTGAGTCTGGTCATGGATTTTTAGGAGAGTAGAACTTAGTAACTATTATTTTTACAAGACATGTAAATTTACAAGTTTTTGGCAGCTTTAAAGGGGTCATGCATGCACTTACTCATCTAGAATATTAATTGTGCAACCAAAAAGGCCTTCCATCAATCAGGAAGGGGTGAGGGAGGTGAGCAATTTCTAAGTATGTTTTCCAGTTGCTAGTTTCCAACTTCATTCAATCAATCATCTGTCAATCAGTAAACTCTTACTATGTGCAGGCATTGTGCTAAGTGTGTTGCAAATGTTATCTTGCTTAATTCTCACAAAAACTCTATAAGGTAGATGATATTATTATCCCCATTTACAGTTGAAGAAACGAAGGAAAGCAAAAGTTGAATGAGTTGTCTGGGTCATAATGATTGAGGCTAATTTGGATTTAGGTTTTTTTTTTTTTGTTTGTTTGTTTTTACTTCAGGCCCAAAATTTTATCTACTGTACCACTCAGCTTCCTGGATATGATGCCTCCCTTAAGACAGTTTGGCTACCATTTATTTCTCCTGATTCATACTGAACTTGTAGTCCACTAATGCTTAAAGATCTGGGGGTTTTATGGAGTTTCAAATTCAATGTGCATAAAGATTATTATTTGTGGGAAAGAACTAGATAATAGTAGGGTAAAGGCAAAGACTTGCCTGAGCTCTCCCAAATTCTCCTCTAAACACCTTTAAAATTATGCCTCAAAATGAATTCTAGAGCAGTAAAACCAACAAAAGAATGAAGTGAAACAATTTTCCAGCCCAAGTAACAACAATAACAAAAAGAACTTGTACATGGAAAGTTACTATGGTCACAGGAAAAATCAAAACACAAATTTAGAATACCATGAAGTCCCAGACAGGTACATGCAAAAAATTTCAAAAACAAATTTGATTTGGTCCCAGGCCTAAAAATAATCCTCTTAAAGGGCTCAAAAGAAGATTAGAAAAATAAAATTTGAGAGGTAGAGGAATATTTGAGAAAATAAATAAGAATGATACAAGAAATTCAAGAAATTTACATCTTTGTAAATGGGACAAAAAGATATTGAAGAAAATGACACCATAATAAAGCAGAATAGAACATATAATAAGAGAGACACAAAAATTGACTACTCCTTAAAAAGCATAATTTACTAAATTGAAAAAGAAGTACAAAAATTCACATTGAATAGAACTGCTTAAAAAGCAGAATTGGCCAGATTTGGTGGAGGAGGAAGGGTATGGCAACACATAAGTTCACTATAGAAAATAATTCCTTAAAAACTCCACAAGACAGAAAGAAACAATCAAACAAAACCAAACTTTAGAAAAAAATTAGAAAAAATGTAAAATAGCTCATTAGAAAAACAACTGATCTGACAAATAGTTCAAAGAGAGATAATTTAATAATGTTTGGACTACTTAAAGTCATGATCAAAAAGAGCCTAAATATCACATTTCAAGAATATCATGGAAAGATATCCAATCCTAAAAATTGAAAGAATCTGCCCTTCTCCTGAAAAAGACCTCAAAATAAAAACTGAGAAATATAATAGCTAAATTCCAGAGGTTTTAAGTCAAGGAAAAAATGCTGCAAACAAACAAAAAGAAACAACCCAAATATCATGGTGGCACAGTCAAAATTACACAGGAGTTAGCAACTTCGACATTAAAAGTCCCAAGTCCTTTGAAAATGATATTCCAAAGGGCAAGAGAGCTATGACAAAAACAAAACAAAACAAACAAACAAACAAACAAAAACACCAAGCAAAGCTAAGTAAAATCTTTCAAGGAGAAAAAAATGGATATTTAATGAAAGAGAGATGCTCTCAAGCATTCCTAATGAAAAAACTAGAGCTGAATAGAAAATTTAACTTTCAAATACAAGAATCTAGGGAAAATAAAAAAGTAAAGAGGAATGCAATAAGGCTAAACTGTTTATATTCCTCTCAGAAAAGAAGACTGGTTCATGAGTATACAAGATTTTATAGCCAATTGGATGTAGTTCCAAATTATTCTCCAAAATGGGTGAATCAGTTCATAACTTCACTAACAATGTGTTAGTGTCCCAATTTTCCTACATCCCCTCCAACATTTGTCACTTTCCTTTTCTGTCATATCAGCTAATTCAATAGGTGTGAGGTGGCACATCAGAATTGTTTTGATTTCCATTTCACTAATCAATAGCGATTTAGAGCATTTTTTTAAATGACTATAGATAATTTTGATTTCTGAAGATGTCTGTTCACATAGTTTAATCATTTATTAATTGGGGAATGACATATTCTTATAAATTTGACTCATCATTTTTTATGATGAGTCCTAAGAATTTTATCATTATTAGGGCAGTTAGGATATACACAGAGAGAGGGCAGAGGTGTAATTTGATTATGATGGTATAATATTGAGAAGGAAAAATTCATTGGCCAAAGGATGAAGGGTAAGATGGAATAGGATATATTTTTTCACATAAAAACTTACAAAAAAGCTAATTCAGTAGAAGGGGAAATGGCAGGCAATATGTAAACCTTACTATCATTGAAACTGGCTCAAGGAAAAATAGAATATACATTCAGTTGTGTATAAAAATCTGTCTTTTTCTACAGGGAAGTAGGATAAGAAGATTTAAAAGAAGGAATAAGGCTGATAGAAGGGAGGGCAGATTGGGGAAGGCGGGAATCAAAAAGCCCAACATTTTGGGGAGTGAAAGGGTTAATGAAGAAAAGGTTAAAGGGAGAGAAAGAGGGAAACTGAAGAAATAGGATGATTATTTTTTTAAAAAATCATTTATGGCATGTTTCTTTGATAAAGACATAATTTCTCAGATGTATAAAGGGATGAGTCAAATTTATAAGAATATATCATTCCCCAATTGATTAATTAAACTATGTGAACACACATCTTCAGAAATCAAAACTGTCTATAGTCATTTAAAAAAATGCTCTAAATCGAGCAGCAGTTACCAAAACTATTTGGTATTGACTAAGGAATAGATTAGTTGATCAGTGGAATAGGTTAGGTTCAAGGGATAAAACAGTCAACAAATATAGCAACCTAGTCTTTGACAAACCCAAAGACCCCAGCTTTTGGGATAAGAACTTACTGTTTGATAAAAATTGCTGGGAAAATTGGAAACTAATATGGCAGAAGCTAGGCATTGATCCACACTTAACACCGTACACCAAGATAAGGTCAAAATGGGTTCATGATCTAGGCATAAAGAATGAAATTATAAATAAATTAGAGGAACACAGGATAGTTTACCTCTCAGACCTGTGGAAGGGGAAGGTCTTTATGACCAAAGAAGAACTAGAGATCATTACTGATCACAAAATAGAAAATTTCGATTATACCAAACTGAAAAGTTTTTGTACAAACAAAACGAATGCAGACAAGATTAGAAGGGAAGCAATAAACTGGGAAAATATTTTTAAAGTGAAAGGTTCTGATAAAGGCCTCATTTCCAAAATATATAGAGAATTAACTCTAATTTATAAAAAATCAAGCCATTCTCCAATTGAAAAATGGTCAAAGGATATGAACAGACAATTCTCAGATGAAGAAATTGAAACTATTTCTAGTCATATGAAAAGATGCTCCAAGTCATTATTAATCAGAGAAATGCAAATTAAGACAACTCTAAGATACCACTACACACCTGTCAGATTGGCTAAGATGACAGGAAAAAATAATGATGATTGTTGGAGGGGATGTGGGAAAACTGGGACATTGATTCATTGTTGGTGGAGTTGTGAACGAATCCAACCATTTTGGAGAGTAGTTTGGAACTATGCTCAAAAAGTTATCAAACTGTGCATACCCTTTGATCCAGCAGTGTTACTACTGGGATTATATCCCAAAGAGATTATAAAGAAGGGAAAGGGACCTGTATGTGTATGAATGTTTGTGGCAGCCCTTTTTGTAGTGGCTAGAAACTGGAAACTGAATGGATGTCCATCAGTTGGAGAATGGCTGAATAAATTGTGGTACATGAATATTATGGAATATTACTGTCCTGTAAGAAATGACCAACAGGATGATTTCAGAAAGGCCTGGAGAGACTTACACAAACTGATGCTGAGTGAAATGAGCAGGACCAGGAGATCATTATATACTTCAACAACAATACTATATGATGATCAGTTCTGTTGGACCTAGCCATCCTCAGCAACGAGATCAACCAAATCATTTCCAATGGAGCAGTAATGAACTGAAACAGCTATGCTCAGAGAAAGAACTCCAGGAGATGACTAAAAACCATTACATTGAATTCCCAATCCCTATATTTATGCCCACCTGCATTTTTTATTTCCTTCACAAGCTAATTATACAATATTTCAGACTCTGATTCTTTTTGTACAGCAAAATAACGTTTTGGTCATGTATACTTATTGTGTATCTAATTTATATTTTAATGTACTTAACATCTACTGGTCATCCTGCCATCTGGGGGAGGGGGTGGGGGGGTAAGAGGTGAAAAATTGGAACAAGAGGTTTGGCAATTGTTAATGCTGTAAAGTTACCCATGCATATATCCTGTAAATAAAAGGCTATTAAATAAAATTTTTAAAAAATGCTCTAAATCGCTATTGATCAGTGAAATGGAAATCAAAACAATTCTGATGTGCCACCTCACACCTATTGAATTGGCTAATATGACAGAAAAGGAAAGTGACAAATGTTAGAGGGGATGTAGGAAAATTGGGACACATTGTTAGTGAAGTTATGAACTGATTCACCCATTTTGGAGAATAATTTGGAACTACAATGTCTCTTTTAGAAATTAACCCTTTCATTTGTGACTCTGAGAAGCTGTAGCATTTGCAGTGGCCATACCCTGCTTAAACTATCACAGCCATTATGCTAAATTAGGCTGATAGTAACTGATAGACTTCAGACTGTCATTGAGTTAAGTGGATGTGAAGTACGTGAAGACTTCCTGCAGCAGAATGGGCAGATGAGAACAATTTCTTCCAATGTGCACTAAGGCAGCTGAGGGAGACATTGTGACATGCTTAGAACTATTCAGAAATGGAAGATTCCAAGTTTATACACTGCTTCTGGGGCCATCACTAATGCAGTCATCCTGATTTGTCCTGCCACAGTATGATCATATGTATATTGGAATTCCTAATGGAGTTCCCAGGAGTTTGAGTGGAGAGAAATTTTGAGCTGATTGAGGAAGATAAAGAATTTGAATGTTTATAGATAATAGTTGCTAGAATCTTGACTGGGTCATAATTTTAGTTTGATTGAACTTCAAAGGAAGAAAAGCTGCTGAATAATGCTGGAAGAGAATCTGGAAGTGGAAATGGGAAACAAAGAGTATTGGGGGTAAAAATGAAACCAATACCCCAAAGGATGAGTAGAGATATATTGTCAATTGGATGAATGTAGGTCTCAATCAAGACCCTTTTTTAAAAATTTCCTGGCAGTGAGAAGGAGTTAAAAATGAAAAGTTTTAGAAGAAAGCAAATTTTTTAAATTATTGAATGGAAATTTCAGTGAGTACAGTGGAAAGCAAAACTAAAGCTATAGTCCAACAGCAGACAAAGGATAAGGCTGAGAGGATTAAGGATAAAGGATAAACAGTGGAACAAGAAGAATGGGATTTATACAATAATAGCCAGAAGGTCAGAATCAATGGGATAAGGAGAATATGATGTGGGAATTTACTAACAATTGAGGAATGATTCCATGAAGATTATCAGTGACTGGGAAGAGCTTTATTGAGAGAGTCAGGTGATTATATCACTGTTTTGAGCTCTGCCTCAAGGTTCAGCCTTATGAGATGATGATATTGTGCTTTCTAAAGTCCAATGGGCTCTTCTTCCTACACTGAGGAAGAGAAGAAGGTATGGCTTGAGGGAGTTACAGTTTGGATACAGGAACTGATTGTTCTATATGGATTGGTCAAGGGACTAGCCTGGATGGTGTGGGAGGAGATTCTCCAGTAAAGAGAGAATCTAGAAATAGGATAGCGCATATTGGGGTTTATGCAGAGCTAATTTATATTTATTTTGTACATATTCTGTTTATATTTATATAATATGTGCAGTGTCTTCCCCAATAGAAAATAAGTTCCTGCAGGTTATTATTGCCTTTGTATCTCTAGCACCTATCAAAGATTATGGCATATAGTTAAGACATATATGCTTGGATGACTGATGTATATATTATTTGAGATGAATCTTAACTCTTCATTTATTTCTTTGTAATAGATTGTGCCATTAATGAATATGTCCTTTGGAATGAGTATGTTTGTTCATGTTCTTTTCAAGAGATGTAGAAGAAATCTGTAGAAAAATTTCCTTTGGCTTGATATTACATTGGTCCTAAAATGGAGAAGCAATAGTGTCTCATTTAATGTTATATCTCCTCTAATGCCCTAAGGCTCTATGCATAATGGTTGCTTAATAAATGCATTGAAATTAGTGAATGAATAAGCCAAATGAGATGTTCTTCCCTTGGTCCATGAATTTTTGTGTGTATATTTTTCAGCTATTTCTATAACCATTTCAATAAAATTAGCTTTCTCTGTAATCCTATGTATTTTATTTTTATGCACTTAAAAATCTTTATTTTTCCTCTGAAGAGAAGTCTATAGATTTCACCAAAATGCTACAATGGAAAGACAATTAGGAAGCCCTCATCTAAATTTTCTCTCCCTTTCCTGCTGTATTGCTTCTATTACATGTGCCAGAAGCATGTGAAAGAACATATTATTTACCTTCATTTATTTTAGGGTAGAATGTACTTAATGTCACTTGTGTGGCAGCAAAGTATTATCATGTTACTCTAACAGCTTCTGCATAGAACTTTGTGATAAATATAGTATAAAATATTTAGATGAAACATAGGTAATCTGTTCTGTTAAGGACTTGGGTGGAAGGGCAGGTCAATTCTCTGAGAGCCTCCACAGCTGTGGATTGTGATACTTGAAGGAGTTGCAAAGCAGTCTTTACTGACACAGGTGTTGCTTGTGGACTGGGAAAAGAAATTGGAGGCAGAGGGAAGAGGAGAGAGGTCAAACAATATAATAGCCTCTCAGTGGGGAGGTCAGAGAACAGAAACTGCCTCTCAGTCTCCTTGTATCATCATCATCATCATCATCATCATCATCATCATCATCATCATCATCATCATCATCATCATCATCATCATCATCATCATCTCAAGAGAAGAGATAACAATTCTAGGTGCTGGTGTCTGGATTCTGGAAACCACAAGAGCCACAGATAACACTCTTCAGTAAAGAATGGGATTTCAGATGTCCTTACAAGGTCAAGGTTTAAGGTAAGAGGGAATTGTGGGATTAAAAAAAAAGATGGCTTAGTCATGTGGCAAGATTAAAAGATAAAGCAGAGATAATTCTACCATTCTATAGTTATGGAAAAGAATCAAAGGATAAGAAAGCATTTGTCTATATTAACATAAAAATATATATACATATAAACAACGAAATATTTAATTTGATCATTTATCTCACTAAGAGCTGGGATTTCATTGGTGTACACAAACTTTTCACAGTTAGTAGACAAATTTATAATTGTGTGTTTATTGAACATTTGTTATGTTAAATATCATAATAAAACTACAAAGTTTTACAAATTAATAATCTTGAAATCTTGATTATTGGGATGTCACAGAAGCAAGGGCAAAAGCTTTCCTTAAAAGAAGACAAGTAGGTAATTGTGCCAGGGACTAAGCTTTCTTTGGCTGGCTGGCTCATGTTGGGAAGAGTCCTTGAACAACTCATATCTAAGTAGAGGATTGAACATGATCACTTCCCTTTTGCCCAAATGGAGATGAGGGACTTAATTTCTTTCACTTATAATAAATTATCAACAAAAAAATGAGAGTATATGTATAATCCTGTAGGCCAAAATGTTACTTAGTACTTTAATAAAAACTTAAATATTTTTGAGAGAATAACATGGCTAGATGAAACCTGCCCCCCCCACCCCTTCCTCCAGTGCTCTAAGTCATCTGTCTGATTTGTAGCCATTTTCTGCAGCTGTGTAATGACTATAAAACTGGAAAAAGGCATAAAACATGAAAGAAAGGTGTTGAAGTCAGCCTAAAGGTACTAAATTCCTGACAGCAGCTTGTAAAGCAGTTAAGATTTAGGTGCTGTGGGGTAATGATGATGTTTCAGTGGGAGGTGAAAGGAGGTGCTGAAATGAGGGGACCAGAGCAAGTTAGAATATGATAGCATTGAAAAATGACAATTGTGAATTTTTCAGTGGAGTGTGAAGGGGTACAGAGAAATTCATAGTAATAAGGAGCCCATAGAAAGAAATGTGAACAAATTAGAAGTTAATGCACATTTAATGATATATTTACTTTCTCATCTCCTTTCTTTTGGGATATAGGATGCAGGGAAAGGAAAGAGAGTGCTTTTTTCTTTCATTCTTTTTTGAAATTTCCTTTCTCATGGGAGGATATTTAATAGAAAGCACCTGGTTGGTTTCTATAACGTAAAATGCTTTTCTCTCATTTATATCCTTAGAAAATCTGAGATAACTAATAAACTAAGTGAAAAGCAGAGCAAACTTTAATATTTAAAAGATTTCAAAAGCTACTTAGCTTTTGAAATCTTTTAAATATTAAAGTATTGTGAGTATTAACTGAACTAATGTATGTAAAGTACTTTGTAAACCTTAAATATTTATCATTATTATTATATACAGGGAGCATTCAGGATGAAATTTCTAAATTTAATGAGTATGTTTATACATATGAACATCATGATCATCCATAATAAAATCAAATTTAGTGTTTTTCAAAGTTGCAATATTTTCAAAATAGCCCAGATTATATTCTATATATCAAGTAATTCTGAAAAAGTAAGCATACACAAATCTAAAAAAGATATCTTTTCCATGAATATCTTTTATATTTGTTGTCTTAAACAAGGTGGTTCTAAGAAGAACAAGGTAAAATAGAGGAAGAATAGGGCTCAGTTATTTTAGTTTCAGATAAACAGATGTTTTGAGAGACAGACCACAGCCAACCAAGAAATAAAAATTTTCATATCTAAACTGGTTCACCACAAAGAGATTTCAGGTACTCCTGGTCTTCCTTGTCAACATAGTTAGCACTAAATATAATGAGCAATTTATAAACATGAACAAGAAGCTTAGTTTAGCTCTATAGCAAGATTCTAAAGGCAGCATTGAGGCAAAAACTTTGATGTCTTTGTTAGACTTATGAGCTGTAAATAATGCCTTCTTTTATACTTAAGAAATTGCTCTGGATTTCTGATTATCACAGAAAAGATTCAGACATAGTAGTCCCACATAAAGTCAAGATTTGAGGGAAATATCAAATATCAGATCTAAAGACAGAGTAAAATAGTATAGAACTAGGTTCAAGCCATAACAATCTAACCTTGTAAAGGAGTCAGTCACATTAGTTGTACAATTAACAAACTTTTTTTTCCCTTTCCTGGATTAGCCAAATGAAGTAAACCAAAACCTAAGCCATTGTAATATGCCTTGAGTCAAATAAAAGAAATTTATACATTGTATCTGTTCAAAAATGAATGTTTCTTTCTACCACTTCAAGCTATCACCTTTATATCAGAAGATGGACAACATTCTTTTATCACCAATCCTCTGGAAATATAGCTGGTCATTGAAATGATCAGAGTTCTTAAATCTTTAATTCCCCACTCTCAATTCAACCACTCAGTTCCAATTTTGTATTGGTGGAAAATGTTTCCTTTCAAAGTTTTACCTAAACTAGAAGTGCCAAATACTAATGAGTGATCACATGTAGCCCACAGCACTCGGGTGCAGCCTGAACTAGATGAAAATGGAATGTGGAAATATTTAACAAAATAAATAAAAATAGTACAAAAAATAGATCATAACACATTGTAAAACTAAATCAATATGTAGCCTGCAGGGATTCTTTCATATGAGTTTAGTCTGTACAGACATGGGTGTGTCAGTGGGCATTGGAAGAAACAATCTGGAAGCCTAGCTATTCCCTGAGGCAAAAAGGGAATAGCACAAATTGGATTGTCTCAGCCTTATATATGTCTTTTGTTCTTAAATGGGTCTTTTGTTTAAGTGAACTTTTAATTTCAGTTCCATCCCTAGTGGAGGTCTCTGGAAACCTCTCCTCAGCTCCCCACTTCCCTTTCAAATTTTTTTCTGAGTGTCTACCAATTGAATGAAAGCCTTTCCTTGCTGGTAACAAACTTTCTGTTTCTTCCTCAAAAGTTTGACTTGTTTAATCTATCTTTCCTCTTATTACTTACTCCTTTTGCTTATTCCCTTCCATTCTTATTTCCCTGTGAGGTAAAAAGAATTTCTATGTCCTAATCTGTGTGTGTATATGACAAACAATTAAAAAATATGGACAGATTCTTTCCTTTTTGAATCACTTCAGTTGAAAATATGATTTAATCATTACCTATTCTCTTATCCCCTCCAATTTCCCCACTATTATAAAAACTTTTCCTTACTTGCGTTTTTTATGTGAGATAATTTTCTCCATTTTTCTTCTCTCTTCCTTCTTCTCCCTGTATATCCATCTCTCTTAACCTTCCATCCTTCTTTTGAAATCATCTTAACAAAATCAAATAGGGGTGGAGCCAAGATGGCGGAGAAGGCACATGCGACTTTCTAAGCTCTTCTCTTACCCTCTTTATCAATATTATATTGAGCCTCAAAAATAGTCTTGACTGCTACAATTCATAAAGATAAGAAGTATAGCAACTCACCAGCCAAAGAAAATCTGCAGTCTTGCCAAAAAAGGTTTGTTCCGGGGCCAGGGGGGAGATCAGTGTAGACTGGGAGAGAAATTAGTTTCCAAGAAGAGCCTCAAAACCGAAAGTGAGAGCACAGATCTCAGCACAAGCTTGTAGCCCCAGCCTGTGGTACCGGGCTTTTCCTTGGGGCAGTTGCGAACCTGCACGGCAGGAGGGCACAGCCCAGGTTAGCCTCTAACCTGCACAGTGGGGGGCTCGGCTTGGGGCCATAGAGCTTTTGCAAGGTCGATTTGCATCGGGCAGAGACGTTGGGGCAGAGTTCCGGGCAGACTTCTGGTAGAATTGGCAGTCTGTAGTCAGCTGCTAATACCCACAGCCCCACAAGAAGCTCTGGCCTGGGGCAGTGACACTTTCACCCCTTACTCTCTAGCCTTGGGCAATCGCTAACCCACACAGCCCAACTAGGCACTTCCATAGCTGGGCCAGTGCTGAATCCACCTCCTGTTGGGGGAAGGGAAAACTCTCACTCAGAGCACTTCCATACCTCAGAGCCTGAAACCAGTTTACATCTCTCCTGTTCTGCAGAGGAAGCTGGTAACCCCCTTGCCTAGGAGGCATACCCTAAAGGTTTTAAAACATGAATAAAAAGATGAAAAGAACCCTGGACAGCTTCTATGCAGAAAAAGAACAGGTAAGCAAACCTGAAGAGACTAACAGCAAACATGCACCAGACAATACCCCAAAGGGGAATGTCACCTATTCCCTTTTACATGATGCTCTCATAGAAGAGACCATTAAAAGTCTAAAAATAGAGTTAGAAGATAAATGGGGAAAGGAAAGAGAAGCCTTACAAGAGAGTAATAACTTCCTGAAATACGAATTGGAAAAGATAAAAAATTCCCAGGAAGTGCAGGGAAACAAAATTTGTGAATTGGAAAAAGTAAAAAAATACCAGGAAAGTAAAAATTGTGAATTGGGAAAAATAAAGAATTCACTAGAAAGTAGTATTTGTGAATTGGAAAAGACAAAGAACTCACAAGAAAGTAGGATCTGTGAATTGGAAAAAGAAAATAATTCACTAAAAAAGAAAATCAGGGAAATGGAAAAGAATTCCACAGAGCAAAATAATACATTTAAAAACTCAATTGGACATATACAGAAAGAAGTAAAAAAAGCTAATGAAGAAAATAATTCTTTAAAAATTAGAACTGAACAAATAGAAACTAATGATTCATTGAGACAGCAAGAATCAGTCAAGCAAAACCAAAAAAATGACAAACTGGAAAAACCATGAATTATCTACTTGCAAAAATGACAGACTTGGAAAATAGATCTAGGAGAGATAATCTGAGGATTATTGGACTTTCCGAAAATTATGATGAAAAAAGAGCCTAGATACTATTTTACAAGAAATCATCAAAGAGAACTGCCCAGATGTAATAGAATCAGAAGGTAAAATAGGCATCGAAAGAATTCATTGAACACCTTCTGAAAGAGACTCTAAAATAAAAACCCCAAGGAATATTGTGGTCAAATTTCAGAACTATCAGATTAAGGAAAAAATTTTACAAGCAGCCAAAAAAAAACCAATTTAAATACCGAGGTGCCACAATAAGGATCACCCAAGATCTGGCTGCCTACACATTAAAAGATCGAAAGGCCTGGAATCTGATATTCCGAAAGGCAAAAGAATTTGGAATGCAGCCAAGAATAAACTACCCAGCTAAGCTGAGCATTTTCTTCCAGGGAAGAAGATGGACATTTAATGAAACAAATGAATTCCATTTGTTTCTAAGAAAAAACCAAAACTAAACAAAAAATTTGATCTCCAACCATAGGACTCAAGAGATGCAGAAAAGGTAAAAAGAACTCTTGAGAATTCTATTCCTGTTGTGGATATACAAAAAGAATACCTGTATAATTTGATTTTACTGATATAACATAAAAAGGGAAGTAGATATGGAAAAGGGATGATGGCAGAATAAGGTGGGAAGGAGGGATTAAAAAGAGGGAAACCACATCCCACAAAGAGGCAAAGGAAACTTACCATATCTGAGAGAATTTAGAGAGGGGGAGGAACATTGTGTGAATCTTACTCTCATCAGAGTTGGCTCAAAGAGAAAATAATTGACATTTGTTTTAGAGAAAATTCTCTCTCGCCTCATTAAAAAAGGGGGAGAGGAAAAGGGAAAAGAAAAAGAGGAATAAGGAAAGGAAGGGGAAAAGATTCAAAGGGGGGAGGGAGGGATTCTAAAGAGAGTAAACATCGTGATACAAGGGGGGTACATAAGTTCAAAAAGGGGAAAGAGGGTTGGGGGAGGCAAGAATAAGTAAAGCATAATCTGGGGTTATTAGGATGGCAGGAAATACAGATTTAGTCATTCTAACCGTAAATGTGAATGGGATGAACTCCCCCATAAAGAGGAGCAGAAAAGTCAGAACCCTACAATATGTTGTTTACAAGAAACACATTTAAAGCAGGGAGATACATATATAGTAAAGATAAAAGGCTAGAGCAAAATCTATTATGCTTCAGGTGAAGTCAAAAAAGCAGGGGTAGCCATAGTTATCTCAGATCAAGCAAAAGCAAAAATTGATCTAATTAAAAGAGATAAAGAAGGAAACTACATCCTGCTAAATGGTAGCACAAACAATGAAGCAATATCAATATTAAACATATATGCACCAAAGTATGGATCCAACTTCCTAAAGGAGAAGTTAAGAGAGAAGAAGAAATAGAAACAAAACTGTAATAGTGGGAAATCTCAACCTTGCACCTCAGAATTAGACAAATCAAACCACAAACAAATAAGAAAGAAATTAAAGAAGTAAATAGAATATTAGAAAAATTAGGAGTTAGATCTTGGAGAAAATTGAATGGAGACAGAAAGGAATATACTTTCTTCTCAGCAGTTCATGAACCTATTCAAAATTGACCATATATTAGGACATAAAGACCTTAAATTAAATGCAAGAAAGCAGAAATAGTAAATGCTTTCTTTTTCAGATCATGATGCAATAAAACTACATTCAACAAAAAATTAGGGGAAATAGACCAAAAGTAATTGAAACTAAACAACTTCATCTTAAAGAATGATTGGTGAAGCAGCAAATTATAGATACAATTAATAATTTCACTAAGATAATGACAATGATGACACATCATACCAAAATTTGTGGATGCAGCCAAAGGGTAATAAGAGGGAATTTTATATCCTTAGAGGCTTACTTGAATAAAACAGAGAAAGAAAAGATAATGAATTGGCTTGCAACTAAAAAACTAAAAAGACCAAATTAAAACCCTAATAAATACTAAATTGGAAATTTAAAATTAAAAGGAGAAATTAAAAATATTGAAAGTAAAAACTATTGAACAATTAATAAACCAAGAGTTGGTTCTTGAAAAAGCCAATAAAATAGATAGTTTTGGTAAATCTGATTAGAAAAGAAGGGAGGAAATGAAATTAGTAGTCTTAAAATGAAAAGGGAGAACCTTTCACCAGTGAAGAGGAAATTAGAGAAATAATGAGTTATTTTGCTCAACTTTATGCCAATAAATTGATAACCTAAGGAAATGGATGACTACCTCCAAAAATATAGATTTCCAGAATAACGAAGAGGAAGTAAATTTTTGAATAGTCCCATTTCAGAAAAAGAAATAGCAAATTAAACAACTCCCTAAGAAAAATCCCCAGGACCAGATGGATTTATTGGTGAATTCTACCAACATTTAAAGAACAATTCTAATGCTATATAAATTATTTGATAAAATAGGGAATGAAGGAGTCCTACCAAATTCCTTCTATGACACAGACATTGGTAATTGATACTAAACCGGTAGATTGAAAACAGAGAAAGAAAATTATAGACCAATCTCCCTAATGAATATTGATGCTAAAATCTGAAATAGGGTATTAGCAAAAAGACTACAGAAAATTATCCTCAGGATAATACACTATGATCAAGTAAGGTTCATAACAGGAATGCAGGGCTGGTTCGATATTATGAAAACTATCAAGGTAAATGGCCATATTAATAAAACAAATTAACAAAACCATATTGATCATCTCAATAGATGCAGAAAAGCATTTGACAAAATCCAACATCCATCCCTATTAAAAACACTTGAGGTATAGGAATAAATGGACTTTTCCTTAAAATAATCAGCAATCTATTTAAAACCATCAGTAAGCATCATATGTAATGGAAACAAACTGCAACCATTCAATAAGATCTGAGGAAACAAGGTTGCCACTTCACAATTACTATTTAATATTGTATTAGAAACCCTAGCTTTGGCAATAAGAGCTGAGAAAGAGATTAAAGGAATAAGAATAGGCAATGAGGAAACCAAATTATCACTCTTTGCCCATGATATGATGGTATACTCAGAGAACCCCAGAGATTCTACTAAAAAGTTATTAGAAATAATCCATAACTTTAGTAAAGTTGCTGGTTATAAAATAAAACACATAAGTCATCAGATCTTATATATCACTAAAAAATCCAACAGTCAGAGTTACAAAGAGAAATTCCATTTAAAGTAACTACTGATAATATAAAATATTTAGGAATCATTGCCAAGGGAAAATCAGAAACTTTATGAGCAAAATTACAGACCACTTTTCACACAAATTAAATCTGATCTAACCAATTGGAAAAATATTAAATGCTCTTGGATAGGGCGAGCAAATATAATAAAGATGACAATATTACCTAAACTAATCTATTTATTTAGTGCTATACCAATCAGAGTCCCAAAAAACTATTTTAATGACCTAGAAAAAATAACAACAAAATTCATATGGAAAAACAAAAGGTCAAGAATTTCAAGGGAATTAATGAAAAAAAAAATTAAATGAAGGTGGCTTAGCTGTACCAGATCTAAAATTATATTATAGAGCAGCAGTTACCAAAACCATTTGATATTGGCTAAGGAATAGATTAGTTGATCAGTGGAATCGGTTAGGTTCAAGGGACAAAACAGTCAACAACTATAGCAACCTAGTCTTTGACAAACCCAAAGACCCCAACTTTTGGGATAAGAACTTACTGTTTGACAAAAATTGCTGGGAAAATTGGAAACTAATATGGCAGAAACTAGGCATTGATCCCGTACTTAACACCGTACACCAAGATAAGGTCAAAATGGGTTCATGACCTAGGCATAAAGAATGAAATTATTAATAAATTAGAGGAACACAGGATAGTTCACCTCTCAGACCTGTGGAAGGGGAAGGAATTTATGACTAAAGAAGAACTAGAGATCATTACTGATCACAAAATAGAAAATTTCAACTATACCAAACTGAAAAGTTTTTGTACAAACAAAACTAATGCAGACAAGATTAGAAGGGAAGCAAAAACTGGGAAAATATTTTTACAGTCAAAGGTTCTGATAAAGGCCTCATTTCCAAAATATATAGAGAAATTAACCTAATTTATAAAGAATCGCCATTCTCCAATTGGAAAATGGTCAAGGATATGAACAGACAATTTTCAGATGAAGAAATTGAAACTATTTCTAATCATATGAAAAGATGCCCAAGTCATTATTAATCAGAGAAATGCAAATTAAGACAACTCTAAGATCCTCCAAAACCGTCAGATTGGCTAAGATGACAGGAAAAAATATTGATGATTGTTGGAGGGGATGGGAAAACTGGGACATTGATGCATTGTTGGTGGAGTTGTGAACGAATCCAACCATTCTGGAGAGTAGTTTGAACTATGCTCAAAAAGTTATCAAACTGTGCATACTTTGATCCAGCAGTGTTACTTACTGGGCTTATGTCCCAAAGAGATCATAAAGAAGGGAAAGGGACCTGTATGTGCACGAATGTTTATGGCAGCCCCCTTTGTAGTGGTAGAAACTGAAATTGAGTGGATGCCCATCAGTTGAGAATGGCTGAATTAATGTGATATATGAATATTATGGAATATTACTGTTCTGTAAGAAATGACCAACAGGATGATTTCAGAAAGGCCTGAGAGACTTAAGAACTGATGCTGAGTGAAACGAGCAGGACCAGGAGATCATTATATACTTCAACAACAATACTATATGATGACCATTTCTGATGGCCCTGGCCATCCTCAGCAATGAGATTAACCAAATCATTTCCAATGGAGCAGTAATGAACTGAACCCGCTATGCCCAGAGAAAGAACTCTGGGAGATGACTAAAAACCATTACATTGAATTCCCAATCCCTATGTTTTTGCCCACCTGCATTTTTTATTTCCTTCACAAGCTAATTGTACAATATTTCAGAGTCTGATTCTTTTTGTACAGCAAAATAACAGTTTGGTCATGTATACTTATTTTGTATCTAATTTATATTTTAATGTACTTAACATCTACTGGTCATCCTGCCATCTTGGGGAGGGGGTGGGGGGTAAGAGGTGAAAAATTGGAACAAGAGGTTTGGCAATTGTTAATGCTGTAAAATTACTCATACATATAACCTGTAAGTAAAAGACTATTAAATAAAAAAAAAAAAATCAAATCATACTCATGTACTTTGTATAAGTAGATATCTTTCAACTGCTCTAATGTTAGTAAAGTTATAATAAAGTAATTAAATTTGTCATCTCCCTTTATAGGAACGTAAATAGTTTAACTGTATTAAGTCTTTTATGAGGTCTCACCTATGTCTAATTTTTTTGTGTTTCTCAATTCATGTGTTTGAAGGTCAAAATTTCAATTTAGTTTTTGCTTTTTTCATCATGAATTCTTAAAAGTCCACTATTTCAATAAATATTGATTTTTTTTCCTTGCAAGGTTATATAAAGTTTTGCTGGATATGCTATTCTTGGTTTCAATCCTACCTCCTTTGCCTTTCTGGTTACTTATAATATTTTCCCCTGCACTTGAATTTCACTATACTGTTCCTGGGAGATTGCATTTTGAGATTTTTTTTCAGAAAGTAGTCAGTGGGTTCTTTTATTTTATACTTTTCCTCTGGTTCTCTGATACTTATACATTTTTTTCTTTATAATTTCTTGAAATATGGTGTGAAACCTTTTTTTTAAGTGATTAGTTGTAGATAGTCCAATAAGTCTTAAATTATCTATTTTCATCCTATTTTTCTGGTCATTTGTTTTTCTGGTGAGATATTTTATATATATAAATATATATATTTTATGTTTTCAATCTTAACTTTGCTTTATTGTTTTTGATATCTTATCTGGTAATCGGGAGCTTGCACTTTTTCTTTGGTGATTTGATTGTATCTCTTTTTTCTTTTCTCTTTTTGATCAGTTTAAAAATTTTATTGATTTCATTAGTATTCAAGATCTACCTTTTATATTTTTTATGTTTTTCTCTCTTATAGTCTTTTTATTTTCAACTTCATGTTTTATTCCTTTATTTTGCTTTTTAAATATCTATCCATATTCTAGATTTTAAATCATTATTTAATCCTTTTTCAATTTTGTCTTTTTCTAAAGCATAGTTTTTCCTCTTCATATTTTAATTGCAATCTTAAACTTTTGAAACATTGTCTTCCCATAATTTTTCTAAAAATGTATTAAATCAATCTATGATTTGCTCTATAGCTCATTCACTATTATCTCCATTAATATTTATATGTTTTGTATGTATTTGCTCTATTTTAATCTTTTCATGTGTTTTAATCTGTAAAATAATACATAAAATGTTTTTATTTTCAGATTTTTTTCCTGTACACTAGCCTATGCTTTACTTCTGGAAAATTACCTGATGTAGTACTAAGAAGTAGAATAACCTTAAAATCAAACCATTCAGAAGACACTATAATTATATTCAAAAGTATTTTATGCAATATTTTGTTAAGTTGTAAATTTTTTCTTTTTGCTTATGTCTGTTTATGTATATATATATATATTAAATATATATATATATATATATTTAACTGAGGGAGAATCATTAAAGTTTTGTGTAATTATTGCATTAACTATATCTTTTTAGTGAACTAAATAAATCTTTATAAATTGGAATAAGATACCATGTGTTTAATTTCTTAATATATTTTTAAAGCATCATGCCATTTCCCTATAACTTTCTCTTTCCCAAAATTTTAATTGTAGCTCCATATTTCAAAGAAATATGCAGAAAATAATTCCTTCAAAATCAGAATTGACCAAATGTCAAAAAATGTGTAAAACCTAACTGAAGAAAATAATTTCTTAAAAATTAGAATTTTTAAAATGGAAGCTAATGCTCCATGAAGCATCAAGAAGCCATAAAGCAAAGGCAAAAGAAAGGAGGGGAAAGTGAAATATCTCATATGAAAAACTACAAAGCTGAAAAAAGAATGAAGATATATTTTAAAATTTATTAGACTAGCTCAAACATATTCTAAAATAAAGCTTATATGTCACATTTCAAGGCATTATAAAGGAAAAAAAAACACTCAGATATAAAAGAATCAAAGGGAAAAGTTTAAAGAATCCACTGATCACTTCCTGAAACAAATCTCAAAATAAAAACTTCTAGGAATATTTCAGCCAAATTCTGCATCTCCCTGTTCAAGGAGAAAATATTGTAAACAATCAGAAAAAAAAGAATTGAAATAATATGAAGCCACAATAGAAATCACAAGATTTACATTAAAGGGGTGGAAGACTTAAACTGAGTATAATCCCTTATTGTTTAGTGATTTCTGTCATGTCCTCTTTTTTTAGGATTTAATTTCTGTTTTTCTTGGCAAACATTAGAATGCTTTGTCCTTTTCTTCTCCAGCTCATTTTAGAGAAGAGGAAACTGAGACTTATAGGATAAGATAAGTCTTCTTCATTCCAGGCCTAGTACTCTTACTATCATGTTCCCTAGCTACCCCCAAGGATAATCATACAGGGGAGTAGAGGAGAGAAGAGAATGGATATTTAATGAAATAGATATCTTTTAAGCATTCCTCATCAAGTTGAATAGAAAATCTTACTTTCAGACACATGAGTCAAGAGAAGCATAAAAAAAGCATATTATAAGTTAGAAATGATAAGAAACATAATGAGTTTCTGTATGGTGAGATGACAAAATGTAACTCCTCAGAACTTTATTATCATTAGAGAAATTAGAAGGTATCTACTTGGAGTGACTTGGTTTTGTTGAACTGATCTCAAAACAAGTATAAAATGGGGAGAAAGAAAGAATCAGTGGGATAAGACAAAAGGAAAGTAAAGGAAGGAGAAAATGGGAGGGGGAGCAGGTAAAGATTGAACCTCACTCTTATTTGAACTTGTTCAAAGAGGGAAGATACACATGTACACACACACACATATATACACACACACACATACACACGTATACACACACACATACAGAATTGGATCTAGAAATTCGTCTTATCCAACATGAAAATAGGAGTGGAAAAGGCTAAAAGAAAAAGAAGCAGTGGTAAGAGGAAGATTAGATTAAAGGAGGCAGAACCATTTTCTTCAGGAGGGTACAGAGTAAAAGAAAAGAAAGGTAAATAGAATAGAAAAGAATGGAAGAAAATATAGTTACTAATCATATCTGTGAATAAAATTGGAATGAATTTACCTTCCCAAAATAGTAGCAGATAGAAGAATGTTTTAGAAATCTGAATCCAATAATACTTTTTTTTTTTTTTTTTACAAGAGACATATTTGAAAGAAATACACAGAATTGAAATAAGGAACTAGAGCAAAGTTTCATTTAGTTCACACACACACACACACACACACACACACACACACAAAGACAAGAGTTGCAATCATAATCTTGAACAACGCAAAAGCAAAATAGTTTTTAAAAGAAACATTCAAAGAAATTACATTTTGCTAAAATACATTCTCAGTTCTTGAAGGAAATGTTAAATCAGTTACATGATGAAAAAAGTAAAGCTATATAAGGGGGTCTACCATTTAATCCTCTAAAAGTAATTAAATATTAGCCTAAAAAAATAAACAAGAAAAAAATTTTTGAAATTAGATATAATAGATCTTTGTAGAACATTAAAAGGGGATAGGGAAGAGTATATGTTTTCTTAGCTGCACATGACAGCTTTCTAAAGCTTGACCATATATTAGAACATAAAAACCTAACAAAAATACAGAAAAGCAGAAACATTAAATATATGCCTTGGGGGGTCATAATGCAATGAAAATTATATTCAACAAAAGACTTGAAGTGGAAATTAAAAATTAATTGGAAATCAAATCATCAAATCCTAGAGAATAAATGGATCAAAGAAGAAATAATAGGAACAATCAATAATTTCATTAGAGATAATGACAACAATGTGACAATATACCAAAATTTGTGGGATGTAGTCAAAACAATACTTAGGGGAAATTTTATATCTCTAAATGTTTATAAATCAGTAAAGGAGAGAAAGAATTGATCAATGAACTGGTCATACAACTAAAAGTAAAAAAAAATATATACAGAACAAATTTAAAATCCCCAATTAAACAACAAAGTATAAATTATAAAATTAAATAACAATAAAATTGAAAGAAAACTAGGAGCTGGTTTTATTTAAAAGCAACAATAAAATAGATGTCATAGGTCTTTAATGTACAAAAAAGTAAGAAAAACACAAAAGGGAGAATGCATCATCAATGAAGATGAAATTAAAGCAACGATTAGAATTTTGCCCAGTTACATGTCAATTAATACTGACAATCTAAATGAAATTCATTGATATTTATAAAAATATAAATTGTCCATATCAATAAAAGAGGAAATAAAATACTTAAATAACTCTATCTTAGAAAAAGAAATCAGACAAGCTCTAAATGAACTCCCTAAGAAAAATTCTCCAGCATCAGGTAAATTTATCAGTGAATTCTATCAAACATTTAAGAAATAATTAATTTCAATGATATGTATATCTTTAATAGGCAAAGAAAGATTTTTATCAAATTCTTTTTTATGACAAAATAACATTTTAATCCTTAAACCAAGGAGAGAAAAAAAAGGAAGAAAGAAATTTAGGAAGTAAAGAAGAAAGAAAGAAAGAAAAGAAGAAAGAAAAGAAAAATATAGACTGATTTTCCTAATGAATATTGATGTAAACAATACTAGCAAGGAGATTACAACAATCTATCACAAAGATTATACAATATGACCAGGTTGGATTCAATATTAGGAAACCTATAATTGCCCATATTAATAACAAAAACATCAAAACTCATGATTTTTATCAATAGATAAGAAAAGCCTTTTGACAAAATACAGCAACCATTCCTATTAAAAATATTAAAAAGCATAGGAAAAAATAGAACATTTCTTAAAATGATAAGTAATACCTATCTAAAGCCAACAGCAAGCATTATTTATAATGAGGATAAATAAGAAGCCTTTCCAGTAAGATCAGTGGTGAAGTATGATGTCCATTATCACCATCATTATTCAATATTGTACTAGAAGTGCTAGCAATAGCAATAGGACAAGGAAAAAATATTGAAGAAATAAGCATAGACAGTGAGAAAACAAAATTATCAATTTTTATAGATGATATGTTGGATTATTTAAAGAATCCTAGAAAGGCATTTAAAAAAAAAAGCATAGTTGGAATAATTAACAATTTTAACAAAGTTGCAGGATATAAAATAAACCTATACAAATCATCAGCATTTCTATAAATTTTTAATTGAACATGGCAGAGAGAAAGAAATACTATTTAAAATAATGGAAGAATATTAAATACTTGAGAATCTATTTGCTAAAAGATACACAGGAACTATTAGAAAACAATTACAAAATACAACACAAATAATGACAGATCTAAACAATTTGAGAAATAATAATTTCTCGTGTCATAATAATGACAGTACTATTTAAATTAATTTATGTATTTTGTGTCATGCCAACCAAACTATTAAGGAGTTACTTTAGTAGGTCAAAAATATAAAGAGAAGCAATGGGGGGGGGGGGGGGGGGAGATGAAGAAAAATAGCTTAACAATACCAAATCTTAATTTATTCTACAAACTGGTAATCATTAAGGCAGTTTGGGACTGGATAATAAATAAAATGTTTGACCAATGGGATAGATCAGGTACTCAATATATAGAAACAAATGAGCACAGTAACCTAATATTAGATAAAACAAAAGATTCATGCTATTGTAGCAAAATTTCACTATTTGATTAAAAATTGCTAAGAAAACTGATCATAATCTGGAAGAATCTAGGCATAGACCAGCTACATACTATAATGTAAGATTTAGACATAAAGATTAGTATCATAAGCAAAATAAGGAAAAATTACCTGTCATATCTATAAATGGTGGAAGACTTCAAAACCAAACAAGAGATAGAAAGGTTTATAGGAGGTAATAAAATAGCAAATATTGGGCATATTAAATAAGAAAGTTTTTGCATAAACAAGAGCAGCCCAGCCAAAATTAGAAAGAAAGGTAGGCAATGGGGGGGAAGAGGGAGAAAGAAGTATCAAACTTTCTTTGATAAACCTCTCATTCCTTAAAAATATAAAGAAATGAGCCAAAATTATAAAAATAAAAGCCATTCCCTAACTGACAAATAGTCAAAGGATATGAACAGGTACTTTTTCTGAAAAAAGAAATAAAAATTATTGATAGGAGGAAAATATAACTTATGTTACTAATAATAATACAAATGAAAAAATTCTAAGGTACCACCATTGTATTTGCTAAGGTGATCTAAAAGGAAAATGACAAGTAGTAGAGCGAATGTGGGACAAGAAGTAGACCGATATACTATTGGTAGTTATTTAACCCTTTTTACCTCAGTTTACTCATCTGTTAAATGAGTTGGTAAAAGAAATGACAAACCAGTCCAGAATCTTTGCCAAGAAAATTCCAATGATGCCACAAAAAGTAGGATTTGACTGAAACAGTTGAACAATTGTTGGTGGAACTGTGAATTGTTCCAATTATTCTGAAGAACAATTAGCTACTATGTCTAAAGTAGCTATAAAAGTAGCTCTTTTCAAAAAGCATGAAATAACATTGATAAGTACATAACAAACTAATTACATTGAAATATAGTTGCCAAAATATTAAGTGTCCTAAGGTGATGGACCCCTTGAAATATAGCATATATTACTATAATATAAAGAGTGATCTCTGAAAGACCAGAAGGAAAGACCAGAATAGAAAACTTAGAAAAGGGAACATGGAAAGTATTTATTAAGTGCTCATTCTTTGCCAAGCTCTATGCTAAGTGTTTTACAAATATTATCTCATTTCATCATCTCAAAGCACTATGCTATAGTTCCTATTATCATAATTTCTTTATGGGTGAAGAACCTAAGCAGATAAAGAGAAAAACTAACTCAGGGTTAAACAACAAGGAAGTATCTGAGGCCCCATTTCAACTCCAGTCATCTTGTTTTTAGACTCATTGCTCTGTTTGTTACACTGCCTACTTTCCCTGATTATGGAATAGTGAAATCTAGGCATGGAGGTGATAAAAAAAAACAACTGAAGTTTATTAGGTGAATGGCACAGTTGATTGTATCATTGATTCAGTCAACTACTTCTTGAACTGTGCAAATCACAACCTCTTTCAACTTCACTTTCCTCATCTGTAATTTGGGAATAACACTAGCACCTGATTTTCAGGGGATTTTGTTTGGATTAATGAGATTAAACATTAAAAAAAAAAAAAAGCTTTGCAAATCTCACACCATTGCATAAAGTGTTCTTGAAATAGTCATAGGAGAAAACTCTTACAATCTGGGGAATTTAAAAAGGAATAAAGTAAGAGATAGTATTTGAGCAGAGGTTGGAAGAGAATTAGAGATTCCATAAAAGTAGAGGTGAGATTTATTTGAAAATCCCAGGCCAAAAGAAAGAGTTGACAAAGTTAAAGATGTAGTTAACTATGATTTTTAACAGGAGTTTTGGGGACTGTTTTAAATGTTTTCAAGTGGATTGGCACATTTCCTGTCTATAAATGTCTTTTTTTCAGAGATTAAGTATCATGAGTTTGCTTGAAATGTACCATGCACATTCATACTATCTAGCATATTCAGATTAACAAAACTTTTGGAAAAATCTGTCTCTGATAGTAGGCAGAATATCATAAACCATCCCTTGAGAAAAGTTATATTCTAACTACATAGTAAATACCAAAAAAAATTTTTGAGGTCACTTTTTTTTTAATTAAAGCTTTTTATTTACAAAACATATAGATTAGTAATATTTCCACATTGACCCTTGCAAAGCCTTCTGTTCCAAGTTATTCCCTGCTTCCCTACAGCCCCTCCACTAAATGGCAGATAACCCAATACATGTTAAATGTATTAAAATATATGTTAAATCCATTATATATATATATATATATATATATATATATATATATATATACACACACACACACACACACACACATTTATACAATTATCTTGCTGCACAAGAAAAATCAGATCAAGACAGAAAAAAAAAACTGGGAAACAAAACAAAATGCAAGCAAACAACAACAGAGTGAGAATGCGATGTTGTGATCCATGTAAATACCAAAATTATAATTGTCCACATTTTGTTCTACAAATTTGGTTTGTAAAATCTTAACCATTATAATTAGTGTTATCTGTATCTATATAAATATGTGCATATATAAATACATTTATTTATATGTTATATGCATATGTATATCTTTGAAAGGAATAATAAATAAAAATATATATGTAAAAAAGATAACATATTTCTTTTCAAAGAGATTTCATTTTAAATGAAGCCACATCTTTTTGGTCACCTATAATCATGCCAATTTACAACAAATAAAAAATAAGCTCATTGCTGAAAACATTAGCAGATCTTAGTTGTAATCTTTAAAACTAAAGCAATAAAATGTATAACTAACTTCTAAATGTATGATTATGATATAGTGTAATCTATGAAACCATATGTTTGATTTGAATGACATGATTTAGCACAAATACATTCCACTTTCTTATCACACAATGTTTTTTTAAATTCTAAATCAAAATACATTTAATTTGAGATCAAATAACTAGAAGAACATGTAAATTTAGGACAAAGTGTCCACCAAAAACTAAAGTGATATCTTCACTAATGCAAATTGTATTAAAATTTAAGGTGACAGCATCATCCCCAAAATGCCAACAGAATTCTGTTCTTTATAATTAACTCACACCAGAAGGATTCAGGTTCTGTCGTTTCTCACAACTATCTTTATTTGTTTTCTTTTCAGTGGTGTTTGTTATAGATAACTGTACTGGTGAGGAAATAGAAACACAAGTGGACCTGGGTAAGGAAACCTAATTTTAAGTTCAGATT
Organism: Sarcophilus harrisii; assembly: GCF_902635505.1. Lineage (NCBI taxonomy): Eukaryota > Metazoa > Chordata > Mammalia > Dasyuromorphia > Dasyuridae > Sarcophilus > Sarcophilus harrisii. Next base: position 190,536,269 of record NC_045427.1, on the reverse strand, counting down.
ACTTTATTTGCTAGTCATGTGATATTGAGTTACATAATTTCACTGGTCTCAGTTTCCTCATTTATAAAAATGGTACTGTTATTAGGATCTATTGAGCTAAAGTCCATCATAACACTTTCATATATATGCATATAAAGAATGCTTATATAAATAGATTAGGATCACTAATTAAAAAATATTTTGGTAGATATCACATCTTTTACTAACATCGTCAACAATAATTTATTAAGAGCTTACCATGTACCAGGAAGTATGCAAAGGACTTACAATAATAAAGAGAAGCAAAAAATAATCCTTGACTACAAGGAGTTTAGATTCAACACAAAAAGACGCTAAAAAAGTTACTCATTAAGAAACATGATAGAAAATAGAAATCCAGATACTTAGGAGTGGGATTGTAGAGGAATGAAGAAGTAAACATTTCTAGCTTTATTTCTTCTTGAAAATGGAAATTCTTAAATGAACTGACCAATTAAGGAAGTAGCCACAAGAGAAGAAGTATTTTTTTTTAGACTGAGTAGATTGTAGGTGTGGAAGATCTTTCAGGGTAAGGATGCCCCTAAAACTTGGTGGTGAAAATAACTTCCAAGATGAAAAGACAAGTAAAATATACTTTTGATATTTTTGTTTCTGGTCTTTCAAGTTTTGTGAAGGCTCTGAGCTCATAATACTGGGTCAGTCCTTTCTAGGGGAGTGTTCAACAGCCACATTACACTGTGCCAAGGTATACTCTTTCCTTAATGTCCCTTGTGACTTCAGGCAATTCACTTCTAAGATTTTCAATTTCTTCACTGGATGTACATGCATGTGCTTATCTCCTTATATCTTTTGATAAATATCTGTTAAATATATATGTACATATCTATAATTGTAGCTATCTAATAAAATATATGTCTATTTCCCAGTTAAATATTATATTTTGTGGATAGCTTTTTTTCTTTTCCATTACTTTAGTGAGGAATGGATGATAACCACCACAAATCATAGCTCAGTTTATAAAACCATTTTCAAAAAGCATTTGATCTTTGTTAATATAGTTCAATTAATGCCAAGTATAATAGGCATTTAAAATTTGTTAAATTTGATTGCATTAAATTTGTGTTGTTAACATTGAAAATGTTTACTGAGGATGGAAAAATTCAGAATTTAAGCACACTTATGTAATTCTAATATTCTCTTTACTGAAGAACCTTTAGTCAAAATGGGGACCTTTAGTATTTTATTTTTGATTTTTGTTTGTTTTTAGAAAACAATAAGTGTTGGGAATGAGATAGTAAACAAAATCATGTTTCATATGAATAATACTGGGGATGGGATAGTAACACAAACACACAAAAAGGGAATCTATAGGATATTGTTTCAGCAAATATAAATGATAGAATCTTTGAGATTAATATGAAAAATATTATATCAGAAATGATACCTAAAGAGATTGAGACTTGGGGTTGAATTTAGGGTTTCTGAGATGCAGTGGGCTACTCATAAATTTTTCTCAAGCCAAAGACCATCAAGTATATCTTCCTGATTTTTTTCCCTTGCCTCATCATTTCACATTCTTATTTATACTGGAATCTTGATATTTTTTCATTTACTTGGTACGTTTTTCCTTTTAGCTTATTGTTTTAACTCTTACTTTTCTCCAAATGCTCAGAAACATCTTCCAGTAAACTGTGTTATAGTTTTATTTTCCTTCTAGTAAAAGATTTAACTTAACAGGAGTGAATTTTGAAGAGTAAAGTATTTTTGCTGCATTGTTCCAATAATATTCATAAACAACTTTTTAAAAAATATGTTAAATCAAATTCTAAATGGCATAACTAACAAAAAGTCAGACTCATTTTTCTAGTCCAGCACAACTCAGGACAAAAAGACAGGTAGGAAGCAAAAAGTGATGGATAATGAAGGAACAAAGGTTGGTGAAAGCAACACCATCTGGGGGCCTTGGAGTCAATGACAAAAGTAGTTTCAAACATAGTCTCAGGAATGTGCATCCAGAAACAGTAAGTAGATCAAGGGAATAGATTAGGTACACAATCTACTTTGTAGAAGGAAGCATAATAATTTAATGTTCAATAAACTCAAAATTCCTAACTATTAGAGTAAGAACTCACCATTTGACAAAAACTGCTAGAAAAACTGGAAAGCAATTTGGAAGAAATTAGGTGTAGACCAACACCTCGCACTGTATACCAAGATAAACTAAAAATGAGGACAAGGTTTATACCTAAAGGGTGATATCATAATCAAATTGGAAAAGCATGAGAAAAAAAATAGGTAAATAGGTAAAACAAGTAAAAAATTACCTATCAGATTTACAATAAAAGAAGAGTTCATGATCAGCAATAGAGTGGTTTGTGTAAGTCAAAAAGAATAATTTTAACTATTGTAAATTTAAAAATTTTTGCACAAACAAAACCAATGCAGTCAAAATTAAATGGAAAGCAGATCATTGGGGAAATATACCATTTCTTTGATAATGGTGTCATTTCTCAAATATATAAAAATTGACCAAAATTTCTAAAAATTAAGTCATACCCCAATTGAGAAATGGTCAAAGAATATGACCAGATAATTTTCAGAAGATCTGTTCCAAACTATCAATAGCCATATTTTTTTAAATGCTTTAACTCACTAATAATCAGAGAAGTACAAATTAAAGCAATTTTGAGGTACCACTTCATTCTCACTAGATTGGTCAACATGACAAAAAAAGGAAAAGAACAAATTCTGGAGGGAATATGAAAATAGGTATATTAATGTACTGTTATGGAATTGTGAACTAGAATATTATAGAGACCAATTTGGAACTATGTCCAAAGGACTATAAAATTGTGTGTAACAAATAAAATTGGTTTATACACCAAAGAGTTTAGAGGAAAAAAGGAAAAAGGCCCATTCAAACATATTTATAACAAAATTTTTTGGTGTGTGGTGGTGGCAAAGAATTGAAAAATAAGGGATTGATCATCAATTGGGGAATAATTGATTGTGATAGAGTGCTATCACACTATAAGAAATGATGGAGGGAATAGTTCAAGGAAATAATACTGGGATGACATTATTTGATGCAAAGTGAAATAAGCAAAATTGGAGAATATTATGTGTAGTAACAGTATGTACTGTAATGATAATCAGTTATGAAACATTTTTCTACTTTGATCAGTAAAATGATCAATAAAATTTCATCAACATGATAAAATTGTTATCTACCTACAGATAGGGAACTGATGATCTCTGAGTATAGATTGAGGCACATTTTTGTTTTTGGTTTTTTCACTTTACTTTCCTTCCTTTTTTGTTTAGCAATATAGTTAATGTGTAAATATTTTTCTTTGATTTCATATTTATAATAAGTATAATATTTCTCACCTCAGTGGGTCAGGGAAGGTAGAAAAAGGAAGAGATTTTAGAATTAAAATTTTAAAACAATTTAAGAATTAAATTAAATGGATTAAATTAAAATTAAATAATATTTAAAATAATTAAAATATAAAAAAAAAGACTAATAGAAATGAATATAAAGTTCTTTAATAGCACACAAATAATAGAGTAATACCACATTATCATCAAAATAACATTGGGCTGGGAATCAGAGAACTTAGATTCAAATGCTAAATGTACTATAGAGCTGACCTTTAGAAAGTCACTTAAGTTTGCTAAAACTATTTTATCATCATGAAATAAGGAATTCTAAAAGATGAGGTAAAAAAGTAAATAAATTCTAATCATGGGGGGAAACCAGAGTCAGTGACAGAAAATAAAATATATAGGGAGTGAAATAATTCTTGAACCAGAGAGGTTAATAATAGGTTCTTATAATAGTTCATGTGAAAATTGATGAGGGCCTGAGCTAGGTTAGTAGTTATGTAAGTAAAGAGAAGCTGATGGATATTAAAGATTTAATAGAATCATAAAGGATAAAATTTGCAACTAATTAGCTGAGGGAAAGTGAGGAGTATAGAATGATTGTGCCAAGCCAAAATTGTGGCCCTAATTAAAAGGATTATAATAATGTCAACAGTAAGTTAAAAAAAAAGTTCAGAAAAGGGTTAAAAGGTAAAGATAGTCCTATTTTATATATGTTGAGTTTGTGATGTATTTGGGACATCTAATTTGAATTGTCCAATAATAACTTGGTAATTCAGGATTGAAGCTCAGAAAGAGACTAGCTTTGGATTGATAGAGTTAATTAGTAGGGATTAATTAATTAATATGAATGGAGAGTAATTTGCATACATATAATTAAGCCTGTAGATCACATGAAAGAATAAAGAGAAAGAAATGAAAAGGGCCTAGTGCTAAACCATGGGGTATACCTACAATTAAAGGAGGCTTGATACAGATGATGATCCAAAAAGATTGAGGAAGTCAAATAGAGAGAAGGAGAACCAAGAAAGAGCCATATTATATTAGCACAAGGCAGAAAGAAAATCTAGAGAAAGAGGAAGATCAATAGAACTTAAAGTGTCCTTAGAGATCTTTGAGTATGATCTCAGTTGCAGCACATGAGGAAAATTAAGCACAGAGAAATGAATTGATGTCCCTAAAAGCACATGGTTAATGATTGGCAAAGCCATCATTTGAACCTAGATCCTCTGGCTCTGAGTCTAGTATTCTTTTTAACATATCATCATCTCCCCAATATCTTCAAACTTTTTGAAATATTATTTTCCAAAGACATCTACCACCCATTATGGAAATTGTGCAAATACTGCTACATGTATAGATTGCCTTTGGAAGGATCTTAATTTATAGCAGTACATATTAATCATGTTATTTTATTAATTATTATTATATTTATTATATATTATAATTATGTAATTAAAATTCCGTGGCTCAAAGTGTAATTTCTCACTCATATCTAATTTTGATTAGACTATACAGATACAGTCTAAATGACATTAATAATACAATTACCTGCAATAATTAGTAAGCAGATGATGGAATTTTTGTATCCTTGAGATCTCTTCTTGTAGATCCTTCCTATATCACTGGTTGATCCATAGGCTTCACTGTGTTTAGTTTAAGTCCTTTTTCTCCCAACTACATATTCTCTCTTTTAGCTGGACAATTGATCTAGTCATTTATACCTCAGCATGAATGAAGAATGTAAAAGCTGGTTTGGGAAAGATGAAGAGCCCAGAATAAGAAAACTATTGTTGATATTAGTTCAAATTTAAATATTTCTTTTTGATTTACAGATCATTGTCTTCACAACAAGCCTGTGAAATACTAGAGAATTGAAGCATTAATATCTCCATTTTATGGATGAGTAAACTAAGGATGAGACTGGTAATTGATTACACAACTAGGAAATATAGAACCCAAGACTCAATCTGACAGTATATTAGATTTAGAAGGGGCCTTAATGATCATATTTAATCCCTACTTTACATCAGCTGGGGCCTGAGATCCAAGGAAGACTACTCGCACAAAATCATGTACCTCATGAGTTATTGTGCCCACTTAGCAGTTAGGATTCTGGGTCTATACTATGTTAAAGCTAACCATGTTCATTGACATAAAGATGAAATGTGATATTTCTGTTTCATATATTCAAAATGAAAGCAATCTTTTCATAGGTCAGGAAAGCTCTTGACTCCACCTTGCTTTACTCTAAAAGGATTCCATGTGATCACACATAGCCAATGTTGAGTAGGATAAAGACATTTAATTTCTTTCACATACCAATTTGCAAGATGATTGCATTAACCATATCTATTCTCATCCTACTTTAAAAAACAAAAACCTGTCTCACTGAAATGCTGACAGATTGGTTGGCATCATGCACATTTTTAATATGTAATCATAAAATCGTGTGACTGGTGACTGTTTGGTAGAGAAACCTGCTGTGACTCAGGCTGATTTCATGATTGACAACAAAAGTGTGATCTGTCAAAAATGGTAGAGTTTCCATGCGGTCTGTTGTTATTTAGATAGTATTTAGTGCCCCCTCTTTTTCTTTTTTACCCCTTGTGCTCTAGGAAATAACACATGGAAAGAAAGCTGTACATACATTCATTGTTCCTGCCAGATTGTGCATTCATAAAGAGGTTTTTTTAACTTAAAATGTATTTACACACACACACACATACACACATATATTTTAAAATCAAAGACCCAACTTTGTCAAATTTCCTATATTTGGAAGACCCATAAAATATAAACCTTTTGCCAAAGTTTGATATTTCTTTTGTTCCACTGCAAAATATTCCAATATTCTTATCCCCAAATTCTACAGAAATAGATGAATAAAAAGAGCCTGGAATAGAACCTTAACAACTCTCTCTTTTTCTCCAATCCCCACCCACTCCCATCTCTGTCTCCCTGTCTCTATCACTCTGTTTCTGTTTCTGTCTGTCTCTGACTCTCTCCCCTCTTTCCCTATCCTTTTGCCCCTCTTACCTTTCCTCTCTTTGTGTTTCCTTTCCATCTCTGTTTATTTCCTATATCTGTCTCTTTTCTTCTCTGATCTCTCCTCCAGTTATCCTTCTCTTTCTGGTCTTCTTTTGTTTCCTCTTTTCCCTGCTATCTCTTTTCTTTCTTCCTTCTTCCTGTTTCCCCATTCCTGTCTCTCCATCTTGTCTCCCTTTTTCCTCTTTCTTCCTGCTTCTATTTCTCTCTCTCTCTCTCTCTCTCTCTCTCTCTCTCTCTCTCTCTCTCTCTCTTTCTCTCTCTCTCTCTCTCTCTCTCTTTCTCCTCTCTCTTACCCTTTCTCTCACCCTCTCTATTGCTTATCCTTCTCCCTTTTCCCTTTCTCTATCTCTTGTCTTCCTCTTTCTCTCCCATTTTCCCTTTGCCTTCCTTTGTTTTTACTTCTCCTTTAATCTTTCTCTTTCTCTTAATCTTTCTCCTCCCTACCTCTGCTCCTCTGTTTTTTTTTCCACTAAGCCTCCCCCTATCACCATCCCCTCCCTACACCCCACATGGTTCCCATTAACATGTGATCTTTTTCAAAGAAAAATGGATTCCTGTGAAGGAAGAAATGTTGAATGTTGCTGGAGTCCAGGCAAGCTGTAAAGAATTTCTGCTGGACCTTGACTGCTTTGCAGAAAGATCACTGTTAAAATGCTTTCTTTCTTTTTTGGGGGGTGGGGGGTGGGGGATAGGGATTTCCATAAAAGGAGAAAATTTAGCTTTTTCATATGTTTCATGTTTCTAGCTTAGCATTAATAGCAGAGTCTAATGTGTGACATGGCTCATCCCCCCACCCCCACCACACACTTCTAATCCTAGGGAATTAGCATAAAGTCAAGCAATGCAGGTTGAATTTTTGAGCTCTTTTCTAAGTCCTACCATTTGCTCTTCTTGTCATCATGTAAAGGCTTTTCTCTCGCTGTTTTGCATGCTGATTTACTGGTGATTGTCATCTGCATAATTAACACATCCTGTCACTTTTAGGCAGAAGGAATACAACCTTTAATTTAAAAATAAAATAAAAATGTTTTCATTTTTGAAGAATACAGAATTGGCTCAGGTTTTGGAATAGAAAGACAATTAGATCACAAAATGTCTGGGACATCTTTGTTAGAAGTCACTGGAGCTAGTCCTCATCTTAAAAGCCAAGGGAAAGATTTTGGCATCCTTATCCATAGAAATGAAGTTATATTATTTTTAAATTCCATTTATTTTATAGAAGAGACAGAGATATAATGTTTTAAACTCATATATGTTTTAAAACTCATAGCTTTCCAGCTTAGTAAACATATGTTGGAATACACAGGAGCCATCGGACAATGGCTAGAGGTCCAACCCAGAATGAATCTCCTCTTGTGAGAGGATAATACAAGGAGACTGGGAGGCAGTTGTTTTCTGACCTCTCTGACTGAGAGGCCATTGCATCGTCTGACCTCTCTCCTCTTCCCTCTGCCTTCAGTTTATCTCATTCCCAGTCCATAATACCTGTGTCAGCAAATGCTGACCTGCAACTCCTTCAGATTTTATGATCCACAGCTGTGGAAGCTCTTGGAGAATTGACTTGTCCCTTAACAAACACATTTCACTATTTTTCCAGAAACATAATCTTTGATGAAAGTCATAATCCAATCTTCAGACTGATAGTCCTTATCAATAATCTTGAAAATGAGCTTGGGGGGAAAAATAAAGTATGGAAGCTAAAAACTAGTCTCCAGTGAATCTGAATAATTTTCATCATGGTTGGTACATCAGAGTAATAATAATAATAATTCACTTTGTTAGCACTTTGATATGTACAAATCTCTTTCTATCCAATATGCTTTATGAGGTAGATAGCTTAAACATTATTATCTCCATTTTCTTACAAGTTTAGGAAATTTTGATTTTGACTGATTTGTCAATGTTCACACAAACACTAAAAGTCAGAAACTGTATACAAACCCAAGTCCAACATTCTTTAAAAAACAAAAAGATGATTTTAAAAAATTCATTTTTACAAAAGCCAAGCAGAAAAGATTATAGCTATAAAAGCCATCTACATAAACTATTTATTTTGTAGGTGAGGAAAACAAGACTAAATTCAGTTAATTATCTTTGCTAAAATGACAAGGATAGTAAATTGCAGAGAAATAACTGGAGAGTATGTCCAATAATGCCAAGGGTCCACCATATTTTCTGTTATACTACATTATAACAATAGCATTTCCCAATGACTCCAAGTCTACCTCCTCTCAATTAGAACCCTCCTTAGAAATAAAGAATTATAATTAAATGAAACAATGCAACACATTGATTACTTGTGTAACTATGTCTCATTCAGTATATATAGTCAACAACTTCTCAGCTGAGAGGGAAGAGATATGTTTTACCATAGAAAGTCCTGGTATCTTTAAATGTCCAATATAACTTTTCATTATAAAATGTTGCACTTCAAAGATGGAAGGTAGATTATTATGAATGTAGTTTTATATTAATAAGGCAATATGATTAGAATTTTGGTATGATTAACAATTTCAAAATTATGTCCATTATTTTTTTTTTTTGCCTTTTCCTTTCTCATCTCCCTCCCTTTTTTTTTTTTTTTTTAAATTTTATTTTGAGACTGGATTCCCACTCTGGAAGCACAATGATTACTCAGAGTCCTTATCTGAATGTTGATTAGCAGAAAAGATCTTATTTGTTCTATTTTTTAACCTAGCATTTTAGCATAATGTCACATATTAAGTGCTTAATGTTTATTAACTTATTGATATTCCTGACACGGGCTGATTTGCTGTTCTGCAACTGGCATCTTAATAGCCCTCTCTTGTTGATCCCTGAATATTGGTCCTAGACTTTGTGGGGTTACCCATTGGCTTTAGTAGCTCAGAGCTTGTGAATTCCATTTATCCACTAGTTTCAGATTGCTCAGCAGCAAAGGCTATAGACTTCTTCTATAATGCCCAGCCAATTATGCTTCTTCTTCTATCCCATACATATGCTGTGGAAATATTTCCTTGAGAACCCTTTCATAGACCTCCAAGATGAAAGTCATTCATCCCACAATTACTTTCATGTCACTTGTACTTATTGTGGGCTAACTCTAAATTTGGTTTAGTCAATCTGGTTCAAAGTCTTTTTTTTTCTTTCAGTGAAGCAGGCAGTAATGAACTATAAAACCCAATAAAAAGTGTATTAATAATTTAGCATTAAAGAAAACATTATTCAAGAATAAAAATTGATAAAATGAAGTTTCCTTTCTGTAGTCACCAGATCAGGAACTTAAAGAAATAACCTATAGAATTTAGGGGAAAAAAAAAGAAAAAATAAATCTCCCTTTCCTCTCCTAACTCTAATTCACAGTTCTCCATTTATAGCTATAGTAGACAGATATACAATGCATTTGCGTCTAGGGTGTGTTCAAGAAAGCCTTTGTCATAGGCTGCTGAGACCTTTTCAGGGATGCTTTTCATGTTTGGTGGCTACCTGATTCACTCACCTGTTAGGTGTGGCTTAACAGGGAAAACACTGACAAAGGACTACCCAGTGTAGTGTGCCCACATCAACAAAGGCACTGTGCTCTACGAATAAAGCAAAGTGTAGCAACTCAAAAGAATCATGAGTTGCATAAACTTAGAGACATTTCCACTCCAAATATTCATGTGAGCCATTTTATTTTCCCCATTTATTTGATATTTTGTCAGTCACATGTAAAACAATTTTTAACATTTGTTTTTAAAACTTTGAGTTCCAGATTCTCTCTCTTTCTCTCTCTCCCATCTCTGCATTTAGAAGACACATGTGAAGTTATGCATAACATTTCCCCAAAAATCATGTTGCAAAAGAAAACAGATGTCCCTTCATTCTCTCCCTCCCAAAAAAACCCTTAAAGAAAAAAGTATGCTTCAATCTGTATTCAGACACATTAAATTCTTTCTCTGGGTATCATTTGTATTTTTCATCTTAAGTTCTTCAGAGTAATCTTGGATTGCTGTATTACTGAGAGTTGAAAACAACTGATGATCTCATATTGCTATTACTTTGTACACAGTACATTTCACTTTGCATTTATTCATGGAGGACTTTGCACATTTTTCTGAGAGCATCCTGATCATTATTTCTCATATAATAATAATAATCTTTTGTAATAATGCAATACAATTTATTCAGCCACTTCCCAATTGATGGGCATCCCCTCAATTTTCAACTCTTTGCTCTGAGAAGAGTTGCTATAAATATTTTTGTATACATAGGTCATTTTCCTTTTTTTTTAAACCTTTTTTTTGGAGATACATGCCTAACAATGGTATTGTTAGGTCAAAAAGTTTATATAATTTTATTATTCTTTGGGCATAGTTTTAAATTCCTCTACAGAATGGTTAAATCAGTTCACAATTCCACCAACAATGCATTAATGTCTCATTTTCCCTCCTATATTTGTCATTTCCCCCCTCTAGCCCTTTAACCAATCTAATAGTTATGGAATAATATTTCAGAATGATCTAATTTACATTTCTCTAATCAATAGAGAGTTTTTTAATGGCTATAAATAGTTTGATTAGTGCATGTGAAAACTTCAGATCTTTTATCAGTTGGGTAATAGCTCTTATTTTTTAGAGATTTGAGTCAATTTCCTATATATTTGAGAAATGAGGCCTTCATCAGAGAAACTTGCTTCAAAATTCTTTTCACAAACTGAGTAGATGTCCATCAGTTGGAGAATGGTTGAATAAGTTATGGTATATGAGTGTTATGGAATATTATTGTTCTATAAGAAATGATAAGGGTGATTTCAGAAAGGCCTGGAGAGACTTACATTAACTGATACTCAGTAAAATGAGCAGAACCAGGAGATCATTGTTCAATGTAACAATAAGACTATACGATGATCAATTCTGATGTACATGGCTCTTTTCAACAATGAGATGATTCAGACCAGTTCCAATGGTCTTGTGATCAAAAGAGCCATCTACACTCAGAGAGAGGATTGTGGGAACTGAGTGATTCACAACATAGTGTTTGAATTCTTTTTGTTGTTATTTGATTGCATTTTATTTTCTTCATCACTTTCTTTTATGGCTTGAGTTGATTTTTCTTGTACAGCAAGATAATTGTATAAATATGTACGCATATATTGGATTTAACATATATTTCTACCATGTTTAATATATATTGGATTACTTGCCATCTAGGGGAGGGGGATGGGAGAAGAGGAAGAACTGGAACACAAGGTTTTTACAAGGGCTAATGTTGCAGAATTATATGCATATGTTTTGAAAAATAAATAGCTTTAATAAAAATTATTTTCATAATTACTGTTGTTATTTGTATTTGCTCCTCCCCCACCCATTTATTCTTTTCTCTCTCTCCTTTAATGCTGTCCCTCCTCAAAAGTATTTTGGTTCATTTCCACTTCCAATATGCCCTCCCTTCTTTCATTTTCTCCCCTTATCTTATCCCTTTCTCCTACTTTTCTGCAAGTTTAGATTTCAATGCCCACATTACATATGTAAATTACTTCTTCTTTGAGTCAATTCTGATGAAAGTAAGGTCCACTCATATTCCTCTCCCCCTATTTTCTCTGGTGATTTAAATAATCCCACATACAATAACAAAGACTGAGACTGAGGTCTGAGCCAATGGAATTTTATAAAGGAGTTCCTAGTTTTCTCTAAGGAAGTGAATCTCAGATCTTCCTTATGATCTGAGATGCCTCCTCCTTCCAGGGCCTATTTATACAGAGTTAGATGTCCAGTCATTCTGGAACAACTATGCCAAATTCAGAATAATTCCATCAATTGACATATGACATATAAGCTAAAATAAATAAGCAGGGTCACAAATGGAGTGAAGCAAGGAATATTTCCACAAAAGATGAACAAGCTTCTCCTTAATTTGAAAAGGAAGAAATAGTACAACCTATCACAGTCAGTGATCTTACTGGTCATAAGTTGGTCATCTGCTCCTATTGGTTGAGGGATTAGTCTAGAGGTATGAAAATATGGTCAAGGACTTTCCATGAAGTTGTGATTTTCTGCCATACTGCGTTTGGTCACCATCACATGATAAAACAAGGGTGGTGGGCCGTTAGACAACTTCCTACAATAAAGCAAGTGAACTCAGAATCTGAGGGTTACAGCTCTAAGATTTTATATAGTCCTGGTCAGAGAGGTTCTTTAAAAGATGGATCCAAGGAACTATCCCCTAAAAAAATCATCTGAGAAAATAGAATACTTCTACCAATAGTTGTACCTAATAGGATACCCAGACCGTTGTTTTAAACATCAATTTCAGTGTTTCACAACATCATTAGCCTGGGGATGGTATATAAGTTAGAAAACTCAGCAAATATGGTCATGAGCTGATCACAGATGTTATCTGCAGTAACATTAATGACCTTATGAGAAACAGTGGTCCTAGGGACCCCAAATGAGAAAAGAATATGTTCTATGAAGGACTTGATAGTAGGTACCATAATAGTGTATTTTTTTGTTCATTTGTTTCAGTCTTGTCTAATACTTCATAACTCCATTTAGGATTTTCTTGACAAAGATCGTGTAGTAGTTTGCCAGTTTTTTCTCTAGCTTATTTTACAAATAAGAAAACTGATGCAAACATGGCTAAATGATTTGTCTAGCGTCACATAGCTACTAAGCATCTGAGGTTGGATTTGAACTCAGGTCTTCCTGATTTCAGGCTTATTCTATCCACTGTGTAACCTAGCTGCCCTATAGTATACTTATGTGTCATTGAAATACATTATGTTGAATATATGCTGACTAGTGTAAAAGTAAACCTTGCCTTTTAAAAGAAAAAGACAGCTAAATGATTAATTGCCAGTCAGATGCAAGTCAAAACTGTGAAAAGTAATAAAATACTGATCTTCAAAGTCAAATAATTCAACATGTCATGATATTATCCTTAGTTAAGGATGTAATATGACCCTGAAACCATGTCAATATAGTATCCTGGCCCTCTTGTTCATATTGTTGATTGACACAATCCCAAATTTCTGTTTTTCTTGTTAGGATAACAACCTAGTTATTAAATTTGGCAAAGAGTATATGATGTTTGTAGAGAATGCCAGTGTCTAATTTAATTCTTTTCAGGCACTATTCAACCTCACTAATAGCTGCCAGTCAAAAAACAGTATAAATACACATTTTATCTGCTTAGTCCCTCAAGACTCTCACACAGGCCATCAATGTACTTCATAACTCTGCTCTCTAGAAGGATTTACCAAGACTCCTTCTTGTAAAGTTTCCAGTTGCTGAATCAGTAATAATCAAAGTCCAATGTTATATACCTTTCTCATAATGGGAAGAATTGTTAATAAAGTAAATGATAAAAAGTTCTTTAGGTGTTAGGTTCTAGGCTCATGACAGAGGTAAAATGATATTGAATTACCATTTCCCTTTAATAATAGATACCACAGCTAACTAACTTTTTGTTAAAGGATTCAACTTGTATTAGATAACTCCTAAAAGGCAAACCTAGACAAATAACATGGTCTTACATCTTCTATTCAGTATCAATTAGAATTTTTTTTCCTAAGCATAATAAAATGAGTAACCATCTCAGAGAATTTACAGCTCCAAAAATCAAATGGTTACTTGATCTGACTACATATTGATGCCTTCCAAAGATTCCAGTTGTGTTAGACTTTGTGAACAGAAATCTTCAGAAATTTTGGCCCTATAAGATCAAAAGAGCCCAAGTATTGAGATTGTTGGAGAGCCTGCTTTAACTCTTTTAAAATTATCCCACTCAAAAGTAGCTGAGTAGTTAGGTAAATAAGAGTCATTAAAATGTTCAAATGTGGAATATGGATTCTCCCAATTCAATCAAATAAACCACTAAACTTCCGTTTTAGTCTATGGGGGGAATAAAAAACTGATGGCTTTTTATAAAATATACATCTAGATCTTACCTATCCAATATATCCCTAAAAACCTAGCTCAATGACTCTAAATTTTCTTTTAGTTAATCTCTCAACCATTGAGCCACCATCTGTTCTATGGCTTCTGCCATCATGATCTCATTTGGTCCAGTCACAATTATTTGGTCTGCATAATACTAAACATCAATGCCTATAAGAAGTGCTACTTCATTCATTTTGTCACTCATCAAACTATGAGATTATGGAGGAAAGTTAAAATAGACTTAAGGAAGTATGATGAAGTATTTGGAACTACTTCTAAAGTAAAAACAAATTGCTTCTGGCTAGTCTCAGCTGTGCTGATGAAGAATAAAACATTGGCAAGATCATTTAGTTCATGTGACTCAATTGGAGTTTGGATTATCTGATCTACCATGCTGACAAGCTAAAAAAAAAAATGTAGGAATCAGCATAGCAACCTTAAATAAGTCTGAATAATGTGTTGTTAATCATTGGATGCCATCTGCCTTCTTTACTGGCTTTATAGAGGTAATTATAAAGATTTGTATAAGGAAGTGCTTCAGCTTTCTTCATCTACAATCCAGTGGTTCTCAAATTATGGTCTAGAGAATCCTGGGGACTCTGAAACCCTTTTAGAGGGTCTACAAATTCAAAAGTAGTTTTTATTTCCAATATGGTAAATGTCTATAAATATAATCCAGATAAACAAAAACGCTTTGGAGAGATCCTCAATAATTTTTAATAGGATAAAGATACTGAAAACAAAAGTTTGAGAACCACTGGTCTACACTATGAGGAAAGAAATGTACCTGTTACATAAACACACACACACACACACACACACACACACACACACACACCATGCACATACAAGCTCCACAACTATCATTTAGCTCACCACCACCAACTGATATAGAAGCTGCTTTGAACACTCAAACAGGTACTGACTCCCAAGAACTTATAATATTAATTCCTATAATATACTTTCCCTGATCAGCTACCATACATTAGAGTTAAACATTTAGTCTCTTACTTATAGTCATCTGGACAATGTAGTAACCTTCTTGGTAATTTAACCCCTAAAACTACAAATGGAAATTAAGGTGTCTTTTGAGGCCATTGAGGATCCAATGATATAACATTTGACTGATACTATTTAACAATCCTTTGGATATTTAGTGCCCTTCACTTTTCAAGTTACAGATAAAAGAGGCCATTCTCTGCCTCATTTCATACTTTTACTAAATCACTGATTGGTCATTGTCTCAGTTGAACTGAGATGTGTTAAAGATCATAGCTTAAAAATATTAAGCATTTAGGGCCATAGTCCTGATCTATATCTTGGTAGTATATAGTATTTTATATATATATATATATATATATATATATATATATATATATATATATATATATATATAAAATACTATATTATAGAATATAGTATACAGTACTTGAACCTAGATGATACTGGAGGAGAAATTGATGCTGGTGATTTTGCACAGCCCACCCTCACTTTAATCCAACTCACTTGCATATCACCTCTTTGATGTCATGGTTTTTTTTGAGAATGAAGAACAAACAACAGCCCTTCATTTTATAAACTATAGTAGCTGGCATATATGAGCTCCTCTCCTGAGTTCTAGGGGGTAATCTCATCCTCCAGCTGAAGACTCATTAGAACCATGCAAGAAATTTGGATCCAAAGACTTGTGTGCCATGTAAAACTCAGAATTGATTTATTTCTTTGTTCATTGTCTAGACTTAATGTTTTAGAGAAAATGCTTAATTTTGCAGGTTACATTTTAAAATGTACCATGAGTACATCTTCCTTCCCCCTCTCCTAGAGACCTTATTGTTAAATATTTACTATCATATTGTTGCCATTATGCTTCTTCATATCATCCCTTGGACACCTATTTGTGGAAATATATCCCTACTTGCCCAAATAGCTTCTGGGACTGACTGAATTTCCCATTCAAATTTCACTAGGTCATAGTTGTCATGTTTAAGACCTATAGCTGATGTTTGAAGCCTTTCAAGGCTGGCTCCATCCAAAAGGAATGATCTAATTGCATCCAAATAAATTGATCCTAAGGAGTTGTAATTTATTGAGAGGACATAAGTTCCATTCTTAAATCTCTCTCTAAAAAATTTTATCTTCTCTCTTTCAAAATTCAGTCAGGTTGCTGACTGTATAGAGAATTCATCTTTGTATTGATAAATGGACTGAATTTTCCACTTCATGTGCTTCAAGAGGGATGACTGACAATCCTCATTGAGGCCTTCAATTGATACAACAGCTTCTGGAAGAGCAAAGCATCTTTAAATTTTCTAGTTTATGCAACTAACCAATATACTAAATTACTCCATTAAATAGATCCCCTTCTCATCAGTCTGGTTCTAAAGTTACTTGGATCTTTATTTAAATTTCTTTAGTAATAACTTTATTTTCTTACTGTTAAAAGCCCAATTCCAACTCCCTCATATTAGAGGACACTTCCTGGGAAAATTAGTTATGGAAAAAGAGAAGTATGGAAAAGGAAGTATGGAAAAAGAGAAGTCATTCTCTGGATGTAGATGGGCCTTTTCTTAATATGTCTCCACTAAAAAGTTATTTGAACCAAGAGGCCATTATGTAAACAAAATCAAGTAATACAATAGAAGTTAAACATGTTTAGAATGATTGGATCACTTCACAACTCCACCAACAAAGTATTAGTGTCCCAGCTTTCCCACACCCTCAAATATTTACCAATATCTTTTTCTGTCATTTTAGCCAATCTGAGAGACATGAAGTAGTATCACAGAGTTATCTTAATTTTCACTTCTCTAATCAATAGTGATTTAGAGTATTTTTTCATATGACTAGAAATGACTTTAATTTCTTCATCTAAAAATTGTCTGCTCATATCCTTTGACCATTTATTAATTGGAGAATGGCTTAAATTCCTATAAATTTGAGTCAGTTTTCTATATATTTTGGAAATGAGGCCTTATCAAAATGCTTGGATGTAACATTTCCATGATTCCTTTCTAATTTTGGATGCATTAGCTTTGTTTTCACAAAACCTTAAAATTTTATATAATCAAAATTATCCATTTTGTATTTCATAATGTCCTCTAGTTCTTCTTTGGCCATAACTTCCTTTCTTCTCAACATATCTGAGAGGAGGTAGATTACTCTTTGTTCTTCTAATTTGCTTATTGTAGGGGCAGCTAGATGGCACAGTATAGCCCTGTACCCTGAAGTTAGGAGGATCTGAGTTTAAATCTGACCTCAAGCACTTAACTAACACTTTCAAGCTGTGTGATCCTGGGCAAAAAATGTTATTTGCTTATAGTATCACCATTTATATCTAAATTATGGACTCATTTAGATCTTAGTACAGGGTGTTAGATGTTGAACAAATAATGAGTTCTTACTGCAGAAATTGTAGTCTTTGGGTTTAACTGACACTAGATTACTATAGTCATTGACTATGTGTCTTGTGAACCTTTAGGTTTAACTGACACTAGATTACTATAGTCATTGACTATGTGTCTTGTGAACCTAACCTATTCCACTGATTCACTACTTTGTTTCTTAGCCAGTACCACATGGTTTTGATGACCATTGTTTTTAATATAATCTTAGATCTTGTACAGCTAGGCCACATTCATTTGCATTTTTTCATTAATTCCCTTGAAATTCTTGACCTTTTGTTGTTCCAGATGAATTTTATTTTTTTTTCTAACTGCATAAGGTAATTTCTTGGCAGTTTGATTGGCATGGCACTGAATAAATAAATTAATTTAGGTAGAATTGTCATTTTTATTATATTAGCTCAGCCTAACCATAAACAATTAATATTTTTACAGTTGTTTAGACCTGATTTTTTTTTTTTTTTTTGCTGAGGCAATTGGGGTCAAGTGACTTGTCCAGGGTCACATAGCTGGGAAGTGTTAAGTATCTGAGGCCAGATTTGAACTTAGGTCCTCCTGACTTCAGGGCTGGTACTCTATTCACTGTGCCACCTAGCTGCCCCATAGACCTGATTTTTTTTTTTTTTTTTATGTGAAAAGTGTTCCTGGCATTTGCTACAATATTCCTTGAAGTTTTCATTTTGGGGTCTCTTTCTGGAAGGGATCAGTGGATTCTTTCAATGACTATTTTACTTCCTGTTTCTAGAATATGAGGGCAATTTTCCTTAATGATTTCTTCTAAGATGTTGTCTACCCTTTTTTTTTTCATCATGGTTTTCAAATATTCAGTTTGGCCAATTCTAGTTTTTAGTGAATTGTTTTCTTCAGTTAACCTCCTTTTGCATTTTGCCAATTATACTTTTTTGTTTCATTCATTAAATGTTTTTTTTTTTCCCATTTCACAACTGTTTTTTAAAGATTTGTTCTCCTTTTCCATTTCATCAAATCTATTTTTAAAGGAGTTGTTTCTTCAGTTACTGTGTTTCCTTTTCCTGCAAAGCTCTTGTTTCCTTTCCTTATTTTTCTTCTCTCTTTTAAGAATCTTTTTTAATTCTTCCAAGAGGGCCTTTTGAGTTGAAGCCCAGTTCATATCCCCCTTTGAGGCTTCATTTCTAGGCATTTTGTTTTTAATGTCCTCAGAGTTTGTGTTCTTATCTTCCCTGTCTCCATAATAGCTATCTATGGTAAGAGATCTTTTTGCTTTTTTGCACATTTTTGAAGGCTGAGGTCTGCTTCTAGGGCACAGAGGAAATTATCCTAATCTTTCTCTACAGGGTAATAGGGACTTCATGCTGTGCTGTGTGTGGCCAGAGCTGCAGGCTTTCCCACTGTGATGAGTGGAACTGAGCAAGTTCTGCCTGTTATGCTGGGGCTCCCAGGCTCAATATTTGCCTTTGGTTGTTGTGTTGTGTAGCCCCACAGCTAATCTGCTGATCCACTGGCCTTCTGAACCAGAATCAGAGTAACCAACACTGCTGTATTTTGTCTAAGAGCCTCGCACTAAGTTCCCTGTGTGGGGCCTCTCTGCATCACACCTGCACTGAACCACATCCCTTTCTTGCCCAGTTGAGACAGACCTTTCCTGAAGTCCTTCAGGATATGTCTTACTGGAAATTTGTTGCACTCCAAATATTTGTTGCTTCTGTCACTCCAAAATCCATTTGGAAGCTTGATCTAGTGCTGATTCTGAGGGAATCTAGGAAGAGCTCAGGCAGCCTTATCTATTCTCAGCTATCTTGGCTCCATCTCAAGGTTTATTTATTTATTTTTATTTAAAATGCCTCAGTACAAATCACCAATTCTAATTAAAAACTGATTTAATAATTAAGCATTAAAAGTGAGTTTTGCAAAAAAAAAAAAAATAAAACAAAGTTATAAAATATAACTCCCTTTCTGTGGTCTCCAGAACAAGAAGTCAAGTAAGGATCCTGCTAGGGGGAAAAATGCCACTCTTCCTGACTTTAAGCTAATGTGTTTATAGTTCAAGTTACCCAATTGTATAAAGCCTAAATTGTTAGCCCAGTGTAGCTCAGTGCTGATTTGTGCAAATTACAAATGAATCCTATGAAGTGATTGCATTATTAAAATTTGTAAGTTATAATTATCTATAAAGTATGGTAATAGATTCTGACCCAATGGAAATATGAAGTTCAAATTCAAATTATTAGACCACTGAACAGGGATTTATTATTTGCACTAATCAGGAACTACAAGTAATTCTCTCAGTCATTTATCACATTTTAATTTGGGTGCTGGTTGTGCACTTGTCTTAACTCTAGTTAGATAGCAGGCACTCTGCATCTATGCTTGTGTGTGTTAAAGTGGAGAGGATATTAGAGAAAGAATCAGAATTTTGATTGTTGTTATGCTATCTAGCAAATCATTTTGACTTCTCTTATGCTTAAGTACTATATAGCCAACAAACATTTATTAAAAGATAGAAATAGAAGCAGAAAGAAAGAAATTAAGATAGTCCTTGCAATCATGGAACTTTCATTCTTAAAGGGAAGATAAGCCATAAAAGAGTGCTGAAAAGGGAAAAAGGAAAGGTGGGGACATCTACTCAGTACTTGCTTCATTCAAAGGCACTGCTTAGGGCATGGTAGAGAAAGTCTGGTGAGTCAGGAAAGGAGCCTGGAGAGGAATAAAGACATGGTAGATTGAGTATTTTGCTTTAAATTAGAGATTTAGGAGAGAAGCAGGCAATCAAAAGAAATTACAGGGGTAAAGGGTATTTCTTACATAAGAAGTCCAGTTATGGTTTGGATTTCCAGCAAATTTAACTATATCATATTTCTCTCACATTCAGCTCCATTCTTTGCATACTTAAACAATGGGACTAGAATTTAACTATCCATGTGGAAATATGTGTCACAGTTTGTTAGCTTAGTAAGACTGTACAATTGCATAACACTTTACATGCTTGCACTTATGCCTAATTGCTGTCGTATTAACCACATGACTGCAGCATTAACTTCAGCTGAAATGCTAAGGAATTATAAAACTGAATTAGTCCCAGGGCCTGAGGGAAACAATTGATAATCAACTTGGCATCATTATTAATCAATTCCGGGGATATACAAAGACAAATGATAATAATACTGAAGTATAATGAGGACCCATGATTTTATCTGTATAGGTTCTCTTTCCAAGGATGTGAATCACAGCTATCTCATATCTTATCACCTCTATGATCATGCTCAAGTAATTTAACTATTCCAGGCTTCAGTTTTTTCATCCTTAAAATGGGGATTGAATGACATTGTTTTATGTAGAGTACATGACAAAAGCACAAAATGTTCCATATTTTAATAGATTGCTTTGTTGATTATTTTGGGAAGAAAATATCATTCTTTGGTGGTCAGTCTTTAGATGATACAATGAACTTATCTATAATGATCCTCAGGGCACAGAAAATTCCCCTCTTGTTTTCCTCCTCCCCTACACCAGAGTAGCACTCAACAACCCTTTTCCATTTCCATAGCCCTAGAATTGGGAGCAATTTTAGAAGTTGCTCCAATTCCTCCATCAGGAAGCTACAGTCCAGGAAGGTTAAATGATTTGTTGAAGATCATATAAGTCAAAGCTTCTGAAATCATGGATCATGACTCCCTATGGAGTTATATAACTGAATATGTAAAGTGCGAAAGATTTGGCAATAATAAGATATCAACTATTCCACCAAGATTTGATTATTATTGTAAAAATAAACAAGCACATCCATTTCATTAGTATGTAAATTTGCTTCCATTTTTAGTAAATGGTAAAATTATATGTATGCTAAATAATTGTTTTAAAATAAATTTATGATTTATCAGTAAATGTTTGATTTGATATTTTATATAGATATATACTTGGGATCAAATAAAAATTTCTTGAGTGACAAGGGGTCACAAATAGAAAGAGTTTAAGAAATTCTAAAATAGATAGCAAATATCATAGATAGAATTTTAAAACAGGTCTTCTGGCTTCAAAACCCATGTTCTCTGTATTGTACCACACTGTCTCTCTCATCCCAGAGAAAGCTTCTGTAAATAAAGGATCATCTGGCAGAGTGGTTACAATGCCAGTTCTGGAGTCAGAAGAACTATACTCAAATTCTGACTCAATTATTTATTATATGATATATATTATCATATTATATATACCCATATAATATGTATATTATATGTGTACATATACACAAGTCACTTGATCCCTTTCCAATTTGACTCCTTCCTCTGTAAAATGAGAAGACTATACTAAATGTCTTCTTAGGTAACTTCTAGCCTTGAATTTATGATATTGAAGGGGCAGCGAGGTGGTGCAGTGGATAGAGCACTAGCCCTGACATCAGGAGGACCTGAGTTCAAATTTGGTCTCAGACACTTAACACTTCCCAGCTGTGTGACCCTGGGCAAGTAACTTAACCCAATTGTCTCAGCCCCCCCAAAATTATGATATTGATCTATTATACTATATCTAATTATACTTTTCTAGTTAGCATAATTAATAATATCTAATCATTCTAATTCAGTAAGCATACTGGATAAAATGCTGCACTTAAGAAAGTCAGAAAGACCTGGATTCAAATATTACTTCAAACACTTACTTAATGTGTAATACAGACAAGTCATTTAAAGACTTGCTCAGGCAAGTCATTTAACTTCTCTCAACTTCAATTTTCTTTTCTTTAAAATAAGGATAATTATAATAATGTTAAGAGGATCAAATGAGATTTCATATATAGATGTAGAAGTACATATATTTAAATATATATGTATATATTTGTAAATCTTATAACACTATATACACATTAGCTATTTTTATTAATTTTAATATTTTGTTTCTTCAAAATGTGAATTCAGAAACTGTTGTTTCTTTTCTCCAAGGTATCATAATTTTTAACTTGTCAGTGATCCTAGTAATGAAGATTTTGTTGTGGTTGAATCTCATCTGACTCTTTATGATTCCATTTAAGATTATCTTGGCAAAAATAATAAAGTGTTTCACCATTTCCTCCTCCAGCTTATTTTACAGATGAGGAACTGAGAGAGAAAAACTGGGTTAAATGTGACCAGAGTCACATAGCTAGTAAGTAGCTGAGAATAGTCTTGAGCTCATAAATGTCTTTCTGGTTTTAAGCCCAGTGCTTTATCTACTGCACCAACTAATTGCAACAAAGTCTATTTTGCTAAAAAAAAAAAAAAAAAAAAAAAATAGCAACGAATGATCAGTGACAAGTGAATCTCAGGATAAGTAGGAGTAACTAGAAAAGAACAGGAAAGTTTGGTCATATGAACCCTAAAACCGAATAAGAACCCACCACCTCTCAGCTTTCAGAGACTGAACCAAAAAAAAAAAAAAAAAAAAAAAAAAAGAATATGTGTAGTAGAAATTGTTTCATGTTCTAAATCCTAAGAACAATAACCCCATGAACATATAGGCTGCATATTTTTCCCACTTATTTAGCCCCTCTCAGACTTAAATAAACCCAACTAATAGATAAAGTAGAAAGAAGTAACATACAAATTTCTCTATTATTATTTTGAATTTATTAATTCTTATAGCTGGCTCCAGATAATTGATTTTTTTGTTGTTATTCAGAGTGGTGCTTATTATTTTTGTTTTGTTTTTTATTCTTTTGTGTACTTACTATCAAATAATCAAAGAATTGAATTAGGAGTCCAGATATGAATCATGGAACAGTGGCCCTGGAGTAGGGAGGACCCAAGTTCAAATGAAGCCTGAGAGATGTACTAACTGTGTGACCTTGGGCAAGTCACTTAACCCCAATTACTCCTCTCCCCAGTTCCCTCCCCCTTCCAAAAAAAATTTAAAAATAGTAATTCTAGTCCTGGCTCAGTAACTGAATAATCCAGGCAAGTCACTTTCCTCATCTGAGCTTTTATTTCTTTCTTTGGAAAATGTGTGCCAGTGGATACTGGCACAAAACTGCACAGCATGGTGTTTCCTCATCAGAGGAGATGCTGTGTTCCATGAGCCAAGTAGAATTGAGTTAACTGAGAAGAAACATGAGATACCCAAGTTAGAGAAGCCACCCCAAAGGTTCGTAGACACTATTTGTATCTGACTGTGAAAGAACATTCCAAGCTTATATTGATCTCATCATTCACAGCTGGATACACTGTAACTTGACTCTAATGTAGCAATGTCATTTTGGTCCTCTTCTAAAAAGAAGGACAACAACCAACAAAAAAAGTGTGATTGTATCAGATAATCTTTAAAAACTCTTCTAATCCTCAAGCTTGTGAATTGAAAGAGGAAAGCAGATTAAGGGTGGGAAGATATGGGACCCTTATCTTGATTCTGTCACTAACACTGTTGTGGCCATAAATATGCTTTTAACTTCTCCAGCTTTGAGTTTCTGCTTCTATAAAAATGAATGAGCTACACAAGATGACCTCCTAGGAATAAATGGGGTTTTCCTTAAAATGATCACTAGCATCAATTTAAAACTCTCAGAAAGCATCACATGTAATTGGCATAAACTAAAACCATTCCCAATAAGACCAAGTGTGTTCTTCTTTTCTAAAGTATGATCGTTCTCTGGGAGAAGGTTTCTTGGGAGGGCTTCTGCAGGCAGCCTTTGTTTCAGTTCTGAGTAATAATCACCTCAAATGCAGCCAGGAGTTAAAGTCCAGTCCTTTATTGTCTCTTCCAAATAGCCTGGTTAATTTTCTTTGAGCCCTATCTCTCTCCTTAGTTCCAAGAGCTCCCGTTGCTAGTCCTTTTGCCTCTGCCAGCTTCAGCCTCCAGCTCTCTCTCAATCCTGGCTCTGAATCTCCCCAACTGAATCCTGCTTTCTCCATCTCTCAAAGTCTCTAGTGCTTGTCCTTTTAGATGCTCTTTTAGAGGTGTGAACTCAAAGGCTGACTCCTCCTCTGAGAGAGTGGGATTGTGGGTTCCTGACTTGTGAATCTGGAACGCTAATGTGTGAACTAATGTGTGAACTCTTAAAGGTGTGAAAGATGTGAACTCGAACTAGAGAACTGCTAAGCATGATGCTAAAATTAGACAACTGACTTATCATTTTGTAAGAATCCTAACAAAGGGGGAAGCAAGGTTGCCCATTATCACAATTACTATTCAATATTGTATTAGAAATATTAGCTTTAGCAATAAGAGAAAAAAAAATTAAAGGAATTAAAGTAGATAATGAGGAAAGCAAATTATCACTCTTTGTAGATGATATGGTATACATAGAAAATCCTAGAGAATCAACTAAAAAACTACTAGAAACAATTCACAACTTGCGCAAAATTGCAGGATACAAAATAAATCTACAGAAATCATCAACATTTCTATATGTTACCAATGAAGTCTAGAAGCAAGAGATAAAAAGAGAAATTCCACTTAAAATTACTGTAGATAATATAAAATATTTAGGAGTCTACCTTCCAAGAGAAAGTCAATGAACACAATTACAAAACATTTTCTGTATGAATAAAGTCAGATGTAATCATTTGGAAGAATAACAAGTGCTCGTGGGTAGGCTGAACTAATATAATAAAAAATGAAGATTCTACCAAATTAATCTACTTATTCAGAGCCCTACCAATTATTTTTAATACACATTGCTTTATTAATCATGTTGGGAGAGAAAAATCAGAACAAAAGGGAAGAACTATGGGAGAGATTAAAAAAAAAAAAACAGAAAAAAGAAGTGAACATGACATGTATTGATTTACATTGTCTCCTTAGTTCTTTTTCTGGATGCAGATGGCATTTTCTGTCCAAAATCTTTTGGGATTGATTTGAATTACTGAACTACTAAAAAGAACCAAGTCTTTCATAGTTGATCATAGCATATTCTTGTTGCTATTGTGTACAATGTATTCCTGGTTCTGTTTGTCTCAGCACCATTTGTGCAAATCTTTGAAGGGCTTTCTAAAATCAGCTTGTTCCTCAGTTTTATAGAATAACAATATTCCATTACCTTTATATACCACAACTTATTCAGTTAATTGATGGGCATCTACTCATTTTCCAATTTTTGCTACCACAAAAAGAGCTGCTACAAACATTTTTGCACATATGGGTCCGTTTCCCTCCTTTGTGATTTTCTTGAGATACAGATCCATCTAGAGATGGCACTGCTGAATAAAAGGGTATGCACAGTTTTATAACCCTTTGGGCATAGTTCTAAATTGCTCTCCAAAATGGTTGAATAAGTTCATAGCTCCATCAATAATGCATTAGTGTCTCAGTTTTCTCACATCCCTTCCAACATTTATCACTATCTTTTCTTGCCATCTCAGCCAATCTAAGAGGTATGAGTTGGTATCTCAGAATTATTTTAATTTATATTTCTCTCATCAATAGTGATTTAGAACATTTTTTTTTTGTATAATTAGAGATGGCTTTAACTTCATCATTTAAAACTTATCTATTCATATCCTTTAACCATTTATCAATTGGGGAATGACTAGTAATTTTATAAATTTGATGCAGTTCTTTATGTATTTTAGAAATGAAACCTTTATCAGAAACACTGGCTGTAAAGATAAAATAATATTTGATCTTATATCAATATAGATCCAATAATAATTGATCTATAAGAAACAATCAGCCGGATAATTTCAGAGAGGCCTGGAGAGACTTACATAAACAGATGCTGAGTGAAGTAAATAGTACCAGGAGAACATTGTACATAGCAACAGAAAGATTATATGATGATCAATCTGACAGACATGGCTCTTTTCAATAGTGAGGTGATTCAGGTCATTTCCAATGGTCTTGTGATGAAGACAGCCATCTGCACCCAGAGAGAGAATTGTAGGGACTGAATGTGGATCACAACATAGTATTTTCACCATTTTTCTTGTTTGCTTGCATTTTGTTTTCTTTCTCTTTTTTTTTTCCTTTTTTATTTCATTTTTCTTCAGCATGATAATTGTGGAAATCTGTATAGAAAAATTGCATATGTTACATATTGAATTACTTGCCATCTAGGGAAAGGGGTAAGGGGAAAAGGAGGGGAAAAAATGTGGAACACAAGGTTTTGCAAGAGTGAATGTTGAAAATTATTCATGCATATGTATTGGAAAATTTAAAAAAACTTTAATTAAAAATAAAAATAAGAAAAATTTGGAACTCAAAAAAAAAAGTGATCTCCTAGCTTCAAGTCAGCTTCAAAAGTCTGCCTGTTAACTCATGTAAATATATTCATCAATGTTTTTTCCATGCAAAAATCACTCTTCACCATAAAGTTAGCATTTCTATTTTTCACAATACCTCATAGGGAAACAAACATTTAGTACAAAGAAAATGAAACAGTATATCACTTTGTAACAATGGTGCTGAGCTTGTGAAGTCATTCTTTAGCCATATAATTCATAGAAACAATAGGTTTGGTTTTCCTTTTATTTGATAATAAAACATTTTGTTCTAAATAAAATCACAAACACCTTCAATTTGTCTTCCTTGGTCCTGCATATATAGTATATCTCATTATTATTCTTCATGACCAGATTGATATTCCTTTTTCACCAGAATAGCTTCTACATACATTTAAAATGTAGATGTTTATAGTTTTGGTTTATTTCCCTCCCCCTTTCCTCTAAGAAACAGCACAGGGACTCTATTCATCTGTTTAGATGATTTGGTCCATTACTGCATTTTCCCTTTTGAAACCAATAACAACAACCACAACCACAAAAATTCTCATTATCTTTGGTGTTTTGACTTGCTCCCATGCTGTGGAAAGCATCTGTTAGAATGATATTCAATTACTAATGTATTTATATTTTTTCTTGGTTCCTTTATTTCAATCCTTCATTCTTTCCTTCATTTAACAAATATGCAGAGTACTTACTGTGTAAGTATCCTATAATAGATACACATAGAGATACAAAGTTAAGATAAGAGAGTATCTCTACCCTAAAGAAGCTTTCAATTTAGTAGGGAGATTAAAAAAAAAATGGTTATAATTATTATGCAATGAGTACCTTATGGAGAGGCCCTAGCTGTGTGACTTTACTGATATGGATAAACTCCTGGTGGAAGAAACTCCCTCTAAGTCAGCCAGCACCAGGGAGAGTAGATAGAAGATGGGATTAACATTTTCCTTATTTTGAATATTGCTACTCCACTCAACTGGATCTGGCTTTAATCTAAAATGAACACTTGTCCATTGTGTCTTTTCAAGCTCATTTAGATAGAGGTGGATCCTCTGTCTAGATTGCCCAAGGCTGTTGGTGTTCTGGGTATAAAGAGAATTCCTTTGTCCATAATGTCACTCTCTTAGCTTCTCAGTGAAACTCTCAAATTGTTAACCTATGAGAGTTGGTTGCCTCCCTCTAGAACATTCACTCTTCCAAGGGCATTAAAAACTATGAGCCTATTACATATGAGTAGTCTTTGATCCAAGAGACATGGCCAAAAGATCATTTCTTTTGTTAAGAAAATGCTAGCATTGTTAATAAAATGATTATTTACGTGGAAATTATGTCTTTTGAACTTTTTATATGTCACACTTCAAAGAGCTCTCAACCTACCAGGGAATATATGAGTACATTAGAGAAATGTAAATGTGCCTAATGTCAAATAGGTACAAAGGGAAAGATGGTTACTGATGGAGGGGAGTTGTTAGGGAAAGCTTCATAGAGAAGAAGATAATAGAGTTGTTTTAATAGCTGGAAATTCAACAGAAAAAAAGGAGATAGGACATCCTTGTTATAAAGAAGAACATGATAAGAAATATGAGGGCCCAAAGCATATTTGAGAGACAAAATAGTCACTGTTGTACTTGCATTTAAATGTGTTAACTAACATATAGTAAAGTTGCCAAAAGATATGTTTTGAGACTGTAGCGGGTCTTGTAAGAAACTAGAACTTTGTTAATGTTGAAAAAACAAAACAAAACAAAACACTTCAGATAAACAAAAGAGCAACTCAGGCAGAACACACTGAGCCAAAAACACTTTATTAGAGAAGTCCAACAAAGCAGATCTCAGACCTCCCTCTTGATCTGAGGTGCTCTCTCCCTTTTGGGAGGAACTACTTTTATAGAATAACAATTACCCTAAAAATAAAATATCAATTTCATCAAATACCATAATGCATAAGTTAAAATATGAATACCAATAGAGTTATAAGGTTTCAAAATGGACAAGTCAGGAAATATGTTTGCTGATTAAATGGTCATAAGATGGATGAGCTACTCTTTGGATTGGGCAAGGGGAGATAGGAAATTCCACTGATCATAAGATGGGTGAGTTTTATGCTCAAGGGAAGAGAGCTCAAACCCAAGAACATTCTTGGGGGTAGGTTAGAACTTAGGGGCTTTCTATCATGCTAGCATGGAATTTGGGCCAAACAGGATAGAAATATTTTGTGTCAGCGTTCTCATGATCTAGTAGTTACACAAATAGGCATCATGGCTAGTAATTTATATTACATAATTATAAGGTCTTCAAAAATCTATATTCCTTTTATTTCTATATGACAATATAAATTACTTATACTTATTGTTAGATTACTAATAACATATGTATTGCTAAATGAATAACTAGCAACAATCATAATAATCATAAAAACCATAATGGCCCAATTAATACTGTTTAGAGTTTAGGTAGGGGCCCCCAAGAAATCAGCTTTTTATTAAGTAGGCAGCAGCAAGACATTTAAAAATTAAGAGTGAAGGGGTAACCTGGCCAGCAATTTAAAGATTAGTGTGTCAGCAGTGTGAAAGTTAGATTAGACAGGAGAGACAGAAAGACTTGTTAGGAGGTTTAGTGATGGGCCAATTAGTTGGTAATATTGTACTAAGGCAGTAACCCATGAGGAGAAATATAGGAAAGAGTTTGGATTTAGTTTTTCTTTTTTTGTTTAGATTTAATTTGGCATGATTTTCCTTCAAAGACTCTTTTTAAAAAATTGTTTATTGATATTTTAAAAAAATTTTAAAAATTTATTCCATAGAGTTAAGCAAAGCCAGTTAATACAGTTATCATATCTGAATATATATATTGCTCATTCTTCAGATATAGCCCATCCATTCTCTGATAAGAAACAGGAGATATTTTATTTGTACATACATGAAAACACACCTGTATGCATGTAACATATAAACACGTGTACACACATAAATATATTTGTGTATAGACACATTATTCAAGTATATTCTTTTCTGATAAGAGATGGGAGATATCCTTTATCATCAGTCTTCGAAAATTGTCTCTAGTGACTGTTATCAGAACTCTAAAAATTTTTCATGATTGTTTTCCTTCATATTATTGTGTTCATATGGATGTAATGCCATTTGTTTATCTGGTCCTCTGCTGATTGGCATCTACTCTGCTCCTGTGTCATTGATGCTATAAATATTCTGGTGAAACCTTCACTCCTTTATTTAGTAATGGTATTGATAAGTTTTAGAGTATGTTCAATTGAGTGACTTTTTTCTTATTAGACAATAAGACATCATTTTCTATAGCAGTTGTACTAATTCATAGCTCCATTAATAGTGCGTTTGTGCATTTACTCTAAATTCCAGCCAAACTGCTCTAGTTACAGTTCTCAAACTTACCACCTCCCACATCTAAGCATTCTATCAAACTGCCATCCATTCCAGGAATTCATTCCCCGCTCTTAGAATTCTTCATTCTTCACTCCATTCAGGACACTGCCTCCTCTGAGAAACCTTCCCTGATCCCCTAATTTCTAATATTCTCTCTCTTTCTCAAATTTTCCTGAATTTTATGCATAGCTGCTATATCCTCAAGGCAGAATGTACACTTCCTAAGGGGAGAGACTCATACATTTTTTAAAATATAATTTTATTCTCAGGGTTTCATTGGGTGTCTGGAACTTTAGGCACTTCATAATTATTGTATTGAATTGAATTGAATGTTTATTCCTGTAACTCCCTTTTCATGGATGACTCCTAATTAGAAAAATTAAAATTCAATCATGGCATTCTTATACAATACCTATCCATAGGTGAAAGGGACTAAGTAGATATTCAATAAATTCAACTTGATTTAATTCTGTAAGCATTTATTAAATGTCTACATCACGCAAGGCAAAGTGCTAGATACTGTCAAACAATCCCTCACATCTGTCTAACTTTTTACAGGTTTTGAATGGATTTCATGTACATTGTCTCACTGAATATTCACAACAACCCTTGTATATATCTCCAAAATGTTGAGATAGAAGCACCTCACAGCTTGGTACAAAGTAAAAAGATGGAGTCTAGTTTCCTTTTGTCATGTGGGTTTCCTGATTACAAAAGCTACAATAAACTTCCTGTATATTGTAAGCACAAAATTAAGTTGTTTTTATTATTGTTGTTATTATTACTGTTATTATTATTACTCTGGTACATTATGACAAGGAATATCATTATTGACCAAAGTAAATAACTAAACATTTTTAAAAATAGACTTGCTGGTCTTCTAGCTCACATTTTCTCTGACTGCGTAACAGACTATTTAACAATTTTTTTAAAAAAGGCTTGTGATTAGAATGTTTGTGGCAGCCCTCTTTCTGTAGTGGCCAGAAACTGGAAACTGAGTGGATGTCCCTCAATTGGAGAATGACTGAATAAATTTTGGTATATGAATATTATGAAATATTATTGTTCTATAAGAAATGACCAGCAGGATGATTTCAGAAAGGCCTGGAGTGACTTACATGAACTGATGTTGGGTGAAATGAGCAGGACCAGGAGATCATTATATACTTCAACAACAATACTATATGATGATCAATTCTGATGGACGTGGTCCTCTTCAACAATGAGATGAAACAAATCAGTTCCAATAAAACAGTAATGAATTGAACCAGCTACACCCAGAGAAAAAACTCAGGGAAATGAGTGTGAACCACTACATAGAATTCCCAATCCCTCTGTTTTTGTCCGCCTGCATTTTTGATTTCCTTAACAGGTTAATTGTATACTATTTCAAAGTCCAATTCTTCTTGTGCAGCAAAATAGCTGTATGGATATGTATACATATATTGTATTTAATATATACTTTAACATATTTAACATGTATTGGTCTACCTGCCACCTGGGGGAGAGGGTGGAGGGAAAGAGAGGAAAAATTGGAACAAAAGGTATTGCAACTGTTAATGCTGAAAAGTTACCCATGCATATATCTTGTAAATAAAAAGCTATCATAAATTTTTTTTCAAAAAGGCTTGTGATTATGGATCTGAGTGTGAACTTGAATGTTCTACTTTTTGTTCATTAAGAGGCTATCAGCAAAGTATCAGTAAACTTAGAGAAACTGTCTTCTTTAAGTAAAAAAACTTTTTTTTTGATAACAGAATTGTATATAATACCTTTTCAGAGGGAAGAGCAGTATCATACAGGATTAAATGACTACCAGTAATTGCTTTTTCATAACATTTTTTTATGCTCCCTTTAAAGAATATGGTTGATGCATTTTTATTAACATTTCATAAAATCTTGGTATAGAACTCATAGGTTCATATGAAGATATAAAAATTCAAGAAGGTTTGGTGGCTTGGTTTGGTTTGTTAATTTCGAAGGGTAAGAAAAGAATGGAAAGACAAAATTTATCTGTAGCTAAAAAAACACACAATCAACATTTATCTTAAAAAAACATTTTCCTCTAAAGAAAAAAATGCAACTCTCCCAACCTTTCCTCCATCATTTCTTTTCCCAATATTTTTATATGATTTTGAAACCTTGATTTGCCCTCAGTCCTCCTCTCACCTAGAGATGCCGTCAACCTTTGACCGATGTACATGTCTCCTGAGAGGTCTCTTAACTTGTCAGCTATGCTGTCAAACCCCCATGGATACTTGGTGACTAGCAACTGACAGGAAAACATCTTGTGTCAAACCAAAATCCCATCAATTTGCCCAAGGACATTTGAACTCACCTTTTATTTTAATCCACTTGGGGAAAAAAGTAAAGGGATGAATCGATTTCTCTCTACTTTCCCTGGTTACTAAAGAGAATGTAGTCAAGGAAATCAAAGAAAGAAGGGCACATCTATGCCATAGTATACTTAGCAACATTTTTTTTTGTTTTGGTGATACATATATAAAAAGCAAAATACAAAACCCAATCCTGAAAATAAAATGAATGTCCTTCAACTATGACTTAAGAAGTAACAGAATTATTTTATTCTCTAAAGACCAATTATTATGAGGCTCTTAAAGAAACATTGCAAAGTTTATATTGATGGATGCTGAATCACAGAGTGATGGGAAGCTATATCACAATTAAATTAATAAAAATGAAAATATCATAAAGCAGACATAAACGCTGAATAATTATAGTGACTAACATAGGTCCAAGAATGCACATGATGAGGCACACCTTCCTCCTTTTGTATAGAAGTGGGACATTCCAGGTACAAGATGTCACCTATATGATCAGGAATAATCTCTGTATATGTTGGTTATTTATACTTTTTTTTCTTTTTTCTTGAGAGAACTTAATGAAGATGTAACATCTAGAAACAACTATAAAACAAAAAGAAACAAAACCAATAAAATTAATTAAAATACTTTCTTTAAGAATGGATATCTTTTAAATCCTCTAGTATTTTTGTGACATTTATATACTATGACTAAGGAAAAGTATATTATCTTTTCTCAAATCTTACTTGGAATTGCTTTTTGAAAGAGGTAGATATTATATAAATGTTGCTAAAGCTGAGTTTGAATATTGACTCAACTTATTTGTTAGCTGTTATTGAATAAATCATCTCACCTTTATGAGCTTCAGTTTCTTTACCCATAAAATGATGAGATTGACTTAGAAGAAAGGTATAAAACATCATCTCCCACTTGTGTCATGTGGTGGCCTGGATCAGATTAAAATGTAATTAGGAAATATTTGATAAAAATATAGTAAATCATATTGTTGATATATATTTTTTTCCTAAATCAACCTGCAACTTTTTTGTTGCTTTTCAGTCATTTTCCAGTTGTATCTGACATGACACATAATTTAACAAGATGATTCTTCCTAACTCCAGGCCCAGTACTGATTCCTGCACCTACAAGAATCCTTATATATGGTTTAATAGTTCTGATTTCTATTATAATTGGATACTGACTTAAAATATCTCTAGGTTTCTTTCTAGTTATAAATCTTGAGATCCTGAAAATTGCCATACTAGTAGTTAAGTGGCAGAGTCAGGATTCAAACCTAGTTCTGATAGCTTCAGATTTGGCACTCATCACATGACAATATTTGGGTAATGTCTGCATTTGAATGAGTTTATTTTGGTACTTAGTCTTATATTATAACGTGGCTGAAGAACTAGCAAAGGAGACTGCAAATAGACAAACAGAGATGCAGGAGTTAATAGTTTTGTTTGCTAATAATTTTGAAAAATATATATGTACTGTAGTGGATGATATCTAGCATCTATCTATCTATAATTGAATTCTTTTTTCTGAGGAAATTGAACTCAAAGCTTTCTTGGATGCCTTCCATAGCTACCATTCTATTATTAAGAGGATTTAGAATTGAAAGGGACCAGGATACCCCCTCTTCTCTAGCTTTCCACGATATTATTCTTGCCTGGTCTTTGGAATTTCTCTTTCAACACAATGTCAATCATAAGAATATGTTTAGTATAAACTTAATACTTGAATTAACTAATGAATAATAATGTCAAAAATTAAAGCTTCCAAAAAAATTCCAAAATTTTCAAAAAGTCTTTCTTCTGTTTCTTCTTAAACTGCTCTCCTCTATTCCACAACATCTTTATGGGGGAAATCTGAGGTATTGGAAAGCTGAAGCTGTTAAAGAATAAAAATTTAATTCTTTGACTGTATTCAGACTTAACTTTCTATTTCTACTACATGGTAAAACACCATTGACTTAAAATGTAGGTAAAGTTTTCCATAGTAATGAAAGTCAGTTTTGATAAACAGAACTGTTGTCATTGTGAATGTAGTCCCTTAAAATCACAATCCAGGATATTGCAATGGTCTGAAGAAATATAAGGGCATATATATATATATATATATATATATATATATATATGTAAATATGTAATGAACTAGAAATGAGGGGACTTAGTTTTTATTCCTACATTTCTACTCCTGCTTTGAGTAACTAACTTCTCTTTTCTAATAATCAGCTTGCCCCATTTTCAGATGAGAGTGTTGAACTCAAAAAAATTTTTGAGTCTCTTTCACATCTAGAATTCTATTATCCTGGGAATTTAAAACTGAAGTGGCCTTGCTACTTTCTCCTTCTGTTTTCATGAAACTGTTCTTTCCTGATTCTCCTACTATTTGCCTGAGCTTCTGTATGCTTTATTTTTCCTTTATCCATGTCACAGCAATTAACCTTATGTGTCTCCCAAGGCCATCCTGATACCCTTCCTCTTTTTCCTGTTCATTTATCTAATTAAATGATCATATCATTTCCTTTTGGCTCTATTAAAATCTCTTTATAAATGATTCCCAGATCTATACATCTAGTTCTTGTTTTCCCCTGAGCTATGATCACCCATCTTCAACTGTCCTATGTATATCTCAAAATGAATATCCTGTAGATATCTCAAATTTGACATGTACAAAATAGAACTTATCCTTCAAAGAAGGAAGGAAGGAAGGAGGAAAGAAAGAGAGGAGGGAAGAAGAAAAGAGGGAAGGAAGGAGAGAAGGAGAAGGGAGGGAGGAGGGATGAAAGGAAGGAGAGAGTGAAGGAAGGAACGAGGGAGAGAGAGGAGAGAAGGAAGGTAGTAGGGAGGAAAGGAACAGGGATGCAGAGAGAAAGGGAAGAGAGAGGCAGAGAGGGAAGGTCAGAGGGAAGGAGGAAGGAGAGAGGGAAGGAAGGAAGGAAAAAAAAAGAAAAGATTCATTTACCTTCACCCAATCTGTCTTTTCTAACAAGGACATGACTAATCTCCTAGTCACTCAGGCTAGAAATCTCAGTGGCAACTCTCCTCTTGGTTTTCCCTGTCCTTCATATAGTCAAATTCATTTCCCAGTCTTCTTTCTAATTTTAGAGTATCTGACTTTTAACTTCTCTTTTCTATACATTTATAGCCACAACCTTAAGTCAGCCTCCATCAAGTCTCACCTGAACTATTGCAATAGATATCTAACTGGTCTCTCTACTCTAAATCTCTCTGTATTCTAATCCATTCTCCACTGAGCTGTCAAGATGATTTTACTAAAGCTTGGTTTGACCTATTCACCAGCAAACCCACTCCAGCTCAATTTACTCCAATGGCTTCCTATGACCTACAGGATTAAATATAAAGTTCTCTCTTTGGCATTTAAAGTTTTTTGTAACCTGGACCCTTCTCAACCTGTCTAGTTATCTTCCATCATACTCCTTCCTTGTACTCTATGATCCATTGACTGCTTGATCATGCCATTAATTTCTCATTTCTGTACTCTTATCCCCAGCTATTCTCCATACCTAGAATGCTCTGTCCCCTCATTTCCTATCCCTTGGCTGCCCTGGCTTTCTTTAAGATTTAGCTCTGATCCCACCTTCTGCAAGAATCCTTTTCTGAGGTTTTAATCTACTAACCCCTTACCTTGTAGATCACCCTGTATTTATCTTGTATCTTGAAGAAATTCAGTGATTTACATTTGGTCCCTTCATTAGAATGTGAATTCTTTTAAGTAAAAGACCATTTTTGAAAAATGCCTTCTCTCTTAATATTCCCAGTACTGAGAATAGTGACACAAAGTCAAAATGATTATTTATTAATAAATGCTTATTGACTGACAGATTGAATTTAATGATTATTCAATCTACTCCTTCAACCAATGTATGAGGAAATTGATATCTGGAGTGCTTTGGCTTTGCTAAAGGTCAATAAGTAATGAGTGACCCAGTATTCAAACCCAGATCCTTAATACTAATGTCCAGTGCCTTTGTCATGCAGTACTAGCCCTTCATCTTGTTTTTTGTAGGATATTCTCTTCCCTACCTGAGAGAAGGGCCTCATCACCAAGCAAATTCTATTCAGTACTTTTTTATAAGCATTAAACTGATTTACTTCTGTGAATACTAAACCCTTCTTCTCTGTATTCTCTTCTGGAAAAAAAAAAAATCCATAAATCACAAAACAAACTAAGAAAATAGTAAAGAAGGAGGGAGAGATTGAGAGATTGAGAGAGAGAGAGAGAGAGAGAGAGGCTTTCTTTTCATGTTTTTCAAACACCTTCTTGTGTTTCATCTCCGTGGTCTGTTTCTGTTTTGTTATTCATCTTTGCTGAGTGGCCCACAAGGATCTGGTTTTACAATTTTGGCTGAGATTTTGTGACTACCTTTCTCGCTTTGGCCCTGACATAAGCATGATTCAGGCAGAGAATTAGCTTGGGAAGCAGATCCTGCACTCAAGCTTAAGAATAAATAGGTGGCCGAGACAGCTTATCCAAAGCAAATCATTTTTTAAACTACCTTAGGGATTCCTTTACAGAAAACGGTTTTTTGGTACATCTCCTGTTCAGTTCCTTTTTCTCTGTTTATCTTACTGTCTTTTTTTTTTTTTTCCAACATGACTTTATCACAGCTTTTTATGATGGGCATATGTGTATATTTAAAATGTGCTAGCACATACTCAGACACCCCCATGTGTTACATTGTGATATGCATTCAAAACTTCATTAAAATAGCAACAACAAAAGACTAACTTGAAAAGGAGAAAAAAAAAAAAACAAAAAAAAAACCTCTCACAGGACCCAAATTCACAATTAGCTAAGTCCTGCTGACCTAGGCTTCTGGGGGGAGGGGGAAGGCTCTGTTGGAGGAGGGAGTAGAGATATACCATGAAAGCATGCTTGCCAGAAGCTCTTATTGCCCTTTGAAGATGCCATCCCTTTTGTTCTTTGGATTTACAAGCACCAAAAATGAAGGACACATTTTAGGGGACACAATTGATAATGGTACCCAAGAAGGGCCTTTGTTTCAGGGAGACTTTTTGGATTAAGTCTTGGTCTAATTCATCCCTTTAGGTGCATGCACTGGGCTCCCACTGAAAGAAGTGACAGGGATCATTGTCAGCTTGACCTTGGCCTTCTGTTGCTTCTGAATCCTTGTCATTCAGACTAAGACTGCCCTCCCAGTGGTTGCAATGAGGTTAGTCAGTTGTTCATTGCTGAATGACAAGCTGGGGTGGTGACGGCCCTTTGTCTGCTCCTGTCAGGGAGGAGCAGAGAAGAAATTAACTTCCTCTCTTGTAAAGTACAGGCAATAAGGCAGGCTTACATCAGAGGGCCAGCCATTATGAAGAATAACTAACAAATGGTTATAATTTCAATTAGAAATGTTCGTTAATGCAAAGATAACAAATG
The DNA here is from genome assembly GCF_902635505.1 of Sarcophilus harrisii. Taxonomy (NCBI): domain Eukaryota; kingdom Metazoa; phylum Chordata; class Mammalia; order Dasyuromorphia; family Dasyuridae; genus Sarcophilus; species Sarcophilus harrisii. The sequence continues at coordinate 190,498,246 of NC_045427.1, read as the reverse complement.
TTTCTCAGGCAATGGAAATTTTTCCTTTGGCTGGTGGGATAAAGGGATCCATTTCCCCCCTCCTGATTTTAGATTCACTGCCAGTAATAAAATATTTGGCTCCCCACCTCCTTCTCATGTCAATCCCCTTTTTTATCACCATAAAATGGGGCTCTCAGAAGCAGGGGCCAAACCACACAGTGACACTTAGCGGATTGGAAAGGAAGCTTAGCCATGCCAAGAACAAGTATTCCCAGCTCCATGGAGACTCCGAGTCAACATGGGTGCAGAGGCAAATGGTTCTAAGAGCTGAGCAGGGATTGATTTTATGCCAGTGAAGTTACATGGACAAGTGGACAATCTTCTTTTAGTCTGGAAATGAATAGGCAGAAATGAACAACATGAGAATGGCATTAATATGATTTTATTTTTATATAATGGACTCAGAATGACTTATCAGATTCCAAAGAATTGAGATATAATTTTAAAAGTCTGTAAATCACAGATAATATAGGTCTACTAGATACCATCTGGGTAATATGCCATAATCAAAAATAGAAGATTTATAGTAGGTAAAATAGGCATGTAGTAGAGTGAAAAACAAACAATCTGTCTCTACTTATAGGACCTAGGTTCAAATCCTGACTCACATTTATTTTCTACCTGACATTTTGCTTCTCTAGATATTAATTTGCCTCAAAAAAGAAAGAGATTAGGTTGGTATAGTAATTTTTGAGGCCTTTTTGATCCTATTCTGTTCACCTGTATGTGTATGGAATACTTTAAAAGTACTTACAAAGCTTTTTCTGTCTTACAACATTACTGGTTGATCCTTTCTTCACTCATTTCCATTGCTACAATAGTCTTCTCAAAATGTTATCCTCACTTTAGTGTATATCAAAGGCCCAAAATAAATAAATAAATCAGAATATATGTGATAAGGGACATGTTAAGGGACATGATAAGGGACAAGGGAAAGAGAGAGGGAGGGAGGAAGGGAGGAAGGAAGGAAGAAAGGAAGGAGAGAAAGAAGGAAGGAAGGTTCTATTTGTAGAGTTTAAGGCAAATTCCTTCCTTTGACTTATCTCATTATCATGTATAAGTTTAAAATAGGATCTGGTTGATTATTCACAGAGTCCTGATCATCTAGTCCTATTCCCTCATTTGGCAGATGAAGAAATAGAGACCAAAGATAGAGAAGCACTTAGATTTGACCAAGTTCCTCTGCTCATTAGTAGCAAAACCAGAACCATTGATTGTATCTCTTTATTTGATAATGTCCTTTCCACTAGACCATATTGACTTTTGCAATGCCATATTGGTTTCTTTGGAAAGCTCAGAGAGCTTTTGGCATAAGACAGTTAATGCAAGTTGCAAAATTTGGGAAGAACTTGGTATCAAGGTCCAAAAAACATTAGGCCAAATGATGAAATAGATATGGAAGTTTCCTGAAGGGATAAGAGACAAAAAAGATGTGAAGCACAAGATAAAAATGTTAAGACATTTTCATGACTTTAAACATTAATTAAAGAGACACTTATTTGTGAATTAAGCAATGGGAAATTTGTCTGATAGGTGGGAGGAGAATAGATGGAATGAGAGTACACAGAAGACAAAATCTCTACGTATTTCATGATTTTACTAGCTTTGGACTAGTCTATGAATTGTAATACTGAATGAGCCTGGTCTTTCTGTGCTGCCTTAACCAAATGATAAAAAAAAAATCCTTAGCACATCTTTTAGCACAACCTTTAGCACAACCCTTCTTTCTTTTCTTCTTTTCCCAGGAAACATTTATGTTTTAGTAATGACCTTCTGGGCATTATATGGCAAAGTTTGTGAACATGTCCCTTATCACATATATTCTGATTTATTTATTTATTTTGGGCCTTTGATATACACTAAAGTGAGGATAACATTTTGAGAAGACTATTGTAGCAGTGGAAATGAGTGAAGAAAGTCTCTACATTTTCCCTTTGTATATTTTTTTCAACTTGATCTTTGATTCTTTTTTTTTTTTTTTTTTGGTAATCATCATTTATTTAGCCATTCTTCCCTTCTCCAAACACACAATGAACAACAACAACAGCAACAACAACAAAAATATCCTCTGCTTTTTCTGTGATTATTAATAAACATAGAGTTTTCACATAGGGATTAAGAAGGATTAACACAGGCCAACACTGATCCACACTTGATTACACATTACACATACATGTCAAAGATAAAGAGGATCTAGGGAAATCCTTCTCTTCTCTTGGAAAGTTTATTAAAATGATAAATGAGGTTTTGGTGGCAGTTTAAACAACTATAAAGAAGTCTCTTGTGGACAAACTCCAACCCCCTGCTTGTTAGGATAAATTTTGACTGGGAGAGGCTGGCTCGAGCACAAACAAATCAGCACTATACCCAGGCATTACCTGTGGTTGTCTAGGTAACCAAAGCCCTAGGATTCCTGGAAACTGGATCTTCCAGAAGGACCACTGGAGATACCCTAGATATTAGCTATTCTGACACCTCCCTCTCTGTGGATCATTTTCTTGGGACTATTCTCCCGAGAAATAGTCAATATATTAATTTTCCAAATGGAACTCTGTGCTGACAAGGAATAATGAGGGGGTTGTATAATGGCCTCATTTTCCATCTGTCCTGGGTACTGTTGAGTGTGTGTACAATGCCTTCAAACCACAGTTTATGCCTAGAAAATGGTCCTGCAGAAAGGCAGACCAGCTCACTTTTATGCAAAATGACTATGGCCCAGGCTTACCATTTCAGTAGTGGTCATGAGACACTCACCAACATGTTTGGAAAGTCCTAAAGCTTTGGGCATCTATCAGCAATCAGCAAGACAAATTAACCACTCTGACTTCTCCTTTCCCCAAACACACACACACACACACACACACACACACACACACACTTCTTCATACTTCTCCCACTCATCAGACAAATTTCCCATTGCTCAAGTCATAAATAAGTGTCTCCTTAATTAATGTTTAATGTCATGAGAATGTCTTAACATGTTTATCTTTTCACCTTGCAGTACTTGCCTCTTTTAAAGCCAGCTAATGACTTGTGCTTGATATTTCCCAGTTAATTTAATGAAGTTGTGAGACTGACTTGCTTCTCACAGAGTAAAAGATAGAGATAATTTGGATATATATTGTGTAACCTCTTTATTCATTGGAAAAGAAAACAACACAACAGGAAGATCACACAATTATTAGAAATTAGGGTGAAAATGGAACCAGGAATCAGAATGGAAGGACAATGTTATAGAAGAAAAAGAACTGATGTAGATTCAGAAGATCCAGATTAAAAATCCCAGTTATGTTACTTAATAAACTGTGTAGCCTCAAACCACTCACTTATGCTCTTGAACTTCAGTTTTCCCATTCATAAAATAAGAGGATAGACTGGATGATATGATTTCTAACATCACCTATCATACTAATCACTTACCAAAGAATCTAGTCTTAAAAAATATGCATAGTATTCCAAAAGCCTTTGTGCAATTTTTAGCTAAAAAAGCTTACCAATAGGAAATAGAAACAGGGGCTTTTCAAATGAAAGATTCAGTGCATTGACAATCATGCTAATAGTCATTCTCCTTAGCCAGTCATTCAAAGTAATTCACAATTTGGTCCCAATCCATTTTCAAGTCTTATTTCACACTGTCCTACATTTCCCCTTTTCCAATTTAGCCAAATTGGCCTTTCATAATCCTCTAACATCTTGAACTTTCCATCTTCTGTATCTTTGTTCATCCAAAGAAATACCATTTTCCTACCATCTCTATATCTCTGTATATCAAACAACAACAATAATAATCCATATTTCAAGGACAAAAATCTCTTCTGGCTTTCTAGAGATTAGATTATCTACACAAATTATGTGATACATGTCATACTGTCTCATGTTAGGTCTAGATGGAATGTTATTAGATTTTTAAAACAGTTTGAAGAACATTTAGAACTGGAAAAGAATATTTTAATGATTATCTTGCCCAAGCTCTTAATATCCTAGGAAAAGAAATTATGCCCAGATAAATGAAATTGCTTGCTTACTACCAATGAAATAACTAATGGCAAAGTCAAGAGCACAGAATTATAAACCGCCTATTTTACAGTAAGTACCTAGAAGTCCAGAGAAAAGAAGTGACTTGTCCACAATTACAAACCCCAAGTTTTAGCAAACTCTTGGAAGACCATAATCATAATGAAATATCTAAAACATACTGTAATTTGTCATCAGTCACTTATAAAATGTCTATTATATACTATATACAAAGCAAAATTGGAACATTAAAACAGATTATGTCCTGCAGACACAAAGTCAGTCCAAATCCCTTTGACTTAAAGAATTTGCATCTAATGGAGAAGACAACATGTACACATATGCGTAGCTATAGAATATTTATATGTAAGCAGAAAGCAATATCTGTAAGGGGGCAGTGGGGCATTAGATTTACTTAAAGGAATGATGGATGTTGAACTTTGATAAGATAAGATACTGTAGGGTAAAGGTGGGAGGCATGTTAACAGCCTTCTGGTCTGATAGATTGTCACCCAGAAGAGAAAACAGACTTGTTCTGTTTGACCTCAATTTATGAAAAAAAATCAATTGAATAAATGAATTAATGAATGTCATAGTGGAAAATTGACTCCAGAAATTGAAAGAAAAATATTTTCTCTCCTCTGTCTCATAGGTAGAATATGATTAAGTGGTTAATAACAATGAATTAGGAACTCCAACCCTTATAGCTCTATAATGTTTGTCAATTACTTTTTATATCCTGTGAGGGAATGGGCAGAACAGTAAAGTATATAGAAGGCTGGCCCCCAAATCAAGAAGTATTGAATTCAAATCCAGCTCCTGACTCATATTATCTGTGTGGTGATGGACAAGATACTTAACCTCTCAGTTCACCAGACAACTCTTAAGACCTTAAGTTGCTGATGTATCTTGTTCTCACTGATGTGGTAGGTCTTTATTGCATGATTTTACAGAGGAAAAGACTTCCATTGGAGCTGAAACGAGTTAAAAGTGGCAAAACCAAAACTAGAATTCAAGTTTCCTTCCCGTCATCCCTCCATAAAGTGCCTTTTGTCTTACATAGGTATTTGACAATTTTTTTTTTCTCCCTGAGGAACCAAATGGAGCTCACATTGAATGAATTAGAACTTCCCTATAACTATTTTCTTTTTTTTCACTTGTGTTACTTTTTTAAATTGTTTTTACATTTTTTAAAATGGTATTTTTCCCAATGACATATAAAAACTACTTTTAGCATTGATATTTACAATATTTTGAGTTCAAATTTTTCTCCTTCCCTCCACTAAAATGGTAGACAATTTGAGAGAAGTTATACATAGGCTATCATGCAAAACATATTTTCTTTCCTCTTTTTAGAGATTGTATTCTATTCTATTTTTTATTAAAGCTTTTTATTTTCAAAACACATGGATGGATAAGTTTTCAACATTGACCCTTGCAAAACTTTGTATTCCAAATTTTCTCCTCCTTTCCCAGAATCTGTTCCCCAGATGGCAAGTAATCCAATATATGCTATGCATGTTAAAATATATGTTAACTCCAATATATGTAAATATATTTATACAATTATCTTGCTGCACAAGAAAAATCCGATAAAAAGGGGGAAAAATTGAGTAAGAAAACAAATGCAAGTGAACAACAACTAAAACAGTGAAAATGCTATGTTGTGATCCATATTCACTTCCCTCAGTTCTCTCTCAGAATGTAGTTGGCTCTCTTCATCACAAGATCATTGGAACTGACCTGAATCATCTCATTAACTATAACTATTTTCAAGCCATAACCAGCATAGTAAAATTTTGTCTCACTGTCAATGAAAAGATGAACATTTATGTTCATCTAACCAATTGTCATTTTGAACCTTCATGATAAAATTGCATAAACCCCAAACTTAATATTGAATAATGACATTTAAAATAATGATATCATTATCCAACAGAAGTTAAATATCTCAGCTTTCAACATCAAGTAGGATGACTATTCTCACATGTTTTATGAAAGGGAATTTTTTTTAGATAAGAGTTCATATATTTGGAAATAGAGCTAGAGATTTTAGTGTTGTAGCATTATAGAAAAATCATTTATGTGAAAACTAGAATAAGCTTCAAACTATTCATTTTTACAACTGAGGAAATTGAGGTTCAGACAGGCAAAAAAAAAAATCACCTAACTAGTTACATACATCTCTTGACAGCTGATTATACTCCCTCCTATCACAAACAAAATCTTCATTTTCCTAAGCTAAATCCCCCAGCTTCCTCACCAGAAAGACAGTATGTCCAAGTGAAAACACATGGATTATCATCCAGATCTGTCACCAGTTACTATGGAAGGTTTGAGCAAATCATGTTGAGAAACAGTTTTTTGCTTCATTTTATTTTTTTGAGCAGTAAACTGGAACTTTTTATTCCCAGTCCCACAGATCTCCTGAACATCATAAGGGTAAATGGGAAACCCTATATGAAAATTCCTAGACTCATTCAAAGAACCCAATATTATTTGTCTGTGGTTTAACTCCTGAGAACTTTATAAAGTTTTGCGCTTTCTGGTTTCTGGGGCTTAGCTTGAGACCTGCTTTCAAACCACAAAATCCACAGAAGCCTCAAAAGGAAGAGCCCTAACCTGAGCAGAAGGCTTGGCAAGCAATGCTGTGTAAGGACAAAGCAGCCAGCATCCTCCCTCTAGAGACAAAACACATTACTTCTATGACATGCTTAGTCTCCATCTGCTCAGAGAAAGAGAGAGAATTTCCCATATGGCAGAGCACTGGGCTGCTATTGAGCTCTGAGATTGACTCTCTCCACAATGCAGAATTGAATGTTAAGTAACTTTAGGCTGATCCAATGGTAATAGCATATGTGTGCTATGTGAACGAGGAGAAATGTAAACCTTGATTATTCTGTTCTATTTTTTTGTGCTAATAAGAGCAATTTCAGTAATCACTAATCAGGTTAGGAGGACTTTGGTTAATCTGTTATTAATTTTCCAGGAGAACTCTCAAGCAATGGTCCTCATGCTCATCATTGAATGATATATTCATGAAAAAATTAAAAAATACCCCCAATTATGTTATGTGGTCATATTTTCCACATAAACATAGGCATTCATTTCCTCTAGTAGTACCCAGAGCCAGTCTCATACCTAATTTGCTGGGCTATTTGGCAACCAAGAATGATTAAGACCCTGCTGTTTGCAGTTAATATGGTACATAAGTTGAGTTCGAGGCCAGAAAGGGAAATAATACTGATTCTAAACTATTCCTTTGTTTGTGCAAAATGGAACTTAACGTGCTGAAGCATGCCGAGTTTTATAGGTTACTTACAGCCAAAGACATGTTAAAGAGGGAAGGATGGAGACTGACTTCATTTTTTAGATGTTTTGCTATGCTCCTGATTGGGGGAAAGACCGTATAGTGAACGTTCATTTTCTGGAGAGGAGGTTAGCTCTGTCAGCTAGATTCCGTTGCTAATGAGAGCAGGGTCATGGGTTTGATTCCCGGGTGGGCTGCTTAGTTTCGCTCCAGTCTGTGCCCACAGCCTGCACTCCTAATCCCAGCCAGCTGTCATGCAAATGTGTGTCCTGGGTCACAGAGGGCATCCAGAAAATGGGAGGCAAACTCATCTCTGCTCTTGGAAAAGCAGCTTATAATGGAAATAACATTGGATTTAGAGTTAGAAGACTTGTATTCAAGTTCCAGCTCAGCCACTCATGAGATGCGTAAGCAGGGGCAATCACTTAACCTTATCAAGTTTCAATTTCCTTATCTATTTGTAAAACTGGAACACCAATACTTGTCCTACCTACCTCAAAAGCCTGTTGTGAGGATCAAATAGCATAATATATGCTAGTCTTTATAGCCCAAAACCACTATTTAAACATGAGATGTTTCCATTATTTCCATTACCATCTGTACATAAGAAGTAAAGTCTTTATAAGGATTAGAATGCATGACCCAGTAGCTAAAATATTCTGAATTAAATATGCTACGACAATTCAGTGAACATAATTAATTGTTTCACATATTTTGTCTCAGTAGGGTAAGCAGAAGTGTAGAAAAATGGGAAAGTTCAAAAGTACCTATGAGAAACTGTACTCAGAAACTGGCTCTTGGCTCCTAGTTTAAGACTAACTGAAGACACAATTTCTGCAAGTCATTCTTAAATTTAAATTCTCCCAATGCTAATAGTGACTCCATGATATTCCAAATATGCCTCCCTAATTCTATCACATAGGTTAAATTCAACTCCAGTGAGTCAAATTTTGAAGTAAATCAGTAACGAATTTGGTGCCAGGGTATTTTGGCCGCCAAAAAATTTCCCATGAATCTGTTTTCCAATAAATTTGGTAAATGATATTACCAAGAAAACTGATAACTAGAAAAGACTTAAGGATTAGAGAAAAACTTGCCATTCAGAACAGGTAAGCCTCAACTTGAAGTAAAATCTTTCACACCAGCCCTGATTATCATATCATTGAAGGGACTGAAAAGAAATAGTGGAAAAAAATATCAGTATCAATGAGATTTTCAATTCTTCAGTGACTTCTCCTGAAAAATTAAAAAGATCCTGCGCTAGTCCAGTCTTTAGGCAATACCACTAACGGCATACTGATTCACTATGCCATTTGAGGACATCACTGGCAATTTAGCCTTTCAATAGCCCCAAAGGAAAATTATCACAATTAATTATAATTTGTTAAAGCAACAAATAAATCAAAACATTTTTTAAAATCTTGGTTTCCTTAGTAGGAACTAAAACCTGGTAGACATTTGCTTAGGTAAAAGCGCTAGGGTATGGAACTAAACTTATGATAATAAACTCAATATCATATCATTAGGAATTAAGTAAATTAATTGCCATGATCTGAGTTAGATCTAAAGATATATCCTTTTAAAAAATTGGACAAATATTGCTGCTCAGTAGTCTCTGGCTCTCTATTGACCCCATTTCAGGTTTTCCTGGCAAAGATACTGGAGTATTTTGATATTTCCTTCTCTACTTCATTTTACACATGAGGAAACTGAAGCAAAGAGAGATAAGTGACTTGCCCAGGGTCACAAAGCTAGTAAGAATCTAAATCTAGAATTCAGGTCTTCCTGACACAGGTCAGCAGTTCTATTCACTGCACTACCTCACAACCCTTACTCAGATGTAGGTACTTCTAATCTAGTCTTCTTTCAGTGATTTATCTTGATACCATAGCTCTAGAATATGGCAGTAAAAAAGTGTGATAGGTTATAAAGAGTATGAAAAGCTTCATGCATGACTCGTGATGCGATGAATAATTGTTGTCCAAGAATAAGTAATTTCAGAAAGCTTCATTGCCAGAAATCTGACCACTGGCTAATGACATTTTTGGATATAGCAGTTCATGAGATTAATTAACAAGACAATCTTGCATTGGTGAGACCATACATACCGAAAAATTGATGAAGCTATAATGGTTTTCTTTTCTCTTAAGATTTTTTCTAAGAAAAGAATCCTCTGTAATAGCCTTTTGCAGAAAATTCTATATAGCAGGCATCTTTATAGCAACAGTATTTCTTTGGAATATAGAAAATTATTGAACTGTACATAGTTATTTGCATTTTTTAATCTGGGTTCTAATTATATATCCTTTTGAAATAAAGATATTCATCATGTGAAGGTATTTTTTGTACCCTTCTTATATTTTCAATAATGATGCTCTTTGGAGGTAGAGTCAAGATGATAAAATAAACTCAGGAACTTGCCCAATATCTCCCCCAAATCGCTCCAATTCCTTTAAAGAATGACTCTAAACAAATTTTAGAGCATCAGAACATCCAATAATAATATTCTTACATATTACATTACTTAACAGGATATACAATGAGAACTCAATTTAAAGAAACACTTTATTAAATTTATTACCTTTTTCATTCATCTTCAACTGTTATCAATCATTGTTGAATAAAATCTGTACTTTAAACAATTCAACAGACCCCCATTCTGAATCTGCTGTCTAGCTTTGTTTTGCCTCAGAGGCATCTTATATGAGATACTTCTTTGTAGAGAAAAGTGTCCTCAATTTGTCATTTTAAGTTTTCAGCTCACACCCTTTCAAGTGCTTTTTCCCTCCCCTTGACAAAAGAAATTTAAACAAAAACTTATTTGCTTTTCCACCAGTGATTGAGAGAAAGAATAAACTGGTATTTGTTTTGAATCTACACATAAATTTTTCTCAGTTTCTTTTCATTACAAAACTATTCTCTCAGCAAGCCAGATTTAAAACCTGGGAGTCATCTTTGACTTTCCTCTTTCTCTCAGTCCTCACATGCAACAATTTGAAGTCCTGTTGATTTTTTCTTTGCAATATCACTCAATCCATTCCCTCCTATCTGCTCTTACTGTCACCACTCCAGTTCAATCTCTCATTACTTCTCTCCCAAACTATTGTCATAGCATCCTAATTGGTTTTCCTGCTTCTTATCTTTTCTTTCTTTAATCTAAGTTTCAAACACTTCCTAAAATAATTTCACATGGGTGGTAATCTCACTTCATTGCTCACAAACCTCCTGGGTTTTCACATTGCCCTCAGAATAAAATAAAAACGCCTTCCTATGGCAGTTTAGGGCCTCCACTCCCAAGCTCCAATTTACCTTTCCAACATTGTCTCATAGTACTTTCTTGCTGAGTATGACTATACTTTAGCCAATTGTGCCATTTCCCATTTCTTTTCTACCATTTGTCAAATTTATTCCTGTAGCTGTTCTTATCATCTTTGTAGATTCTATATCACATCCCCTATGAAGCCTTCATTGAGTCTCCCAGCTATATGTAATCTTTAATTTCTCAAACTGATCTGAACTTCCCTAAGCACTTATCTATGAGCAGCTCAGTGACACATGGGTAGAGAGCCAGGTCTAAAGTCAGGAAGACCCAACTCCTGTTCAAATATTTACTAGTCATGTTACATGTCACTTAACCTTATTGGTCTTAATATCCTCATCTGTAAAATGAACTGGAGAAGGAAATGGCAAACCACTGCAGATTCCTAAGAAAACCCCAAATGGTATCATGAGGAGTCAGACATGACTGAACAACAAGCTGTTGTCTAATCCTTAAGATGTTCCCCCCATCCTAAACTATATACTTCCAGAGATCAGGGCTCATGTCTCCTGTTTTCTTGAATTTGCCATAGGTCAGCAGGAGAAAAGGGAATAAGCATAAAAAAAGATCCCAGGATCTAACTGGAATGTCAGTTGTTGAGGAAAATCAAATAAGCATTTGGTAAAATGATCTTGAGGTTTTAAGGAAAAGGATAAAAAGGGTCATGATCTTGTAAGAGACCACCTTGTAGATTTAGCAGACCTCATTCTATTTATAGACATCTAACTTTTGGTCTTTAAATCAGTGATCATCACATGAGGGCCAGAGGTCTACTTGATACAGAAGAGGTCATGTAAGTCTGATGGGTGCCCCAACTCTGATGTCACAAGCAAGAAGATACTGATCAGTATGTAAATTTTAGAATATGGATGTTTTCAGCACAAAAAGAACATTCCAGGAAAAAAAGGTGATAAGTAGGGAGTTATATCTATAGAAGAAGCATATCATAAGAAAGGCTAAAAGCAAAAATCTAGAGAATTATTACATTTTCACAACTATTAACCTTAATAGTTGTTGATTGGTTATTGATTATTCTGAGTTGGTGGTTATCTGCACACAGATCTCGTTAGCAAACACATCATATACAGGTGGCTTATATATATCTTCTGACTATTTACAATCTTATTAATGGTCTGGTTTTCCCCATTAAAATTTCACAGGAAAAGATAGTTTTATCTGTTTTGATTAGATATACCTCTGTTGTATACATTTCTTTTTCTTCTTTTACCTAAGAATTATTTGTCCCATCACATTCTTTTGCCTTGACTGTTTTCCTTAGGTACTCTTAGAGATAGTACCACTGACTATGTCAGTCCCATTAACAGCATATCTTTGATTTACATTTAACTCACAAATATTTATACAACTCCAGTTTCAGTTTGGCCATATGGAGAAAGGTGTTCACTCAAATGTCTGCCTGTATTCAGAAAATAGATTGTCATATGATGCTGCAAAACAGATTATACAAATACTAGAGTTTCCTTTTTCTTCTTTCAAAGACATGAACATAAGCAATATAATTATTGTAGTATATCCTCAAAGTAAATATCCTTGCTGATAATATAGCACATTAAAGTTTGCTGTTTTCAACATAATTTTATTTGATCTTTTTTCCTAACAGTTTTAGGTAACTATAAAGAATGTCCTAGGGTGAGCCCAACTGTGCCTAGTTCCCTGATAGTTGAGGTTCAGTTTTGGAATGAAATGAGAGATTTTTAGGTTGTTCAAGAATTTCAGAAACAAAGAGATTTGCTTGATTCTGAACATGGATATGCACTTAAGACTACAAGAGTTGATAAAGCTGAATCAGATTCCCAGACATGACTAGATGGACATTACAGTTCCTTCCAATTCTCAAATTCTGTGAAACTGTGTGAATTTCTGCTGTTCCTCCTTCTTGATAGCAGCATTAAGTGGGAGCAGAATTTCAGAGGCAAAGGCCACCGAGGATGTCCTGAAGAGCATCGTTCTTAGACACCAACAAATAGAATATGTGTCCACTTTGATAATAAACAGTACAATTAAAAAAGAAGCATTGTAAATACAAGATTTTGACTAGCTATGTGACTGGATAAATACCTTCACTTCTGTGGGCCTCAGTTTTTGCTGAGTACATATTAGGTCCTAATTGGACCTAAGAAATTGGATCCCTAAAGAATGATAGGAATAGAAAGGAATTAGACAAAATTCATTTGAGACACAATGGAAATACCATCTTTCCTTTAAAATATAAGGAAACTTCTAAATAACTATACTCTTAAAGGGTTCTCTTGCATGTGTATATGTGGATGTACACACAGATTTACATAATGGTGTGTTGGGAAATGTTTAATAGCTGGGGCTTATCAGGAGGAAAATGCATTTGACACACTTTTAAATTTAATCTTCATTATTAGCATTTTCTCCATAATGTTCATTCACTTATCTATGTATATATAAAACATACACACATGTATATGCACACATCTATACACATTAACATCTGTCTCTGTCTCTGATTTTGTCTCTCTGTTTCTGTCTCCTTTTTTTTCTCTCTTTTTGTCTCAGTTGGTCTATTTGTCTGTTCCTTTTTTTTTTCTCTTTCCCTACACATAACCATTCTCATTCCCTTGTACATTTTTAAACCAGTTTTGAAATGACAGGAATATAATGTAAATAATCAGATAATAACTATAGAGAGAAGTAAACATATGTATACACACACACTATACATGTATGTATTTGTGTACATATGCATAAAGGTGTTGAGTAGACATCTCAAGCTAACTGGTAGTGGATTATGAATTAAAATCCAAAGCATCTAAGTTGAATTCAGTGTTTTTCTTTTCTTTTCATTCTTAACTCCTACTTTACCACCTGGTCTAAAGTCCACACTATTTTGTTTCTTCCACTTGTATACATTACAAGTACTCCAAGCCTTCCCCTTCTGAATAATTTTCAGTGCTTTTCTGTAAATGTTCCATGTGAATCATCCAATCAAGTCCAAGTTCTCTCTGTTTTGTTGTTGCTAATTTTACTATCCTGAGATTCACAAAATAGCAGTCATGCCTTCACTTATACTCTCATTCTTGCTATATGACAAATAATTTCACCTCTGAAAAGATTTTAGAGGGACTTTCCAAATCTTAGTTTCTTTACTGTTGTTTTATTTTCATCAACAACTTTTTAAAAGCATTTTTACAAAGTTTTTAATGGCAGAACTAATTTTTTTAAACACAAAAGAGATCTTTAGGAAAAAAGTTCCCTCAAATTTTTATACATTATACACATTATATTTATTGCACTTATTACAAATTACATCTATTATATATTTCCAGTTTCTTGACACCACAAAAAGAACTGCTACAAATATTTTTGCACATGTGGGTCCTTTCCCCTCTTTTATGATCTCTTTGGGATACAGACCCAGTGGTGACACTGTTTTATGCACAGTTTTATAGCCTATTGAGCATAGCTCCAAATTGCTCTTCAAAATGACAGGATCAGTTCATAACTCCACTAATAATATGTGTTCCAGTTTTCCTACATCTCCAACATTCAACATTATTTTTTCCTGCATTCTTAGCCAATCTGAGAGGTAAGAGATGGTATATCAGAGTTGTTTTAATTTGCATTTCTCTAATCAATAGTAATTTAGAGCACTTTTTTCATCTGACTATAGATGGCTTTAGTTTTATATCTGAAAATTGCCTGTTCATATTCTTTGCTCATTTATTAATTGGGAATGACTTGTGTTCTTATAAATTTGAGTCAATTCTCTATATATTTTAGAAATGAGGACTTTATTAGAAACACTGCCTGTAATTTTTTTTTCCCTTCAGCTTTCTGCTTCCATTCTAATCTTGGCTGCATTGATTCTGTTTGTGCAAAACCTTTTTAATTTAATGTAATCAAAATTATCAATTTTGTATTTCATAACGTTCTCTAGTTCTTGGGCCATAAATTCCTTCCTTCTTCAAAGAGTCAGATAATCTCAGTCCTTTTCAGTCCAGAAATTCAAAGTGATAATTTATTTTATACTTCTCAGGCATCCCTACACTTTCTGCCTCTACTATGGCATCTCCCCATATCCTTCTTCCCTCCTTGCACTAGAATATTGCATATTGTCTATAGAATTCTGGACTTTGATAGGTAACTTTTTGCCTTATCTTACCTGGGACCAGGCCTCCCCATGATTTTTTTCAATATCCTTACTCTTCTGTTGATTCAATTGCTAAACAGAATATCAAGAATATGTTAGAGAAGTTTTAAACTTTAATAACTAAAATTTTTGGGACACCTCGTATACACGAAAATGCATATATATGTGATGTGTTTGTATGTATATTTTTGTGCATATATATTATATACACAATGCATATGAGTATGTATTATGTATGAGACTCAGTGAATAAACATTTATTAAATATCTATTATATGCCAAGCATTTTGCTTATAAGTGTGTGTAAGCAGTGTGTTTGTGTGAAGGTATGTTTGTTTATATGCCCACATGTCTATATTCATTCTCTCTATATAGGACAAGACTAGATATTATAATAATTTCATATATATCTATATATATATTTGTACAATGTGGATATGTTAATAATATTTATGCATATGCATACAAATTGATAAGAACTATAATGTGAAATAGAACATACTACAAATGATCCATGATATAAGTGAATGTATTTCATGCCTTTTCTATAACAGGAAGTATTTAAGAGATCATGGACCCTTGAGATTTTTGCATTAATTCAGAATCTTTATTTTTAATGTTCATTAATGTTTTATAGTAAAGAATTTGCAGCAACTAGATTTGATTATTTGAGTATGCTGATTGTTTGGGTTCTACATAAACTGGAGTTTTATCTACAGAAAAATATCACAGACTCAGAATATATCAGCTTGCTTGATTGTTTAAGCCAAATTCACCAGTAAATGCTGATTCTCATTAATCGTTTTACTAGGATTTCTGGCACCTGAGGCAAATTTGGGGAATAGGAGTTGGGGAGAACATTGAACAGAGATTATTCTACTCCACTGGCTTTCAGTTACTGACTGAAAGCAAGGTATAATACACTCCTTAGATTCTAGAAATTCAAAATAACCTATGGCCTAGAGCAAGGACTGGCAAATTATAGCAACAGGGCCAAATTCACCAAATCTAAAAGAGGCCTTTGATCTATTAGTAGCTTTTACCCGGGCTGGAGTTTTCTGAACCTGGCTCTAGAAATTACAGTCCACTTCTTCTTGGCCTATTCACTGATCTTCAATCTTACATATTTTGGTAGGGGTTTGGAGTAGTGAAGGTAGTGTGTAGTAATTGAGTGAAGTAGTAGAGAACCTTTGAACATGGTACTTCAATTCAAGGCCAGCTCTGGGGAGAAAACATGGCCTCTGGAAAATAAAATTTTAGAGACAAAGACTCAGTCATCCCACCCCAATTATGGATCTGTTTCTCATTAATAACTGGCTGAATACTCATGCCTGTACCCGCAACCATAGAGCCCATAAAAACAACACAGGGCATGGCAGGGGAAAGTAAAGGCTGAGGACCTGCTGCTTCTTCCCATTAAATCCATAAATAACATGTTCGTTAGTCTGAATAATACACTTGCTTGTATTCTGTATCATTACTTATTTTTAATGATGGAACTTAATTACCTGAAAGGAGACATGGTAGAATGAGCATGACATTGAAGGTTGGAGATGGAGAATTTGTTCTTGGTTGGGAGAAATCATTTAACTTTTCAGAGCCCTAGTTCCCTCATTTGCAAAATGAGAATGTTTAATCAGATAGCTTCAACAATCCCTCTTAGCTCTGAAAATCAAAATGTTAATCTATTTTGAACTTCTTATCCATCTTTACACATGGTGTTTCTGATAGATGAGCTTATGTCTTCAAGCCTGATAGATGACTTCCACATAACTTTTGAAACATCTCTATGCCTAGAAACCTCTCCTTCCTTCCCAGTTTTCTAGCGCCTCTTTCTTTATGGTGTAGCCTTTTCCCATTATAATAATCCCTTAAGGGCAGGGATTGTGTTGATTTTTTGGTACTTATATTACTAGCACTAAGCATAGTGAATGATTTGCAAAAACTACTTAAAGATTGTTTTATAAGTCTCTCTGTTTCAGTCTCCCTGTCTCTCTCCTCCCCTCTTCCCTCTTTCTCTATTTCCTTTCCTTTTGTCTGTCAGTAATTGATGGTTTGATGAACTCAACTTTCCCCTCTCCCCCAAACATTAGGAAACTAGGGTTTATCTATAAATAAATAAAAATTCATATTAGGGCAGAAAAACAAATATTTGCTGAATATTAGAAAATTTCTAGGGACACCAAACAATTATAATTATAACTTTTCTTCTGATACAGAGAAAGAAATTAACATGTATTTTCTGTGTACCATAGAAGTGAGGTAATAGGAAAAGGTATCCAACCCTACCCTTCACACATATATTCATATGTATATGAATATGTATTACAGTATATATATATATATATATATATATATATATACACACACATACATACATATATACTAGTGTTACAAATGTAAGGGAGTTTGCAACTTTTATGAGAAGCATTGTATCAATATCAGTCACTATAGTTCCTTTCTCCATACTCTAATTCAGCACATATTCATTAAAAGATAATTAGAATAATGGGAAGTACTTTGGAACTGGAATATGGAAAGATGGGGTTGAATCCTAACTCTAACACTTGCTACATTCAAATAATAATATATAACATATATTATATTTCATATGATAACATAATAATATATAATAAATAATAATATAATTTCACCATTTCATCTTCTTTTCTCATGCTTGAATTATGCTAATTTCAAAGGACTGCCAAAGGAAAGGGCTTTGTAGCAGGGGTCCTCAAACTTTTTAAATAGGGGGCCAGTTCACTGTCCCTCAGACTGTTGGAGGGGCGGACTATAGTAAAAACAAAAACTTTGTTTTGTGGGCCCTTAAATAAAGACACTTCATAGCCCTGGGTGAGGGGGATAAATATCCTCAACTGCTGCATCTGGCCCGCAGATTGTAGTTTGAGGATCCCTGCTAAGGTGTTCTAAAAATGTGAATTATTTTAACCATCCTAAGTCAGAGACTGTATTCTGGGTGTTTTAATTTATTATAGGACCTATTTTAATGCCTTACACAGAACAGATACCTCATTACTATTGTTGCTCAGTCATTTCAGCTATATGTTGTTGACCCTATTTGGGGTTTTCTTGGTAATGATATTTGAATGATTTGCTATTTCCTTTTCCAACTCACTTTACAGATGAGAAAAATAAGCAAGGTTAAGTGTCTTGTCCAAGGCCACACAGCTGCTAAATAATCAAGAAGTTGTCTTCCTGACCCTAGGTCTGGCACTCTATTCACTATACCACCGAATTTAATTCATTCGTTAAGGTATAGAATTGTAATAAAATGTGTCCACTTTTAATAACTAATGTGTGTACTTTGTGTTCCAGTTAGAAAGTTTTCTTTAGCTTGAAGAAAATTTGGAATTAACTGCTGTCTCTGCCACATACTAGATGTGTGAGCTTAGATAAGCCACTTAACTTCACGTATCTAAGATTGTAAATTGTAGAAAAGTTGCCAGTCTGCATTGATTAAAGAATTTTCTCACTGGGAACTCCCCAAAGAGGTAAAATCACAGACTTTTTTTAAAACATCCTTATAATGATGATTCTGACAGAATATTACAGCCCAGAGCTCAAGGAAAAAAAAAAATCATCCAAGGTTTTGCCATCAGCTTCTGTGCATTTTGGAGAACAAACTCACTGCAGATGGACCTGCAGGCACAGATGCTTCATACCTCCTGTTCATTCTATCCAGCTTCCAGGTAAATGAGCCCCTACATGACCTCTTTCTGTTGCATTTCTGAGAGGCAGCTGTTACATACCAAAGAGAACATTGGATTTAGGTGTTACCTGGATCTGAGTTCCAGCTCTGTCACCTATTAGTAACCTTAATTGATATTTAGGGTCCCCTCTAGCTCTAAATCTTATAAGATTTATTTTTTGTATTTTATTGTATATTAATTTGTACAATTAATATTGTATTTTATAAAATACAATTATAGTATTTTTTATTGTTGTTGTTTGTTTATTTGTTTTTGCTGAGGCAATTGAGGTTAAGTGATTTGCCCAGGTTCACATAGCTAGGAAGTGCTAAGGGTCTGAGGCCAGATTTGAACTCAGGTCCTCTTGACTTCAAGGCTGGTACTATATCCACTGCACCACCACCTGGCTGCTCTCTTTCCCCCCTACCCCCCATTATAGTATCTAGCAATATTTTTTCTTACACATAAAATTAATGGAATATATTTTCTCAGTGATATAAATTATCTTTGTCTTTGTATTCCCATGATCAAACTTCATGATTGTAATATTTTTGTTAATGTTGAGTCATGTTTCAGGTCATGTCTGACTTTTTTTTTTTTTGGTCAAAGATGCTGGAGTGGTATGATCAGAGTCATGTTATTAATTATGTATCTGAGGCCAGATTTGAACTCAGAAGGAAACTAACCAATATGTCAGGACAGAGGGGGCAAGAGGTGGTGCAGTGGTTAGACCCTAGTGTTGGAAAAGATTGAAAGCAAAAAGAGAATGAGATAGATAAGGATGAGATGGACAGATATAGTGTGTCATGGAAGCCATAAACTTGACTTTGAATAGACTTCAGGAAAGACCTGATGTGCTATTGTAATGTTCAGGCTAGCTTTCTGGAGGTCCTCTGAATGGGCCTTGGTTTCAGTAGAATAATCACCACAAGAATAGTCAGGAATAAAGTCCAAAGTCTTTATTATGTCCTTCACAGTCTGTCTCTTTCACCTGGAGCCAGGCTAGATTTCTGGGGGACCTTCCGATAGACCTTGGTCTTAGTGGAGGAATGCAGAAGGCAGGAGAACCACCAGAATGGTGGGAGATGGAATGTCTGTCTTCTAGTCCTTGTTGGTCCTTATATACTCTATTACAATTACATCATTATAGCATACTTTGCATGTGTGAACTTGGAGAACCATTACATCACCATGCTAAGTACTAAGTATATGTAAACTAGATAACCATTGTTTCATCAATTCCTCTGAGAACACTTTGTTTTAAGTATACTTCTTCAGAGTTCTGACTCTCTACATCTCCCACTTTCTTTTGTTTTAGAACACAGGTGGTCACGCCCTCCCTGACTTCTCAGGGAGGTAGGTAAAAACACCAAACCAGACATTGTTAACAGGTTTCCTGTGGGCTGAAAGGTCTTACTTGAAACAGGTATACATAAATTCATAAGCATGAAAAGTATTACACAAGCATATAGTAATATAACATAGGTTAGTAGAGATGTAACAAACAACATGAGGAATTATACATTCCCATAAGCCCTAGAAGGATGGTATATAAATAACAATCGCACATACACCTCCTTCATGAGCCAAGAGTTCAAAACTAATAAATTGTCCATTACTTCATGTGTCAAGGAATCCAATGATTCCTGATGGTTTTCAAGTCCTGCAACAATCTTATCATGTTTCAGAGAATCCAGTGATTCTTAAGGGTTTTTAAGTCCTGCAACAATCTTCTCATTTCTCAGGAAATCCAGTGATTCCCAAGGGTTTTGAAGTCCTGTAGTAGTCTCATCAACAATTTTCCATCCTTCTCCATCTGTAGCAAACCCTCTCCCCCAAGTAGTTAACTTATTTGGTTCCTTCCATTCACCATTTTCTGGATCTCTCCACATCACCTGGTGATTATCTAAAGCTGACAGCTTTAGGAGCTGCTCACACTGGATACTGCCCTTCTGACAGGTTATAAACCTGTCTGCTGAAGTCAATGCATCTTTATCAAAAATTTTTAAAAATTAATGGCATAGAGAGCTAAATTTAGAAGTTCTCTAGGGTTATCTGTGGCTCCCCCTTTCTTTTGTTTTTGGAGGAGCGTCTTAATGTCTCTGTTTCTCCTCTCTACTATTGCCTGTCCTTGAGGATTAAAGGGTATGCCAGTGCTGTGTAAAATCTTATGCTGTGCACAAAAGTGTGCAAAATGTTTAGAAATATATGCAGATCCATTATCTGTTTTTATTGCTTGTGGTACACCCATAATTGCAACAGGTTGTATAAGGAATTCAGTAACCACTCAGGCTGTCTTTTTGCTGATGATATTGCAAAAGTAAATCCTGAAAAGGTGTCTACTACAACATGGATAAAAGATAGACGACCAAAAGATTTATAATGGGTCACATCCCTTTACCATATTTCATTAGGTCTCAAACCATGAGGGTTCTTCCCTATAAGGAGTGTAGGAGCATGGAAAGGAAGCCAAGGTGTACGATCCTCTTAGCTTCCTTTTTTGTTATCCCAAATTGCAAATGTCAAGCTCCAGCAGTCTGATGATATTTAGAATGAGATTCTTGGGCTGCCTGAAATAAAGGAGTATTGACTAACATGAGTAGAAGGCTATCTGCCTCTGAATTACCATCAAAAATAGGACCTGGAAGTCCACTATGAGAGTGGACAGGCAAGATATAAATCTTACCTGGATGTTTTCTCACTTGCTCTTGAAGTTCCTTAAAGAGCTGATATATATTAGAACCTACAAATTTTATTTGGGCTGTAGCAATTCTTTGTACCACATTACTGAATAGGCTGAATCAGATATTATATTTACATCTCCTGGATAATAAGTAAGAGCTAGAGTGATTGCATATAATTCATTCTGCTGAGTGGACTGAAAAGGAGTTTTGACTACTCTCTTTATAGTTAAGTCATGAAAATATACAGCACAAATGTTATGTTTGTACACATCTGTAAAGATAGTTGGTCCTTTAAAAGGAACCTTAGAAACTTTTCTAAGCAGCCCGGGCTATAAAGCTGAAATACTCATTTGTAATCCTAACTGTTATAAGATGTTTCTTCTCCATAGATTGATGGGAATTTTTTCAACTATAAAAGGAATAAAAACTCCTGTTTCACCTTCAAATGTCCATCTCATATGGATAGCACTAAATTCAGCTGTTATTGATCCTCTTCCACCAGATATGTACGTTTCTGCCTTAATCTTTGGCCAATGACTGTACTAGCTGGAACCTCTAATGACTGTATGATCTGCATCTTGTTTACCCACCCTTCCAATGGTATGCCATTTATATAGATAGTGAGCATAGGTTGGTCAGCTGTCACAGCTGCTGTCCAGAATATTCCTGGAGTCTGTGGTCTCATCAATTCCTCTGAGTTAACACCTTGTTTCTTTCTTTCTTTATTTATTTTATTTTATTTTATTTCATTTTATTTTTAAATAACTTTTTATTGACAGAACCCATGCCAGGGTAATTTTTTACAACATTATCCCTTGCACTCACTTCTGTTTCAATTTTTCCCCTCCCTCCCTCCACCCTCTCCCCCAGATGGCAAACAAACACCTTGTTTCTAATATACTTCTTTCAAGTATATTTCTCCAGAGTTCTGGCTCTCTGCATGCTATGATCCATAAGGTCATAAAGAGTCCGACAGAAATATAAGTGCAAGAAAACCAAAACATCAAGAAAAATCTAATCATATCTGTAATGTTTTGCATAGAATCCCTTACCATTCTTTCAGATAGTCTCACCTCTATTCTATCATCCTTCTAATCTGCCTTTTACCTACATGGAAAATTTTATATTTTTTCTTTAACATAGATCTGGTCATATTACTCTTTTGCTAAAAACAAAAAGAAACAAACAAACAAAAAAATTCCAGTGACTGTCTCTTGATTACCTGAAATACAAATAAAACAAGGCAGTCAAGGTCCTTCACAATTTGGCATAATTCTACTCTCATTGCCTTAGCTTACATTGCTCTTTTCTACATATTCAACATTCTAGTTAAAAGGAACAATTATTTGTTCTCAAAACATACTGTGTTGTCTTATTTTTATGACTTTGCTCAGGCTATACTTATATCTGCAATGTCATTGCTCCTCCTCTTGACTCATCTTTTAAAATCCAATTTAAATACCACCTTTCTCAGGAAGCCTTCCTTGATTCCCTAAGTCAGTAGCACTTTTCTCCTTTATACTTCTACATAGTATTTTGTTTTGCACCTCTGTGATATACTATTATGAAATATTGCTTATTGTAGTTATGTGTTTATCTTATTGCTCTAATATCTATAATCTAATAAGATTGTAATTTCTCTGAGGACAGGAACTATGTCTTCCCTAATATATCTTCTTAGATACTGAACACATTGCCCACCACATAATAGGATCCTACCAAATGTTTGTTGTATGTATAATTGCTGAATAGTTAGATTTCAAATTTATATCTTGAATGTCTTCACACCTCAATACCACTTTTCCAATTTTCAATGAACACTTTAAAGTCTAATTATACCTCTCAAAAGTCAGATGTAATTTTTCCACTTTATTTCTACTTTTCTTCCCATCTTTCAATTAGTGCAATCATATATGACACATCAGTAATGCCATCTCATGGCACTATCACATGATTATATAAATTAGCACATTTCCATTTATGTTTGTAATTGTCTTATCAAAACTCAAATTGTGTATATATATATATGTGACTGACATTCTCTATTTATGGAGTAAACAAAAAAAAAAGATGAATGTGAAATTCAGAAACATCGGTATGCTTGAGGACTCAGGACTATACAGTAAATCAAATTTGTATGGGAGTCAGAGGACTTGAGTTTCAGATAATTTATTTCAACTCAACAAGATTTTATTAAGTACTAATGATGTGGCAGGTATTCTGCTTCTTTCTAAAAAAAAAATACAAAACAGCAATATTAGTTGTCCTTGTCTTCAAAGAACTAATTATCTATTAGATTCACCTAAAATACTTCTACAATATTGGTTTTCAGTTTTATAAAGTGTTTTCTCCTTAAAGGTCCCAAAAGATAGGTAATACAAGAGTTTTATTTATATTTCATGAAGAAAGACCTGGTTCTCAAAAATGTTATATGAAGCATCGCAGATCACACATTTAAGTGTCAAGGATGGGACACAAATTTCACTATCTTGATTTTAATTCCAACTCTTTTCAGAAAATCATTATGCCTTTCAATACTGAGCTCCTTTGAGCATAAGTTTGAGACTTTGTTAAATTAAAGAAATGGATTTGATGATCTCTAAGATTTTTCTAAGCCTAAGCAGACTGATAGAGTTTTGAGTTAGGAACCAAGGGCTCTAGGAATGAATACAGAGATATGACTTTGAGCAAATCCCTTTTCATTGTGAACTTTTTTCATCTTAAAAATGAAGAAGGTGGATTAGAAGATCTTTAAGTTTCCTTCATATTTTAACTACCAATATGTGATGTTATTCTATCTCTCTGTCTATCTCTGTCTGTCTGTCTGTCCTTCCATCTGTCCATCCATCTGTCCATCTATTTATTTGCCTATCCATCCATCCATCCATCCATCTATCTATCTATCCATCCACCTATCTATCTATCTATCTACCTATCTATCAATATCTATATCATTTTATTATTCTGTGATGGTTATTAGGAGCTACAATCATTTTAGCTGATAGAAAAGGAATAGTCTAAGATCCTTTTTAGTTCTAAAATCTATGAAGTTATGATCAGGAAACTTATTTCTGATTGCTGTGGTGAACTATGGATGCCATTATATGAGAGAGAAAATGCTATAGAAGGTCATTGCTTTAGAGTATTAAGGATTGTAGAATTTAAAACCATACTAAATCCTTTGATTTTAGGAAGCTGATTGGGGCAGCAATTAAAATTCCAGGCCTGAAATCAGAAAGATTCATCTTCTTGAGTTCAAATATGGCTTCAGGCATTTACTAGCTGTATGACTCTGGGCAAGTCACTTAATCTTTTTTGCCTCAGTTTCCTCATCTGTAAAACGAGATAGAGAGGGAAATGGCAATACACTCCAATATCCTTGATAAGAAAACCCAAATGGAGTTGTGAAAAGTTGGACACGACTGAAACGGTTGAACAACAATTTTTGGGAGATGCTCAGAAGTCATTACTTAATAATATTAAGGATCATAAGATTTAGAACTGTATTAAACTCCTTCATCTTACAAATGAAGAAACTAGGATCCAGAAATGGCAAATGATCCATCTGAGGAAAGAAACAGTTGGCAAGTAGCAGAAATATAATCTACAAAAAACACAAATACCAAACAAAAAACTACAAATCCAATAATCATTCTTGTGAATCCTGAGACATTTCCCATCTATCATTCCCTTCTTCTAAAACACACACACACACACACACACACACACACACACACACACACACTTTTATTTAGTAGTAAGAAAAATAAGGGAATAAAAAAGGGACTCAGTTTGGCTGAATATCTTTTAAAAAGTTAAAAAAATTAATAAAACTAACCAAACAGAACACTTTCCACACACTCATGTAATCTACCCACAACAAAATCGGGTAACTAATAGCCTGCCACTCCCTCCCCTCTCTTCCTATCCTGCAGACTGGCAGAATCAGAAAAAGCTGTTAAAATACTCATTACAAACTGAAAGTCATATGCTTGAACCTGTTCTCTCTGGTTACAAATAATTGTAGATAAAGCAAAATACTATTCCTTCCCAGATCACTGGGCTCATACTTAAATAAAATTTGAGAAATCAGTGCTTAAGTGTGGTGAGTTTTAGATAGGAAATGAAAGTTAACTTCTCCCAGCTTGAGTGGATAATCATGGATATCCCCTGTTTCTTCCTGTACTTGTTTTGGCATTCATTTTGTTGGACTCAACCTTCCCAGATATCCCATGCCTACTCCCCCACTCCCCACCCATGGGTGAGTCTTCCTTTGGTTTAGTGGAGAGGGGAAATCCAAGAAATTAATGTCAAAGTTATACCTTTATTCCCTTTCCAGGAAGGAAAGGAGATGGGAATATCTGACCTGGGCAGGCTTCCCTTTGGAAACCTTGTTGAGCTGGGAAGTGAATGTTGGAATGTTTCAATTTTCAGGGCTAGCAAGGTTCAGATTTATAGTCAGTCTGTTTATACTATATCATGTGTGGTAGCATAGGATATCAAAGAAGGGGGTTCTACAGGGCTACCACCAGTTTCCATGAAAAATGGCTCCCCTTCTCATGCATGGCGTTCTAATGCAGCACAGATGGAAACTGGGGCTTTTTGGTTTTACTATTTCTGTACATCATACAGGCCATAAATACTCCCCAAATCAGCCATGATTTCTAAGGTTCCATATAACCAACTTTACCAGGATCAGCTGCTGCAGTTTGTGATTCCCCCAGAGAAAAGCAGCCGAAGCTCCCAGGTTTTATAGGACATTCTAGGGAGACCTCACAAACAAAAATGGATGGAAAATATAGCCCACATTTTTAATATCCATACAGTTAATACCACATTTGCTTGTCCCAATTTACGTTCATCAGTTGTGTGTTCTACTGGCTCCTTTCTTTTCAAAGTCCATGTTTAGCCATAATGATCCAAACCAGTGCATTTGGAAAACTCCTTAGAAATCATCTAGCCCCCAAAGCTCATTTTACAGATGAGGAAACTGAGGCCCAGGAAAGGAAAATGACATACTCAAGGTCATAGAGCTGACTCTGTGAGTGGCAAATCTGAAATCTGAGGCAAGCACTCTTGACATAACCAGGTCAGTGTTTTTTGTTCAGTCGTTTCAGTTATTTCTGACCTTTTGTGATTCCATTTGGGGTTTTCTTGGTAAAGATACTAGAGTGGCTTACCATTTCCTTTTCTAGTTCATTTTTATAGATGAGCAAATTGAGGCAGATAGGATTAGGTGACTTGCCCAAGTTCAGTCTGGATCCAGCGTCTGGATACATATTTAAACTCTGAAAGTTATCTTCCTCAATCCAGGCTCTGCACTTCATCCACTGTACCAACTAGCTACCCACTTCCTCCTATATTACACTTCAAATCTGTTTTAAAGTTTATATATGTCTTTTAGAACATTAGTTATACACACAAACATACATGTATGACTACATAAACATATATGTATATACATATATACTCTGTGTGAAAGTGGGGTGGGGGGTGTAGCACATGCTCTGAGGGTCCTTATCCCAATTCCTACACTCAATGACAAATATGAATAGTGTGGTTACAATGTCCTTTGGGGTTATTTTCCTAAAACTTCAGCTCATAAGCCTCCATTGGTCTGCTCTTTGATATGATGGTCAGTTTATATCAATTAAATAAACATAGGTAATTGGCTTTTAGAAAGGGGATATATATTAGGGTCCTACAGGAGAACAGTTGATTTTTTAAAATCCTCACAAAAATTTGTGATACCTTCTCCCAGAAGTATAAACAATCCAGGATAAAATATATTCAAATTAAATCATGTGTCACAAAGGAACAACTCACATCATATATGTATTTATGCAGGAGTCCTCAAACTGTTCCCCTCTGTTAAGGTGGTTTTCCTGTTTATTCTCTATAGAACCTTGAATTTGTCCAGGCTGCCTCTTTATCTTGATGGAGATGTATTTTCGCATTTC
Organism: Sarcophilus harrisii; assembly: GCF_902635505.1. NCBI lineage: Eukaryota > Metazoa > Chordata > Mammalia > Dasyuromorphia > Dasyuridae > Sarcophilus > Sarcophilus harrisii. The sequence continues at coordinate 190,471,087 of NC_045427.1, read as the reverse complement.
CTGACATATTATTAGGATAAAATACTGATGGGAAGATAGAAGTCCAAAATCTTCCAGAGCCTTCACAGATTGCCAAGCTCATCTTCCACTAAAGTGAGAATGAGGAGACCAAGATAGAAACCTTACCCCAGCACACAATTCCTCAAATGACATCTTCCCAAGGATTTCACTAGAACACTCTCTCTTCTCCAGTTGTTGGAATATTTGAGTATTTGAATGAGTTTTATATAAGCTTCAGGATTTTAACTAGTCTCATCCTATCTTAACAGATCTCTTATTCAAATCAGTTGAAATATCTTTGATTGATTCAAGAAAATTTCCAAGTCTTGTCCAAATCTAATGAACAATTCACTTTTTTTTTTCCATCTGATAGTGGTATAGCATGTTATCATTTTTTTTTTAAGTGAGGTGGAATGATTAGAAAATTTTAAGCTATTTCTCTTAGGGTGCTAAAGGTAAACCCTAGGGGTTTGAGTTTCTAGTACTGTCCTCAAGTCACATTCTCAAATATGAATCAACCAATTAACATAATTTAGGATTTTTGTGAGGAAGAATGAGTTCATATTTAAAGGACAGTGGTAGTGAGGAACACGTGTAGAGAATAAGAGTATTCCTGACATCTCGCTCCAGAAGGCCTTTTATACATTTAATGATTATATCATTAGAAGGACCTCCTTTAGGTGTAGCTTTCAATTGTGCTCCATGTATTAGCATTTTTCTGGAATCCACAGCTGGGTTCCTCTTGCTATTAAACAGAATCACAGTCCCTGAATTGCATTTCCTAACTCATAGGAACTAATAGGAAACACATAAAGTTTTACAAGGAATACACACACACACACACACACCCCTTTATTTATAAACATGTGTATGTGTAGAGAGACAGAGACAGAGACAGAGAGACAGACACACAGAGAGACACAAAATTTGTTGCATTTGTTGGCTTATTTAAAAACCTGATGAATAAAAATCAAATACTGTTGACAATATTAGTTCAACTCAGAATTTAGGTATTTACAACAAACTATGATTTGATTTTTTTTTTAAGTTTTTGGTTCTTTGATTACAAATGTATAGATTTGCAAAGGAATAAAACTAGTGATTCAATTTTTTTTTAATCTAATGGAATCCTTTATTTTGTGGTTATACAAATTAATATCATCAATTCCTATTTGAGGGGAGTTTATGGCTAGATTTAATTTATGAGAAACAGAGTTTGGGGGTAGTTACAGGTTACTTAGTACCCCACTTCCATTTTATGGATGAAGAAACTGATTTGCAGTAAGCAGCAGAGACAATATTCTTTGACTTTAAATATAGTGTTCTTTCAGTTATACCATGTTGATGCTAGTAGCTGCTCTAAATGGACAACTATAAGGGTAGGGGTGTTCTCCACATGAAGGTCATCCAGCAAAGATAGCTTGGTTGTATAATGGAGTAGAAGTCAAAGACTTGGAGTCATTACTTTGGAAAATGACAATATTTTTGTTCCTCTTTTCTAATCTTCTAAACAGGGATAATATGTGTTTTTCTGAGGATAAAATGAGATATATCATGAATGTGAAAGCAGTGTAAATATTATGTATATATATATATTTATGCATGAATATATGTATGAATACACACACACATATATATGTGTATATATATATATATACATATATATATATATATATGTATATATATATATAAACATACAAGTTTAAGATTATGATTAATGGTTTAGGATGGTCCATTTAACTAATGAATAAAGTGGGATGGTAAAGTTAATGGAGCACTATGAAATAACAGTATGGGTGCTCCAGTAACTTGTTTTCATAGAACAAAGTTAGAGAGGACTTCAAGGGCCATGTAGTCCAAATCCCTCATTATTCAAAAGACAAAAACCAAGAGCCAGAGATTAGAAATATCAAAAACCTAGCAAGGGGCAGTAAGATGAAATGGAAGCTGGTCTTGGAGCTAAAAGATGTATATATATATGGATTCCATCTTGAATGATGGTTATCTCTAGGATCTTGGGCAAGTCATTTAACTTTCCTGTTCCTTGATTTTCTTATCTGTAAAATGTGGGGAATGCATTGGAAGATCTTAATGGTTTCTTTTAGGCTAACAGAATGACAGAGGCAAGATTCAAAACCTGCTCCACGGTCTCCATATGTAAGTTTTTCCCCATTTCCCCATGCTGTAGTTATTGTCATAATTTTAAATAATATCACTTTGACCATTTTTCATTATATCCACAAACTCAGGTTGTAAAACATATCTTCTTTTCACTCTCCAGTAAATGAGCATTTCATTATGGAATGTTGGCCTAAGCTGGTTTTTTACTCACAGTTTTTGCCACTTAAAATATAAATTCCACCCCCTCCCGGAACTCTCTCATTCAGAATTCAAATGGGCATGTGGCATAGCTCCCTGCCTTATGCCTTTGGTGGGTACCAGGGTATATGAAGCTCTGGGGTCTAACAGGATGTCCATTCTAAATGGTCTTTTAATGTGATTTAGGACCTGCACAGCATAAGTATACCATCATGGGAGATTTTCAGATGCCAAATAAATTCCTTATAGGCTCATAGACTAATAGGATATTTTATGATTTAGGTATAGTTGCCTGTATGAAAAAGAGCTCTATATAACTCCCTTATGGGTTTGTCAAGAAACTATACCCTCAAGAATTGTCTTTTTCTTACTGGGCAGATAATGATTTCAGCAGAAAAACAAAGTTAAAAGCCATGTGTGGGAAGATAGATGGATAGCTAACTAGACAGACAGATCAATCAAGTGATGCAGTCTATGGACATTTAATCAGCAAAAAATATATCAATATACTTTTGGTAGAGAAATGAAATGTAACATATTGGAAATAACATTGGCTTTGGAGTCAAAGTATCAGTGTTCATATCTTCCATGTATTGTTTATTATTATTTACTCCTTAGGAATTTTGGGCTAGATGATCTCTATTGTGTATTCCAACTCAAAACTGATAGCTTTATGATCTCTCAGAGCCTCATTTTCCTATTTTAAGAAGGAAAATGAGGTAGTTTGACTTAATAATCTTTTTCAAATGCTAAATTCTAGAATCCTGGGAACTCAGTAAACACACTTTGTGAGAAAGAATAAAATAAAGTAAATTAATGACCACAAGTTATTGAATTCTAAAGGTCTGAAACTATTATATTTCCCTTTCTTTTTTAAAATTTTAAATTCCTTTTAAAAATGCCACCGTGGTTTTGCAAAATCCTAGATCACCCACAAGATACTCTGATGATATACAAAGTATCTATCGTTCCCATAAGAATTGAAAACATGCTGCAAAATTCAAAATCTATTCAGTGTCCTTTTTAGACTGACAGCAAACTATTTGGTTTTTGCTTATGGCCAAACAAGGCTTCCTGTTTCTAAGGAGTAAAGTTTAAAAAAGGCTCATAAAAAGACTCAAAGCCTTCTTGGATATCAAAGCATATCTCCAAAACATTATCTGATGAGTTAAGTGTACAGAAATAAGAAACACACGGATTTAATTTCCTTCAAAATACACATGAGATTAGGAATTAAGGAGAAAGGGCTCTGGAAAGGGTATGAGAGCAGGAGGGAGGTCATCAAACTCAAAATACTCAAAATGTTAAAAAAAATTTTGATAGTTCTAATTTTTTTCAATGTTTCTGACTATACTAGTATATATCCCCTCCTTAAAATGACTCACTGACTTGACATTTTTGCCAATGTTTGCTGGTATTGTTGGCTCATTTTTAAAAAATCTTCCTTTGAATAAAAGTCATACACACTGGCAATATTTGTTCAGTTGAGGAATTCTGTACTTACTAAAAGATGAAATGATGTTTCTTTTTGATTCTTCCTTGATCTAAGTTTGAATATAATAAAATAATTTCCCAATTAGTCCTCTTTTTAAAAAATGTTTAATTTAGTGGAAAGTTATATAATATATCCTTTATTCAGTTTGGAACTGAGCAAATTATCATTATCCATTTCTATTTGGGAGCTCAATTTTCCTTTTTAAATATGTATTTAGATACATCAATGGCTATAAAACAGATGCATACATACATAAATACATATGTGTACACATAAATTCACTATATATGTGTCAATATTTGCATGCATGTGGGTAGGGAATGAAAAAGAGAGACAGAAAAAGAGACAGACACACACAGAGAGACAGAGAAATTGGAAGAGATAAAGAGAGAGAAAGGTAGAGAAAGAGAGACAGAAAGAGACAGAGAGAGACTCACAGACAGAGGTAGACACACACACATACACACATAGAGACAGAGAAAGAGATAGACACAGAGAGAGATTGGAGGGCCAATATGGAGCCAGGAAAAAACAAAACAAAACAAAAAATGATCTCAAGCTCTCAAACTCTGTCTCTGATCTACACTAGCTATATGGCCCTGGGTAAATCACCTAACCATATCTCCATGAGCTCTTTACTCTGTTTGTCATTGTTCCTCCAAACCTACTTCAAACAACAGTTCTAAAGGCTCTGGATTTCCCTCCCAGGATAGACCTTCTCTCTGGAACACTTCATCTCTACAATCTATAAACAAGCTTCATCTTTACAATCTCCACCTCTGATTAATAATTTCATCCCTAAAACACTAAAGAAGCACGGATGTTTATTTCAAAACTCTTCAGACCATGACTCTTTTTGGATCTTGTCCTCTAACAATCACTTCCCCACTCCTGTTCCAGTTTCATTTTATGTTTGCTTCTTTCTATTTGTATTCTTAGTCCTTGTTGTAATACTTGCCACAAGAGCCTAATAAATGCCTTATCTTTCTCTAAGACTATGCATTGTTAGACAGAGTTCCCTACATCAATGAAATTACAGATGCTTTCCATTAAATGAATTCAACAATCAATATTTCTAGAACTTTAAGATTTGCAAATAAATTTCCTCACTACAATTCAGCAAGTTATGTCATTTCACCTGACTCATTTTATAAGTGAGGAAAATGAGGATCTGGAGAATTAAATTACTCACACCTAATCATATTGCTGGAATCTCTGCCAGCAGATTTGTAATATGTAAGGACCTTGAGGACAGGAACTATTTCTATTTTTCTTGGTCACCCCAATGCCTATCATAATTTCTGGAACCTAATATTCTCATTCTTCATCATTCACATTCAATTACATTCACATTCAAATTCATCCACAGCCCTAAGAACTTTTTCAATAGAAAGATAGCCACATATTTTTACGTTTCTAAAATAAAACATCTTGAACAAATCCATAAATTAACTTTATCTATTGACTTCCCCTTATCTATCACAAAAATAAATACAATGGTTAGTGTTTTACAATGAAAAGCTTTTTAGCTTCAAAGGAAAATGGGTTAATGAGTTAAAATTAACCTAAAAAATCAGGTCATAGAAAAGATAGCAAGAGAGAAAGAGCTGTAGTAATTTATTACTTCAGTCTTATAATTCCAGAAATATGTTGAGTCCTCTATTTTATTTTTTTATTATTTTTAAGAACCCCAGTTATGTTCATCTTAGGAATTCTATAAATTTCTAAGGAATTGACTGATGTTTCCAGATTCTAAAATTTACAGATGTAAAGCTTGCTACCCCATAGAAAGCAAAGAGAAGATGATGACAGGGGAAGGAAGGACCAAGATTTAAATCATTTATCCCTTCCTTTGACCCTAGAAGAAGGGCATAGGTATTCCATGATTTAAAACCCATTAACTCTTAGGAAAATAAAATAAATCTGGGTTACATACCCCAAACTCAATTTCTTCATTGTGATAGTTCTGGAAATACACTGCCTGTTAGCTATACATTTAAACTCAACCAGTTTTCAAAGGTGTAAATCAAAATCTCACTTGATATGTGATTCTTGACTACTACTTCTCTTCCTATGTCAGAAATAAAAATGATAAATTATAAACTTGTTGAGGGAAGGGACCATATCTTATTTATCTTTGTATCTCATTGTGTTATACACAATATTTAATTTGAATATTGAGTTCAAATCTAAACTGAGATAGTTACTAACTGTACCTTCTTGGGCAAGTCACTTAACCTCTGCCTCAGTTTTCTTATCTGTAAACTAGAGAAAACAATAACATATACTTCCTAGGGTTGTTAAATAAAGAATATAAATAAAATAAACTATTTAAATATGAATAAAATATATTAAGAAATTCACAAATCTTAAAGGAGGCTATTTAAATATCAATTATTATTATTAATTATCAACATCTTATGAATTGATTAGGATTGATTATCTCTATCTCATAGTGATTTCTACCTCTTCTGATTATCTATGGCACTACCTTATCCCTAATGCTCATTTGCCACTTTGGCTAGATTGCCTAATATTATCAGTTTCCTCTTTATGAATACACATAATCTTCTCAGTCTCTTTATGTGATCTAATTTGTCGCATTATACTTTCTCTTCCCTCTTCTTCCAGTAAAATACTTTTTTTCATCCTTTAATATCTTTTTTTTTGATATCATCATATCAGAGTCCATTCACAACCACATATGCCCATGTGATAGCCCCTTCTAACAGATAAAATTCTCAAAAGTTACAGATATAATTTTCCCATCCAGGGATGTAAACTGTTTAAATTTAAATATGTATTTTCACCTATTTACCTTCCTGTGCTTCTCTTAAATTTTCTGTTTAGTTCTATTTTTTTTCCAATAGAAATGATTGAAAATCTGTTACTTAATTAAGGGTCCATTACCTCCCCTTTGCCTTCTAGAATATGGTATTCCAGGGCATCCAGTGCTTTATTGCAGAAGTTTCCAGATCCTGAGTAATCTTGATATTAGCTTCTTGATATTTGAATTGTTTTTGTCTGACAGTTTGCAGCATTTTTTCCTTTAGATTATATTTCTGGAGTTTTACAACAATGTTCCTTGGGAGTTTCCTTGTAAAATCTCTTTCTGAAAATGATCAATAGATCCTTTCAATGACTATTTCCCCCTCTGTTTTTTACATTATTGGGACAGTTTTCCTTATTCTTCTCTTGAAGAATGCTATCCAAGCTCTTTTTTTGGTCATGGCTTTCAGGTAGGTCAATAATTTTTAAGTCGTCTCTTCTGGATCTATTTTCCAGATCGACTGTTTTTTCCAATGAGGTATTCCAATGTCACGGTTCTTTTTTTTTTTTTTTTTTTGCTCATTTTCTTTCCTTTTCTTTTGGTATTTACTCTTCTGTGGCTTTTAAGGTCAAGCTCTGCTCCTGGGGTAAGGGGGCACTGTCCCAAGCTTCCTGTGCAGTTCTGACCCTTGGTTTTTGAGCACCCTTGGGTTTGCAAAGTATTGTAGTGGGAGAAGAAAGGAGAGGAAGTATAATGCCACTAATTATATCATATAAAGAGACTGAGAAGATTATATATATTCATAAAGAGAAAACTGATAATATTAGCCAATCTACCCAAAATGGCAAATATGCATTAGGGACAATATAGTGTCATAGATAATCAAAAGAGATAGAAATCACTATGAGATAGGGATAAACAATCATTTATTCAATAGCCATTTAAAAAATTATTGTGTGCAACACATTGCTAAGTATAGTATGAGATACAAAGATAAATAAGACATGGTCCCTTCCCTCAACAAGTTTACAATTTATCAATAAACCCTGGGTTTACTGATCCAGGAGTGACGCTCTCAATTGCTGATCTGCTATGATTGAGACCCTCTCCCTGGCTTTCCCAGACTCTGTCTGAGCTGGGCTGAGTACCCCTTTCACCTCAGTGAGACTGAACCTTCTTGAAGTTTTTCCAGTCTATCTTGAGCTGAAGAACAGTTTCATTCCATCAAACTGTTCAGAGGCTTGTTTTATGCATGTGATCTTCAAGGGAAACTGGGAGAGCTCAAGCAGCTTTGTGGCTTCATTCTGCTACCTTGGCTCCACCCCCACAAGTCCTCTCAGTTTGATTTGATTATTGATTATTGAAGCTACAACCCGTGTCTTACATGACTTCTGTGGTCTCTATAAAATCTAGCACTCAGCTTGAAGATGCACTGAATAAAAATTGATTGTTAGACTCACTAATGATGCTGCCCCTATTTTAAAGCACTTTGAAGAAACCAGGATACTACAAACCATCAAAAGTACTTTTCATGAATAACCATTAGTTCAAAATAGCTTAATTTTATTCTATGTGATCTGGCAACATGCCTAATAATTAAAAGGGGAAATGGGATATAGTCTTGAGTTTGAAGTTAAAGAAACCTTGCTTTCTACCTTGTGTGTTAATAACCATCAAATTGGAAAAATGATGTCCAAGTCATTTAACTGGGAATTGACTACATGTCTGTCAGAACGAGAAGAGAAAGATGAGTAATGTTATCACCATATTAGAGCAAAACAAAAGAAGGACTATAGCTACAAGAAAGAGTAATACATGTGAACAGAGAAACAATTTTTGACATTTTAATGATATGAGAAAAATTTTCTCCTAGTATTTATCATATGGTTGGAGATCAAGGAACACCATGATCTTAGGAGAATCACAGTTGTAATTGACTCAGAGGAAAGATGGACATATAGCTTCAATATGTTATATACTCTTTATACAATTATCTACAAAATTGATATTCATAAAGCAGAGATATGAACTTGACATTTCCCTGCTCAAGAAGATTCAGTGGCTCCCTATTAATTCCATCATTAATAAAAATTCCTTTATTGGGCATTTAAAACCCTCCATTATATAGCTTTAACTTATATCTCCAGTATGATTTCACATTCTTCTCCCTCCCATCCACTGCATTTCTCTAGGATAGACCTAATTTGGGATTATATGTACAAAATATTTTGTCTCCTACTTCATGCCTTTATATAATCTCTTCCCCATTGTAGCAACATACTCCAGCTGACTAACATTTATTAAATCCCTTAAAACCTAAAGTTCCCTTCAAGGAGTAAGCTCAAGTACCATATTTATTCAGTTGTTACTATTATCACCATGTGTCCAAATTATTTCATATATATTTTCATGCATTTTCTGTGTTTTATACAAAAGGTAACATGAAACAGGGTGGAATAGTAGGGATAAGTCTAAAAAGCAGAGTTAAGATGATCTGGATTTGATTCCTGCACCTGACACTTACTAATTAAGAGCAAAACACTTAACTTCTCACTTTCTTAGATAATTCTTTATAAATTGCAGAATACAACAACATGGTAAAATTCTTCATTGGGAGTTGATGCCAATGAAATTATAGGTTCAGCAGTATCCATTTATCTAACTCTCTATATTTCTGTCTATTGCCACGCATACAAATACAATACACACACACATATATATTCTGTTTAATTCAATTCAATGAACATTTATTAAACAACTATTATGTGCCAGGTACTAAGCTAAGCACTGGGGATAAGAATAAGAAAAGGAAGGCAAACCTTTCACTCAGGGAGCTTGAAGTCTAATGGAAGACAACACACAAAGGGAAACTAAAGGTAGTGAGAGGAGAGAAGGAACCAGGAAACTTGGTGTGCCATGAAGTCAAAATCAAGTAGAGTTGCTGATGGAGAATGGAGAATTACCTGGAAAGTTATGAACCTTTATATAAAGGAAGGCTTTGAGAGTAGTATAATAATCTAATTTCCAGTCTTTTTTAGTTAGACAGAAAAGGCAGCTAAGGGAGTTATTGAGTATCAAAAACTGAGTCCATCAGCATGGTGATAGTCAGGTTACTGTGGTTGAGGTATTTTGTTTGGAGGAATCAAAACCATTAAGGCTATAGGAGCAACTGAAAATCACTGGACTTGAATCATTTTTTCCTATGAAGTACATCAAATTTACATTTTATAGATATTTCATTATAAAAATAAAAGTATCCAGGTTGTGGATACAATACAGGACTTGAGACTGGCAAAAAATTATGTAGCAAAAGGGTGGAAGGAAAACTAAAGAGAAAGGAGTAATCAGGAAATATATAAGTTTATAAAGTAAGGAAAAAATGGGTATTTGTGGAGGAAAAGCCAATGTGGCAAAAGGTAAAAAAGCTTGCATTATCAAAAATTAGATGACATTTTTTACTCATTCTACACCTTTCTCTTAGAACCCTGGGCAACTACTAAATACTTAGGTATGACAGTAGCAGGAACTGAAGAGCCAGATTTTGAATCATTTTGACTACATTCAGAGGGGCTTCAGGGACAGAAGAGCCTATATAGGGCTTCTTGAACTTTTTCCATTTGTGACTCCTTTTTTGCCTGAGAAATTTTTATGTGACTCTGGGTTATATGAGTATATAAAATAGGGATACAAATCAAACATTTACTGATAATAAATCATAATTTCTCCACCACCACCACCACATTCAGTTATGAAGCTTCAATGAGATCATGACCCACAATTTAAGAAGTTGGGTTATATAAAGTGTAAACTCAAAGAATAAAAAAAAGTAATATTAGTTATTCATCTAAAATGGTACTTTCATCATATATATGAGAAAAGAAGAAAGGAAGGAAGGAAGGAAAGAAGGAAGGAAGGAAGGAAGGGAAAAATGGAAGAAAAATAACTAACAAAAGAGAAAAAAGAATAGATTGCTTATAATGGAAAGTACTGATTCCAGGTGATAGTTGAAATGTGCCACTTCCTAGTTTTATGGCCTTGGGTAAATATTTTACATCTTCCTGAGCCTTAGATCCCTCATCTGTAACAAGAGAGGGTTGGATTTGATTTATCTCTAAGATTATTCCCAATTTTGAATCTATACACATATGATCCTATGAGCTTAGGTAAGTCATTTCCTATCTCTGGGGATCTCAGTTTCCTCATTTGTCAAAAATGATCTTTAAGGTCTCTTGTGCTTATAACTTTTTAAAGATCCCATGATATTTCTTTACTTCCATCCCACTCCCTTTTCTCCTCCCCCTCCCCAGAATTATAAAGCTGATGGGGCATGATCTGCAGTAAGAGCTCTATATTGAATCAATCTGGCTTCAGATCCTGCTTCTGATTCTTAGTATCTGGGTGACCTTAAAAAAGTCACTTAATTTCTCTGATCATCAGTTTCCTCAGCTATAAAATGAGGGAGGTGAGTAGATGGCTTCTGGGATGCCTTCCAATTCTTGATCCATGAAACTGTGATCGTGAGCTTGCTATTTTCACCCATGCTGGAGGTATCCCCTCATGTTCATTCTTCAATGGCATATAGAATAATTTCTTTCACTGAATATTTAGCATTATGATTTGTAATAACTGATTCAACAAGGCTCTACCTCCAGAGTCCTAGGTTTCTTTCTATATAGACAAATATGTAGACAAAAGAGCGTTAGACACACACACACACACACACACACACACACACACACAACCAAAACTCAGATGGAGAACCCCATGCTAGGTGGAATAAAGGCCACATAAAACCAACCCCCAACTCCTTCATCGGCTGCTCTGATTAGGTTCCAGGGAACAGCTGGAGTAGAGTGCAGGGAGCCTGGTGCCTATTGTTGCTGGACCCTAAGTGCTCTCTGCTGAACAAGTATACAGGGTTAGATGTGTGTGTAGTTAACGCCATAAAGGGATTTCAGTGTGCTCTTTCACAAAATGGCTCCTTTAAAATGGCATATTTTGCAGCGCATTATCACTATTCAGTTTGTGAAGAGGCTTTACCATCCTAATGTGCACATTAGTTGAGAGATAATTATGAGTTCAGGCCCCTCTTCAGTCAATCACAGCACAGCTCCCATCCAAGCCATTTTCTGAAAGCAATTGAAAATTGCCAGTTAAGAATGCACGGTAATGTTTGCCATAAGATGTCTCAATATGCAGATAGGGATTGGAGACTTGAAACTACACATCATGTCAAAGACCCATTGTGTCAAGGATCCATTTCTTTAAAATTGTTCTTGAATATGAATTTAGAATTCAATAGACCATATCAGCTTTGAAAAAGTAGTCAAGGGGTGGTGATTAAATAATATATGCTTTTCAAAACGATATGTTTATATGACAGAAAGAATTACTCTAGTCAATTACTTAAATATGTATGTATATATCTCTATATATAAATGTGAGTGTGTATATGTGTGTATATACAGGGGGAGGAATGCAAATTGAGGTGTTCTGATTGAAGTAATCATTTTGTGGTGGGCAGAAAAGAAAGATTAGGACAATTAGCAATGTGGAGAAAACCGGCTTTTTTTTTTAACAGCAGAATATCATTAGGGAAGAAGCCTCTATCATTTTATAGACCCAAAAAGTTTAAGGACAAGAAAGACATTTAAGTAGGTTAGAAGAGTTAAGATCTGAACTCAAGACCTCTTGTTCCAAATCCAACATTCTTTGTATTGAAGCTTGACACTTCAAATAATGAAACTAGAAAAATGTTATTATTATATTATTATAAAATGTTTCATTTTATAGATGAGAGGAATGAGCCTTAGAGGACTGAATGAATTGTCTAAGATGATATAAGTGAGGAAATGATTCAAATCCAGGTCCTCTGAAACCAAAGTAAGCTGCAGAAGAGTACGAATCTCCCACCCTCTGAGAAACACTCTCTTTTCCTCAAATTTTTTTTTTTTGGTACTCAAAAAAGAATTTTGATTCAAAAATCACTAATTAACACATTAACCTTCATTTTCTCATTATGTCTGGTCATTGTATCATTTGGCAAGAGTACAGTACTATCACTGAGGGCCCAAATCCAAGGAACAGAGCCAGGTTTAGTCATAGAAGTCTGTCTCTGCCTTCTCTTACCTCTCTACATAGCTATAGCTCTTGATGGCCTTCTTTTCATGCCCTAATCTTTGTTCCTATTTTTCCTTCTTAACTTCTGTTTCAGTCTTTTCTGATATATAGTGACAATTCACATTTTCTAAAGGTTTGGGTTTTTGTTAAATGCTCTCTCAACTGCAACTTTGTGAAGAAGATAGTATAAGTATTTCTATTCTCATTTTACAGATAAGGAAATGAAGATTGCTTTAAAAATGGTTCTGTTATCAGGTTATTTTTTTCCTTAAATATATTAAATCTCTAAACAAATATATCTTCATACAAAATTGACCTTTCAAATAATTACTACCTTCTATGAAGGAAGAAGGAATAGTGTCTGATTAATAGAATCTTATAATATTAGGGCTAGACATGACCTTCGTGGGTAATCTAGCTCAGAAGTGTCAAACATGGCAGTATGTGACCTCCAACACTCCTTAGTATAGCCTGAACCAGATTAAAATGTAATTGAGGAATATGTAACAAAATAAAAACCCCCAGCAAAATATAGATAACATTACTTTTTAAAACTAAGTCAATATGTGGCCCACAGGGATCCTCATGCATATATTAGTGGCCTCCTGTTTCTCTTTTAGTTTTATACTACTCATCTAGATGAGTGTTTTAATTTAACAACTGAGGAAACTAAAGTGCAATAAAATGATTTGTTCAAGTTCATAAGGTAAATGTAAGAAACAGCATTTAAAGTTCATCTTCTGAATATAAACCAAAGGGTAGCAGGTGGTTCATTGGAAAGAATATGGATCCTGGAGTCATAAAGATCTGAGTTCAAATCTGGCCTCAGACACTTGTGAGCTGTGTCACTCTGGAAAAATCCCTTCACCTGTGTTTGTCTCAGTTTCTTCATCTCTAAAGTGGACATAATAATAGCATATACTTCTTAGAGTTATTAAGAAGATCAAATGAAATAAAGACTGTAAAGTGCTTAGTATAGTACCTGGCCCATAGTAAATGTTATGTAATTGTTAACTATCATCATCATTATTATTAAATCCAGCTATTACCATGTTGTCTATTTTTATGCTGATGTGCTCACTGTCCATCTTCTCATCTCTACTCTTTTGCTTTTACCATGTAGCCACTGATCTGACCCAGTCTTCTCTTTCATCTTTTATTATACGAAATTTACCCATGTGTCAAAATCCAGATCAAATCTCATTTTCTCAATGAAGCTTTCCCTGACTCTAATAGGTCTCCCCTTCCTTAGAACTCATATTGCCCTTAATTGTCTTTACCAGTCATTTGGTATTTAAATTATCTTGTCTTTTGTGTATTTATTCCTTCCCTCAATAAACCTTTGTTTAAGAAAACACTCTGTAAGTTATTCTTTTGGAGAGACAAGTGGAAGAAAAGTAAGACCTCTCCTCTATCTTCAAGGAGTTTATAATCTAGTAGTTTAGTTAAGAAATGTGGACAAATAGCTACAGTAGAAAATAAAGCACTTTAAATTCAAAGGGTGGGGCACAAATAAAGCATTAGGTGAAAATTTCCCAAAGAAATCATCTCAGTTTAAGAAATCAAGGAAAGTTTCTAAAAAGTCTGACTGAAGGATCTATAAAATTTCTACAATTGTATTGTGATGATTCCAGAAAGAAGAAAAGATTTGACTAAGAAAATTATTATCTTTTCATGTGTAGTAATGTACTGCAAAAAATAATTCACTAGGATACAGAATACTTGGTTCAAGTGCTAGTTCTGACACATATTGCCTGCATAAAATGATCACAGGGTCATAGATTTAGCAAAGGACCTCAGAAGTCATCCAGTTCAACCCTGGATTATTTCTGAGAGGGAATTGAGGTCCAGGAAGCTAAGTCATATAACCTCTTTATGCATTATTACACACTCAGTTTGTGATTAAAGCTGGATTTGAATTCAGGTCTTCCTGGCTTCTTGAGAAGGTAGGTGACACAATGGTTAGAGGGCCAGGCCTAAAATCAGGAAGACTCCTCTTCCTGAGTTCAAATTTGGCCTCAGACATTTACTAGCTGTGTGACCTTGGGCAAGTAACTTAATTCTATTGGCCTCAGTTTACTCAGAGGTAAAATAACAGTGTTGAACTAAATGGCCTTTGTTCTACCTTCAATTTTAAATCAGATTATTTTAAGAACTAGAGACTAAGTAGAGACTTTAATCTTACAAGTTTTGGGAGTCACATCCATAGTACCTATAACAGTTACTGCTTAATAAGCATGTAAAACCATAGAATTTGAGCTGGAAGAACTTTATAAGTCGTCTAGTACAACCCTCTTTTAAAAATATAATGGAAGTAATACCAGAAAAATTACTTGCCTTACCCATAGTCGCAGAAGGAAAGGAAAGATGAAAAAAGGAAGGGAAAGGGAAAGGAGGTAGAGAGGAGAGAGGAGAGAGAAAAAAAAAGAAGGAAGGAGAAAGGAAGGAAGGAAAGAAATAAAAAGGAGGAAGGGAAATAAATATAGGGTGCCAAAGGTCTTAGTGAAAATTTAAGTTATTAAAGCTTAAAACTTATGCTCTAAGACTACTTTGAGGAAAATGTGTGTGTACATGCATATATGTATGCATATGTGTAAATGTGTGTATCTCCATCTTTCTATCTCTATCTCTATATCACTCAAACTGGTTTCAACAATTTATTAAAATAAAAGGTAAATGAATGATTTAAACCCAAAGATTACTTCAAAAATTACAAAGGTGGGGCAAAACACAATTCAGGAGGGCAATTAAAGGCCATGATTATCACTAAAGAGCACAAATAGACTTGGAATGGAGGATGGATTTCTGCTCCAGTAGTGCTCAGAACACATGAATTATTCATGATAATAGATAATAATACCTCTCCTATAGAAATGAGTACTGTAAGGTGATTCAAGAGGAAACTTATCAACTTGTCTTTTAAATTTTTAAATTTTTTTTCAGTAAGATTATTATGTAGCAGTTACAATGAAGATTACTCAATGGATTTTTAAAAGATTACTTTGAGTATTTTGAATATAAAAACAAAAATATATCTGTAATTCATTAAAGTATAGTAGATTTAAAAGAGCTATGACTACTCTATAGAGTAGCCAATGTTATTTTATATAACTAAAAGCTGGAACAAAATATATTCCCAACAATTGAGTTATGAGTAAACAAAGTATAATCTGTGGTTGTAATAGAAACATTAATAAAAAAATAAATGATTATTAAGATTTCATTGAAACATGGAAAGACATGAAGTTTTGTAAAGTAGAAAATAAAACAGAAAATGTTTTAGCATATTTAAATACCCTTAAGATTATGCTCATTCTTCAACTGAAGTTCACAATTGAAATTGTGAAATATTCTGAGTTTTCAGAGGTATTATCTATGCTTTATCCAGAGAAATTAGATTGTTTTCTGAGCTGTATTAGTCACAGGCTGATGATGATGATGCACATGACAGAAATCATAGAATCAGATAACATAATTCAGTTTCTAAGTATATTGAAAGTACTTATTAAGTTCTTTGATTCACAGCAAGAAGATCTGGGTTCAAAGCTCAGTTGGATATACACAAACACAGACACATGTATGTATATGTGTAGTATGTATGTATGTATGTATCCACCTTGGTAACACTCTTTTTCTCTCCAAACATAAGTTTTTTGCTCTATAAAATAAAGGGATAAACATAGAGAATGTTTAAGATCTTATCCAGTTCTGTGATTCCAAAAGTATAGAGAATTACCTATGGGGAAACTCCCTCTAGCAATGCAATATTATTCATGTAACTTGAATTCTAGGAGAAAGAGAGAGGTTAAGTGACTTGTCCAGTATTTGTCAGATTGAGCACGTGATTCCAGTCTTTTTACCTTTGAGGCCAGCTTTCTAACCACTACACAGTGCTGCTTTTCAAATAGTTGTCAACAAAAAGAAATAAAAACTATCAATAATAACTCCAAAATATTCAAAATCACTAACAACTAGAGACATTAAAATTAAAATGACTAATTCCCTGAACCTAAATTTATCAAACTAGTAAGATGGGTAAATTCATGTTTGATAGATTTTTGAATGACAACAGTGTTAAGACATTGATGGTGCAGTTCTGAATTCAGTTCAGTAACCTTAGAAAACAATTTAAACTTATGCAATAAAAGTCATTAAATTGTTTATACCTTTTCACTTAGTGATTCCATTATTAGAACTAAAGTCAAGGAAATTGTTGCTAGAAGAAACTCTCTATATATTTAAATGCTCATAGGAAGATTATTTGCTATAAAAATGTTGTAAAGAAAATATATGCCCAATAATTGAGTGATGGGTAAGGAAATTATGGTCTATCAATGTAAAAGGAGATTTAATCAAAATAAGTGATAATTATGAAGATTTCAATAAAATCTAGGGAGATATATGAAGTGTTGCAAAGTGAAGAAAGCACAGTCAAAATAATTATAATAATGGAATTGACATTCATGGATAAATGAATGAAAAAACAAATACTTATTAAGCTCTTATTTTGTGGCAGGCATTGTATTATGAAGATATAAATACAGGCAATCCATAGTAACCTTGTCCTAAAGAAGCTTTCGTTATAATAAGGAAAAGTAACCTTATTACTTAGAGCAAATTTTGAAAAAATGACAGGAAGAAGGGGAACATTATGCAGGGAAGGGTATAGCTTAGAGATGTCCAGGAAATGGTATGATAATCTGAATACGAGTTAAGATAAAATCATCTCCCAATTCCAGAAAAGTCTGAAATTCATTATATGCAAGTAGCTAGAGTGTTAGGGAAAAATAAAAGAGATAGAGATAGAGATAACGATAGAAAGATAGAGAGAGTGATAGAGAGATAGAGACAGACCTAGAGAAAGACAGACAGAAAAAGAGACAGAGATATTTGGAGATGGTGACTTGTCAAGGATATGGGGCATGGCAAGTGAATTAATATGGATTGTCTACTCCTAAGTAATAACTAAGTTTATGATAGAAAAGTTCTTGGAAATCAAGAAATAGAGATTTCAGTCAAATTTGGAAAGAGACTTATGTTAAAGGTACTAATTAATCAATGTTTCTCTAGATTTGTATTTCAAATGTTCTGATCTGGGGCAAGGAATTTTTCTGGAATAGAAAAGTATCTTCCAGGAAAGTCTCTGAGAAACTTATTTATATATCTATGGAGAGGAAAATAGAATAGTCATTCAATTTTGCTTCCTGTCCTTCTTCATCTAATAACCAATAGTATTTGAACCTGTCCCAAAACAAGAACAAATAAACAATTTAAAAAAATTGTATCTGAAAACCTCTGGGATTTAAACTATAAAGCTCAATGGAAACACTCATTACCAGGGGGAGAATTCTGGGAAGATGGTGAAGCAAGTCAGAAAATTTTAAGTTTTCCAGATTTCCCCCAGAAATAGAGCAAAATTGTACCTCAGGGAGAATATAGAGCAGTAGAAAAGATTGGACAGAACAGGGATCCTCCAAGGGACAACCATGAGAAAACCCAAAGAAAGATTCCAGGTTTGGGATGTTTACTAGTTTAAACACCTCCAAGCTAGTTCCACAGAAATAGCAAGCAGGGAGACTTGGGGTTACGCTAGGTCCAGAGGTAGCCTCAGCCTGAACAATAGGAACTTTCAATTCTTAAATATACTGGGGAGTCAAGGGTCTGAGTCCAAAAAGATTGAGTGAACTTTTGTTGATAAGGAACTGATACCAGGTCTAGCTATGCTGCTAAGATGCTACTCTGGGTGAAAAGTAACTAGCATACCCAGTAAGTGAAGAAACAGTGAGTCAGGGATGCTGCTAGGTTAAGGCACTTGTAGCAGGGTGAAGCTTTTGATTTAGCGTTCCCAAGTCATAGAGGAGAGCTGAAGTGAGGTTAGAGGTACCATCTACCCACCCCAGAATTAGAGAAGTTTATACTAATAGTTTTCATAAAAAAAAAAAAAATTAACAGGTAAAGAAAAAAGAACCCAATAATAGAAAATTGCTATAGGAATAGAGAAGACCAACGTTCATCTTCAGAGAAGGACAATGAAATTTTAAAAAGCGACTTCTGACCCAGAGTACTGTTAAATGGATACCTACCCAGAAAGAATTTATAGAACTCAAAAAAGACTTCAAAAATGAAATGTGATTGAGAAAAAAAAAGACTAAAAAATAACCATCTAAGAAAAACAAAAAGTATGAAAAAAATCAACCAAATAGAAAAGAAGATAAAGAATCTTAAAGAAAAAAAAATTTTTTTTGAAAATTAGAATTTGTCAAGGGGAAGCAAGTGAAACTATAACAAGAAATAACAAAACAAAATAAAAAAATAGAAAAGAATGAGAAACATCTTATAAAAAAAACCAACAAATCTGGGGATGAGATTGGGAAGAGAAAAATATAAGAATAATGGGACTATTTAAAAGTTGTGACTTAAAAAAGAACCTTGATACAACAATGCAAGAAATAATCAAATAAAATTGTCCTGGAGTGATAGAATAGGAGGAGAATGTAGAAATAGAAAAAAAAAAAATCCATTGATCACCACTTCAGAGAGAGCCTATACAGAAAACATATAGAAATATTATTGTAAAATTTCAAAAACCCCAGATCAAAGAGAATATCAGGCTAGTAAGATAGCATTTAATAAGTATAAAGAAAAAATTTTGGTTTCAAAAATTAGCCCTACAGAATTAATGAAAAAAAAATCAAATAAAGATGGCCTAGTTGTAGCTGATGTAAAATTATATTATAAAGCATCAGTCACCAAAACCATTTGGTATTGGCCAAGAAATAGATTAGTTGATCAGTGGAATAGGTTAGGTTCACAAGACAAAATAGTCAATAACTATAGCAATCTAGTGCTTGACAAACCCAAAGATTCCAACTTTTGGGATAAGAATTCATTATTAGACAAAAACTGGAAATTACTATGGCAGGAATTATGTATGAACCCACACTTAACACCGTATACCAAGATAAGATCAAAATGGGTCCATAATTTAGGCATAAAGAACAAGATCATAAATAAATTAGAGGAACATAGGATAGTTAATCTCTCAGACTTGTGGAGGAAGAAGGAATTTGTGAAGAAGAACTAGAGATCATTATTGATCACAAAATAGAAAATTTTGATTACATCAAATTAAAAAGCCTTTGTACAATCAAAACTAATGCACACAAAATTAGAAGGGAAGCAACAAACTGGGAAAATATTTTTACAGTTAAAGGTTGTGATAAAGGCCTCATTTCCAAAAAATATAGAGAATTGTCTCTAATTTATAACAAATCAAGCCAGTCTCCGATTGATAAATGGTCAAAGGATATGAACAATTTTCAGATGATGAAACTGAAACTATTTCCACTCATATGAAAGAGTGTTCCAAATCACTATTGATCAGAGAAATGCAAATTAAGACAACTCTGAGATACCACTACACACCTGTCAGATTGGCTAAGATGACAGGAAGAAATAATGATGAATGTTGGAGGGGATGTGGGAAAACTGGCACACTGATACATTGCTGGTGGAATTGTGAATGAATCCAACCATTCTGGAGAGCAATTTGGAATTATGCCCAAAAAGTTATCAAACTGTGCATACCCTTTGATCCAGCAGTGTTTCTACTGGGCTTATACCCCAAAGAGATACTAAAGAAGGGAAAGGGATCTGTATGTACCAAAATGTTTGTGGCAGCCCTGTTTGTAGTGGCTAGAAACTGGAAAATGAATGGATGCCCATCAATTGGAGAATGGTTGGGTAAATTGTGGTATATGAATATTATAGGATATTATTGTTCTGTAAGAAATGATCAGCAGAATGAATACAGAGATGCTTGGAGAGACTTACATGAATTAATGTTGAGTGAAATGAGCAGAACTAGGAGATCATTATGTACTTCAACAATGATACTGTATGAGGATATATTCTGATGAAAGTGGATTTCTTCAACAAAGACAAGATCTAACTTAGTTTCAATTGATCAATGATGGACCGAATCAGCTATACCCAGAGAAGGAACACTGGGAAATGAATGTGGACTGCTTGCATTTTTGTTTTTTTTTCCCAGGTAATTTTTACCTTCTGAATCCAATTCTTCCTGTGCAACAAGTGAACTGTTCAGTTCTGCACACATGTATTGTATCTAGTGTGACATATTTAACATGTATAAAACTGCTTGCCATGTAGAGGAGGGGGTGGAGGAAGGGAAGGGAAAAATCAGAACAGAAGTTAGTACAAGGGATAATGTTGTAAAAAATTCCCCAGGCATGGGTTCTGTCAATAAAAAGTTACAATAAAAAAAAATTAGCCCCACAGTATACAATTGTATTAAATCAGTAAACAATCTTCAGTTAACTGCTGACTATATACTAAGTACTATGTTAAGTACTGGGTTATAAGAGAGTCAGAAACAGTTCTTGCTTTTAAGGAATTCATATTCTAATGGGGAAGATGAAAAGTAAATGACCAAATACATAGAAAATATATGTAGAATAGATGGAGTATAAACTTAGATGAGACTAGAATTGTAAATAAGGAGGCAGGGATGGGAGAGAATAAAGAATAGTCTTTTTTCAGAGAGAATTTTAGCTAAATCTTGAAGGAAACTAGGGGAGTTGAGGGTCAGATGAGGAAGGAGGGCATTCCATTCACAGAACACAATAAGTACAAAAGAATGGAAATGGATGATGCTATGTTGTGTGTCAGGTGTAGTTGGTAGGTCAGTGCTAGTGGATAGATTATGCGGAATGGGATAAAGTATAAGAAGTTTACAAAGGTAGGAAAGGGCCAGCTTATGAAGACTATTAAATATCAAACATATGATTTTGTATATGATCGTAAAGGTAATATGGAACCTCTGGAGATGATTGAGTAGGGGAGTACCATGATCAGGTTGATGTTTTAGATAATAAAATTTTAGTAATGGAGAATTAATTGAAGTGAGGAGAGACATGAGACATGGGGAAGGGGTACCAGTCAAAAAGGTATTTTAAAAGTGTATTAAGAGAAGAGGATGTATATATGATATTGTAGAAATAGAAAAGACAAGATTTGGCACCAGATTGGATATGTATAATGAGTGAGAAGGAAGTAAAAATGGACAGTCATGAATATAATCTCTTATCATATATTCTTTCTTATAATGGAAATCCTCCCTGACATTCTGCTGGGAACATGACAATGTTTTTTTTTTTTTTGTTTTTTTTTGTTTTGTTTTCCTCTCCTGTCTTTCTTAACCTGGGTGATTGGAAGTATGGAGGTGCCCTCAAGTAATAGGATTTTTGGAATAAGATAAATAGATCTGGTTTGGATATGTCACTTTGATATGCCTAGGGAGTATTCAGATCAAGATATTTAAAAAAAACAGTGATTTAGAGTTAGAATTCAGGCAAGAGACTAGTACTTATTACAGACATCTGGCAATCATAAGTATAGAGATGGTAATTGAACCCATGAAAAATGATGAAATCACCAAAGTTATGTGGTAGAAGGAGAAGAGAAGAGTTTTGGATAGAGCTTTAGGGGATACCCAGGGTTAACAAGCATGGCAGAGATGAAAAATTATCAAATAAGATGGAA
Source organism: Sarcophilus harrisii (assembly GCF_902635505.1). Classification (NCBI taxonomy): domain Eukaryota; kingdom Metazoa; phylum Chordata; class Mammalia; order Dasyuromorphia; family Dasyuridae; genus Sarcophilus; species Sarcophilus harrisii. Next base: position 190,448,819 of record NC_045427.1, on the reverse strand, counting down.
AAATGTGATTAGACAGAAGGAAAACCTATAGATAATGAGAAACCCAAAGGGGAGAGAATATGAAGGAGGAAAAAGGATAAGCCATATCAAATGCTGCAGGGATGTGAAAGGGGATCAAGATTTAGGAAAAGTCATTAAATTATACAGTTAAGAAATGAAAAGTATTTTTTGGAGAGGGAAATTTGCATTGAATGATGTGGTTCTAATGCAGATACTCAGAAAGATACAAGTTTAAAAGAGTGAGAAAAGAGGACAGAGAAGTAATTATAGTAGATTGCTTTCTCAAGGAATTTAGCTCTAAAATCAAGAGGGACATATAATAATATAAAAATGAAATAGCAGGATTAAATGAGATGTATTTGTTTGTTTTAGAGTGTAGGAGACATGGGTAGGGAAAAGAAAATGAACCAGTTGATAGGGATAGACTGAAGAGAAAGAATTGTGAATTCTACTACCTTGTGTCAATGCTGCCTATTAGTGAGTAGAAGTGATCATGAATATTTTAGGTCTGTAGTAAATAGTCTAACAGTAAGAATTATAAAGTGGCTCTCCCAATCCACCTTCATAATCCCACCAAAAAAAAAAAAAAGAAAGAAAAAGAAAAGAAAAGAAAAGAAAAAATTTCTACCAGACAAGAGCATGATTAGTTGGATTTTAAATGGTTTGGATAATCATATTGGAAAATTCATCATTAATGGTTTAATGTCAACTTGAAAGGAAATCTCAGTGTAATGTTTCAGGAATTTGAATTTAGTTCTTAGCTATTCATCATTTTTATCAATACCTTAGAAAAATCATTAATTGAATGCTTATAGATGATATCCATAGCATAAAGCAAGAAAATAGCACAATGCTTTTTGAGGTAGCCAGGATCTAAAAACATCTTGATTAGATAGAATGTCAGGTTAAAAGCAATAAGATGACATTCAATGGGTAAAAAGGCAAAGTGTTATATTTGGTTTCAAAAATTGGCACCACAATTGCCCAAATATAATTAGAATGGACTTTGAAAATGATCTGATGAGAGGATTCTGAGAAAATGGAAGAGGTCAGAAAATTCCAAGCTTTCCAGATATTCCCCATAAACAAGTTAAGATAATTCCTGAGTGAACTTAAAGTAGTTAAAGCAAAACAAGAGTTGGGACAGAACAGTGGTCTTTCTGGGACAACCAGAGAAGATCCCAAGAAAGATACCAAGATGGAGAATTAGCTCATGTGAAGTATAAACACCCCAAAGCTAGAGTTGCTGAAGCAGCAAGTGGCTCTGGGGTAAGCTGGGTTGAGAGATAGCCCAGAAGTTTTTACTTCCTAGATAGTATGGAGAGCCCAGAGTCTGAACAGGGGAAGACTGAGGGAATCTCTGCTGATAAAGGACTACAGGCTCAATTGTTCTGCCCAGATGTGGCTCTAGGCAAGAAAGAACCAACCTGGATCCAATTGGTACAGAAGCAGTGGTACAAGAATGCTACTAGCTGTGGATGCTTACAGAAGAGTTGAGTTCTTGCTTTTGGTTCAGGTTACAAGGGAGAACTTAAAAAGAACCAAAGGCCAAAGACGCCATTTCCTGCACCTCAAGACTAGAGGTGATTACATTAAAAAATCTCTTATAAATATAAGATTTTAAAAATGAGAAAAAGACCCTTGTCATAAAAACTTATTATAGGAATAGATAAGACTGAAGTTTGCCTTCAGAGAAGTATAAAAAATAAAGAAATCCCTCAAATACCCTGAAGAGTAACATTAATCACCTGCCACAAAAAAAATCCAAAGTACTAAAAAAAAATTAAATTCAATGAGAGAGATTGAGGAAAAAAATAAGGACAATCCAAGAAAAATAAGATTGTGAAAAGAAAGTCAATCAATTAAAAAAGGGAACCAGAATCTTAAGAAAATTTCTCCTTGATTACTAGAATTGGGCAAGGGGAAGACATTACAGTTACAAGAGACCAACAAATAATAAAACAAAAATGTAAAGAATAAAAAAATCAGAAAAGAATGTGAGAACTCATAAAAAATGAACTGGAGAACAGATCAAGAAGAGAAAAAAATAAGAATAATAGGCCTATTTGGAAACTATGTTCAAAAAAAGTAATCTTGATACAATAATACCAGAGATAATTAAATAAAATTGTCCTAGAGTATTACAATAAGAGGGGAAAATAGAAATATTTTTTTTTAAATCCACTGATCTACCCTTTGATCCAGCAGTGTTACTACTGGGCTTATATCCTAAAGAGATCATAAAGAAGGGAAAGGGACCTGTATGTGCACGAATGTTTGTGGCAGCCCTCTTTGTAGTGGCTAGAAACTGGAAACTGAGTGGAAGCCCATCAGTTGGAGAATGGCTGAATAAATTGTGGTATATGAATATTATGGAATATTATTGTTCTGTAAGAAATGACCAACAGGATGATTTCAGAAAGGCCTGGAGAGACTTACACGAACTGATGCTGAGTGAAACGAGCAGGGCCAAGAGATCATTATATACTTCAGCAACAATACTATATGATGACCAATTCTGATGGACCTGGTCATCCTCAGCAATGAGATCAACCAAATCATTTCCAATGGAGCAGTAATGAACTGAACCAGCAAAAGAACTCTGGGAGATGACTAAAAACCATTACATTGAATTCCCAATCCCTATATTTTTGCCCACCTGCATTTTGGATTTCCTTCACAAGCTAATTGTACAATATTTCAGAGTCTGATTCTTTTTGTACAGCAAAATAATGGTTTGGTCATGTATACTTATTGTGTATCTAATTTATATTTTAATATATTTAACTTCTACTGGTCATCCTGCCATCTGGAGGAGGGGGTGGGAAGAAGGAAGGGAAAAATTGGAACAAGAGGTATGGCAATTGTCAATGCTGTAAAGTTACCCATATAACCTTTATATAATATAATATAATATAATATATATATATATATATATAATATATATAATATATAATATATATTATATATTATATATATTATAATAATAATATATATAAAAGGCTACTAAAGAAAAAAAAAAAGAAAATCCACAGCTGATCACACCTGAAAGAGATTCTATAAGGAAAACTTATAGGAACATCATAGAGAAATTCCCAGACCAGTCAGGTCAAGAAGAAAATGTGATGAACAACAAGAAAAAAAAAATCAAATATAGGAGAGCCACAATTAGAATCACAAAAGATCTAACAACTGGCTACATTAAAAGACCATAGGTCTTAGAACACTACATATCAAAGAGCAAAAGAACTGAGTTTGTGGCTGAAAATATCATACTCAGCAAAGTTAAACATAATCCCGAATGAAAAAAGAACTGCTACTCAATGAATTGTCAGACTTTCAGGAATTTGTTGCAAAAAGACCTAAACTTAATAGAAAACTTGACATATAAGATTCAAGAGAAATACAAGGTAAATATCAAAGGCTAATTGCAAGAGCCTCAAGAAGTTTATGTTTTATATGTGGAAATGTAAATCATATGTCTAAGATTGTCATTAACAATTGGATACTTCAAAAAAAAAAAAGATTGTGGTACAGCTGTGCATTGGGTGAAAAAAAAAACACATAGGAAACACAAAAGACTACATAGGGAAGGAGGGCTGATATTTCTGGAACTTTACTTTCACTGGGAATGAGGTAAAGAAGAAATAATACATATATATGTTTAGAAGGGTATAAAAGTCTCCTAAATTGAGAAAGAATAAGAGGATAAGGGGATAAGAAAGGGAAACAAGAGAAGGGAGTGATTTTTTACAGGGACACCTACTTATGCCAGATCACAGTTAAAGACAGAACAATACATACATTTAGAAGAGAATAAAATTATTCTAAATTTAAAAAGAAGAGATTAAGAGAATAAAATAAAGGCGAAGGATATAGAAGGACTCACAGATTAATGGCAACAGTATAAAGTGTGAAGATGAATAGAAATAGGATAAGGATAGGGAAAGACAATAGAGGGATGCTGAGGCAGAATAGGTTAAATATTAGGATAGAAAGGTAACACTTAGAAGTAAAGCAGAGGAGTAAAGAGTGATAGTAAATAAGAAATATACTTAAACATAATAATAAAGATCAAGAGTAGAATTTTTAGCTAAAAAATCAAGGACAGTAATCATTCATCTCGGACAAAGGTAAAACTAAAATAGATTTAATCAAAACTGCACTGTTAGCCTTATTTATCAATATTGTTTTAGACTATTTAAAATTAACTAGACAGTATAAGTTGGAATATTGCTGTGGTATAGTAAATAATGAGTTGGTAGTTTTAGAAAAATATGAGAAGACTTGGAATTATGAAGAATTATGGCTCCTCAATATCTGAATTATTTCTTTCTGGCTGCTTGCAGTATTTTCTCCTTATAATTCTTGATATTTCTGATAAGTCTTGAATTTTCATTTTAGGGTCTCTTTTAAGAGGTAATTTTCAGGTAGATTCTTTTGATGATAATTTTACCCCCTGGGTCTAGGAAATCAGAGCAAATTTCCTTAATGATTTTTTGAACATGTTGTCCAGTCTCTTTTTGTGATGATGCTTTTCAAGGTAATCTAAGAATTCTTAAGTCATTTCTCCTGGATCTATTCTCCAGGTCAGTTGTTTTTCCAATGAAATGTTTTACATTTATATTCTTCTATGTTTTCAATCTTTTAATTGTATTTGACTGCTCCTTGCAATCTCATAATTAGCTTCCATTTGCCTAATTCTAGTTTTTAAGGCATGATTTTCTTTAGTTTGCTTCTGTATCTCCTTTTCCATTTGGCTTTTTTTTTTTTTTAACAAATTTTTTGCTTATGTCAATTTTTGTCATTCCCTTTCCAAGCTGTTGACTCTTTCATACCTTTCGTTTCTTTTCTGAATTTTCATTCTACCTCTCTTATTTGACTTTTAAAATCCTTTCTTAGCTCTTTCAAAAAGGGTTTTTTGTGCTTGATACTATCATATGCTTCTTTGAGGTTTCATATGTCATCATTTTATACTCTTCTGAGAGAGTTGATGTTTTGAAACTCTTTGTCCCCATAGTAGCTTTCTATGATGAAGATCCTACTTCTTATTCTTTTTGTTTTTCTTGTTCTTGTTTTTCTTGTTGTTGTTGTTCTTCTTGTCCTTCTTCTTCTTTTTCTTTCTTTTTTTCCTCCTCCTTCTTCTTCTTGCATAAGCAGAGAAAAGCTTCAGTATCCCAATTGCATGGCCTTTATCTGCTTCCTTATATTATAGATTCTCTCAAGATACCCTAGTGCTGGTATCACTGTCTATTTTCCTTAAATATCATGGATACTCACAACTTTGTATGATTGTGCCAAAGCAATCAGCTCTGCTGATGGTCACCACCTTCATAAGCCATGGTGCATTAGAATTATCTCAGGGATGTTTGTTAAGGGAAGGCTTAGCTGTGATCCTTCCTTCCTAATGCCTTTGTCTTCTTACCTTCCCTAACCTTGCTTCAAGCTTATCAATATTTGTTCTCTGAATGTCATAATCTATATATTTTCATCCCTCTTTTCTCTTTTCTGCTGCTATGGCTTTCTTTTCCTCAGCCCACTCCCCACTGACCAAAGGATTCAGTAACATTGTTGAAAAATAGCAAATGTTTCCCATAACAGAAAAGCTTTATTGATATAGTCAGTAGGAACAGCATTCAAGAAACAGATTGGACAGGCACAAGCCAAGTGTTTGCTGATAGCTCATTAGTCCCAGATGCTCAGATTGCATACTTGACATTAGATCTGGCAGATTTTGTGGCAAGACATACATTGTGTAAACTTCAGTTAGTTCCAAGGTGTTGTTCTGGAGTCTGATAGTGTTTTGTTTGTCAGTCTGAAGTGCTGAGAAATTTAAAGTACAAATGATAGTGCCCTCATTTAAAAGTGGCCTTGTAAACTCTCCTCATTACTTAAGATTTCTTAGGAGAGCCTCCACTTTTATTCTGCTAAGTCTAGACTGACATTCAGACTTTGGTTTCTGGAAGTGTGTGCTTTTGGTTAAATTCATTCTATAATATCAGAGAGATTAAAAATGGAGAGAGAAAAATGAAGAATGAAGAGAGGGGGGAGGAAAGGAGAGAGAAAGAAAAGAGAGAGAGAGAGAGAGAGAAAGAGAGAGAGAGAGAAGCAGACAGACAGAAAGAGGAAGAAAGAGAAGAGTCATATTAATAATAATTGACATTTGCATTATCCTTTATGGGTGTTGCCACATTTAATACTGAAAATTATCTTTGAAGTACATAAATATTATCTACCCCATTAAAAATATATATACTGAGACAGACTATGACTTGTCATGATTACAGAATTTGAGTATTGATTTCTCTTTTTGATTCTAGATTCTCTTTTCATGTACCCCTCATGCTCCAGGGCAGGATTCAGGAAAACCTATGTTCAAATCAAGCTTAAGTTACTCATTATCTTTGTGATCCTGGGTAAGTCATTTAAACTCTTTTTTCCTTCAGTTTTCTCCACTATAAAATGAGGAAATAATAGCAATTGCTTCACAGGGTTGTTGTGGGAATGAAATAATATATTATTTATAAAGCACTTAGCACATAGTAGGCGCTATATAAATATTACTTATTTATTATTTTTATTATTATTATTATTATTAATTGCTTGGCTGGAAGCAATTATATAAAAATTTGTCCTTGTCTGTAAACTGCCCTCCTTCATATTTTCTGAGTTTCCAAGTTCTTTTTGTTAAAGCCAAACTCAAGTTCTTTCTTCAATGAAGCCTTTTACTATCCCATTTCAGCCTTAGTAATCTTTCTACTTCTTGGGCTCTTGTGGATTTTATGTTTTTAATTATTCATTTTTTGCTTAGAATATGCTTCTCAGTATTTGTTATGGTATGGCTGATCATCAGTTACATTCTTTATATTATTCTTAATCCTGTGTCTAACATAGGACCTTGCCATGTAACTTCATTCAATACTTTTAAGTATCTATGATTTTATCAGTGTGGTTTCTTCCTCTTCCAGCTTAGCTCAAACCCCACTAAAATTTAAATTTTCATAAGTTATAATGGAGGAAAAAATAATTTTTTTTCTGATGACAATCTGATCCTGTAAGTCATGATCCTACTCTCATTTAACTAAGCTAGCTAGATGGCAGACATATAACTTACCTTTCTTATCTGACGTTTTCTTATCTTGGTAGAACTTGTCACACCTTGAGTTCTTCTGCCAAAGATTTTGATAAACCAGGACTAACTCACACTATGAGGAGGAATTAGGAGATGAATTTGATGGTGATTTCCCATAGTAAGTATTCAATAAATGTTTACTGATGACTTCTCTCAAAAATGCTAATTTAATTTTTACATATAAAGACTGAGTTTTCAATTAAGAACTGGAGAAACAGAAACTAACACCTACACAAGAAAGAAATAGAGATTTCCCTTCATTGGTTGGTAAGTATCACTTTAAATCAGAGATTCTTGATCTGAGATCTGTAAATTTGTTTCTCTTTTTAAAATATTTTGATAGATATATTTTATTATAATTACTTTCATTTGTAATCTTGCGTTTACAAATTTGGAGACTACCAAGAATCATTGATACTTTTTAAAAAAATGTTAAAAACCACTGCTTTAGTAGGTTATCTGTCCTGGAGGACTCCAGAGATCCTTCCATGGGTCTATCATATTTAAAAAATACTTTGAATGAATATTTATATAGCATGTTTATCAGACTTCTTGAAAGCATAAAACTTAAAGTGAAAGATGACAAAATCTAAAACCAAAATAAAATTGGCACAAAGAGTAAGAGGAAGAATGTAATTTAATAATATGAAGTAACAACAGAAATAAAATATTCATGGTTAGACTCTCTGTGACTGTTAGACTTGTGATGGAAAGAATCATCCACAACCAGGGAGAGAACTGTGGAGACTGAATGTAGATCAAAGCATAGTATTTTCACTTTGGGTTATTGTTGTTGTTTATTTACTTGTTTTTTTTTTCTCTTGTTTTGTTTCCCCTTCAATTTGATTTTTCTTGCACACCATGATGAATAGGGAAATAAGTATAGAAGAATTGTCTTATGTTTGATCTATATCAGTTTGCTTGCCATCTAGAGGAGGGAGAAAGGAGGTGGGAGGGAGAAAAAATTGAAATAGAATATTTCTGGTAAATGTTGAAAACTATCTTTGCATGCATTTGGAAAAGTAAAAAGGAATTATTAAAAAAATAAGGCTAAAACCTTAAAAGAAGTATAGCACACAGAACATGGAGTAGAAGAGTTTATGATGATGCTAAACTCTGTACTGGTTAGAACATACTGGGATACTGTGTTGAACTCTAGTACTACATTTTTTGAAAGACCAAACAAACTAAAATATCCATTCACTCATTTAACAAGCATGTTCACAAGATGTTAACCTAGATAGTAAGTGTGCTAGAAAATATACTATATGAGAACTGAATGAAAGTACTGGGAAATTTCAATCTGGAAAAGAAAAGACTTAGAGACAATTGACAATTTTCTTCAAGTAATTTAAAAGTTTGTGAATTTGAATAACAGTGATAATAATAATTGCAAGCATTTTTACATATTTATATATGTGCCACTTGTATTAAGAACTTTACAAATAGTATCTTATTCCATCTTGACAATAATCATGAGACATGTTATTATTATCCAATTCAATAAGTATTTATTATATGCCTACTATGTGCCAAACTCTATGCTAAATATTGGATATACAAATTAATAAAAAGGAAAATTGTCTTTAATGGAGCTTACAATCTAAAGGACAAGACAGCACACAAAAGAAGGAAGGAAAGAGGGTGGGTAGAAGGCCTCTTCTTTCCTTGAATTGAAACCAGTCAGGGCAGTAAATAAAAAGCAGGATGAGCTAAATTTAGTTTCTATCCTCTATACAGGAAGGGATTGGGAAGAGTATGGTACTTTGTCCTATAATCCTCTATTGAGAACAGAGTAGGCTGAAGAATGTAACATTAATCTAGACTTCAGTTAGCAGCATATTGGTGAGTTCATAAGTAATATGCTTATCTCAAGAGAGATATCTTGTTTCATAGAGTTGAAACCAATTAGAGAAGGAGATGTAAAATGAAATAAATTTTTTTTAAAAATTTATACTTTATATATATATATATATATCCTAAATTAAAATATATATATACAAATATATATCTATATGTACATACATATATTTGCATTTATACATTCATACATTTTATATATACATATGTGCATATATTTACTTACCAATACATATGTATTTATATACACACATATAAATATATCTTAAATTTACAAATGAAGAAACTGAGGCAAAAGTGATCTATTATGGGTCACATAACTAGTATTTGAGCTTGAATGTGGATGTAATTCTTCTTGACTCCAGGCCCAGTGCTCTACCCAGTGTACGACTCACCTGTTTCAGTGTTAAAAAAAGGTTAGACTTATTCTGCCCAGGAATATATTTCTAGAAACAGATGAATAGAAGCTACTGAGATGGAAATTCTTTGAAGTCAGGAAGTTATAATAATGATAATAATAATAATTATTAATATTATTATGTCTATGTTGTACCCAGTGCCTTGTTCTATGCTTTATATATGACAGGAACATGATAAATGTTTGTTGAAATGAAGAAAAGAACGTAAAACTTGTAATGTAATATAGGTTATATAAACTACAGTCAACAGTTATTGACTGAGCATATATTTTGTGCTCAGAAGAATTTAAATGGAATCAAAAATCAACATTTATTGAATTCTTACTATAAGTAAGACTATACTAGAAAATGGTAAATCAAATAGTACTATTTAAAATCAATTTAAAAAGACATTTATTAAGAATTTACTATGCATAAGGAGCTATGCTAGATGTTAGAAGAGATACGCAAATAATGAAGTAAGATATAGCCCTCTCCCTGATGGTTTTTTTTTAATCGTTTAGCAGAGTGCCTAGTACATAGTACAAAGTAGTTGCTTAGAGAATGCTTGTTGATTTGACTTAGAAAGCTCTGATTCAGAGCAGAAATGTTTTATTATAAAAAAGATGAACCTTAGTATATTTAAACATATGATTTACTTTTTTTGAAGGTTGTAGATAATTTTAAAATAAAACATTCATTATATATTTTAATTATGTATTTATTTATTTTTAATACACATAGCTTTATGAATAATATTGGGAGAGAAAAATCAGAACCAAAAGGAAAAACCAATGGAAAGGAAAAAAAAAACAGAAAAGAGAAGTGAAATTGCATGTGCTGATTGACATTCAATCTCTGTAGTTCTTTTTCTGGATGCAGATGGCATTTTCTATCCAAAGTCTATTGGGATTGCCTTGGATCACAGAACCACTGAGAAGAACCAAGTCTTTCAGAGCTGATCATCACATATTCTTGCTGTTATTCTGTATAATGTATTCCTGGTTCTGCTTGTTTCACTCAGCCTCAGTTCATTTAAGTCTTTCCAGGCCTTTCTAAAATCAGCTTGTTCATCATTTTTTATAGAACAATATTCCATAAGCTTCATATACCACATCTTGTTGAGCCATTCCCCAGTTGATGGGCATCTACTCATTTTCCAATTCTTTGCTGCCACAAAAAGAGTTGCTACAAACATTTTTTGTACATGTGGGTGTTTTCCTCTCCTTTTATAATTTTCTTGGGATCAAGATCCAACAGTGGCACTGCAGGGTCAAAGCATATGCACAGTTTTATAGCTTTGGATATAGTTCTAAATTATGAACCATTTTTGAATGGTTGGATCAGTTCACAACTCCAGCAATAATGCTAGTGTTCTAGTTCTCCCATATCAACTCCAACATTTATCATTATCTTTTCCTGTCATCTTAGCCAATCTGAGAGGTTCGAACATTCATTATACTTTTATTTTGATATTTAAAAGAATTCCCGATCTCAGTGTAAGGGAATAATAAATAATAATAAAATACCCTTCCATTTATACACACCCACCCCAAATCCACTCCTCTGTCTCTGTCTCTCCATATATATGTATATACAAAAATGTGGAGAGAAATGTATATGTATGTATATACATGTGTGTATATTAGTGTGTGTGTGTATATAATCTATTGGGCTAGCTTTTTATCCATCTGTAGTTCTTAATCATTCTCTAAATCTATAGTTACAACTGCAGCTGCATTTTTATTAAATATATATATATATATATATATATATATATATAGATCCATCTTTGTTTTAATATCTCCATCTATATCTATGATAGTCCACTAATATAGATACACCCTGGAGTATATGTTATGCAGATTCTTTTTTATCTATTTTATTATTCAAGTACCAAATATTTCTAAATTTTTAGTCTTTTTAAACTTACATTGAGTTTCTATAATGTGCTTTTTGAAATTCATTGATATGACTTGACATCAAACTTCTTATATAAATTAGGAAAACAATATAAATATAAGTTTAAATTCTGATATTTCCTAATTTCATAACTTCTTGTGAAGTCTACCATATTTTTTAAAGGTGTTATTCCCACTGTTTTTCAGTTTCCTTGTCTAACTCTAAACAAAACAAAACAAACAAAAACAACAGTCAGCCTTGGTGGAAAAATGGAAAAACATAATATTTTGAGTACATTTAAAATTATGTCTCTTTTCGATGTTTCTTCATGAAAGAAAGTACTAAGTGAACTAACATAGATCCTATGATATTATTGTGAATACCTTGTAAATCATTAAATTTAGTACAATTTTATAAATACAAAAGCAGCCTCAGTTTGTTGAAATAACATGCCTACTGTCATAAAATCCTTTTTAGTAGATCTAGGACTAGAATCCAGATCTATTAGCTTCCAATCTAGCCTCTTTTCCATTAACACTATTCTGTGCACAACAACTTATTGCTTACCAGTACATACTAGGAGCTAAAGTTCACTTCTTTAAATGCCCAGGCTATGACCTCATTATCTTTACTTTAGGGAGAATGGGAATGTTGTCATGACAACCACAGGAGAAAGAGTTTAGCCAGTAGAATTTTATATAGTACAAAACTCTTTCACTCTTTGGTCCTATTTGCAATTGTGGAAATTTGCTCAGAATCTTAGTTTCTCTGAAAATGTTGACAAATGTATTTCTTTCATCTTACAAAGGATGACCTGGTTGATACAGGAGACTTTTCACCTCATACCTTTGAGTTTTTTTTTTTTTCTGATTTGATCAAAAGCAATTTAGTAAATAATTAGTTCACTCAATTTGCTTTTAGATGGAGACTTCTGGGATTAAGTTCACACACCTCACTATGCGAGTTGCATCCAGAATTAATCACTTTTCTAGAAAGTAGTTATCTCCCAAAGTTTTGTATTTGCTTATCATTTCAATTAATTATTCAAACAGATAGTCTCCCAGAAGGGCAAATGGGAAGCAAGACATGTTTTCCTAATTTTGTAGATTTAGGTATCTAACCTAATAAGGTGAAGAAGGATAGCCATTTTTTTTTTTTTTTTTTTTTTTTTTTTTAGTGGAAGGAAGTATTTAATTATGGGATAGTATTGTATATCCATATGGACATATGCCATTAAAACTAGTCGAATCAAAAGATTAGGTGGTTTCATTTTTCTTTGTTCATTTATTCCACTATTTTAAAGAGCCATGGTGAATATACCCTGGATAATGTCTTTTGAGAAAATGATGGTTATTAAAATGGGATGATGGTACTCTTATGAAATTTTCCTGATAAGTCATGGACAACATGCAGAAACATTGCCATTTGCAGATGAAATCTACTCAATTTCCTGGAACCATTTAGGGCCATTTAAAACCAACTGCTGTGTCAACATACTTTGGAAGAGGACTGATAGTAATGCAAATGTTAATCTTTGCTTCTGACTCCAGCTAGGCTAAATAAATCAACCTTTGCACAAATGGGAACTGGTTTTTTGCCTCTCTCAGCCTTCATGTTCATTTCTAGCCATCTTATCTAAAAAGTACCTTATAATAGGTCCATTGTGTTATTTAATCTGTTTATTGGTAAGGTGGTATTTGCCTCTGAATCATCCTAAAAGGCTCTTCAGATCTGAGCAGCACTCAATTACCCATTTGCAAATCAACATGTCTATCTGCAAATGAGTAAGTTTCCTTCTATGGGCTATAACAAAAATGCCAAGTTAGTTTCCTGATTTTTTATCCTGAATGTCAGCATAACTTAAATAAAGTAAGTGAAAAATAGTACCTCTACGTGATATGCTAATGGTTGAAACCATCTTAAATTCATGTTTTAATACATTTAAGGAGACTTTAATTATTTTTCAGAAGTTCTGAAATAGTTGATTGCAAAGTGTTTCCTTCCCTTGCCAGGGCAATTCCTCAATAATAATAATTGGTATATTTCATAGAAATTTTTGCACCAATGCTCATGGCAATAAGTTGCTCTGTTTTATAGAAGACATATGCTAGATTCCCCCTTTCCCACTTTCACCTCTAAGAGTTATGCCTTGCAAATAGACATAGCTAGAATAACTAATGAATACTCATGCGCATATAGCTCTTGACCTAAGAAAAATTATACCAGCCTCTGTGCTTAACTTTGTCTACTTTCCTCAAAGTTGGTGTATTCCTAAAATGGTCTATAGAACTCCTTTACATCAATGAACTATCCAGAACTAGTTGGTTACCTGGATTCAGCTAGCTTTGTGTATGATTCAGTTACCTAAATGAACCAGTAAATAAGCATTTATTAAGCATTTACTTTATTTCAGATACAGTTTTAAGCACTGGGGATATAAAGTTTAGAGAGTTTCCTGATCTCAAAGAATTAATAATATAATGGAGGATCTAGCATGTAAATAACTATAAAATTACATCAACTATACAAACAAGATATATACAGGGTTAATTAGTGGACAGGGACTAGCATTAAAGGGGAACTGGTAAAAGCTGCTAGTGGAAGATGGGGTTTTAGTTGAGACTTGAAGGAAACCAGAAAGCAGAGATGAAAAGGGAGAATAAGCATAAGGAACAGTCAGTGAAAATGCCCAGAATAGGGAGATGGAGTATTTTATTCAAGGAACAGGAAGGATGTAATTGAACAACAGAATAATTAAGGGAATTTAAGATGTTAGAAAACTGGAAAACAGGAACATTTCATAGAGTTGTAAATAGGTCTAGATCTACCTGATGGAAGAAATAAATAGTTCCCCTATATCTAATAATTATTTGTTCCTTTAATATCTTTGTAAAAGCATCCTTCTTATCCTTTTTCAAGAAGACTCTAGATATGACTCATAAACTTTTAAAAGAGATTTTCCCTGGAGTTCTATTCTGTGATAGGTATAATAAATCAGTAAAGGTGAGGGAGGAAAAATAAATGCTTGATATTCCCTGTTTGAGATCAGACTCCATCAAAATTGAATGTATTTAATAAGTACTCAATAAATTCTTGTTGATTGATTGATAAATTAACAATGTATTATTTTCTGTGAAAAAGTTGAGCTAATCATAGAAAACTAATCATCACAGAAGCTTAGCAAATAGGGGATGGATTCTTTTGGGAAGCATAGATACTTTTGCAAACTCTGAGCTAAATTACTCATGTATAGCGAGAGAGTATCCACAATGGCAGAATCACAGGCCCTCCAAGTAATGATAGTAGTTAAAATAAAATAGATGCTAGAATGAATAGAATAGAACTAGAATAAATACTAAGTAGGAAAAAAATTATGCAAAATTTTTAATTTTGCTGGTGGCTTGCAGACTTGGTTTCCTTTTTCTAGATAATTGAACCAGCTGACTTGGGGATTAGATCTTTTCCCTCCTTTCTCTCTTTAGATTAAACATTTCAACACTTTTGGATTCAAGTGCCCTACTATTTATAAAAAAGAAAATGTGATAATAAAAGTTTTGCAACTAAAGATAATAAACCAGACTTGCTAATTAAAACTATAATGAAGAAGAGTAATAGAGCAATTTGCATAACTAGGTGGTACTGTCAATGAAGGATCATTAGCAACGACAACTCCCAGCATGTCCCCACAGTTGGAACCCTTATGAGGGTCATATTTTTTCATCCTAATTTATAAAATTGGAAAAAAATTATAATGCGGGCATCCAGAGGTAACTCTGGAAATACAGTCCTTTGCTTGAATTCCTATCTTCACCATTATCTTGTTCTACTCAAGTTTACCAACCTCTTTTTCCTGAGATACCCTCAGCTCTGATCAACCCTAACTCTGTGTATCTCACATCATGCACATAATTATCTCCATGACTTTTTATTATGAAGTTTCCCATTTTCCCCCATTTCAGTTAAACATTTCCAATATTTTCCCTAAGCAAATTTTACTCATCCTTTACACTCCAACTCAAATCCACTTTCAGTGTGGTATAATACAAAATAAAATAAATAAAAACCCTTGGATTTGGATGGAAAGATTTGGATTGAAATCCTAACTCTGGTATTCATCAATTATATTATGAACTTAAATAATTGTCATTGTGAGTTTCTCATTCTTCATATGTTCCAATTGCTGCCCAGGGAATATTTTCTTCCACAAGATATTTAGGCTTAGGAGTCTAACAAACTGCATTCATTCCTGAATGCAGGAGCCTGACCTCAAAGATAAAAGTTCAAGTTTCTCCTATCTCTCCTTATATTCACTGGAATGTTATAGATTCTCAGAGGAGAACTCCAAAGAAATATGTTAACAAAGGTTAAGTATGGCTTATGTCTAGGATCTTCCCTAAGATAGATTAGCAAGGTTGCTTTAAGAAAGATAATAAATATAAATAATAACAATAACAAAGTAATCAGATATAGGAAAACTATATCTTTCCTTTACCAAGTAGACAAATCAATTCTCAGCTCTATTAACTATTTGTATTTTCTCATATCCTTTTCAACATTTATCATTTTCTATTTTTGCTAACTTTGACAATCTGATGGGTGAGAGGTGGAACCTCAGTTTATTTTTTATTTCTTTCATTATTAGTGATTTTGATAATTTGTTAATATAATTATTTAAAGCTTGTTATTTCTTCCCTTGAATAATTCTTGTTTATATGATTTGACTATCAGTAGGAAAATGACTCTTTCTCAAAATCTTGAATCAACTCCTTACACATCTTGGAAATGAGACCTTTATCAGAGAAACTTGCATAAATGTTTTCCCTCAAAACTGTTTCCCTTTCAATCTTGGTTGAATTAGTTTTGTTTATTCGAACAACAACCACCACCATTACATGCCAAATTGTCTACTTTATTATCTTTGTTCTTCTCTCTGTCTTGCTTAGTCATAAACTCTTCTCCTATCCATGGATCTGAAAGGTAATTTATTCCTTAAACATCTTTTTAATGATATAACTCTTTATGTATAACATGAATCTATTTGGAAGACATATTGGTATATAGTGTAAGATACTGGCCTAAATCTAATTTGTATCAGATTGCTTTTCAATTTTTCTGGCCATTCCCCCCCCCCCCACATAATGACTATTTTCTCCAGTAGCTGCAGACATTAGTTTTTATCAAATTTTAGGCTACTGTGTTTTTTTGCTATATAAATATTTATCTCAGGATCACTATTTGGTCATCCATATTCAGGGAAAGTACTACAAAGCCTCAGAGGCAGTGAGTGACTTAAAGTCATGTCTCTAGAATCATCTCAGACTCTTAATACATATGTGATCTTTGGCAAATCATTTAGCTATTTTTAAATTTTCTTTATTTGTAAAATTAAAAGATTGGGCTAGATTATCTTTAAGTTTCTTTCCCATTTTAAATCGATTATTCTAAAATCCTAAATTTCAAAAAGGGTTTTCATGAAACTATGGGAGGGGTAGCAAAAATATTGTTATTGCCATTTTACAAATGAGGAAACTGAGGCTCAGATAAATTAATTGACTTTACCAATGTTATTGAGATAGTAACTTGCACATTTGAAACTTGAATCTGTGCAGTATTCTTTTCACTTGTATAAAACATTTTCTTTTTTCCTTTGTCTCTCTCCTTTCCTCCCTTCCTCTCTTATTCCCTCCCTCCCTCCCTCTCTCCCTCATTCCCTTCCTTCCTTCCTTCTTTCCTTCCTTCCTTCCTTCCTTCCTTCCTTCCTTCCTTCCTTCCTTCCTTCCTTCCTTTCCTTACTTTCTAAAAAAGAAGAATATACAAGGAAAGAAATAAAAGTGACCAAGATCCAATGCAATAAGATACCTATTAAAAACCTACTATGGTGCAGACTCACCATCAAGGAGTTTATGGTCTAATTGGAGTGGCAAATATGTTCACAAATACCCTGATATAACAACAGAGAGAACAAAATAAGTGCAGAATAGGAGTCCCCATAAAATGCCATAATGGGAATTAGAGGTTGACTAATCATTTGACCTGGAGATGCACAATAGTTTCATGGAAAGTTTGTTGGCCAGTTGTTCCATGAGGGAAGAGAAAGTCTTCAGTGAATGAAGATGCTATGTGGGATCTGTTCCAGGCACATGGAAAGGACTTTACGACCAGAAATACCTATGGGAAATGCTAAATGTTTTAGGGAGATGGGTGGGGGAGGAAGAGAATTTGGAACTCAAAAGACAAAATGTTAAAAATTAATTCCTAGTACTTTAAGAGTTAGAAAAGACCTTAAAGGATTTCTAATCCAACTCTTTACATAAAAAAGAACTGATGACCAAAGACTGAATTTTCTGAAGTCATACTGTTTTTAGATTGCAGAATCAGGATTCAACCAATCAATCTATAAGCCCTTATTAAGTGCCTATTATACATCATGCATGGTTCTAAATGCTGGGTATACAATTACACAAATTAAACTGTATGTCCCACAAAAGCTTATATTTTATTTGTGGGAGACAATATTTACACAGAGTTGTATACACAAAATAGATATATTTTGTATATGCATATGAATATATTGCATAAGTATATTTGTGTACATGCAGATATATATATATATATATATATATTTGGATACATATGTGAATGTAGGTGTGAGTGAGGATAGATAGATGGATGGATTTTTTATGGATGAGGAAGGAGAAATAGCAGAGGAGTGACATGGTCAAACTTTTTGGATTTTAGGATACATTGCATTTAGGACTCTTTATTCTGTAATAGACTACTATTTAACTCTAGAAAGAAAAAGAAAAATCTTGGGATGAAATAACTCAGTTCTGGATGACTCTATTCCAGATTATGAATAATGCCTTTCCTTCCTTATCTCTGTCCTGAGCAGGTTCCAATTGGTCCTAATCTCTCTGAGGTCCTAGTGTGAGAGAGAACTCAGTGCCCTAGATTTTAGAAGGTCTGACAGAACAATCTAGGGTAAATGAATTATCCCAGGAGGAGAGGAGTCTAAAGAGAATTAGCAGTAGGATTTTATTGAGCAGGTGGAAGTTGAACAAAAGCTCCTCGATAGGCGAGGAGAGGATATTCACAACAAATCCTACTTAGAGCCATTGTTCCTGCAGACTCCCTGGGATTCTGCCTTAAGAAGGCCTGGGTACATTATACATTAAGAGGGCCAGAATTGGAATTGTTCACTCATGAGATTTGAGGTAGGTTCAGTCAACTTAATTCTTCTTTTGTTTAGCTAAAGTGTCCCTCTCTCACAGTAACTCGCCAGCTCCTCTTGCAATAGAGTCTGTATTCAGGGCATTCAGCTCTCTTATTTTACCATTAAGACTGTCTTGTTTTTCCTTATTGAAGTCCCTATGTCTCCTAAATCAGCACATCTCCGTGTTTACAATAATGCATTGAGTTTTCATTCATTTCAAGGTAATATAGTCCAGGAGGAGCTCTTTGTGTTGCATAAGTGCTATCTACCACTGCCACCATATGAAAAGAAAAATGGAGGTTTGTTATCTGGGTAACATGAAAACAATCCTTCTGTTTCTACTTGAAAAGCATCTGGTTTATAGGGATAGCTTTTCTCAGGAAGAGATTTTTACTTTTTTTTTTTTTTTTTTTTTTTTTAAGAAAAGGCTATGATAAAAATAAAAGGCTTGACAGAGTGATTGAAGTCACAATGTACTAGTGTCTTATAGATACTAATATAAAGTTATGGTAAAAGGTAGATGACTCAAAGTTTAGAAAGTCCACATTTGTAAATACTGGCTACTTATGCTTATTTTGTTTAAAGAAATTCTATTAAAATTAAGAAATGACATCATCTTTCATTTACTCCTAATGGATGGTGATGTATCAGGAATTATATTTCAAAGAGTTTAGGGTTCTATACTTAGCAGTCATAATTATTTTGCAGTTATCCAGGAAAATATCTTCAATACCTGAATAAAAGTAAATGGATGGGAGGATATATAGATGAAAGGTAATTAGATAGATAGATAAATGACCTGTATCAAATAGTGGGGATATAAATGCAAAAAGTGAGTCCTGCTCTTGTGAAATATATTTCCTAATAGAAGATAATACAAATAGGGAAGAGATAATAGAGGAAGGGAGTTGAGGAATCACAGGGGTGATGACTTGGTCCATCAATTACATGCTTTTCCAGAATTGATGGTACTTTTGATTTAATTATTGTGCTCAGAATAACAGGTAGAAGGCTGAGATGGAGTGAGAAGAGGTATATATTCTTGGCAGCAGCCAGATAGTAAGATCACCTGGATATATTAATAGATAGGATGTGAAAGTAAATATTGTCTGATTCCAGGTACTAGGACCAGTTATCTAGAGTGAGTTAGTTAAAATTGAACTGATTTTTTCTTTCTTTTAAAATCTTTTAGCTTTTTTTTTTAACCATTTGAGATTTCTCTGCAATACATTTCTAGAAGGTCATATAGATATAGGATTAGAAAGGACCTTTCTATCTAACCATAATGATGGTCAATCATCAAGTATTTTTAGCACAGGGAGGAAGAAGGCAATAACAGGAAGTTAAGTATGTGTCAAGCGAACAGGTCTCAGGTAGGAATTAATCTTTAAGCTATTTTGAAGGAAGGTAGAGCTTCTTAGAGATGTCAGTGAAGAGAGAATACATGCCAGGCATATGAGAAATCCACCTGTGGAAAAGTACAGAGATTTGGGATGGAATATTATGTACAAGAAGCTACTTGGATGTACCATAAAGTATGCTAATAGGAATGATGTGTAATATGCCTAAAATACAGGAAAAAGTCATATTATGAAGAACTTTGAATATCAAAAAAAGTTTGAATTCCACCATACCCTTAAAATCATCATTTATTCTTTCCCCCTTTTCTCCATTTCTGTTGAAGATATATCCTTTCTCTTCTCCAAGAACAACTCTTTTTCTTATAGTCCATACCTTCTTATATTCTCCAACAGATTAACCATAGAATTATCTTCTCTCACTAATCTTCAATTTCTTCCTATTGCTTAATTCTCTGATACCTATGAACCTACTCAAATTTCACTCATTCTTACCACAGTTTTCATTTGATTTTACCATCTCATCATGCTATTGTCCTACTGTCTTTTCCATTTAATAACCTATATCCTACAAAATCTATCTATATTTCTTGCCTCCACTTTTTCTCTTCTCAGGTCCTTCATTATCTTTTGTAACTTGAGTTGCTATCATTCAACAGAAATTGTTCTCTCCAAAGTTAATAGTAATTTCTAATTTGTTAAATTTAATATCTTTTTTTTTAACCATCCTTTTTTACCTCTCTGTAGCATTTGGCACTGTTGACCACTCTTTCCTACTAGATATTCTCTTCCTCTATGGATTTTTGTGACAATTCTTCTACTTTTCTTAATGTTCCTTCTCAGTCTTCAGTGCTGAACCATCATTCATATCTTGCTTTCTAATTGTGGCAGTGCCTTTTTATCTTTAATTGGTTCTTTCATTAACCATATCAGTTCCCATTGATTCAGTTATCATCTTTGTACAAATAACTTCCAGATTTATATTTCCTAGTTTCTTTCTTGAACTCTAATACCACATAACCAACTGTTTTTACACATACTAATTTATGAATTACTTCCCTACACTATGGCACCTCAGACTAAATGCAATATACTTCAAATATGGTCAGACCAAAGCAGAATACAATAGGAACATTACATCCTTAAGTTCTGGGCAATCCATCTCTCTTAATTCATCCCGGTTCCATTTCAACTTTTTTTTATCTTACTGTATCACACTGTAAAGCCATATTAAGCTTTTTGTTATTGTAACTATTCATTTATTTTATTTGTTTCTGAGCCTATGACACAATTTGGGATTTTCTTGGTAAAGATACTGGAAAGTTTGTCATTTCCTTCTCCAGTTCATTTTAAGAGGAGAAAACAGAGGAAACTTGCTCAGGGTCATAAAGGACTGAGGAATGAGTTGAACTCAGGTCCTTCTAACTCCAAGTCTGGCACTGTATCTATTATACCCTCTAACTGCTTCTATTAAGTTTACTATCCACTAAACTCTCCAGATAATTATCAGAGGAATTCTTCCTCCATTTTTATTTTTGAAGTTGATTTTTAAAAATTCAAATGTTAGATCTATACATTTATCATGATGAAGTTTGATTGTATTGGATTCTACCTATACTCTGAGTTATCAGACTCTTTTTGGGTGCTGAATCATATTTCCAATGTGTTGCAGGTTGACTAGACTCTCACATCTATCTTATGGAAGAGGCAATGAAAGGGAACTTCTAGAAAGGTATATGAGCATTCCAAGAAAAGTGAAGGGTTCAGATCAAGTCCTCAGTTATTGTTTAATTGAAATAGATCTGACAAAATAATACCGGGAGGGAAGGAAATCATATAGAAAATTGAAAAGAAAGCAGCCAGAATAAAAGAGTTATCACAACTGAATGAATTAGTTTTCTACCTAAAAATGGATTGAAATCTTAATTGAAATAAAATCAAGATGATAAAATTCTAGGACTTAAGGAAAATAGGGATGGAGAAAAACTAGCAAGACAGATAAAATGAATGAAGAAAATGAGAATATCATCCAAGAGGAAAAAATAAAACCTCAAGGGAAATGTGATATAAACTTTGAATACTTGAATACTGTCATGTAGAAAAGGGATAGAACTTGTTTTTGGTCACAGAGGCCATAGTGAAAGAGAAGCCAGGAAATTTTGGTTAGATATAAAGGAGAAAATATTCTTCCAGACAATTAAAGTTATTCAAAAGTGGAATAGGCTGTTTTGGTAATAACATTGCATTATAGATTTTCTGACTATTTCCCAGAATGCTTTAGAGTGTGCTCAGGTATGGGCCAGACTGCATGCCTCCCTATAACTCTCAAATTCTGTTATTTTGTTCACTTCAGCAAGCCTCTGAACACCAGTAGAAAGGATTTGATATAAGGACAATTGAGAAAGCACAGGAGGTCAAGAGAACTGAATAAACCTTAATGAAACACATCAGTGGTCACAAGAACAAAAACTCACACCACTTGTAGACTAGGAAGAGTAACAGGATGCCAAGCTGGCAGAATTAGGAATTGTCATGAGATGGAAAAAGCTGATGATAATAATCCCCCCAAAAGTGGAAAACAGGCCAAGTCTCTAAGAGCATACACAAAGAAACCATACGATTGTTTAGGGATGAGATCAAGAAACCTAAAACCAGAAAAGAGATACAGTGTGAGAGATATAAAGGGTAAGAGAAAAACATTCCTCAACTCTATAGGTATAATGGGCTGATAAGAGATGATAGTGAAAAGGTAGATTCATTCATCTGGAGTTTTCCTCTCCCTCTCCCTTTATATATATATTTTTAAAACACAGAAGGAAACTCTACTAGGATCAGATACCTAGAATAAATGCTACCTGTGATCAAAGAGTGGAACACCAAACCAAGATAGATAAGAAAGTGGACAAGGAGGACTTTAAAACAAAGATGCAAGTCAAATGGTTAAATGGATTCAAATCAGTTTAGCCCTCTGTAGCTAATGATAAGCATGGAGATGATGGCTGGTACTATAAAACTGAAGATATGACTGTAACATTAGTCTGGCTTTTTTAGCCAGACTAATTAGTCAGGCATTCTTCAAATCCCAAATTAAATCTTATCTTCTAGAGGAACTCTTTCCCCAAAACTCCTGATTCTAGTGTCTACCTCCTTTTAATTAATTCCTGCTTTTCCTTTATAGAGTTTGCATATATTTGTCTGCTTGTGATCTCCCCCATTAGACTGTGAGCTTTGTGAAGGCAAGGACTGCATTTTGACTCTTTGTATGTCCCAAGCTTAGCACAGTGTCTGGGACATAATAAGTGCTTAATAAATGTTGACTGATTTATTAAAACAGGCATTAAAAATCTATCTATGCATCTGTCTGTCATACAAAGCAGACACATTAAAAGAGGGTATACTTTGCAATACCCTGCCCTCCTCTTGGGAACAGAACCAGTTTAAACTGTCCTCACAAGAATAAGAAAATTACTGTCATTACTTAAAAATCACCTTAGTCTTAAACTATCTTTACATACTTGATATGTGTGAATTATTTTACTATTTCAGAGGGTAAATTCACTTACAAAAAACTATTTTATCTAAAGATAGGCAAAATAAGGTACTAAGGCTCTTTAGAGTCCCTCCACTTGATCCTGTATATAATTTGTACAGAAATAGTTCTTTGAATGTTGTCTCCCCACTAGACTGTGAACTTCTTGAAAGAAGGGACTGCCTTTTAACTTTCTTTATATCCTCAGCACTTAACATAATGCTTGGCATAAAGTAAATGTTTAATAAATGCATGATAAACAAACAAATAATTAACTAACAAATATTGCCTTGACTTGAAGAGAGATTCCAAAGAGAACGTCTAAGAATATTGTGAACAATAATATCACTATAATAAATATATTTATTTTTTCATACAGGTGACTGTTTCATACAGGACAGTATTTATTTTCATGAATAATGTCAGATATGCTTATTTAAAAATCAGCTTCTTTTGGATCTGCAGGAGATTAAAAATAGAAAGTAAGATCACACAGATATCAAAATATTAACAGAAGTACTTTCTTGTGCTAGTAAAAATGATATATGAATATTACTGAATAAGAAATAATAAATATGAAGAATTCAAAAGAAAACTTAGAAATAGTTGTATGAATTGAGGCATAGCAGAAACAGTCAAACCATGATGAAGACAACACTCATAATCAGATGAACTAAGATTAAATACAAAGACTAAACTTGGACCTGGAGGGCAAATAATGAAATATACTTCCCTCTTTTTGGTAGATAAGGAAGATGCAGATACTGAATATACTATATAAAATCAGATATGACCAGAGTATTGATTAGGGTGAAGAAATGACTGATTTAAAAATGAAAATATATCATAAAAACATCAAAATTGGGAAAAAATAGTGACTTTATTTAGATTCCAACATTTGGATTTGGAAGAGACTGAAATTATTGTCTAAACCAATACTTCCATTTTAAAATAAGTAAACCAAGACAAATAACATAGAGAAAAAATAATCTGCCCAAAGTCACAGTTAATAAGTATCAGAATCTTGATACAGACTCATAGTTTTAGAGTCATGCCTTTTTAACTTGCCACTGGAGGAAAAAAAAAAAAAAAACCTAAGAAAAGGCAAGTGCTTTACTTGTCTTTGAAAGGTCTCAATGAAGAAGCAGGGTTTCCTGCATAGCAGAAGAGTTTCCATATAATTTACTGAAAATCAATCCTTGAAGACACAAGATTTGGTATGGTATCTATTAGTAATTCCTGCTTTGGCTGAGGCTGAGGATAAATTGCAAAATATTAAGAAGATCTGGTTGAGGACTAAGAATTGGCTGATGCTGCAGGACACCATAGTTCCATGTTGTTGATTTTGTAAGATCCAAAACTACCGGTCTCTTTTTACTCTTCTATTTTACTATTAGAGGACATGGTGTTTTCCAAAACTAAGGCCCAGAAAACAAGTTGTGCCCTGAGTCTGGCATAACAACAATCCTTTGCACTCACCCCCTGAATGAACATTACTGCAACTAAATCAGAACTGATAGTCCCTGAGCTTGGGTAAGCATCAAAACACCCAGACAGGAAGTCCTGCTGTGAATTCCCTTTTTATCATGAGGCAATCTTGCCTCATTGTTGTGGTTGTGCCTTACCACTTTTGCTATATTATTCTGTTTGATTCTTTGTCTAGCCGCAATATATAAATTAAGCTTTGGTCCCACTGCCTTGTGTTGCCTAGTAGAGAAAACCCTGATGTGTCTAATTCTCTCCTCCAATGGAATAAGGAAAGATTTTTGCTTATAACCTTTGTATGTTCTTTAGTATTTTTGGAGTTCATAGTGATTGCAAAACCTCAGAATTGACATAACTAACAGAATAAGAGAACTGGTGAATTTTCCCACTTCTAGAAAGGTGAGTCACTGAGTTCCAAGAAGCTCTGATTTGAGAGGTGAAGACAGATAAAGAACCTTGCTGGGGATGAGAGATATATATGAACAACTGAGCAAATCCTCAGTAAGGAATGGAAAATACAGATTTTGGGAAACTGGGTCAAGAAATTAGCATTTGCTGAGTCAGTTGAGGAAAAGACTATAGTTACTATTTCCTGATTGGATGGAGAAAATATGGGCTTTGAATCTGGTTTGTTGTAGAAATGGCTGGCTCATAGTTGGATGTTAAAGAGTTCTGGCTAGTGAAAAACTGGATGGTTTTCTCATCAATGTACAGAGAAACTCATAATGATGAATTTTGCAGGTATCTGGCTTTAAGGGAAGTTATAGCTGAGACAATAGTATGATACTTTTTCAATGTCCTTTCTCAATACACTTTCTTAAAGGGTGGTTGTATATTAAAAGGATTTGTATCACTCCAAGGTAGTAAAGATTAGGCCAGAAAGATTCCAGAGAATACAAGACCAAAAGTAGATAAAGGAGAAGCAGTTTTATGTGTTCAGATGGTCCTGAATCAATCAATGTTATTAAGGTCTATAACCCATAATTGTGAGCTATTCCAAACACATAAGTTTTTCACATCCTTGTGCCTATACTACAAGTTGATATATGTGTCCACTTTCACAAAAGGATAGTGAATGCATTGGTGAGAGTTTAACTCTGGCTTATGCAAAGATTGTGATGTACTGATTATTTTTATAGTTATCAACTAAGAAGCATTTTTAAGTGTCTGCTCTGTGCCATGAACTGTTCTAAACATTAGGAATACAAAAAGAGGCAAAATAAATTCCTGTCCTTAAAGACCTAACAGTCTAATAAGGGAGACAACAAACAGATATGTACAAACAAGCTATGCACAGGAAAGAATAGTGAATAATTAAGAACCAGGATGTTTGAATTAAAAAGCATAAAATAGAACATTTCATATATAGGATTTCTTCTTTGTTAAGAGAAACTTTGTATCATGGAAAGGCCTTTGGTGGTTACCAAAAAATATTACAATTCCTGGAGTTTAGGGTGAATACAAAATGGTAATATGAGGTTTAAAGCTGATCCCAAGAGAAGGTGGTAATGCTTCCTCACCAACTGCAGTCATTTTGACCAGAATCAAGCAGCTTTATGTTCTGGTAGAAGTGACACCAATTCCAGGAGTTACAAGGACTGGGATAAAATTCCAGGGATGGAAGGACATGTCAACTTGTTTCCTGATATAACTGTAGCTGGCCTGGATTGTTCAGTTATTTCAGTCATATGCAACTCTCTGGGACCCCCTTCAGGGTTTTCTTAACAAAGATAGTGGAGCAACTTACTATTTCCTTTACCAGCTCATGTTACAGATGAGGAACTGCGGCAACCAGGACTAACTGACTTGTCCAGGATAATACAGCTACCCTGAGCTGAACTAACTATCTGACGTCAGATTTAAATTTATTTTTCTGATTACAGGCCCAGTATTTTATCAATCTTAGACCATCTAAGTGTCTGTATAATGTATTCTGCTCTGAAGATACGTCTCATTCCCAGCTTCATCTTCAAATGAAAACAGGGCCATCTTTTGTCCCAATTCTCACCTAGCTTTTAATTACTGAATTTTCATTGCCTCAGACATATTGAAACTTTGGAAAGACTTTAGCTTAAAAAGTCCAAGGTCTCCCACTACATCCTCGGCCATCACTAATCACCTTAACTGGTATCTTGCCACTGGACCTGTTGACTCTGGAGGAGAGAGGGAGGCTAATGACTTTGCACAGCTCTGTCTATTGAAATCCAATTCACTCAGAAGTCAAGACATTATTCCCCTGATGTCACTGATCCTCTTCCAGAGCAAAAGGCAAACAACAAACAACAATAAATCAGCCATCAGAATTCCAAGTTATAACTGAAATCACAAGGGTCGTAAACTCCATGAAGACAAGGGACTTGTTATACTTATTTTCTTATATCCCTCACTAACACTAGAACTATGGCAAATACTTCATAGATACTGAATAAATATTAGTTGAATTGGGAAAAATATAGGATGCTGGTTTGTGGGTTCCTTAGTGTCTGTGAGATGGGATTGCTATTGGAATAATATTCTGACTGGCTCTTCCTGACAGAGAGAAAGAAGCCTACCCCTCTAGGATCTGAATTTTTGCTTTTCACTCTGAGAATGAACTTAAACAGAAAACCAGGTGATGATTATGTGGTACAGTTACTCAACTGGCATGTTTTTTTTTTTTCCTTTTTAATTCAAAATAACAAGCTGATCTCTATTGTTCCTTTAAGATCCTAGAAATCACATGGTCCTCCTGTGTCTGATGCCAAACACAATCTGGCAAACAAGGGAAACCTTTTCACCCCCATTTAATTCTCCTTGAAACTTTCCTCCCTCCCCTTTTTGCTTCTTAAACAGAGATGCCAAAGTAATCAAACTATAGGACTATGGAAACAATGTGACTAAGCACTTTTATGAGCAGCTGGGTCTCTAAGTTTAGCATCCAATTCTTTATTGCATGTTTATTTATAAATTATTTCATTCCTTTGTTCAACTGGAAATCCTGATTGGAGTCTAAAATTGAACATCAAAACAATTCCAATTATTCCCAGATTTTCCCCAAGACCTAGAAAGGGTCATAGGAGATTTAAAGCTCTGTGAACTGTCCCCTTCTGTTCTTTACATGAGTGCCCTCTATGTTGGAGAACAACACTCAGGATAACTAACATTTATATATCCACAGAAAGAAGTCTTCATGTCCCCAATTTATATTCTGTTTACATAGCCCTTAACCTCTTGGTTTTCTACAATTACAATAGGGCTCGTTATCTATCTCATATATAAGAATGCACAAAAGAAACAGATAATGGATTTAGTCTTGTACTTAGGTGGGATAAAGTTACCTGTCTTTAAGAATAAAGACCTGGATAATCATTAAATCTCAGAATACTAGTAACTTAACCACTGGACAGATAGCTAAAGACTGATTTGCAAAGCCTCTGAGCAGTCCTAATCCCATAACTAAATTATGAGCTTTTTACTCTGGGTTGTTTTTCTTTGTTAAGCTGTACTGGGTCATAGCATAGAGGTTGCCCAGGTAGGTATCACAGTGCTTTGCCCCAGAGACCCAATCTGCATTCACCATTATCCAGTCTAGAAGGTTTGTTTTGGCCTATATTCCTGTGATATTTACAAAGTAGTCTTGTTTTAAGCAAGCTCATTTAATATGAAAACATGGATTTACAAAACAAATAAATTAGGAGTGATCATTCCTATTCTTTAGTATTACAGGCCATTTTTTTAAAGGTCTGTTTACTATTTAAAGGGTTTCTTTAAATAGCACACTTTCCTTTTTACATTCAGCATAAAGAGACTACTTGGTGTGATCTTGAAAGCAAAGGATATAGATCAAAGTTCTGTTTTTTCTTTCACAAATTTATAACTTCTTTATATACCATTAAATTTCTTGGGGCAGCTAAGTAGTACCATAATTCATAGGATGCTGTGCTTGGAATTAGGAAGGCTCATCTTCCTGAGTTCAAATGTGACCTCAAAAACTTATTAGCTGTGTGACTGAGCAAGACACCTAACCCTGTTTCCTTCAGTTTTCTCCTTTGTAAAATGAAGTGGAGAAAAGAATGGTAAACTACTCCAGTGTCTTTGCCAAAAAAAAAGAAGAAATAACCCCCCCCAAAAAAAAAAATTAAATGGGGTCAAAATACATCTTTTAAAAATTATAGAATGTAGAAGTAGATTATTTCTTATATAATCCTTGTCCTTTTTTATATCTTCAATCTTTATATTTGTTGATGCTAAATTCATAATAAAATGAATTATAATAATTATAACAAATTTAAATTATGCTCTAACATTTCCAAAGTACTTTATGAGAATAAATTTGCTAGCTAATTCATTTCGACTTAACATATTCAACAACTGTTTTTTTTTTTTTTTGTAAGATATGACTGTAATATACAAAGTAAAGAATTTAACATGGTTCCTCTACTCAAGAGCTTACATTCAATTTGATAACCTAACATGTTTTCAGGTAAATAAATAAATAATCCATAGGTGGCATGTGAGCTGAAAGGAAGTAAGCCAAACCTTCTAAATGAAAGAAGCAAGCAAGATGAACCTTTGGGTGATAAGTCCAGGAAAAAACGAGTAAGGTAGTTTTGTTCTTTCATACATTCATTCATATATAAACACAACATTTTAGGGTGAAGAGAGCACTATCAAGGATTGAAGAGAAGGGAGGGGAGGATAAAGATTTGTGTAATAGCTAATATGTGTCAGACACTGTGCTGAATCAGTTTGCAGATATTGCATCATTAGATCCTCATAATAACATAATATCCTCATAATTACAGTCTTAATTTTACACTTGAAGAAACTAAATAAATTTGGCTGGAAAATATAGGAATATATAGGGCAAGAATGAACATTCATTAAGTCCTAGATAGTATTCCTTGGACTAAGGAATACAATAATATCAAGAGCAACAATAAAGAGAGCTCCCACATGGAGCCTTCATTCTAATAGGGGAAAAATAACATATGGAAGAAAGTTGTAACTTGGGAAGGGCATTTTAAAATCCTCTTCCCAGAAATAAAATAATATTATTTTAAAATTATTTTCTTTATTTTTCTGGTTGTACATGTACATTATGTATTTAAATACACAATTATTTTATTAAAGCTCTTTATTTTCAAAACATATGCATGGAAAATTTTTCAACATTGACCCTTACAAAACTTTGTGTTCCAAATTTTCCCTTCTTTCTCCTCACCCCCTGCTCTAGATGGCAAGTAATCCAAAATATGTTAAACATGTTAAAATATATGTTAAATTCAATACATGTATACATATTAATACAATAGTCTTGCTGCACAAGAAAAATCAAATCAAAAAGGAAAAAAATGAGAAAGAAAACAAATAGAAGCAAACAACAACAAAAAGAATGAGAATGTTATTTTGTGATCCACATTCAATTCTCATAGTCCTCTTTCTGGGTGTAGATGGCTCTCTTCATCACAAGATCTTTGGAACTGGCCTCAATCATCTCACTGTCAGAAAGACTCATATACATCAGAATTGATCGTCGTATAATCTTGTTGTTGCTGTATATAATAATATTCTGATTCTGCTCATTTTACTTGGCATTAGTTCATGTTAAGTCTTTCCAGACCTCTCTAAAATTGTCCTGATGATTGTTTCTTATAGAACAATAATATTCCATAACATTCATATACCATAATTTATTCAGCCATTCTCCTACTGATGGGCATCCATTCAGTTTCCAGTTTCTGGCCACTACAAAAAGGGCTGCCACAAACATTTTTGCGTATATGGGTCCCTTTCCCTCCTTTAAGATCTCTTTGGGATATAAGCCCAGTAGAAAAACTGCTGGGTCAAAGGGTATGCTGGGTCAAAGAGTTTGATAATTCTTTGGGCATAATTCCAAATTTCTCTCCAGAGTGCTTGGATCCATTCACAATTCTACCAACAATGTATTAGTGTTCCCTCCCCTTCAAAATTCATCATTATCTTTTCCTGTCATCTTAGCCAATCTAAGAGGTGTGTAGTGATAGTTCAGAGTGATCTTAGTTTGCATTTCTCTGATCAATAATAATTTAGAGCACCTTTTCATATGACTACAGATAGTTTTAATATTTTCATCTGAAAATTGTCTGTTCATATCCTTTGACCATTTATCAATTGGAGAATAGCTTAAATTCTTATAAATTTGAGTCAATTTTCTCTATATTTTAGAAATGAGGTCTTTATCAGAGCCTTTGAATGTAAAATTGTTTTCCCAGTTTATGGTTTCCCTTCTAATCTTGTCTGCACTAATTTTGTTTGTACAAAAACTTTTTAACTTAATATAACAAAAATTATCTATTTTGTGATCAATAATGATCTCCAGGCACAAATTCCTTCCTTCTCCATAGATCTAAGAGATAAACTATCCTATGTTCTTTTAATTTGCTTATAATATCACTTTTTATGTCTAGATCATAAACCCATTTCAGTCTTATTTTGGTATGCAGTGTGAGGTATGGTCAATTCCTAGTTTCTGCCATATTAGTTTCCAAATTGTCAAATAGATAGTTCTTATCCCAAAGCTAGGCTCTTTGGGTTTGTCAAACACTGGATTACTATAGACATTGACTATTTTGTCTTGTGTACCTAACCTATTCTACTGATCAACTATTCTCTTTCTTAGCCAGTACCAAATGGTTTTGATAACTGATGCTTTACAATATAGTTTTAGATCTGGCATAGTAGTCTATTTTCATTTGCATTTTTTTCATTAATTCCCTTGAAATTCTTGGCTTTTTGTTCTTCCAGGTAAACTTTATTATTATTTTTTTCTAGATCTATAAAATAATTTCTTGGGAGTTTGACTGGTATGGCACTAAACAAGTAGATTAATTTAGGCAATATTATCATTTTTATTATATTTGCTTAGCCTACCAAAGAGCATTTGATATTTTTCCAGTTGTTTAGATCTTACTTTATTTGTGTGGAAAGTGTTATGTAGGGGCAGCTATTTGATGCAGTAGATAGAGCACCACCCCTGAAGTCAGGAGGACCTGAATTCAAATTTGGCCTTAGACACTTAATACTTCCTGGCTATGTGAACTTGGCCAAGTCACTTAACCCCAATTGCCTCAGGGACAAAAAGTGCTATGTAGTTGTATTCATATAGTTCTTGACTTTGCCTTGGCAAGTAGATTCCTAAAATATTTTATATTATTGACAGATTTTGGAATTTCTCTTTGTATCTCTTGTTGTTGCACTTTGTTGGTAATATATAAAAAGACTGATGATTTCTGTGGATTTATTTTGTACCCTTCAACTTTGTTAAAGTGGTGGATTGTTTCTAGTAGTTTTTTAGTTGATTCTCTAGGGTTTTCTAAATATACCATCAATGGTCTGTAATTTTCTTGGTCTGTTTTCATTCTACCTAGTTTAAGTATCAATATTTTGTCTGTGTCATAAAAGGATTTTTTTATTTCCTAGTTTTTTCCTTCTTTCACTATTTTATTTTTCAAATAATTTACATAGTATTGGAGTTAATTGTTCTTTAAATGTTTGGTAGATTCACATGTAAATCCATTTGGCCCTGGAGATTTTTTCTTAGGGATTTCATTAATAGCTTGTTCTATTTATTTTTCTGAAATGGAACTATTTAAGTAATTTATATTGTCTTCTGTTAATCTGGGCAATCTAGGTATTTTTGTAGATATTCCTCTCTTTCACTTACATTATCAAATTCATTGACATAAAGTTGGACAAAATAACTCCTAATTATTGCTCTAATGTCCTTTTCATTGGTGGAAAGTACCCCTTTTTTCATTTTTGAGACTAGCAACTCGATTTTCCTCTGTAGAGGGCCTGGACTCCTCTTTCCTTTTTCTAATCAAATTAATTAAAGATTCATCTATTTTGTTGTGTTTTTTTTTTTTCATAAAACCAATGTTAATTTTATTTATTAATTCAATAGCTTTCTTACTTTCAATTTTATTCATCTCTTTTATTTTTAGAATTTCAAATTTGGTATTTAATTGAGGTCTTTTAATTTGTTCTTTAAGAAAAAGAAATTAAAGGATTTAGAATAGACAATGAGGAATAAAACTATCACTCTTTGCAGATGATATGATGATATACTTAGAGAATCCTAGAAAATCATTCAAAAACCTATTGAAAACAATTCAAAGCTTTAGCAAAGTTGCAAATTATAAATAAATCCACACAAATCATCAGCCTTTCTATATATTATTGATACAGCCCATCATCAAGATATAAAAAGAGAAATTCCATTTAAAATTACTGTACACAAAATAAAATACTTGGGGGTCTACCTGCCAAGACAAACCCAAGAACAATATAAACAGAATTACAAAACATTTTTTATACAAATAATGTCAGATCTAAACAATTGGAAAACTATCAATTGCTCATGGGTAGACCAAGTTAATATAATAAAAATGACAATTCTGCCTAAACTGGTCTACTTGTTCAGTGCCATACCAGTCGAACTACTAAAAAATTATTTTATAGAACTAGAAAAATTAATAACAAAATTCATCTGAAAGAACAAAAGGTCAAAATTATCAAGGGAATTAATAAAAACAATATACAAAGGATGGTGACTTAGAAATACCAAACCTAACTACATTATAAAGCAGCAATAATCAAAACCATTTGGAACTGGCTAAAAAATGGAATGGTGAATCAGGGGAATTGATTAGATATACAAGACATAATAATCAAGGCTTATAGCAATCTAGTATTTCATAAATCCCCAAACTTCAGCTTTGGGGATAAAAACTCACTATTTGACAAAAATTGCTGGGGAAAATGAAAAATAATATAAAAGAAAATTGGCACATATCTACATCTTACACCCCATACCAAAATAAGGCCAAAATGAATACATTACTTAGGCATAAAGGATAATATCATAAACAAATTAGGACAGCAAAGGACAGTTTCCCTATCAGATCTTTGGAGAAAGGAGGGATTTATGACTAAAGAAGAACTAAAGAACATTATGAAAGACAAAATGGATAACTTTAATTACATTAAATTAAAAAGTTGTTGCACCAACAAAACCAACAGAAACATGATTAAAAGGGAAGTACAAAGCTGGGAAAAAATCATTACAGATTATTTCTGATAAAGTTCTTTTTTCTAAAATATATAAAAAACTTTGTCAAATTTATAAGAATATAAATCATTCCCCATCTCATAAATGGTCAAAGGATATAAATAGATAATTTTCAGTTGATGAAATTAAAGCCATTTATAGTTATATGAAAAAAATTCTCTAAATCACTATTGATTAGAGAAATGCAAATTTCTCTCTGAGTACTACCTCACACCTTTCAAATTGGCTAAGATGACAGGAAAAGATAATGATTAATTTTGAAGGGGATATAAGAAAACTGGTACACTAATGATTCAACCATTCTAGAAAGCAATCTGGAACTATACCCAAAGTGCTATAAAACTGCGCATATCCTTTGATCCAGCAGTGCCATAATTGGGTTTGTATCCCAAGGAAATCATAAAGGAAAGAAAAGGACCTACTTGTGCAAAAATGTTTGTAGCAGCTTTTTTTTTTTTTTTTTTTTTTTTTTTTTTTTTTTTTTTTTGTGGTGGCAAAGAATTGGGAAAGTGAGTAGAAGCCCATCAATTGAGGAATGGCTGAATAAGTTATAGAATGTGAAGTAATAGAATATAAAAAATGATGAGCAAGCTGATTTTAGAAAGGCTGGAAAGATTTACATAAAGTGATGCTGAGTGAAACAAGCAGAACTAGGAATACACTGTACACAATAACAGCAAGAATATGTGATGATCAATTATGAAAGTCTTGGTTCTTCTCAGTAGTTCTATGATCTGAAGCAATTCCAAGAGACTTTGAACAGAAAATGCCAACTGCATCCAGAAAAAGATCTAAGGAGATTTTATGTAAATCAACAGATGCTATATTCACTTCTTTTTTCTGTTTTTTTTTTTTTTATCTCTCCCATGGTTTTTCCCTTTTGCCTAATTTTTCTCTCCCAACATGGTTCATAAAGCAATGTGTATTAAAAATACTTACTACAACAATTAAAAAAACTTACTACAACAAAAAATAAAGCAATCAAAATTAATAATTTAAAGTATTTTTTCATATGAGTTTAGATGACTTTAATCATCTGAATATTGTCTGTTCATATCCTTTGACCATTTATCAATTGGGGAATGATTTTTGTATTCTTATAAATTTGATACAGTTCTTTATATATTTTAGAAATAAGGTCTTTATCAGAAATATGGCTGTAAAAATTTTTCCCCAGCTTTGTACTTCCCTTTTAATTTTTTTTGTTTTGGTTTTGTTTGTGCAGAAACTTTTTAATTTAATCTACATTTTCCAATTTGCATTTCATAATGTTCTCTAGTTCATCTTTGATCATAAATTTCTCTCTTCTCCAAAGATCTGATAGATGAACTATCCCTTGCTCTCCTAATTTGTTTATGGTATCATCCTTTGTATTCAAATCAAGTATTCATTTTAGCCTTATTTTGGTATGGCATATAAGATGTAGGTTTATGCCAAGTTTCTGACATTATTTTCCAGTTTTCTCAGCAATTTTTTTGAAATAATGAGTTCTTAACTCAAAAGCTGGAGTTTTAGGGTTATCAAAAACTAGATATTGTAATCATTGATTATTGTGTCATATATAATTAAGCTATTCCATTGATCTGACATTCTATTTCTTAGCCAGTACCAAATGGTTTTGATATCTGCTGCTTTATAATGTAGTTTTAGTTCTTGTACTATTAGGTCACTGCCCTTTGTGTATGTGAGTGTGTGTGTGTGTGTGTGTGTGTTTTCATTACTTCCCCTGACATTCTTGACTTTTTTTCTTCCAGATAAATTTTGGAATTTTTTTCTAGCTCTATAAAATAATTTTTGGAAGTTTGATAAAATAATACTATTAATTTAATTTCTGGGCCCAACTTAAAGTAAAAATCAGGATGGATGTGACCATGGGGGAACATTGGTAGATGTATGATTGGGCTTGTTGAGGTCAGGGACCATTTTGTTTTTGTCTTTGTTCTCTGTTGCCTAACACAATGCCTCTCACATTGTAGGCACATTATAAATGCTGTTGAAATTAATTGAATCTTGCAGAGAATTCAATAATAACTTCAGAGCAACTGTATTTTGGAAAACTAGATAGATGTATTCTGTGAGAAAAATAAAGGCTTTCTTTTAAAGTTAGTTTAATAAAGTTGTAATACAGCATGTTCTGTACAATATCCCTATTTAAATCCTCTTGCTTGGATTATTGTAATAGCCTCCTAATTGGTTTACTTGGTTCTAACCACTCCTCCTTACTAATCCAATCTATACAAACCTGACAAGATATTTCTCCTCAGGTGTAGATCTGACCATGTCACTCCCTCGCTTGAAAAGCACCATTAGTTCCTATTGATGCTAGGATAAAACACAAACTCCTACATCCAGTTTTTAAAGACCCTCAACAATCTGCTAGCAATTTTCCAGCTTGGTTTTGAGTTATTCTTTACCATGCACTCAATATTTCAGCCAAAATGGATTATTATGAAATGAGTGTGGAAATGTGTGTGGGAGCTACCCCATGAAGAACTCTAGGTACCAGGCTGGCTTTATATTTTATCCTGAATCACCAAAGCTTTTTTTTGGCCAGGCAATGATGAAATTGAGATATAAGTCTTATGAATATCAATCTGACAATTAAGAGGAGGATGGAGCATATATAACTCTTAGGACAGAAAATTAATGAGGAACTATATACAATATGGAAAAAACGGTGGGTAGTGAATAAAAAGACCTGGAATCAAATGTAGAAATTTGTTATTGTTCACTTGTTTCAATTTTATCTGACTCTTTGTAATCTCATTTAGAGTTTTCTTAGTAAAGATAGTGGAGTGATCTGCCATTTTTTACAGATAAGGAAACTGAGGCAAGTAGTGGTAAGTGACTTGCTTAGGGTCACACAGCTAGTTGGTATCTGAAGCCAAATTTGAATTCTGAAAGGTTAGTCTTCTTGACTTCAGAGTCAGTACTCTACCCACTATGCCACCCAATGTAGAAATAGCCAATATCTAATTGTAAAACCTTGAGCATGTCAGACCTAATAGACTATTCTAGCTGGAGAGGAACTATGGATTATCCAATTATCTTTTCTTAGATTATTACTTAGTCTCTCTGGGCTTCAGTTTGCATATCTATAAAACAAGAAGTTTTGTTTGTAAAATAGTTAAGGTTTTTTTTTTCCTAGTTCTAAAAAAAATTTATAATTCTAAAGCTGTTAGAGTTAGAGTGAAAAAAATGAAAATTTAATCATAATTACTGAACTAATTCATCTAGACCAAATGCCTTCCATTCAGAAAATGTATTTTGTGACTGATATCTTTTAAGATTTTCTGAAATTTTTGTACAGCATTGATTATGTCATTGTGATTAGCTAAGTGGATCTGATGTGTCAATAGTTTGTGAGACTCAGGGGAACTATCTCAGAGGCTGTGCTACCATCTGTCATCATAGGGAATGCTGCCCAAGATTGCTTTCTCTACCTTTCTGCCCAGCTGCCTGTATGAAGAGCTAAAAGGTTCCCCCTCTGATCTTTTGAGAGGGCAACTAAGAAAGGAAGAGAGAATTCTATGCTAAGGGACAACTTGAACTAAGACATTTCTTTCTTTGAAAGAAAGCACTATGCAGTATAAAGCATAAAATCAGGAGTTTGTTTTAGCAGAGAAACACAATAATGGCAGGAATGTGAACCAGAGGAGATCTGAGAAGTCATCTAGTCTAGCCCCTCATTTTTCCATTGAAGAAACTAAAACCCAAAGAATCTAAGGGATTGCCCATAGAAAGTATGTTGCAGAACCAGTATTTCCATTTCAAGCCTCTGATGCTAAATCCAGAATTCTTTATATGTGCCATATTAATATTGTATGTAAAGTGCTCTCCAAACTCGAATTTTAAATGTTTAAATGTTTAAATATTAGCTTTGATGATGATGACGATGATGATGATAAATGTTCTTGATTTAATATCAAGTTGGGGAAATGGAATAGACTATATCTCTTGACAAGAAAATAAATTTTTGCACAATCTAAAATACTCAAAAAATGGCCATCTCTCCATAAAAAAAGTTGAGGTTACTCTATGTATTCAGTGATAAAAAATTATTCAGAGATAGAAGAGGTTTAGCTATTAAATTATTGTATTTTCAATTTAATAAATTAAATTATTCAGTTCAAAATCATAAGACATAGATGTCAATTTTTTCCTGAAGATATGCTTTTCTATTCATGGGCAAGAAAAATATATATTCTCAATTAAATATTAACATTCATATGTTCAAAGTTGCTGAGTAAGAAGCCAAAATAAGTTAATTCTGTGATCTATAAGCAATTGCATTATTTCTGGAAAGGAAAGACTATTGTGCTTTTGTAGAACATACATGTTTATAAGCTTTTCTTCCCTGAAAATATAGGTAGTTCCAGTGATAGAAAACATTGACAGCATACTAAAATATTTTTCTATTACTCATGTTTTAAATAACATGGTCTCTTTTTAGACTGATAGGCAAATACAGGATGCTTTCAGAATGATCTTTTGGCCATCATGACTTTTAGAGTCCTGATCTTTATGAATTCATTTTTAGTATCACATTTATAATAGAGTAGATAGAAATTTATAAGTTGAAATACAAATAGTTTTAGTCAAATAAACTAACCCCATCCCATTTCAGTTTTATCCATGAACCTTGTGCCATCAAAGAAAAAGAAACAAATATGCTTAAATTAACATAAAATGCTTTATGTTTTGTGAAATATTTTATACTTCTTATCATATTTGTTTATCATAACAACTTACACTATTAATCCCATTTTATAAATGAGAAAAGAAATATTACATTTTTCTACCCGGGATTATACAGGTAAGCTGTAATCAGAGGTGGAATTAAAAACCAGAACTTCCTGACTCTCAGGCCAGAACCCTAACCATTATACTATTCCTTTCTAGGTACATGCAAGTTTCCTTTTTTTTTTTTAAAAAAAAAAAAAGCTTTTTATTCTCAAAACATATGCATGGATAATTTTTCAACACTGACCCTTGCATAGCCTTGTGTTTCAGATTTTCTCCTCCTTCCCCTACCCCCTCCACGAGATGGCAAGCAATCCAATATATGTTATACATTTTAAAATATATGTTAAATCCTATATATGTAAAAATATTTATACAATTCTCTTGTTGCACAAGAAAAATCAGATCAGAAAGAAAAGAAAATGAGTAAGAAAACAAAATGCAAGTGAACAGCAGTCCTCTCTCTGGGTGTAGATTTTTTTTTATTTTGAGCCTGTTTGCAGAATGTTTCCAACTATATGCCTATGCTTTCTAAAGTAAACAAAACTTATCCAACCAACCATGGCAGCTTGAGAGAGTAGAATAGAGAGCAAAATCCTGATGAAGGACAAAAAAGTATGGGATCATCTGAAGCATATTTTCAGCAAGAATTATCGACTGGATTAGGAGCTTCCTCCAATAATGCATATCATAACTTAATCAGCCTTCCCAATGTTACATACAAATTACACAATCACACACAACTTAAGCCAGGATCCCGGATCAATAATAAAAAGATATCTAGAAAGAGTTAAAGTTAGAATACCTTGGTTCCTAATAGCTTTAGATAATATATATGTGTCAATCATCCACTGTAGGAAGGAAAGTAATATAGAACATTAGAAAGGTAGATTAGGATAAAAAGTCAAGGGCACACTGAAAAAAATATCAATCTAATATAGACTTGATTTTCCATAGGGAAAAAAGGTACTATTTCAGACCCTACAAAAATGATTCTTTTATTTCCCCTTTTTGAGGAGTCCCATCCAAGATATTATTATAAGTCTTGAGGACTGTACATGTCTTTATAAAATAGATACCTATTTGGAAGAATAGAGAGTTGGCAACTCTATAAATTTAAGGGCAAGAACTTTTTATTATATATGTGTATATGTTAGAGAAAAAAACAGACGAGAGACAGAAAGAGAGAAAAAGAGAGAAAGCAACAGAGACAGAAAGACAGAGAGAGATTTGATTTGGTTAAAATAATCTATGTTTTCATGTTCAATATTTTGTTATCTGTAGAAATTTCAAAATAGGTAAGCATCTTTGGCTTTGGCTATGGAATCCCAGATAGGCACAAGCTCTGATGATTCTAGGGGAAGCCTTGAATGGGAATACTAGCCAAAGAAAGATGCGTAATCCACCAAAATCCAAGTTAACTTCAACTGTGGACTACAAGTTACAGAATGTTGAATGATTCTATGATTTTTTTTTTCTTTTTTTAAAAAGTTCCTTTTCACCTTTCTTTGGCCAATACTCACATTTAATCCAATCCTCCCATAATTCTATATAATGTAGTAAACATTTCTAAAAACAACAACAGCAACAACAAAAAAAGCGATGAAATTACATTATTTTAATGCTTGAGGAACAAAGATACAGGGAATAGGATATCTTATGTGTTACAAGCATTAAGTCTCAAAATATTGGGAACCTGAAAATGAGAGCTGGGAAGAGAACTACCTCAACTCAGTTCAAAGAAAAAAAAAAAAAAGAAAGCATTACCAAAGCACTAGGATAAAGTTGCTTTAATTGGAGAAGTCAGCTGGGGGCCGATGAGCTTCAGGACTTCCATGTTGAGAACACCAGGGACTCAAAGAATAAACTGACTCCAATGAATAAAAAATCAGTTTGTAAGAATAATGGACACAGTTCTTCCGGGTGCTGAAGTCACCCCCAGGTAGTAAGTTCAGTTCTTAGGGAGGTTCATTAACTTTTTCTGGTCACAAGGGTACTATTCAGAGCACCTATTCCTAGCATTTAGTTTATTCTTCTCTTGTTGAATGCACCCTGGTGGCCTCAAGGAGTTAATACAGCCCCCCATAAATGCTTAACTCAATTTAGTCATTGGGGATAATGGAGCCCAACTCAAATTTCAAGAATCAAGAAGTATCAATAGATTAAAGTAAAGGGAATCATTCATCCAATTTTTTAAAAACTCAGCATAGGAAATGCTGTAGTATCAGTTGCATAAATAAGTGAGGTGCTGAATCTATAGAAGAAGTAAGTAGCAAAGCTTTAAGTGCTGAAATTTTCCTTCATCTTGAACCATTGCTTTTTTGGGGGAATCTAGGAAGAAATGATGATGCCCATTCCATCTCAATGGATATTCTGTTTCCTGAAACGTTGAATACTATGAGGCAGATATAATGTCTCTAGGCTTTCAAACTTCATTCACATGAACTCTGTATCCACTGATAGAAAATGAATAAATTACACTTTTAAATTAAAAGTGCAATAGTGCACACACTGTACTAGGGTACCATTTGATGAACTGCCTCTGCTTCTGCTGTAAATGATAACCTGGAACCTTGAAGAGTGAATCACTGACCGAAGTTCTGCAATTCTCTCCTTTCTCCTTTGAAAGTTGTGGTTTCAAAAACTACCTACAGGGGGGGCGGAGCCAAGATGGCGGAGAAGACACGCGACTTTCTAAGCTCTTCTCTTACCCTCTTTATCAATATTATATCGAGCCTCAAAAATAGTCTTGACTGCTACAATTCGTAAAGATAAGAAGTAGAACAACTCACGGGCAGAAGAAAATCTGCAGTCTCGCCAAAAAAGATTGGTTCCGGGGCCAGGGGGGAGATCAGCGCAGACGGGGAGAGAAATTAGGTTCCGAGGAGAGTCTCAAACCGAGGGTGAAGGCACAGATCTCAGCACAAGCCCGCAACCCCAACCCGCAGTACGGGGCTTCTCCTTGGGGCAGTTGTGATCCTGCACGGCAGGAGGACGCAGCCCGGGTTAGCCTCCAATCTGCGCAGTGGGGAGCTCGGCTTGGGGCCATAGAGATTTTCCAGGGCCGATTTGCATCAGGCAGAGACGCTGGGCAGAGTTTGTGGCGGTCTGCGGTCTGCGGTCAGCTGCTAATACTCACAGTCCCACAAGAGGCTCCGGCCTGGGGCAGTGACACTTTCACCCCTTAGTCTCTAGCCTAGGGCAATCGCTAACCCACACAGCCCAACTGGGCACTTTGATAGCTCGGCCAGTGCTGAATCCACTTCCTGTTGGGGAAGGGAAAACTCTCACTCAGAGCACTCCCATACCTCGGAGCCAGAAATCGGTTTACATCTTTCCCTGCTCTGCAAAGGAAGCTGGTAACCCCCTTGCCTAGGAGACCTACCCTAAAGGCTTTAAAACATGAATAAAAAGATGAAAAGAACGATCGACAGCTTCTATGCAGAAAAAGAGCAGGTCAGCAAACCTGAAGAGACCTCAAACAGCAAAAATGCATCAGAGTGTCCTCCTTTACATGATGCTCTCATAGAAGAGACCATTAAAAGTCTCAAAAGAGAGTTAGAAGATAAATGGGGAAAGGAAAGAGAAGCCTTACAAGAGAGCAACAACTTCCTGAAATACGAATTGGAAAAAATAAAGAATTCACTAGAAAGTAGGATTTGTGAATTGAAAAAGACAAAGAACTCGCAAGAAAGTAGGATCTGTGAATTGGAAAAGAAAATAATTCACTAAAAAAAAAATTAGTGAAATGGAAAAAAATTCCACAGACCAAAACAATACATTCAAAAACTCAATTGGACATATACAGAAAGAAGTAAAAAAAGCTAATGAAGAAAATAATTCTTTAAAAATTAGAACTGAACAAATAGAAACTAATGATTCATTGAGACAGCAAGAATCAGTCAAGCAAAAACAAAAAAATGACAAACTGGAAAAAACCATGAATT
Source organism: Sarcophilus harrisii (assembly GCF_902635505.1). Classification (NCBI taxonomy): domain Eukaryota; kingdom Metazoa; phylum Chordata; class Mammalia; order Dasyuromorphia; family Dasyuridae; genus Sarcophilus; species Sarcophilus harrisii. The sequence goes on along the minus strand of NC_045427.1, from coordinate 190,406,161 downwards.
ATCTACTTGCAAAAACCACAGACTTGGAAAAGAGATCTAGGAGAGATAATCTGAGGATTATTGGACTTTCTGAAAACTATGATGAAAAAAAGAGCCTAGATACTATTTTCCAAGAAATCATCAAAGAGAACTGCCCAGATGTAATAGAATCAGAAGGTAAAATAGGCATTGAAAGAATTCATCGAACACCTTCTGAAAGAAACCCTAAAATAAAAACCCCAAGGAATATTGTGGCAAAATTTCAGAACTATCAGATTAAGGAAAAAATTTTACAAGCAGCCAAAAAAAACCATTTAAATACCAAGGTGCCACAATAAGGATCACCCAAGATCTGGCTGCCTCTACATTAAAGGAAAGAAGGGCCTGGAATATGATATTCCAAAAGGCACAAGAACTTGAGATGCAGCCAAGAATAAACTACCCAGCTAAGCTGAGCATTTTCTTCCAGGGAAGAAGATGGACATTTAATGAAACAAATGAATTCCATTTGTTTCTGAAGAAAAAACCAGAACTAAACAAAAAATTTGATCTCCAAGAATAGAACTCAAGAGATGCAGAAAAGGTAAAAATAACTCAAGAATTGTATTTCTGTTGTGGATATACAAAAGAATACATGTATAATTTGATTGTACTGATATAACATAAAAAAGGGAAGTAGATATGGAAAAGGGATGATGGCAGAATAAGGTGGGAAGGAGGGATAAAAAGAGGAAGCCACATCCCACAAAGAGGCTAAAGAAACTTATCATATCTGAGGGAATTTAGAGGGGAGGAACATTGTGTGAATCTTACTCCATCAGAGTTGCTCAAAGAAAAAATAATTGACATTTGTTTTAGAGAAAATTCTCTCTCGCCTCATTAAAAATGGGGAGAGGAAAAGGGAAAAGAAAAAGAGTAATAAGGGAAGGAAGGGGGAAAGACTCAAAGGGGAGGGAGGGATTATAAAGAGGATAAGTATCATGATACAAGAGGGGTACATAAGTTTAAAGGGGGAAAGAGGGTTGGGGGAGGCAAGAATAAGTAAAGCACAATCTGGGGTTATTAGGGATGGCAGAAAATACAGATTTAGTAATTCTAACCGTAAATGTGAATGGGATGAACTCCCCATAAAGAGAGGCAGATAGCAGACTGGATCAAAGTCAGAACCCTACAATATGTTGTTTACAAGAAACACATTTAAAGCAGGGGATACATATAGAGTAAAGGTAAAAGGCTGGAGCAAAATCTATTATGCTTCAGGTGAAGTCAAAAAAGCAGGGGTAGCCATCCTTATCTCAGATCAAGCAAAAGTAAAAATTGATCTAATTAAAAGACATAAGGAAGGTAACTACATCCTGCTAAAGGGTAGCATAAACAACGAAGCAATATCAATATTAAACATATATGCACCAAGTGGTATGGCACTCAACTTCCTAAAGGAGAAGTTAGAGAGTTGCAAGAAGAAATAGACAACAAAACTGTAATAGTAGGAGATCTCAACCTTGCACTCTCAGAATTAGACAAATCAAACCACAAAACAAATAAGAAAGAAATTAAAGAGTAAATAGAATATTAGAAAAAATTAGGTAATGTTGTATCTTTGGAAAATTGAATGGAGATAGAAGGGAATATACTTTCTTCTCAGCAGTTCATGGAACCTATTCAAAAACTGACCATATATTAGGACATAAAGACCTCAAAATTAAATGCAAGAAAGCAGAAATAGTAAATGCTTTCTTTTCAGATCATGATGCAATAAAAACTACATTCAACAAAAAGTTAGGGGGAAATAGACCAAAAAGCAATTGGAAACTAAATAATCTCATCTTAAAGAATGATTGGGTGAAGCAGCAAATTATAGATACAATTAATAATTTCACTCAAGATAATGACAATGATGACACATCATACCAAAATTTGTGGGATGCAGCCAAAGCGGTAATAAGAGGGAATTTTATATCCTTAGAGGCTTACTTGAATAAAACAGAGAAAGAAAAGATTAATGAATTGGGCTTGCAACTAAAAAAACTAAAAAGACCAAATTAAAACCCCAATCAAATACTAAATTGGAAATTCTAAAATTAAAAGGAGAAATTAAAATATTGAAAGTAAAAAACTATTGAACTAATTAATAAAACTAAGAGTTGGTTCTATGAAAAGCCAATAAAATAGATAAGCCTTTTGGTAAATCTGATTAGAAAAAGGAGGGAGGAAAATGAAATTAGTAGTCTTAAAATGAAAAGGAGAACTTTCCACCAATGAAGAGGAAATTAGAGAAATAATAAGGAGTTATTTTGCTCAACTTTATGCCAATAAATTTGATAACCTAAGTGAAATGGATGATCACTCCAAAAATACAGACTTCCCAGACTAACAGAGGAGGAAGTAAATGTTTGAATAGTCCCATTTCAGAAAAAGAAATAGAACAGGCAATTAAACAACTCCCTAAGAAAAAATCCCCAGGACCAGATGGATTTACATGTGAATTTTACCAAACATTTAAAGAACAATTGGCCCCAATGCTATATAAATTATTTGATAAAATAGGGAATGAAGGAGTCCTACCAAATTCCTTCTATGACACAGACATGGTACTGATACCTAAACCAGGTAGGCTGAAAACAGAGAAAGAAAATTATAGACCAATCTCCCTAATGAAATATTGATGCTAAAATCTTAAATAAGATATTAGCAAAAGACTACAGAAAATCATCTCCAAGATAATACACTATGATCAAGTAGGATTTATACCAGGAATGCAGGGCTGGTTCAATATTAGAAAACTATCAATATAATTGGCCATGTTAATAACCAAAGAACAAAACCATATGATCATCTCAATAGATGCAGAAAAAGCATTTGATAAAATCCAACATCCATTCCTATAAAAACACTTGAGAGTATAGGAATAAATGGACTTTTCCTTAAAATAATCAGCAGCATCTATTTAAAACCATCAGTAAGCATCATATGTAATGGAGACAAACTGCAACCATTCCCAATAAGATCTGGAGTGAAACAAAGTTGCCCACTATCACCGTTACTATTTAATATTGTATTAGAAAGGCTAGCTATAGCAATAAGAGCTGAGAAAGAGATTAAGGGAATAAGAATAGGCAATGAGGAAGCCAAATTATCACTCTTTGCCGATGACATGATGGTATACTTAGAGAACCCCAGAGATTCTGCTAAAAAGTTATTAGAAATAATCCACAACTTTAGCAAAGTTGCTGGTTATAAAATAAACCCACATAAGTCATCAGCATTCTTATATATCACTAACAAAATCCAACAGTCAGAGTTACAAAGAGAAATTCCATTTAAAGTAACTACTGATAATATAAAATATTTAGGAATCTATCTGCCAAGGGAAAATCAGAAACTTTATGAGCAAAATTACAGACCACTTTTCACACAAATTAAGTCTGATCTAACCAATTGAAAATATTAAATGCTCTTGGATAGGGCGAGCAAATTAATAAAGATGACAATATTACCTAAACTAATCTATTTATTTAGCGCTATACCAATCAGACTCCCCAAAAAACTATTTTAATGACCTAGAAAAATAACAACAAAGTTCATATGGAAAAACAAAAAGGTCAAGAATTTCAAGGAATTAATGAAAAAAATCAAATGATGGTGGCTTAGCTGTACCAGATCTAAAATTATATTATAGGCAGCAGTTACCAAAACTATTTGGTATTGGCTAAGGAATAGATTAGTTGATCAGTGGAATAGATTAGGTTCAAGGGATAAAACAGTCAACAAATATAGCAACCTAGTCTTTGACAAACCCAAAGATCCCAGCTTTTGGGATAAGAACTTACTGTTTGATAAAAATTGCTGGGAAAATTGGAAACTAATATGGCAGAAACTAGGCATTGATCCATACTTAACCATAACCAAGATAAGGTCAAAATGGGTTCATGACCTAGGTCATGAAGAATGAAATTATTAATAAATTAGAGGAACATAGGATAGTTTACCTCTCAGACCTGTGGAAGGGGAAGGTCTTTATGACCAAAGCAGAACCAGAGATCATTACTGATCACAAAATAGAAAATTTCGATTATACCAAACTGAAAAGTTTTTGTACAAACAAAACTAATGCAGACAGGATTAGAAGGGAAGCAATAAACTGGGAAAATATTTTTACAGTCAAAGGTTCTGATAAAGGCCTCATTTCCAAAATATATAGGAATTAACTCTAATTTATAAAAAATCAGCCATTCTCCAATTGAAAAATGGTCAAAGGATATGAACAGACAATTCTCAGATGAAGAAATTGAAACTATTTCTAGTCATATGAAAAGATGCTCCAAGTCATTATTAATCAGAGAAATGCAAATTAAGACAACTCTAAGATACTACTACACCCTGTCAGATTGGCTAAGATGACAGGAAAAATAATGATGATTGTTGGAGGGGATGCGGGAAAACTGGGACATTGATGCATTGTTGGTGGAGTTGTGAACGAATCCAACCATTCTGGAGAGTAGTTGGAACTATGCTCAAAAAGTTATCAAACTGTGCATACCCTTTGATCCAGCAGTGTTACTACTGGGCTTATATCCCAAAGAGATTATAAAGAAGGGAAAGGGACCTGTATGTGCACGAATGTTTGTGGCAGCCCTTTTGTAGTGGTAAAACTGGAAACTGAATGGATGTCCATCAGTTGGAGAATGGTTGAATAAATTGTGGTATATGAAAATTATGGAATATTACTGTTCTGTAAGAAATGACCAACAGGATAATTTCAGAAAGGCCTGGAGAGACTTACACGAACTGATGCTGAGTGAAATGAGCAGGACCAGGAGATCATTATATACTTCAACAACAATACTATATGATGACCAGTTCTGATGGATCAGGCCCTTCTCAGCAACGAGATCAACCAAATCATTTCTAATGGAGCAGTAATGAACTGAACTAGCTAAGCCCAGAAAAAGAACTCTGGGAGATGACTAAAAACCATTACATTGAATTCCCAATCCCTATATTTATGCACACCTGCATTTTTAATTTCCTTCACAAGCTAATTGTACAATATTTCAGAGTCTGATTCTTTTTGTACAGCAAAATAACGTTTTGGTCAGGTATACTTATTGTGTATCTAATTTATATTTTAATATATTTAACATCTACTGGTCATCCTGCCATCTAGGGGAGGGGGTGGGGGGGGTAAGAGGTGAAAAATTGGAACAAGAGGTTTGGCAATTGTTAAGCTGTAAAGTTACCCATGTATATATCCTGTAAATAAAAGGCTATTAAATAAAAAAAAAAAAAAAACTACCTACAGACTTTTCATAGATGGTTTATTATTCTCTATTAATTTGATAAAACTCATTCTTTGGTGGGGAAATATTGTGTTTGAAAGTTATTTGCCAAAAGATTTGGAGTGTGTGTTAAGAATTCCAGGAAATTCGAGTCATCCAAATAATGTGAAACATGAGGAAAGGATCACTATCAATTTCTGGCAAAGGCTTTCCCATAACATTAATATAATGATGGAAAATCCACTAACTTTTCCTTTATTCATTTCTTATCACTCCATTCAAAGAGCTTACTATTAAGGTCTTCAGAGTTTCTTAAACTACCAACTGCAATGATCAGTTTTTATTCATCAGTCTTTTTTGTCTTTTCTGTGATTTTCAACACTACTGATTTCCCTTTCTTATAGCTACTTTTTCTTGCCTTGAATTCCATAATATTGCTCTTTTCTAGGTCTCCTTGTTATGGGTCATTTCAGGTATAGAGGATAGTCTAAGGCCTGGAGATAAGATTTGAAATGTCATCTATGGAGCATATCAACTAAAATAGTACAGTGGGAGTTTATAATGTTTATGGGTAGAGTGACATGTAATTAGCCTAGAAAAATACATAGTATTTTCTTCATAAATGTTTATTGATTAACTGATTTACTACAGACCAGGCATTGTCCTAAGTGCTGTAAATACAAATGCAGGCAAAAATAAAAGGTCCTTTTAGAGAACTTATATGTCAATAACTGAAGACAATACATAAAAAGAGAGCTAAAAAGTTGGAGGAGAGGAAGAAACTATTCATATAGGTAAAAGAAGATATGAGCAGAGGAAGGTATAGAGGGAGAATGGCTATCAGTGCTTTTTCCTCAAATTGGACTTTGCTCAAATTGGAAACTCAACAATTCGAGAAACAAAAGCATTTCCAGCATGAGAAGATAGACAGGAAGATGTGGATAAGTTGCCTAGTGACTCATGAACTGAGCCAAGTGCAGCATAAGGGTGGCTTTGTGATGATTATGAAGGAATTTCAATGCCAGCAGAATCTATGTTTTATAATAAAGATGATGAATAACTAGGGAAATTTCTTGGGCAGACAGATATGACAAGATCACATCAGGAAGGCTATAGATCTATTTCTATAACTCAGTCATTATTGAGAAATATGGTGTAGTTTAAGCACACTTGGACTTAGGAGTCCAAAATTGTTATTCAAGTTCCCAATTTGATATTATCTACTTGACCTTCCAAAAGTTATTTCTCTCTAGGCCATAGATGATTTCTCTGTGAAATGAAACAAGTGAGCAACTTAACCTCTTCAAGCTCTGAAATTTTTATTTTTTATTATCATTTTTAGTTGTTTCTCTCCTTGTCACCTTTCCTGTGATAGAACAAATGACCTGCTGAAATAGTTATATATCATCAGTACTAAGCATGTGCCAGGAACTGTGCTAAAAACTAGGGATACATAAAAAAAAAGGAAAAATGCAATTTACATTCTAGTGAGGGATACATTTTAGTGAGTACATAAATAGATGTGTACAAAATAGGTGTGTACAAGATTCATGTGGAGTATATAGAAAGAAGTCTTAAAGCAATAGCACCTGACACCCCTGTGCCCTGAATTCTTCATGCTTTCTTATTCTTCCCACTTTCACCTCTGCTTTTGTTCTTGCTCTTCTCCACATCTAGAAGAGCTTCCTGATGCCACATTTTTGTTGTGTTCTCCCCCTTCCTTTATTCAGATGTTTCCTGCAGAAAATGAAATATGAATATTTATTGAATAACTCATTAAGTGATGAAAATATAAATGGCAAAAAGAAAGAGATCTCCTTAGTAATATATCCAGCAAGTCATCCTCCAGTTTTTCCTTAAACACACTATCTCCACCAGTCATCGATTCCATTTGTAGATAGGTCTAATTATTGGAGAATTTTTCTTTTATAAAGCCTAAAAGATTCTTCAAAACTTTTACTCTTTGTTCCTAATTAAAAGAACCATAATCATAGAATTATAAAATTGGAGTATGCCTCAGTAACTATCTCTTTTGTTTATACTCAAAAAGTAGCCTCACTATCACATCCATTAAATGATCATCCAAATTCTGTACACATTTTAATTTGGGGAAAGCTCCAATTCTGCCAACCAGGGTCAAATAGAACAAATCTAACGCCTTTCCCATGAGATATTCCTTTAAACACTTTAAAGCTAATCCCTTTAAAATTCTCATTTCACCCCTAGGCCTTATCCAGATAGAGCACATCCAGTACCTTCAACTAGTTCTCATATAGCATGTACTCAAGATCTTTCTCAATCCCAGTTCAACACTAATGTTCATCTGGTGCTCTTTTCTCTCTAAATTTTCATGACACAAATCTCTTGATTCTCTTACCTATCTGACTTCACCTTTTTTTTTTTTTTTGATGGATCTTTTTCCAGTTCAGACTCACTAAAATTCATATCACACAGGACTCTCTCCTGGATCCTTTTTTCTTTCCCCTTTATATTATTTCACTTGCTAATTTCATCAGCTCTCATGGATTTAGTTATCACCTGTATTCTGATAAATCTCTAATCTACTAGTCTGGTCCTAATCTTTCAGCTGACCTCTAGTCTCAATCTCCAATTGTCTATTAGATATCTTGAACTGGATATTCTGTAACTCTCTTAAACTAAATATGTCCAAAACTGAACTCAATGTCTTTTTCCCTAAACCCTACTCCTTCCAAACTTCCCTTTTACTAAAAAGGTTACTTCTATCCTCTCAGTCCCTTAGGCTCACAATCTAGCTGTCATCCTCAATTCCTCACTGTATCTCACCCCCACCCATCTGATTTGTGGCCAATATTTTTCAATTTTCACCTTTGTAATATCTCTAATATGTGCCTTCTTCTCTCCTCTGACATTGCCACCACCGTGGTTCACGCCTGCTATCATTCCACACCTAAATAATTGCAATAGTTTTCTGATTGGTTTTCCTTTAGCACAATCTACTTTTAGCATAATATTGGCTTCCCTTTATTTCATACCATCCTCCACATTGCTGTCAAAGTGATCTTTCCAAAGCATAGGTCCCAAAGCATATCATCCCTTTATTCAATAAACTCCTTTTGCTACCCATCACTTTGAGAATAAAATGTAATATCCTATGTTTGGCATTCAGTGCTCTTCATAGCTTCCCTCCCTCTACTTTTCAAGTCTTTTCTCATTCTTACACCCCACCCCATACTCTTTAATTCAGTGACATCCTTTCTCTTCCTTACACAAGATTCACCATCTCCCAACAGTGCATTTTTCATTGGCTTTTCCCCATGCCTTTAATACTCACCCTCTTTCTTTCTGCCTTCTAAATTGCTGATTTCTTAAAGTCTCAACTAAAATTCCATTTTCTTTTTTTTATTATTATCGTTATTTTTATTTTTTAATATCTTTTTATTTACAAGTTATATGTATGGGTAATTTTACAGCATTGACAATTGCCAAACCTTTTGTCCAATTTTTCCCCTCCTTCCTCCCACCCCCTCCCCTAGATGGCAGGATGATCAGTAGATGTTAAATATATTAAAATATAAATTAGATACACAATAAGTATACATGACTAAACCGTTATTTTGCTGTATAAAAAGAATCAGACTCTGAAATATTGTAGAATTAGCCTGTGAAGAAAATCCAAAATGCTGGCAGGCAAAAATATAGGGATTGGGAATTCAAAGTAATGGTTCTTAGTCATCTCCCAGAGTTCTTTCACTGGGCATAGCTGGTTCAGTTCATTACTGCTCCATTGGAACTGATTTGGTTCATCTCATTGCTGAACGTGGCCAGGTCCATCAGAATTGATCATCATATAGTATTGTTGTTGAAGTATATAATGATCGCCTGATCCTGCTCATTTCACTCAGCATCAGTTCGTGTAAGTCTTTCCAGGCCTTTCTGAAATCATCCTTTTGGTCATAAAATTCCACTTTCTACAGTCTTTCCTGAGCCCGCTTAACTCTAATGTCTGTCCTCTATTGATTAGTTACAATTTAACTTGGATATTGCTTATTAGTTCAGAAGTATTTGCATGTCATCTCCTCCATTAATAAGCTCTTTGAGAGAAGGGACTATCTTGTCTTTCAGTATTTAGGATCCTTCATGAATTGATTTCAATCTTTCCTGTTTTATTTCACATTATTCTCCTTTCATCTAGAGTTCTTAAAAATATTTCTGTGCCTCACTCCACATTTCTTAAATATCCATTCTTTGTGAGAGTTTCCCTTTTTCCCCATAATGTCTTTCTTAATTCCAACAGATGAAAATGTTCTTTTGCTTCTCTTATTATAATTATTCTCACATTGGCTATATCTTTCCTTTTGCCCTGCCACAATCTACCTTGTATTATATTTATTTATGTACATGTATTATCCTCCCTTTTTACTGTAACATACTAAGGGCAAGAACTGTCTTGTTTCTTTTGTGTTCTCAGATGCCCAGCAGTGAGAAAAACTTAGATGTTTATAGAATTGAATTGACCTGAAATAGTGCATAAGAGCTATCACCTAACCTTCATTCTCTCCCCTTCTTACTCCCCTACCAATGCCTTAATCTGCTATTTATCAAGAATCAAATAAACAGAAGTTCTCCTATTGAAGCTGCTTCCATTCAATAAAGAAAATTTGGAGTTTGTTTGTCTCTGTGTGTCTCTGCCTCTCTCTTGTCTTTCTCTCTTTTTTCCTCACCCTACCCCAAATGAGTCCAATAAATTCTATATCATTAATAGATCTAGCCTCTTTCCTCTATCTTCAACTACAAATCTAATCAAATATTTCTTTTATCCCTCATCTCTTCATGGCTAATGCATCTTGTGTAAGAAAAAGAAAGGATATCACTAGCTGGGCATCTTACACATGGTTACTCTTATTCCAGTCCACTTTTCACACTGATGTGCAAAAATCCTTCCTAAGATACAGTATCAAATCATGTTATTGGTTACCTCTAAACATTCAGGTTAAGAATAATTTGAATTTGAACTTAGAACCCTGAGTTAATTTCCAAATTCTAATATTTGCCAATTGTATGACCCTGAAGAAGTCACTTAATGTTTCTGGGGACTTCAGTTTCCTCTTAGTAAAATGGGGGAAATGACATTCATATTACCTTTTTCACTAGACTGTTGTAATTTTTATTTAGTTATTTAGAACTTTAAAGAGCTATATAAATTTGAATTATTTTCATTATATATAAGGAGTCTTAGAGTTTAATCCAAAATGCTATTTTTTTTTTCAGATGAAGAAATTGATGTTTAGGGAAACTGAGTCACTTGTCTGTGGATACACAATTAAATCTGATCCCATGTCTTTTTCATTTTACAGTGATTAAACAGCAGTGATTCTCCATTGCCTACCAAATAAGATTTAGATTACAAATAGTAGAATTTAAGACTCTTCACAAGGCTTTTTTTTCCTTCTTTTCTTTCTAACCTCTATCTCATATGCTTCATGTTTACTCTTTGGTCTAGCTTAATTCAATTACTCTGTACTCAGTTTTCTCAGAAATCATAGACTATGTATCATAGATCATAGAGTTAGTTTGAAAGGGACCTTAGAGATCATTGAATCCAATTTCCCTGTTTTTTCCCACAATCATCTGATCAGCCCAGAAATTATGTGACTTGCCCAAAGTTAAATAGTGACAAAGACAAAGTGAGAATCCAGAGCTCCTGACTCCAATTTCTTTATGCTTCTTCATTCTGTCTTCTCTCATCTCGGTATTTCTTATCCTTGCTCCCCACATGAAGAACAAACTCCTAATGCAATATTTCTGTTGAATGCCTTCCTTTCTTTCAAGGACTAACTCAGATGGCAGTTCTTCATGAAAACTTTCATGAATACTCTGCCCCCAAGGGAAATTAATCTTGCATATTTCTTACATTATTTTATTTTCTCTTTGTACTTATACTATCTCCTCTATATTACAGTAATTTGAATTCCTTTCTTTTCCCTTTAGATTATAAACTCTTTAAGAGCAAAGTTTGAGTCATGTTTATTTTTGTATTCCATCATCTACCACAGGTATTTGTACATGGATGTTTCTTAACAAATATATGTTGAATAAATGAAAGAATGAGAGGCCTGAATTTTCTCAGTATAAGCTTCCTGCCATCAAAGTGATCATTTTTCTTTCTTGTCTTGTTTTTATTTGGTGCTGTTGCCTAGACATATTACCCGTGGAACTGGCTTGTTCCATTATCCATGCCCAACAACAAGTAACCCAAAGTCAAATGTAGGCCAGATTTATACTACTTAGAAAAAACCTTAGTGCTTTTAGTGATCTCTTTGGTTTACTTTCATGTGCACTTATCCTCTGAACGATTGATCTGCCTTGGGCTTTAATATTCTGTATCTCAAATTACATTAATTATCTCCCTTGGTTCTTGCTGACCTATTATAGACAAAGATAGTTTTTACTTAACAGAAGACTATATTGTTTTGCCTTTTTCATTTTATTTCCCTTTGGAAATGGGGGTAATAGGTGGAATACTCTGCTTTTTATCAACTTCTAAGTAATCTTCCTCCTAGAGCAGGAGTTCTCAACCTTTTGTTGCATGTGAAATGAACTGCTTTGGCAACCTGGTGAAGCCTCTGCTTAACTTAGGAGAATAATGTTTTTTTTTTTAAATGCATAAAATCAGAGACAGATTTACAAATGAAATCAATCACATTGAGATATAGTAATCAATTTTTTAAAAAATTCATGAATCCTAAGACCACAAGTCCTAAAAAAAAACCCATATGAACAAAATATTTGTAAAAGTTTTGTTTATTGTAGTAAAGAATTGGAGATTAAAGGAATGATCATCAATCAGGGAATGGCTGAACAAGTTATGGAATATGAATGTGACAAAATACCCTTTTCAGTAAGAAATGATGAAGGTAATGTTTAAGAAAAGGCTGGAAAGACCTGTATGAACTGATTCAAAATGAAGTGAGCAGAACCAGAAAAACAATTTATGCAATAAAAGTAATATTGTAAAGATAATCAACTGTAAAAGATTTAGCAATTCTGATCACAATGATCCAACATGACTCCAAGGGACTCATGATGCAAAATTCTATTCACTTCCAGATAGAAAACTGATAAATTCAGAGCACAGATTAAAGTATTTTTTCCTCTTTTTTGTTCTTATCTTTTTGTGCTTTTTATTTTGGAACATGACTGAGGAGGAAACATGTTTTGCATGACTTCATATGTATCATATTTCTTGCCTTCTCAATGGATGAGGGAAGAACTGGAAAAAGAGAAGAATTTGGAATTGAAAATTAAAAAAAGAAAATTTTAAAAAGTAAAAGCACCTGTCCTAAACCCAGTTTATAGAAATATTTGAAATAATCTGTTCTGAAATCTTTAAGAATGCATTTTTCATAGGAAAGGAAACTGAAACTAAAATATAGGAAGTGCTTTTCCAAAAACTAAGTAAACTATATTTGGCAGACCTGGGATTTGAACACAGTTTCCTGATTTTTAACTTAATGTTTTTGATATAGAGATACAGCTCTGACTATCCTTTGGGGGAGTTGAGCAAAGGGTACTTGGACTACAGCACCCAAGTCAAGACTTTAAATACTCAGTAAAATTTCTATCATTTACCCACTGTCTGTAAACATTTTAATCAATGACCAGTTTTCTTTTTTCTTACAACATATTAGGATAAGTGAGTTATGTTTAGGATACAGAAACACTTCTGTCATCCCTCCTCTAAAATTAGTCTTTGAACCTCCCATATGACTCTCATCAAAATTTACCTTGTATTGTTTATCTTCTCCATAAATAAACTATAGGCTTCCTGAGGCAAGCGATTCATCTTACTGAATCACCAACTGCCACCTATAGTATCTAGAACGAGTAATATAACTGGAGTTCAGTATTTAAGTTTAAAGTGGTCCTAAGGTCCTAAAGTGGTCCTAATTTTAATTAAATCAGGTGGTGTAATATAGTTGAAAGGATACTAAATTTGGATTTAAGTAAACTGGGTTTAAGTTGTGGCTTTGCCATTCATTATCTCTATAATTAGGTAAGTTAATTCAACCTCCCTTGACCTCAATTTCCTCATTTACGAAGTGAAGACATTGGATTAGATTATTTCTAAGATTCTTTTCTGATCTAAAATGCCATGATATGAGGTTTAATATAAAGTGAGGACATTGTGACAGGCATCCAGGAAATGGGAAGGGATTCGGCAGGTAGAATGAATTCTGGAAGTCAAGTCACTTATTCAGTCATTATGTAAGACTAGCCTCACCTACAGGGATTGGATCAGTTCTTAGTCTAAGTTAATCAAGCCTAGAATATGAGGTGGTGATGAAAAAAGTGAAGAAGCATTGCAAAATACGTACCTTGGTGGAATCGAGTGGCTATTCATTGTAGCCTTACAAGAGGCAAACTATAAATTGTTTTGATTTCTCTAAAAGTCATATATAGGAACATATCTGCATCTAGAGAAAGAACTGATAAATAGAAAAATGTACAGAATAATTTTATATGATATACATAATTGTGTCAATGGCAGTCATGTGTAGAATGGGGGGAAAAGAAAGGAAAAAAAAGGAAAAAAGATAAATTACTTTATTGTAGATGTAAATAAAAGAGCGAGTTTTGCATAACAGTTATAGTCTCATGTACAAGCATTTTAATTATACTCTTGTGAAAATGGTTGTCTTATCTCAAAAATTAAAAAATAAAAATAAATAAAAACATTTTTAAAAGAGGCAAAGAGGCAGAATCTGAACTGATACTTATCTGTAGTCACTATCTATATTACTATGACTCACTCAAATCACCTTGTATTATTTTGTATACAATTGTTTGAGTTCGTATTTTCTTTCCTAATGGAATGTAAACTTCTTTGTGGCAGATTTTACTCTGGTCCTTTTATTTCCAGTACCTACTCCAGTACCTGGCATATAGTAGACCCTTGACATATGCTTATTGATTTATTGTTTGAAATTTGTTCCCCATAATCACACAAAGGAACATAATATTGACCCTGAGATGAGAAATGGTGAGCAAGCCCTACTTCATGCTTGTGAAAGAGCCATACTAACATAAACAAACAAACTTTAATGAAGTGTTTCCTAACACAATGGCCATGGAGCTTCCTGATTTAAATGGTCCTACAATATTTCTCTTGAGGAATCCACAAATGTTTGTCATTAATAGCTTATCTTGTGTGAGTAGAAAGGCAGGTAGTTCAGATTACCAATATTAAATCTTATCTGCTTCTAATTATTGTAGACAACTGGCTTGATACAGAGGGAATCACCAAATGAGTACCATTTTTAGTTATATAACATCTCATATTTCTTGTCTTCTGTGGTTATGCCTATATATTTGAATTTATTTTGTCCCTCATAATTTTGAAACCCTTCTCTCAAGTATGTCTTTGCCTACAGGCATGTGGCTTTTTTCTAAGGCAGGTGTTTTTGATCTGTGGTTCACAGACCCCTTTGGGATCAGTGGATAGATTTCAGGGAGTCCATAAAGTTGAAAGATATACATACATACATACATAACACAAAATATTTTATACATATTTGTATGTATATAGATGTGTATGTGGGTATATACACCTATATAAAACATATATGCATATGAATATATATCTTTATTGCAATATAATTGCTTTCTTTTATATTCTTATGTCTTTTGTTTTATGCTTTTAAAAACATTCTGAGAAGAGCTGCATAGATGAGCAAATGGTCTTGACACTAGACACTAAAAAAGACACTTAACACTAAAAAAGTTAAGCTGCCCATTATAGGGATACATCACCTAGAATTAGGATAATGCTCTGATTGAGGATTTTGACAATGCAGTACTAAAAGTTTCATTTAGCCCTTGTTATATCATTTTCTATCATCTGTACTGTTTGGATTTGACTCCACCATCATCATACTCCCAGGAAAAGCTCATTCCCAGGAAACTCATCATCACAGAGATTGTATCAGCTTTGATACTTATACCTCCTAAGTACCCTCAATTTCTTCTGCTCTTCTGATTATAAGTTTGGAGGACAAAGGAAAAAAAATGCCTCCCAAAGCTTAATTTTAAAGATAGATCAAAAGATAAGTACTCTTTATTTCTCATAAGCGCCATCACTTAGTTTTGTATCCACCACCAATTTGTCACTTCAGGTAGCCTCTCTATCCTTCCCCTTAGAGTTTCCATTTGGATGTTGTATTGTACTATTAGATTGTAAGACCCTTGAGGACAACAATCATATTTCTTTTCTTTTTTTCTTATTTGTATCTCCAAAACTATATCTGGCACATAATAGGCATTTATTAAATGTTTATTGTATTGTATTTTACTGTTCACTAATTAAAATAATCATTTTTGACTGACAACAGATAACATAGGTTTTAGAATGGGAAAGAGACAACCAATCAGCCCTCCTTCATTTCACAGAAGGGAGAAAATAAGAGCCAAAGATGGGAACTTATTTGTTCAGCATTACACAGGCAGTCAGGATCAGCCAAAATTGAAATTCAGTTATTCCTCAAATTTCTAGGTACTTTCCCCTGTTCCAGATTGCCAAGTCAACCAGACAAAGCTGAGAAAATTATGAAAAAAACAGCAGAAGCGAGACAGTAAAGAGCCAAAAAACAAAGATAGATGGGGGAATTTTTATATATAAGAAGGGAAAAAAGTTAACTGGCAGCAAATGCAACAGTAGAGATTAGAATTTAAAACATGAAATAAGAAAAAAAAAGCAGAGCACCCCTAGAGTTTTAAAAAGTGACAACAGAGAAGGGAGACGTTGTGAGGGAAGGAAATCCATAAGAATAATCTAACAATGTGAGAGTATGTAGTATAGGGTCAAAAAGATTTTAAAGCATCAGAATACTTCAGTAGTTTAAATGCACAATAATCCTGAAATATCAATAGAAGGCAGTACTATTCAGTGTATTATATGAAACATTTTTTTGAGAATAGTTTGTGTTTCTTTAAATAATATAATACATATATAGTGCTTTAAAATTTTAAAGGCATGTTCCTCAAAACACACCTATGATATCAAAGTAATGGAATATTATTGTTCTTGAAAAAATGATGAACAAGCTGATTATAGGAAGGCCTGGAAAGATTTATATGAACTTATGCTGAGTGAAACAAGCAGAACCAGGAATATATTGTACACAATAACAGCAAGAATACACAATGATCAACTATAAAAGGCTTGGTTTAGTGATCCAAAGCAATCAAAATTTGGATTAAATTTTGTATAGAAAATGCCATCTGCATCCAGAAAAAGAACTAAGGAGCCTGAATGTAAATCAACATATGCTATGTTCACTTCTTTTTTTATGTTTTTTTTTTTTTATCTCTTTCATGGTTGTTCCCTTTTGCTCTGATTTTTCTTTCCTGACATTTTGAGAGTTAGAGTCATATGGTCCTAAATATCTGATGTAGGAGACATGGCATTATAGATAAAGAGCCAGAAGAGACTTCCAGTACTGGGCCTGGAGGTCAGGAAGACTGAACCTCAAATCTGTCTTCAGAGTGTAACCCTGAGTTCTGTTTGCCTCAACTGTATAAGTGAGATAAAAATAGAATTTATGACTTGAGGTTTTGGTGAAGATCAAATACGATGATATTTGAAAAGAATTAAATAAACAAACCCACACAACATTTTTGCATAGCATCTGGAACATAGTAGACACTATATAAATGCTGATTCCTTCCTTCTTTCCTTAGCACACAAGGATTACATGAGTGATATGTAAAAGGCTTTTCAAAACTTAATGTCAAGTATTTCTATCACTCCACACTATCCATAGCTTTAGATACCTAAATGACTTTTGTACTCATGGGATTCATTGATCCAACATTTAACATATTTTTTCAATTAATGAGAATTTATTTTTTTCTTCTTTCCAACCTTCCCCTTGGGAGAAAAGAAAAGAACAGAAAGGGAAAGAAATGAAAAGAAAAATCCTTATAAAAATTATTAGTAAAGAAAAACAAATAATTGAATTTACTATTTCCAAAAATAATATGATATTTTATATCTTGAATCTTTTAAGACTCATTAATATGTTATGTTATGTCCAAATATAATATGTATGTTCATTCTGTATTTCAAGTCTGCTTCATCATCATAACTCTGGAATTATGGTTGGTCATTGTGTTGATAAGAATTCTTAAGTTTTTCAAAATTGTGTACCTTTATTATTTTGTTGTTAATATCTAAATTGTTTTATTGATTTTGCTTACTTCTCTTTGCATCAGTTCATAAAAGTCTTCCCAAATTTCTCTGAAATCATTCTTTCCTCATCTTTTACAATACAAGTATTTCACCACATCCATATATCATAATTTGCTCAGCATTTATTAAATGTGACAGCCTTTTTGGTTTAGACTAAAGGCCCTGATAGGTGTAGCTGAATCATAAGCATAATAATGGATACCATCCGTGATCATACTAATACAATTATGCAGAAAGAACAAAAAGTGAGGAACTGCTGACATTAATGATCAAAGTTGGAGGAGAAAAATTAAGCAAAACAATCAATATTTCTTCCTGATTTTTGTTTTATTATCTATAGAGATGTCTAGTCTGAATTTCTACAAGAGCAAGTGATTTTTTCTATTCATTAGAGCCCCTTGGTTTTCTTACTCCAGTAACCATTTATCCTACCTTTTCATTTTATTCTACTAAATGAGCTAGGTTACAATCTACTTCACCAAAAAAAATTAGGCCATTTCAGAAGGCCTCTGGCCATTCCCTTCTTCAACTATTCAAAACTCTTCATCATTATCCAAAATTCTTTATTCTACCTCTTTGGCAGAATAAGAAAGAAACATTCTTAATTCAAATTAACATTTTGAACTTGTATCCTAAATCCTAAACTTCCCCATCTCTTCAAGGACCTTATGTTAGGATTTTTTTTTAAAACTCTTTCTTTCTATATACTGTTTCCTACCTCCACCCAGATATGATTAGATCTTTTTTAATTCATGAAGTTTTCTTTTGATTCTTCTCCATTCAGCTACACCTTATTCTTCACCTTTATTGCCAAAACTCCTTATAAAATCACTTATACCCAAAACTCTAGGTCCTCAACCCCTGCATGTTGTCAGCCCCTTGAAATCTGACTTCTACCCATAATTCTACTGAAACATGTTTCTTAATAGCCATTTATTACTTTTAGTTTTGAAATTTAATAGTATTTTCTCAATACTTATCTTTCTCAACTTCTCTTATATTTGACACTATTATCTACTCTTTCCATATGTTCTTCCTTTCTGTGCCTCAGTTTTATCATCAATAAAAGGAGAAACTTCCAAGATCTCTTACAATTATAATTCCACCATGCTATACTTCTTTTTTTGACTTCAAAGATTTCTCCACATTACCTTCCCCTCCCCACAACTGCTTTTTGTCAGTCTCTTTCCATGAATCTCCCTCTTCTTGCTGACTCCTTTAGTTGGGCATTTCCCAAGCTTCAGTCCCTTGACTTCTAATTTTTTCTCTTGATTCCAATTTTACAGGAAAATATAGTCATTCTTAACTGTACCTAATATGTGACAAGTGCACATAGTGATTTCTAAATTAATCAAAATCCTTTCCAGGTTATTAGTACCTAACAGAACTTCCTACTCAGAAAATTGCACTTGTCTTTCTGTACCATCCATTTGACATTTACCTATTTACTCTATATTGTTAGTTACCTTTTTATGTGAATATTTTCTTTCCTGAATGGGATTGTTAGTCCCATAAAAGTTGTATATATGTTTGTATGTGAATATTTATTAATAATGATGAAGAATTTTTTAAAGGGAACACAAAGTATTCCCTTTCCTTCATCCCATTAATTCTTAATTCTCAACCATTCCTGATAATTTAAGCTTTACAATCTATAGTTGGTGAGTTTCTATATATGATTATTTGAAGATGTGAGATACATGAGCCTAAAAGTTTTCAAAAAATCTCATTTTTTTCTCCAAAGAAAAGGAATGAAAAGAATTATTAATATTTTCCAATTAGACTTAGTTGTTTGTTTTTCTTTATATAAAACACTGATAATATAAAATCAATTTTATAAATTTATTTTATAAATCAATATAATATTTATAAAATCAATATAAAATTTTCAATAAATAAGTTTTCATTGGACAAGTGAGGGTGAATGCTCCCTTATATTTCACTGCTGAAAAACCTAAAAAGACATTCATTCATATATGTGGGGTGAATTCCAATTCTATTTCAAGAGTCATCTTCTGTCAGGACCATCTGGCAATTCAAATAGTGAATTATTAAGGGCAGATAAATATGATAGTATTTAGTTCATTTGTACAGTCATGGCTTGAATAGAAGACTCAATTAATTACTAAATCAAAATTGGGCTGGGATTTGCTTTGTAAACTGCTAAACAGTTTAACTAGGAGAGAAGAAAAAGGCTATATATGACATTAAATGACCTTTCTGAAAGCTTGTTTCTCCACCAACTGCTCATATCGAAACCAATTTCAGGAGTCATTCAAAATGAGCAGTTTATTGCTTCCTAAATGCATTTACTACATGCCAGATGTCCATTTCAAACCAGTCTGCTGCATAGCTCTCACTGACCCTATACAGAGTTGCAACTGCCCATATCCATTACCCAGGAAATGTGGTTCACTTAGCAGTACATTTCTGGCACCCTAGGCACTAAGAAGAGTGACCCTGACCCAGCAAATGCTAGTGAGAAAGTTACAATTGCACAGGTATTGACAAAGTGAGATGTAATGTAGATATGGCTACAATTACTACAAAAATGCTTTTAGCTGGACTGGGTACTCATCAAAATCTCTATTTTATACATTTCTAATTCCATTGGCAAGATTGAAATTGCCTTGGAAACAATGTAAAAAAAAAAAAAAAAAGACAACCATTATATCTCACTTGAACCTAACAAGTGACTTTCATTGATCTGAAATTATTACTTACAAGGAATCTGTAAATCCATTTTCTCATCAATAGAATGGGACAGTAATTTACTCACTGTGAAACAGTATCATCAGTTATTAGAACTGGAACTACAAAAGGCGTAAAAATGATAGATTTAAAATTAGGAGACTTGAATTCAAATTCTAGTTTTCTTACTACCTATGTGGTTTTGATTTGTAAGACAAAGGGCTATAATAATTTCCAGAATAAAAATCAGACTATTCTCTTTTTTTTTGAAAAATTTGAAACTGGTTCATTGTTCATCTGGACAAGTCTTTCCAGGACAAATTTACTGATGATTCAGCTCTTTAGGTCATTTATCCAAATGAATATTATAAACTGAATAACATCATCCGCTTGATATTTTCCACCTAGATAGTTGGGTCAAACATTTAAAGGTCATTGTGTGGATTTCATTTCCTAGACTCAATGTCTGAGAAATCAATGAAATCAAAATGAAAATCAAATTTAAAAATCCTTCAAATAGGAACACTGGGAATATTATTCCTTTTTATATGGAACATCTCTTACAATTTATATTCTGTGTAGGACATCTTCTATGACAATGTCAAACATCTTTGGAGAAGATAATGTTTAATTAATATTTGATATTGATAATGAGGGGATTGTTGAAAAAAGCTGTCTTTGATATTGTATCTATCAAGGATTATTTCCTTTTCTTAAAGTAGGTGTAAAAGATAACTTGAAGAAGACCCCTTAATATAGAATTTTGCTTTACTGTTATCAAATGATTCTTTAAAGAAAACAGCATTTCTGGAAATACAACTTATCTTCATTTTAAAAGCTACTACAATAGAAATTAATCATTCTCATAGTGGCTGTTAGAGATCTAGTAAGGATCTAAGGAACTTCTCTTTTTAAATAGTAATCATAAATATATAAATAGATGTCATATACTACATATAACTCTATTGATAAGCTCAAAAATGAGTATAGATAGATAGATAGATAGATAGATGTATTTATGTAGAACAAGTAGAGAGATGAGGTAGAAGTCTTACCACTGACTGCATGATCACTTCTACCATTCCTACCTCCATGAAAAAGATAAGTCATAGGAAGAAGATGAAAGAATTCAGAAACACTAGAGCAGAGCAAGCAAAAGGAAGATGAGTAAAAATGATGGCATATAAGTAAACAGTTGCTGAAAAATAAATCATGAGAGTTTGTCAGAGGGTTATTGTTATTCATTTGTTTTTGACATACCCAACTCTTTGTGATCCCGTTTTCTTGGCAAAAGAAACAGACTGATTTGTTACTTTTTTTTTCAGCTTAATTTATAGGTGAGGGAACTGAGGCAAATAGAATTAAGTGACTTACCTAGAGTCAAACAACTAATAAGTGTCTAAACCAGATCTGAATTCATGAAAAGGAGTCTTCCTGGTTCTAATCCCAGTGCTCTATCCATTGTCCCATCTACCTGTCAGAGGGTAGGGGTTAATCTTGTGCCATGATGATAGCACTGTAAGAGAGACAGAACTGAAGTTCTAGGGTGATGAGTGCCAGCCTAAGATATAGGATCAATTTGATGATCCTTCCACTTCTTAACTTGCCCCTTTTCTAGTTAGCTCTGTGTATAATTCTTTTGGTTATCTGCCATATTCAATTTAGATTTCATTTTCTTATTATAAAATTCTATTGATCAAAAGAAATGGCAAGTTTTATTTATACTTTATGTAAGATTCAAAAACAAAGAGAAAATAAGAGGGGTGGGGAAGAAATGCTTCTTATTGTTCTAGGCTGAATTTTTAATCTGAGGACCATGAACTCCCCCCCCACCTTACATTTTGATAACTGTATTACAATATAATTGGTAAGTTTTGTAATCCTATATTTAGTTTGATTGTTTTCCGCACTTATGAATGATATTCTGAAAAGGGGTCCAAAAGCTTCATCAAACTGCCCCAGGGATGTATAAAAGGAAAAAAAAAAGTTTAAGAACTGTACTAAGGACATTAAACAATTTGCTTCAGACTGAAGCTAAGTCCTTATAATCCAGTGTGAACCATTGGGAAAAAAAAAGAGATTGTTATTATTGGACAGTAAAAGTCTAGAGATAAATTCATAATTCAGATATTGGTGGAGATAAAATCATTAACCTTATAAGAGCAGAAGATTAAAAAGAGAGTAAAGTGTAGATTTTTTTCCCCCATTCACTTTCTATTTTCTTTGCCTGATCATTAGCTTTGGTAGGCTTTGGAAAAAAAACCCTGGAAAAAGGGAAGGAAGTTAGGAAAGAAAGAAAGAAAGAAAGAAAGAACGAAAGAAAACCAGCTCTCTGGAAGAAATTACACTGTTAAGAATATTCTACTCACAAGAGGGATGATGTAGTTATTTACATGAGCATACTTAATAGATATACTGGCTTAGTGATAGGTGACTGAGCATATTATGTCCCATATAAAACTTCCTGCAAATTTCTATATATGTATATGCATATACACATATATACATACATGCATATATTTAAATGTATAGCTGAAGTAATTTTGTTCTTGAGGATATACATATGGATTGTAAGGTCCTCAACCTTCTACTCTACTTATTCTCTCCTTTCAGCATCAAAGGCCTTCAACAAGTATGTTATTTCTTCATGTTGGTAAAAATGCAAAATGTCTCTTATTAATTAATGAATTAGCCTTGAGTCCCCATCCAATTCTATTCCTTTAAAAATTAGGGGAAAAAATTACTACAAAATGTCTTTCCTCTATCTCACTATCTCAAACCCCAGTTTTATAAACTTAACACAAAATCAGTATTAGTTGATTTTCAATTTATTAATAGGAACAAGTAATGCAAAGAATATGTCTACAAAGTATTTTTTTTACCAAATGTCTTATCTGGTCTTCTTATATTACATCTTTTTTCTTTTGAGCACTCATTCTAAGCCAAGTATTTTGTTAAACAGTGGGGATATAAACACAAGGAAACAAAACAGTCCCTGGCCGCAAAGACCTGACATTCTAACGGGGAAGACAATGCACATAAAGCGTGGTTGCCATAATAAGGGAAGTTTGGATCTGGAAAATCACAAAGATGGTAAATATAAAAATAGTGCACACTTCCTTCAAAATAGGTAACTCTCAGCCTGTTCTGAAATGAATTTATGTTAGTCATCTTTCAGTGGCCCACCCATTCTCTTCTGGAGATAATAATGTATTATTGGTCCCTGAGATTCTAGTCTCTCTCTTAACTATATATATATATATATATATATATATATATATATATATATATATAAAATCTATGGAATAAAACAAGTATATCCATAACATAGCACAATAAAAACAATGACTGCATATGATCTTTCAAATCTATCCTGTACAACTTTCTATTCTTCTTAAACATATAATAAAATTATCATGTAAATTTCTTTAAAAATAAAGATATGGTAACAATACCCAAAGTATCTATTATAGTATCTATTTCATTCATTCAGTTACAAATCCAAAAGATTAGAACAAATGCATATTAATGATATTAAATATAAAGAAATAAAGAAATTTAGAATAGATAAGTTTATACATAAATAGTCTTTATAGATTCTGAGTATCATAGACTTTTAGAGCTGCAAAGTATGTTAAAGATCATCTTATCCAGTGTGGGAGAAACTTGGTTCCAAATGAGTTAAATGACTTGTCCAAGTTCTCTAGGACTTAAACTAGGTTTTCTAAATCAGAACTCAGTGTATTTTTCCTCTATGTATGTATTCTCCTCAGAATATATGGATTATCAATTTTCAACATATGAGGCAATGCAGAGGGTGGAAAATATCTTGGGCGTCTAATCAGAAGACCTGGGTTCACCTTCCTAGATCTATTATCTTGGTCAAGACATATAATTTATTTGAATTTTAATTTCCTCATCTATAAAATGGAACAAATCATACTTCATTACTTGTCTCATAAGGTTATTGAGAGGATCAAGTTATATAAGTTATCTAAAATATCTTGAAAAGATATTCCTTCTTTTCCCTTTTACTTTTCCCTTCCTCTTTCTTTTCCGTTTCTATCCTTTCCACTTTCCCTTCCTCTTTCCTTATCTTATTTCAGTTTGTCTCCATTGTTGACTAGTCTGTCTGTCTCTGTCCTTCTCTAGTTGATTATAAATCTATGTTTGTCTTTCCATGTGTCTCTGTGTCTGTATCTGTTTTTGGATCTCTCTCCTTCTTTTCCTTTCATCCTCCCCTACTTTTTGAATTGCTCAACTGAACATGAACAGGCTATTTTCCAAGAAGGTAACTTCCCCCTTTCTACCAGGAGACAGAAGGATTCCTCAGGGTAAACTAGATTTAAATTTAAGTCTAGACTCCAAAATGAGGAGAAATGAATAGAGGCATCTGGAGTTTGTGAAAACAAAAGAATAATAAATAAATAAAAGGTTATTTGGAAGATGATAGTAAACAGGGAATGCATTTAGGGAAATCATGGGAAAAAGGGGTTTCTCTGTTACTGATCAGGCAGGAATCTGGAGAATTAGACCTCTACTAACATAGAGGAAAACATTACATTAACAAAGAGCTGCTGCTAAGTGTCCTTCCAGTTCCTTGTCTTGACTCCATCTAGCTGTCGGCACCAACCCAGGTGGACCCAAATTTCCTTACATAAATGTCATTTCTTATAATGATTCATATGACTATAAATGCACTCAACACTAAAACTATACCTATAATTTAAACTTCTTTTTAAGAAAAAGTTTCAGAAAATCCTCTGGGATGTTACAGTGCCTCAAGGTCATAGTTATGAACATTAAATATCAATAAACCACATGGTAAGATTTTAAAAGTATAGGTGACTTAGCTGAAAATGTAGTAACCTCAACATACCAGAGAGGTATTTTTGAAAAGGAGAATACTGCCCTTGCTATGGATTTTGTCACCAAAAAGTTTTAAGTAGATTTAATTGTTGAATTGTCTTTTTCATTATGAGCTTTAAAATTATCCACAAACAAGAATATTTCAGTATAAAAGAAAAAATGAGTTCTACAAAGTAACCCCAAAGTCTTAATACTCCTAGCATATAAAGTCCTGAAGTATTATAACATATATCTTTTAAAAGCATATACTAAATTAAACCTGATAGTAAGAAATTGTCCTTCTTGCTTTCCCTTTCTGAATTTTATTTTTTCTTTTCTTTTCTTTCATATTTTTCTTCCTTTCTATTCAACACTACTACCCCATATATGCTTGAGAGAACTGCCTAATACTCTTGGCTCAACCCCTCCATTAATAAACTGAGTAAAATCTTTATATTGGACTTCACGGGCAAAAACAACTCTGTTTTTCAAATTGGACAATCAAAAATAGCATTCATTAGGTGTCTATTATTTGCCAGATATAAGTTATACTTGTGAAAGGAATAACTTGAATTCAAGTCCTCTTGACTCCAAAAACATTTTATCTTTATTATTTGCGAAGATCCCCTCCCAAAAAAAAAAAAAAAAAAAAAAAAAAAAACACCTAAAAGCAGAAAACAAATAAAACAAATCATCTTGTGGCTAGCTTTGTGATAAGTCATCTTCAAGATTCAGTAGGCCAATTCTTCCATGACAGAATGTAGTCCATTATCAAAGCGTACATGAAATCTTTTCATACATCCATTCATTTATCTATTCATTCATTTATTTATTCATTCAACAAAAAATTTATTGAATATCTATGCATTCATGTCAGGTACTATGCTAGTTCCTGCAGATATAGGACAAAAGCAAAATAGCTCCTGCCCTCAAGCAATTTATATTCTTTTGGAGGAGCTGCCATTCACACATACAAATAAATAGAAAATATATTGAAAGTAAATTGAAAAATAATTGCAGGAGAAGGAGACTAGTGTTTGGAAAGCTTCATGTAAGATGTGGACTTAGATGGAACTTGAAAGCAGCTGCCAGAGCTTGGACTATATTGGACAGTATACTTTTTGGTAATCTAGAGATTACTTCCACAACACAATAAAGTCAGAAGAGAAGAAATACTCTTAGAGTAATACAATAAAAAATAACAAAAAAATGTATACCCTATAATCTGTGAATGTTATGTTCCTAAATTTAATGAAATATTATACTGAATATTCACTGCTGTCCCAAAAACTACTTAAAGCTTCCTACTGCACAGACAGGGAAATCACTAAATATAGAAACACTATATTCTACACTGTTATCTGCAGGGGTAATTTCTTTCTATCCTAAAGTAAGGGATTTTCCTTCCTCTGTCTCTGTGGCTGAGATTAGAGGACATATAATAGGGACAGCCATAGGTCTTAATTTAGCTACAACTAAGCCTATAGACATTCTCTTCTGAAAGAGGGAGGCACATGGAATGGAAGGGAAATGAGAGATTAGTAAGCCTGTCTATAGAAATTAATCCTGGAAATCATCTTCATGTTCATAACAGAATAAGAGAATTTCAGAGGTCATCTGGAATAATACATAATGGAACAGGCATTTCTTCAATATCCAGAACAAGTGACCATTTGAGCTCTTTGTGAAGACTTCCAATGAGGAAGAACTCAGTAAAGTAGCCCCTTCTATTTTGAACTTCTCTAATTGTGAAAAAAGAGTTTCTTAATTTAAGTATATCTCTGCATCTAGAATCCATTATTCTTAGTTATCCTTTTTGGACATGTTATAAAAACTCCCAATTGCTCCTTTGTATGATGGGGAATACTGAACAATAGTATGTCCATTTCTAGCATTCACATCTCCTTAGCAACACTAAACTGAAATGTAGTCATCGGAACTGAACTCAATAATCCAGATGAGGTTTAGTTATTGACTATCTGACAAAGGAAGGAAAGAAAGAAGGGAAGGAGGAGGGAAGAAAGGAAGAGGACAAGCATTTATTAAGTACCAGGGCCTAAGTGCATTCCAAGTATCCCATTTTATCTTCACAACAACCTAAGAAGGTAAGCATTGGTCTTATCTCCATTTTACAGTTTAAGAAACTGAAGCAAATAGAGTTAAATGAACAATATAGAGTCACACTGTTGGTAAGCATTTGAGGCTAAATTTGAACTTAGATCCTCCTGATTTCAGAACAGCCACTCTATCCACTACATGACCTAGCTGTCTTTGACAATGGTATTATCATCTTCCTTGATTAAAACACTACTTCTCAACACAGACTAAGAAAGGGTTCACCTCTCATTTGAGTATTTCTCAAAGTAGCAAGCACAATAAATATCCAGCTATTGAGCTTTGGAGTAATTTGGATACTGGCTAAGCAAAAACATACATTAGTTTGAGTCTCTTCTCTCTTGAAGATGTCTAGGGTCTCACTGGGCATAATTCTATAGCAATGTACTTCAAGATTTCTAACAGAGATTATTCCCCCAATCACTAAAGACATTTGGTACCTAGAAGACCACAGTTTAGTACTTCCTGTAATTTAATTTGAGACAGAGTTGTTATGGAATTAGCATTACCAAACATTTTCCTATTTGACATCTCATGTGGCTTTCCTGAAAGAGCTCCTGCTAAGATTGCAAGAGGGGGGGCATCACATAACTTCCTGTCACAATTCTTTTCCATATTGCCATAGTCCCAGAATTTGCATTAGTAGTTTTTTCACTGATGGATCAAGGAAGTGGATAAAAATCATGGTTTCCTTGAAAACCATAAACCATAGTTATAATTGGAGTGTATGGAGTGGCTTTTAAATTACCTTATATAATCTTAACTCTCTTTTCTGTTAAGCTTGATAAAAAAGAACAGGAACACAATTCATTTAATGAATTAGCAACATTAAGGACAAAGCAGTTACACCCACAGTGGTAAAGCAGTTGTTCCAGACTGCTAAAAGGAATTTAAATTGTCAATCACTCAAGGAAGCTGAAAGGGTTTAGCCCTGTGCTGGCAGTCAAGTTGGAAAAGACTGTCTGGGATAGATTAAAAAAAGAACAGAAAAGGTTGAGAAAGGGGTGTATAGATGAAGGGTGAATAAAGCAGATTCTGATTCTACTCTTCTGAAATAGTCTTCCTCTTGTTCCCGATAGAAAGAAATCCTCTAGTAGTGTCCCAGTCTCATTAAATATTAAAAGAAAATTCCTATAATTTGTCAGGCTAAATATGTAGATATAAGCCAAGTACAGGTTTATAGTTATAGACAATTTTTAAAAAATTATGAGGTTCTGTAATAACCTATTCCTTGTATTTGATTGGAGATTCACAGAGAATTATCTCCTTTGGAGAATACTGAAGACATAATAATAATAAAAAAGTGATGATGACCATAATTCAATCCTACCACCTTCCTCTCTTCTCCTTCCCCATCAAGAATTAAGCGTCCTAAATTCTGACTTTTCTTGGAAGATTTTTTTTTGAACGCAATTAGGGTTAAATCACTTGACCAGGGTCGCACAGCTAATATCTGAGAACAGATTTGAACTCAGATTCCCCTGGTTCCAAGGTGGGTTCTCTATTTACTGTATCACTTAACTACCCCTTGGGAGACTTAATTTTGTTTTTGAGTGGGTGAATATGGAAATTTGGCCACCGAGGAGCAAACAAAAAGTTACTTTGCGATTTTACAAGGATCATTTGGGGAGAATGTCAATCTCTATAATTCTTAGAATACTTCTTTACATGATTTTGTCTGTTTGTGGGTGGTATTGCTCTCCTTACTAGTTTAGATGGCTTGTAGATAGTATGGATTTATCCATCCAAATTATAGCTCAAGACCCCATTCACTGATAGAAATTTTACTTTCTTTCATGGCCTGTTGTGCTTCCCAAAATTATAATTGGGTGAACAATGTAATGGAACTAAACATAAGCATGAATTAACCATATACATGCAGTCTTTACTCATGACCTAAGAAGTATGAGGTACAAAACCAAACTACATTTAAAATTTGGTGAAACATCTAACTCAGTAAAGTCATATAACAGGCATTTAAGAATAAAACTGAAAAAAAACCCAACACTTTTTTAATGTAAAAATATTACAATGACTTTAGTAAATATGATATAAAGAAAAAACTTTAACCATCAAGGGCTATCTAGCCATCATGCTTAGGTTCTTAGAACATAGTACTCAGTGTACTTTTAAAGTACATAGGAATGACATTAAAAAGAACAAGGAGAGTAAGAATAGCTATTAGACTAAAAGTACAGGGTAAATCCAACTATGAGGTGATGTAATTACAGGAGAGAACAAAGGCTGCTTAAAAAGTGTCTGAAGGAGTAAAACATATCAAAGTCATGCAAAAAAAAATTATCAATACCTAAGTACCTTAAACACTAGCTAGGAAATAAAGAGATAGACTGGCAGACAGAAGATAGATGGTAGATATTTTCCCATCATCATGAACTTTTCATAGTTTTCCCTATAAATACTGGAGTGAATTACACATAATACTAAGAATATCCTCCATGAGTATCTTAACAGGGAATGGGAAGAGTTCCCATTGGAACTATGGAATAGTGGATCATAGTATTACCATCATATAATTAACTAAAAGATATATAGAATACAAGAATCCATTGTGCTCAATGTACATTGATTATTAAGAAATTAAAAATATTTTAACTGGTAGAGCAAAATGTTGATTAATAGCTTTCTTTCAACAAGGTGTCTTCTATTTATGTACATACACAAATACATATGCATATGTACATTTACATAAATAAAATGTTTTAATTTGAATTAGTAGATCAAAAACATTGATTAATAATTTTCTTTCAAAAGTGTCTCATGTATACACATACATATACATATATACATTTACATACATATACATATATATATCCACAAAAATTCATACACATATACACACTATCCATCATCTAACTAGCTATATCTATATCTCTGCATATCCATATATCCATATACCCCCCATATATATATATATATATATATATATATATATACACACACACACACACACACACACCACAGCATCATAGGGATCTCAGAGGCAATCTATCCCTATTCTCTCATTTTACATATGAGTAAACTGAGGTCCCCAAATATTGTGACTTATCCAAGGTCACACAAGTAGAAAATAGCATAACCCGGAGTCAAATACAAGTAATCCTCTAATGTATAAATATAAAATTCTTTCTACTGTGCCCCATGAGAATAAGTTTATTTCTTTAAAAATTTTATAGTAGAAATAATCTTGACTGATGAACCTCTAATCTTTAATATCAGGTGGAGCATACAACAAGGAAGAAGAAATTCTTATTCATAATGTTCAGCTATATCATGGAGGAAATCTACATCTGAATCCAAGTTGAAGAGAGATTCTAGTTTCTCTAGATGTTCTTATTTGGTATAGTCTGAGCATCTCCTGGATAATTCAGGCTTCAAACTCCAAAATGATGCAGAGCCTCCAGGAAGAGATCTGTAACCAATACAATTATTTTGGTCTAAGTATCCATACAAGGGGAAAAAGTGGATGAAGAATACCTATGTCCAGATCATGATATGCTGTTAAATAGACTATGGAGCTCATTCATTAATACCCACACTTTTTTATTAAAGCTTTTTATTTACAAAACATATGCTTGAGGTAATTTTTCAACACTGACCCTTGCAAATTCTTTTGTTCCAAATTTTCCCCTTCTTTTCCCCACTCCCTCCCCTAAATGACAGATAGTCTAATACATGTTAAATATGTTAAAAGATATGTTAAATCCAATATATGTATACATATTCATACAATTATCTTGCTGCACAAGAAAAATCAGATCAAGAAGGAAAAATTAAACCTGAGAAAGAAAACAAAATGCAAGCAAATGACAAAGAGTGAAAATGCTTTGTTGTGGTCCACACTCAGTTCCCACAGTCTACTCTCTGGGTGTAGATGGCTCTCTTCATCACTGAACAATTGGAACTGATTTGAATCGTGTCATTGTTGAAGAGAGCCATGTCCATCAGAATTGATTGTCATATAGTCTTGTTGTTGCCATATATAATGATCTCCTGGTTCAGCTCATTTCACTTAGTATCAGTTCATGTAAATTTCTCCAGGCCTCTCTGAAATTATCCTGTTGGTTGTTTCTTACAGAACAATAATATTCTATAACATTAATATACCATAATTTATTCAGTCATTCTCCAATTGATGGGCATCCATTCAGTTTCCAGTTTCTTGCCACTACAAAAAGGTCTGCCACAAACGTTTTTTCACATGTGAGTCCTTTTCCCTCCTTTAAGATCTCTTTGGTATATAAACCCAATAGGAACACTGCTGAGTCAAAGGTATGCACAGTTTGATAACTTTTTGAGCATAGTTCCAAATTCTCCAGAATGGTTGGATTCCTTCTCAGTTCCACCGACAATGTATCAGTGTCCCAGTTTCCCCACATCCCCTCTAACATTCGTCATTATTTTTCTTGTCATCTTAGCCAATCTGAGGTGTATGTAATGGTATCTCAGAGTTATTTTAATTTGCATTTCTCTGATTAATAGGATTTGGAGCACCTTTTCATATGACAAGAAATACTTTCAATTTCATCTGAAAATTGTATGTTTATATCCTTTGACAATACCTATACTTTTTAACAGCACAAGTGAATGGTAAGTTATTTAGCAGAAGAATTGGCTGAATTGCCTCTAGAAAAAATTTAAAATTTTCTTCATTAAAATCAAATCTCTCAGGGGCAAAGATCTTTTCTTTTGAATACCAATAGTCTATTCATAGTATTATAAACCACAGAGATACAGGCTCTGAAGAATCAAAAAAAAAGAAAGTCATTCAGAGAACAATGGAGAGGTAGATGGTAAGTTTGAGTGTAGTTCAATGGTATTCAACTCTTCATGATCCCTTTTGGAGTTTTCTTGGCAAAGATAATGGGGTGATTAGCCATTTCCTTTTCCAGTTCATTTTACAGGCAAGAAAAATGAAGCAAATAGGATTAAATAACCTGTCCAGGATCTAGTAAGTGTCTGAGGCCAGATTTGAACTCTTCCTGAGAGATGAGTTTTCTAGCCTCCAATCCTAGCACTCTATATCCTCCACCATGTAACAGCGCTACAGTGTGAGCAGGCTCCATCATATAATACATAAGAACTCCAAAGGAGAATAGGAATAAAAGTTGTCATTGGGAAAATGTGTACTTTAGCTGGACATATGATGGGAGGAAGGGATGATCTGTAAAGAGCCTATAGGCTCATTAGGTGTATTTATGACTTCAGAAAAAAGCGAGGAAATATCCTGTATATTGTGTAGACCATGTGAAGGGATATTATAGAAGTATATGGACAAGAATAACACAGGATTTTCAAGTTTACAGGGTTTTAATTTGAAGAATCAGTAATGATGAGTTCATAGATATAATCAAATAAATAAGGAAATGAATGAATGAACATTAATTAAATATTTATTTACATATACATAGGATACAGATATATTTTTTCCCCCTAAGGCAATTGGGGTTAAATGACTTGCCTAGAGTCTCACAGGTAGGAAATGTTAAATGTCTGAGGTCATATTTGAACTCAGGTCCTCCTGACTTCAAGGCTAGTATTCTACCCACTGTGCTATCTAGCTGCCCCAGGATACATATATACTATACATAGGATAATGCTAAGCTATTATAGGAACACAAAAAGAAGCAATTCCTCTGCTTAAAAAGTTTATATTCTATTGGGGAGAAGATGAAGTCTTCAGGGGAGTGGGTGGCCAGAGAAGGGGATTTTAATCTGGAGAGTCACAGGATTACTGCTTTTATTGATGTTGTTTATTATTATTATTATTATATTCATATGTAAAGCATTAATTTATGAAGCAATGATAATATGATCAAGCAATGATAATAATTTGTGAGGGTGGATATGGAGAAATAAAAGAAAGATGCACAGAGCAGCAAATAGATATCACAATGGTCTGGATAGATGTTTATATGGAATATAATAGTGAAGAATGATCCAGGGTCTGATTTCTGGAGTCAGCTCAATATTATGGGATAACTGGGTGAGCTTACATTCATTCTGTTATCCAACAAAATGATCTGTCACCACAGGTGGCATTTTAAAGATGAGTGGATTAGTGTCATCAGTAACTAGGGAGTGGGGTGGGATGAGAATTCTGGAAGATTCAGATGTGAAAATCCATATCCAATGTGAAAAATGTTGGTCCACATGAGGAAAACAAGAACAATGGAGTTCACAAAATCATAATCCATCCTAAATAGATGGATGATATAAACTATATTATGTGTATGTAATATGCTATTATATACTAATGATTTTAGTATTTGACACATGTTCTTTTAAGTAAAAAAAAGTAAACACTGTGAGGGCAGGTATTTATTTTTCCTTTGATCCCTAAAATTTAGCATAATCTCCAGCATAAACTAGATACTTATTAAATGTTTGCTCAATCTAATTTAATGTTCAAGGCACTATGCTCAGCACTGTAAAAATACAGCCAGAGAAGCTCTAAGACTGCAGATTCCCCTCCCTTCCTGCTTCCCCTCATAGAGGGAGGCCATAGGTTAAGTGCCATCATGATTCACAGACTAGTCTTACTGTGGTTGCCATGGTTTCACATCCATCTAGTTTCTCCCTGAATTCCAGGTCGGGTTTGTCATCATCGACATTGAACCTTAATTGGAAACTTAGTGCCAGCTCTGTGTAGGCTTGCTATGTTTTGGCAGGTGTCTGGGGAGTGTTGCTGTGGGACCGAAAAAAACAGACTGGAATCCAGAGCCTTGGTATGGTAAATAAAATATCACAGAGAGGGCAGAAGGGACTGACTATCCACTACTGAATTCTATAAAGATTCATTAGCCACTTAAATGAAATGTAATTTAAATGTATATACATGCAGAGCAATAAAAAAACTTCAAGGAAATACTCTGAAGCTTAATCATATAATGTAAATGATCTTGGGTTCTCAAGGGCTATGACACTAGACTTTGAGCTCTGGAAGGTCCTAATGTTGACTAAACTCCTACTATGTATAAGGTCCTCGACCAAATGCTCTGTGGTATAAAAAGAAAAAATCAGAATTGGCCCATACCCTCAAAGATCTTACAGCCTACTGTGATAAAATCAGCACTTAAAAAAAAAAAACAATTTCTTTTCCCATTCTGGCTGCCCCTTTCTTTGCCTAATATAAGTAAACCAGCAACATTGTGGATAGAATACTTCCTGGAGTCAAGGAGACTTGAGTTCAAATCCCAAATCAAATACTTATTGTATCACCCTGAGCAAGTCATTTAATCTCTGTTTGCCTCAATTTCTTCCAACTGTAAAAAGACATAATAGAACCTACCTCTCAGGATTATGGTGATCAAAGGATTTGCCATTTGTGAAGCATTTAATACAGTACCTGACAATGTACTGTAATACTTAATATTACTTATTATATTAATAACTGCTTATTCTCTTCCCTCCTCTTTCTCTCTTACCCTTCAGAATCTCCAAGAAACCACTAGATAGTCCCTCTATCAGTGGATGAAAATTTATTAAGTGCTTACTATGTGCAAAGTACCATGGTAAATTGTTGTGGACTGACTAAGGCCTTTGGAAGTTCACAAACCAGCTGACTGAGAATATTTAGATTGAGAAAAGGATAAAGAGGAGGGATGGTAGGAGAATTGTAATATCTCAAAGAAATGATAGATGTAGAAAATACTGTGAAAGCATGAAGTTATATGAGTGAGAGGAAAAGTATCTGAGAATTAGTGTGACTAATAGATTGTAAGTTATTATGTGATACAATACTTGAATTGATACATAGATGGTTGGATGGGCACAGTGAAATATGAACAGACTAGTGAACCTCCTGCAACTTAAGAGTGAAAGGAAAATGAGTAAAGGGGAGAAACCTGATTGACCCAAGGGGGGATATAGGTATCACTGGTGTCAAGAAACAGGTACTTAGCTTTCAAGTTTCAAATGGTTTATTTTACCAAAATTGCTGTAAATTATCTGTTAGCATTTCCTCCACCCCACAAAAAAGTTACATGTAATGCTATTTGTACTGGAAAATGTCTTCAACTCACTGCTCCCAAGT
The DNA here is from genome assembly GCF_902635505.1 of Sarcophilus harrisii. NCBI lineage: Eukaryota > Metazoa > Chordata > Mammalia > Dasyuromorphia > Dasyuridae > Sarcophilus > Sarcophilus harrisii. The sequence goes on along the minus strand of NC_045427.1, from coordinate 190,370,967 downwards.
TAGAAAGAAGGAAAAACTCTCCCTTTCCTCCAACATGTGCAGTGGATGTGTGCCTAAAAAGATATGATACTGATCAGGCTCCATTATGGAAAGGAACAGATCTGAGAAAAAATACAAAGAACAATGCGGTTACATCAAAGGCTGAATAAAAACATAGAGATGTCAGGAAGCAACCATATTATTTAAAGTTTAAATATTCTTTATTAAGTTCTAGAAAAGTATAGTAAGAAAGAACTTTGGAAATGATAAATCAAGATGTAGCATATTGAAGCATTTGAAGAAATAATCAGAGACTATCCTACTCTCAATTTCTACAGAACCTCTAGTGGGAAAAGGCACTGGTCTCTTTTAGATTATTTTTCATATATTCCATATATATGTATATGTGCATATATACTTATACATAGATACAAATATGCAGACATACACACATAATTTGTACATATAACATACATGCATATGCATACTTATATATCTCCTCTCCTTCCTCCTATTTCCCTGCTTTTTCCTCTCCTCTTCCCTCCACTTCCTACGTTTTTTCTCTCCTTTTCCTTCCTCTATCCTTTCCTTTTCTCTCTATTCTCTTTCTCTCTCTCTCTCTCTCTCTCTCTCTCTCTCTCTCTCTCACACACACACACACACACACATTTTGTACAGTTATTTTCATGTTGTCCCCGTTAGATTATTAATTCCTTGAAGACAGAGACTGTGTTATCCCCTTTTTGTCCCTAGTATTTGACATTATGTGTTGCTTAGGAATGGTTGCATATGACTGATTAGACACAAAGTCTGAAGTTTAGGGGTCTTTCTTAACCATTTTTTCCCAACTTTACCTCTCTGATCTTTTTGGACTTTAAGGTCCCCAGGGTCCCTCCATTCACCTCAGGTATTTTATGATCTAAAGTTCATTTGAGTTCACAGATTTATGCTTTGAAGTCCCTCCCAACTCTTACTTTCTAACATCCTAGGTTCTAAGCTCCTTAGCAACTGGAGGTGAATCTGTGATGTACCATGTTGTGATGTTGCACAGAATTCAGTACGTGTAAAAAAGAAGGATGGGGGCTCGGACCATCTTTACTTCCCCACTTTCCATCCCCCATCTCCACCGTCCATTTTATAAGCAACAGAATCTAACTGCCTAGCCATAGCCGAGGTTTAGTGCATTCAAAATTCAGGAGACAGAAAATCTTGAATCCTCCATTTGGTTTCCTGCCAGCAGATGTCCTTCTCCATCAAACCAAAGGCAGAGGGCCCCAATGTCTCAACCTTGTTCATGTTTTCAATTTTTCAAGCTGAAGCCCCTTCAGGCTCTCCCAGAGCTGGGATTGGGGGTGGAGTTGGGCTGGCTCCTTGCCAAAACAGCCGCCTGAGCTCTCCCACTCCTTCTTTTCCCCTCCCCCCTTTCTCTTGCTCTCCTTTCTCCCCAGTGTGGGCAATGGCGAACGGAGTCCCTGAGCACTTTTAATGGAGTCCACCTTACATCATCGGAGCTGGCTGGCTTCCATCCTTTGGGGGGAACATTGGCAGAGGCAGCTGAGGGAAGAGGGTGCAGCAGCAGCAGGAGCAGGCTGGAAGCTTCTCTATGGGGATGTCTTTCCCCTTACCTATAGGATTTTGTAAGGGCAACTTAAAAAAAAAGTGCTTGTCTATGTGTGGGGGGAAATGGCAATAAACATAAATGTCTTAAAACAAAAACATCCCTGTACCCCCTGCATTTATCCCGGGCTATTTAGGATCCTAGGTATTTAGGAATGCTGCAGTATCTACAGCCTTCCAAAGGAAAGAACAAGATGGCAGCTAGAGGTGGTTGTTATTAGGCTTTCTTGGCTCCTTCCTAGGACAGGGGAGCCCGGTAGTATTTACGTGCCTTTCCTTCTCTAAGCCCTCTTTTATTCAACGCAAGCAGGGTTTTTTTTTTTTTTGTTGTTGTTGTTGTTGTTTTGTTTTGTTTTGTTTTGTTTTAAGGAACCTGATGGAGGAAAAGTCCTTTCTCTTGGCAGTGGATTTCTAAAGGGGTTAACTCTGCTTCTCTCTGAACGCTGTCAGGTGGACACTTCCCGATGAGTGAATCAAACTGGTTTATTAGAGTACTTTCCCAGGAGGGGGAGGCATGTATTTCTAGCATAATGAGACTCCATTCATATCCATGAATTCCAACTATTGCTTACAGGTAGTCCGGAAGATTTAGAACAGAAAGGGACTTTGGAGCCAGCCAAAATCCTTCATTTTTACAAAGGAGAAAAACTTAGGTTTAAAGAGATGAAATGATAATTTCATTTGGAATCTACTGCCTTTTTATGCTAGTCTAACTCCTGAACAAAAAACAGGTCACAGAAAATACTTAATTTAGTTCAGGAAAATGTTTCAAATAGAGGGTATCAGGTGTGTATTGGACCCATAAGATGTGAAAATAGCAAGACTCATTAGTAGCTTATATGGATGTGATAAGATACATTTTACAATTTCATAGACATCACATTTGATTTTTATAACACTATGATGTAGAAAGTATAAATATAGGAATGCTGTAGCACCCAGCCCCATTTTCACTAAACCAGGATTTTTGTGTGTGTATGTGGGTGGGTGTCATGGATACCTTTGTAAATCTGGCCCTTCTCCTCAGGAAAAAAAAAAAAAATTAAATTAAATATATAGGACTACAAAGAAAATAAATTATATTGAAATAGTTATAACAATTCTTATTATTTTAAGATCAGGTCCTTTCTCTCTGTGTCAGTTTTGTGCACCAACTTATATTTTTGTTGGCAGGTGGGGATGTAGGAAGAGGATGAATCCCAGAAGGGGGCAACTGCTGCTAAAACTCATTCATTCAGGATTTTAGGGGTATTCCTCTTAGGAGTAGAATACAGGCCTGTACTCAGTAGCTCTTAAGCCCCAAACTAAGTGTGCATTTCATTGTAGAAATCAGCCTAGAACTCCATTTGCTCAATTAAGAAAATATAATAATTAATATTTACATAGCACTTACTATGTGTCAGGCATTATTCTATATACTTTACAATTATCATAACATTTGATCCTTACAACACTGGGAGATAAGTACTATTATCTTTCTTTTACAATTGAAAAAACTGAGGCAAACAGTACCTAAGATGCAAGTTAGGTAGTTAAGTTAATTTGCTTAGGGTCAAATAGCTAGAAAATATATAAGGTCAAATGTGAATTAAAGTCTTCCTAATTTCAGGTCTCGCACTCTAACCACTGAAAACAAAGTATTAGTAGTAATAATAGTAGCAGCAGCAGTCGTGGTGGTAGTAGTAGTAGTAGTAGTAGTAGAGTAAATAATAATAGAATAACATTCAGAGCACATTCTTCCCACTAACAAACATGGAGGCTACAGGGAAGAATGAGCAAAGATATATTGAATAAAAATGGGGAGGCAAATGTGTATAGAAAAGCATTATCCAAGGCAAGCCATAGTTCTGGACTAGATGGTTTGATATCCTTTGTTTTTTTTCAGAAACAATATGCAGATTTAATTCAATAATGGATGATGATGCTTCTTTCTTGGCTGATTTACTCAGATCACTCCTCTTCTGGGAAGCTCAGATAGGGTAGAACTTTTTTTTTTAATTATTTTATTTTAAAAAGACCAAGTAAGAAAAAAGAAAAACAAAATAGGAATAACAAGCAAAATGAAACTAAACAAAAGAGAACATTGTAATGTGCCCAGCAGAATATCAGGGAGTATTCAAATACATAACAATAAATTACTAAATGAAGAAAGTATACATATTAGTAGAAGGAATTACATTCATGAGTGTCTATCTTTTCTTTACTTTCTTGTAAATTGTTTTTTTTGTTCTCTGCTGCTCATCTTTTGTACTTTAATCTTTTTTTCTCCCTTTTCATCTTCTCCCTCTACTCCCAAGCAGGCTATAGTTAAGAAAGTATATATTTATATATGCATATACATATGCATATAGGGTATGCATACCCTACACATACATACACACATCTTTCCTGTCCCTGCAGATATATATATATATATATATATATATATATATATTGTATTTTTTGCTATAATTCTGCTCCTAATTTGCTTTGCTATGATTTAATTGCCCCCACCCAAAGATCACTCTCGTCTTCTTCCCTCACCCTTTGCTTCCAGGTTCTCTTATCCCACCCCTGTTTGGGACAAAAAAACCTATCCAAATTGACTACTACAGAGATCACTCATAGAAAGCAGAATTATTTATTAGAATCTTGAGAAGTGGATCCCATCCTGGTCTGTGAGCCAAATTTCACAGCAGGCAGAGCCTTGAAAATGCTTACAGCTTTTATACATTTCAGACAAAGAACCCTCAAAATCCCACCCTCTATATGTTGTGACTGGTCACATAAGTCTGTATTCCCCTATTTGGTCAGTGGAATGTAGTAGACAAGAGGATGTACAGGTTCTTTGGCCACGTGCATATTTTTAATCCCTTCTTTGGACAATGGAATGCAGTCCAGACTTTATCTAAAATCACATGACTCTGGAGAAGCCAAAACTGAGACCTTTAAGGTTTCAATCAGTTTAGCTAACAGTCTCTGATCCATATGTGCTTAATCTGTAAGTTCTTCACCTTTCCACACCCTCCCCCACCCTTTATTTCTTTTTAAATTTTGAAGGGTGGGTGCTATATTCTTCATGGTATATACAGTGTTGCCTATTGAACCCATTCCTGACATGAGTAGGTTTTTAGACGTAGATGCTCTCCTCCCTCCCCATTTCTGTATCTATTCCTCCTTTGCAACTTACTTGTATAACATGATTATTCCCATGTAAAAAATAAATAAATAGATAATTTATCCACATTGTGTTCCTTGAAATTGATCCTTAATATTGTCTCTTACATGTTAAATTTTCTTTTTCAGCACTGACTGATAGAAAGTCCTAAAATCTGCAAGTTTGTTGAAGGTCCATTTTTTCTCATTCAATAGTTCCCAGGCCTAGTTCTTTCAATCATAGGTAGATATGATTCCAATACCACTGGTTTTTTATTGGTGCAGCTGATAAATCCCATACAATTCTAATTGTAGCTCTAGTGTATTTGAATTGTTTTTCTCTTGTTTGTTGCAAATTTTTCTCTTTGATTTGGGGATTTTGCAATTTGGCAGTAATATCCCTGTGTGTTTTCCACAAAGGATCTTGTTGATATGGTGATTGGTGGATTTTTTCAATTTCTACTTTCCCCTCATGTTCTATCACTCCAGAACAATTTTCCTGGATTATTTCTTGCATTATTGTGTCAAGGTCTTTTTTGGTCACAACTTTCAGGCAATTCAATTATTCTTATATTTTCTCTTCTTAATCTGTTCTTCTAGATCTGTCATCTTAGATGTTTCACATTCTGTTCTTTTTTTTTTTTTCATTCTTTATTATCTGTTTTGTTATTTCTTGATCTCTCAGAGCTTCACTGGCTTCCTCTTGCCCACTTCTAATTTTCAGTTATTTTTGTCTTTGAGATTCTGTATCTCCTTTTCTAATTGGTCATTTTTTTCCCATAATCTTCTTGTTTTTCTTGGATGGTTTTTTTTTTTTTTTTTTTTAAGTTTTTCCCCCAATATCTCTCCTCTGATTTTTAAATTCTTTTTTGAGTTCTATAAATTTTCTCTGGGCAGGGAGCCATTTCATGTTACTCTTTTGGGTACTTTTTTTTAACTTCTGCGTCCTCTTCTGAAGATGAACCCTGGTCTTTCCTGTTCCTATAATATGTTTCTATGGTGGGGTTCTTTCTTCTTTACAGGTTCATTTTTTTAAAATAATAGATATTAGTGTAAGCATCTCTAATCCTGGGGTGGAAGGCATGGTACCTCTGGTTTCACCTCAGTTCTCCCTCCTGACCAGGAACCCCCAAACCAAGAGATCCACCCACCAGCAAATGCCTGCAGCCAGCTGCATCCCTGTTCTATTGCTTCTGCACTTTCAAGTGCTGGTTCCTTCTTGCCCAAGGTTGCATCACTACAGAATATCTGGGTCTGGCATTCCTAATCAGCCAAGGTTTCCTCAGTCGGCCTGGACTCAGACCTCTACTCCACAAATAGTCCAGGAGGTGAAAGTTCTTGTGGTTCCTGTTGAGGCTCCAGTCACACCCAGCTAGCACCAGGACTCCCCAGTTGGTGTTTCTATGAAGAAAGCCCAAAGGTGTCTGCACTCATATGGGTTAATCCTTGGTCCGCAGTCTTTGTTCAGATCTTCAGGTTATATCAGGATACCCGTTCTATCCCAAGTCTTGATTTTTCAGCAGTCTGTTTCCCCTGAGGCATAAATTTGTTCTATTTGTGGGGAAATCTGGAGATCTTGATATCTACCAACCTATTCACCATCTTCCTAGAATCCTGCCCTAGAGTGGAATTATTTTAGTAACATAAGAAACCTAAAACTTGAGAGCTGCAGAATTTTCCTGATTTCCTTTACCTCTCCGGTAGCAATTAGTAGCACAGGCTAGGCAAAGCCTTTCCTTCTCTAGTCCATTCTTCCAAGCAATACAAGCAAAATTTGCTTCCTCCATTCAACTGTTCAATGCATTAAAGTGTGAAATTCTGAGATTTCTCCTGAGAAATCTTTTCTAAGTTTAGATCTTTTGAGCAATCAGTTCAGGCAAGCAATTCTACTGGCCTAAAGTAAATTCTCTTTAGTAAAACGTCTCCCTTCTTTCTCATGGTCTTAAACCAAAATTCACATTTCTAGCATCTATGACATGACTAATCAGTAAACATTTATTCCGTAGAAAGTGGAGTTTCAGTTTGCTATTAACTTCAAAGTCATATGTAAACTGGATCTTCCTTCCTTCTTCACTCTCTTCTTCCCTTCCTCCCTGCCTCCTTTTCTTCTTTCCTTCCTTCCTTCTTTTCTCCTTCTCTCCCTCTCTTTTTCCCTTCCTATCTCCTTTTCTACCGACAATGCTCTGCTTGTGTCAAATGATGTGGTCATAGCTATTGGTTCTTATTCCCTCCTACTGACTTCATATATTCAGTACTAAACCCGTTCTCTCAGCTCCAGGATTACATGTAAGTGGTTATGTTTCCCTGATTTGGGTAGGCATTTATTTAGTCATAGTCACCACAGGTTACATAGGTAACAAAAGCCAGAAAGAATGTTCCTATGTTAAGATTTTTCTCTTCAACCACTCTCCTGACATATTTCATATCTGTCTTACAGATGACTTCAGATAATTTAGGTTTAGATATTACCAAGGTCCTCTCTGACTAAGCAAGCGAATAAATTTGAGCCAGAACATAAAGTAAACCAAGGTTGCAAAGGCATTATTTCCTACCTCTGCCCAATCCTTTCCCTCCTCTCTTTTTAGTAAATATTTTTCATCAACAAGCAAAACAACAACAATAATACAAACTAACAATTCTTTGGTGCTGAATTTGTTCTAACAAAAACAAAGAAACAAACCTCATTGTATTACTGAAGAAGCATCTTCAGAAGTTAAAGTCAGAACCTATACTTGACCAAGAATGCTTTCTATGATTCTGTTTATAAAGTCTTGAAGATTTCCAGAGAGGCAGAGCTCACACTACCTCTAAAAGTAGCTCATTCCATTTTTGGACAAGTCTAATTAGAATTTTTTTTCTTCTATTAAGTCTGCCTCCCTCAGAAATATCTACTTTATTTTATTCATGACATTGCTTTGAAAAAAGAATAAAAAAGTTTTGATAAAAAAATATCCCCATTCTCATATATTATATACATTATTGGAGGGGGTAATACAAAAATATACATAATTTGAATATATAATTTTACTTTCTTAAAGTATCAGAACTACAAAAACAAAAGACAATGTAAGACCAGCAAGAACAAACAAACCTACTACTTGTGAATCACTAGCACAATCCAGTGCTAGGCACTGAATATATGTAAATGATTGAAAAATTAAAGTTAAAAAAACTCACTCTTAAGAAACTTACTTCCAACAAGTGAACATAAGAGAATTAAAAAAAAATCATTTGAAAAAAGAGAGAAACAAGTAGGAAGATTTAAAAAAAAAAACTTTCTGTAGAAGATAGATGTTTTGCTGAGCCTTTTGGGAAGCTAAAGATTCTAAAGGATAGAGACAAGAAGAAAATGTGTTCTAGACAGACACAGAGACGAGAGAATGAATGTTGAAAATAATCAGTAGACCAACTGGCTTAGATTTAAATGATGTGATGAGGCACCGTGTATAATAAAAAATAGATAGCTTTCTAGCTGCTACTAACTATAAATTTATTTTTGTTAAATAGTTTTAGCACAGTGTTTGGGATATAGTATGCTCTTAGTAAATGTTGAGTAATTGGTTGGTCTTTTGCATAGATAACAAATGATTTTGCCTCAATTTCTCTGTTTAATTGCAAATCCCTGGAAGACTGTCATTGCCTTTTATCCCTTCACTAGGCTTTTACCACATGATAAAGATCAATGGAAACTTCCTAGAGGGGTAGCCATTTAATCTATTTCTTTAAGTATGAATATGAATTCAGCTGATGAAGAAGGGGAGCAAGAAAATTGGTCACCTAAAGAACAGTGTGAACAAAAACAGAAAGATAGGAAAATGAAGAATTTGTGCATATGTTTGTAGAAGGGGCGGGTCATATTTGATAAAGCAAGAAAAGATTGTTTTTTAATTTTGAAGGATCTTGAATGCCAGACAAAGTCAAGTGATTTGGCCCCATTCATATAACTCAAAGGTAGCAGTGTGATAACATGTATGTAGAAATGTTTTGAATATATGTTGACCACCATTATATTCTTGGCAATATTTGGAATTATTAGTTTGAATTATAGTACAAAAGATTTAATTTAGACATTAGGAAGAACTTTCTGACCCATCTTTTCATTTTATAGAAAAGCAACTAAGTCTCAAAGGGGTAAAATGACTATGTGACCTGTTATTAATGAAAAAAAGAAAAGTCTAGAAGCCTGAACCTTATTAGTCTCGTGGTTTTTTGACAATCCTTCAATCATAGTGTCTCATTGTAACAAAAGAGAATGGTGACAGTACCTAAAAAGAATCCACATTTTTTTAAAAAATAGTCTATTAAACTATGTCTGATATTTTTTAAGGGTTTGGTGGTTTTATTTTCTAAATAAAAAGTAGTTTATAACTTAAGTGGAAAAAATACAGATTTTGCCCAAGTACAATCAAGTAAACAAGACATCTTTCTCCAAATAAGAAGAGAACTTTCAATGTATGGATCCCTCCAGACACCAAAATCCTCATTCATCTTCATTCCTTGGTGTGTATCAAGTCAGAGCTACTCAATTATTAGTAATAAATACCATGAGTATTAAATATGTAGCTATATAACCTGTTATATTATTTACATAATAGAATTGTGGTGGGCATAAATGTTAATAAATAATAACATAATATTATTAGTGATCACTTATACTTGCAAAAGGGATAAATTATTTAAGAGCTTCTAAACTCTTGAATTTAATATTAAATTAGATAGGAAGCAGTAAAGGAATATTTTATTCATAAGAAACTCTCAACATTTAAACTTCCAGTTAGAATATATGGTATATTTTCTTCTTGCTCCCTAGTAAAAGGACTTGAAAGTTCAAGGTAATTTTTGGATACTTTTTGACCATAGTAGAGTGATGTAATAGGAAGAACAACTCAACATGTAATAAGAAAACCCAGGTTGGTTTAGTTTTGATAGTAACTAGTTGTGAAAAGCAAATGAGTAAGTCACACAACAAATCATGGAAATAATCAATAATTTCATTAAAGAGAATGACAATGAAACAACATATCCAAACTAATAGGATACAGCTCAGAAATAGATCCACTGAAGGAACTGGAGATGATTATCCTGAAGAAAAAAAAAAAAAAGAAAAGATAGGTCATTATAACTATTTTTAATTATTTGAAGGGTCACATGAATTTAGTCTGTTTGACCTTGGGGGCAAAGCTAGGAGGAATGGATAGAAATTCAAAGGCACATTTAGTTTAAGTTCAGGAAAAACAAAGCATTCCAAAGCAAACAAACAAAAACAAGCAAAACTTCTGACAATTAGGAAAGAAAGTAGAATGGGATGTCTGCAAAAGAGCTCTATAAGAGATGCCAACTTGCCAGATTTAGGGGGAGGGTTCCATTTTGGGAGATGGTCACAGTAAGTGGTAACTGAGATAGATATCTGAAATCCTGTAATTCTGCAATTCTATGTAACCTTCAATTCTTACTTTGTTTGCTTTAAGACTGAGATCATGATACCTGTCCCTATTTAATTCATGGATTTTTGTGAGGCCCAAATAAGGTCCAGTATGTAATAATTTTGTATGGAAGTGAATTATTGGCATGAAATAGAAAGCAATACAAGCCTAGATAAGATACTTGTTTAGGACTGGACTCTGGGCTCAAAAAATTATTCAAAAGGACATAAGTTAGACAAATTGGGTCAATAAATTGCTGTGATGATATTTTTGAACGTCAATGATACGCCAGATAGCATTTTGCAGGATAAAGTTTTGGGTTAAAGCTCTTTAAGTAACTTCAGTGGGGGCATTCTGATATTTCAGAATGTTTAGAAGGTTATCAATTCAGACAGCTTTTATCCTAGCTGCCCCCCTTTTCCCATAAAGGCTGCACTTTTAGTGAATGGTGTGTTAGATCCGGTACCATAATAACTGGATTGAAATTCTGGCTCTGATACTTAATACTTATGTGATCTTGGGAAACTCTTCTTCATTTTATGAAACTTAATTTCTTTTCTAAAAATTAATATGTTTGTACTAGCTGATATCTTGTTTTCTTTAATTTTCCATGGGACCATGACCCTGTCAAAGTTAAAAAAAAAAAAAAAAAAAAAGCCTCTTTCTTTCCCTGGTTCTTGGTATCTTCACCTATAAACTTAGGAGTTGGAGTAGAGTATTTCAAAGATTTCTTACCATTTTATGGTTCTATGGTTCTGTGCAATTATCTGACTTAGTTAATGATCTTGCATGCATTCAGTTCTACCTAAGTGAGCCGATATTTCTCTTTATCCCCTGGCGTTTCTGATGTTCTGAATCAGTTTCCCCAAATTAATACAAATCCTAGAGGGATACACAGACACAGACACAGACACACACATACACACAGACACACACACACACACACACACACACACACACATATACATTCCTACAGGAATATATATAGATATGCATACATACTTCATATCTCTATACTATAATATGATATATGTACATACAAATATATGTGTGTGTGTTTACAAAGCCATTTCCCCGAAGGTAATGGTCAAAAGATCTAAGCAAACATTTTTACAAAGAAATAATTGCAAACTATTAACAAGCACATGAAAGAATATCTCCAAATTACTAATGAGTGATATATAAATCAGAATCATTCTGAGTTTTCACCTTTCACTTTGTAAATTGCCTAAAATGTTAAAAGAGGGGAAGTCAATGTTGAAAGAAATTGTTAGACATGCTAACACATTATTGATAGGACACTGAATCAGTACAACCATTTTGGAAAGCATTTTAGTATTATATAAATAAAGTTATTTGACACAGAGATTCTATTAGTTGGTTTATAGCCTAATAATATTTGTTGATAACAAAAAAATCTTCATATGCACCAAAATATTTATAGCAGTAATTTTCTGTGAAAGCAATGAATTGGATACAAAATAGGTGCCATATCGACTAGAAAATGACAAAATAAATGTGGGCACATGAAAGGAATGAATGTTACTCTTTTGTAAGAAATAATGAATATAGAGAAACATTAAAAGATTACATAAACTGAGATACAATGTAGGAAGCAGAGACAAGAAAACACTATAGCCAATAACTATAACTATGTAAACTGAAATAATTACATACAAAAAAATCAAAATTAAATGATGTAAAACTACAAAGAACAAACATGGCTTGAAAGGATAGAGAAGACACTCTGACCCCATTCTTTTGTAGAGTTTTGCACATTAAATCTGATTTTTCTGTTATTCTATCTTTTGTTTTAATTTTGTTTTGTTATCTAAAATGACTCACCATGGGGGGAGAAAGAGAGGTACAGGAGAAATTATGATGATTTAAAATTACATAAATAAATATATAATATTTTTAAAATAAAGCAAACCATTTTGAATTGTCAAGCTTAATAATTGCCTTTTGATTCTGGCTCTAGAGCTTATTAACCATGCTAAAATGTAAATTCCTTAAGAATAAGGAATATTTCATTGTGAATACTTGTATATTTGGGACCTGTCAAAGTGCCTGGCAAATCACAGGTGTGTTTTCAATTAGTTAGCTTTGGTCCAGTCATCTAATATCCATGGCCTTAGTTTCTTCAACTTTAAAATGAGGAGATTAGACAACCTCTGTTGTCCCTTGCAGCTATAAAGCTAAAGTCTATTATTTTATAATTATCTACAGTCAAATTTCTAAAAAAATCTTTATTTTTTCAAATTTTGGATAGATTTTATTCATTCCATTATACAGGGACACACATACATTTATTATTTAGCCATTTCAGTTGTGTCCAAATCTTTGTGATCCCCTTCAGGATTTTCTCGACACAAACACTAGCGTGATTTGCCATTTACTTCTCTAACTCATTTTGCAGATGTGAAAACTGAGGCAAACAGGATTAAGTAATTTAACCAGTGTCACACAGCAAATATCCGGGGCCAGATTTGAACTTAGATCTTTGTGTGTGTGTGTGTGTGTATAAAATATAGGTATGTTTTTATGTATATACATACAAATAGCCTTTAAATTGAAATTAGATTATAAACTTTCCCAATCTCTCCATAAATCTCATGGGATTTGACATAATATTCTCACTAATAGAGCAAATTATTTTTATCCTTCAAATGCTATTGTCATCCCTAGCAACAATTTATCTAGTATTTTATTTATATGTCACCCTAATAAATGCAAAGTTCTTGAAGATTGTGCTATTTCTTTTTTGTTTATGTTTTTGTTTATCTCTAGTGCCTAGCAGAATATCTGGCACATAGGAGGTGATTAAAAAGACTTGTTGATTGATTGATAGATTAATTGAGATACCTGTGATTAACTATGTTGAATCATTTTGCCACCTTGTGGTGAGCAAAAGAAATGAGTTTATCCCAGGGTGATAGGTTCATAGAAGGTAACTTGAATTAACTTGGCAACACAGGATTTTGTTAATCTAGTTCCATTATAGGAGGCTTAAATCCAAATTTAAACATATGTCCACACACACACACATTCATATAATGTGAATCAACTGGAACTCAGATGACATGGCAACAATGAAAAAACGGTGGCTTTAGGATCAAAGAACCTTGGACTGGGGTTGTTGCCTTGGGCTAGAGTTGTAACCAGGTCAGGACAATAAGGGCTTTTTTTCAGAGCACAAAAAATGAGTACTAATAACATCTGTAGCTAGTTTTTCTTACTACTATAGAAACATGTGAGATTACCAATGAACCATTAGTCAGATGGAAATTTGATTTCCCCTTATCTCCTACCTACTGGGCAGGTAGATGGTACAGTAGATTGAGCTTGCAATCAGGAAGATCTAAGTTCAAAACTAGCCTCAGATACTTACTTAGCTATGTGACCTTGGGCAGGTCATTTAACCCCACATCCTTTAGACTTGGCTGGAGAAGGAAATAGCAAATCACTCCAGTATCCTTGTTGAGCAAATGCCATGAACTTTTGTCCACGTAGAGTCAGAAAGCACCAAAGGACTGAATGACAGCAACAATCCCTTTTCCCTTGACCACAGTATCTAAACCATAGTTCTATTTACCTTTCTCTGTCTGGGTAGCAATGTGCCAGCACTGCCTTAAGTCCCCATGAGATCTCTGCTATTTCCAACTTCATATGGAATAAAAAGGTACTTCCTTTTTGAAAGTTTGGTATCTAAAACAATGATTTAACTATTTTTCCCCTTTTCACTTTACATTCTATAGTTCTGTAGAATTCTCTATCTCCTATCTCCTGGCCTGTCCAATTTTTTCTTTCTTTTTCTGTCCTTCTTCTTTGTCTTTTTCCCAATTCCTTGTTTGTAATGTGTCACAGCATTTTTAGGCTCCTCATAGGACTTGGTTAATGAATGAGAGTCTGACTCTGGCTCTGTTTAAAGAATAACCCTTCAGTTTTCTTCTGTTGTGTCCATTGCCTTCCCTCTGCCTTGGAATTCCAAAGAGGATACTGCACAAAGGGCAGTTTTGATCAGATAGGTATTCTGGGAGCATCAGGGAGGATTCTTAATTAAAGAGGCCTCAGACAATGAAATTCAAACAAAGGTGGCTTACCCTAAGGTTAACCCTATTAATGGCCATCCCTTACTAAGTACAGGCAGCCCATTTCAGAAACATTTCATACAACTAACTTCACACACTCATTAGCAATAGCATTGTGCTTTATCTATCTTCTAAGTCTTGAAAAAAGGAATAGAAGGGGTATATAAAGGAGGATTCAACTCAGCCCGAGCTGAAGCCCTAAGTGAAATATCATGTTCCAGGTTTTGTGAACACAGATGATGGGGAGGATTTCTCTTTTTTTTAATTTTTCAAATAAAAAGATCAAAAGGATTAGGGTAGAAAAAAGTTACATCTTCATCAACTCCAATGTCATTTTCTAAGAGCCAAAAGTTTGAAAAGGAAAAGACCCTAAATGTATATGCAGAGAAATTGAAGGGTTTGGGGGAGTAATTTGTCCAAAATCAAGAAGAGAATTCGTGGCATAAGCAGAATTGGGTCTCAAGTTTATTCACTCCCACAGATCTGATTTTTCTATGATATTATATTGTTTATGTGTCTACTGTGCAAGACAGACAGTATGACAGAGTGGCTAAAGGGATGACCTCATGTTCTTAATTAATTTATAAAATTATTTTTAAAAATAAATAATTTAATTTAAAATAATAAAAATTCTTAATAATTAAAAAATAATTTTTTTAAAAAATTATTAAGAATAGGCCTCTGAATGGTGAAGGGAGAGGGCGAGGCAAGTATTTGGAAATAGACAGTGTATAATGAAAAGGTATCACGATAACATTCTAATGGGATGAAAAAAAGAACAGCTCATAGATTTAGAGGTAAAAGACTCCTCAGAGACCATCCACACCAACTGCCTAATTTTGTAGCTGAAGAAATCAAGGTCCTATGAAACTAAATGACTACCAAGATCACATAGGCAATAAGGATTAGAGGTGAGATTTGTACCCAGGTTCTCTGACTCCAGAGTCAGTGGTTTGGTTTGGTTTTTTTCCCTATTGAACTTCAAGAAAGTATATGCCTGATGGTATTTAGATAATTTTAATGAATAAGCAAGTAACTGCAAGATTTGCTTAAAGAGCAGTGGAAAAGAGAACTGAAACTCTCCAGAGAATCTAGGAGAGCTGGGTCTTAATCTCATTCCAGAACTTATTGTACATAAAAAAAAAATTAATTTTAAAAAACTTGATAAAGTTTTTTAAGGTTAGGAAAGGGCTTATGTGACATATATTAAATTGATCTAGTCTTGCCATTGCTTAACCTTACTTAACCTCTCAGAAGACTCTAAAATTTCCTTTAGAACTGAGAATGGAAGATTTAGTGGAAAGAATGTAGTATGATAATTGTTTTTAAGAATTTGAATGGCTATCATTTGAAAAATAAGTAAAAATTTGCTCCCAAAAAGTATAACTGAAATAAGAATGGAAGAACAGTAGCTGGCACATAGTAGATCCAAAATAAATGCTTATTAAATTGAATTAAGTTTTCAGAGAGGTAAATTTGGCATGATTTGTTAATTCTAAAAATTAGTTCTATCCAAAGATGGGATAGATTGCCTTGAAAAATGAATTCTCTTTTTTGGCGCTTTTTAGACAAAATCTTTACAAAAAATTTATAAAAAAATGTTTTTACTTTATCAAATATACGTGTTGGATGTGTTATAAATGTGTTTCATTATCAGGTATTGGTTGGACTGGAAGCCCTCTGAGTACTCTTCCAACTCTGAAATTTTGTGCCAATTCCAGAGATGATCACTACCTAGCAATTGTACATATCAACAAAAATAAAACTATTTACAAAATCACAAATGCACATTGTTGTAATGGCTTCACATGTACAGGTTTATGTCAGTATAAGCTTTCTTTTAGATTTTCAACAAAAGACTTAAAATGCACAGAATAAAAGGTAGGGAAGAGAGTAAAATGTTTTCCCCTAAACTTTAAGAGATTTTCATATTTGAAATGAGGGCACCAATGACAAGGTAGATAAAAAGTATAGATGAACAAGGGACACAGAAGGCAAAATAGGAAAACAGAACAGTATTGCCTAAGGTCCATCTTCTTAAACTGTGTGTCACAACCCCATGCAGGGTCTCATATATGGAGGTTTCAAAACTGTGATTTATTATCACTAAATGTTTGACTTATATACCTCTTTTATATTCACATATACTCAGGGTAATGTAAAAATTTCTTAAGTGAAAAGGGTTAACAAATGGAAAAAATTTAAGAAGCTGTGATCTAAACTAGGGGACAGGAATGTAGGGCTGAGAAAAGTAAACATTGAAGGTCATATAACTATGAAGAGTCCGGGAAAAGTCAAATTCAGGTTGAAAAAAGTAAACTGTGTTCTGAGTGACTCTTGTATTACTGGTCCAGTTTGGGCTTCTGTAGAGACCAGTAACTTTCTTTCTTACTTCCCCTTTCCCTTTCTCAAAGGTTAATGTTGAAAAATTATCTGTGCACATGTTTTGAAAACTAAAATGCTTTAATAAAAAATACCAAAAAACTCCAAAACCAAAATTAGTTGTCCTTACAATCTTGCTGTTATTTTGCATAATGTTTTTCTGGTTCTACTGACTTTGCTTTGTATAAGTTGCATAAGTTCCCAGGTTTTTCTGAAAACATCTTGATCAACATTTCTTATAGCACAATAGCATTCTATCACATTCATATACCACAACTTCTTCAGCAGTTCCCCTACTGATATATATTCTCCTCAATTTCAAATTCTTTGCCAAAACAAAAGCATGGCTAAAAATATTTTTGTGCAAATTGGTCTTTTTCTCTTTTCTTGGATCTTGTTAAGATTAAGACATAGTAAATGCATTTTTGGATCAAAGGGTGTGCAGGTTTTGAATTGTCCTTTGGGCATAATTCAAATTGTTCTCCAGAATGGTTTGGTTTATTCACAATTCCACCAGTAGTGAATTAGTGGCTTAATTTTGTCCCTCTAGCGGTTCTCCTTTCCCTTTTGTGTCATGTTAGCCAATCTAATAGATATGAGGTGGTATCTCAGATTTTTTTTAAACTTACATTTCTCTAATCAGTAGCAATTTAGATAATTGTCTCACATGACTATTGATAGCTTTGATTTCTTCTTCTGAAGACTGCCTGTTCATATCATGGACCATTTATCAACTGAGGAGGAATGGTTCTTATTTCTTTTTATAAAATTATAAATTATATTCCCTATATATTTAAGGAATAAACTCTTTATCAGAGAAATTTCTATAATTCTTCCCCTCAATCTCAGTTTCCTGTCTTCCTTCTATTTTGGCCGCATTAATTTTATCCATGGAAAAAGATTTTGATTTTGTAATCAAAATTATCTCTTTTGCTTTTTGTAATTCTATTACCTTATTTGATCATAAACTCTTCCCTTATCCAAAAATCCTACAGGTACGTTTTCCCATGTTCTCCTAGTTTGCTGATGATATTGTAACCCTTTATATCTAAATCATTTACCCATGTTGACTTTATCTTGGAACATAGTATGAAATGTCTGTTAATATCAATATCTAATTTCTGCTATACTTTCCAGTATAGCAATTTTCCTTGTAATTTTTTTTTCAAATCATGAGTTTTTGTCCCAAAAGCTTGAATCTTTGGATTTATCATATACTAGATTACTATGATCACATAATAAAGTATATTACTACTGTTATTTTAATTTCTATTTCTATTTTTTTGCTGCTGTATTTTATTAGTAACATGTAGAAATACTGATGACCCATGTGGATACATTTTATATCTTGAAACTTTGCTTACTTAAGTTGTTAATCATTTCCACTAACTTTTTAGTTGATTCTCTAGGATTGTCTAAATGTAACATCGTAAAAGCTGCAAAGAGTCATAGTCTAATATAATTCCTTCAATTTCTTTTTATTCTCTTAGTTTCATAGCTAGCATTTCCAGAAAAACAACAATAACCAAACTGAACAATAATGATAATAATGGGAATGCTTGTTTCACCTCGGATTATGATAGGGAAATTTATCCCTATTACAGATAATGCTTGCTGATATTTTTAGATAAATACTACTTATCATTTTAAGGTAGGCACCATTTATTTTTATTCTATTGTTTTTTAATAGGAATGGCTGTTTTTTTTTTTGTTTTTTTTTTTTGTCAAAGACTTTTTCTGTATTTATTGAGACACTTGCATGATTTCTTTTGGTTATGTTATTGATAGCTTACCAAAATCGAACCAGCTCTGTATTCCTGGTATAAATCCTACCAACTTAAAGTGTATGATCCTTTATGCTATATTATTGTCATCTTTTCACTAATATTTTACTTAAAAATTTTATATCTATATTCATTAGAGAAATTGGCTTATAGGTTTTTTTTAATATTTATAATTTTTTTTTCCATTTTCATCATTCTTGGTTTAGATAT
Source organism: Sarcophilus harrisii (assembly GCF_902635505.1). Classification (NCBI taxonomy): domain Eukaryota; kingdom Metazoa; phylum Chordata; class Mammalia; order Dasyuromorphia; family Dasyuridae; genus Sarcophilus; species Sarcophilus harrisii. Next base: position 190,352,346 of record NC_045427.1, on the reverse strand, counting down.
CAGTACTATACTTGTATTGTAAAAGGAACTTGGTAAGATTCCGTCACCTTTTTTTTCAAATAGTTTATATAATTTTGGGGGGTTAATTGTTCTTCAAATGTTTGATAGAAATTGCATGTGAATTTATCTACCCCTGGTGATTTTTTTCTCCTTAATCTTCATTTATGGCTTATTCAATTTCTTTTTCTGACACAGAATTATCAAATTTGGTTTTCAAAATGGTATTTTCTTCAGTATTTTTGGGGTGCCTCTTTCATCAAGTTGTTGTCTTTTCATATTTTTCTTCCTTTACTTTCATTAATTACTTTACCTACTTTTTTTTTCTCTGCCACTCTTAAAGTTTTTAAAAGATTGTTAGCTCTTCTGATAATTTTTATTGTTTTTGTGTCCAATTCACTTTATTTTTCTTTGAAGCTCTGCTTTTTCTGTTTATTGTCTTTTGAGTTTGTTTCTTGATCTTTCCTATCATTATAATAATATTTTATATTCTCTCTCTCTCTCTCTCTCTCTCTCTCTCTCTCTCTCTCTCTCTCTATCTCCCTCTCTCTCTCTCTTGCACATTTCCCCACTCTATTTCTTGCTTTGGAACTTTGTATTATTTGCTAACGTTGGCCTGTGTTTCCATTGTAGGGAGTGAAGGGCCAATGTCTAACTTCAGGCTTTTTTTTTTTTAATGCTATTTTTAGAATGAGTTCTGGAAATTTGTAAGTTTTCAGTGCTTTCAAAGTGGTATGATCTGGAAAGAGATGTGGTCGGTCACTGCATTCCTGTCTGTTTTCTGCTTCTTATCCAGGAAGAGGCCCTGATTCTTTGAGACCAAAAGTGATACCAACTCTCAGGACTTCCACTCCCTCTGTTAGATAGTGTTTTTCTCTTCCCTTGATCTATGACCCAGGAGTGGGTATAAGCAATGGTGTTGCCGAACAGTATCTGGTTCTATAGTCTCTTTCTGACCAGTTGCCACATTTCCGTAGTATGTCTAGTTTGGGAGTTACTAAAACTACTGTTGCTTTTCTTGCCATGATCTAGTCTTACCAATTTATTTCAGCCACATGATTTTGGGCCGGCCTCCCACTCCATAAGACAGAAGTTTCTTTTCAAAAGACTTCTAAATTATCTTGGGCTAAATGAATGTCTCATTCTATTCTTTTGTTGGTTCTGCCAATCCAAAATTTGATTTGAGAAATTATGTTTTGAAGGAGAATGTCTCATTTTTTTGTCACAAATTTTTTTTTGTTTAGAGACAAAATTTTAATCATACAAAAGACTATTTGGTCAGGAGAAGCTAATCTGGGTTTTGTGGTGAATTTGAAAATGTTAAGTCAAATGGAAAAAAATTCATATTGAATTGTTAAAAATATGAAATTTAACTTGTAAGGTAGAACTATCTATCCCTATTGTTTTGAATCACAAGTTAGGCAATACATGTCCAAAGCTGCTAAGGGAACAATCTATGGGAAATTTTTATTTTTTTATTTCTATGTTTGTGGCCATTTGCTGATCTGGGCTTTAAATATCAAGGAATTGCCAGGAATAGAAAGGGAGTGGGCTATTAGAAAAATTCTGTTCACTAAAGGAAGAGATATTGAGTTTTATGAATGTACTTACTGAAGTCCTTTGGCTCATGGGATGTGTAACAGATAAATTTATCCAGTTCCCCTATGACTCATGCTTGTGATGCTGTCTGTTTCTTCCTTTTTCTTCTCAGTGTCTTACCTGGTTTTTATATCTCCTACCCATAAACCTCTTCTCCTGAGTTCAATGACAATCTGGGGGGGGAGGTGTATCCCCAGATCAAGTCTGAAACCCACTCAGAACTTAAGGGGAAAAGATTATTTGGGAAAGGAGGTCTCCCATCTCTTTTTACTCTATATTCATTTGTGTGTGTGTGTGTGTGTGTGTGTGTATAATTACAAAAGGTAGAAATTTTTATACAGATCAAGTATCAAAACTTGTAAGTGAACTTAGTTTCTAAACAATATCCCAGAATAAATAATTTAAATTTTAACATCAAAGAGATATAATCTTTGTCTAAAGAGGAAGGTCCTTTGTAAGGAATTAACTAGAGTGCATGGACACAAATCATATAGGAAGAAAAGGCACACATATTGCAGTCAGTATCAGAGGTAGTGGCCATGTTCCTGAGAACAAAGGTTACAAAGTTATCAGAAATTTCTTACTCTTTCCTTTAGTTTCAGACTGTATTTTGCATTTGAAACTTTTTGTTTTCAAGAAAACTGAAAGAAAAATTTAGGAATCTATCCTTTCTTCCCCTTTAGCAATATATTGGTTTTACCCATACGTGCAGACATACGTGATCATTAGCTACCTGAATTCTGGTAAAACGAAATTGTCCCTTTTCTCAGTGAGTGACTAGACAAGTTCTCCTTCACCTCAGCAGAATATTTCAGGAATGGGGGACATTATCTTTGAATACATTTGCAGTCACCTTCATATATTCATAGGTTCAGTAGTTAGGCTCCTTTGAAATCAATGTGCAAATGATATGTAAATTAGGTGTCCCCAGGTTAACTGAAACAATATATTGCCACTTGAAGACCAAGTGGATGGGAAATTTCCATGCCTAAATTCTAGCATCCTTAACCTTACTTGGCATTCTGATTAAGCTTTCACAGCTTGATGCTCCCCAAATCATCCTTCTTCCTCTTCTATTGAAACAAATGCATTAAAAGAAAGACAGACAGAGACAGAGTGTGAGAGAGAAACAGAAAGAGAGAGAGAGACAGAGAGAGAGAGAGAGAGACAGAGAGAGAGAGAGAGAGAGAGAGAGAGAGAGAAAGAGAGAGAGAGAGAGAGAGAGAGAGAGAGAGAGAGAGAGAGAATATTTTTCTTAAGAAAGGAAGGGGGCATTCTAATCAGTCTCTCCATGATGATGAAAGATGACAAGAACACAGAAAAAGAGGTTTGGAATGCATACAAGCCTATTTGTTAATATTCTTATGTCCTTTGACCTCATTCTCTGAAATCATTCCATCAAAATCTAAATATGGCTTGGATGGCCTATCTTTGAACACTAAAGATTAACATTTGTCAGTATTTTGCTTTCCTTTATCACATGCTTTATCTACCATTTCTAATTCATAGAGACTATCAAATATCTTTTGAATTTTGTTAATAAAAACTTAGGAGAAAACAGCCCTTCCCAGCTTCTGAATTCCAAACTAGATAGAGTTACACTTTGCATTTGGCTACTCAGCTTTTGAGACCAGCTACGAAAAATCTTCATTTTAAAGCCTCCAATGAAAAAGAACTGATCCATACCAAGTTGACTATGTTTGTTTATTTTTCTTAATTTGTTTTAATCTCATGACTTGATTACTAGTAGATTCTCACACATATAATATTTTATAATTTCAAAGAACTTTCTCTTATTTCAATCTGGAAACAACTATGTGAGCTAATTGAACCAGTATCATTATTCTAACATCACAGATAAGTAATCTGATGCTGAGTGAGGCAATAATACTTGTCTCTCTCATGAATAGAAGGATCAAGATTCAAACTCAGATCTTACAAGTCAATAGCTACTGCTCTTTTCATTACATCACATAAGAGAGTTGGGTTGTAGCTATATATATTTTTATTCAAATCTACTTACTCCTTTTCTCAGGTGGATTTGGTAAGTGAAATTGTGAAAAAATTGTGAAAATAGGAGGGGTACCACAATATTGGAGAAGGGCAAATGTCATTTTGATTTTCAAGAAAAGAGGAAGAAGAATATAATACAGATGTAGGTAAACAACTTTGACTTTCTTCAACTCTTGGCAAAATCTAAAAGAAACTATTCAATGAATAGTTAGTGAAGAGCTTTAAAAGATAGGAGCAGAATGAGCAACTAAGGCCTTATCAGGATAAACAATTGAAAATGCTTAAAAAAAAACATAAACACAAACATAAACAAACAGGGTCACTAGATTATTTAATCAGAGAATTTTTAAGGGTATTATTTTTTAAAATTTTAATGAGCCATATGTGTATATTTATTTAGAGCATAAATAAATTTAATTTCAATAATAGTTTTTTGGGGGTTTTTGCTGATCAATAATATAGTTCTTTTTGGTCAACAATTGGGTCAATAATAGTTCTTTTTGGTAAATTTGGAACTAGTTGAATGGGTTGAATTTCAAGAATGATCATTAATGGATTACTGCTAACTTGGAAGAAGGCCATTAGTGAAGCAACCAGGGATCTATTGTTGGCCAGGTGCAATTTAATATTTTGTTTCAGTGATTTGAATAAAGGCATAGATGTAAAGATTATCAAATGTGCCGTTGGTACAAAGTAAAGTAAGATAAATCCAAAAAATCTTAATAATCTGGAATGTTGGTTCTAATTTGTATGATGGAAAGTTCTAGAGATAGATACAAAATCTTACATTGATTTTTAAAAATCTAATTTACAAATATCAGATCAAGAAGGATTGTATGTGTGTGCGTTTGCATATTTTTTTTGTAGTGGTAGAGAACTAGAAATTAAAAATTATGGGGTGCTCACCAAGTGTGGAATACCTGAGCAAATTATATTACAAGAATGGAATGGACGTAGGTAGGTGGTACAGTGATTAGAATGCCTGGAATCAGGAAGACCTGAGTTCAAATGCAGTTTAAGATATATAGTATTTGTGTGACTCATTTACCTCAGTTTCCTCATCTATGAGGAATGAGCTGAATGAAAAAGGATGTGACAAAACATTCCAGGAGTATTTTTGCCAAAAAAACCCAAATGGGGTCATAAAAAGTCAGACATGATTGAAAAATGACTGAACAATAATAATCAAATATTATTGTTTCACAAGATGTGATGAGAAGGATATTTTGGGAGAAACCTTTGTGTATGAACTGATTTCAAATAATCTAATGCACTAGGAGAACTTTTTATTTAAAAACAACAACTTTGCAAAGAAAGATAACTTTAAAGATTTAAGAAATTAGAGTAATATAATGACCAATCATGATTAGAGAGGATTGATAAAACAATGCCTACTCATTTCTTTACAGAAAGATGATTAACTCAAAATGCAGAATGGGACATATTTTTTTGACATGGTCAATGCGGAAGTTTGTTTTGCTTGACTATTGATATTTGTCATTAAGTTTTTCTTTTTGTTTTGCCCTTTATCTCCTAACTGGGAAAGAAATGCTTGTTAATTAAAAAATTAAAAATTGAATTTTTAAAATATGAAGAAATATAATCCTTTTAAATATAATATGAATCAACACTGTGATATGGCAGCTGAAATCTAATGTGATTTTAGATTGCATTAAAAATTAAAAAGACATAATTTCCAGGGCTAATGAGGGAATAAAGCAACCTTATTTTTTCTTGGTTAGACCACATTTGGTCATGACATTTTAATAAAGATATTGATAATTCGGTAGCATCCGGAAGAAGGCATCTAGAATTAGTAAAAGAACTTGAGATCCTTCCATATGAGGATGCATTGAACTGAAGCTAATTCCCCTGAAGAAGACAAAAATAGCACATTATAGCTGTGGAATTGGAATCAGGAATTGCTGGGTTTAAACTTGCCTAAGGAGTTTACAAGTTTTATGACATCTGCCAAAGCCTATAGTCTTGCCTGTGCCTTAGTTTCCAATTCAGCAAAATCAAGGCATTGGATCCAAGGACCATTAAAATCCCTTCCAAGTTTAAATTAGTGATCCTATAGTCTTAAATATTTCAAGGATAGTCTGGTGGGAAAAGGATAATAGTCTCGATAAACCCAGAGGGCAGAATCAGGAATAAAAAATGAAGAAAAGTAGTTTATGATTAATTAAAAACATCAACAGCAACTTTTTAACAATTGGAGTGATCTTTAAGCGGAATGGACTGCCCTCAGGAGATGGTGTGTTCCACTTAACTAGAGGTCTTCAAGGAAAGGCTGTGTAATCACTTCTCAGATGTGTTATGGATGGATTGGATTAGAGACTTCTAAAGCCTCTTCCAATTCAGACTCTGTGATCCCATTCATAGCATATTTACTTATGCTAATCACAAAGAAAAAAAATGAGGATGTATAAATGTTGAGTTCACCCAACCTGAAAATACCCTGATGGAAGTGAGTTCTGGGGAAAGGGAAATCATTATTCTAAATTATAATCAAGGGAGAGAAGAAAATGAAACTGACAATGTGACTTCAAAAATAGAATGGTCATAACCTATAATTTTTTTTTCCTTTTGAGTTTCTTTTCTTACAAAATGAAACATAGAGGTAAATAATACAATGAGGAAACAACTTTTAAGATATATATCCACTTTATGTGGTTCTTTTCAACAACAAGGTGATTCAGACCAATTCCAGTGGCATTATGATGAAGAGAACCCAGAGAGAGGATTGTGGGGACTGACAATGAATCACAACATTGTATTTTCACATTTTGTTGTTTGCTTTCATTTTGTTTTCTTTCTCATTTTTCCCCTTTTTAATCTGATTTTTCTTGTGCAGCATGATAATTGTGGAAATATGTAGAGAAGAATTGCACATGTTTAACATATATTGAATTACTTGCTGTCTAGGGGAGGGAGGGAGGGGAAAGGAAGCAGAAAAAAATTTAGTACACAAGGTTTTGCAAGGGTGAATGTTGAAAATTATCTATGCATAGGTTTTAAAAATAAAAAGCTTTAATTAAAAAAAGATATATCCACCTGACATGTCTGTCAGCATTTCTAGAAATGAAAAAATGATATAGTATAGGTCTTCAATAAAATGTATCTATCTTAATAAAATAATAAAATATTGAAATATAGTCCTTTGATTTCTCTCAACTTTTAGTAAGATGCTTCTAAAATCCTCATGTCTAGAATATCCAAAGTAGAGTTTGATTATTATCATCATTACTCATATTTCTATAGCATTTTGAGATTTAAAAATATTTTCTCACAAGAATGTTGCATATAGTACCAAGTATTATACTTAGTTTAGATATAAGAAATTTAGGCTTCAAGAAACTAGGTGATCAACCTAAGGTCGTATACTGAATGCCAGATCAGCCATTTTAATTTTGATTCTGGATCCAGATCCAATGTTCTTTCTGTGCTTATATAGCACATTTAATTCCTTTGATTTTAGAGAACTTAGAACTTTAATTTTTCCAGAAAGTCTATCAGATACTATTCTTGAAATTATCTGTGAATCAACAGTGGATAGAAAACAATGTTAAGATATACTTGTTGTTTGATCGATGGTTGGATTTGCAGATAGATGGTTGATGTGATATGAAAAACTGAGAAGAAAAACATAAGCCCTCACTCTCTCTCACTTATTAGGTCTGTGACTTTGGGGAGTTCACTTAACTTTTCAAGTCACTTTCCTTATTGGTAAAATCAAAAGATTAAACTGAATTAGTTTATAGGTTTAAATCATGGCAGCTCTCCCTGAAAGCACTGCCATTTCATGATTCCTGAATCATTCTTGAGTTTGTGAAGTTATTGGGAATTTTACATGCCAAGCCAATCATCAAAAAATATGTAAACAGTTATTTACCTAAGGAAATCTGTGTACAAAAAGGGAAACTCAAGTCTTCATTAATAAGCCTATAGCAAAAGGAAGATGAATGCCAAAGAAATGATGATTTTTTTTCAGTGTCTTCTAAAACGAACAAAATACAGAACAGAATATTGTGTAGAGAAGTGATCAGTTTAAATCCTTCTTTTCTCAAAGTTGCATTTCATTCCTTGACTTTACAGTTAGGAACAAGTTCTAGGACATAAATCTTAAGTGTGGGAGGAGGCAGAAACTGAAGTCTTTTTCCTCCCCAAATCAGCTGCATAAACAGCTCTTAACAAGAAGGCTTCCTTTTTGTGCATGAAAGTTTGCACTTCATTACCCTTAATTGCATGCTTTAAAAGGTATTCTTTGTGAATGCATATTGAACTCAGTAGAATATAAAACATTGGCTTTTCCATGGCTGGTAACTTTATTTGACTCTTATCCTTAACTCTGAGTTCACCCACTGCCTCTTCCAAGGATAAACTAAAGCAAAACTCAGTCTCAGATCTGGTCCCTTTCTTTCTTGGGACAATATTCAGTTATTTCAGTGGATTAGTAATGTCACTGATATTAATATTCCCTTCAGTGATGCAGATAGTAATCCACCTTTTCAGCTCTTGCCCAGGTTCTCTCATTAATTCTCCACAAATGGTCTATTTAACATGTTGGGGACCTTCTTCTGGTTTTCCTCAAATTATAGGGATAACAATTCAGCATTTGAATTGCCCATCAGTTATCCTCTATCTTTTCTGATCATACATTTCTTTGATGATAGCCTTTACACTCATTTCCTTTTGTAACTCATTTATTCTAAAATGTGGAAACCTTTTTAAAGTATTTCTTGATTGCCATTTGGGTGATCCCTAGCATCTGAGCCCAAGTTATTCTCCATTTCCAGGGTCTGTAAAAAGATAAATAGGTAGATAGATATACTTTTAAATATAATCTAGATCAAGATCTTTATTTCTCTAAATGTATTTATCTTTTATAGATGCATGTGTTCTCTAGGTTTTCCATCAATCTTTATATAATAGCTAGTCAATAAACATTTTAATTAAGTATTTATTATGAATCAGGCCTTAGGTCAAGGCATATAAGGATACAAAAAAGGCAACAATAATTCCTGCTCTAAAAGATCTTACATTCTTATGTGGAAGATGACATATAAAAATTATGTACATACAAGATATACACAGAGTATATAGAAAGTAATGCAAGAGAGGAGGCCACTGATATATAGAAGTTACTGACAAGATTTCCTACAGGAGGTCTAACTTGAGACAAGTCTTGAAGGAAGCCAGTGAAAACAAGAAAAAAAAATGAGGGGGTAGAGCGTCCCAGACATAAGGGAGAACCCCTAGAAAGAGGCAGAGATAGGAAATAGAGTATTATATTCCAAGAACTACAACTAGAATGGTTTAGCTATATCATAAAAATAAATAGAGAGGGGTACAGTGAAAGAATTCTGGAAAAGTATGAAGGATACAGGGAAGGATGAAATTTAAATGACAAATGGGTACATTACCTTGCTTCTAGAAACTATAGGAAGCCATTGACCCTTACTGAAGTGGGAGAGGGAGTGTTTATCAGATTTAAAATTTAGAAAAAAAAATCACCTTGGCAACTAACGAATGATAAATTAAAGTAGTAAAAGATTAGAGGTAAGAAAAGCTGTTAGAAAGCTATTGGAATAGCTAAAATTTGAGATGATGAAGTTTTAAAAGGAAAATAAGTCCTCCCACTTTATGGATTTCTTGATTTTAATTGTTAAAGGTTTATCAAACAAAATTATGTTCATTGTTAGAGCTCTTAAGTAATCAACATGAATTTTTGTTTATACATAGGAGGTAACTTGTGGGAAAAGAATCTTTAAGGTGGCATTTTCCTCACCTAATCAAAAGCTTTTTTGTGGTCCTCAAACAGTATGTTTGAGAGGTCATATGTTCTCTATATTATTCAGCTAATATTATTATTGTAACAATATGATATAAAATTAGCTTTTAAAGCTTCTGTTTGTTCCCTTCTGATTTTTTTTTTTATCAAGGATTTCCTTTATGCATATGTTTAGATTATTCATATATGTATGCATTTTTGGTAGTGATACACACATAAAACACGTATATATAGAGATATGCATGCATATATGTGCATATTTGTGTGTATATGTATATGTATATGCACGTTGTATATATCTGAAAGTATTTTATTTAGGTCTTATTGATGTTGTCTTGGTTATTTTTTTGGGTTTTTTTAGAGTAATTACATTTAAAAAAATCAAATCCATTGGTCTCTTATCCTTTGGATGCTATCAATATCCTTATAAGAGTCTTATATTTAAAATAAATTTAATCTTTATATAATTAGGATGGCTCACTTGATTTCCCATTTTTATTTACTTTGGTACTTTCTCTTTCTTGTTTACTTTCTGCTTTCTCTAGAAATACATTTTTAGTTCCCTGTTATTACAATTCAAAAGTGAATATTCCACAATTCAACTCTGCTTGATAGTGAAGATAGATTATTATTAAAATCTTTCTGTAATTTTCTTTCCTTTATTATTGTACTTTCAGTATCATCTCTAAATGTGTTTGAAATGCTTTTCTTTGTCTGCTCTCTTGATAAGCTTTCGTTATTCTGGTTTTTTCTCTACTATTTTTCACTATTTATTAATCTATTCATTATCTTCCACCATCCACTTCTATAAGCTTTTACAAATGATTTTATATTCTAAATTAGTGTTGCCCTTGTCTGCCATATCTTTTCTTATGAAGTGTTTGCTGATTAAGGTGATTTCTAGGCCCATTTTGATTCATTATTGTTACAGTTGATTTAAAGTTCCATATAAAATGGTTATGATTTGTGTTGTGATCATTTCTCCCATACATTTCCTATTTCTTAGGACAAGATAGAGTTGCTTTAATTTAATATCATATTTTTTTTCTTGTTCTATTCCCATTTCTAGTGTTGTATTAATTTGTATCTTTATTCTAACAAGATAGTGATTTAATTATACATAGAGAGTTGATTCAGGAATGGAATGGCTTTCATTAAAGTAAAAAATAAAAAAAAAAAAAACTCTGCGAAGACAGTCCCTTGCACTCAAGGAGCTTATATTCTAATGAGACAAGTCAACACATAAAAGAAAAGCTGAAAAGTTCTCTTGCGGGAGAGAACATAGCCAAGAGACATCATGGTACTATGTTTTAAATAAAATTATTATAGCCACCTCCCCAACCCCTCCACATTCACTCCCTTACCCCCCACCCCTTCTTTGACATTAAGACTGGGAGAATTGAGTAAACCCTTGAAGCTCTGACTATTACTAGTGAGTCATAATTCCCCCTCCATTTGAATATTGTCCCTCAACTTGCTGTCTCCTGGCCTTGACCTTCTTATCTTAACTTCTATCCTATCAGGATTAAGTTATGATCCTGGAATTTTTTTGCTTGGATTTCCAGGAATATTATTTCCTGGAATTATGGTTTGTTCACCCACCCAGAGTCCTTGCCCTCCTTATCTGCCTTTGTGTAACTCTATAAGATAGTACATTCAGGATATGTATTCTGTTTGCAAACCCTAACCCTACTTAGCTAAAACCTTATATAAGTTCTCTGACTCAGTTCCTCATGGTTGGAGTCCCATCCAATCAGGTAGTCTAAACTCTTCACATTAAAAGATTAAAAACAAATTTCTGTCTTGCCTCAGTTTCTCTAATATTACAATCGTGGCTATCCAGAGAATAATGGATATTTGATTTTAGATCCTTCCTCAAAATGGAGGGTCTGGGAGGAAGTGACCTGTGGAAGAAAGGAACCACAATAATGAAGATTATACATAAGTGGCAGGTAAAGCAAGCGTCATAATTTAGAGCAGGTGTCCTCAAACTTTTTAAATAGGGGGCCAGTTCACTGTCCCTCAGACTGTTGGAGAGCCGGACTATAGTAAAAACAAAAACTTTATTTTGTGGGCCTTTAAATAAAGAAACTTCATAGCCCTGGGTGAGGGGGATAAATGTCCTCAGCTGTTGCATCTGGCCCGCGGGTTGTAGTTTGAGGACCCCTAGAGAATTTTATTTGTAATTATGAAGCTTCTATGTAGGCATATACACCATTTGCTATTCGTTCCTCTTTCCTCAATCACATGTCACAAACTATTTTTGCCATTCTTATCTATCCCACTTTTACATTGAAAGCATTGAGTACCAAAATATCTGTTGATTTATGCTAAAAGGGTCATATGGAATCCTTCATTGAATTTCTCTAACTTTTTACCGTTTGTGTCAGATGCTCGCTTCTAAGTTTCAAATTTTATGGTGCTTTTTTGGGTAAACATCATGAGTGAAATAATGTTGATAATAATTTGCCCTACTGACTGACTGAGTAATCTATAGGAGATAAATCTTTCTGTACTTAGCTAGGTTGGTCCTTAGAAAATAGACATGATCTGTTTCTAGTATACTATTTTATATCTTTCTAGCATGGTAGTTCCTGCCAAAATATATACTTTCCTAGCAGAGCCTTTGAAAAGACAAAGTCACCCTCATACCTTAGTAATTTACTGGAATAAAAAGTAATAAAGAATTATGAAAATAAATATACCATGATAATATCTGGAAGGAACCCTACTTCCTGAAAATGGATTTTTATTCCATACTAATGGAGGAAATACTACACAAAGTCAGATAAACCTATTCTCAGATTTAGCTGTGTGGGCAATTGACTTTTCCTGACACAATGTCATAATATAGGAAAACTCCCATAATCAAAATCATTCTATAAGGGCCTCTTTCTCTAAGGAGATTATTTATCATGGGCATTTTAACTGGGGTAAAGATTATATTGTTCTGAAGCTACAGTATGGAACAGAGCTATACCTGAAAATTACCCCAGTTGAAAGGGCTTTAAATATATCTTGATAAAGAACTATATATATCTCTTGTCTAAGGATCAGTTTCACTAAGCAAGGAGTATCTTCTTACTAAGGAATGATCACCAGGTTCATTTTTTTTTCAGCCACAGAAAATGATGAAGAGCATTCCCTATTCAGGCAAAAACTGCAATCTGTTTCTATGGAAGAAATACTGGCAATACTGTCAGATCTTTGAAATATTGGAAAAAAAAGGATTATGATACCTCTACAAGCTATATATCAGAACTCAAACTCTGGATGTATATGAATCAGGTTTAATTTTGAGAAATTTCTCACAAAGGATGCTATTTTGGATCATATATTCCCAGAAAAATCTTAGTTGGGAATATTTTTTAAAAAGACTTTTTTTGTTCATCCATGGTTTGCCCTCCAACCACCTGAATACAAGTCTTGCTCAGATCTCTGCAGAAAAAGAAAAATTGTTCTCAAATATCATTTGAAAACACAAGCTATGCATCAAATACAGTAAAAGGTTTATATAACCCAACAAAAAAACAATAACAAAAGAACATGGACACACACATACACATACACACACAGTCAAAGGAATCTATTTCAAGTGAGTAATACCATCTCCAAAGGAGTAATATCGTTCTTTAAATTTATAGTATTAACCTATGCCTGAGGCTCTCCTGAAGCTGGAAAGCACTTAAGATCATTAGGGGGATGGAAAAAGAGAAGTTTTCTTTTTCTATCTCTTATTTAGGTTACATAAGCTAATGAAAATTAATGTCCAAGGTTGTTTCTTTATATTAAAATGGATCCAAAACTCTGGATCCTGTTTTCTCCTCTAACTCCTCCATCTGGTCCAGAAACTTATCACTATCCAGGAATTTCCCTTCACAAATCTTGATCCAAGGATTTGTCATTGCCTAAGAATTACTTCTACGAATTATTCAGTCTGTCTGACCCAAAAACTTGGTGTTGTGTAGGAACTCTACTATTCCCTAGAAGAATTGGTTCCTGAATTCCTGTTTTTCTAGGAATTATGTTATTGCCTCCCCATTATTTCTATCAGCTTCCATCTAAGTGATCCCATGCATTTTTTTCTGAGGTATAAGGTTACCTAGAAGGACCATAGCATGATTCAGTCATGCAGATTTCACTCCAGGGAAACCAATGTTTCTTTTTTACCTCTCCATGTTTCTCAATTATCATTCTCTGCATCCTTATTTTAAAATATCAATTCTAGTGGTGTAGCTCAGGCATATATAAACCATAGCTGAAACAATAATCTCAAAATGATATAATTTCACTCAACCAAGTCAACTATACAATGTAGTATTTTTTTTTTTTTTTGCTTAGGCAATTAGAGTTGTGACTTGCCCAGGGTCACACAGCTAGTAAGTGTTAAGTATCTGAGATCAAATTTGAACTCGGGTCCTCCTGATTTCAGGGCTGGTGCTCTATCCATGTACCACCTAGCTGCCTTCAGTGTAGTATCTATGAACCAACAAGTACTCAGATCATAGTGTTTGCTTATATTTCACCAACAAAGATTTTATCAATGCTAGAACAAAGTGTCCAATGGGATGTCTGATGTTTATTTCTTCCATATAGAGATTTGTATATCTTCCTTTTACTCTTTTTAATCATGTCAGATACTTCTTGTCACATTCTCTATACTTTTATAAACTTTATTTTATCTGAAAGTTTGGGGCAGACTATCTGCAGTGAAGTCATGTTTTCTTTATCATTTTCTCATGTTGGTATTGTCAAAGATAGAATACTAATTGAATTGCCCTGGACTATGTGAGATTTCTTATTGAAAAGCAAAGACTGATATTATTCTAAGGTATCATAATAATGATATTAATAACATTTCATGTAATTAGCACCTACAGGATTTCAAAGAAAGATTGTGAAGAAGATACAAAAACTTTGGCATGCTTTTTCCTTACTCTCTGGTGTCCAGAGCTTTCATATTTTCTCCCTGGCTTCCCAGTGAACTCCTTTCCCTCAATTCTCATATTTAAAAAGAACCCAGGGTGAGAAGGGTTACCTACAAGCACAAGACACATTGCAGGGAAAATCATAGCAGCTAAAGTCCAGAAAGGTATTGTAGAAGAGATCTTGGCATATGAGTGCAATGCTTTTTATCTGAGTATAATTTTGTAGTGAGTGGGAACTGAAAAGGACTAGTGATTATCAGCATGAGTTAGAACAGAGACTAAGAAGATAAAAATAATTCAAGTCACACTCGGGAATCATTACCTAATGCCAATTGTGAGGGATACCATCCTGGTGGAGTTTTAAATTTCACAAGGCCAAGAGAAAGCTCCAAATTTTTAAGTCAAGAATAAGAGGGCATAATCAAAGTGAAGAGTCCAAGATATATAAAGGTTTAAGGTAAAGAGAAAAATACCTCCTGTTAAAACAACTGTTGGACTTAAATCCATTACATCATAGATATATGATTTATGACTGTATAGGATCAGAAATCTACTAGACCCTTTCTTTATTTCAGAGATGAGGCAAATGAAAGCCAGAGTAGAAATTCTGCCAGCAATGAAAAATTACTTGTCCACAAATAGCAAGATGCAAAGCTAGCATTTGAATCTAGCTTTTCTAACTCTAAATCTAGGCAGGTTTGTGTGTGTGTGTGTGTGTGTACTTTCTTTTTGTTTTTTGTTTTTTGCAATGTCATACTTAACTAGGACTTGATGTCTCACTAGATTGTCGTCTCTCAATCTTCCCTTCCTTTTCAAAACTTATTTCAAAACTCCATATTCGAGTTTCTATTAAGTAATCATACAAATGAATGGATTAGTTTATTATCAATAAATCATATGCATCATACACATTTATGAACTAATCAATTTTAGTCTTTATATTTGCCCTTCTTTGCTAGATAGAATGTTCATAGGACTTTATTTCTTATAATAATATAGGCTAGGAGATTATCCTGATGGGAAGAGAGTCCTAGTTATATATATTTCATAATACATTTGTTGTAAAAATGACTGCAATATGCAGACATCAGTGAGTTTGGGCTCTGATTATGAGGGAAGTATTCTACCTTATGGTGACTTTAAATAATTGGAGCAAAGTTAACATGGGGATAGTAATATCAAGGGGTTGGGTATAGAGTTTAAGTCATAGTCAGAAGAGAGACCACATGAGTCACTATGGAAAAGACTCCCAATAACAAGAATGATAAAATAATAATACTGGTAGTGGTGGTAATAGTGATGATTATGATGAAGATGATGATACATTTTATAGCAGTTTAAAGTTTACAAAACATTTGACATGCTAATACTTTAAGAGAATTCATCACACTTGAAGTATCTATCAGCTATAAATTCTAAAGTTTCTATTTTGTTGTTGTTTCAGTTGTGTTCAACTTTTGAGACATCCTTTGGAGTTTTCTAGGCAAAGACACATTTCCTTCTCCAGGTCAATTTACAAATGAAAATATAAGGCACAAAGGGTTAAGTAACTTGCACAGGGTCACACATAAATGTAAATGTCTGAAGTTGGCTTTGAACTTCAAGTTCAACATTCTATATACTGCACTACCTATCTGTCCCTAGTAGTTTCTGTTTCATGTAAGAGTGTTGGAACTATTGAAGAATGTTTATGTTATAATTTTGCTTTAAAAGTAAAAGATTGGGGCAGCTAGGTAGCTCAATGGATAGAGCATAAGCCTTGAAGTCAGGAAGACCTGAATTCAAATCTGGTCTCACTCACTTAACACTTACTAGCTATGTGACCCTGGGCAAGTCACTTAACCTCAATTACCTCAGGGGAAGAAAAGTAGGAGATTGTACTTCTTTTTTCAAGAAATTTTTAAAAAATGGATTCCCTTAATTTTTATTTATATTGTTTTGTGTCTTTATTAATGTTTTGTTATTTGATGTTTGTATTTTTAGTATAGTCTAACAAAAGAATAATATATCATAAGAACTTAAGCCCTGAAATGAATAGGTATGACTTCCAAATAGCCATCTTGAACCTGACAGTAGTTAAGGAGTGTGATATGTGTGTGTGTGTGTGTGTGTGTGTGTATGTATACATATATATGCGTATTCATTTTCTACATATCTTGTAAAAAAAAGTATTTCTTTTTATTCAGGCTAAAATTATCTGTTTCAGACTTTAAGGTTTTCTTTCTAATTGTAATATTCTAGGATTAGCTGAGCATCCTCACATGCTATGCCTTATCAGCAATCTTTACTAGTAATTTTGGTGTCCTGGTGTAATGGAAAGAACACTGGGCTTGAATTCAAAATATATGAGTTCTGGTGCTGACAATTATTCCAACATTATTGTCACACACATAGTGAATAGGAGAATAGGATTAGTCTAAGATTTGGAACTAAATTTGATTTAAATCTTGCTGCTGTTATAAACTATCTGAGTAACTCAGGGCTAGTCATTTTGTCTCTTTGACCTTGATTTTCTTTTCCAATAAAATTGAAGGATTAGATTTGATGAAATCCCTCCCTTCTAGAAGTATCTCTATAGTCCCAAGATCAGTACCCTTTGTATTACTCCATTCAGCTAGAGTGATTTTTGAGAAAGAACTAATTTTTTGAATTGTGTATTTAGGCTAACCCCTAAAGTATTTATTAAAAACCTACTATGTACCAAGTACTGTGCTAGGCATTGGAGTACAAATTTATAAGTAAGACAATTCTTACCCTTTAGGAATTCATAATCTTGAGGAAAAAGAAGGTGATAGAGGTATACCATATTTACTAGTAAGCAAATATAGGACATATGAAAAATTTTAAATGACAAGATTGGAGAGATCATTATCAATTGGAGGAATCAAGTAAGGCTGATTGAGAGAGATGACCTTTGTTGATTTTTGAAAGAAAATAAGGATTTCCTGGGGTAGAAGTGATCAAGGAATATTTTCCAGAAATTGTACCTTTCTGCAAAGGCACAAAGGCAGGAGATGTAATGTCATGAAATAAGAACAGCAAGTAATTCAGTCTGGCTAGAAAAATGTTTTCTAACCACATTCTGAGAATCTCAAAGATTCCGAAGATACAAAATTGAATATTATCTGAGTTGAAAGAAGAAAGAAATTTTCTCCAATTTCTTGTGGATCTTTGATGTCTTTCTTCCCATGTACTCCTTCTATTATAAATTAAAATACATCTATGACATATAATAGATATATTGCATACATCCATTGTGGATGAAAAAACCAACCCCAGAAGCCAATTCTCTTATGATAAGCTTCTCTGAAATTAGCAAGACTGTTCATCAGAAAAGGAACAAAATTGATTACTGATCTCACATTTAAAGTGTTTCTCCAGGTAGGACCTGTGAGGGCTTGTGCTACACAACCTTATACTTCAAGAATCTAGGGCCCCTTCAAGTCATAGTGAAACATTGGAAGAAGACTTTAGTGGAGGGATCAGAGAGAGACAGTAAATCATTTCCAACTCTGTGAACTGACATGACCTCATTCAAACATGAGGTAAGACTTTCCTGAGTGATAAAACACCTGGAAATATTCAAACAATTTTCCTTGGCTTGTGCCCCTTATTAACAGTTCTGCTAATGCAAATAGGCTGCAACCCCCAATTATAGCAGTGGATGGGGATGAATGCTGCACAGACTTTGCTATTCACAATTTGGTGTATCTGCCATCTACTTGATCATTTTTGAATCATCAACTCCATCTTTATGTTAAATTAACAATTTAACAGCTGCTTTCATCAAAGTTCTTTTGTGTCTGTCAACATGATACTGTCATTTTTTTTCCTTAAATGCAATTTTCAAGATCATTGCTATGCCTTTTTAGTATCAGATTAGTGATTTGCATGCTCATTCAATTTGTATACAAATGTTCAAGCTTTTATATACCCTCTATGGAGCATGAAACACCCTCCACAACTTGAGAGAAGTATTTCCTCTTCTTTGCATTCCTGTACAAGCTTTTCATTCTCATTAAGGATAGGTGAAGTATGGATTCAGGGAGAGAGATGTGAGAAGAGTCTAAATCAAAAGAACAGCCAGGTTTCTAGTGTGTTTCAATTTAGCTAAGATGCAATACTGAAAGTTGAATCATGTCTGGGCAACTGAAGACTTTTTTTTTTTTTTCTTTTTCATTTTGTTAATGATTCAGAAAAATTTTGAGTATAAGGTAAAAGTTAATTCAGGTAGATTTGATATAAGGAAAATTAGAACTTTTCCCCAAATGAGTTTCTTGGGAGTTACTAGAAGTTCCCCTGAATGTCCCCCCCCCCCCCCACACACACACATATTCACAGTGATGAGTCTGGTTAATAATATGTCTAAATATATTGTTAAAAGCATTCTTTTTCCAATATTAATTTGAATGTGACTACTGCTGTCCCAACTTTAAAATTTCAGGTTATTATGAATGATAACCTTAATTTATTTTTTTCACTTGAGAGGAAGCCTGGTGTTGAAGAAAGGTTTAGGTCCATTCTGATACAATCAAAAACTATGTGATCATGAATAAATAAATCTTCATCTGTAAAAGGAAATATTAGAACCAGATAATTTCTAAATCCCTTCTAAATCTTATGCCTATGATCACTTATCATCTATGAAGCTAGCTAGCTTAGACAGAAAGATTATATATGTATGTGTTATATGTGTGGGGGAGGAGAGAGAGAGAGAGAAAGACAGAGAAACAGAGAACTAGAGAAAGAAACAGAGAGACAAAGACACTGATAGAGATAGAGATTCAGACACAGAGACAGAAACAAAGACAGAGACAGACATAGAATAGATAGAGAGAAACACAGACACAGAGAGACAGAGACAAACCATGCACACACACAGAGAGAGAGAGAGAGAGAGAGAGAGAGAGAGAGAGAGAGAGAAAGAGAGAGAGAAGTGATAAGATGAGATAAGATGAGATTGTGGACAAATACTAAAATTAGACAGAGTTAGACCCCAAAATTTAAAAAGGAAGAGAAGGGTAGACTAGATTACCTCCAGAAAAGTATACAATTCTTCTAACGAGCCAAGAATTTCCCTAAATTAAAGGCTTATATTTTAAAATTCTAATATCATTCTAATATTGTTGTCCATCTGAAAATAAAGGAATATTAATCTCCGAAGGACTCAAAGAAGAAGAAGAGGAAAGGGAATGGGGAAAAGAGAAAAGAACAAGAACAATAAAAAGAAGAAGAAGAAGAAGATGATGATGATGATGTTGAGCCAATCATGTGGAAAGAATCAGGAGTAATTGAAGAACAACTCTGGTATTTCATTGTTATCTTTTCAATCTCAGGAGAACTTGAAAAAAAGACTTCAGGATATGGGGCTCCTTCTCTATGACAAATTTATAGGAAGATATATATACAAGAATCTTTTAGAAAAAGCTACCATAAATAAGCTTCTATCTCTTTGACTAGAGGAAACACTTTTGATGAGTTATTCATTGGATATATTGACAATTCTGTGTCATATGTCAGTTCATGTATATGACCACCTCTTCCAAATGTGAATATCCCTGAGGGATGAGGTATTTCTCAAGTTCCTCAGTACTATGGATTCAATTTAAAGCTAAGATCTAATACTAACTTGTATGACTGAAAACAATTGATGGTCAGTAAACCCAGCAAGTCTGACAGGTGGTAGTAGGGATATCATCCTCTTCAGACAGCAATTCAATTAGATTGTAAAATCCTCAATCCCACCTCCTTCATCCTTTTGCATTTCCTCTCAAGTAAGGACAAGCAGACTTCTAGAAAGAAAAATTCTCCAACGTGTCTGTGGGTTCTTTCTTTCTCCACACCCTATATAAAAAGCAATAAATAAACTTCTATGTATAGAATAGCTAGTATGCTTTAACTTCAATCTTTTAGAGTCAGAAAAACTCCACCTGTCCATATGTGTTCTAGAATACCTAAATCTAAGGAGCTTTCTCCTTGTTGAAGCTTACTTTCAAGTCAGTCAACAAATTGGTTGAGAAAAATTTATTAAATGTTTACTATGACCCAGGCACATGATAGTATAACAGGAGTCTGGCATGGAAACAGAGGACCACAGAAGGTATCACAAAAAGTAGGAAGATTGAAGATCATGCTTCTATTAAAAGAAAGTCATAAAATGGAAGAGACACTGCAACATGTGAAGATGTTCTATAACTGATTCCAGATTAAACAATGATAATGAACTAAGAAAAAGAGTAGGATATATGGGAAAAGAGGATCAGATTGCCTCTTTCTCCCTTTTCTCTCCATAATACTGAACTACTTGCTCTGTAGAACTCTCATTTCTAATCCTCTTTTTTATGCATTAACTTTATAACAAATCCTCATTTAAATTTGTATTTGTGGTATGCTATACATGAATATCCCAATAAAAGAATAAATTTAGTTCCCTCCCCCCCCCTTTTTTTTTTTTTTTGCAATCTGAGCTAAGTGACTTATCTAGGATCACACATCTAGTAAGTGTCTTAAGACAGATTTAAACTCAGGTCCTCCTGACTCTAAGGCTGGGGCTCTATCCATTGAGCCCATATGTCATTTAAAAATGTAAGCTTCTAGCAGGCAGAGATTATTTTCCCCTTCATATATCCATCATTTGACACATAGTAAACTTTTAACAAATTATTGATGATGGATTAATTGATTCATTCATACTTTCCTAGACTGTCACAGGAAGAACATGGCAACAAACTATAAATTAAATTGGCAAAAACCTTAATCTTGGCTAATTTAATTGTGATGTCTAAGAATGAATATGATCATTTCTTAATTGTTCTTTTATTTTGGACAGTTTCTGTGTTCTTTAGTTTCCTTATGTCTAATCCTTCAGTTGAAGGATTTCCTCAGAATACTAAAATTTCTGCATAGCTTTCCTTTACCCCTCATTAGATCTTCTTCTGGCATTTTCTCTTATTCACTAAAATGTCAAGACCAATTAAAAATTTGAGGAAATTCAAGGTAATAGGTAAGCCTCAGCTGTGTGGGCATTTGAATAACTAATAGCCAACTTTTATTGGAGATGTGAAGTTTACATTTTTTCCAAGACTATTTTTAGTAGTTTAAGAAATGGTTGATTATCTCATAGTGACTTTAAGAATGAAGAAAACATAATCATTTCCTCTCAATTCTAATGGTGGTAATAATAGTAACAATAATATAAGTTTAAAATCCAATAATGAATTAGCTATCCAGATCCAGGTTCAAAAAGGAGTTTCAGCAACTCTAGCTATATGCAAAATTGAAATTTTTGTCTTAAATTCCCATGCTGAGCAAACCCAAGTTATAAGCAACATCTTTATTCTTCTTTGTTAGTGTGCAAATAGAGGCTGTAGGATTAGATCAGGTAAAATAATACTCTGTTTTTCAATAGAAAGAGCAATGTGTCTTCAATCAGAAATACTGAATTCTAGTCTCATTGTTGATGTGAGTATCCTCAAGCAAGCCTTTTTCCTTTCCTTGACTTTGGTTTCCTTATCTATAAATTTGGAGAATAGGATAAGATGGCCTCTATAATAATAAAACTTAAAACTAAAAGGAGCCTGAACCATACAGTCCAACCTTTTCATTGTACAGATCAGAGAACTAAGGCTTCATGAGGCTATGCAGTGAATAGAGACATGAACATGGAGTCAATTGGATCTAATTTTAAAGTCAGCAATATTCTTATTGTGTGACTGGGCAAATCACTTAACTTCATTCATTCTTAGTTTCCTCATATGCAAAATAGAGATAATACTAGCATCTACCTTCAGGGTTGTTAAGAGGCTAAAATGGGAAAGACCTTTGCAAAAACTACATCAGTGCTACTTAGTATAGTTTTTGTTCCATTATTCAGTCATGTCTGACTCTTTGTTATCCTATTTTAAGTTTTCTTGGTAAAGACACTGGATTGTTTGCTATTTCCCTCTCCAGCTCATTTTACAGATGAAGAAACTGACATAAGCAGCATTAAGCAACTTGCTCAGCGTCACACAGCTAAAGATTTGTTATTTCTTGTTCCAGCTCATTTTACTGATAAGGAAACTGAGGCAAACAGGATTAAGCGACTTGCCCACAGTCACACAGGTTTAAACTGTTTGAGGCTGGGTTTGAACTCAGAGCTTTCTGACTCAAAGCTCAGAAATGACAAGTATGATCACATAGAGATAATAAGTATCAGAGGCAAGATTTGAAGCTAGAGTCTCTGACTTCAGAGTCAGTCCTTTTTCTTCCTTACCACACAGTAACAGACTTGCCTCACTATCAGTTATTGTAGTAGCAATGTTGGGAAGTCTTAGATTGCTTACTAGAATTTTTTTTTTTTTTTTTTTTTTGTACAACTGGAAGATTAATAGCTACAGTACTGGGACCAGAGTTAAGAAGAGTTCAAATTCAGCTTCAGATACTCAATAGCTATGTGATTTTCCCCAAAGTCACTTAAGGTCTATCTAAATCAGTTTTTTTTTTTTTTTACTCTAAAATGGGGATAATAATGGCACCTATATTGCAAGATTTTTATGAGGATAAAATGAGATATCAGTAAAAAAACAAACAAACAAAACAAACAAACAAAAAAACAGAACAATGTCTGGCTTATAGTAGGTGCCATATGAATGTTTATTCTCTACTTCTCTTATAGAATGAAAGTCCCATCTTGGGAGGAGGAGGGACTTTCATTTTTTGTCAGATACTTAATAAATGCATATTGATAGATTGATTGATACTTTGGGGTTTGAGTATATGTATGTTGTGTGCACCTGCTTGTGCTTACATGTGTTTTCAATTCACAATATAGAGAACTTTTTTCCCCTTCAGAACCATATCTGGTACAAATGAGCATGATAAGTTGACCAATAAGTGTGTTCCTTTCTTTCTTTCTCGCCACAGGGCAGAGAACAAGCTTAGAAACATGTAATAGGAAAAGCTGGGGCACCTTGGAGAGGTATTTATCCTTCATGGCAAATGTCTTCTCATAATGAAATCACAGTCTGTTTCTCTGTCCATTTGTTCTTCCTCCCTCTGCCCCTCTCCTCCACCTTATAGAATCCCTCTCTTCCCTGAAGGCACAACTCAAACACCACATGAAGCTTTTTCTTCCCTCTGCCCATCCCCTTTCAAACAGTGACTTCCTTTCCAAGCTACCGTGTTTAATTGCTTTGTATTTGTGGCCTTTCTGTTTTTCTGCCATATACTTCTGCTTGTGCTTGTGATATTCCTCATTAGAATATAAGCTCCTTTAGGGTTTAATTTTTATTCTTGAATCCCCTATACCTAGCACAGTACTTGGCATATATTTGCCAAAAACATTTTTTTAATTGACTGATATTTTTGCTCCTGGAAGACAGCAGACACATCTTTGCCACCCTTTCTTCTTTAGTCTTTACCCTCTTAAGCTGAAAAGGTACAACTGAGGTCAATCCTGCAGATTGTCACATCATTATAAGAGTAGCAAGCCTACAGCTGCTGTTGTCAGAAACAAGCTATACATTCTTTGCTTTCTCTTTGCTGCTCTCTAAACTCATTTCTTTGAAGGTCTTAAAAAAGCCTTTGCATGGAAGAGAGAGAAATAGCCACACCAAATGGCGCAGAACAAAGGAATGACTTAGACACGATAGTTTCATGTGAAATTTAATCAAAACAAGGTAGGTAATTCCCGAAGTACAGATGTGGGAAAATGCAAAATTGTGCAGGGTTTGTATATGGGGGGGCACTAAGTAAATAAGGTCCTAGAATAAAAGTAGGTGATGAGGGATAACTAGGATTCTTACTTCATCCAGAAAAAAAAAAATGATATCTGGAGCCTAGAGGATTTTGTAGGCAATGTCCACAAGCTACTTCTGTCCTGTTTCAGCCCCTGATTGTCCATTTATGTCTCATACTTAGAGCCATCCTCCCATCCCATGTGAAATAGAATCCATTTCCCCAAATAAAACTACAGTCTGTGCCTAAGGCTTTTATTAGTTTCATGAAAAGAGTATGTCATTTATAGTCAGAACGATTATTGTTTCCTCTATACCACAATAAGAAAAAGCCAAGGAAAAGCGAATAATATTTGGCTGTACTGACATGCTTTCTCTTCGTTGTACAAGGCACTTTATCTCTTGTGTCTGTGTCTTTGTACCGACTGTCCCCTATGCCTGGAATGTTGTGCATCCTCATCTTGGCCTTCTGGATTACCTGGCTTCCTTCAAGAGTCAAGCTAAAATATAAATTCTTCAGAAGCCCTTTCCTGGGTATTCTCTAACTTCTCCCTTTTCCCCTCTCCCCTTCCTCTCCTAGCCTCTTACTCCTTGTTAGTTTTGTTCATAGTGCCTCAGTCACCCAGATTATCTATTTTCATAGCTATGTCCATAGCCATTGTCATATCTATTCTATATCTACATCATCATCTTTTCTCACACTATCCCTCTCCCTACATTCCCAGCTCCCACCACAAAAAATTATTCCCTACAAGAAGTCCTGTTTTGAAAAACAAAACAAAAAAGAAATAGAAGAGAAAGCAAATAGTATGACTGATAATTTATCAAAGAAAAAATTTTAGATACATATACAATATGAACTATTTATGGTTCTTATGCCTCTACAAAGGAGTGGAATGGGACTGTTTTTTCCCATCTCTTCTTTCAGTTATGCTAATTTTTTATAGTTTTGCAACCCATATTTTTGATTTTTTGTGTGTAGCTATTTTTCCATTTACATTGTTATATCCATTGTGTGTATTATTTTGTTGCCAATATTTATTTCACTCTGCTGTTGGTCATGTAGAGCATTCCATGAATCTCTATCACAATTGGAATTTCTTATAACTTAGTAATATTCTATTACATTTATGTACCACAATTAAATAGTGTTGGAAAATCTGGAAAGCAGTCTGGGAGAATTTTGGTTTAGACTTTTTACCACATTCCACAATATATTTTCAAAGGATATATGATCTTAATATAAAAGATCATAATACAAAAAGCATATTACAGAAAAAGCAGGTTGTGAACATCTCACAATTGTGGATAGGTAATATTTTCTTTCTCTCTTTCTTTCTTTCTTTCTTTCTTTCTTTCTTTCTTTCTTTACTGAGGCAATTGGGGTTAAGTGACTTGCCCAGGATCACATAGCCAGGAAGTGTTAAGTGTCTGAGATCACATTTGAATTCAGGTCCTCCTGACTTCAGGGCTGGTGCTAGTGATATATTCTTAAATAAAGGATAGAGACAATTACAAAAGATAAAATAGATAATTGCTTGGAATAATCCAAGGAACTGAAAAATTTCAGCACAGGCAAAATTAATGCACCTAACATAAGAAGAGAAGTTACTGAATAGGAAAAAATGTGTATCACATATCACAAGGATGTAGCATCCAAATTTTACAAATAATTACTATATATGTGTATGTAGCTATATACATATACATATATATGAATAGATAAAACTATAAGTGATCTTTCAATAGATAAGTAGTCACATAGTAACAAAGAATTCTCAAAAGCATAATCTACTCATAACCAATTGAAAGAATGTTCCAAATCACTAATAATAAGGAAAATATAAATCAAAACAACCCTGAGATTTTTACCTTTGTTGATGTTCACTTATGTCTAACTCTTTGTGACTCCATGGACCATAGAACATCAATATTGTATTCAAGCTTTTGTTTGATTTGGGTCTTTGGGGGCAAATGATATTGGAGTGGTTTTCCATTTCTTTCTCTAATAGATTATGACTTGACCAGGGTGATACAACTAGCAAGTATCTCAGACTGAATTTGAATTCAATTCTACCTGACTCCCAGACCAGCATTCTATCCACTGAGCCATATAGCTCCCCCAAACACAACCCTGAAGTTTTACCTAATACCCTTTGAATTGCCAAAGATGACAAAAGATGGGAACCATCGATTTTGGAGAAGTTGTAGGAAGACAAACACACTGGTGTATTGTTGGTACAGTTATGAATTAATAAAAATCATTTTGGAAAGTAATTTGGAATTATGCAACTAAATTGACTGAAATGCCCATATCATTTGACTCAGAGATTCCATTGCTAAGTCTTTACCACAAGGAAGCCACTGATAAAAATAGCATCCCTATTTATACTAAATTATTTATAGCCACACAAATTTAATAGCAAAGACAAAGTTAATAAATACTTATTGATCTACTTATTGACCCAAAGAAAAGATGGAGTTAGCATGACTTTTTTTCTACATATATATATAATTTTCTCAAGATTTAAAAACTAGAACAGCAAAGGTGATATGCATTTTTTAAAGTATGTTAAAGGCAAGCATTACCAAGTTCTGTGGTATCCTTAGAACTCTGTTTAAAAAATAATCATTTGATTTCCTACACAATCCATTGTTACAGGGAATTATCTGTCTCTATGAAAGTCACCTTGTACCAAGCAGCTAATTACATAAAAATTGACAAGGGAGATAGAGTAGGCAGTAGTATAGTTTACATATAAATTTTGAAATTCTTAAAAATAAAAAAAACTTTTGATATCTTCCAATTTAATATTTCTTGCCTTTTTTAATTATCAGAAGCATAAAATCTGTTCTTTTCCCTCTCTATTCCTCCCTCTAAAATAGTTATGAATAATGGCTTTTTATAATCTCCTGAGACTTTAAAGGAATTGGTGCCAGTGCTTGGAGGAGGGGAAGAACTTTAACTGCAGACAGATTTAAGACCAGTTCATACACAAATACATACGTTAAACAATTAAAATAAACTAACATGAAAAATCTCCATACTTAAAATGAGAATATCAAAATAATACTGAAAACAAATCCCAGTTTGTAAACTTCATAAGAACCCTAAAGTTAACATATTTTAAAATTTTTGATGCTATATCAAATATTCATAATATCTAAACTTCATGAATTGAAAAGCTTTTAAAATATAAGGACCCAATGGAGGACATCAAAATCATATAGGAAGAGGATAAAGTATATATCCTTGCTATCCTATCTCTCATTGGAATCATTCCAAGGAAGCTTTCAGTGAATCGATGGAAGATGTACTTATATCCTGGATCTTGTATTCTAATACAAATAAGTACTGATTGTTATGAATCCTATGAAATGACCATGATATTTGAATTTGCTTACATATTTGCATTGGGGTCGTCTCAATTAAAATATTTTATGTAACTAAAACTTCAAACAATGAGAATTTATATATAGTCAACTATTTCATAGGATTCATTATTTACCTAGACAATAGTACAGAATGTTAAAAAAAATAAAAGAATAATAGCAGGATAGCAACTTTCCCCACACTTGTTTCTATCCAAACTTCAATGGTCAAAATGAGAATTATTTTCAATCATGATGATGATAGGCTATCTCTCCTGAAGATAACTAAGTATGGCTTCTAAGTTAAAGAGAGAATTGTATTCAAACATCTTTCTTAATCATTGGATATTTATGGATCATGTTAATTTACATATTAATAACAATAAACATATTAAGAAATTTGTCAATCCCATGGAATCTTTCATGATGTTAAAATATCATTTGGACTTGATAAGTATAAAATTCTTTATGTATATCAAAGAAACATAATAATAAAAGTCTTCAATTTTTGATCCAATGTTCAAATTGAACCAATGAAAAAACTGATTTTCAGTAATACTTTTTATCTCCACCAAGCAATACCCATTGAATCTAAAGGAAAAGGCTAAGGGTGTTTGCATTAAAAGACATGTCAACATCCTGAAATCAATGCTGTGTGGGAGTAACATGGTAAAATCAATGAAAATGTCTGCAATACTAGCTTTAATATAAACTATTTTGGAACTGTAAAATGGATTTTTGTAATAATAGATTTAGAAAATATCCCAACAAAAATCCAACTATATTAATGAAACACATAGGCCATTACCTTAAGATAGGCATCGAGAGAGAAATACTTCCTCACTACTAAAAGCAATTCCCATATACTAAGTATGAATCTCAAAATATAAATTAGAATTTAGTCAATAAAATATGTTGGAACCAGAGCATTCTCATAGTCAAAATTATTATCTATAACTAACATCAGTCTCTAAGAATTTAAGATATTGCCACAGAGATAAAACCATGATTTCAATGAAATAGCAAGGAATCTCCATAGCCAATGCAAATCAGTACTTGTAATTTATAAATTTATAAATTTAGAGAGTTACTTAAAACACTGGGAGGTTAAGTGGTTTCCCCAGGACCACAAAATGAGAATGTATCAGATTCAGGATTTGAACCCATATCTTCTTGGCTTTTAGGCAAACTTGCTACTCTGTTTTTCATCACCATACATAAATACTACCAATCTCCAAGCTATGTGGAATGAAAAGCCATGAGCCTTGTGAGAGAAATAAAAACCATGTCAGAATAATACAATCATCATTTCTACTACTAGAGTTGTCCTGAAAATACATTCAGTGAGTCTACAGAAGAGGAGATGAATATTTTGCTTAATTATAAAAAGCATTTAATTTATCCACTCGTGACAGACCATGGAATATTAAAGATCCATGTTCACCTCTAGGTCTTGGAAGATATTCCTGGATCTTTCATATCCAGAGATCAGGTTTTCTTTGGAAACTCCCTTCAAGATCAAGAACCAAAAATTCAGGCCTTTAAACCTGAAGTGGTCCCTGAATCTGTCTTCCCTTAAAAGTCAGAATCAACTGTAATGGGGAAGCTCTATCTAAAGGAAAAGACTCAGCTCTAGGATTTGGAAAGTGTTTCCACATCAATACCTTCCTGGAATGGGGGGTGGGGTGGCAATCATTCCAGGGAGGATTTTCTGTCCACTATTTTAGGCCCAGTAGATTCAGGAACCAAATCTCCTAACTAGGAGCTTTGTGTTATACATTTCTTACCCCTTACCCTCGCCCTCACCCCCCCACCCCCAAAAGAACTTCAGTGTTTTTCTAAGCTTGAATTATCTACTTCACAGATTATAAACAGTTGAAGTGCTATTAATCTTATGAGAAGCAGGATGGATGGAGTCCTTCTTTTTTGCTCTAAGCAATTGCAGAAAGGAAAATGTTTCAGAAGAATATCACTCACCCTAACCTGTTTCATTCAAGTGGTTCCAAGTAACTGAGGAGGTGCTAATCAAACAGTAAGCCAGAATTCTCCCACATGCCAACTAGAGTGTTACCACCCAGCTCTGAATGAGAACAGGATTCCTGTCATCTGTGGGCAACTGTTCTACTAAGTAAATGGAACGGCTGTAGGAACTGCCCGCAATGTGTTCCCTCATTCATGTATTCAACAAGCATTTATTGACCATCTGCTACTGGGGACTAGTCTCTGTCAGGAATACAAAAGGAGCAAAAGCCTGTCTTTTTGCCTCAAGGAACTTATCATCAACAACAAACTTCCCCATCAAAATAATGTGGAATGGAATGATCAACTAAACCTCGTCTTTAACCAAAATAAATTCACAGTTTGCCTTTACAAACAAAAGCATCAAAGGTTTCAGATTTGTCTCTGTGCACGTGTCAGGTGCTAGGAAGCTGTGGGTCTCTGAAGAGGAGACTGAAGCAGGTGTTGCTTCTTGTGCTGAATGTGTTCCTCATTTCCCTCCCTAACACCCCTCCTTATTTGGCTGAGGGAGAAGCTGGAACAGGGATCTTGTGTTTGTGATGCTGCTGAGGGGATTGAGGAGGGGCAGCCTCAGGCATTGTGCTAGTTGGAAAGAATTATGGCACTTTGATTATGGAAGGGAAGTCTGGTCATTTGTATCTTCCAAAAGTCTCTAATGTTCCCTTCTCTCTTCTCAAACCTGTCAATACCTTGATAAAAGCCCTTATCACCTCAAGCCTGGACTTCTGCTATAATAACCCACTGGTTGATCCCCCTGGTGAAATGAATCATAGAAAGGAACCTCATAATTTTCTACATCAGGAACTTGAGGTCTAAATAATTTCAGCAACTTCTACAAATTCATGCAGTAAGTAAGTGGGTGATTTGGGTGTCAAATGCAAGTACTCATTCCAAACCCAATATTCTTTCCACCACAACATGGCACATTGGTGCAATGGAATTTTGTAAATATAGTCATTTCTCTCTTTTTTTTTAATAAAAGCTTTTTTATTTATAAATTTAATTAAAATTTTATTTATAAATTTAATTAAAGCTTTTTTATTTATAAACATATACATGGGTAATTTTTCCAACATTGACCCTTGCAAAGATCTATTTACTAAGATCTTCTGTTCCAAATTTTCCCTTCCTTTCCCCTACCCCCTCCTCTAGCTGGCAGGTAGTCCAATACATGTTAAATATGTTGAAATGCATGTTAGATCCAATATATGTATACATATTTATACAGTTATCTTGCTGCACAAGAAAAATCAGATGGAGAAGGAAAAAAAACTGAGAAAGAAAACAAAATGCAAACAAACAACAACAGGAAGAGTGAAAATCCTATATTGTGGTCCACACTCAGTTCCCACAGTCCTCTCTCTGGATGTAGATGGTTCTCTTCATCACAAGATTATTAGAACTGATCTGAATCATCTCATTGTTGAAAAAAGGCACGTCCATCAGAATTGATCATCATATAATCTTGTTGTTGCCCTGTACAATGATCTCCAGTTTCTGCTCATTTCCCTTAGCATCAGTTCATGTAAGTCTCCCCAGGCCTCTCTAAAAGCATCCTAATCATTTCTTACAGAACAATAATATTCCATAACATTCATATACCACAATTTATTCAGCCATTCCCAAACTGATGGGCATCCACTCAGTTTCCAGTTTCTTGCCACTACAAAAGGGTGGCCACAAACATTTTGGCACATACAGGTCCCTTTCCCTTCTTTAAGATCTCTTTGGGGTATGAGCCCAGTAGTAACACTGCTGGGTCAAAGGGTCAAACTTTTTGAGCATAATTCCAAACCGTTCTCCAGAATGGCTGGATCCATTCACAATTCCACCAACAATGTATTAGTGTCACCAATATGCCACATCCTCTCCAACATTCATCATTATCTTTTCCTATCAATTTAGCCAATCTGAGAGGTTGCACATACACGTTTAAATTTAATCTGCATTATTCTTAACATATTTAATCAATAAAATAAAACATATTGTTTGCTCATAAGTTTCCTATTGAATTTCACAATAATTCATGAACAAAATTTCTATGGAAAAATGGCTCTAAAATCATTAAAATATTCAAACTCTTAAGACTGATTTATAGTGATTGCTGATTTCTGAGATGTAAATGCTAACTTTAAAAATTCAATAATGGCTCACACTCATGTTAGAACTGATTCCAGCACATCCCTTCTATCAAACAACATCCACAGATTTTATCAACAACTGTACCTCTATAGTTT
The DNA here is from genome assembly GCF_902635505.1 of Sarcophilus harrisii. Lineage (NCBI taxonomy): Eukaryota > Metazoa > Chordata > Mammalia > Dasyuromorphia > Dasyuridae > Sarcophilus > Sarcophilus harrisii. The sequence continues at coordinate 190,320,671 of NC_045427.1, read as the reverse complement.
TAGTTTTATAAAGGTTATTCCAGGCTTTATTTTCATATAATACATTGTCTGCCTTGTTCATTGAGGAGCACTTTCCACAATGTCGTATGTGCATTGTGCAGAGTGGTCTACACAATTATTTAGTTTCAATATGTAGGGAGTTAAGTCCATCTATTTATTTAGAGCATTTCAAATTAGCATACTACTCCACTGTCATTGTCTTCTGGTGAGTTTTGCCATAAGTCATGACTTCTGCCGCAGATAGATTTTCTTATTGGGCATCCTGTTTCTTGACCCACAAAAAGTCAGTGATCACCACAAATAGCAACCACCCTGTTCATCCTCTTAAAAGTGTGCCCTGAAGATTGATAGTATTCCTACCAGGAATTGTAACCATCTGATATAAAAAAATGTGGACTGTGGTCTGAAGATGTGTTATTGTAGAGTCTAGGGACCTGGGTTTTTGTCATATATTACTGTTGTTGCCTGGAACAAATCAATCATTTCTCAGGTGTTCAGTTTTTACATTGCAAAAATGCAGATGTTGATAAAGACATACTAACTACTCCCTATATTCCTCACAGGGTTGTTGTGAAGAAAGTGTATTGTCAATTTTTTTCTTTTTAATCACGTGTGATTTCATTGATAAAAGGAACCTCTACTGAGAAAACTCTTATTGAGGCAGATCAACAATTGTTCTACAACACAGAGAGCTATATATGGCACTGAGAAGTTAAATATCTTTCCAGGCCACAGTCATGGGCTCATAGATTTAGAAGTAACTGGGACATTACAAGCTATAGAGCCCAAAAGCCTTATTTTAGAGATGACGTTAAAGTGATTTTTCACAAAGTAGATAATATCATAGTAAGCATTTGACCCAAATTCTCTGGTACCATATGCAGCAGTTAGCTTTTGAAGTCAGGTATTTATGGCTCCAAGGAAAATTTACTATCCATCCCCTTCATCACTGCTACTTTACATATGAGAGATTATTTGTGAAATGGGTATATATATATTCTTTGTTCATAACTTACTTTCTTATTCACTTTACAATTCATGAACAAAATTTCCTTTGAAAAATGGCTCTAAAATCATTAAAACATGCAAGCTCTTAAGACTGCAGTAAGCCACTTAAAAATTATATATTTAATCAATACATCCAACAAGATTATGATAAAAAACTAATAGTCAATAATACTCCTCTCCTCAGTTTTTTCTTTCTGACTTCATGATATCCATAATTATTAAGCCCCTGTTAAGGTAATTTTTAGGATTTCAAGGAATTTGATTTAAATCCTACCTTTTGTGAGCCACAGTCTCTCTTGGCCTCAATGGGATGAAATAATCAATGAATCTATGAGATATTAGGTAAAATTACCTGTAAATTACTTAAACTTGCTTTTCTCAGTATGAAAAAAAGTTAAAGCAATAACAATTTGGAGGGGACATTCAAAAAAAATGAGAACCTGTGTTGTAAAGGAATGGTTGGAAAGTGTAGAGGTTGAAAGTCCCATTATCATATTTGTTTCACATGTTTAATTCCTAGTGAGACTTGAAATATGGACAGCTGGATTCCTCTTCCAGGTATGTTACTTCACAAATTGTTTACATCTTTCTTCCCTTTAGATACTGCCAAAGTTCAGCTTCAGCAAAGCTAATGAATTCAAGCTACATTTTTTCCCTCAGTAAATTGGAATGACTCTCACTGTTAATTCTGACACTATTCCAACTTAAATAATCTATAGATAATCTCTACAGGTAAGGAATATCTATATTCACAAATTTCAGGTGACAATCTAAGTTTAATATTTCAAGGATCTCAGATATATGCTTCAGTTCTCATGATCTGTTATGCTGTGATGTTTCCTTGTGCTGGGGCCAACCTGGTGGCCACTCTGCTCAAATTCAACTGGGCTCTTCCTCAGTCGAGGGACAATGGTCATTGCCAAGAATGTCTTGTTAGGATCTATAGTCTCAGCTTGTACTTTTCTGACAGTAGCATTCAGGAAACTGTATCACAGTTTAATGAGATGTCAGAATAGGATATTTGCAGAAGGTCAAGAACTTAATCACACACCCACACCCATCCCATCTATCCCTACTTTCTCCCCTCCCACATATATTTTCAGTCAGACACATGAGATGTTAGGTGTAAGAATATATTTCAAATTACTTTTAATTTTTAAACATTTTTATTTATTTATTAGACAGAAGGAGATTCTATCACATTGGATCATAGGGGAAGATCTAATATCAGCTCTTTAAAAGCCCTCTAATCTCAGGAAAGTCATTCTTTGAGCCTTAGTGTTCCCAATTGTAAAATGATAGATGAAACTTAATAGTACTCTTAAGATTAGCAAAGTACTTGATGTAGATTATCCCATTTTATTCTCACAGTGATGTGTTGTAATCTCCATTCTAATAAATGAGAATACTAGAGATAAGATAGGTTAAGTAGGAAATTTAAAGTTATACTTTCAGTATTTAAGATGATATTCAAACTCAGGTCTTCTTAATTTCAAATGCAGTGTTCTATCTATTATGACATTCCATCTTTGTAGACTGAAAGCAGCATAAGGGTAACAGATAAGGCTTGTCTATCTTGGTTTCTTCCCTAGTATCACTTTTCACTTAGTGAAAATTATTGAATAAATAAAATTTTCTACCACACCTAGTTATTGTGTAAATAAAAAGGATATTGTGAATGTGAAAATGCTTTGTAAATTATGCCATACAGGCATGAAGAATGATCATTAATCAGTGTTTACCAATTATAAAATGGATTATTCATCAAAGGGTTTATTAGTTATGTACCATCTTTCCCAAAGAAGTCATAAAGTTTGTTAGAGCAAAAGGACAATCTGATGTAAAAGTGGTAAGAAAGTCATTTTGATTTAACATTAAATAAGTTCTTACACTACACAATATACTACATCATGTAGTTTCCCCAAATGTCCTATTCAGCTACTCTGCCTCAGGTTATAACCAATTCCCTCTTAATGTTTGATAGGATAAAAGTCTTATATCTTAGACTTCAGGCTATAATCATTGCTATTTAATGTTTGTTGGGATAAAAATCTTTATCCATTTTCAATAACATTAGAATATCAGGAACCTCTCCAGTACCTCTCATTATGTCATCTTAAGTATTTCCCCCCATTAGGTCATCCTCATCCAGGTACCTCTCCCATTATGTCATTGTTCTTGTTACCCTATAAAAGAATCTTGTATCTGACATTCTGGGCTGGATTCTTTGAGATGATAGTCTCCTTCAGCTCTGGGACCAAACCACGGATCCATTTGGTCCCAGTAAATCTCTCCATTTAATAAACTATTAAATTGTTCTCTAATCTCTATCTTGCTCAGTTTCTCTGGCATTACAATGCACTAAGGCAAACATGAAGGTAAATAACTAATTTTTTTCCTTCAAAGACCTTATAACTTAGCAAAGTAACTAAAACACAAAAAACTATAAAACCCCATTGTGAAAACATTGAAGAGGAAGAAAAGGCATTTTTGTAATTCTTAGGATAGAATTTTTATTAACTTGGGAGAATGAAGAATGACTTCTTGGAAGATGTGCTATTTGAAATTAGCATTGGAAGATATTAAGAATTTCAACCAGTTGTGAACAAAAGGATAGGGACAGATGTAAGAAAGGATATAATAATAAAATACTGAATATCAATAAAACAATATGATTAAAATATAGTGCACTTAGAGTTTAATTAAGTGAGTAGTCTTGCAAAGGTAAGTTTGAGGAAGGTTGTGGTAGATTCTAAGATTTTGTAGAGTCAGAAATATTCTTCTTTCTAACTTCAAATCCAGCTTTAGACACTGTGTGACCCTGGGCAGGACATTTAATCCTGTTTACCTCAGTTTCTTCCTTCTCCTTCAAATTTCTTCTTCCTTAGTCCTTCTTTGTCTTCTTTATCTAGGGGTGCAATGGATAGAGTACAGGGTGTGGAGTCAGAAAGACTTCTTTCTGAGTTGAAATCTGTCCTCAGACACTAATATGTCTGTTTAACCAACTTTGCCTTAGTTTTCTCCTCTTTAAAATAAGCTGCAAAAGGAAATGGAAAACTACTCCAGTGTCTTTACCAAGAAAACCCAAATGTAATCATGAAAAGTTGGACATGACTGGAAAATGACTGAAAAATAGGAATCTACTGAAGACACAGAAGCAAGAATGCAATATAATCATTTAATAGATGAATGCAATATAATCTCAGAAGTTTATTATTTAAGATTTCTAGGCATTCCTGTTTGGGATGAATCCTATAGGATCTGTGAACTTAAAAACATGCTAAATGACTTTTTATATATTTTTCTTTGTAATCCCCTGCATTTTATTTTATGCATTGAAATAATTACTCTAAGAAGAGATCAATAAATTTCCCTGAACTGTCACAGAAAATCTGAAAACATTCTGGATGAGAGAGTATGACACTATTTGGGACACTAGTTAATAGAGTCCAGAGGAGATGAAAGATTTAGTTCTGGAAGAAACCATGGAAACCACATGACCAAACTCTCATTTTCCTAAGAGGACAAAGGTTCTGGGAAGAAAAATAATTTGCTCAAATTCATAGTGGGACCTAGGATTTGAATTCAGGCCCAATGTGTACACATTCAATGTTCTGTCCACTGTGCTATGAGGGACTTATCCAATGAGATTCATCAGGTCCTGAGTTATGGTCTTTATTGACAATCTCCCAATTCCCCAGCCCCAACCTCAAAGGGAAAAAGGTACTTGACAGATATTATTGCCTTCATCCTTACACATCACTTTCAAAGATAATGGTAACAAGGAAAATCAATCTCATTTTATAGATGGAAGAAACTGGAGCTGCAATCTTTCCACTTGACTGTGCTGACTCATCAGCACTGCTTAATGGTTCCATGTCTCACTCTCCTTCTACAATGTGGTTTCTTCTGTTTTACAGAAGCCAAAAGGTCAAGTCACAGATAGGTAGGGAAGAAGAGTCAGGGGAAGATAAGATATTTTTTTAAAATCATGAAAAAGGGAGATAAATAAGGAGGAAGAAAAGAAAAGATTTCAGATTGTAGGGAGTCAGAAGAAGAGATGGAAGAGGAAAATGAGAAAAGAGGAAGGAAAATGGAAAACACGATAGAATGAAAGAAAAAGGGATATAAAAGAAAAGATAGAAATGATAGAATAAAGAAAAGGTATCTGAGAACAAGAGAAAGTCAAGGAGAGTTTAAAAAGGAAATATAAAGGAGTCAAAAAAAAAAAAGAAAAAAGAAAAAGGGGTGAGAGAGAGGGAAGGAGAAAACATTGATAGAGATCTGGTTACTTTTCTCCCATTTCCAAATTCCAAAGAACACTTATCCTCTAAAAGCTTATAGAACCTGTGGAAGTTCTTGAATCACAAAATCTAAGTAAATTAAATGGGGAGCTGTCTTCCCCCTCCCCTTTGTGAATTTCCCTTGCCAGACACCATCAAACTGCAGGTAGATATTATCCAAGCTCCTGCTCAAAACATCAAATCCTCATTAAGCCTGAGTGTAATGGACTAGATCACCAATAAAGGTGACATTATTATCCTTCTTTAAATAGGAAGGAGAGTAAGCATAGAAGCTATCCATAGAAATCCTGTTCTCCCTTGGAAAAGACCAAGTGAACATCGGTCCCATGGATTTTGATTATTGCAGCTGTGTGTGACATGTCTGACTTTTCACATCTATTATCATATCTAGATCTTGGAATGACATCAGAAGTGTGGCTATGTTCCTTTCATTTAATAGATGAAGAAACTGAGGCTGAGAACACAAATAATTTGTCTGAGGTCTCACAAGTCTCAGAGAGTCACATCTTTTGACTTCCAGGCAGTTCTTCTACCAGTAGAAAATGCTGTCCCAATGCTGCAAAATGATTTCATCATTTTTAATACTAAGTTCATCTACATAGATTGCCTTCCTTTTTAATAATATTAATAATGGAAACCTCTCTTCCTTCTTTACAGATACTTTAGGTGTGAGGTGTGGATATGAACACTGCATATATTATTGAATTGAGCAGATATTTTTGCCATCTTTGTTTTATTTCTTGTTAAAAAAAAATAATGCTCCCAAAAGGGAGGAGTGAGAGTAGTAGGTTATAAATAGGACACAATAAAAATATTAAAATATTTTAAAAATCAATTAAAAAGGAAAAAAACCCTAATAGATTACAAGCATTTCTGTAGCTACTTAAGGTCTCTAAACTCTAGAGCTTTTCAATCATCAATCCTTTGAGCTAGTATAAAGGGCAGATATTATTATTATTACTATTTTTATGGAGAAGGGAATTGAAGACCAGAGAAATAAAATACTAGATCTCAGAACTAGTAAGTATACTACTTGAGATGAACCTGGGGTCTTCTAGTGACAGAAAAATTCTTCACATTGTGACTAAACTTCTGCTGCTTAGCCTCTGTAAACCTGGCTAAATTATTCCTTATTACTTATACTTTGAATATGGATGTTATGGGCCAGAATTCTGAACTTGAAACAAGGATTCTTATAAGGTGCTAATTCAATGGAATTGATGAGACAGTGGTTGTTTAGTATGATGCTTAATAGTTTTCTAATTCAGTATATGTACTTAGTGCTTAATATAGTTCTACAAGGTCACACCTATGATAATCTAATTATAAGAGAGCATATAAGCTGGGACAAACTCAGTCAGGGTGGGACTGAGAGACAGATTCATTCCATCGTCCACCTTTGTGGTGGCTGGAGGCTGAAGCACAAGTCCTTGGGACTCAGAGAGGTTCATTCCATCTTCATCAGCCTCATGGTGGCCTCTCCTCCTGCTCCCTGCACTGAGAGCAAAGCCAGTCTGAAAGGCTCTCCAGAAAGCTGGCCCAGGCCCCAGGCAAGGAAACTAGATTGTGAAGGAGATAATAAAGGATATGGACTTTAACACTGACTATTCTTGTGGTGATTATTCTACTGAAAGGAAGGCTGCTCCAAGACCGCCAGAAAAACCAAAGGAGTACATTATATCTGGGCCTATAGGAGAAGTATTTACAGATTGGGAAGAACTGTTGAAGCTCAGGCTTTGGTGGTATAGTCCACCAAGACTCATTTCCATACAATGAGCAGTTATCAGAAAAGAATTTTTACATGTGTCATATGTAAAGAAAAATAGCCTGGCCCAGAATTAATTAGGAGAAGGACCTCAGATTGGATTTCATTTGAAAAACTATACAGTACTTTTTGTGATCTTAAACTGCTCACTGCTGTGAAAAACCATCTTTTAAAAAAATTCTAACACAGATATTCTTTCAATAAAATTGCACTAAAGAGAACAAAGAAGGAGCAGTTGGATTAGACCAAGTGTAGATAGAGGACAACCATGCTGAAAATAGGAAACAAAATTATGGGGGCATTGAGGGATCAATTTGTAAAGTAAATGAAGGGAAGGAAAAAGTAACAAGTTACAGGGGGGAAAAGTTTCAGTCTTTATTAATGCTGAAATTTTTAAAATGGAAAGGGAGATATGAAACATACCAGCCCCTACTTATTTGCATGCATATTTCCCTATTAATTTAATATTTTATGAGAATAGCATACATAGAGATTGTCATGAGGGGAGCTGAGTGGCACAGTGGATAGAGGATTGGGCCTAGAGTCAGAAAGACTCATATTCCTAGAGAATTACAAAGCTGGGAAAATATTTACAGCCAGTATTTCTGATAATGGTCTCATTTCTAAAATTTATAAAAAGAGTATCAAATTTATAAGAATGCAAATCCTTTCTCGATTGATAGACAGTCAAAGGACAGGAACAGACACTTTTCAGATGATGAAATTAAAGCCATCTATAGTTATATGAAAAATTATTCTAAATCACTATTGATTAAAGAAATGAAAATTAAAACAACTCTAAAATACCACCTCACATCTCTCAGATTGGCTAAGATGACAGGAAAAGATAATGACAAATGTTGGAAGGGATGTGGGAAAACTGGGACCCTAATACATTGTTGATGGAGTTGTGAAATAATTCAACCATTCTGGAGAGCAATCTGACTAAAGGACTATAAGACTGCACACCTTTAAACCCAGCAGTGCCATTATTGGGTCTGTATCCCAAGGAAATTATAAAGGAGGGAAAAGGAACCAAATGTGCAAAAATGTTTGTAATTGTTCTTTTTGTATTAGCAAAGAATTGTAAAATGCATAGATACTCGTTAATTGGGGAATGGCTAAACAAATTGTGGTATATGAAGGTAATGGAGTATTACTGTTCTATAAAAAACAATAAACAAGCTGATTTTAGAAAGGACTGGAAAGATTTACATGAACTGCTGCTGAATGAAACAAGCAGAACCAGGAATACATTGTACACAATAAGAACAAGAATGTGCAATGATCAACTATGAAAGGCTTGGGTCTTCTCAGCAGTTCAGTGATCTTAAGCAATCCCAATAGAGTTCGGACAGAAAATGCCATCTGCATCCAGAAACGGAATTAAGGATACTGAATGTAAATCAATACATGCTATGTTCACTTCTTTTTTATGTTTTTTTTTTAATCTCTCCCATGTTTTTTCTCTTTTGTACTGATTTTTCTCTCCCAACACGAGTCGAGTCTCAAAGCAATGTATATTAAAAATCAATTAGAAAAAAACCCAGAGGAGTCTTAGGGGGGTGAAAAGACTCATTCCTGATTTCAAATCTGACGTCAGAAATTTACTAGTTTTATGACTCTAGGCAGGTTCCTTAACCCTGTTTGCCTTAACTTCATCATCCAGAAAATAAGTTGGAGAAGGAAAAGACAAATCATTTCAATATTTTTGCCAAGAAAATCCCAAATGGGGTCACAAAGAATCACACATGACTGAACATAACGGAACAACAACAAATCCTAAATGAGAAGTTTAGGAAGAAACACTCAGATTTTTTTCAATTGAAAATCCACAAAAGAATATATCTTTAAAATAATAAAATTGACTAAAATTATAGATAATAAACAATCCCACTGTTTTTTGCTAATCATCTTTTTAAAGCATTTAATTCAGTAAGATAAAATAATGACTTAAAAGCTGTCTTTGAACAAGGTGCCTCCTAACAATAAAACAAGATCAACCAAGTTTCCTTCATGAAAGAATCTTGTTCAAGGATGCTCCAATCAGTATTAGATAAGGGATAAGGTAGAGAGACATCATCAAATTTGCCCACTATAATTAGGAAAATATGACAGAACTCCAGTTGAAGAGGCATTTACTATGGATGGTTTTGAAGAATTAACAATGTACATCATAGAAAATGGGTTTGAGTAGATTTCATATAAAAATTAAAGATATCTATCTAAAGAAGTAGGAAAAAGAATGATACCATCAGAAAGAATTTGTTTGAAATAAAAAGGTCTGTGATTTTTTTTTATATACATACACACACATATATGTGTATATATACATATATATATATGTAGAAGGAAAAATCAAAGTCTTTCACCTTTTCCAACTATATTTTGACCCATAGTAATAAGGATTTAAATGATTTTGAGAAAGAGTTAGTCCTTGATGAGGTGCTTTCCATATCATAAACCCATGACACAGCTCCTCAGTCTAGAGCAGCTTTTCAGAAGAAAGGCTCCTCCCTTTGAGCTATACTAGAAACTAAAATAATCCCAAGCTTGTTAAACTAGGTGATAAGAATTCCCTTTCAAAGTGAGACTCTGATTTCACCTTTATGAAACCGATTTTTAACACAGTTGGTCCACAGTTCATGACGACTTCATTCAATGCTTCTCTGTTCCATCTCCTCCCCTTCTTCACTTCCTTCACACAACCAACAGGCTTATCCTGCAAAAAAGGTAATAATAGATGGAACTTCTTGGTAAACTCCAAATAAGTAATATTTTTATTATATATGCATTTATTGTTTATATATGTATACATACATACATACACATATTCATTGTACCTTATCTTCATTTCTATTTATTCTTCAGATTTCCAAGGAGTAATCAGTTTGAGACCTTGTCAACACAATAAAATCCAAAGAGACAGCCAGCGGCAGATTCAATTCGGGGGAAATACAGAAAAGACCTATTATCATAGAAACACTGAATTTGCATTTTTTGCTCTCCTTGTAAGTCATAATACCAGGCAAGCTAATGCAATCCCCTCAAAGAAGCCTTTTATATCTAATGACAAGGATATGCGCCTCCAGGGTGGTTAGATTATATATTTTTCATCACTCATCTGAAATGGTCCCTCTCTTCTCTGGGCACTCGGGGTTCTTGGGGGGGAAGAAGGCTCATTTCTGAGAGAAGCAAAGGAGTCGCGCGGGAGCCCCACAGAGGGGACTGATCTATTGTGGTAGGTTGGCGTCAGTTTTCGGAGGGAGAAGGGGCTGTGTGGCTGCCGCAGCGGGGCTGTGGCGAACCGTGGACCGTTTGAGGTGGGAGCATCCTGGGGAACGCGCGCAACCATGCTCCTTCAACCTGGCTCTGATAAATCCCAGAACCGGCAGGTCACGTGCACTTCGGCATGTGTACTCCGAGGCTTGCCGAGCCAGCTCTTTAATCATCTCGGTATTAAAAATGGATCCTGAAAAGCATTCCCAAAGGGAAAGCGTTGTATACATTTCTCTCGTTTCTTTGAAGAAAGTAATATCATTATTGTAACCAGTCCCTCCCGAACAGCCAAGGCGAGCGAATGTGGAGGTTGAGGGGGAGGGGAGGCCAGCCACACAGACTCAAGCAGTTCTAGACTTGAGCAGACTATCAACAGCTGCAAGGTTAATTATGGTTTTTTTTTTCCTCCTCCTAAATCTCAGCTTTAGAAATAAAAGATAAGAAATTCTTTAGAGTAATTATAGGCTGCTGAGCCCTTATGGTAATAATAAAGAAAAATATCTGACTGATTTACAGCAGGAAGAGGAGGCAGTGACAGTGGCAATGCAGGTTGGAGGGGGGAAAATAATTAAAATCAGCTTTTCCACTATCTTGACTAAGCTGTCAATCAGTCTTTGGAAGAAAAGAAATGCTAATGAAATATTAATATGGTTCTTTAGATTTTATATAACATTCTTTTGTTCCCAGCTACTGTTCCAGTTTGTCAGTCAAAGGGGTCAGGTGCGAAAGGAGGAGAAGACCATTCTTCTGAAAAGGGATGTGGGTTGAGGTGGGGGAGGAGTGTTTAGGGACCCATAGACTTTGGCTACAAAAGAGCCTCAAACCCAACATCATCAAGGAAGCCTTTGCTGACAGCCACTGTTTGGTGTTGCCTTTTTGGAGAAATCCTAGAAGTGCTGGCAAGCAAAACAAGATTGTGTTTTTTTCCCCTTTCTTTTTCCTCCTTTCCTTTCCTTTCCTTTCCTTTCCTTTCCTTTCCTTTCCTTTCCTTTCCTTTTTCCTTTCCTTTTTCCTTTCCTTTTTCCTTTCCTTTTTCCTTTCCTTTTTCCTTTCCTTTCCTTTTTCCTTTCCTTTCCTTTTTCCTTTCCTTTCCTTTTTCCTTTCCTTTCCTTTTTCCTTTCCTTTCCTTTTTCCTTTCCTTTCCTTTTTCCTTCTTTTTCCTTTTTCCTTCTTTTTCCTTTTTCCTTCTCTTTTCCTTTCACTTCCTCTTCCCTTCCCTTTCCTTCCCCTTTTGCTTTTTTTCCTCAGCTGACAGACACTGAATGTCACCAATCATCATGATATAATCAGTACTGGCTTTATAATATCTCTAAGTGGTTTCAAAGACTACAGATGCCAGACAGTTTTGAAATCTCAGGGAAATTGTATCTCACAGGTAGTCTTAAGACTAGACAGAGCCCCCATGTTTTTCTTTTGGTTCAAATCAATCACTATAACCCAGTTTTCAAAGTTAGTGCCAGGACAAGGAATCCCTATGTGTTAGGGCAGTGGGGGTGATAGGTTATGCATATATGAAATTACTCTAATTATATGGTGCTCTTGAATAGAATGAGTTACACCATGTAAATAAAGTTTTCAGGGTATATTTATATAATTTTTGACTCAAAAGTCTGTTTGCATGGATCTCTCCTTATTGGTGACTATTGATTATTCAGTGATCTCTACCTTCATGAGGGATAGAGTTAGCAAGAACTGGAGAGAAAAGAGCTCTTGGTCTTTTGGCTCCTAGCTTTGAGAAAAAAGGCATCCTATTTGAAATTTTTTTTGTTTTCTCCAGGGAGAGAAAGACTGGTAAAAAATTAACTCACAGAAGAGCCAGCAACTAGATAATACTTCCATTCTCAACTTACTTGACAAGAGAAACTGGGGAATTTCTCCTTGGAAACTGAAAGATCTGAGATCCTCTTGGTTGAGCTATCTCCCAATGTGAAAACTCATTCACTCTGGGTATTGTCTAGTATGTCCACATCTGTATGGCTTCTCTGATTTCTGTTTGCCACCAGCTTATGTAAATGAGTTTATTTTCTATTCATAATGTGTATTTATTGTGGAACTGATGTGTTGGGAAGGGAGCAAAAGCCTTGATTATACAGCTTAAAGAACTTTCTCCCTTAAAGGATAGTAGTCAGAGTGCAGATATGATCTAAAAATTATTTTCAATAAATTAATAATACATAGGGAGGGGCAGATATAATTCTAACCCAGCACCACCTTTCTCTGAAAAGTTTCTAGCCTCTGGTTTCAACTTCCTAGCTCCTCTTTTGTCAGGAATCAAAGTCTCCCTGGGAGAGGGGTGGATGGAGTAGACTATAGAGATATTTATCCTTGTTTCCCTAAAAGTCACATCTATACAGACTCACAAATATCCACATGACCTACTCGGGCACAATGCAAAGCACCATAAATACTAATCATCTGAGAGCTTCTGATATAGACCTTTTATGTAATTATTTCATCAAAAAGTATAAGTAAAAGGGATGATTAAGCATGGAAATGCTAGGTAATGGCATTTATTTGGTAGCCACAGAAACCACTATCTTAAAGTTTCAAAACTCATTACATAAAGCATAAAGGAGATAGAGCTGAGAGTTACTCAAGGGATGAATGACCATCAGGGTATTAAAGGAGATAGCATTATATAGATAATGTCAAGAGTACTGTACTGCAGTTCTTAAAACCTGGACTCTAACTGAAAACACTGCTACTAAGGAGCTATGAGAATATTACCCTTTGTCACTGAGTTTCTATCAAAAAAATCAAATATGCTGGGCTCGATAACCTCAAAAGTCCCTTTCATGTTTAGAAAAGGAGAAGAATAAAAATAATAAATAGAAGAGGAGAGAGACTATGAGAGTAGAAATAGAAGATAAAGTCAGAAATAATATAAATTCTTAGAAATAATATGAGTTGTTCGATAATGTGGTTTTAAATGAATGTACTAGACTCCATAATCTTCCTAGAACTGTTTCAGAATTCTAGTGTCTGTTTTAGGACCAATTTCTGCTAAAGCTAGAGGGAACCCTCAAGCTAGGATCGCTTACCTGGAATGTTCCTATGAAATTAAATCACCTGGGAGAAGATTTTAAAGACAGAATGTTTGTGTTTCACCTTGAAATAAATATTCTATTTCATTCTTTTTTTTCTTTCATTTTTAAAATGTCTGTCATCTCAGTATCAAAGTGTACAGCTTTTTAGGTATGAGGCATTTCTTTAGAAAATTGAAAGAAGTTGTGAGATTTTGTTTGATAAATAACTTAAGAATAATGTTGAGTGTTTACTTCCATGATAGTATTTATTCATGCCCATTGGGCCCTCTTAAAATTAAAAAGACAAGAACTTATTTATATATACCCATATAAAAAATCTAATTTTACAAAGATCCAAATGTACAATGTAATAGAGTCAAAATTGGTTTCTGTACTACAAGTCTCTATATACTAAAGTCCATATTCTACTCAGATGCAACAGTGATTTTCTTAAAGTGTATTCTGGCTAAGTCACTTCAATATTCAATAAACTCTAATGGGTCCCTAATTGCTTCCAGGATCAAGGGTAAAATTCTCTATTTGGCTTTCAAAGCCCTTCATAATTTCATCCCTACCTTCTGGTTTTCTTGTATTTTGGTTTTCTCCACATCAACTATAATCCAATTATACCTGCTTTCTTGCTCCTTTTTGCTCAGTAGACTCCATCTCCAAATTCTTCATTTTTACCAGCTGTCTCACATTTCTGAAATGTTCTCCTTCTTCATTGTCTGGCTTTCCCTTGATTTACCTCATGTCTAAGTTAAAATCTCATTTTCTGCATGAAGCCTTTCCTGATCCCTCTAAATATTAGTACCTTCCCTCTGATGTTAGGGCATCTAGGTGTCACAGTGGATAGAGTCCTGTGCCTGAAGTCTGAAAGACTCATATTCTTGAGTTCAAATCTGGTCTCAGACACTTACTAGCTGTGGACCCTGGGCAAGGCACTTAACCCTGTTTGCTTGAGTTCTTTGTCTATAAAATGAGCTGGAGAAGGAAATGGAAAACCCACTCCAGTATCATTGCCAAGAAAACCCCAAATGGAGTCCCAAAATAATGAACAACAACAAAACAACTCCTTCTGATATTCTCTCCATTCATTTTGTATTTATCTTATTTGTAAATAGTTGTTTGATGGTTGGTTATTTATATTTTATCTCCCTGATTACCTTGTGAGTTCTCTTATGGCAGGAATTGTTTCTGTCTGTCTTTGTATCCCTACCACTCATCCCAGTGCCTGACACAGAACATGCACAATAAATGCTTATTGACTTAATTTGACATTAGAATAGGAGTTAGGAAGCTTGATTTCGAGTCCTATGAAGAAAAGGACATTTTTACCTCTGTTGTGGGCCAGAAAAAAATCAAAAAGTGACAAGATCCTCAATTGAAATGACTGGAAACATCACAATGATGAATGAAAGAAAGGAAAAACTACTTCAAATAGTATTTTTCTTCTCTCTTTTCCTATCCCAGCTCCATTACATAAAAAGCAATGTGCTCGGTGGAGAATGACCTTTAGATTGGAAATTGAACTAGGAATTAAAATATGATCTATATAAGAAAATGGTGAAATCATATCGGTCAAACCACAAAGAGAATGTTATGTTCAGTTGTGGCTATAACTGGGATATCGACGAGTTGGAGGCATCTAAAGGAAAGTCAAAATTGTCTGGGATGACATAAAGTGATTTGAAAACTGAGGAGGAGATTGAAGGAGATATATGAGAAAATAAAGTTGTCTATAATTATATCAAAGCTTATACTGTGGAAAGATGATTATATGTTTTGCTTGACCTAATGGAATAAGACTTCAAATCAAATGTAAGAACAAGGGGGTGGGAGGGGGGAGGAGTATATTTTTAACAAAAATATTAGGAAACACTTTCTGAAAGTCTGAAAAGTGAGTTTTTCATCTCTGAAAGTTGAAGGGATTCAGGCTTTTGGTGGAAGTTAGATTAAATGACTTTTAATTTCTCTTTCTGTACTACAACATTGTGATTCTAGAATTCTGTTGGTACCATGGCTAGAAGTTACAGAACTAGAGTAGTTAGAGTATCTTGGTCAGCATCACACTTGGAAAGCAACCAAGTCAAACAAGTCTAAGGCTTACTACAGAGATGGTACCAATTCAGATATTTAAGGAGGAGGAGAAGGAGGGATTATGACTAATTAGTAAAAGCTAATTAAGCTGGTTAATTTTGTGCCTTTGGGAAGGGTTAGATTATTTAGGAGAATTAGATCCAGGTAAGGCTCTGGGAAGTTTCATTATTTAGAAACCTCAGAAAACTGGTAGTTGATAAAGCTTTCCTTTCATTATATCTGGTGTAAATTACTACAAGGAAATTCAGTGTGGGTAGAGGTCTCCTATTCAGAAAACTATTAACAAACATTTACATACATTTCTATCAGCACTAATTTAAAGTTAGCTTTATGTGTTGGAAAAAGAAACAAGATGATATAGAATACTTTCCAAATATATACTTATCTAGTGTCCACAATATCTCAATACTCATTGAAAGAAACAATAATTTTTTCTGTATTTTAGAGGAAAGAATTTGGATATTAGTCATGCACAAAATTGCATTGTGCCTTGTACATGATAAGATGCTATTCTTTCAATCATCATTCAGAAGAATTTATTAAGCACCCATTGTTCGTAGAATTTCTTTTTTTTTTTTTTTTTTTTTTGCTAAGGTCCTGAAAAAGATACAAATCTTAGATCATCTTTGTGGAATTTACAATCTATTGGAGAGATAAAAACACAGAAAATAGTAATATGCAATATTACACAATGAATTCCCTGAAGGAATACAGAGTTGAGTTGAATAAAATCCAAGAGGGAAGACTAAGAAACAAGTCTAGGAAAAAAAAAATATTGAATGGATTGACTGTTTTGAATACTCAGAAAATAAGGTGATCAAATTAATTTGTTTCATTTCTTTAATTTACCT
The DNA here is from genome assembly GCF_902635505.1 of Sarcophilus harrisii. Lineage (NCBI taxonomy): Eukaryota > Metazoa > Chordata > Mammalia > Dasyuromorphia > Dasyuridae > Sarcophilus > Sarcophilus harrisii. Next base: position 190,304,338 of record NC_045427.1, on the reverse strand, counting down.
GCCTATAAATATAACTTGTATCAAAGATCTATTGAAATATGGTATCTGTATTCATGCAATTATCATTTCAATTGGGTTAAAAAAAAACTCTTTAGAACACAGACTTTAAGGAAGGCAGTATGATGCTATAAAAAAACACTGGCAGAGTCAAAGTCAATACCATACCAGCTAAATTAACTATTTGGCTTTGCATAAGTCATGTCTCTTTATCTAGTTCCAACTATCTTCCATGCCAATAAAAGGCATGGAGAATCTCTTCCCAAAGAAGTCCCTTCAACCTCTTCAATAGGATCACATGATCCAAAGTAAAAGTACTTTGCTATGAGTTACAGGGAGATAGAAATGCTCACAAAAATACATGCACATGTATATTGTATATATTTGCACATACACATATATGTATATCTGTATAAATATTAAACATATCTTACATATACATGCGTCTATTGCCTTAAGTCATCCAGTCCACCTTCTTTATTTTAGAAAGTGAGACCCCAAACTGACAAACTGAGATTTAAAATGATCTACCTACTTAAGTAAGACTAGATAAACATCAGGAACAGGATTTAAACCTAGCTTCTCTGGCTGCAAAATCTACATTTTCTACTGTATCTCACTTTTTCATTGTAAATAATACATTCATATATAATCTCCATCATCTTCTGCCTCATGAAGCTTTATAAACTAGAAAGATAGAGATGTCAAATGAATAAATAAATATCATAAATGAGAGTGACACAGTAGAAATTGCACAGGCTTTAGAGCCAGAGGATCTGGATTCAAATCTTCCCTTTGACATTTACCTTTTGGTCTTAGGTTTCTCCATTTTAAAATAAGGCTGTAGGACTGCTTGACGTTATGTCTCTTCCACAGATATAGAAATCTATGATCCTGTTATCCACTTTATAGGACTTCATGAGAGGAAAAAAACAATCACAAAGCTAGCTTAATTAGGGAATGTCTATGAAACCTGTTGCTGCCATTCAATATCAGTGTGATCTTGTATAAGTCATTTCTAGGCTGTAGTTTCCTCATCAAAGGCCTTTTGAAGTCTTTGAGGAATATCCAATCAATCGAAAGCATTGATTAGGTTTTTACTAGGTACTATATATGAATTAAGTGATGAGAATATAAAGAAAAACAAAAACAGAATCAATTTAAATCCGGTGATCCCAGAAAAGAAAATTTTAAGTGGATATTGAAGAATGATGTCAACAAGATTGTATTCTATCCTCCTTAATGTAAAGAGTCTGACAACAATGTGATGGGATTTTTTATGTGGAGAGAAGAGAACAAACCATCTCCCAGTCTCTAGAGTTTTAAAATTCATTCATCCACACTAAACAGTGTCAGCCAAGGATGCATGTCCTAATAGTAAATCTCAGTGGACTAAAGTCTCCTGCTAGTTAGAAATGTTGCAATTTCAAAACAAAACGATAATCCTTGTGTTTTACCTTTCTATAGCCTGATTTCTTTTGCTAGTGGCCTAATTTCTTTCAAAGATCCTCTGGGCCTGGGGGCCTGGACTAATTTTCATGGCTGCCCTACATTGAAAAAAAATGTCACAGAACCCTCACCTATTCTGTATACTATGCCAGATGCAAGTATGTTTGTTTTAATTTTAATGTCACTTTATGGATAATTGGAATGCAAAGCTTTGTGAACTTTAATACTCTGCAAGTGAAGCTAAACATTTTTCCTCCATTCAGTTCTATTGTCGGATTAATTTCCCACCATCATTACTACCACTTTTGATTACCCAGAGAAGTTCAGAATTTAAATAAACTAATTAAACGAGGGGTTTAGGATCTCTGTAGACTAAAGGCAAGCCCAAATCTCTAATGTGCTTTAAAAAAAAAGCCATGAAGGCTCTGTGGCAGGGGAAAGCCTGCCCCTTCAAGATAGCTGGGCCTCAGTGGGAAAGAGGAATTCTTGATTATAAAAGGGGCCACCTGGCTTACAGGAAAGGGGGAGGGGTGGAGGTCAGCTGGGAATGGCCTGAGATCTGTCAGTGAATAGGAAGGTTCCCTGTTGCCCTAGCTTATTAGCTAAGAAGCCCTTTCTAGCAGTGGGAAAGGTCAGGATGAGTTTTTCCAGTCCTTTGCTCTTAAGGGACCTCAGAGAAAAGTGAGAGGTTCTCTCTCTCTCTCTCTCTCTCTCTCTCTCTCTCTCTCTCTCTCTCTCTCTCTCTCACTTCCTCCCTCCCTCCCTCTTTCTCTCTCTCTCTCTCTCTCTCTCTGTCTCTCTCTGTCTGTCTCTCTGTCTGTTTCTTTCTCCCCTCTCCCTCTCCCTCTCTCTCTCTCTCTCTCTCTCTCTCTCTCTCTCTCTCTCTCTCTCTCTTTCTCTTTTAAAAGAGAGGCTTGAAATCAAAGAATACTTATTGCTCCTTGGTTCTCCAAACCAAGTTTTTCCCTGGTAGAATAACTTATCTGCTGCCTGGAGACTACTTGCTTCTAGCACTGAAGATGTTAGGAAAGAATAGTTTGGGACTGAAGAAAATGAATAAAAAAATTCAAGAACTGGACAGAGCAGAGTTTTCTACAAAATCTTATTTCCCAATGCAGGGAGATGAATTCTTATTTGATGCTTTTCCTTCAAACAAAAGACCATTTCATATTTTTAAGCAATTCACAGGTTGACATTAGAGTGGGAAATGTCAACCTCCTTTCAAGTGAGTTGGGCTGCTTTTGTTTAAAATATGTAAAATAAAAGAAAATAAAAAAGTTCAAATCAGAGTATCTTTGTGTAGAGAAGTACTAAACAACCTCATGGAAAGACTTTTAGAGAATGGGCAGAAAGAAAACTTATCCATTTTCGTTATTTGGATTTTGTTTTAATGAAAAAATCCTATGAGCAACCTCCATTATGCTGCGGACTCATTTGGATGAATGAAAAGAGCTGAATTATTGATTGTCTATGGGTTGTATGGAGAAGAAAATTGCTTTCTTGGCTGCTAGCCTGCAAAGTGCCACAGGTCTCCAGGGCTCTTGGGTCTCAGAAACACTTTCTGGACCTGACTACTTCCATCATCCAATGACCATGTGTTCTGGAATAATTTTGCATTCATAATTGTATACTGATTGCAAGTTACTCCAACTCTGAACCCCATCTGAAAATTGAAGGGGTTGTGAGAGGTGGAGTCTGAGGTCCCTTCTAATTCTCAGTCCTATGATACCAAAGTATAGAAAGCTAGAGAGAATAAAGATTTCTACTCTTATTTTCATGAAAACATTTATTCCAAGTCTGGTGCCCTAACTACTATGACAGTCTCTCTGACTGTATTTTCCTATTCTTTTGGCCTTGAGTTACTATATCTAAAGTCAACTCTTTCTATCCACACATCAATCAAATTCAGAAGCCAATAAGAAAACAAACATTTAATAAAGTTCTACTGTGTGACAGGCAAAGGCAAGCCCTCAAACCCCATCAGAATATCAGAGCATTGGCAAGGACCAAAGATGCCCCACCTTGCTTTTAGACCAATGCCCACATTGCTATTCTGAGATAAGTATGTTTGAATAACTTTTACACAAAGATGACAGCTATAGGGAATCATTTGGAGATAAGAATTGTCAGGTAAAAATCTTTTCCCAAGCTAATATGTTTTTTGTGCCTGAGGCAGCTAGGTGGCAAGAGAAAAAGATGCCTAGACTTGAAATCAAGAAGAACCAAATTCGAATTCTGTTTCAAACACTTACTATGTAACTCAAAATATAGTCACTTAGCCTTTCTCAGCCTCAGTTTCACTATTTAAAACCTGGGTACGATAACAGATACTATCTTACAGCATTCTTCTGAGGACCAGATGAGGTAATACTCATTTCATAAACCTTAAAGCTACTATGTAACTGCTAAATCATTCTTGTGTAAACTGTGTCCAATCTGTGAGAGATAAATCTTTTAGTAGACATACATTTATTCATAAAACATATATTAAACTCCTTCTGTTTATAAAACAATGTGTTAAAAGCTGAGGGATTCAGAATTTAGATAAAATTTCTATACCCTCTGAAAACTTATTGGAGAAAGGATGGATACCAAAGTAAAAAGGATGACTTAAGGCTTAAAATAACAAGATTACGCACTAATAGCTAGAAGGGAATTTAGAAAACTGAGGTTGAGAAAAATTAAATGGCTTATTCAGGATCCTCTAGCCTAATGAATGTCTGAGTCAGATTTAAATCTAACTCTTCCTGTCTTTAAGTACACTACAACAGTAGTGTCAAATACAAATAAGGGCCACTAATCTGTACCTAAAGATCGATGACAGGCTGCATATTAACTTAGTTTTAAAATGTAATATTATTTATATTTCACTGTATTTGTATTTACTTTGTTAAGTATTTCCTGATTATATTATACTCCAATTCCAGAGCTCCTACTTGAGGAGTGTTGTGGGTTACATGGGACTAGGCTGTGTGTTTGACACCTGTGCATATCTCACATGCACTACACCAAATTGTCTAATGAGATCTTTTGTTAGAGATTACTGGCAACAACTCAACAATCACATCTGTCACTTCTTTCATTACCTTGGGGTGTAATGTTTGTCTGGACCTGGTGACTTGAAATCATGAAGGGCAGTTCTCATTATCTCGTCAATTATCTTGAAATTTAATTCCTTGTTAAACATTTTTGTTTTATTTTTTCTCCTTGGAAAGATCATTCTCCTTAAAAAAGGAAAGAAAAGCAAAATTAGAGTTGCCTACTTCTTCCTTCTTTCCTTCCTCTGTTATCATTGTCCCATCCATTCTGAGCAGTCTTGTCCATCTAATCACTTCATTGATCTGACCTCCAATTCTCTTATTTATAAATTTGTGATAATATTGATATAACTGCCTGTTTTACAGGGCTGTTATGAAGATGAAGGCAGGTAATGTATCTGAAATTTTAAAGTAAAATGACAATATGAGAATTACTATTTATTACTATTTCTGTCATCTGGCCATTCTGACAAAACTTACACACATACACACACAAGTATTTCTGATTAAATGAATCTGGGAAGAAATAATGGCTGTGCAGGGAGAAGAGATACTCTAAAATAGAAATCCTGCCTCTTGGCAGGGGAGGAGATAGAGGATGGAAGATGTTTTTAATGTGATTTTGGCTACCTTGATGCAAAAAAAATATTAAGTGAAGGATAAGCTTTTATGAACTAGAGAGTACATATTCTAGAATAGATTTCCTAGCAGAATAGACAGGACAGTAGTGACTGAACATAAGGGAGATAAATGTTAAAGACTTTAACAAAAGGACTTCCAAGAGCTTTGAGATAGTTCTTTGTCATATGTTCTCTGTAAGCTTGAGGATACTCTCCATTCTGGCTTCTGAATGTACTGATGACAACATCATAGGTTTGGGGAAAATATTTTATTCTAACTCTTCTTCCTAGGCAGTTAGACCATTGGAAAGAGCACTGGACCTGAAATCAGGATGGCCTGCGTTCAAATATAACTTCAAACCCCAGTAGCTGGGAACTTATGTACATTACTTCCATGGAAAGTTATTTAATCCCTCACTGCCTCAATTTTCTTATCTGGAAAATATAAACAGCTGATAATAGCTTCTATACTTCGCTGTTGTTGTGAGAGTAAAATAATTAATTTTAATGAATTCTGTAAGTCTTAAAGCACTCTATAAATACTAGCTATTATATTTATGAAAATGTCTTTTTTCTAAAAGCTAATTAAGACAGTTTAATCTTTATCAACTGATATTCATTAAGGAAAATATATTGGTGAGGGACTTGTGATCAATAGCATTAAAAAAACAGTCTCCTAATCCAGGATCTATAGGATACTAAGGGAAATATAGTAACCTTTTTTTGGATACTCAGCCCATCAGTGCCATTGAAGGTAGTTGTCCCAGAGCATGCATTATAAATGCATGAATAACAAATTTAGTTGGGTAATCTGATGAACTGGCAAAGGCACACAGGCATCTTTATTTCTATCTAGTTGTAATTTATTTTGTCCCCAGTCCAGAAACCTTCATGATATAAAGGCATTTGAAGGATTAGTCACAAACCTTTACTTGTATCCAATGGCTCTGAGAGGTAGAGCTAGTGCTAAACAGCTCAGAAGGAAGCTGAATTTAATGACTGGAGAGATTTTTCTCATCTTCCAATTTCCTTATGGGGACTCCCATAAAACATAACATACACAACTGTTATTTTATGTGCTTTTAATGTCATTAACTTTGGCTCAGCTGACATCAGACCATGAAGTCAGGTTTTATGGGAGATGTGGCAAAATGGAAATTGTAAATCTAAGTGGAAAAAATACATCTAAGTTTATCACAAGGCAAATGAGGACTGATGCAGAGGAGTAGCTACCAAAAAATGGGGGAGTTTGAGAATGAGTGAGAGGAAGCCATGAGCAAAAAGTACAGAGTTCATAATAATTGGGAGGTATATTTATAACATAATTTGTGTAATGATAGTCTTTGTTTATTCCCTCTGCCACTCCCCAATTGGTGAAATATGATCGTGATATCTGTTGTCTGGATTGCCCCACACTTTTGACTGATTATTGTTCATGCATAAGCACTTGAGATCATTCTACGATACCCAGAGTGTTTCTGGGAGATGCAGAAATAGGTTATCTTACTTGCCCTGTCAGTCACAGAGAAGGAGAACCTCATTAGAGTATTTTTGTCTTGAACACACCATGACAGAGAGAATATAGAAATATTTGTGTTAGTCAGGAGATGGACACTTGATTCTCAGCCTAGTATCACTTATTTGCCTCAAGTGTGTTTTGATAAATGATGTAGTTATTACTTACAATTCTCCATGTTTAAAGATAGGCAGAGTAATTTATTTCTTTTTTCAGTCAGTCAACAAACATGCATTCTTTTATTTGTTTGTAATTTCCCTTTTGAAAATATATTATTTGTTTATTTCTAACAATCTTTTCTTTTTAAATTTTGAATTTCAAATCATTCCTCTGACTCTTTCCTATCCTTCCCCCACCCACTGAGAAAAAAAGCAAAATATCATTTATACCTGTGAAATTATGCAAAATATATTTCCAGTCTAGCCATTTCACACAGAAGCAAGAAAAATAAAGTGAGAAAACTATATTTCAATTTGCACTCAAGAGTTCATCAGTTCTTCCTTTGGAGATGTGTAAGTAGTTTTGTTTTTATTTTGTTTTTTGGTTTTTTCCATCATGATTCCTTTGAAGTTATATTGGATTATCATATTGATCAGAAAAGATGTCTCATAATTGGTCATCATTATAAAATTATTGTTACTATGCATAATAATTGGTTCTTCTCACTTCACTCTGCATCAGTTTATATAGATCTTTGCTATATTGTTTTTTTTTCTTTCAAGAAACTACTTTATTCATCATTGCTAATAATGCAATAATACTCATGACAATCATATTTCTTAACTGGCTCAGCCATTCCCCAACTGATGAGCATCCCTTAAATTTTCAATATATGTGACCAAAAGAAAAAGAGCTACTATAAATAATTTGTATATATGTCATTTTACTTTTCTTTTGATCTCTTTAAGGTACAGAGCAAGTAGTAGTGTCACTAGGTTAAAACATATACCCAGTTTTATAGCATTTTGGGTAAAGTTCCAAATTGTTCTCCAGAATTATTGGACCAGTACACTACTCTACCAACAGTTTATTTGTTTACCTATTTTCCTATATTCCCTCTATTATTTGTATTTTCTAATAATTGTGAGGTGATACTTGAGTTGTTGTAATTTGTACTTCTCTAATCAATAGAGATATGAAGCATTTTTATATGACTATAGGTAATTTTGGCTTCTTTTTCTGAAAACTGTCTATTTATATCCTTTGACCATTTATCAATTAAGAAATGGCTCTAATTTTTAAAATATGTATTTGACTCAGTTTCCCATATATTTGAGAAACAAAATTTTTATAGAAGAAATTTGTCCTTAATATTTTTGGTATTACTTCATTGTCTCTGGTATCTTTTAGCAAAAAGTAGTTAACCTGCCTATCTCTTTTAATTAGATCTGTTTTTACTTTCTCTTTGTCTAAGTTCATGTTGTCTTTTTTACTTCAGCTGAAGCATAATAGATTTTGTTCTAGCTTTTTATTTTAATTTTGTATATGTCTTTCTGTCTCATGTGTGTCTCTTGTAAATACATTGCTGGATTCTGGTTTCTAATTCATTTTAATCCAAAGTACAGACTCATTTGTCCAGGATGAGTGTAAGGGGATTATCTGAGGTGAGATCTGAACCCATGTTTCCTTGCTTCTCAGTCTAATTTCCTATCAACTCTATCAATATGAAAATGTAAGGGGGGTCCTAGAATGACATAAGTGTATATCACACATATATAGGTCTCTCATAACTACAAACTTTTCATAAATAAATACATTATCTTATTTGAGTCTAACAGGAAACCTGTGAGATTAGCGGTAGAGATTCAGTACAGAGTCGATAAATCCAGATATATGATTGTCCCTGATTCCTCCAGCTTCTGGATGTCAAATGCTAAGCCATCTATTAATTCATTTCCAAAGTTCATTTAGGCCCAGATAAGAATCAGGACAATAATTGCATAATCTACTTCCCAGGTATATTAGAGAATCAAACATTATAACAACTATATGATAAAGCATAGGGAAACCACAAAATATTATACAAATATAAGGTATCAGAGTTTCATTTTTTTTAATGATGACTGACTCACAGAGGGAAAACAACCTGGCCAGGGTTGCATAATCAGTAAATAGTGAACCACAGGCAGGAGCCTAGGTCAAGTCTCAAAGACCACTATACCATGTGGTGAATGGAAGCTCTGTCCCCCATTGAAGATGATCAGGGTCATTTAAGGGATATCCAAACAGAAGGATCTTTTCATACTCTGATTAAGCATGTCCAATATATTCCTAGTTTTTTTCTTAATAAAGAGCTGACAATAAGCAAAACAAGTAAACATGATTTTTGGCTCCTTTTTCCCACCTAAGAGTCAATCAATTAGCCAAATCAGCAAGGTAAAGGAATAACTGTCTGGAAGAAGCCATGGGCTTGAATAAAGTCATCTATCCAGCATATTTGCAACTTCCATCCCCCAATACTATAAGGTCATGTTGTTTTCTTCCAAAGCTGAGCAGAGATTATTACAGACTCATGAAAGAGGATTCATTGAGCTCTTCTTCCTCTCTCTTGCAATCACCCACTGAAATTCTTCTCATTTTTCAAGGCCCAACTTATTTGCTACTTTGTCCCAGCCTTCATGAAATTTCCCCTGGTTTCCCATTCTTACCCTCTCCATCCCAAACAGAAATTATCTTTGGTATTACAGATTTCTCATAGGAATTGACAGAGCCAGTGCTTTGAATTTATCATGCTCTAATTTGTATTATATTAATGTGATGTTATTGATGTTCATCATCTCATTTGTCTACTAGACTATAAGTTCATGAAGTCAGAGACTTTTTATTTAAACTATTTATTTATTTAAATACCATTCAATGCCCAAAGCAGTGATTGAAACAAAATATAGAATAAATAAGTATGTGTTGTGCTGAATTGTAAGCCTTTCAAAGACTGGTTTATTAATCTGTAACCCTTGTCCCAAACCATTGTATGGGATTTTCCTTATTGGTAAAGATGAATAACTTGTCTTACAGGAGGGGCAAGGCACAATTTGTGAAAGGAGGGGGAAGTCCTACCCTCATCAGCCCACATTTGGAGACTCATCATTTGACTTCTGGCTTCTAGCTTTGAGAGAGAAGATGGATAAGACCAACTCCACTTCAGGTTACTGAAGGAAAAGACTCAGGGAAGACAAGTTAGGGAAGGATAGAATCTATCATATTCATATTCTCACTTTGCCACTTTGGGAGATTTCCCCTCAGCTGAGATCCAAAATACTCCGTCTTGGTTGAACTGAGTTATCTTATTCTCAGTGGGAAAGCTCCTTTATTCTGTATGGTCTAGTTGATGTTCTCCTATGCCTATCTTCTCTGATTTCTGTTTTGTTACCATTTAGATAAATGGCTTCCTTTGCTATTCTTTATGTATGTCCATTGTAGAATTAGTATTGCTAGGAAAGGAATCAAGGCTTGGATCTAGAGTTTAGAACACCTCTTCCACCCTCTCCCCATCCCCACCAATGAAAGAGTGATCAGAAGTTAGGTGAAACCTGATCATATCCCTTTGATGAACATTGGAAGGGAGCAGTATCCCCCTCTGTCTAAGGAGAGCAGAATGGCTTCTGGCTCTCACTTCCTACTTGCCCTCCTGAAAAGAATGAAAGTATCTATTGGACAATAGGTAGGGCCCCTCTTCTCACATATTATCTCTGCCCTTGACTCTCATGAAGAGTTAGATATCTACCAATAAAGAAAGAATCCCATACCATACCAAGGGTCCCTGAGAAAGGAGTTACACATCTATTATCTCAGAGTTTGGTACAGCACTCTGAACACAATTAGCCTCAATACATTTGCACTCAGTTTAACTTTTTCTAATGATATTCCAATCTGTAAGAAAAAAAGGAATAGCTTTTAACTTCTATTAAGTCCAAGACACTTGTTAAGCTTCAAGGATGAAGAAAAAGAAGACAAAGAAGAAAATGAAGAGGGAAAAAACATCTGCTCTCAAGGAGATTAAATTCTATTGGGGAGAGAAAAATTTTTTTAAACATGCACACAGATGAGTAAATGGAAAATAATTTCAGAGAGCAAAGGCATTAACCACTATTAAGGTCAGAAAATTCTTTGAAAATAAAGCTCTTTCGCCTGGAGAGACTTACACGAACTGATGCTGAGTGAAATGAGCAGGACCAGGAGATCATTATATACTTCAACAACAATACTATATGATGACCAGTTCTGATGGACCAGGCCATCCTCAGCAACGAGATCAACCAAATCATTTCTAATGGAGCAGTAATGAACTGAAATAGCTACGCCCAGAAAAAGAACTCTGGGAGATGACTAAAAACCATTACATTGAATTCCCAATCCCTATATTTATGCACACCTGCATTTTTGATTTCCTTCACAAGCTAATTGTACAATATTTCAGAGTCTGATTCTTTTTCTACAGCAAAATAACGTTTTGGTCATGTATACTTATTGTGTATCTAATTTATATTTTAATATATTAAACATCTACTGGTCATCCTGCCATCTAGGGGAGGGGGTGGGGGGGTAAGAGGTGAAAAATTGGAACAAGAGGTTTGGCAATTGTTAATGCTGTAAAGTTACCCATGTATATATCCTGTAAATAAAAGGCTATTAAATAAAAAAATTAAATTAAATTAAAAAAAAAAAAGAAAATAAAGCTCTTTCCCTCCACATTTTTCATGTTTATGGGATATTTTATTATTATTATTATTTTTACAAACTATTGATTTATCAGAACACTTACTTCAAAATGAACAAAGAACAAAAAATGAATTGTTAGACCTGAAAAGGATTATTAGAATAATAGAGTCAAATTAGCTAGACTAGAAATGATTTAAAGCAATACTTGAAGGTAAAAGCTCAGAGCACTTAAATGATGCTACTCATTAATGTGATAAATAGACCCCTTGAAGGTAAAATCTCTTTTTTTAATCTCACTAAGAAAACATCTTTTTTAAAAAAAATTATATGACTAGACATTACTACTTTCTTCTTTTTCTTTTCCTTTTCTTCTATAATTGATTGCTGAATGAGCTCCGAATGAAATTCTGTTAGGGGTGGGGGGAAAAGCCTTTTTTTTTTTTTTTTGTGGATACTTACTTAACAGTCAAAATATGCTCAGTGTCAGCTCAGAATTAATTAAACTCAGAAAACATTTTTTCCCTATAGGATAACAATAATAATAACTCACATTTATACATAAGTTTAAGATTTGCAAAGTTTTATATATGTATTTATGTATGTCTATATGTATATGATACATATAGCTATAGATACATGTGTATATATACATAAAAACATACATAAATGTATTTTAATCAGTAAGAATCAAATAAGATGTATATATATTATAGAAAATAATATATATCTTCACATATATTATTTAATTTACATATATATGATTTTGCAAATCTGAAAGTGATATATAAATATTTACTGTTTGTATTATTACAAAAAAAACTTTCTGGGCATTATCAGTTCTGAGTTGACACTGGGCATCTTGTAATTATATATGTCTCACCACAGGTATGGATAATTTTATCTCATTTGAGGCAAAGGTCTTATTGTCTCCAATCTGAGGGAAAAAAGACTCATGGGTTAAATGACTCCCCTAGTTAGTGTTTGAAACAAGATTTGAACTTGCAATTCCTTGATTTCAAATCCAGAGCTCTACCTACAGGATTCAGAGCTAAAAGAACCTTCAAGATTAATTATCTAATCTAGTTATCTAATTTCTTTGTTTTATGGTTTTATGGATGAGGAAACAAGCCTATACATGGGAAATGACAGTAAAAAGTAGCCACAGGATTAAAATACTGGTCCTTTCAGGCTCTAGAGTTTACCACTCCTGCTTCACTACACTCTCTCATGTATGGGGTGGCATGACACTTAGAGAGGCTTTGAGGTCAGGATAGTAAAAGTGAATTAACAATACTATTTGCGCATAGGGATATTAAAAACAAAAAAAAAAAAAAAAAAAAAAAAACAGAACACACTCCTGGACTAACTTCAGAAAGATGTATAGGTAGATCAAGGCTGTTTCTAGGAAATAGACGCCAGGATTTTACAATATTGTCATAGGTCTAGAACTAGAAGGGACATTAGAGATTATTAAAGCCAGTTCCTTTAGCCTCCTGATGAGAAAATTAAAACTCCAGGAAGTTAAGCAATACCCAAAGTTATATCAATAACTGAACTGGTATTTGAACCCATGTACTTTGATTACCCATCCAGAATTTTTCCCCCTGTACCAGTCTGGCTTTATAAATTAGCCAAACACCTTATGATGTAATGTCCTTTCACATTCCGCGGAAGCTTGTGATATGGGAGCTCTGTGTTTGGGGTGCCTCCCCCAACTTCCCCCAAGCTTCAATCTGAAAGAAGTTTGCAGCTGCCAAGAATCTATTCCTGGCCCTGGCTGATGAATGTTATTAGAGGGGATTTGAATGAAATCCATGCTCTCTCTTAAAGCTGAGTTGCTGCTGTTTCTTCCTGACACCCCTCAAAGTGCCAGGTCTGTCTAGCACTCACTCACACTTCCCTCCCTAGCGTTGCTGTGGCTGTTTAAACGTGAAAGTCTAGAAACTCTTCATATGAAAATTTCATGCCTCCAGGTGCTCCATTGATTATTCATGAAGCCTTCTCCGAGCTGCCACCACAGGAGCCAATTGGCTTCAGCATCTTTAGCATATTAATGACCTACCATGATTTAGTGCACAAGGAGAAATACTGCACCACCTGGAATTTGCCTTGCAAAGCTGCTGCTGGTGTAGGGCGAGATCAGTCTTTCCATTGGAAATGAAAAGCTCCTCCAGTTTCTTTTCTAAAACCGCGTAAGACATATTTCTCAACTGATTAATTCAAAGGAGCAAGAAACCTATGGGAGCCTTTAGTCTTCCTCAGTCCTGAGTTTCGAGGAACACAGGAACCTCTCTCTGCCTTGAGGTTGCTTGAAAGATCTGAGGAGCTCCCATTAAGGCCAGAGGTTTCCTAAGCAATCACATGACCAGTTAGACATTACATCAGAATGAGTGAATACACCAAGGGCAGATTAAGTATCCGGTCCAGCTGTGGTGGCTCCTTCAGTGTGCATTACAGGTAGGTGCTGGGTTTCCAGAACATAATAACACACTTATGGAATGCCAGGAAGTCAACCACCCTGATAATGACTAAATGGCTGTGCGACCTTGGGCAGGCAAGTGGCTTTCCTTCTCTGGACCTCTTCATCTGAAAATTAAGAAGGATTGAATAGATCCTGGTCTGAAGCTCTAATAGAAATCAGGGTCCTCAGTCACATATAGAGGCTGAATACTGACTTATTTTAAAATTGTGATGTCTATTTTATTATATTTTCATTTAATTTATTGAATATTTTCTAATGATATTTTATTCTGAGGCACTCTCGGGTGCTGCAGTGTGTTTGACACCTCAGGACCATTGTCATTTCTATCTCTAATCAAGACAGCTGGACTAAGATTAGGAGTTCTGGATGTGGCTTCTAGCTCTAATATAAAACATGCCTAATATTTTTCCCATCAGCCCTAGTGAAGGTCAGGATTAATTTGTGGAGAGGGATCAGTATCAGTGATACCATTATGTGCAAGTGAACAAGATTTAAGTGAGGGAAGTGCAAGATCACCTGCCTCACTTTCCCCTGCACAGCCATCTGGGTCCAGTGGCCAGGTATAGATCAGGACCACTGGAGCTGGCTCTGCATAGAGTGGGAGACCATAACCTTTTTAGAGCTCATTTTGTCTGAGACAATATCCACTCAGGCTGTGGATGGACATAAGTACTTCTATAATAGGAACACTCCACAAAACAAACAAACAAAATGTTAATAAGACAACAATGATAACTGCAACAAAAGGAAAATGTAAGTAACAAATCCCCTTCCATCAGCTCTCAATGTAATAAAGCCTGTGTTAAAGTTTCATGAGCTCAAGATTAATAACAGCCTTTGATAAAGCATAGCAGTAGTATAATGTAGGATGTCGAGAAGCAAACAGGATCTCTTCTATATTAAAAAGACTATTGAATTTGTCAATGAGTCTGGAAACCCAAAGGGAGCTGCAATTAGGGGGAGAGGAGAGGAGGCTGGTGGTTATAGGTATATATAGAGGGGACTGGGCCTCTCATTTTATTGGAGTGGGGAACTCCAAGAAAGAAATCTCTTCTATGGTTGGCTCTCTTTCTCCAATTTATAGTCTTAGTTTCCTAGAGCACTTGGAGATTAACTGATTTCTCCAGTTCTATACAGGTAATGTGCCTTAGTGGAAGTAAAATTTGAACTGGGAACTTTTAACTCTAAAAAAAGTTCTTTGTTACCTATACCGCATTACCTATTGTTGATATTACATGATTTCTTAAGACAGTCCCCTTCTCAATGTGATTGGCACAGGAACTTTGACAGTTTATCTCTTTGCTCAATCTGTTCTGGTGGGATCATCCTGTTACTTCTGACCTTACTACGGGCCCCTGCCATTGGTTTAGCCCACTGCAGTTGAGATCTCTTAGCTCCAGAGTCACCAGCCTCAGCCTCCCAGGCAGTGGAGAATTAGAGATGTATGCTAATATGTCTGACTGTCAGCACATTTTTTGTCATCATATTAATAAAAATTGTTAAGAATGAGTGGTTATCTAAGTAAACCAAATGATTAGTATAAAGGTCAGAGAACGCAAATTCCTGTTCTCTTTTTAATGCAAGACTGAGAGTATATATGTTTGTTTTTTTTTTTATTTTATCCACCATTACATTTTTTATACTGACTTTTATTGTCAACTAGGGAACTCAAAGCTCTAATAATAATAATTCATCTATAAGTGCCATGTAAATGTAGGTTATGTTAATTATTATAACTAGCATTGTATAGCACAACAAAGTTATTTTTTTTCACACATAAATATCAACAACAAACCAAAGTTCATTATCCTTATTTTTATGATAAGAAAAATGAAGTTTAGAAGGGTTAAATTTATTTATCCAAGTCTTCAACTAATGTCAGACAGGACTTAAACCCATCTTCTGATTGCAAGAACAGCATTCCGTTTTATTCGTTTGGGGATTTTTTTGTGTCTCTAACCAAATTTGAATTTGGATCCTCCTGATTCCAGGGCTGGTGCTCTATCCATTCATTATCCATCTGCTCTTAGTATTCTTTCTAATATGTACCAAAGCTACCTTTAGAGCTGGAATGAATCCTTGGAGAGGGTTAGGCTAGAAGACCTCCAAATTCTCTTCTAACTAAATCTATGATAACAATAATAATGATTGATGATGAAATTATCTAGACTAGCTGCTTCATTTTAATAAGTAACTGACATCCAAGAAAGAAAACTTACTTTCCCACAATCTTATAACTGACTGCTAGTTGAAGTGATCCAGAAATCAGTGCTTTTACCTTTTATAAGGCTTCTCACTTTATAGATTAGTCACTATAGCCTAATTATATCCATTATATTCTGAACCTGATGTTCATTTTATAAATGAAGAAAATGAAGCATAATTATAGGAAAAGGTCATGTATGTTAGCTTTGAAATTAATGAATGATCTCAAAGGATATCATTCTGTATATAGCACAAATTTCAATTGTATTCTGATGTCCAAATCTAGTAACTTCATAGGTCTTTTTCATATTTAACTATGAAGAATCATTGAATTTCAAATTTGAAAGCTATTTGAGTTTTTTTTAGTCTAACTCATTTTTAAAATGAACTAATAAGTTAAATCAGTCTAGTCAATAAGCATATCTTAAGTGAGAGCTATGTATCAGACACTTCACTAATCACTGATATTCTTAAATGCTAGTGTTCTCATTCCCAATTTAATTTTTTGTTTAACTATTTTTTTTATTAATTCAGTTTATATAATAGCATATATACTTTTACTCTCATTAGAATGAAAGCTCATTGTGTGGAGGGGTTTTTCATTCCTTGTACTTGTAATATCAGCAGTTATGGTAGTGCCTGGCACATAGTAGGTTCCTAATAACTACTTGTTCATTGAATGAAGATAACAAAGAAAGGTGAAAAACAGGGTGTCTGTTTTTAAAGAGCTCAAATTCCACTGAGGTAGACAATATGCAAATAACTAAAAACACAAATAGATTTTAGACAAAATAGATAATAGAAAGTCATATACCTTGTCCAAGGCCACATCGTTTGTGGAAGGGTCAAGAATCAAACCCAGATTCCCTGATTCTTCATCCTGGATTTTTATACATTATAATATATAATGTAAACAGTTAGATGGTGCAGTAGAGAGAGCATTGGACCTGCTTTTTGTCTCAATTGAAAATATTTCTTGCTTGTGTCTGTTGGTAGAGAGCGTCCCCTAGAAAGAATCATTGAAGTGAGGAAGAGACTCAATTTCGAATGTTATGGGGATCCTCAGGACAGTCTTAGGTCATTATAGTTTGGTATACTTTTGAACTTGGTGGGAATTTGTATCTAGGGAGAAATTATGGCACCCAGACAAAAAAGAAAAGGGCACAGTTCTAGCACTCCATGTTGCCTAGTGTATACAGATAGAAATGATATGCAGGCAGTGTTTACCTGATGGATACAGGCAGGAGATAGTGGGGTTGATCAGATTGTAAACCAAAGTGACATATTGACCACACCAGAACTGGAACACATTATTAAATAAGGATTGGGGGTAGACTGGGATCAGGTAAAGGAGCAGAGAGCCTTCTGACTGAAACAGCAGTTTTCTGGTTGGTGAAATTGAAACAATCCAGGTCACAATCTCCAAGTTTCCCTGTGTCTCCAAGAGCACCATCCCCAAAGACTCCATTTCCTTTTTACTCGCTAAAATAAGTTTCTTTCTTTGAAGGAAAGGCTGGACTCAACTCCCAAATGCAAGTCATATTGTAGCCTTATATACCTTGCTTAATGCCTCTCCTTAATTTTATGTAACTTGATAAAGCTATTAAAGTACATGGCCATCAACTATGATTTATGTGTTTGCTTATAAGTGCATAGTTTGGGATATAGGAGGAGAAGCTAACCCAAAGAAGATTTTTTTTTTCTTTTTTCTCCCAAACTGAGATGGGGATAAATGGATTTGATAAGGTGTTTCTGCAATTTTTTGCATTATTTGAAACATACTTAACTACTATACTCTTTTTGAATGAGGAGAAAGGTAATAAGGAACAGAGCTGGAGAGGTGGTAGGATGTAGCATGCAGTTGTGCTCATAGCTTAGTGAGCTTCATCTCCATTAAATGATTCATCACCACATATTCTGTATACCCCAAATTTTAACACCATATAGGGACCTTACTTCCTTACATTTTTTTCTGATAATGCCTTTTTCTCAAAGCCACAAAACATGGGCTACCTAATGAAATCCTAAAATACCCATGAGTTCCAATTTCTTCATTTCTTTTGTAACTAATTAAAGACTAATTATATTTCCTTTCAATTACATTGGTACATGATGACAATTTAATAAAGCAGAAATAGCACTGAATTTGCAGTTGCTAGACCCAACAGTAGTTGACATTTTTATAGCCCTTTAATTTCGCAAAACACTTTACATATACTATTTGAGTTTCATAACTGCTAAATGAGGCAGGTATTATTCCCATTTTATAGATGAGAAAATTGATGCCCACAGAAATTACATCTTTCCAATTTTTATATGCCACATAACTATAAAAGCCAATGTTTCTGATTTTAATCCAATTTTCTTTCCACTATATCATGCTTCTTTAATAAAACAAAGTAGGTATTATGTCTCTGCCTTATTCTTATTTATCCTAATCACTGATTAGGCATGGCCTCAGATGAAATGCGACCTGGAAAAGACTTTAACTTAACAAGGACAAAGTCTCCCACTGTATCCAGGGCCATCTCTAGTCAGCCTGATCTATATCTTGCCATTGGACCCAGATAGCTCCAGAGGAGAAGATAAGGTTCATGACTTTGCACAGCCTACCCTTACATAAATCCAATTCACTTGCATGTCATAGTATTATTTCCTTGATGCCATGGTCCTCTGCAAGAGGGCACATAATACAATAAAAAGAACTAGTGAGCATTAGAGGTAGGATTGGAACCCAGAGCCTCCTGGATCTAAGTTCTGGGTCCATAATTGAGCTCTTACAGTTGTTATTGGCCACTGGTGCACAGCTGCAGAGCCTGGACTGCGACTCCATGTCTTGACACAGTCACCATGTGAAAAGTACATTTCCCTCCATGCTACTGGCTTTTTCCCAATGTGATATTTAAGTCCTAAGACTACTGTGGTTTCAACATTTTATCCATAGGTCTTTTCAGGTATGCTGAGCTTTTGCCTATTCTTTTCATACAACAATTTAGAGCAGATATAGTCATAAATTCACTATCTGGTAAGTATATACATATGTAATTAGATGGCTGCAAAATTATATATGTGAGTCTTTAAAGAAGGGAAGAGTTCAAAATTGAAATCCCAGCCTGGTAAATAACCTATTATGCCCAAAGCGATCCTGATTGCCTATTCATAGTTGAAATTTACATGAACCCTTGTTCATTAAAGAATGAATAGCTGCTAATTTGCAGCATTACCAAAGCAAAGTTCAGATGACAGAATAAAAAAAAAGAAAGAAAAAAAGAAAAGCCCTCTCAAATCAGAAACCGACCAGCTGTCCCACATAATCCCCACTACAACTTTCTTAATATACTCGGGGGCCCTATTTTTAAATTCTACTGTCTAATTAAATGCACTAGGAAGAAAAAAGGATGCAGATTGCCAAATTCAAAATTTAATAACAAAAGAAAAGATAAGAAAGTCCCTCCCTCCCTCCTTCCCTCCCTCCCCAAACAATATACAGAATCAATTCATCTGTGAAGGGTGATATTTTAGTAAGATTTATATCAGGGATACTAACCAGCCTGAGCTCAACAGAATTATAGGAAAGTAATGCTTTAAGGGACCTTGGAAATCAACTAGTTTCTTCTCTTTGCAGAACCTTTTCTAGACTCATTTCCTCTACATCCTAATTCAGTATTGTTTACACTGTGTTATGAAACCTACACTTACTACCTGTATTTGTTCTGTAATAGGAAAAAAAAGTATAGATCACTATCTTTACTTTCCATATCTTACAGCCAAATTGGGGAGGAAAATTTCATACATGTGAATAAATAACACTGAAAGACTTCTCTTTGTGTCTACACTCTTTTTTTCTAAGTAGCCTAATCAGCCCCCATGAGTTTAATGTTCCTTCTATGAAGATGAGTCTTTCTCCTGAATTCTAGATCCTCACCTGCCACTTTGGTATGGATGACTAGCAGTATCTCAAGTTTAAAAAAGCAGAAACAGAACTCATCCCCTCTCCCCAAACACACACACACACACACACACCCCCGCAATACTGTTTCCCAAACTTTCCTACTTTGGTCAAGGGTACCACTATCCTTCCAGTCAACCAACTTTACAACCTTTAGTTTATGCTCCACTCTTCACTCTCACACCCTATGTAGCTAACTAAGCCAGATCTATTTATTCCTTTGCTGCATTGGTTGTATATATCTCCTTCTTTACACTTACATAGCTGTCATCTAGTTCAGACTCTCATTCGGCTTTGCCTAGCTCAAAGCTTTTTAAACAGGGTCAAGATCCCATGTTGGGTCATGTAACTGAATGTGGGGGGAAGTTGTAAAATTATGATTTATTATCAATAAATATTTGTTTCATATATCTACTTTATATACCTATATATTCAGGCTTATTTAGACATTTCTTGGACAAAAAAAAAAAAAGGTTGCAAGTAGAAAAAGTTACAGAAGTTCTGGTCTAGATTATAGCTTCTCCTTATCCCAAATGTCTCCCCATCTCAACCATCCTCCATGAAGTTGCAAAAGTGGTTTTCCTAAATTAATCCTACTGTTAACTCCCTACTCAATAAATACCAGTGTCTCTCTCTTCTAGGATCAAATATAAATTTTTTTTCTGACATTTACATATCTTTACAACCTGAACTCAACTTAGCTTTCCAGCCTTATTACACAAAATTCCCATCCAGACATTCCATGGTCAGTCATTCTAACCTTATTGATGTTCCCTACACAATACTTCATTTACTACCTTCATGTTTTTTCACTAACCTTTGTCAAGAATGCTCACCCACTTCACCTGAAACTCCTGGAAACTTAATGTTTCCATCAAGACTCAGCTCAAAAAGTTAACAACTGCAAAAGGCTTTATACTAAGCTAGTACCTTTGTCTACCCCCATTCCCCAAGGTTATGCTACATCTGCTTTATTGACTATATTGTGGTCATTTGACATAAAGTTCCTCTTCTTTTCCTCTCAAAATACCTTGGCATT
Source organism: Sarcophilus harrisii (assembly GCF_902635505.1). Lineage (NCBI taxonomy): Eukaryota > Metazoa > Chordata > Mammalia > Dasyuromorphia > Dasyuridae > Sarcophilus > Sarcophilus harrisii. The sequence continues at coordinate 190,283,384 of NC_045427.1, read as the reverse complement.
ATGTCCTAATCTCTTCTCTTTCCATCAATATCTGACAGAGATATCCCTCCTCCTTGCTGAAGTTATCCTTCATATGTATACTTCATTCCATCCCCTTCTAGCTTGTTTCAAGAGATTATATTCTCTATTATCCACCCTCTCTTAAATTTTGAATCTCTGCTTATCTGACCAATTCTTTCCTTTCTGTCTTCCTATATGCCCAAGTATCTCTTATTCTAAAAACAAAAACGGAACCAAAAACCTTCAACCTCTGCTTTTCAACTGATTCTTTCCCTTTAAATATATCCAACTCTCTCAACCTAAAAAAGAAAAATGCTTCACTAGTATTTAACCATCTTCTTGAGCTATCATTCTATATCTTACCTCTCTTTTTTAGCAAGAGTCCTAAAAAAATTATCCACATTTCTTGCCTATACATATGCTCACTCTTTAAACTTTTGAAATCTGATCTGTAATTTCATCATTCCATAGAAAAAAAAGTCCTCTCCAAAGTCATCAGTTATCTTGAAATTGTCAAAACTGATAATTTTTCTCAATCACAATTTGTCTAGATTACACTTGATACCGAGAAATACCACCATCTCCTGAATATTCTGTGTGTGTGTGAGAGGCAGACAGAAATATGGAGACAGAAAGAGGGAAAATGAGATAGATAGAAAGAGGAGAAAGAGAGAATGAGAGGTGGGGAAGGAGGAGAGGATATATATGTATATACTATATATTACTTGTTTGAATTTTCTTTCTCAGTTTCCTATATCCTCCAACTGTGGGTATCTTGGGCCCTCTTCTCATCTTCTCATCTATATCCTTTTGCACACATTCCTTCCCTTTCCCTGCTCTCTGTAAACTACATTGTAGCTAACAAGTTCCCTATTGTTCCTAGATAGATAACTATCAGATCTATGTATTCATTCTAGATTTTCCCAAGAGTTTTGATTTTTGATCAATACTTGCTTATTGGACTTTTCAAACTGTCTCAGAAATAATATAAACTCAACTGGGATAAAACTAGATACATTATTTTCCCCTTAAGTCCTCCTCTTTTTTAAATTTACCTATTTCTATTCAATCAATCAATCAATATTATGTGCTAAGCAAGAGAGGAATGCTATTGAGGATACCATCATTCTTCCATTTTTCCAGGATAATTTCACTATTTCCTTGGACTTTTCACTCTTTCACTCCATATATCCAATAAGTTGCCAAATCTTGTTATTTCTACCTTTAAAATATTTCTCTTATCTAGCCCATCCATCCAACACCTTAGTTCAGATTTCTTCAATTCTCACCAAGATTATGGCAATAACATCCTAATGAATTTCCTTGTCTGAAGTCTCTCCCCAGTATAGTCCATCCTAAACAGTATTGCCAAAGTAATTTTCTTTAAGGACAGAATTTAACCACATTTGTCCTCTATTCAGTCAACTGCAATGACTTCCTATTGCTTCTAGCATAAAATGTAATTTCTCTCTGTGGCTTTCAAAATCCTATATAGTCTAACCTCAACCTATCTTTCCAGCCTTATTGAATAATTCTCCTCTCACCCCGCATCATACTCCATTCTATCAGGTAGGCTTTTACTCTGTTTGCTTTTTATCTCTGTGTTGCCAAATTAAATACCACATAAATTATTATGGATGAATTGATTGATTAACAGAGAAAATAAATTATCCAAGAGTTCAAATAAGAGAATATTGTGAGCATAGATGATCAAGGAAGGCTTTATGGAAAGGGTGAAATTTGAGTTGGTCTTTAAAGAATAGTTAATATTTGGACTGGGAGAAAGGAACAGAGAGTTCATGTAATTGTGTGAACAAAATGTAGGGTCATGAATGTATCTGTTGTTGAAGCATAGACAATTCTTAGGAAAGTAGTAGGAATCACAGAATTTCTATATTGAAAAGCATCTTGACTATTGAGTTTAATTCACATATGGAAATTAATCCCTTTAGCAATATGTCTAACAAATCATTACTAGTCTTTGCTAGAAGGCCTAAAATGAGAGGAAAGATTCCATCTTCTGAGGCAGCCTGTTCTAATTTACTATAATTCTAATTTTGAGGAAATTTTTTTATGACTATAAGCCTAAATTTGCCTCTTTGTAACTCTCATTCTGAAGCCAAACAGAACAAATTTAACCCCTTAAAAATATATGAAGACAATTATTACCCCAATCCCATTTTTTTAACTGATACTCATTAAGTATGATATCTTAACCCTTCTAAATTCTGAGTCTCTATTTCTGGACAACTATTTAGCTTTCTATTTTATCAATGTCCTTCCTAAAATGAGTTACCTAGAGAGCTGAATATATATTGTTCTACCAGATCAAAGTTAAAAGAAACTTTGAGAAATCCAATGAAACAAAGTCCTAACATTTCAAGGACATAAGATGGGGGGGGGGGGGGAAACAAACTGTACAACAGATAAACAATGGAAAAGATCCACAAGGATTTCAATAACAAACTTTCACCACTAAGGCTATTGGAGTCACTATATTTATTATAGCTTCACTGTCACATAAATGTTTCTGGAGGAATTTGAAATGGCAATAAAGAAATAAATGACTGATATTAATTAGACTGAAAAAAATATCAATAAAAGATGAGAAAGATGTCAAAGGTATAGAAAGGACTTCAGATCTTATTATTACAAAAAATATGATCAAGGGATATTAATAATTTTGGCTCATATTCCTAGTTTCCATCTAGACAAAAAATGAAAGCAACTTTTGTGAGAATATGTAGAAGGGAACAAAAGTATTTTTTTTATTTATTTATTTTTATTTAATAGCCTTTTATTTACAGGATATATACATGGGTAACTTTACAGCATTAACAATTGCCAAACCTCTTGTTCCAATTTTTCACCTCTTACCCCCCCCACCCCCTCCCCTAGATGGCAGGATGACCAGTAGATGTTAAATATATTAAAATATAAATTAGATACACAATAAGTATACCTGACCAAAACGTTATTTTGCTGTAGAAAAAGAATCAGACTCTGAAATATTGTACAATTAGCTTGTGAAGGAAATCAAAAATGTAGGTCTGCATAAATATAGGGATTGGGAATTCAATGTAATGGTTTTTAGTCATCTCCCAGAGTTCTTTTTCTGGGCATAGCTATTTCAGTTCATTACTGCTCCATTAGAAATGATTTGGTTGATCTCGTTGCTGAGGATGGCCTGATCCATCAGAACTGGTCATCATTTAGTATTGTTGTTGAAGTATATAATGATCTCCTGGTCGGGAACAAAAGTATTTTAACAAGCAACATTATACCCTAGATCTCATATTTACAGTCAAATAAATGACCACAATTGTATTGCTTATTTAATTATAATTGTATTATGCTTATTGCTTGACAGCTATTCAAAAGTATTTGATTCAGTAGATTAGAATGCCACTTAGGTTCTTACCTCCAACTATGCTTCTTTCATATATATGTTCACAGTGAACAAGTATCTTGAAAAATATAAGATAGTTTTGATCAATATTACATTCTAACTATTATATAAGCTAGTGAGATTTAAAATTTGCTTATCAAACTATTGACACTGTCAAAAAAGAGGTATAATAAAGGAGGAATTCCTACAGCTGTTTGGATTCTCAATTCATTCTACATGTAGATAACACACTGGTTTTATCTATCCCTGAAACATGTTAGAAAGCAGAACTTCTTAACAAGATTCCTAACTCAAAAAGGATTTTACCTTTTACCACAGTTTTTTATATGGTGTAGGAAGATGCTTATTTTCCAGACTATTTTGATGTACAGTATCTTCGATAACCTATAGCTCTTGTTCATCAAAATATATCTATAACAGATACCTCAAATAAGCAATGAGCCAGGCCAAGATTGAACAGAAGGAATATAAGCTTTGAGAACTTCTCCAGTACATTTTATAATGATCCCCACCGTCTTTTAAAAATAAAGGTCCAACTTTAAAAAACAAAACAAAGCTGTTGCATGGATATGAATGATAAAATATTTCAACCTGTAAAGAATTGAAGTTGAAAATTGAAAGGGTAAGGAACAGGGACATCCTAGTTATAAGCAAACTGTAGAAAGTAGATGAAAAACAAAGCAGAAAAAGTCCTGGAAGAATGTCCTCATATAGAGATAGATGGAGAAAGAGATATAAGGAAAAAAATGATAGGTTGGCCATTTAATGAATAAGGGATAACTGTGAGAGTGCCTTGTACAGTTATGTCAATCTTACAAAAGGATGTAAGAAGGCAATCTACCAGATTGGATCTCCAGTTTTCATCACCATGGAGAATTTTGAAAAAGAGTTGAGCATTCAATAAGAGAAGAAATCACATGTATACATGAAAATAGAAATAGTGTATTAGGACAATAAAGGAGATGTCTAGACAATATGCTATAGGAAAATGTTCAGAAGGATAAAACATTTTCAGCTAGTTGAAGACATAGAATCAGGATGGCACTGAATCTATTAAAAGAAAAGTTTTGTTTTGTTTTGTTTTTATCAATAAGGATGGTCTTTCTATGTGGAAGGAATAGTCTCGACAAGGGTAGAATTAGGTGATGGCAAATCAAAGTAAAAGAATAGTTAATAGTTCAGTTTAACTAAAAAATAGAGTAAAAAAAGAGTGATGATGTGAAATAATGTTGAAATCTAATTGTATTTTTCAAGTGTCTGGATAGAGAAAGAAGCAATTTGGAATAATGGATAGAGAGCTAGACTTGAAACCAAGAATACTAACTTACTGAACTTAAGTCAATTTGATTTCTTAGTGTTCTAACTATTCAAGATTCAAAGTTAAAGAGAAGATACTAATTTGTACTCTAGACTTCTTCTGTCATATGACACTTTTTCATCCTGAAGCCTTACCCTAGTTCTGGAATTCACACATTGGCAATATACTTTGCATGTGTGACTTCCCTGTGTTTGGCTTGTTCTTTCTAAATTCTTGTTTTTATGGAGGGTGATCCATACCTCATTCCTTTCCAATATGCCCACATGACTTCTACCATGCCCCAGAATTGAGTACCTGGGTTCTTCAACACTGGTCTTTAAGCTCTTCTTATGTAATGTCTTCCTTTAGTAGGATATAAAATCTTTGAAGGTAAGGACTCTCTTTCTTTACACTTGTATTTGCATTCTGAGAACTTATCACAGTGAATGGTACATAATAAACATCTAATAAGTGCTTATTGGCTGACTGGTAAATAGTTTTATTATGCAGCAGTTCCTTATACATATTCATAGGTTTAATTCCTATCCCTTGAGTGATAAATTAGGATAAAGTGAACTTCAAAAGAGAAGAGGTTTCTGAGTGATAGAAGTTAAGGGAGAATCTGGAAATATCAGTAGAACTAAAGAGGCAGTGTGGTGATTGCAAGAAGCTGGCAAAGGTAGTAGGGGAGGTTCCTTCATTGTTAGAGAGGATAGTCATAAATGCACTATCATCTGTGAAAAACTATGTATTTGTGAATGTCAAAAGAAAGAAGAAATATAAAGTGATGTTCAGAAGGAAGGGAAGTTTGTTAACATAGAATGGAAATCACAGAGATTACAATGGAAGGAACAGATAGACTTGGAATGAGATCTGGCTAGGGTAGAATTGAAGAACCTGAGGATAAGAAAATGGGACATGAAGTTTAGGGAGGGGAGTAGTTTACTCTTAAATAGCTGGCAGTTGAGTGTTACTGAATTTGGGAGTTTGGGAGTAAGTCACAAGTGAATTTCATTCTGTTATTGAAGTATTACCAGCATATGCAAAGATGTAGTACCCTTAGATAATCGCCAGGTGATGTGGAGAGACCCAGAAAGTGGTGAATGGAAAGGACCAGATAGACTACCCGCTTTGGGGAGAAGGTTTGCTTGTATCTCTATAGGTGGAGAAGGAATCAGATGGGTGCCAACGAGCCATATTCGCCTTGTCCATCGCAGAGAGACAGAACAGACCCTTGAAACAAAGGAGAAGACCCAAGAAATATCGGGTGGTTCTGTTGCTGATTGTGCTCACCATTGAAAGAGTGTGAGAGTAGTTTTTTCAATCATGTGTAACTTTGTGACACCATTAATATTTTTTTTGTTGTTTCTTTCTGTTTTTTGTTTTTTTTTTCTGTTTTTCTTTCTCCAGCTCATTTTATAGATAAGCAAACACAAACGGGGACTTGCCCAGGGTCACATTGAAAGATGAGTCTTCCTGACTCTATCTACTAGACCACTTATCTACTCCAAATATTCAAAGTCTGATATTCATAGAGTTAGAACAATAAACATAATATGAACCATCTATTTAATATCTTTCCTCTCTTGAAAGAGAATAATAGGTCAGAATTGTTCATAGCATTCTGAAAATAGAAGGTATTACCTTTCAATTATAGTAGCTAGATCATTAGTTTTTCTTTTCTTTCTTCCTTTTTTTAAAGCATGTTTGTGAAGATCGCGTATTTTAAAATCAGTTGGAGTCAGGAATTCAGGTTAGGGGAAAATCATCAGTCTTTATTCTCAGTGAAGAAGGATCGGAGGTGGAAGAGAATGGGCAATAACAATGTGTGTAGCTGAGTCAAGAAGCTAGCTAGACCAGCAGCCACATGACCAGCAGCTAGGAGTATGGAACCCAGGCCCAATCTCTCCCAGCTTCTCTTCCTGTCTCTCTCTGCCTCCACCCACCCAAATCGTCATTTCCTATACAAGACATCAGGACTTGCACGGAGAGTGGGCAGGGACCATTCTTTATCCAATCATGTATATTAATAGAGTATAGCCCAATTACTATTTAGCCTCACGTACTTGGGACCTCAGTGCATCAATAAACCTAGCCCATTACATCTCCCTTTCTTTTTTTAGAACCAGCAAAGGTGGTCATGCCATCTTGACTTCAGGGAGGTCAGAGCAGGGAGGTGATCAACCTCCTATTCTCAGGAAAGGCGGTGAAAGCAATAAAAGGAGATGATCCGCCCTCCCTGACATCTCCAGGAAGGGAGATGAAAGCACCAAGGAAGTGGGGTTGCTCAGGTTTCTGGGCTAAGGGTCTTTTATGCACAAACCCATCAGCATGGGAGGTACAGCCACATAGCAATAACACAAGAGGCTATCAGGGATGACTCTCCCACAGTCAGGCTCGATGTGTGTAACAAACATGAATCGTACCGCAAGTAGCAAATAGCCAAACAACATAAATCAACATGGTGTTGGAAAAGATCACCAGAATTCCTAGAAAGGAGGGTAGTAAACAACAGTCACACATCCGCCTCTTCAGCAGCAAGAGATAGTCAAAACCAATCTAATTGCATTGCTTCACATGTCAGGGAATCCAATGATCCCCTAGTTTTTGAAGTTTCAAAAATCTTTTATGTGTTAGGAATCCAATGATTCCAGCAGATTTTAAGTCCTGTAACAGTCTTATCATTTCTCAAAGAATCCAATGATTCCTGAGGGTTTTCAAGTCCTATGTCTCAGAGAATCCAATGATTGCTGAGGGTTTTCAAGTCCAACAATCTTTGATGTCCATGAGTCAAATGCCATAACTGTCACGCTCTTTCAATGGTGAGCACAATCAGCAACAGAACCACCCGATATTTCTTGGGTCTTCTCCTTTGTTTCAAGGGTCTGCTCTGTCTCTCTGCGATGGACGGTGAATATGGCTCGTTGACCCATCTGTTCTTCTCCACTATAGAGATACAAGAACCTTCCTAGGGTAGTCTATCTGGTCCTTTCCATTCACCACTTTCTGGGTCTCTTCACATCACCTGGCGATTATCTAAAGATAGTGGAGCTGCTCGCACTGGACACTGACCTTTCAGTGGGTTATAAAACCTGTCTGGCGGAGCCAGTCCATCTTTGTCAAAAATCAAGAAGTTAATAGTATAAAGAGTTAGATTTAGAAGTTCTCTAGGGTTACCTGTGGCTCCCCCTTTCTTTTGTTTTTGGAGGAGCGTCTTAATATCTCTGTTTCTCCTCTCCACTATTGCCTGTCCTTGAGGATTAAAAGATATGCCCGTGGTGTGTAAAATCTTATACTGTGCACAAAAGTGTGCAAAATGTTTCGAAGTATAAGCAGGACCATTATCTGTTTTTATTGCTTGTGGCACACCCATAATGGCAAATGTTTGTGTGAGGAATTCAGTGACCACTCGGGCTGTCTCTTTTGCTGCTGGTATTGCAAAAGTGAATCCCGAAAAGGTGTCTACCACAACGTGGATAAAAGATAGACGACCAAAAGATGTATAATGGGTCACATCCATTTGCCAGATTTCATTGGGTCTCAAAACCACAAGGGTTCTTCCCTGGAGGCAGTGTAGGAGCATGGAAAGGAAGGCAAGCCGTACAGGCTTTACTATGCTCAGCTTCCTCTCTTGTTATTCCAAATTGTAAATGTAAAAGCTCGAGCAGCCTGATGATATTTAGAATGAGATGCCTGGGCTTCCTGGAATAAAGGGATATTGACCAACATAGTTAGAAGGCTATCTGCCTTTGAATTGCCATCAAATATGGGACCTGGAAGTCCACTATGAGAATGGACATGTAATATATAGATCTTACCTGGATGCTTTCTCACTTGCTCTTGAAGTTTCTTAAAGAGCTGATATATATTAGAGGCTGTAAATTTTATTTGGGCTGCGGCAATTCTTTGTACCACACCTACTGAATAGGCCGAATCAGATATTATATTTATGTCTCCTGGATAATAAGTAAGAGCTAGAATGATCGCGTACAATTCATTTGGCTGAGTGGACTGAAAAGGAATTCTGACTACTCTCTTTATAGTTAGATCATGAGAGTACACAGCACAAATATTATGTTTGGGTGCATCTGTAAAGATAGTTGGTCCTTTAAGAGGAACTTTAGAAACTTTTTCTTTAAGAATCCATCGCTAATTATGTAACAGTCTAGTTATCTTTAATGGAGATCCATGTATAAAATTTGGAGCCATGGCTAATAAAATTTGCCACTCTGGGATGGTCTCACAACACACATTAATTTGTGTATTGGTATAAAAGGTATATATCTTGTCAGGTCTTGTCCCAGATAATTGTACTGCTCGCTTAGTGGCCTTTAATAAAATTCTAGCCACAAGCACAGGGTAGGGTGTAAGGCTTTGCTCTGGTTGTGCCGGGAGGTTCACCCACTCTATCACACTGTCTCCTTGATGAAGGCCTGCTGTGGGTGTCTCTTGTGTGGCAAAAACTGATATCTCCAAGGGTTTTTGAGTGACTCTTTCAACCACATTGGATAAAGCCAGTTAAACTTTTCTCAAAGCCTCTTGAGCTTCTTTTGTAAGCTGGCGTGGTGAATTTAAAGCACTGTCTCCCCTTAAAATGTCATATAACAGTTGTAACTGATAGGTAGTCAAACACTGGTCGCATCCATTGGATATCTCCTATCAATTTCTGAAAATCATTGAATGTGTTTAGCTTTTCTGTTCTTAAGGACAGTTTTTGAACTGTAAGCACCTTAGGGTATACTTCATATCCTAAATACTGAAAAGGAGCATATTTTTGAATTTTTTCTGGTGTTATGTATAATTTGTAATTCCTTAGTGTTTCTATGGTCTTTTGTAGACATGCTTCTAACATTTGTTCCTCAGGTGCACATCCCAATATATCATCCATGTAATATAATAGCATAACTTTTGGGAATGCTTTTCTTACTGGAGCAAGAGCAGCAGCAACATACATTTGACACATAGTAGGGCTGTTTTTCATTCCCTGTGGCAAAACTGTCCATTCATATCTTTTATAAGGCTCAGCTAAGTTAACCTTGGGCACTGAAAACAAATTTTTCATATCCTCCTTATCCAGAGGGATAGAATAGAACAATCCTTAATATCTATGACCCAAAGAGGCCATTCTCTAGGCAACTGAGTAGGAGATGGAAGTCCAGGCTGAAGAGTTCCCATAGTATCCATCTGTTCATTCACCTTTCTTAAATCTGTTAACATCCTCCATTTTCCAGATTTCTTTTTTACAACAAACACTGGGGAATTCCAAGGACTTAGAGAAGGTTTTAAGTGTCCTTGGTCAAGCTGCTCCTGTACTATATCTAATAAGTCCTGAATTTTATCGTTACTTAAGGGCCACTGTTCTATCCACACTGGTATCAGTTTTCCATTGGATAGGAACAGGTGAAAGTGTTGGCAGGCCTTCAACAGCAGCCCTGCTTAAAAAACTGAAGTACTCATTTTTAACCCTTATTGCTGTAAAACATCTCTTCCCCACAGATGGATGGGGATTTTTTCAACTATAAAAGGAGTAAAAACTCTTGTTTTGCCTTCAAAAGTCCATCTCATAGGGGCAGCACTAACTTCAGCTGCTATTGATCCTCCTACACCAGACATGTAGGTGTCTGCTTTAATCTTTGGCCAGTGACTGGGCCAATTGGCACCTCTAATGACTACGATCTGCACCAGTGTCTACCAATCCTTCCAATGGAAGGCCATTTATATAGATCGTGACCATAGGTCGGCCAGTAGTTACAGCTGCTGTCCAGCATATTGCTGGATTTTGTGATCTGCAATCAGAATCTGGGTGACTATCACCAGCTTGCTTATTAGGATTCTGTATGAGTAAACCTGGTGCTACTATTTCTCCTGGGTGATAAGTCACACATTGTCTGCCTGTATTGGTGACTGGGATATTATCTACACATTCCTCAGTTTCCCACATCAGTGTATGGATGGACACTGTTTTGTACATAGTCTCAGGAGGTAAAATGGTCAAGCCTACTGTGCCTGGAGGCAAGGGATCCATAGGCTGGAGAGGAACAGATTTCACCTCTCCAGGGGGTATCTCAGTTGTCTCAGCTGCATGCAACTCTATTCTCCCTAATTGTAATCCCTTTCTCCCATCAGGTTGCTTCCTGGCTGGTTGATTGTGTAATCCCTTTCTCCCATCATATGGCTTCCTGGCTGATTGATCACATTGGGGTATTGGCCATCTAGGCACTCTCTGGGTGTACCATTGGCTGCCATCATGCCCCAAGTGTTTTTTGCCTGGGGCCCTGGGGCTGGGCCCCTCATCCCGTTTCCCTGAACCTGTCTACATTCTGAGGCCCAATGGAAGCCTCTGTTGCATTTTGGATATGGGGTACTGGGTCTTGTTCTCCCACCCTATTTTCTCACTCTGCCTCTATACCAACATTGAGCTTTCAGATGCCCTACTTTACCACACTGAAAGCATTGACGTGTCTCTCTGGAAGTCCCTTGCTAGAAGGGACCCTGTCTACCCATGTTGGGATCTTGGGAAGTCTGCATCATAGTCTGACTATAAAAGGTATTTGTGTCCACTGTGGCACAGGGTCTTATGAACTCCTCTAAAGGAGCATCCTTGTGCAGTCCTAGTATAATTCTTCTGCACACCTCATTAGCATTTTCCTTAGCAAGTTGCCTTATTAAAACATCTGTTGATGAATTTTAGTTCTTGTGATAGCAGTCTGCAAACGTCCCACAAAGTCAGCAAAGGGTTCATCTGGCCCTTGTGTTATTTTTGTGAAGGCCTCACCTTTGTCATTTTTATTGTGAATCGAAGCCCACGCTTTGATAGCATTAGCAGCAATTTCCTCATATGCTGCTACTGAATAATCAATCTGTGCTGTGACATCTGCATAGGGAGCTATACCTGTTAGTAGGTCACAGGTGATCGCAGCATGAACAGCATTTTGACTATTTTGTTGGGCTTGTATCCTACAGAGCTCACTATATTCAGAAAGCCACATGTAATTTTGTCCAGGTTCTAGGCATACCCTTGCTATAGATTTCCAGTCATTAGGAATCAAGATTTCAAAAGCCAAATTCTGTAATAGCATCTTAACATAAGCTGATGTAGCCACCTAAAGAGTGCAAGCCTTTTTCAGGTCTTTGATGATTTCTATGTTAAAAGGGGCGTATCTTCGACTTTCTTGACCAGAGGCATTAAACTGGGAAATTACAGGAAAGATATGTGGCTGGAGCTCCCTCACATCCACGCCCTTTTCTTTGGCCTTCATTAAGACCTCTTGCAATATACTCATAATTGGATACTGGGGATGCTGGGGGGGGGAAGTGCTGGTGCTGTCACTGTCCCCCCACTGCCCCTCCTCCCTCCATCCCGGAGGGTGGAGTTGATGGAGGAGAGTTAATCAGTTGCTCCTGAGGTGGGGCTGAAGCTGTCTCCTGAGGTGGAAAGTCACCACACCCTTGCTCACTTAAGTCTCCATGCCCTTTGGGGATATGGTCATTAATCTCTTCATTGTCTTCCTCCTTAATATCAGGCCTCCCTATATGGCTACTGGGAGCGGGAGCAATGGGTTTTTTCTTTCTTCTAGGGATAAGGTTTCTTAGTGCTAACTGAATTATATTGTATAAATAAAATGCCTCGATGAAAATTGAATAAGGACCATTTTCACTGTAATACGTGGACATCTTTTGTCCAACCAGGAACCAGTTATCTCGAGAGATCTGCTCCTGCTCTACTAACCAAGGGGAGATGCAGTTTAATGTACCCACAAGTCTAGCTACCTGTTCCCAAGTTATAAGTAGCCCTTGTCCTTCTATCAGCTTAAGCATGCTTTCTATAGCACCACTAGTGGGTGGGGTTGAAGAGGTTGAAGGGGTTGGGGGCGGGGTTGGAGAGTCTTTAGCTAGCATTTGTCCCATTTTAGCCAAAAAAAGATTACTGGTTTAGTTTTTAAGAAAATAAGTTCCCTGTTTGTCTATTAACAATACTCACCCAAGTTCCTGGTCACCAGAGACTTCTTCAGTCCTTGGTTCCCACCGTTGGGGCGCCAAATGTGAAGATCGCGTATTTTAAAATTAGTCGGAGTCAGGAATTCAGGTTAAGGGAAAATCGTCAGTCTTTATTCTCAGTGAAGAAGGATCGGAGGTGGAAGAGAATGGGCAATAGCAATGTGTGTAGCTGAGTCAAGAAGCTAGCTAGACCAGCAGCCACACGACCAGCACCTCGGAGTCTCGAACCCAGGCCCAGTCTCTCCCAGCTTCTCTTCCTGTCTCTCTGCCTCCACCCACCCAAATCATCATTTCCTATACAACACATCAGGACTTGCACGGAGAGTGGGCAGGGACCATTCTTTATCCAATCATGTATATTAATAGAGTATAGCCCAATTACTATTTAGCCTCACGTGCTTGGGATCCCAGTGCATCAACTCAAATCTCAGCCCATTACACATGTTATTAGTACAAAGTATAAGATTGAGAGGTGAGGATCAATCAGATCTCAGAAAAATCTCTGAGGAACAAGTGGGTTCTCAGCCAAGGCAGATTTTATTGTGAGCAGGAAGGTGGACTTCATCCTCTAAAGACTAGCAGCAAGCTAGAGAAAGGGCCTCATATTTATACAAATTGCTGGGCCAGGTGTCATGGGTTGCGTTAGTTCTTATGAGTGCAGTTAACCGCAAAGAACAGAAAAACAGGATGTGGTTATATGCCCAGCTAGATGTAGGAGGATTGGGTTGTATTATGTGCTTCAAAGATTTTGGTAAACAGGGACAGTCACATTTACTTCATCCCTTCCCAAAAAATAGCTTTTGTTTAATGGACAAAGTCTCTCCATGGAGAGGGTAAATGGAAGGGGTAAAACCAGCAAAGTTTCCCACAGAACAGTGTACAAGGCAAGGGCTAAAGCTATGAGGATCATAGAATTAAAGATAGAAGGTATATTAGAAGCCATCTCATTCACATCCATCTCACTTTATCTTACATGAACATGCAGGCACTTTATAACTATGCAAAGATTTGAATCCAAATTATCTGCCTCCAAATCTACTGCTCTTACCAATATGTAATTTTGCTTCCACAATTGCAAAATAGTTCATGTAATGGAATTATCATCAAATAATTCAAATTAATAACTTTCCAGAATTCCGTTTTTCAGCCCACTTGCCTAAAGTGGACTATTTACTTTTTTCTGATATCTGATATGCTGTTCCCACTTCTATGCTTTTATGCTCAAATTGTCTTTCACAGCTGAAATTCTATTCCTCCTTATTTCCAACTCTCAAAATGACTAGATTTATTCATCAGTTAATTCAAGTTTTCCCTCTCCATCCCCAATTACAGGTACTTTTCAACTCCCCAAATTATTGCATATTTACTGATCTGTGCCAGTAAAATACAAGTTGCTTTGGGGCCAGGAGTTGTTCTTAGGTTTTTTGCTTAGTGATAGATATTTGATAAGTGCTGGTTGAATGGAATGGGATGAAATAGAATCAACAGGGCAGTACTCTATTTTATTGATATGCAAAGTACATTAAGTTAATATAAGCTTGACCATGTTTCACACTTACAAGAGATTGATAAAGTTATTATTTTACTCACCTCAGTGAGCAATCTTTTTAACAGGTACCATTCTAGCACCATGTGAGGGGATAGAATAATTTCTTGGTTTAACATAAACAGTGAAACTTTACCAACTCTTCTAGGACCATGTCCAAAGAAAACCCTCTAAGTGAAACTTGTACGAAATATATGAAATAAAGCAGTTGATTTGGAATTGAGAAAAGAAAACAGTTTCACCAGGGGATTCCTTTTCCTGCCTCCCACTCAATCCCTGGTTTGCCCTTTCATTGACCCTCAAAATAAAACGTTTTTCTACCTCAGAAGACAGAAGGCTTTAAATTTAAGTTTATTCCTTTCCCTGGCTGCCTGAAAATGGGAATGCCCACCCCCACAGCAAATTCCATCTCAGTGGCCTGATTTTTTAAAACAAAGGAGTGCCTCTATCATTGGGGGAATTGCTTGGGAAGGAATTCTGACCAATACACATGTCTCCACTGGGGCTGTATGGAAGTTACACATCTAGCTGGGCCTCTGACTGAGAACCACAGATGATTTTGACAAAAAATTCTTTGCCCAATCCATTCCTGAGCAACTCCCTCTATCGGGAAAGGACTGTAGTAATCTGAAAATGAAAAAAAAATCAGTGTGTCAATGCTGAAATCACCTGAATTTGATCTTTAAAGCATTGCTTGGGCTGCCTGGATCCGCTATTCCTTCAGACCTTGGAAGTTATAATTTTCCCAAACTTGTCTAAATCTAGGGAGTCTTCTTGATTTTTGCCTAGCTCTGGCTGACTTCAGAGAGTTCCTACATGGTTATTAAGTGAGATTAGAGATTAAGATGTGGATAATAAAGAGATTAATCTTGTAATTTGGCATTGTTATCATGTGTTAGTATAAAATAAAAAAAAAAAAATCAAATGTACATCTTAACACAAAGTATCTAAACCAAAATTTCATTCTATAACATCATGGAACATTCAAAGATTCCTACTTGGGAAAATGATATTAAGAAGAAAATTTATTTTCAGAAATAGTAAATTCAGTGCTTTATGAAACAATCTAAAATTCTAATCTGCAAGTAAATTACCAACCTGCCATGAGAGAAGGAAGTTCCTTATCTAGAAGTACTTATAGCAGTAAAATTAGAGGTCCAACATCTAACCAGTCCTTATCCCTATCCTAATTTATGGTAATTTTCTTTTTCTTTATGCCTAAAATAAACTGGCTCTTACTATAGAGAAATTAAAAAGGATTAATCATTTTACAATTATTAAGTACCTACTGTCAGGAGATAGTCTAGGCATTAGAGAAACAAACAAAAGGAATGAAACAATTTTTACCCTCAAGGAGTTCATAATATAATCTGGCAAAAAGATGTATGAATACAAGCCTAGAAACAAGGAATGGACCTGTGATTTCTTTGATGAGAAAATTCCATCTATTAATGTAGATAAGCCTCATCTCTTCAATTTAGAGCCTTAGAGGATTACCTAGAGCAACTAGAGGTTAAGTGGTTAATTTACACAGCTAGGATATGTCAAAAACGGGACTTGAACTCAGGTAATCTTTTTGTTATTCAGTTAATCAATAAACATTTACTATCTATTATATACCAGGGACTCTAGCTAAGAGCTAGAGACATAAAAAGGGAAAAAAAAAAAAAAAAAAAAGATAGTCTCCACTATCCAATTTAATGAAGGAGATAAGAAGTCAATAAATATGTACAAATAAGCTACATACAGGCTGGATCTTCTTGTTGTCCTTCATGCTCGAAGAATACCAAAATAACATCACAAAGTCAGCATCAAAGTACAGTGTTTCCAACTGTGGCTGATCAGACCAATATGAGGTTAGAAGGATTTATCATATGTGCAGCACAAATAATCCATTTGAACATTTGTAATGGAGATGTTTCTACAGTTGTGCATCTCTCATTTGTTCTTAACTACTGCATTTCTGCTTTGATGACAAAGCACAGCTCCTTCTCTCATGAGGACGCATCATGCCGTGTGGTCCTATGTCAGTGGCTCTCATGTCTCACAATCAATACCAAAGTTCTTCAGAGAAATCTTGAGGGCATTCTTGTGAACTCCATGCGAGCTTGCTTGCCCTGTGTTAGTTCTTCTTTTTTTTTTTCTTATTTATTTAAATACTTATAATTTTTTATTGACAGAGCCCATGCCTGGGTAATTTTATTACAACATTATCCCTTGCAATCCCTTCTGTTCTAACTTTTTCCCTCCCTCCCTCCACTCTCTCCCCCAGATGGCAGCAGTCTTATACATGTTAAATATGTTAAAGTATATCCCAGATACAATATATGTGTGCAGAACCGAACAGTTCTCTTGTTGCACAGGAAAATTGGATTCAGAAGGTATAAATAACGCAGGAAGAAAAATAAAAATGCAAGCAGTTTACATTCAT
The DNA here is from genome assembly GCF_902635505.1 of Sarcophilus harrisii. NCBI lineage: Eukaryota > Metazoa > Chordata > Mammalia > Dasyuromorphia > Dasyuridae > Sarcophilus > Sarcophilus harrisii. The sequence continues at coordinate 190,266,703 of NC_045427.1, read as the reverse complement.
TTCCCAGTGTTTTTTCTTTGGGTGTAGCTGCTTCTGTCCATTCTTGATCAATTGAAACCGAGTTAGATCTTCTCATTGTTGAAGAAATCCACTTCCGTCAGAATATATCCTCATACAGTATCGTTGTTGAAGTACATAATGATCTCCTGGTTCTGCTCTTTTCACTCAACATCAATTCATGCAAGTCTCTCCAAGCCTCTCTGTATTCATCCTGCTGGTCATTTCTTACAGAACAATAATATTCCATAATATTCATATACCATACTTTACCCAACCATTCTCCAATTGATGGACATCCATTCAATTTCCAGTTTCTTGCTACTATAAAAAGTGCTGCCACAAACATTTTGGCACATACAGGTCCCTTTCCCTCCTTTAATATCTCTTTGGGATATAAGACCAGTAGTAACACTGGTGGATCAAATGGTATCCACAGTTTGATAACTTTTGGGGTATAATTCCAGATTGCTCTCCAGAATGGTTGGATTCGTTCACAGCTCCACCAACAAAATATCAGTGTCCCAGTTTTCCCGCATCCCCTCCAACATTCATCATTATTTCTTCCTGTCATCTTAGCCAATCTGACAAGTGTGTAGTGGTATCTCAGAGTTGTCTTAATTTGCATTTCTCTGATCAATAGTGATTTGGAACACTCTTTCATATGAGTGAAAATAGTTTTAATTTCATTATCTGAGAATTGTTTATATCCTTTGACCATTTATCATTTGGAGAATGGCTTGATTTCTTATAAATTAGAGTCAATTCTCTATATATTTTGGAAATGAGGCCTTTATCAGAACTTTTAACTGTGAAAATGTTTTCCCAGTTTGTTGCTTCCCTTCTAATCTTGTTTGCATTAGTTTTATTTGTACAAAGGCTTTTTAATTTAATATAATCAAAATTTTCTATTTTGTGATCAATAATGATCTCTAGTTCATCTTTGGTTACAAATTTCTTCCTCTTCACAAGTCTGAGAGATAAACTATTCTATGTTCCTCTAATTTATTTATAATCTCGTTCTTTTTGCCTAAATCATGGACCCATTTTGATCTTATCTTGGTCTATGGTGTTAAGTGTGGGTCCATGTGTTCTTTTTAAGGCAAATACACATTTGGCAGTTCAAAAACATGGCCAATCCATTGGAGTTTTGCTCTCTGCAGTAGAATTTGAATGTTTGGAAGGTCAACTCAAGAGGCAATCTCAGAGTCTGCTACTTTGTCTTGCGAGGTGAACGTCAGAATTTTTTTTAAGACAATTCAAATGGAATTTTTCTGACCTGGCACTATAGATTGCCCAGGTTTTGTAGGCATACAACAATGAGGTCAGCACAATGGCTCAGTAGACCTTCAGTTTGATAGGCAGCTAATATCTCTTCTCTTCCACACTTTCTTTTAGAACCTTCTAAATGCTGAGCCAGCTCTGATAATATGTGCATCAACCTCATTACTTATATGTATATATCCCTGGAAAGTATACCACCAAGGTAAATAAACTCATCCCTGGCATTTAAATTTTCTTCATTTGCTATAATAAATGCTTCCATGTATGGATGGTGTGGTGATGGCTGGTGGAGAATCTCTGTTTGTATTATCAGGTCAAAAGGCAGGCAGCAAAGAATCAATTCATACTCTGTTGCGTTTCAGCCTCAGGGTACACTGAGTGCACAATCTGCAGGATAGATAACAAATAATTAAAAGGAATTAAATGGGGTTGGAAAAGGCTTCCTGTACAAGATGGAATTTCAGAGGGGACTTAAAGAAAGACAGAGTAATCAGGAAACAGAAATGAGGAAAGATGCATTCCAGGCCCAGGGACAGTCACAGAAATGGCCAGAGGTGAAAGATGGAGTGTCTTGTTCATTTTGCTGTAAGAAGGCCACTGGATCAAAGAGTGCAGCTGGGGAGTAAGGTATACAAAGAGTAAAGTGGTGTCTGGAGCAGAGTGGTTAGACAAGAACTATGGACATCCGACAGGATTTTATATTTTGAGATTATAGATAGAGATTATAGGAAGCCACTGGAGTTTGTGTGTGTGTGTGTGTGTGTGTGTGTGTGTGTGTATGTGTGTGTTGGAGGAATAAAAAGAAAGGACAGGCTTGTAAACTTGACACATTTTGGCAACAAATTGGAAACGGAGAAAAGATAGTGAGGAGCCAAATGTGACATTCAGGTTGTATATCTGGGGGATTGGGGATATGATGCTGCCCTCAACAATTATAGGGAAGTTTGGAGAAGTAGAAGTTTTATAGGGAAAAATAAAGAGTATTTTGGGCAAGTTGCATTTCAGATTTCTACTGGACATCCAGTTTGAGATATTTGAAAGACAATCAGAGATGTGAGATTGGCGATCAGCAGAGAGATTAGAACATAGTAGATAGATTAAAGAATCATCAATATATGGATGATCATTAAATCCATGAAAAGTGATGATACATATATACATACACACATATATTTGCATGGATGTACACATAGGTATATATATATATATATATATATACATATAATATGCATGTGTCTTGTTAGTACATAATAATGTACATGGTATTTCTCCTTTTATCCTATGAGCATCTCAAGAGCAGGAATTATTTTTGCCTTGCTTTGTATTTCTAGCATTTAGTATGGTGTCTAGTCAAGTTTCCTGACTTTGAGAATATATTTCTATTGATTATACCAATATAAAGAAGAAATACTAAACAAATTAGTAGGTACTAATAGCCTAAATTAAATTAAACTCATACAAGATAATTCTCTTTATTTTTTAAAATTTATTTTAAAAATAAATTTATGGATTCATTTTGCTTTGACAAAAAAGAAACTTTCCAGATAACCAAGCAATATCTTATACAAAGTACATTCTCTGAATATATATAATGCTCAATCTCTTAACAACATGATTCTGATTTATGATATGTGTCACTTACCACATTTTAATTTATGGATCCTTTAAACTTGGGGAAGATAGATTCTTCAACTTTGATAGTGCCTGGCACATAGTAGGTACTTATTAAATGTTTGTTGCTTGCTTGATTGAATGTGTGGAAGCAAGATCAATCATTGCTGATTTTATTTACCTTTGTGGCAATCATAGTATATATTGTTCTTTTGGCAGTGCTTTCTTCACTGTTTTGTTCTGCATAAATCTTCCCATGTCAAATAAAGATGGTACTCTTTTGAAGTCTGTGATTATTTTAAATTTTTGTGGCTTTTTGTTTTAAACTTAATGTTTTTTTCTGTCTCTGCCCTCATTATAAAATTGTCAGTTTTCATTGCTGTCTGCCTTTAACATATATGTTCCACCCCTTAAGTGTAATTGGCTACTTTTTTGTAAGACAGAGAGGCCAATAATCACATTTCTTAAAATTGTTACAAAAGAATCAGCAGACTCCAAGAGAGCAAAGGGCTCTCCATTTGGATATAGTGTATAATTTTTTAAAGACAATAACAATTGTAGCTTAGCAAAATGAATGACAAATATTATGTACTCACTTAATCCTTAAAAGAATCCTGTGAGATAAATATATATTATTCCCATTTTATAGATGAGAGGTTGAGTGACTGATCTAGTTTCTCATTGTAAAATGGGATTCTAACTCCTTATTCCAAGTCAAGATCTCTATCCCTAGTACCACCCAGCTGTTTCTAAGTCCACTATGCCTCTCTGTTGCCTTGATGTATAGGGATTCTGTAATCTCTATTGTGGCTGTTCAGAGATTTTGCTCTCTGTCTCATCTTTTCTTCTTATTTATATCTGTCTACTGTAAGATCTGCTTTTTATTTTTTATCTATTTATTTTTAAATTTCAAAAATATTAATAATAGCTTTTTATTTTCAAAGTACATGCAAAGCTAGTTTTCAACATTCACCCTTGCAAAACCTTGTGTTCCAAATTTTTCTTCCTTTCTACTCCTCATACCACTTCCCCTGGACAGCAAATAATCCAATATAGATTAAACATGTGCAATTGTTCTAAACATATTTACATGCTTATCATGCTACACAAGAAAAATCAGATCAAAAAAATGAAAAACATGAGAAAAAAAAGAAGCAAACAAAAAAGGTGAAAATACCATTCAATGATCCACCTGCAGTTCTCACAGTCCTCTCTTTGGAGGCAGATAGCTCTCTCCATCACAAGTCTATTGGAATTAGCCTGAATCATCTCATTGTTGAAAAGAGCCAAGTCCATCACAGTTGATCATCACTTAATTTTATTGCTTCTGTGTACAATGTTCTCTTGGTTCTACTCACTTCACTTAGCACTAGTTAAGACCTGTTTTTTACAATGCTTCTACACTATTACTGACCACATTTAAATAGAGGCTTTTGTCATGGGAACTAGGACTGGAGACATGAGATAGGACAGAGCTTACCTTCTCCAAACCATTCATCATGATCAGTACAACAACAACAACAACAACAACAAAAAAAAAAAAAAAAAAAAAAAAAAACGATTTAGAATTTAAAAAAACTAATCTACAATTTTAAAGACAAGAAAAGTGAGTCTCAAGGAAATTCATTCTATTTAGATAGTTGCAAGAAAAGGTATGACTAAAATCCAGATATCTTCCTCCCATTACCAGCACAGCCATGCTCTTTTCACCATGCCATATTGCCTTAGTGAGCCAGGCTGTTGTTATCATAATATCCTTATGAGGGCAATATGTTTAGTTTAGAATACAAACAAACTGGACATAATTACTCTAATAATAGAAGTACTTAAATAAGTGTTGCTTAGAGAGAGATTGTTGTTCTTCAATTGTGCTGATCCACATCTGACTCATCATGACCTCCTTTGGGTTTTCTTGACAAAGATACTAGCAGGGTTTGCTATTCCTTTGCCAGCTCATTTTACAGATCAGGAAACTGAGGCAAGCAGGATTGACTTACTTGCTCAGGGTCACACAGCTAGTAATTGTCTGAAGCTGAATTTTAACTCAAATCTTTCTACTCTAGGTCTGGAGTTACTTGCCCCATACCCGTCCCAGAAAGACCACAGGATTATATATCTAAAGCTTTTAGGGTATAGAGAACATCAGGTCCACATTCTTAGTTTACAGATGAAGAAAGTGAGGCAGCAGGAGTTCAAAAGATTTGCCCTGAATTATATAGCTAGTGTTAGAGAAGGGATCCATATCCTCTTGATTTCAAGACCATTGCCTTGTCCAGTTTCTCACTCCAATAACTATTCTTTTTCTAAAGTATTTGAGATGTCAACATGTCAACACTTTAAAGGATGCATGAGTTTAAATTTATGAGTGTAGCCTTCATGATTTCTGATCATAGATTCCTCATAATGAAAGGTGTCGAATTGTTGAACTCATATCTTCATGATACAATAGCCAACTAAGGAAACACCACATACTGCAGAGGTAAGTGATTCCCGAGTCTTGAGATCTGTGTTAGCAATGCAAAATCTCTGCTAAGTCCTACCAACTTAGAAAGGATTCACATATGGCCCAATAAAATGATGCATATCTAGCTTGGAAGACCACTCTAAATTCAGAGAGATTCATCATTGGATTCATGTCAGACTGATGAACAATTTGTCCACTGTTAACTCTTGAAGTCTCAACAACTAATATGCATTGTTGCAGGGAATTCTTCCACCAAAGAAATCACAGACCTTTGGAACATTAAATATTAATTGCATATACAGTTGAAAACTGGATATGATATTCATTATGCATAGTTTAGCTGTCTGCCAATTCTTTATCAAGGGTATCCCCTTTAAATATTAAGTTCTTAGGAGAAAAGGAGAATATTTATTTTACTTGCACTATTTAAGTGCAAGTAACTTGCACTTAGTAAGACTCTATAAATAAAGGAAAAGGCAACTTAAGAGAAGTTTTATTCAGAATTTGCATTCTGAATATGCATCAGGTACCTACTAGCTCCCTTTCATTTCTAAATTCAGATATAAACTTTTCTCTTTGGCTTCTAAAGTTCTTTACAACTTGGTCACTTTCTGTAAAATTCTTCTCTAAAATGTAATGTTCTCTTGTTGAGGTTTTCTAGGGGTCTCTGAAGGCAGCCTTCGTTTCAGTTCAGTAATCACCACAAGGGCAGCCAGGAGTTAAAGTCCAAATCCGTTATTGTCTCCTTCAAAGTCTTGTCTTCTTCACTTGGGGCTCGGCTAGTTTTCTGGAGGCCTTCCGGATCTTGGTTTCAGTGTTCTGAACTTGTCTGAGTTTATATGGTCTCTTATCAAAGATGTGAATCTTGTGGAACTAGAGTAAGTACTAAGTACATATACTGAACTCGACAGCTGTTAAGCTCCATGCTAAATAATCATTGTCTCTATCAATTCCACTGACTTAGCATCTTATTTCAAGTTCTGGTCCATAACACCTTTCTATTTTTCCAGTATTCTTAGACTTTTCTTCCCTTTACACCCTATATGGTCCAGCCATATTGGTCTAGTTGCTGTCCTCACAGATTTACTTCTGTTTCCTTCCCTTTGAATCAGATGCACTGTATTCCATTTGTGGAATACTTTTCCTCCTCACCTATATCTCTTAGAATCTCGGGCTTCTTTGATGTCTCAGCTCAAATGTCACCTTTTGTAGAAGACTTTTTCCTATCTCCCAGTTGCTAATGCATCCCTTCTTAGATTACCATGTATTATATATGTCCATTAGATTGTGAAATCCTTGAGGGCAGGTATTCTCTTTTGTCTCTTTTTGAATGTTGGATAGCATTGTGCCTGGTTCATAGTAGGTGTTTACTAAATGTTTATTGATTGATCATGGTCAGCTTTGGGGATCCAAAGATAAAAATAAAATAATCTCTGCCTTTGGATCTTACATTTTATTAGAAGAGATAAGAGAAAATGAGTGATATAGTGGGAAAAAAATGTTGGACTAGGATTTAGATGAACCTGGTTCCAGGATAATATGATATGATAATATCTATCCTTATAGATAGATGTCATCCCAATTCTGTGCTTACATCCTCCTTGGCTTGTCCAACCCCTGACACTAATCTAGATCATTAAAAAAATGTGCTTTCTCCTTGTTGATTATTCTAGTCTGGACAACCTTGAATACATTCTTATGTGATTCCAGCCTCACTTTCCTTACCTATAAAATGAAGTGATTGTATTAGATGATCTTTAAAGTTATTTTTAATTCTTATAATCTACAAATCAAACAAAACAAAAAATAACACCCTCAAAGACTATTTCTTTGTTTTTGTTGAAGCAATTGGAGTTAAATGAATTACCCAAGGTCACACAACTAGTAAGTCTTAACAGTCTGAGGCCATATTTGAATTCGGGTCTTCCTGAATTCAGGACTGGTGCTATATCCACTATGCCATCTAACTGATCCTTTTTTTTTTAATTAAGAAAATGAATCACATTGATAGGTCAAATGGTTTTTGCTTTTTAGTTTCCAACATTAACAATAATGATATTTATTAGTTATTTTTTTGCTCTAACAATAAGAAATTTTAACTTTCAAAGGAATATCAAGAAAAAAAATTCATGAAAATATTAACTGTGATATGAGTTAGCATCCTTTGTTAGTAGGGTGACCCCCTTCTTGGAATTATAAAATTATTAGAGGTTGAAGGAATTATTAGAAATTATCTGAATAGCTTCTTTTGATTTTTAGATAGGGAAGCTGAGATTAAGAGAAGGGAGTTACTTACTTTATAGTGAGTTAATGTCAGAACTTATTCAGGAACCCAAAAATCTTATTTTCAGTCTTGTTTTTTTTTCCCCCATGGCAGAAAGGAAGCATGATATAGCAGAAAAAAAAAAATAAAACATTGTTTTGGCTATAATGAAAGAACTGTGTTCAAATCTCATAGCTGACATTTATTAGCTTTATAGCCAAGAATAAATCATTTAAAATCTCTAAGCCTCAATTCTCTCATCTGTAAAATGAGGATAATATCACTAATAATATATGCCTCACAGGGTTGTATTTAACATCAATTGAGATGATGCATGTAAAATGCTCTGAAAACCTTAAAGCATTATATAAATGCCAGATACTGTTTTTGTTTCCACATTACTATAGTATATCCCCATGGGGATATTAGAAAGGGAACTCATCCATCATCCAGGGAGCCTGACTGCATAACCTTTAAGGATCCTTAGGCCTGGATTTCTATGTTCATAAAAATCACTAAAAACAGTTGTTATAGAATTGTAATACTTTGGACTCAAAGGTCAAAAAATTTGTTTCTTTTTATGGATTTAAAATTAATAGATGCTGATCAAATACTGAAATCCTAATTTTAGTGGCTTTTTTGCATTGTCTTGGACAATTTTATAAAATTAATAATGTCATAATATAGAATATCACAAAATATTAATGTTATTGCATGCTATATTTCCCTCTTTAAGTCTGATTTGAAAGCTAAGCATTACCTTGTGTGGAGAACAGTGTTTTTAAAGCAGGATGCCTTAATGAATTGTCTGCAGTACCCCCCAGAGAGCTTGCTATCTTGCAGACACACTGTATGTGAGAGGTATCTCCATTTTCAAATGTATTTAATAAAACTTTACACTTATTATTGGAATCTGAGATGGAACACAGAACACTGTCAAAGAGATAGCACCTCCCAGAACAGAGTGGCTGATGAAAAGATACTTAGGAGAGGATGGGCATTTGATTATTCCTGTTATCAGCTACAAGCAGAGATGCTATCTTGTCTCTCCTTATTCTGATTCCTGACTGTTGAGGAAATGACATTGTGGAAATGAGAGTTATTAGACAGAATCTGTTGCCTGGTAATCCGAAAAAAAATCTAAGAGAAACAAAAAAAGAAAGAATACCTCCATGTTCCTAACATCCTCATTATCTGAGCATTAATGTCAATAAAGCTTTAAATTCTTAAGGTTTTAAAGTGATGCATCCTAAAATTAGGACTTAACAATTCAGAATATATATGTCTAGACTTATAAAGAGTATAACATATCAACAATAATCTTAGGACAGATTTAATATACATAAGTAAATGTGAGCCATTATAATTCATGTTCAATAGGCATATGATAACATTAAAAGACTGATGTCCAACTGATGTTGACTGATGCAAAATATTGTGCCAGCAAAGTTGACTAATGTTCATTACAAACCAAATCATCCAGGATGCTAAATTACTTTCTATTTTGTCATTTTTTAGTATTATCTTATGCTATGAACTGGTAAATTAGGCCTGGATCTACTAACATTTGTTTTCCTTCTTACTCTTCACTATTTAAATGTCTGGAGAAATACATGCAAAGACACTGGTAGATATTTGTATAATGGAAAGATTACTGAACTAACCTGTCAATTAAGAAATGATTGAACAAGTTGTGATATATGATTATGATGAAATACTACTCTCTTATAAAAAATGATGAGTTTCATAATCTTAGAAAAACTGGATATACTTGAAAGAAATACTGAAGAGTAAAATGAGTAGAACCAAAAGAACATTATATGCAATAACAACAATATTGTTTTAAGGATAACTTTGAGGGACTAAGTAATTTTGACTATTATAAATACACAAATTAAAAGACAAATGAAGGAATATACTATCTGTATCCAGAGACAGAACTGATAAATATATAAATATATAATAATAAATGATAAATATATTCACAGAATTTTATATACACACATTTGTGTTTAATGGTAGCTATCTCTAGGGCAGGGAGGATGAAAAAGGGGGAAAAAGAAAATTACATGACAACTTTATTATATATTTACAAGGAATAGCAAGTTGTATATGACAGATTTGCAATTTCATGAATTTTTCTGTTCTATGTTATGAAAATGTTGATCTTATTTCTTAAGTTAAAAAATAAAATAAAAGACTTTTAAAAAGAACAATGCAGTAATCTCAGTCCTGCCACTAGCCAACAGTGAGATTTTACAAAAGGCATTCAAACTCTCTGAACCTCATCTATAAAATGAGTGGTTTGGACAAGATGATTTCTGAACTAGCATCCTATGTCACATACCTATGGAGAAAAGAGCAATGAACAAATCTAAGAAATGGAATGGGGTTGAAAGAGGAAGGTCAGGAAAAGAGAAAGAAACAGAGAAGTGCACAAACAGAAATGAGATGAAAAGAGCATGAAATAGAAATCTGGAAGGAGAAACAGAAACATAGGCAGAGACAGAAGAGAGATAGAGAGGGAGAGATACACACACACACACACACACACTGGAGACAAACAGAGACAGAGAGGCAAGAAAGAACAACAGAAACATGAGGGATAGAAATAGAGACAGAAAGTGTTAGAAAATATTCTAAGAGTCAACAGAATATACAGGGAGTATTTAAATTTCCAGAATCTAAAGAATATATATATATATATATATATATATATATATATATATATATATAAAGAGAGAGAGATTTACATATATTCATACATATAAATAGATAGATATTTGTGTGTGTGTGTGTGTGTGTGTGTGTGTGTGTGTATTCCTGCTAAATATCCCAGTAATAGGAATCCTGGAATATAGGGGAGCAAAAGATAATCTAAGGTATAACCATCCATACCCATTCCTAACATACCAAATAAATAATAAAACTGCCTTTAAGTGTAAACAACACAATGACAATAGACCAAAATAATGATGATGATGACGATGATGATGGTGATGATTAAAAAAAAAACTATAAGAAAGTAATTCTTACAGAAATAAAAAGAAATAATTGAATACCTTTGGTTTTGGGGTGCTAAAATCCCCAAGTATTCCTCTCCTCTAATAGCTTAAAGACTATTAGATTTTAAATCTTTCTTGGCAATTCTAGTTTTAAATATCTCTGTGACCTTGTCAAATTGAATCCTTGATTCAAACCAATCCAGAAAATTTAGAGGAAGGAAAGGGGCAACTTTAAAAAAGAAGGAAAAGAAAAGCAAAGATTTCCCCTTTTGCTGCTATTATTTTGCACTGTTTTAGAACTAGATTGCTAATTTTAGCAATCAGACAACAAAACAAATTAAAGTTATAAATATGACAAAAAGAAGCAAAACTGTTAATGATGTAATGTTTTATTTAGAAAATCCTGAATTATGTGTATGAAACTGTGACAATGATCTCAGTATAGTAGCAGAATATAAAATGAATACATTTATACATGACATATATATATATATATATATATATATAGTCTAAGAATGAAAAAATAAAACTGGAAGTTCTATTCAAAATAACTGCAGCATACATAAGATGTATAAAAATGAATCTACTAAGATATACTTGGGATTTTTATAGATAAACTATTCCTTATTTAAGTCATTATATTACTGGAGGCATATTTATTACTCATGCCTAGGCCATGCCAATATTATAAAAATGGTAATATTATATACATTAATATACAGGTTGAATGCATAACCAATCAAACTACTGAAGGGATAGTGTATATAGAGGTACACATAAAAGAACAACATAAATTTGAATTAACAATATATCCCAATTCTAAAAATAAAAATAAAGGAAAAAAGTAGGAATAAAGGAAAAATAACAGTTCCAGTCCCCATATTATATTATAATGAAGTGACAATCAAAATTAGTAGATATTGGCTAAAATATTTTTAAAATATATCACTGTAATGGATTTTATAGGAAAGAATAAAAAACAATTGACCTTGATAATTTAGTGTTCAATAAATCCAATAATGTAAATTATTTGGATAACTACTTATTTGACATAAATTGCTTGAAAAATTGGGAAGCCTAGAACAGAAATCAGGTTAAGTATAAAATTTTATGCCATATTACCAAAATGAAACCATCACACAAAAATCCCTGAATGTAAAATATAAAAGGTCATGTCATTTTAAAAGTTGGAATTGAACCAGATTAACTAACTTTTAAAAGCATATTTAATGAGAGAATTCATAAGCAACCAAAAAATAGAGGCAATAACAAAGGATAAAAGTTGATGCCTTTTTGCCGCTCCCCCAAAAAAATCAACACAAATAGTACACAAGAGATCAGATTTAATGGGGGGATGGGGAGAGAGAATCTTTGTAGCAATATCTTTGATGAGGATCTGCTAGCCAAGATATATAGACAACTAACAAGAGGATATGAAACTAAAAATATTCACCAATGGAGAAGTGCTCAAAGACAAAAATAAATATATTTGTTTGCATATAAAGTAAATAAGACATTTATAAATAAAATAAGTTAAGATAAAATAAGAACAGAAATTTTCAAATGGAAAAAGAAAAAAATTCTATATCAGAGCTAAAAGCATCATATCTCAATTACAGAAAGAATTGCCAATTATATACAACCCCAAAAGTTATTCCCCAACAGATTAAATTGTATGAGCATAAATAGTTCTCAGAATAATTATAAACTATTGATGACCATTCGAAAATGTACTCCAGACAACATTACAAAATACAAAATGGATTATTTAGATTAGGTAAACTTTTAAAAATTGCACAAATAAAACCAACTCAACCCATCATTGAAAGGAAAGCAAAAAACTGGGAATTTTTTTTTGCAGCAAGTGTTTCTGATAAAAACTTCATTTTTCAAATATATAGAGAATTAAGTCAAATTTATAAGAATACAAGTTATTCCCCAATTACTAAATGATCAAAGGATATGAACAGACAAAATTTCAGATGAAGACATTAAAGCTATCAATAATCATATGGGAAAAATGCTCTAAATCACTATTGATTAGAGAAACACAAATTAAAACAATTCTGAGATACTACCTCATACCAATCAAATTGGTTAATATGACCGAAAAAGAAAATGATAAATTTTGGAGAACATATGGGAAAACTGGAGTTGTGAACTGATCCAACTCTTCTAGAGAGCAAGCTGGAACTCTGCCCAAAGGGAAATTAGATTGTGCATACTCTTTGATCCAGCAGTATTACTATTAGGTCTGTATCTTAAAGATCATAAAATTGAAAAAATTCAAAAATATTTATAGCAGCTCTTTTTGTGAACTCAAAGAATTGGAAATTGAAGAGATGCCCAGCAATTGGGGAATGGCTAAACAACTTGTGAAATATGAATGTAATAGAATACAACCTTTTATAAAAAATGATGAGTGGGCAGATTTCAGAAAAAACAAACAAACAAACAAACTAGAAAGATGTTTAGTGAAATGAGCAGAACTAGGACAAAATTGTCCATAGTAACAATAATATTGTGCAGTGCGCAATTGTGATTGACTTAGCTATTCTTAGCAGTACAATGATTGAAGACAATTCCAAAAGTCTAATGATGGAAAATGTTATCTGCACTCAGAGAAAGAACTGATGGATAATGAATAAAGATCAAAACATACTATTTTCATTTTGTGTATATGTGTATGTGTGTGTTTCCTTTCGTTGTTTCTTCTTTCACAATATTTTTAATGTGGAAATATGTTTTACATAATTGAAGGTGTATAATCTATCTCCAATTGCTTGCCATCTCTGAGAAAGAGGAGGAAAGAATGGAACTTAAAATCTTATAAAAAATGTTGAACAATTGACTTTACATGAAATTGAAAAAAATATTTACATCTTTTAAAGGGGAGCAGGGAGAATCAGTACTCTAAATGTCTATTAGAGAAATGCAAATTAAAATTACTCTTAGATTTCATTTACTGTACAAAAAAAGCAAAAGTGACTAAAAATGGAAACAAAACATAACAAATAATTGCTGAATGAGCTGTGGGAAAACAGGCACAAAATATATTGTATAGCATTGTGAATTGTTTCAGCTATTCTCTGAATCTATTTGGAATTAAGATAAAACAGTGACTAAATTATCAATATCTTTTGACTCAGGAGTTCTGTTACTGGATGAATAACCTAAGCAGGTCAAGGCTAAAAATGAGGGTCTGTAATATAGTAATAACTAACATTTATATGGTGCTTACTTTGTATGATTGGCCCAGGATCACATACTAAGTTTTTGAGTTGTATTTGAACTCAGGTCTTCTGACTTAAAGTCCAATATTAACCACTGCTTCACCTAGCTGGTAACAATCAAATGAGGAAAAAAGTGGTACTTATCAATTAGAAAGAAAGATTGATATGTGAATATAGTGAAATATTGCTATACATTAAGAAATAACGAACAGAAAAAAATGAGATTTGAACGAACTGATATGGAACAAGTTACCATAATTAACTGAAAACTATACAAAATGACTATAATAACATAAATGAAAGGATCAGGTAAAGGAAGCTGCACTCTGAGTAGCTAAATATCCATTTGAAGAAGCAGTGATGGTGCCAGAGAAGAGATTATAAAACATGCTTCTCCAATCTTGGCAAAGAGGAAGGGAATACCAGTGCACAATATAGTAGATATCATTAGATGCAACCATTGTATTGGATATTTTTTATTGTTTTCTTTGTTATAAAGAAAAGTCAAATCTATGGAGATGCAGAGTTCCCCAATATCTTCTTACCATTGTGACTGTGATGGCAAAAGGAATAGGGAAAAAAGAACTCATTGTTTTTACTTTGATACATAGATTTCATGAGTGAGGCAATGCATCTACCAAAGCAGGTCGGCATCTTCATTATCACTACTTGTCTTCAATAGTTGTCTAAAACATTGAGAAGTTAAGCTACTTGCTCAGAGTCACACACCTAATATGTCAGAGAAGAAACTTGCTAGTGTCAGATGGGTTCTTTTTCCATTATGCCATGAGGCTTTTAAAAGCCTTCAATAAAATAAACTTTTAAAATTAATAAATATTGCTGTTACTGATATAATATTCTTTTGGTTCTGCTCATTGTTCTTCATTATTCTGTGCAAGTCTTTTCATGTTTTTTTCTTTCCTAAAATAATTGACTTCATTATTTCTTATAGCATAGTAGTATCCCATCACAATCAAAGGGAGGGAAGGAAAAAACAAAGGATGGGAGAAATTTACATAATAATTTTGTTGTATATGTGAAAGGAATAGCAAGTTGTGTATAATAGATTTGCAGTTTCATGTACAATCATCTTTTATATTGTACTGTTATAGAAATACTTGTTTTATTCCAAAATTTAAAAGAAAAAATAAATTAACAAATAGAAAGCATCCTGATTAGGAGAAATATCATCTCATTAATTAATTAGGTTCCTATTTACACTTCCACTGTCAACTCTAATCATTTTATGGTTTGAACTAATGTCCTTTATCAGTATTGAAACTTTTAATCACACACACATGTACACACATACATATGTATATACATATGTAAGTGCATGTATACATATGTATGTGTACACATATATATGTAGAAAATTTAAGTGTACTTGAATTTCAAATATTTTTTATTTCAAAATAGTAGCTAAGCAATATATGTTAACATTTTCCAACAGCCTTTCAAGAAAAGCAAATAGTGTGAATATTGGATTTGATCACTTCTGAAATTCCTCTTCATTCTCTGAAAATCTATGCTTCTGAATATATGAATACATATGATCTCAAAAGGCACAGATTATGTATGTAGCTTCCATTGAAACTATATTTGGATTCATTACTTGCTTTTCTCTAAAACTGACTAGCCATGTTTCAAAATTTAAGATTTTTTTCTTTATTAAATTTAGCCATAGAAACAAGAAATATACAAATGTGAACCAAATGGAATACCCACTTCTAATTGTTCTTCCTGAAGAGAATGATTTCCAGTAGGACCAAGCATATGTGGCCATACACATATGGAAAACACACATATTTACTCTGCTGAGTAAATGTACTGGTTTCTCCACAGCCCTACCAGCTTTGAGTTCACAGGATTATAGAGATAGAATTGGGAAGGAACTTAGAAGTCATCTACTTCAGGGCTTCTTAAACTTTTTCCACTTGTGACCCATTTTCATCCAAGAAATTTTTACACAATTGGGTACATAGGTATATAAGCTAGATATGTAAATCAAATATTTATTGATAATAAATCATGATTTCATGATCCCCACATTCAGTTGTGTGATACAAAATGGCATCATAAGCAAATTTTAAGAAAACTTTGATCGCTTCAACATCATACTTTATTGAGGAAGAAGTCAGACACAGAGAAATTAAATAACTTATTGAAGGAAAGAAAAACAAGTATCATAGAACTGAAGTAAAACTTAGAAGTTGTCTAATCTAACTTTAATGGGTAGCTATGTGACCCAGTGGACAGAATTCCCAGGCCTGAAGTCAGCAAGATCTGAATTCAAATGTGGTCTCAGATGCTTATTAACTGTGTGATTCTGGACTAGTCACTTAGCCCTTTTTGCCTTAGTTTCCTCATCTGTACAAATGATCTAGAGAATGTAATGGCAAACTACTCTATTATCTTTAACCAAAAAAACCTCAAATGGGCTCATAAAGGATGAGACACAACATTGAACAACAAAAGTCCAATTTTGTTGTTTTATGGGTAAGGGAACTAAATTCCAAAAAGGTTTAATAAAGCACTAATTAGCTTTCAACTCCTAAAATACCTAACTCTCTTCCTTTAATATGCAGTTCCTTTAGCATTTTCAGCATTTTTTGCTAATCCTCCGAAATGATTATGTTTTCCCTTTCAAACTTCCTTATATTTAACTGTTGTACATATTTTTATTCACTAACTTTTTATTTGTGTCACCTATATTTTTATACATTTTTTTTTAATCTTCACAATTGGAAGTTTACTATTAGTAGGAATTGTTTTTATTCTTTATATTCCTATATACAGTATGTAAATATGTGTATACATACAAGATTGCCTTCTTATTTTAACCAACAGAAAATGCAAAGCAAACCAAAAATACTCGCTGGAACTTATAACTAGTCCACGCAGTTCTTGTTGTCTTGAATAGTTACAGAAACATAAAAGAACTTTTCTTCTGCTTAGAAAGCTGGATCCTAGAGATATTTTTGCTATTCTGCTTCCTCCAGGTACTGATATTGCTGAGGCATAGTAGTTTCCTGGGGAAGGACTATTTGCAGTGGCAGGCTTCCTTTTCCCTAGCTACCAAAATCTATCCTTATTTTCCAGTATCCTGTCTCTGTCCGTGTTCCTCTCTTCCGTGTATCCCAGTTCTGGTTTTGCTCAGCTGAGCTTCCTTTTGAAAGCACAGATTATTGCTTAGATTCCTACAGACTAAAGATACTGCCCATAACCCAACAAAGAGATATTCTCTATTATTGCAATGTGGTGCTAGTGAGGAAGTTGACCATTTACATGGAGACATGTCTTTAAGGCTTTATAAAAAAAAAAAAGACTTAAATTTTTAATTAAGCTTAATTCTTTAAGCTTATTAAATTGAAAGGGCCACTAGCTCTGATCATATCCTCTACCTGGCTAAAGGGAATGATATCCAGATGCTAAGTAATCATTTTATTTTTTCATTTACCCAATGAAAATTTGTTAAAATACCTGCTATATGCTAGGTCTATATCCTAATAGACATCAGAAATAATCTCCAATGTGAATGGTATCTTGCTGTTTTTAAGGAACTGACCATCTACAAGTAGTTATACAAACAATACAAGGGAATATTTGTGCCTCAGTAATCTTTGAATAGTTAGAATGTCCTTTAAATTTATGAGCTTTTGAGAACTGTGGAATTTTTGAGTTCTTAAGAAATATTACAATAATTTTACCAATTCATATTATCTTCCTACCCTCTTCCAATTTGCCGATTTCTAAAAATTATATTCTAATTTCTCTTTTATACTTTCCTTTCCTTTTTCATCCCATGACAAGGATTTTTCAGGATAGGCAAACTTCATTTGATTATGGAAATTTAAATTCTTCCAAGTCTACTTTCTTCATATGTACACACACACACACACACACACACACACACAAACATACACATATCCAGTACATGTCTCTTTCAAAATATTTTAAAGATATTTTCAATTTTATTTTAAATTAAATTATATTTGCCTTTTTAATCAGAGTAAGCATTCATAGCTATTTTTCCCAAAACTGTAACTACTGCTTATTATAATACTTTTTAATTAAAGTTCCTCTAAATTAAATTAAATTGAACCATTTAATATATTTTGATGTTTCAAAGTTTCATAGATTTTAATATTAATACCTTATTCAATGACTATTTATTTTAAAAACATTTTTAATATCTACAATGTTCCTAGAACTTTGCTAGGAAATGGGGGAGAAAAAATTTTAGATAATATTTTATATGCACAAAGTTATGATTTTGAAGTATTTTAGAGGAGGGACTGTCTTTTGCTTTTCTATTTTCATTACTTAGCACAAGACCTGCCACATAGTAGGTACTTAATAAATGATTATTGACTGATTTATCTAAATTCATGAAAATGAATATTCTACAAAAATTCTATTTTGAGATCTCTTTTTAATGGAGATGGTCTGGCTACACTAATAGAAAACAAGATCTAGCTGTACTCATTCTTTAATTCTATAAACATTTATTAAGTGATTGCTTTGTATATTTCAGGAACTGTGCTAAGAGCCAGGGATGCAAAAAAAAAAAAAAAAAAAAAAAAAAAAAAAAAAAAAAGGCAAAAGACATCTCTTGCCCTCAAAAAACTTATAATCTAATGAGGGAAATAACATTATAATAAATATATACAAAACAAGTTGTATATAAGATAGATAGGAAATAACTAAAAGAGGGAAAAGATTCTCTAGATGGTTTGGCTTTGCGTATGTTGCAATGAGGATCATCTTAAGTATGGAGAAATGTAACACCAGCAAACAGGTTGGCCATTAATGACAAATTCTTAGGCTCTAGACATTTATGAAACAAAGCAAAAATAGTGCTGCTTAACCATCTTTAAATCCCTTTCATTTTTATAGATGTTAAATTTGCAGAAAATAGGCTAAAAGGTACTAATAAGTATTTGTATCTTTTTTTCTAATCATCTATAATTATTTTTCTCACTTTTAAATCCTTGCTCATTGATGAAGTATTAGAAAAAATGAATCCTGCTGATCTTGGCATAATCATTTAAAACAAAAATAGAAGATTTAAAAATCAGTTCACAATAAATGAGCAAGCCAATGTATTCTTATCCCATGCACTAAAAACAAGAAACATCATTTCATTGGACATCATCCTTTCATGATGAGCATAAACAAAAAGCTATGAAGATAATTACCTATTGTCTACCAATCTCTAGTGCAAATGAAAAAGTAGAAAAATTATACGACTTGATAATATCTTCTAACTTATGTCAGTATTTCGATGGATACTTTGTGACTCATAGAAAGCTGAGTAAAGCATAGAACAAAAACAAAACAGAAAAAAGTTCTAAAATATGATTTGGGAGTAATCTATAAGTATTTAATAAGCGCCTGCTATATACCATATACTTTGCTAAGTATTGATAATATGAAGGCAAAAATTAAGCACTCCTTGCCTTTCAGAAGCTAACATTTTATCAGAGGGAAATATCATATATACATATGTAAATATATGCAAAATATTTTCAAGTTTATACTAGTTAACATGCATGTCACATTTTAAAATTTGCAATATGCTTTATAGGTATTATCTCCTTTTATCCTCACAACAATCTTAAAAGGTTGCTATACTGATATTTCTATCCCCATTTTACCAATAGGGAAACTGAGTCAGTGAGAAATTAGTTGATTTGTCCAAGGTGACTTATTTAGGAAGTGTCTGAGGCTAAATCTGAATTCAGAGCTTCCTGACTCTAGATATAGTGCTATATCTACGTCAACACTGACTGCCTCTAAGTAAAGAAAAAAGCTAAAGACTTATAAGCTGCTTAGAAAGTTCATAGCTATTACTATTAACACTTTATTTAAGCAATCAGAAAGGCAGATGAAAAAAGCTATAATTTAGAGACTAGGTACAAATGCTGAAGTCATTACTACATTACTCTTCTGAGTACAGTGAGACCATTGAGGGCTTCAAAGATCAGAATCAATATCGCATTAGAAGAAAGAAAAAAGTGAAGATATTTTGTAATTAAGATGCTTTAAATTTGAGATATTCAAATAAGTCAAACGAAAAATGAGAAATGGATAAAGAAATTGAGTCTGATTATGAACATTTTCTACAGAAGCCCCTACCTGCAACTGGAAAAATAAAGCAGCCAAAAGAGCCTAAAGTAGCTTCCACAATCAAACGTTTGTTTGATCTCCTTGCCAATAGTAAGCAAAACTTTTAATAATTTAGATATATAAATGTAGCTGTAAAAAAAAGTTACAAAGGTTGAGGGAAATTTTCCACACTATTTCAAATAGTGGAATCATCACATTTGAACTCTTAACCCTTCATCCCCTCAGGCCTCAAAGTGACAAATTGGTGAATATGGCTGTAGAAGGATAGTGTGAAGAACAATTAGATCCTGAGTACATAGAGAAGAAAATTTATGCAGAAGTTTTTAATATATTTGAAAGCACAAAAAGACACATTTTCAAGATCCCCGACAGTTGAGATGTTGAAAAATTAGTGAAAAAAAAGTGCAGTGTATTTTCTTCCCACCCCAAAAAAGGTTATGATTAAAAACATCAAAAAACTCTAATCCTTCTTTCTTATCTCCATAAAATCTTTATGCAAATTAGCCAGCCACTTCTCAGTGTGTCTAGACATGTATCAGAAGCAGTAGAACATAATGGAGGCTCTATTGGAATTGGAATGAGGACTTGGTTCTGCATACTCCCTCTGCCACTATTTGTGTGACCTCGGGGCAGGGTCACTTCATTTCTGTGGCATTCAATTTCCTCATCTGCTTGACTAGATAGTCTCTTAGATCCCTTATAGCTCTATAAAAATGGAAAATATATCAGTCAGGGTAGATTGGGGTCTTTGTATTTGGATAGTCAATTACTGGAGTGTAGAACTCTGCTGCTGATCTTTTAACCTTGATCTACAAAGTGCAAAGGTCTTAATCCCTAAAGAATTCTGGTTTGTAGACTCAAGACAAATTTCAGAGAGTCTTTTTCCTCAACATACTGAAACATGGAATTATTTCATCCACAGGACCCTCATTTTCTTTTTTCTGCAATGATGCCTAAAGTAAGGAAGGGCAGATATACAGGGAATAAATAGCAGTATTTGTGCTTCACATTCACATTCACAAATTCATTTCACCAAATTATTCTGTCTACACAACATAGAGAGTGTAGGTAGGGAAAATGGCCAGCATGAATTTGCCAAGGATGAAGAATACAAGACAAATTCAGTGAGTAATATTATACCTTTTGAACCCAGAATGCACTAAGGTATGTAGAATGAAGTTTGGAAATAATGAAAATAACTATAGGCATTTATATAGCACCTCCTATGTGCCAGGACCTGTATTAAATATTTTACAAATTTTATTTCATTTGATCTTCACAACAACCTTAGGAGGTAAGTGCTATTATTAACCCGATTCTTCAAATGAGGAAATTGAGACAAACAGAGGTTAATGAACTTGCCCAGGAAATAAGCTTAATAAGTGTCTAATGCTAGATTTAGACCAAAAAAGATGAATCTTCCTAACTCTAGATACTCTTTTCTCCAGACTTTTAGCAAGGTCATTAAGTGCTCTGTTAAGAAATTTACAATTTTCCCAGTGGTATTATGGAGTCACTGAAAGCTTCCAAGAAGAGGAAAGACACAATCAGAACAAATCATTAGAAAGATTAATTAAGTTGTTATGTGGAAATTGACTAGAAAACCTTTTCAATTCAAATTATGTTATAGAAAATTTCCCTAAAATATCCAAGTCCATTTCCTTGACCAAGGAATATCACTGCATATTTCTTACGGGTTTTAGGATCCCACAGGACATCGGAATCATTAAGCGATAGTTATTATTTGGGAAACAGCAATTCACTTTTGCCAGTCTTGTATATGAAGATGTAGGAGATTAGTCGGGATGTATTCTAAACCCAAGGGATTGTGCTTTAAAATTAATTCCTGGGGTGAAAATTTAATGGTTAATTGACAGGCCCAGTTCCTGGGATTTGGAGTAGCAGAAGTTTCCTCGAGTTACTGAAAAACTCCGAATGTCTTTAATTAAAGTCCACAAAAGCTGTCTAGTTAAATGACTTAACATAAGAAAAGTCAACAATCATTCTACTTGTTACAAATATGACAAAACAAGACTTTGTCATTATGCAGCTTGACCTAGTATATGATAAACAGAAATTACTAGTAGTACATCCTCATTATAATTAAATGTTGAATAAAATGTAAACTTTATTTGTTAAAATATTTCAGGAAATGATATTTTGGAAAGACAAAATGTTCTGAATTTTACTCTAAAGTCCACTGAATGGAACAGCCTCCAACTATATCTTTGTTCATTGAAATCTGCCTTTTTCTTCAAGGCTCAGTTGAAGTATAACTTCCTCCATTCAATTTTCCCTTAAGGAATCTTTATTTTCTTAGTCTCATATGATTCTTTTTTGATTTTCCTCTATGTATTTAGTAATATTCTTATTTAATCAGATAGTATACTTGTTCCATCTTACCACCTTCTGGATTGTAAATTGCATAAGAGCCTTTTTTCTTTGTCTATTTGAAATCTTTGTATATCTAGCACCTAGCATAGAGACCTAAACACAGGGATTATGTTTATGTTTGGCAGAAGCAACAAGAGAGTTGGGAGAGCAAGAGGGTTGAAGGAAGGAACTTTCTATGCATTAAATTATAAAAATGGAATGGGTAATTCAGAGATAATAGCTTTCCCCCTTCCTTGAATTTCTTAATTTCTAAGGAAAATTAGTTTTAACTGTATAAGGGAAATTTGAATTCAGGAAGACCTAAAATTCTTATTACCTGTGTGACCTCAGGCAAGTCATTTAATCTGGCTCAGTTTCCTCAATTGTAAAATAGAGATAATAATGGCACCTATTTCCCAAGATTGTTGTGAAGATCAAATAAGATAATATCTGCAAAAGTGCTTAACCCAGTAATTGACATATAATAGCCACTATGTTTTCTTGTTTTTTCCCCTTCCATGAATCTGTATAAGATAACGTGTTCCATAAAAGTTGTAAGGCTGTAGAATCAATATGAGCAGTCTGATGACATCCCTAGAAGACCATGGTGAATCTGCAGCTTCAGAGGGATAAGATGTAGTTCCAAAATGCTCCATGTCCTTGTGTTTCTAGCATCTGTGCTTTTCTTTGCACATTCCCTATATTTGTCTACTCTTTCCACTGATATATTTATCAAAGAGCATGACCTGGGTTCACAATGAAAATGTTTAATTAATACTTTTCTTATTCTTATTTGATTATGTCTTTACTTCAGTCAAATTATATCCTCTGACTGACTAACAAAGGTAAATATATTGTTGAGGGATCATGAACTATGGTTGTCAGTGGATGTGGCCTCTGAGAATATACCGTGTGACATGGGATAGCTTTGTCTGGGAGAACCACCGTATGATTAGTTGGGTGTTCCCTAGAACTACAATGCAGAGCAGGTGTCAACTTGTCAGGGATGCTGTAAAGGGGATTCTTGCTTGGTGATGATTTAGAATAGATAATGTCTGAGATCTCTTTTTACTATGAGATTCTTGGATTATTTAATAATTGTTGCTATTTGCTAAATCAATCAATAAAGAGATAAATAAAGAAGACTCACTGAAGGTATATGATCCAAATTTCCTCTGCTAGTCCAGGTTGGGCTAATTATCTAGCAATATTTATTAGGTAATTATTATATACTGTTATGCACTGCAGGTGATACCTAGATGTATAAAAGGTAATTACTGAAATGGAGGACCTTACTGTCAATTTGGGAAAATGGAGCCTACCTGCAAAAGTTGATCCATACTCTGTTGGATTTATATCTTTTCCATGCAAGTTGCTATTCCCTCCCATGACACAGACCAAACCCATTCATGCCTCCCCATCTTCTCTTGTTCTCATCTGTACCTTCCTAAAGTAAGCAAAGGAGTTCACTTGACTGGCTGGGATGTTTTCTTTCTAATGCTGTCCCTGTACCAATGGAGGCTGTAGGTGAACTATTCTTCAGTTGTTCTGTTTTTAGTAACTCATATCTCTTTTCTTCTCCACCCCAGTAGTACATTTCTTTAATGATATCTTTTAAACAACTTCTCTGAAGAATTCTTTTCATTTGAGTTGGAGGATAAATTTATATATGTCTATCCTACATCTTTCCATTGCTTTTTGGTAGATCCTAAACTTGGAGACAATATCATTCTATGACTTGCAACCACACAACATCACCTGAGGAAGATTAGTGCTAAAATCACCCAGGAGAATATTTTTATTATTTGCCATTTGTTTCAGAAAGAAACTTGAAGTTATTTAAAGCACTTTATGAATCTTCAATGGTCATCCAGCCAATTTCTTGCCTTCAAATCAATTCAGGATCCATTTCATTGTCACTTTGTAGTTTCTGTCTCCAATAGACACATTATTAGATGAGTTCTATAAGTTTTCCATTTAAGTGCATTTTATGGTCTAGACTGAGGTATGAAACTCAAACAGAAAATAGAGCCACTGATGTGTGCATAGGGATCTCTGTGGGACACATATTGACTTAGAAAATTACATAACAAAATTATCTATATTCCATTACAATTTTATTTATTTTATTAAATATTTCCCCAATAATATTTTAATCTTGTTTGAAGATGTCAGGGAATCTGTTTGACACCTCTGGTCTAGACAATAGATCTTATTCATTTACTTGGTTTTTTTTCCTTTTCTTTTTTTCTATACAGATCCCATTAAGTCATGAAATAAAACCAAATTTTAAACTTAAGAGATTTTTTTTTCACTATTTCTTGTTCCCCCTCCATTCAATCCCCTACTCTCAATCCAATTCAGAGCTTTTTTTTTCCTATTGCATCATCATATCTATTGATCATTAAGAAATTAAAAAGCTATAAAAGATTGGCCCAAAACAAGCTTTTATTTTTAATTAATAACCACGTATTTAGAACTATATGTTATATCACATATTTCATGATGGATTTAAATTAAATTAATGATAGAAATAATTTATAATCTACTTGGTTTTAGATGGCTAATAGAGGGAAAATACATTGCAGCTATCATCCTTTTCTGTCTTTCAGTCTATAGATGCTTTCCCCTCTCCTCATTGTGGAACCTTGATTCTTCCCTAGGAGTGCTAGACTCTGACAGGTAAACACTCTTCTTACCTTGTCCGGAGCTAGATTGCTACATTATTTTTATATCTGTGCTAGTCCATTTCTCCCCACCTCCATTTCCCAGCTTTTCTTTGTGTTTGTCTTCTCTCATTAAAATATGATTTCTTCCCTGAAAAGAAGTGCCTGGCTTGCTTGTATTTGTAACTGCCAATACTTAGCATAATGATTGACACTTAATAGATGCTTTATCCACTTCTCTGTCTATATGTCTGTCTGTCTGTCTACCTATTATCTATGGTTTATCAAATCCCAGTTCATTTAAAAGGATTTGGAAGGATTTGTCAAGTCATAATCATGACTTGGTACCCCAAACTATTGGAATGTTGAATTCTAGAGTGGGTTTATCCTTAATTTAAAAAATAAAATAAAATTGGAGTATGTAATGCTTAAATAAAAATTCTTCATATCAGAGATATTCTTTATTTCTCTTGTCATAATGTACTTCATGAATAGATGAAAGTAATGTGGCTGCCAGAGCACAAATTCCCACTGGACTTGCCATCTGATCTAGTACTCATTTATTTGTGGAGAGTGGCCATTGTAAAGAGAACCTTTAAAAGAGAAAATGGCCAGCAGATGTTTCCTGTTTATGTAGGTGCCCCTTACAAATTTAATGGCTGAGTGTATAAAGCACTGTTATTTAGGATTTGTAAAAAAAAAGTGAGGATGGGAAGAAGTCATAATATGCAGTATTTTTTTATTTTCTTCAAGAAGAAAGACATCTTTTCCATCTTTACTTGGATGAGGACTTTTAGAAGTTCTCCAGCAAAACAAAAGCAAAAAATACAAAGTAAAAAAATGCTACCAAGCAAATAAGAGATCATAAACTATAATATTTTCACCCATATTAAAAAAAACAAAGAGGAGCCCAGCATCATTTAATATTTCTGCTTCTCTTCGGTGTATTTATTGGAATATCACTTCAATTTTTGGAGCCTCCATTTTCTAATCTGCAGAGTGAGTAGAATAATGTGTCCTACCTACCTCTTCCAGTTGTCATAAGGTTTGTTTTTTTATAAATACTAAAATGCTATGTGTTATATATATATGAGATAAGAACATAAATTACAGTGCATGCTTATTTATATATGCATGTAAATATGTAAAACATATGTATATATGTATTATAAGGACTTGACTTTTTATTTCATTGTTATAAGATTATATTGCTACAGTGGTAGCAATGGAGACTTGGAGACACAAATAAAAGACATAGAAGAGAGGATATCATTATATACTCAACAGCAATCAGAAAAATCACTGCATGAGACAGTTGATCACCTTACCCAGCAATACAGCGAATATATGCCTGATGACTACAATGAATGAACTAATGTCTGCTACAGAAGAAGAGACTTAGAGAAATTTGATAAAGAACTGGCTAAGACACTAGCAAGGTAGTCAGCATATCATTTAGTACTCACTGACTTCATTGAAGGAAATCAGCAATGAGTCAACATATTATTGGGAATAAAGACTAAGAAGCAAAAAAAAAAAAAAAAAAAAAAAAAGCCAAGAAAGGAAACAAACATTTATTAAATGTCTATTGTGGGGCTAGGCAGTGTATAAAGCATACAGATATCTCAATTGATCTTCACAAAATCTTTAAGAAAATGTTTATTTATCTCCACTGTCCAGTTGAGGAAACTGAGGCAGAAAGAAGTTAAATGACTTACCCAAGGTTACATAGCTAGAAAATATCTGAGCCCAGATTTGAACTTAAATGTTCTTGACTCTGGACTCAGTGCTCTATCCACTGATCAAACTGTCTTCCTTGCTTTGTAGACTAAACAAATACCTCTCTGCAGTACAAAATAAATATTTTCTTCAAGCAGAGAGTAAAGTAGCACAAAACTTAGTGAATACCAAACAATATCACACACACACACACACACACACACACACACACACATGCAGTTTTAGTTAAATATAATATAAATATAACTAAATATATAATAGAATTAATATACTTAATATATAACAGATATATATAATTAATGAGATATAGTTAAATAAACATAATAAAATTAATTTGCTTTCTGTTGTGGAAATAATTTCTAAATCATCTATCAGTAAGAACACCATTTTTAAAACAAATATCAAAATAAAAAACATTTTTGAATAAAAAATAGTTGAAAAGAAATCATAGTAAACAGTTATAAGATCTCCAAGTTGATCTATCCAAAGAAGATATTGACCATCTCAAATGGGAATGAAAAAAGGAAAAGGCAGTTAATGAATCACTATGTCTTTAAGCCATTTCCACTGGAAATTGAAGGAATGAAAAACAATTACTATGGCAGAGAAGTCAAAAGCAGTTCAGAAAATAACTTCAGACATCAAAAAAACTGATTTCCTCATCAACCAAAGAGATGCAAGAATAATATCAGTTTAAAATATAAACTCATTACAAAATGTTATGGAAGAAGATGCTAAGGATTATGAACAGTACTGCCTTATTAAGTTGTAAAAAGTAGTAGGGGTAAAAATGACTTCTCAGAAATCTTGGCTTGCATAAAATTAAGTTAGATCACGCTAAAAGATAAAATTTTGTCTTTGTGGATCATTAATATATAAGCATTTAATCAGATCAAATCACAGGTAAAAAAGCAAAATGACTACATTTACATAGATATGAGACTTAGCTCCTTCTAAATGCAGAAACCCTTTGTGATTTTATGTTTGTCTTTTTTCCCATTCTTACTTTTTCCTTCACTGGGAAGCTAGACAATCTCTAAGGTTTAGCTCTATGTTTAGTTCCCAAGAAGTACATTAAAAAAAAAATCACTGCTTCTAGTCACAAAATCTGAAGCATATAAATTTAAATTCCCATTCATTGCTCTGATGATGGCTGGACGTCACCTATTCACGCTATATTTTAAGGACCAATAGTCTCAGTTTGTCCCTGCAATCACCAGATGTAGGCAAAATGCTTCTATCTGTGCCAGGTTGGAAAGGATTCTGTTATTCTGTGACTCATTCTTCTGTCACCATATGAAGTATACCAGTAATTTTACTATTCCTGGAGGCCATAAATATCCTCATTCAACTGGAATTAATCACTCACCTCCTTAGCTGTTCCTGTAGCTATGAAACCAATGAAAGAAACCTTTCCTCTGGTGCAATGATGAGCAATGCTTGCATCTTCTTTCCCAGGCAGTATCTTTTTTTTTTTCTTACACAAAACCAGGTTATCTGAGCAAAAACCTAGGACTCCTATCTCTGTGTCTCACAATTTCC
This sequence comes from Sarcophilus harrisii, assembly GCF_902635505.1. Lineage (NCBI taxonomy): Eukaryota > Metazoa > Chordata > Mammalia > Dasyuromorphia > Dasyuridae > Sarcophilus > Sarcophilus harrisii. The sequence goes on along the minus strand of NC_045427.1, from coordinate 190,238,393 downwards.
CTAAAATATCTTAGATTTGTGGTTTTTAAAGCACCTTCTCATACATTTTTTCATTTGATCTTAAAAAAATGGAAGGGCTTTAGGGCAGGTAATATCTCAATTTTGCACAAAAGGAAACTGAAGTTCAAAGAAACATTTACTCAGCACCTATGAAATTCTAGGTACTCTGTAAAGCTCTGGAGATTCAAAGAAAGGTAAAAGACCATTTCTTCTCTCAGAGAGCTTAAAGTTTAATGGAAGAGACAACATACAAATGATTATGCACAAAGATATTTTCAGAATAAATTAGAGATAATAAACAAAGTAAAGGCTGGAGAATTAAAAAGGAATCAGTAAAGCCTTCCTGTAGAAAATAGAATTTTTACTTGCATGGGAGAAAGCCAGAGAAAAAGCCCAAAGTCAGAAGATGAAGTATTTAGTTCTTGCCTAATACCAAAAGAGTAGTATTAAAAATAGAACTCGATATCAGGTCTTCTGAGATCTATTCTAATGATTTTATCATTGCAAAAGTTTATCTCTTTATTATTATTGCATATTTCATAGTAAGCAGTTAAAATTCTCAAACATATTAGGATAAGATAGATTAATAATGATAATACTAGCTCAGATTTATATAACACCATATACCAGACATTGTTCTAAGTGTTTTATGATTATTATCTCATTTGATCCTCATTGAAACCCTGGAAGATAGGTATTATTATTATTACCCCCATTTAATAGTTAAGGAAATTGAAATAGACAGAGGTTAAGTAGCTTTCCCAAGGTCACAACTAGCAAGTATTCAAGACTGGATTTGAACTCAACTCTTTGAACCCTAGCCCCCATCTATTCACTATGTCACAATTTGAGGACTTTGTAGACCATCAAGAAATAAGATAAAATAATCAATTGTATTTCAGTGAGAGTCAGAACTCTTCCTAAGTGTAATGGGTTGCCTCCAGAGAAAATGGGTTTCTTTCACTTGACATTTTCAAGGAAAGGCCAATGAAACCACAAAATTAAAGAATAACATAATTTATATTTGGAAGAGAACTCAGATTCATAGATAAATTAATACCCACTATTACATAATTGATAAATGGTCATTCATCCTCTGTCTGGTGAACTTAAATAAGGTAGAATCTATTACCTTCAGAGGCAGCTCATTCAACATTTGGCCAATTCCATTTATTAGGATGTTTTACCCTGATTTCAAGCCTAGATTTACCTCTTTTCCACTTTTTGCCCATTGTTTCTGTTCTCTGGAATTAAACAGAACAAAACGAATCATTACTCCTTGATGACTAACAGTCTTGCAGATACTTAAAGAGAGCTTTTATATGCCCTTCCTTCTCTGAGACATCTTCTCCAAACTCAACTTTCTTAGTTGTCCAATTATCCATCAGGTCCCTTCACCACCCTGGTTGTTCTTCTTGGAGTTTTTTTCCCCACTTAATAATATTTTTTTTAATGTGTAGTTTCCAGAGTCAAGGAAAATTCCAGATGTGGTCTGTTTAGTACATAATACAGACAGTTATCACCTTCTTATTTCTGGAAGCTGAATGCAGCTATGCTCTTCTTAATGCATGACTATTTGCTGGTTATACTATTGAAATAGCAGCCCCAATTTAGACAGATAGTTAACCATCTATTTCTATTGCTATTCTATTTCGATCTGCCAAAAGCTGTACTAATCACTAGAGACATGAAGACAAACATGAAACTCTCCTTACCTTTAAGAAGCTTACATCCTACTATTAAATCAAACACAATTTGGATCAGTTAGTCTCTGAGATACTTTCCAATGCTAATTTTGTTTTTGTTGTTATTTCTGGGTTACACTGTGAGAAGATCAAATTTAAAATTTTACTTTTGTCCTTAAAATTCTACTGTTTTCCTGAGAATCCATATTATACAATCCAGAGAGTCACTCTTTGGACATAGAAGAAATTTTTTAAAAGATAAGATGAATGAACATCATATTAAATACCTGGTCTATTCTGTTTCCCCTTTATGTAGAATTGTCAGCTCCTCAAGGGTAGAAATAATTTCTTTTTTTTTCTTTGTATTATCAGCAAAATGCTTGACATATCATAAGGGCTTAATAATGCTTATTCAGTTGAATTCCCTAACTCTTCCCAATATCCTCTGAACAGGTAAGAAAAAATTGAGCAAAAGAATAGTTATCAAGAGCATCTCATTACACTTTAACTATTATTATTTGTTTAAATCTGAGAGATCAGAAAACAGGCTGGGAAATGCAATGGGAAGGCAGAGAGCTCAATAGAGCTTTTTGTGAAAGCAAGCTCGCTCTCAGGGCTAAGTGAACTAGATTTTTATGAGACCCAGCCAAATCAAACTGTACTTTTGTTGTGAAGTGAGTGTCTTCATTCCCAAAGCTTCAAAGGGAAATATTAGGTGCTTTTATAACTTCTTTGTTCTCTTCTAAGAAAATAATTGCGGCACAATTTCTCCTAATTCCGATTTTAAGCCTTGATTAGAGATGTGCAATCTTACCTTCAAATAAAATATATAATTTTCTGCAGTGTACGCATTCATTCACTCATTCATCTTTCTAAATTACAGCAAATTGCTCCAATTTTGGTTTCTTGTAGTGTGCATTTAGGCCACTCAGAAGCTTGCCTGCTCTTCTACCTGTGTCTGTTGTACAGTCCCTAATAGCAAATGTCATTTTAATCAAGAGTTGGAGAGATTTTTTTTTTATTTGACAGTGCTGTTGAACTACAAAAATGTATTACCATTGGAAAGAAGCTCAGAACTGGGGTGTCTTAGGGAAGCTCTGTTTTAGCCAACATAGAGCTTTGAAATATTCACAATGTGGGAAGAAATTCCCTAGGGTCAGAAATGGCCTAGCCTGCCTTCTAAGCCTCTTTTTTAATGTAATAACCTTTTCTTCTCTCAAGAATTTCATTTTCTAATCTAAGTTTCTTCTGCTACAACTTAAGCTCATTTTAACTTGTAAAATGAAGCCACCGTCTTCTCAACAAGACTGACCCTTTTTAATTCAGAAAAGAATTGTCAATTTCTTCCCTCTCTGTTGTTTAGCTTCTTGAAATAATCCCAATTTATTAATAGACTGGAATTCCAGTTGTTATATCATGTTTTTTATTGTTCTCTCTAATATCTCCAATTTTTCCTGGACCCCTAGAAAATGAGAATTCCAAGCCACAAAATTCAAGGAAGAGCCAAAGCAATACAAACATTCATTTGTATATTAAAACATTGATTTAAAATGAATACTCAGATAACTAAAGTTTAAGATAATTGAATTTATGGCTATTTCAGGAGAAGATTTTCTGAGATTTAAAGGGAAAATATTTGGGATTAATACTTTTATTTTCTTATCTTATGAAATGTATTCTATCAATAATGATTTAATTTTAGGATTTTAGAAATGGAATGTACCTGAGAGATCATTGTTATTTTATAGATGAAAAACAGAGAGAAGTTAATGGAATTTGCTAAGATAGTCTATCAGTGAATAAATATTTATTAAATGCTTACTATGTCCCAGGTAGCTAGATAGTGCAATGGATAAAGTGATAGGCCTGAAGTCAAGAAGACTCAACTTCTTGAGTTCAAATTTGGCCTCAGACATTTACTAGCTTTGTGACCCTGGGCAAGTCACTTAACTCTGTTTGCTTCAGTTCTTCAACTGTAAAAGGAAATGGAGAAGGAAACCTCTCCATTATCTTTGCCAACAGGATCTCAAATGGGATCACAAAGTCAGACATGACTGAAACAATTGGTGAACATGTGCCAGACATTCTGCTAAGTGGTAAGGATACAAAAGAGGCAAAAAGAAATTTTGCCCTTAAGAAGTTTTCAATTTGATTTTAGACAACATGCAAACAAATATCTTAAATAGCTGTTGATGGAGATCAAGTGGAATATATATATATATATATATGCAATTTATTTATAATAAATAGGAAATAATTAAAAGACAGAAGGTAGGGACTGGGGAGAAAGGCTGGGAAAGACTTCTGGCTAAAGATGGGATTTTAGTTAAGATTTAAAGGAAGCCAGGAAAATCAGCACCCAAATTTGAGGAGGGAGAGCATGTCAGACATGAAGGACAATTAGTGAAAATATCCAGATCCAAGAACTGGAACAATAAAGAGGCCATTGAGACTGGATTGAAGAGTAATAACAATAAGAAGCAGTAATTAATTAGACAAAATTTGGGCCCAGATCTTTATGACTTCAAAACTACTACTCTTTCCTCTTCCTCATGCTGCTTTTTGTTTAATGATTGTCTGATATTTTTACCACCAATGGCTCAGGGTCATCATAAAGTAGCATAATATAAAGAACATTAAACCAATAGGCAGAAAACCCATGGTCTGCTCTCAGTTCCCATTATTATCTGGCTATGTGACTACAGGCAAATAAGTTAACTTTTCAGTGTATTAACTTCCTCATCAAAAAGTAATGACAATATCTTGTCCAGACTACTTCCCAAGGCTATAGTCAGGTTCATAAGAAACAATGTATATTTAAATATAATATTAATTAGATCCCAATAACTTACACTGGAGCATTGAATAGTAGATAGAAGGCTGCTTCAGAAGTCAGGAAGATCTACGTCAAAATTTGGCCTCTGACTAATGATATATTGACTATGTGACCTTGGACATCACTTAGTTTCTTAGTGCCCCCAGCAAATCTCTAATATAAATTTTCAAAATGCTAGTCTTCATTGATAAAGTGAGTTCCCAGTGTAGAAATTGCTTATGCTAATGAAATCACAGGTTCTTATTAAAAATAAAATTCACATTAGTAATTTCTGGATGGTTTTGTGATCTCATAGGAGTAGAGATTCTTCCATGGATGTAGATCACACAAACCAATGATCCTTCTCATTTTCTGTGATTCATCTATTTCTTTTCCTATTTCTATATAGAAAATTCACTCAATATGCTATTGGCCTTCCCTAATTATTTTTGTGTTCTGCCAAAAAGTAACAGAACTGAACACAGAACAACTAAATGGTTTAAGATTGGAGGAGTACAAGACTAAATGTACTCACCTTAGTTGTTTAACTTAGATTCAGAGTTTTTTTACGTGAAATACCAGACTGGATGAATTAAAGTTGCTGGGAGAAATATTAACAATCTCAGATATGCAGATGATACCACTCTGATGACAAAAAGTAAAGGGGAATTTAGAAGCTTCTTGATGAAAGCAAAAGAGGATAGTGTAATAACTGGCTTGAAACTATACATTAAAAGATTAAGATCTTGGCAATTGTTTCATCATTTCCTGGCAAGTAGAGGGAAAAAAATGGAACTGATGTCAGATTGTATATTCTTGGGCTCAAAAATCACTGCAGACATTGACAGCAGCCATGAAATTTAAAAAAAACTCTTGTTCCTTGATAAGAAAGCTATGGTAAATTTGGACAGTATACTAAAGATCAGAGACATTGACTTGCCAAGAAAAGTCCACATAGCGAAAGCTATGGTTTTTCAGGAGGCATGTATGGCTGTGAGAGTTGGACCACAAGGAAATCTGAGCATGGCAAAATCAATGCTTCTGAATTGTAGTGCTGGAGAAGAGAGTTTTTGAGAATTGATTGGATAGCAAGGAGATCAAAACTATATTTAAAATAATTAATTCAAACTATTCACTAGAAGGTCAAATACTGAAGCTTAAGCTTAAACACTTTAACCATATAATGAGAAGAAGGAACTCATCAGAAAAGACCTGATTTCAGGAAAGATTGAAGGCTAAAAGAAAAAAGGGATGGCAAAGGATGAGATATATAGATAGTGTCATGGAAAAACAAACATACATTAACTTGGAAAGACTTCAAGAGATAGGCTGAATAAATTATGGTATATGAATGTTATAGAATATTATTGTTCTATAGGAAATTATCAGGAAGATGATTTCAGAAAAGTCTGGAAAGACTTAAATGAACTGAAGCTGAGTGAAATGAGCAGAACCAGGAGATCACTCTACACGGCAACAAGAAGATTATATGATAATCAGTCCTAATGGATGTGGCTCTCTTCACCAATGAGTTGATTCAGACCAATGATTTTGCCATGAAGAGAGCCATCTATACTCAGAGAGACTATGGAAACTGAGAATGGGTTCACAACATAGCATTTTCACTCCATTTGTTGTTGTTGTTTGTTTGCATTTTATGTTCTTTTTCATTTTTTCCCCATTTGTTCTGATTTTTCTTGTGCAGGAAGATAATTGTATAAATATGTATGCATATATTGGATTTCTTGCCATCTAGGGGAGGGGGTGGAGCAAGGAGAGGGAAAAGTGGAACACAAGGTTTTGCAAGGGTTAATGTCGAAGAATTATCCATGCATATGTTTTGAAAAATAAAAAGTTTTAATAAAAAAGATAAAATAAAAGGAAAATGGTAGGAAAAAAAGAGATAGTGGAGGATAAAAGAGCCACCATGGAGTGCTGTGGTCTATGGCGTCACAAGGAGTCAGATATAACTGAACAGCAACAATAAATCTTGATAATAATAATGACAAACACATTTTTGTTATTCTTTAAAATTTAAAAAGCACTTTTATCATAATAACCCTGTGATAGAGGTAATGTAAATACTATTATGTCCACTTTACAAGGTAAGAAACTGAGTCACAGAAAAGTTAAATCACTTACTTATTGTCACACAAGTTGTGATAATTGAAATTTTAGTCCATGGCTCCTTATTTCAAGGCCTGTATTTTTCCAGTAGAGATACAATGCATTTTTTGAATATTTATAATCCATGTGAACATACTTTAAAAAATATAATCATACATATAAATATAAAGATGAGATTATAGCTCTCTGATCTTGATCATCCAAACTAATGGAAACAGAAGGTAGGAGAGATAGGGTCAATTTATACTGAATTTAGATAAAGTTCTCTATATTTATATAATTTCTTATGATTTATCTTGTCTTATGAAAATAGAGTACAGAAAAAAAAAATAGAGTACAGAAAAAAAAAATAGAGTACAGAAAAAAAATCTGGTTAACTAGAGATTTTGATTGACTCACTCACCAATTAATAAATTTAACAAGCAGCTATTAAGTGACGCCTACTACAGGTAGTGAAGAACACTGTGCAAAATACAAGTGTAGGTCAGATAAGAAGCGAAAGAATATCTTCTTTGTCCTCATTTAAGCAATATACATTTATGAAGCAACTATAATAGGCCACAAACTTTGTTAGACATACAAAGGAGATGGTGAGAGAAAGAGTGAGAGAGAGAGGGGGAGGAGAGAAGGAAGAAGGGAGTAAGGGAAGGAAGGAGGGAGGGAGGGATGGGAGAGAGAAAGAGAGAGAGAGAGAGAAAGGGAGAGAGAGAGGGAGGGAGGGAGAGAGAAGAGAGGCTTTCTTCTCAGCTCCAGTACTGCATCACCAAATGCCTCCTGGACATTTTAACTTTACTTGCCCAAAATAAAACTTAACATATTTCCCAAAAAATGCATTCATATTTTGCATTTCCCAGTTTCTGTTGAGGGTACCAACGTCCATGGAGTAATTCTTCAAATTTCCTTATTGTTACTCCTCATATTCAATAAATTTTCAAGTCTTATCTGTTCTAAGACAATAGCATCTACTTCTTTTTGTCCATCAGCTACCATCCTAGTTCAATGATTCTATGACAAACATTAGGTGAGCCATTTATGACAAACATCAGGTGAGCCATTAAATTGGGTGCTGTCTGTGGGCCAAAGTTCACTATTGTGATGAAGGAAATTCAGTATATAGACCAAGTCAAAAATGGAGTTCTTAGGGGTGGTGAAGTCCTCTAAGGGTTTCTCTTTGCAGATAATATTGTCCTAATTATATCAAGCTCCAGAACATTGTAGAGCTTCTTGGAAAAGCTCCATAATTATTTTTAAAAGTTTGGTCTGACCAAATATACAGAACATACAGGAGAAAACAAGTAGATTAAGAATGTTTATGGCTCAGCTTTCAACACTGAACCAGAAAGACACCTATAAAGCATGTCATTCATTATGTATGTCAAGGAGATGCTGAACTATTTTAATAGCTTCTAATTGGTCCCCATGGTTCATGTACCTTTCCACTCCATTCCATCTACTAAGCAGCTGCTAAAGTGATTTTTCTGAAGCATTGGTTTGATTATGTTATCCAATACTCAGTGAGCTTTTGTGGATTCCATCTCCAGAATCAAATATAAAGGCTACTGTTTGATATTTAGATCTATTCATAATCTGTCTCCTTCTCTTTGCACCCTTTTTCTACCTCCCTCACCAATATGAATTCTATAATTTAACCACACTGGCCTGCTACCTTTTTTTTTTAGACAATTATCCATCTTCTTTCTCCATGAATTTACACTGACTGTTCCCATATCTGAAGTCCTCTGTCCCCCTCACCTCTCCCTCTTAGTTCCCATGGATTTCTTAAATCAATTACTTAAATCCTTGAATCAAATTTTGCCTTTTGCAAAAGATCTTTTCAGACCCACCTGGCTACTAGTGACTTCCTCTTACAGAATATTTTCTATCAATTCTGAACACCCTTAGTAAATATCTTGTTATTGACATATTATCTTCATTCAAATGTATATTCCTTAAAGATGGAGAACATTTTTTCTTTTTTCTTTTTGACTTCTCTACACTTAGCATATAGTAAGTTACTGGCAAGTAGTAAGTTCATAAATATTCATTGACTAGCTGACAGTATAGATCCACAACAACTTAGTTGCTCAGAATAGAATAGAAGCAAAGTGGGCAGGCTTACAAAGCTCCTTAACTGATCCTAAAATTCATATTAAAACAAAAGCCCATACTTTCATATGAGCTTTCTACCAGGCTGTTGAATGGCATTAATAATAAATGTATCTGCCTCTGAAAAACCAAAATTGCATACCATATAGAAGGCAATGGAAAGGTACATGACGGGCAAGCAGGCTACAACACATTTTCAATGCGGAACTTTTTAACATAAAAAGAATAAACATTATCCATAACCTTTATAATAAGAAGAGAAAATCAAGGCAGAATAACCAAGATGGCAAAGAGAAATCACAAGGTTGCCTGAGCTCTCCCCTAGTTTTCTTCAGAAACAATGTTAAATCAAGTCTTCAAATGGATTCTGAAATGACATAACCAATACAAAGATGGAGTGAAACAATTTTTCAGCTTAAGATAATTGAAAAGGACTATCTCACTTGGGAAAAAGAGAAACATGGCTCAGTGCAGGCACAATGAGGAGACCTAGCAGAAGGTTTTCAGTCACAGGACCAATCAGCAGTAGAGCCCTACAATCCAGGTTTAGTGCGCCAAGAGCTTAGCATCCACCTATGAGACCTCGAGCCCTAGTACAGACAGCAAATTGTAAGCCCCTTGAGTTGCCTGAACAATGGACTTTACTAGCCAGGCCAATCCAGCACAGTGGGAAAGCTGGAAGCATCTCTGGCCCCAGCACAGAAAGCAGTGGTCTATCCCCTTGCAAAAGAAGCTTGAGACAGATTTCCCTGTGCCCTAAGAGTTGAACTTAACTTTTACTAAATGAGCCAAATAGTAGAAAGAGCCCTGACCATCAAAAGTCACTAGGGCAAGAGGGAAGATCAGAACACAACCCCAGAAGAAGATAGGAATGGCAATATGCCTACATATTAAGTCTCATAGGGGAATATGAATTGGTCTCAAGCTCAAAAGATTCTTTTAGATGAAATCAAAAATAATTTTAAAAGAGTTATGTAGGAGAATTATGAAAAAAGTCAATAGCTTGGAAGAATTAGAACCAAAACAAAATGATTGAAGAAAACAATTCCTTAAAAATGGAATGGGTAAAATGGGGGGAAATCCATTGATAAAATGAACTCCTTTAAAAGTAGAATTGGCTAGATGGAAAAGAAGGAAAGAATCCTAACTAAAGAAAATAATTAAGTAAAAATTAGAATTGGACAAATGGGGGATAATAATTCTATGAGATCAAAAATCAGTTAAAGAAAATTTTTAAATATATAGAAAAATAGAAGAAAATGTAAAACACCCTAATGGAAAAACAACCAACTTGGCAAATAGATCCAGGAGAGATAATTTAAAAATTATTGGACTACTTGAAAATCATGATGAAAAAAAAAAAGCCTGAACAACATCTTTTAAGAAATCATCAAGGAAAACTGCCCTGATATCATAGAACCAGAGAGTAGTCACTAAAAAAATATTCACTGATCTCCTCCTAAAGGAGAGCCCAAAGTGAAAAGTCCAAGGAATAGTGTATCTAAATTTCAGAATTATCAGATCAAGGAGAAAATACTGCAAACAGACAGAAAAATTCAAATATTAAGGAATCATAGTCAGGATTACCTAGAAATAGCAGTGTTCACATTAAACAATGAAAGGAACTGGAATGTGATATTCCAGAAGGCAGTAGAACTTGAACTACAACCAAGAATCAACAGCCCAGCAAAATTGAGCATAATTTTGTAGTGGAAAAGATGGACATTCAATGAAATAGGATTTTTTCAATCATTTCTGATGAAAAGACCAGAAATAAACAGAAAATTTTATCTTCAAATACAAAACTTAAAAGAAACATGAAAAGGCATGGGAAAGGGGAAAAGACATTTAAATGTTAAACAGTTTACATTCCTACATGTGTACATGATATTTGTAACTCTTGAGAACTGTATCTTTATTAGGTCAGTTAAAAGGGGTATCCATAGAGAGAAAGTATGAGAATAAGTTAACTTTGATGTGATGTTATAAAAAAAAAAAAGAAATTGAGATGGAAAAAGGATTGGACAGGGAAAAGAGGAAAAGGAAGGTAAAATAGGGGTAAAATTACATCACATGAAGAGTCACAAAAGACCTATTACAATAGATGGGAAGAAAGGAAGGGAATTAGCATTATTTGAACCTTACTCTCATCACATTTGGCTCAAAAAGAGAATAACTTACACACTTAGTTTGGAATAGAAATTCATCATATCCTTTGGGGAAGTAGGAAGGGAAAGGGGAAAGAGAAGGGGAAGACTGATAGAACGAAGAACAAATTGAGAGATGTAGAGATCAAAAGCAAAACATTAGTGAGAAGAGAAAGAGTGAAAGCATAGAGGAAAGTATGAATGGGGGAAAATAGGATGGAGAGAAATACACAGTTAATAATCATAACTGAACATGAATGAAATGACCTCTCCCATTAAACAGAAGTGGATAGCAAAGTGGATTAAAAGCTAAGATCTTACAATATGTTGTTTACAAGAAACATATTTGAAGCAGAGAGATACATACAGAGTAAAAGTAATAGACTGGAACAAAATATATCATGTTTCAGCTGAAGTTAAAAAAAAAAAAAACAGGGGTAGCAATGCTGATCTCATACAAAACAAAAGCAAAAATAGATCTAATTAAAGTGACAAAGAAGGAAACTCCATCTTGCTAAAGAGTACCATAGCTAATGAAGTAATATCAAAACTAAACATATATACACCAAGTGGTAAAGCATCCAGATTCTTAGAGAAAAAGTTAAGTGAATTACAGGGAAAAATTGACAACAAAACTATTATAGTAAGAGATCTCAATATCAATCTCTCAGACCTATATAAACCTTTACCATAAAGTAAACAAGAATGTTAGAATCCTAGTGTTAACTCAATGGAATTGATACAATGCTGATTGGTTCACACATTAGAGCAAATCCTTACAAGGTGTTGTCACTAATATTGATAGAAACAATGCTTGTGTTTGCACCTTTGAGAGTTCACACATTAGCTCACACATTAGAGTTCACAAGTTCGGGAGATTCACAAATCAGAAACCCACAATCCCATTCTCTCAGGGGAGGAGACAACCTTTGGGTTCACACCTTTAAGAAATCATATATAAGAAGCTCTTAGAGTTTCAGTCAGTCAGTCAGTTCAGAAGAAGCCACGAGTTGGAGCTAGAGCTAGAAGTCACTTTGGAAGACTGATAGAGTGAGAGTCAGTTCGGGAGATTGAGAAGCTAATCTGCAGTTGGGCAGAACCAAGATTCAGAGAGAGGCTGAAGCTAGCAACAAGAACTTTCAGAACCCAAGAAAGCTAACTGGGCTATTTTGGGAGAAACAATAAAGAACTATTTTAACACCTGACTGCATTTGGAGCGATTATTACTCTGAACTGAAACTAAGGCTGCCTCCAGAAAACCTCCCCAAGAAACCTGTTCCCAGAGAATCATTATATTTTAGAAAAAGAAGAGAACACCGCACAAGAAAGAAATAGAGGTGAATAGAATTTTAGAAAAATTAAATATGATAGACATTTGGAGAAAACTGAATGAGGATAGAAAGAAATATATATTTTTCTCAATGGTACATAACACCTACACAAAAATTGACCATATGTTAGGGCATAAAAGCCTCAAATTAAACATAGAAAGTCAGAAATATTAAATGCATTTTTTCAGATCATGATACAATAAAACTTATGTGTACTAGGGACCATGGAAAAACAGATCTGGAATCTAAACAATCTAATCTTAAAAATGGATAGATTAAACAACAAATCATAGAAATAGCAAATACTTTCATCCAAGAGAATAACAATAATAAGACAACATCTCAAAACTCATGGGATATAGCCAAAACAGTTCTTAGGGGGAATTTTATAATTCTAAATGCTTACAGGAATAAAATAAAGAAAAGAACAATATGCACATGCATCTAAAAATGCTAGAAAAAGAACAGATTAAAAAACCCCAATTAAATTCCAGATTTCAAATTCTGAAAACCAAAGGGAAGATTAATAAAATTGAAAGTACAAAAACTATTCAACTAGTTAATAAAACTAAGTATTGGTTTTATGAAGAGACCAATAAAATATATAAAACGTTTGTTAACTTGATTAGAAAAAGCAAAAAGGAAAACCAAATTACCAGTATCAAATGTGTAAAGGATAAACTTACCACTAATGAGGAGAAAATTAAAACAATAATTAGAAACAATTTTGCCTGTGTACCAATAAATTTGAAGATCTAATTGAAATGGTGAATGGTTACAAAAATATAATTTGTTCAGATTAACAGAAGCAAGAAATAAAATACTTAAATAACTCCACTTTATAAAAGTAACTAAAAACTTATTTAAAGAACAATTAATTCCAATACTATATGAACTATTTGGAAAAATAGGAGAAAAAGGAGTCCTACCAAATGCCTTTTGTGACACAAATATGGTGCTAATACCTAAACCATGAAGAGTCAAAACAGAGAGAAAGAAATTTATAGACCAATTTCTCTAATAAATATTGATGCAAAAATTTTAAATAATGTATTAGCAAAGAGATCACAACAACTTATCACCAGAATAATATATTCTGACCAAGTGGGATTTATACCAGGAGTGCAGAGGTGGTTTAATATCTGGGAAACTACCAGCATAATTGAACATATCAAAAGCAAAACTAATAGAAATGCCCTTTTTTTAATTGATGCAGAAAAAGTTTTGATAAAATAAAGTGCTTTATTACTATTTAAAACACTAGAGAACATAAAGTAGAATTTTCCTTAAAGTTATAAGCAGCATCTATCTAAAACATCAGCCAAGTGCTTGCTTTGGCAACACATATACCAAAACCATCAGCCAAACATTATATGTAATGGGAATCAGCTAGAAACATTCCCAGTAAGATCAGGTATGAAACAGAAATCCTTGTTATCACCACTATTATTCAATATTGTACTTGAAATTATAGTTTTAGCAATAAGAGGGAAAATAAGAGAAATGGAAGTATTGAATAAGAATAAGCAATGAGAAAACAATACCATTACTTCTTTGCAGATGATATGATGGTATACTTAAAAAATCCCAAACAATCAACTAAAAATACTTGAAATAATTAACAACTTTAGAAAAGGTGCAAGATATAAAATAAACCTACACAAATCATTGGCATTTCTATATATTACCAAAAAAGTCCAATAGTGAGAATTAGAAAGAGAAATTCCACTTAAAGTAACTTCAGACAATGTAAAATAGTTGAGAGTCTACTAAGTGCCTGCCAAGACAAACCTAAAAACTATATGAACACAATTATAAAACAATTTTCACACAATTAAATCAGGTCTAAACAATTGTAAAAATACTAATTGCTCATGGGTAGGCTGAGCTAATATAATAAAAATGATAATTCTACGTAAATTAATCTACTTATACAGAGTCATACTAATTAAACTGCCAAAATTTTTATCTTGTAGAGCTAAAAATAATAATAAAATTCAACTGAAAGCACAAAAAAAGGGGATTAATGGAGAGGGAAATGGAAAAGAGGGTGATCTAGCTGTACTAGATCTAAAATTGTATTATAAAGTGACAGTTATCAAAATCATTTGGTGCTGGCTAAGAAATAGACTGGTGGATCAGTGGAACAAGTTAGGGACACAAGACACAATAGTCACTAACTATAGTAATCTACTCTTTGATAAACCCATAGACTTGAGCTTCGGGGATAAGAATTCACTTTTTGACAAAAATTTCTGGGGAGAGGCAGCTAGGTGGTGTTGTGTCCCACTTTCTAAAGCCTCCAAGTTGGGGTGACAAATATACCATTGCTTTCTAGAGTCCCCATAGAGGAGTGATTAAGATATATCTTCCTAGTGGAGAATTGATGAGGCTGGACTCCTCAGGATGGGGGAAAAATGGAGTCCGTTTATTTCAAGGAGTTTCTTCTTTTTATAATGTAACAAAAACAACACTGTGCTCTCCTAGTATTTTATTGTATCTCCAAATACTTTATTTGTCAAATCTTTGAGAAGGACAAACTTATGACCAAAAAGGAAATAGAGAATAATATGGAATGCAAAAAACAAACCAAATGCAGCTAAGATTAGAAGGGAAATAGAAAGCTGGGAAACAATTTTTATAGGCAGTGTTTCTGATAAAGGGCTCATTTCTAAAATCTATAGAGAACGAAGTCAAATTGGTAAAAATATAAATCATCTCCCAATTAATAAATTGGTCAAAGGATTCATACAAATAATTTTCATATGAAATTAAGACCATCTATATGGAAAAGTTTTCTAAATCAGTATTGATCAGAAAAATATAAATTAAAATAATTCTGAGATACTTATCAGTATTGCATCTCATACTTATCAGATTGCCTAAGATGACAGGAAACAATAACGACAAATGTTGGAGGGGATGTGGGAAAACTGGAACACTGATTCATTGTTGGTAAAGGGAGAAAAAATTTGGAACTCATTTTATAAAAATGGATGTTGAAAAGTATCTTTATATGTAATTGGAAAAAAAATATCATTAAGTGGAGGGAAAGGCACACAAAAAAAGAGAAAATGGACTGATCAAAAGGTAAGAAAGAGAAATGACAAGTAGATATCCAAAATACTCTACTGGTACCCTCACAATGTCTGGAGAAAGCAAGAATGGTTTTCAGAAATGGCTTCACAGGGTTTGATAACCCCTGTATTATTCAGAATGTTGAGTGAAACTCCTGTGTTGACTTAATGAGAGAATCTAAATCATTCTAAACCTAGAAATTAAATATACATTTTTGATCATAGCCAATATGAAAATTTGTTTTGCTAGACAACATATTTTTGTTATGAAGGTATATTATTTCTTCTTAATTTTTTGATTTGGGAGAGGTATAGTAGCAGAGAGAGACTAATGCCTGTAAGAATAAATAGATTTGAAAATAATAAAAATAGGAAACTTTTCTCTATTAATAAAAAGGGTTCCCCCAAAAAAGTCTCTTAGTGTATACATTACAGTCAGGGATATTGATAAAAGTTATCAATTGCTACACTGAGCTGATAAGAAATCTACTTTCTATGTGGGAAAGAAGACACAGTATGCGACAAGTCAACATAAGATTAGGAAAATTGAAAATGGAAAGAATGCTTATTACCAGAGGAATCAAGGAAGGCTTCACAGAAAAGGTGTTATCTGAGCTGAGCCTTCACTCGTCTGCAGAAAAAGGATTGGTACCTATCCCCTTTAGTCACATTTAATTTTCTATCAATAGTCTTGAAGAACTTGAGGAATGAAAAATGCATGACTTTTTTTTTTTTTTTTTTTTTTGCTTTCCAGATCTTGACATTCATGACAGTTCTGAATACCAACCCTAGGAACATTTATAAGAGTCTGACAGTAGGCTAAATATTCATGAAGCTTCATGCTTTTTTCTTTTTCCCCCACAAATGGCTTCTTGTCTGCTTACTAAATAAGTTGTTTTCCCCATAGCTCTTGTTTCCCTGTCAGAACAGGAAGTGGAAAAGCTTCTTCACTTAGGGCATCACATAGTGGTTTGGTAGGAAGCCTTTATTTTAATCTCCTGGGAAGCCACAACCATGAGGTTTTACCAAGAACACCAAATGATGAGTTGGTGAGAGACTGAAAGATTGGTATTGGTTTTCTAACGGTCCTGATCTCCTCTAACAGAATCAGTCTAGCAGAGAGAGGGACCATGACAGCAGCAACATTCTGAATATTTCTCTGTACCTAGGAATCAATTGTACCTTGCTGATAGGTCATATACATTCAGCTTCTTTGAGGTACCACTAGTTAATCTCACAAGCATGTGTTAAGTACCTACAATGTGCCTGACAGTATGTTAAATACTGGAGATACAAAACAAACAAATAAATTAAATTAATGTAAACATGTCCTGCCTTCAAGAAGCTTTGATAACATATACACATATATGTATATACAATAGATACACAAAGAAAATATAAGGTAATTTGGGGGGGAAAGGGAGAGAGGAATTTGGAGCTGTGGGGCTGGGGAAGGCCTCAGGTAGGATGCGAGATTTGATCTGAGATTTTTATACAGGTAGTAATTCTAAGAAACACAAGTGAGAAGGGGTGCATATTAAACAAAGGAGATAAATTTGCAAAGGGAGGGACAAAAGATGCAGCACTAGATAAAGCACTAGATTTAGGATTTCTTCTTTTTCTTCTTCATCATCATTATCTTCTTCTTCACATAAGTCTGATATGAAGTAACATAAATCTGCAATGTAGGTCAAAAAGGATACCTAGCCAATGGTTTCCAGGAAAATTTTGAGAAGGGATAGACAATTTATCATTTAATTAATCTGCAATAGATCAGTAATTTCATTAATGGAACTGTTGCCTCCACCTATTCACAATCAGGATTCACCATCAACTTGTATTTTTCCATTCTCTGTGGTCCCTGATCACATCTTCCCACACTTTTATTGAGGATGTTTTAAATTTACCATTACAATTTAACATTATCTGCTCTAGTAAGACATTGCTGCAAAATGAATAAAGTGCTGATATTGGTTTCAGAAAGACCTAAAGCCAAATCCTTCTTCTGTCACTTAATAGCTGTGTGATCATGGGTCAATTATATGGCTTTGCTGAACCTTAGCTTACTCAATAATAAAATGAAGTTGTGATAGATAACCTCAAGGTCACTTCCAGTCCTAGTACCTCTCACAGTTGTGATAATAGAGGAATTTTCAATTATATGAGAGAGGCTACCACAAAAAAAAATACCATAGATGAGTTTAACTACATGAAATTGAAAAACTTATACATGAACAAAATCAGTGCAAATAGGATAAAAAAAGACATTTTTGAGCATAGAAGTGGGTGGGAGCACACCTTGGTTTCAAATATCTCTCATGAGAGTCTGCAAAATGTATTAATAACTAACATAAATATATAACATCACATGCTGTTCTCTAGTGGATTCATGATGAAAGGATATAAATAGTTTGCAGAATTACAAACTTAATGACCATAAGAAAGATTAATCAAGATCCCTAATAAAACTTGAAATGCTAATTAAAATACCTCTGAATACTTACTTCATACTCAGCAAATTGGCAAATACAACAAAAGATGGAAATAGTCAAAGTTGGAGGAGTTGGGGAGAGAAAAATACACTAATACACAGCTGGTGGCTTTGTGAATTATTCTGACCATTCTGGAAAGCAATTTGGAATTATGTAGAGAAAATAACTAGAATATCCACATTCTTTGAAGCAGGGATCTTATTACTAGTCATATGACCCAGGGAAGTCAAAGATAGAAGGAAATGTGCCATATATATCAAAATATTCCTAAAAGAACATTTGACATCAACTAGAATAACAAGGGATTGTCCTTTTGGTTTTTATTCACATCTGACTTTAGTTGACCCCATATGAGGTTTTCTTGGCAGAGGTAAGGAAGTGGTTTGCCATTTCCTTTTCTAGTCCATTTTACAGATGAGAAATCAGAGAAAGACAGGATTAAGGAACTTGCTGAGCATCACATATCTAGTATGTTTCTGAGGCCGATTTAAACTTAGGAAAATGAATCTTCCCAATTTCAAGCCTCACATTCTATCACCTGGACCACATAGTTGCCCAACAAAGTAGCTGGCCATTAATTAGTAATACCTAATCATACGTGGTACATGTGTACAATGGAAAAATTACTTTACCATAGAAATTATGAATATGACAAACACAGAAGAGAGATTAGCTGATGTAATTTAATTGAGCCAGGGAAAACAATACATACAATGATTTTGACAATGAAAATAAAAAGAAAAAACAGCAAAATGGAAAAAGGACATAATTGTAATGACTGAGTTTAATTTCAGAGAAAAGATCTGAGAATGAATTTACTTCACTGCTTTTCAGGGATTCAGTATGAATATGGAATACTGAATATACTGTCAGACTTAATTAATGTATAGGTTAGTTTTGCTTAATTTGTTTTAGTCTTTGTTTTTTCTTCATTGTAAAATGGGGAAGCTATTTGAGTAGGTAGAGGGAAGAAATAGTTTTTGAAAAATAAAGGTAGTATAAAACCAAAACAAATTAGTATCTAAAAATTGAAATCTTTAAAATAATAAAATAAATAAAATTATTGTATTTCATGGGGCACTACCAGCTGGGGGTCATAAGGAAAGGTCTCATGTAGCAGATGGTGTTTTAATTGTGTTTTTAAGTCAATTAGGAAATCTAAGAGGCCTGCTTTGGATCAGTCCCTATTCATTTTGCTATTCTTCCATCTAACTATAATACAAGTGTAAAATGGAGCTTTCATTTTTGTACTATCCCAAATTAGCTGTGTGACTTTAATTAAGTCACTTAATTTCACTTGAACTCAGTTTTCTTGTATAGTACATTGTACATAGTGAGCTCAAAATAAATTTTTATTGAATTGAATTATTGGAATGGCATTGAGCTGCCAGCCCATCATATAGAGAAAAGAGTACTATTATAAAAGTCAAAGGAAAATATAGGGCATTTCAGGCATATGAGACAACTTGTGCAAGGATGAGGATAGGGAAATGCAACCGAAAGAGAACTAACTTTGAAGTTAGAACATTTAGCTTTGACCTGAGTTCAAAGTGTAGTTCTATTTTTTTTTATGAATTGGGTGATTTTTGATCAAGTCACTATCACTATCTAAATCTCAGTGACTGCATCAGCAAAACATGGATAATAAATAATTTTGTGAACGTTAAACTTCCATAAAATTGAGAGTTATTCACCTCCCTCTGTCTCCTTGAATCTAGTGGACACATTTAAGATCAATAATTTATCTGTTTCTTTCCATCTCTAAAAAATCTAGGATTATGTCATTCTACATGCCTTATATCCTATTCATTGCTGGGACAAACTTTTCTAATCTCTGCTAATGTGAAAATGGGTGTGAAGGGATCAATATGTTAACTCTCCCATGTAATATTTTCTCTTAACAGAGAGGCTTCTCAGCTACAAAGCCTTACTCCTGGGGTGTGACCAATGGTGAGAATTCTTGGAATGGTAATATGCCAGTGGGAGTCATGTTCTATTCAATTCAAAAAACATTTTTTAAACAACACTGGGCAGGTGCTCTTCTCAAATCACAATGCCAGATTCTTATTCCTCTTCTGCTTAAGACCAGCTCTGTCCCTTGTGGTTGGGAAGAAAATGTGAAGAGGCCAGTTGGGATATAATTAACCTACTTGCTATTCCCTAAACATATCTCATACTTTTCCTCCTCCACATATTGTTCTGTACTATTTCTTTCATTTGGAAACTTTCATTACACTTGCTCCCATCCATTATCCATAACAAAATTTCACTGAACCTCTAAGAAACACATCACATGCTATCTCCCTCCCCCCCAAAACATGACTGTAAGTTACTTGGGAAAATCTGTAAGATTTTTCTTGTACCAAATGTATGACATTAATCTTATAATGCTTTGGATTATAGTTCTGATTTACATTTCAATCTATGTACTTTCCCCATCCCCAGCAGCTGTGCAGATTGTTAGGGATTTTTAGGTAGGAAAGTAAGAACCACAAGACATAATTGTAGATACAGGGCAAGTGCTGCATTAGCTGATAGCATTGACAAGGGCAGCTTCTTTCTAGGAATAGATGATGAATTCATTCATCTTTTTCCATAATGAGTTAGCAATGACCAAAAGTAGTTACAAGTCCCTGCCAGTAACCAGAGAGATGAGATCCAAGAAAGGAGAAAATTTCCTGAATTCAGTTTGCCCTAGCTCTCAAATTTCATGCCCTCGTGCCATAAAGTTCAGTTACAGAATTCCTAGTTTTTGCCTCTATATCAGAAGCTTGATCTTAGTTAAAGCATGAGTTGTACATTTTGGGGGAAACAATATTATTATACAATTCTTTGCACACTCAAAGCAGGACTCAAACTATACGTTTCCAAGATCTCCTAGGTTCATATTAGTCCTATGTATGATGACGGAAGGGGTAAAACTTCCTGGGATTTTAAGATGGTAGGCTAGAAGCTGCTCAGTATATATTTCTTATTTTATTATGTATCTTGTTCTTGTTATTAAATACTGTTTACTTGATAAGAGGCCATGTACTGTAGTGAATAGAGAGCCAGAATGACCTAGATCTGATTTCAGCTTCTGGCTTTGTGACTCCAGAAAAATCATTTGATCTCTCATTTCTCTGGGTAACTTTTTGATGTTCATTTGCAAAGGTTCACTTTCTTCACTATGGAATTACCTAGGCCAGTGAAATTATAAATGAACCCTCAGCCTTAATTACTTTTCAATTCTAAGATAACATTAAAAATCATATAATATGTGTAATTAATAAGTATCTGTATTTGTTTCTGGGGAGAGCCATCACAATGATATCAAGACTATATAACTAGTTATTGAAACACAAGTCAAATAGTAATGGAAGTTCAGGGCTAAGGTCTAATTGAATACAACTACAAATCTACACACTATTTGATAATGAGTTGAGTCTGTTGCATAGAGAAAAAAGAAACTAGAACCTACTCAGTACTTCTGACCAGTAGGATATATACAAACTACTAGGATGAGCATGGTATTCCCAAATAAGGAGCTATTGATAAAAGTCACACAAATAAATGTACTGCTGACAGCAGGCTGCATGGGCTTAGCAGCTATCCCTGGGAAGTATCATAGCTATCACTATCAATTCCAATATCATTCCCTCTCTAATCCAGAACTACTTACTAGCTGTATGGGGCAAATAATGTAGCTTCTTCTAACCCTTCTTCTTTAAATAGGGAGATGAGACCACATTTTCTTTGTGTCCCTTTATCTCCAAACTTTTTGTCTTAAATAGGTCTCAGACTAAGATTAATGTCACAATTTAAAAGGTGACATAGTATAGTGAATACAGCATGGAACTTGAAACAAGGAAGACCTGGGTTCAATTAATGGTTCTGTCTATATAATGTTCATATAACCATGAGCAAATTGATTTACTTAACTAAACCTCAATTTCCTCATTTGTAAATTGATGGAAATAATACTTAAAGATTTGTTTTAATCTAATAAAAATATTGGAAGTTTCAATAAGACACTGCATGCAAAGCATTTTGAAAACTTAAACGTGTCATTTAAATATCAGTTATTTTTGTTATAGTCACCCAAGACCAAAAAGGAGCCCCATTATTTTCAATCTCTACAGGCCAAAGAGAACATTGAAGCTTCAGAATAAGGAGCTACAGATTTGCTGAAGAAGCATGAACAACTAAAATAATCAGAGGGATAGGACACAAAAGACATATCCAAATAACATAAGAAACAGATCAGAGACACAGAGGAGCAATTGTATCCATAGGAGAGATGTGAAATGAAAAGTAATGGAACATATTATTAAATCAGGAAGCAGACCTAAAGTTAGACAAAGCCAATGGCTAAAGCAATATAAGGGAAGTGAGGACAATTTGCCTCACTCAAATAGCTGTTCTCCTTGTTTTTAATCTAAAACTATTGCCAAATTATTGCCAATTTTGCCAAACTAACTTAATAGTTCTCTGATAAATGGAAAGCAGGTTTTCTTCCTTGTTCTTGTAAAATGAAGACATCTTTGTTCAGGTCAGAAGCAGTCAACCCTTTTTATACCCATCTATTGAGTCAATAGTAGAATAAAGTCAAAGCTTCACCATTGTATTGTTTCTCTAGTAATTTGATTACTCTGAGCCAGGCCCTATTCAGAACTGATACAAAAAGTGTTACCTACTCTGTGAGACCAAACTGGTATATTTAAATTTCACAGGAAGAATTCTATATTTGACTTATCATTTGCTCCTCTTATGAGCCCTCCTGTCTAGAAAAGAAATCAGTAACCTCCGATGTGACCTTCCTTGGCACTATCCTAGGGTTGAGGAGGAGCCCTGAAAAGAAAGGAAACAGAACATCTCTGGAGAGTAAGAGCTTGGTGTTTAAAGAGGAATGGGAAATGAGGAGGCCCTGAGTTATTTAAAATCAAAATAAATTTACCAAATAGAAGGAAATACCCAGCAGAGGAAGTTGCTTTCTATGTGTGATGCATTAAGAGGAAGCTGGGAAATGAATTAAAGGCCATGGGCCTTTGTGGATGCTACCTTTACTAACACAGTTCTTCCATTACTGGCCCAATGCCAGCTAATTTGATTTTTATATTTCTCCAGTGCCTTGTTGGGAGGTCATTTCATGCATTTGTGCTTCTCTGCCTGAAAAATTTCTCCCAAGGTCTGTGGTATGAGTTTATTTGTCTTCCCTCCCAATCATTCCTACTTTATCCTTTTATCTGTGTTAGGTTGAGGCGAGATTATTGAATAGATATTCATGGCACTTAATAATTCATGTAATTCAATTACAACCTCTCTTGAATCTCCTTTTATAGTGTTTACATCTACTATAGCTCATTATACATTATTCAGAGAGACTGTGTTTTTGGCCTTCATTCCAAATGGAGAAAGACTGGTAGTTATTACCCACTAGATCTAGTCTGACACCAAAAGTAGACTTGGAAGAAAATCCAAAAGAGCTTGAGAAGTAGAGGTCAAATTTTTCATGTCCCCCTGGCACTTCAAACTCAACATGTTCAAAACTGAACTCATCATTGTCCCCAGGAAATCTGATCCTTCCTCAAACTTATCTTTTTCTGTTGAGAATATCATGGGCCTGCAAGTAAACTAAGCTAATAAGAGTAGAATATTTTTTTCCCTTTTCTCTTTCTCATTCATTCAGTCAGTTAGTTGCCAAACTTCATATTTGATCTATAAAAACATAGTTATGGATACTCATAGTTACCATCTGTATTCCTTAACCACTGTAATATCTTATTTTATATCTTCTTGACATTTAGAACCCTTATCCTAATTAGAGATTTGACAACAAATGTATAGGGTGAATAAGACTGGAGTAAAAAAAAAAATCAAGGTTTAAAGTATGGTTGATAAAATGATGGTTGAGTCCTCAACAGTTATAGGAAAGTCTGGAAGAGTAGAGTTTGGGTAGATAGACAGGAACTTCTTTTTGGAGCATCTCCAATTAGACGTCCCATGTGAATTTCCAACTCAAGTTATCTAAAACAGTATGTGCAACTCAGCAAATATTGATTAAGCATCTAGTATTCAAAGATTACTGTGGAAATTTTATTGTCTTTGGGTGAATAAATAAATTTTAGAGGTATAGTACTTATGATATAGTGGGAATAATAGGAATAATATAAGTGTACCAATAATTATGAGCAAAAGACTGCATATGAAAGGAATATTGTTAAATAAGGAATAAATATTACCAAGCACAAGCCTGCATGAGAGAGCAAGGAGTTAAAGCAAAAAGCTGTGTGTTAACAAATGGGTGATATCTATATCTATATCTGTCTATCTCTGTATGTATCTATCTAATCTTTTGACAGATTCCAGCAGACCTGAGACAGTGTCTATAATAACAAAATAGAAATATGGAAACTTTAGTGATTTTTCCTGTTTTGTCGTTGAACTTGAAGTAAGATTGTGAAAAAAAAAATCAATCTCAAAATTATATGAACTGATGCTAAGTGAAATGAGTAGAACCAAGAGAACATTGTACACAGAAACAATAAGATTATGTGATGAACAACTCTGATGGACATGACTCTTCAACAATGTTAAGATTCAGGTCAATTCTATAAACTTGTGATAGAGAGAGCCATCAGCATCCAGAGAGAGGACTGTGGGGAAGGAATATGGATGACAACAGAGTATTTTTACTCTTTTGTTCTTGCTTGCTTGCTTTTTGGTTTCTTTCTCATTTTTTTCCCTTTCTGATCTGATTTTTCTTGTGTTGCATGATACGTGTAGAAATATGTATAGAAGAATAGCACATATTTAATCTTTATTGGATTACTTACTGTCTAGGGGAAGGGATGATGGGAAGGGAAGGAGAAAAATTTGGAACACAAAGTTTTGCACGGGTAAAAGATAAAACTATATTTCCATATATTTTAAAAATAAAAAGCTTTTTTTTTTAAATCAACCTCAATCTTTTAGATTGTCCTTCTTGACTTGAAGTCAGAATATCTAGGTTCAAATCCTGGCTCTACCTGTATTTTCAATCTATTACCATCTGAGTTTCTTCAACTGTAAAAGGATTGGACTAAATGACCTTAAAATGAGTTCCAGTTCAAAATTTATGATACTATAATCCTATGATCCTATGAATGACTTTTCATTAAATTACCTGAAAGGCTTCTTCCCTTTTTCATTTAAAACTTGATGAGATTATGGAAGATAAACTCTTTTTTTAGACTCCAGAAGTTAGACATACCTAGATACATGGAATTTTTCATTATAATTGGCATCAAGTTTGCACAGTAGATAGAACTAGAGTCAGATAGAGTACTAGAGTTAGGAAAACTGAGTTCAAGTCTGACCTCAGTCACTTAGCTGTACAATCTTGGACAAGTGACTTAATTTTTTGTGCCTCATTTTTCTCACTTATAAAAGGCAGATAATGACAGCATCTACCACCCAATGTTGTTATAAGGATCAAATCTGATACTTCTAACATACTTTCCAGATCTTGAAGTACTATATAAGTATTAGCTATTATTATCATTCAGGATATTATATATGACTACAGCATTAATCAAAAAATATTTATTGAACATCTTTTAATAGGTTTCATTCAGTACAAGATACCACAAAATAGTCAGTAATAATGTCACTGAGATCTTCCCAAAGTCCTTCATATTCAAACCACTGAATCATTTTCAGATCACTGAAGTCCAAAAGATTAGATTAAAAACAAATAAACAAACTTTTGTATTACATATTTATTGGTCACTGTTCCCTTCAAGTAATTAAGTGGCCACTGTAGAAAGGGAAGGAGAAGCAAGACAAATAGTGAGTAAGCAGATCATTGGATTTAAAGCTGAGAATGATCTTAGACATTACATATTCCAATTCACTTTTTATACAGGAAAGGGCAGTGAAGTCAGGGAGTTAAAGTGACAAAATTAGAAGAGCTCAAATGGGAAGTCCCTTTGCAGGGTTTATTTTGTGGGATTAAAGCTTACTCTTAAAACAAACTCAGGACTTAGAACCAGTGGGGTCCCTAGAAATTATCTAGATCAATCCCTTCATTTTATAGATGAAATACCTAGGATTCATGAGATGAAAACAGTTGTTTCAGGTCACATAAGTTTTAAGTGCTACAAACAGGATTTTCTGACTCCAGAACCACTATTCTTTCTGCTGAGCTTCACTACATCTCTCTGCAGCAAATCTCTTCTACAGCATCCCCAACAACATAAGATTTCTACTTCTTGGCAGTGTCATTCATTCCTACACCCTCACATCAAATGTTTCTTCCATGAAGTGAATACTCCAAATGGCCCCTCAAATCTATCAGAATTGAGCAAGCTGGAGACTTAAGTATCTTGAAATTGTTCTGACAGGAGATACAAAGATTATTTAAGGCTGGGGTGAAGAACCTTTTCTCTGTCAAGGACCATTTGTATATTTATAACATCATTCACAAGCCATACAAAATTATCAACTTAAAAATTAGCCTTTTATATTTAGTCAACCATTTAATTAACTCATTCTTAAAATAATGGCTGAAACTGTGGCCCTTGGCAGAACCAGACCAAATGATTTCACTTATAAGGCCTACAGGTGGGATATTTTCCACTCTTGGAGTAAGTAAGGGAAGAGACAGCTCCTGAATGACTTCACTATGCAATGATATGATTGAGTCACAAATTCAACCAAGTCCAGAGCTTAGCATAATCCCTGAACACATAGTAGGTTTTAAAAATATTTATTGACAGGCTGCCTGAATTAACTGTCCAGTTGGCAGAGGATCCTTGGGTGGGGGGGAAGGCTCAAAAAATAGTTCTAGACCTCCCATCCTCTCAGTAATTCTATAGTACCCAGGTTTTGGGGAGGCTGGCTCTGTGGTGGTCCCTGCCATTCAAGAAACTCCCAAAGCAGCCCAACTGCAGCCAGCATATTTCAGTTTCAATCAGCATGACTTCTTCCCGTCTTTTTTTTTTATACAGTCTTCCCCACCTGGGGTACTTCCCAAGCACTATAGACACTGCCATCCTGGCTGAATGCCAGTGATTACTCATATGGCTGGCCATTATCCAGCATATCCATGAAGCCTGCCGAAATGATAAATGCGCCTCCTCCATAGCCTTGGGCACTATGTGGCCCAGTCTATCTGCAAGGACCCCTTGTCCATATGGCTAGAATGGCAGGAAGCCCTTGTTCCTATCTCCCCCTCTCCTATATCTTCTTCAGTTCCTTTAGTCTCTGTCTAGTCTCTATGATTAAATCCTTCCCCCTGCCCAAGTCATTGCCCCATATTTATTTTTGCATCTTCCTAAGGCAAGAGTTCTTAAACTGGCATCTATGAAGTTTTTTTAATATATTTAGATAATTTTCACTTTCTCTTAATCTACATATTTTATTTTATGCTTAAAAATGATTATTTTGATGATGAGTTTTTGGCTTCATCAGCTTGTCAAAAGAGTCCATGATACAACAAATCTTAAGAATACATGTCTAAGGAGAAAGAAGAAATACTCTGTTTTATCATTTAATAGAGTGTCATTTTCTTCTATCAGGATTTTTTTTAAGTTCAAATAATTTTAACTATCCCCTTTCTGTCAACATCTCAATCTTTATTTTTAAGACAAATCATTTCCTTGAGCTCAAGACTTATATTTCTAAATATTTTTGATACCTCTACCTAAAATATTCCCTATTTTCCTCTTTAACTTACCAAATATTTTTTAAACTTCAAAGATCAACTCAAGTCCTCCTCCCAAAATTATTTTTCTCTATTATAAATATGCTTAAAAACATTTTTATTATACTTTATTGTTCAAGAACCAGCTAAAGTACCATCTCCTCCTTGAAGTCTTTTGTAATTTTTCTAGCCAGAAATAATCCTGTATGTATTAATCTTATTTAATAATAGTTATAAATTTAAATGTATATATATATGCTATAGTTGTTTGCTTATATGTTCATTTCTTCTACCAGACAGTATAGAGGGAAGAGGCTGCTATATTGAATAAAGAACCCTTAAATTGGAAGAGATCTCAGAAGTCTTCTAATTCAACTTACCTGATCAGTAATCTCCTTTTCCATTGCCTTAATAAATGGACATTTAGTCTTCACGGGGTGACCTTTATTGAAGGAGAACTCATCCACAGGATCTAAGCTTAGGGTTCTTAACCAGACCCCATTGATATCTTATGGTCCTCCTTTTCTTAAAGCATATAAAACAAAATACACCCATGCATAAAAGAAATCAAAGGTAAGTAAAAAATAAAACTTTTCCCCCCTCTAATTTCATAGACCTCCTGAAATATATTTTACTCCTTTCTGAGAGAGGGATGGTGGATTTTGGACTTTGATGAGAAGTCCTATAGGTTCAGAAAGCCTTTCCTCCAATACAGATCACCATTTAACTTAAGTCTTATAGGATATCTGCATATGAGGATTTTAAGTGACATACCCATTGCCAGTATATTTCTGAGATAAAATTTAAACCTGTCTTTCTGATTGCAAGCCCAGCTCTCTATTTGTTACATAATTTTGCCTTCTACATTTCATAGTTTAGATGTTCAATAAATATTTGTCAAATTGAGTTGAAGGGAAATAGAAAAGAGGACAACTATTTAAAATTCTAATTAGTTCTACTTTGATACTATTTTTGTTCACAACATATGCATCAGACTTTATTTTTATGGTGGAGGTAAACTTTAATTTAATGGATAGGGAAATGGTTGGAGTTAAGGGGTTGAATAACAGTCGTTAATCCATTCAAGTATCTTTCAAGTATCTCAAAGTTTAAACTAAAAATATCTCTACTAGTGCTACAATGTGAAAATAATTTAATCCAACACTGTAATCATTAAATTTCTATCATATACAAAACTTGAATTATAATCCTCTTCTAATGTTGCAACATAGCATTGGCAGTATACTGAGTTTTCAAAGATCCTGCCAACATAGTGCCAGTTCTGGGAAGTCTTACTCAATAGGGAAGCCTTCTGGTGTGGATCTGGTAACAGATTAGAAGAGATTCTTCAGAGTACCGATGTAGAACAGAGAGTTCCATCATAGTTTGCCTATGGAATAATATTTTTGATTGTAGTAAAATGTAGTAAAAACCATCTACCAAGTTGTAAAAGGATTGAAATGTATATCTGTATAGGAAGTTTGCTAAAAGATAAATCATTGAAATATTACAATATAATCAAAGAATTGTGTCAGACGTTGGGGGCAGGAAGACATAAAAATGAAAACTAATACAGAACCTACTTACAAAGGGCTTATAGTCAAAAGAGTCTGACACATGTATAAATAATCATAATAAGCCAGAATGGTAATCATAAAAGAGAAATTTTGACATCATGCTTTCAAAAAGTTTGAATTATAAGACAATTGCCTTCAGCTAAGAGTTTCAGGGAATGCTTAATGCAGGAGGTAACAACTAGTCTAATACAAATGAAACAGAAAAATTTCATCAGGTACAGAGAAGAAGAGAATGAATTCTAAACATGAAGTAATTTATATTTCTATAAACAGGTTATAGATGTGAGGAAACAGGAAAAAGCTAACAGTTTAGCTTGACTGGGACACATCTTGATGTAAAGGAAGAAGTAATTAAAGCTAGAAAGGTAAGTTAGGTGAGTGAGTGAATAAAAGAATGAAAAAAAGCTTTTATGAAGCACTTAGTACATGTAAAGTGCAATGCAAAGCCTTGGAGATCCAAGTATTAAAAAATATTTATATTCTATTAGAGGAAGATAGCATATATGTGTGTATATATGTCTATACATATATGCATTTACATATACACAAATACATATGTATGTATATATGTACTGGTCAAAAAAAAGAATAGCTTGTTCTGGGAGTAGTAGGAATGATCAATAGGCTATTAGGGCAATCTAATGATCTAGAGGTAATATTAGTGTTTATTTGTTAACAGTTTTCAGAGAAAGAGGTGAAGGAAAGAGTTATAACTGTGCAGAAAATGTGCAGAAAATTATAACTTCAGATGACCTATGATGAAACATGCTATCCATTGTATGCAAGGAATAGATTTAAGGTACAGAATGAGACACATATACTTTTTTATTGACATTTTTTATTATAGCTTTTTATATACAAAACATATGCATGAGTAATTTTTCAACACTGACCCTTGCAAAAACTTTTCTTTCAACTTTTCTCCTCCTTCCCTCCACTTTCTCCCTTAGACAGCAGGTAGTCTCATACATGTTAAATATGCTAAAGTACATATGTACTTTTGAATACAGGCACTAAAGAATTTTTTGTTTTGTTTTGTTTTCATTATGCATATTGTTGCAAGACACTTGTTTTTCTCTCTTTTCAATGAAATAGGGTTGAGAAGGAAAAATAGATTTTTGTTCATTTAAAAATAGAGATGAAATGTTGCATGTACACAAGGTCACTGTATTTTTTTGTTTTATTGGATTGTTTCATTTTGTTACAAGAAACTCGCACAGAATTGGAATAGTCTGTAAGTATTTGTAATGGAAGGAAGCAGTTAGCTGATATAATGGAAAAAACATCAGGCCTGGGGTCAGGAAAACCTGAGTTCAAAACTCACTTTAGATACTAGCTGTGAGATCCTAGGTAAATCCTTTAATCCTGTATGCCTCAGCTTTTTCATTAATAAAATGAGCTAGAGAAGGAAATAGCAAAGCACTCCAGTATCTTAGAAAGTACACATGGGGTCATGAAGAGGTGAACACAAATGAAAACAATTGAACAACAACAAACATTGTGATAGAAAACCAAACTATATCAAAAAAATTTAATTAAACAAAAAAAATGGCAAAAGGTGAGGATGAGTATGGTTGCTCTCAATTTCTCCTAGGCTTATTCACTAGAAGGGTAAGCAACAGCAGGAAGAAGGTAGAAAGAAGAGAAAGTGCCTAGGGTGAAATTGAGAATAAATGGCCCCCAAAAGTTTGGTTTAGCTTCTCATTCATAATCTCTGCAAGTACTGTGGTAAATTACTCTGGATACCAGACTGAATATTTTGTGTTTACCCTAAGGGTAATAGGGAGCCACTGAAGATTTCTGAGCAGGAGAATAACATTTAGATTTATGCATTAGAAACATTGTAACATTAGCATAAACTTTATAATGTAATGGATAAATTAAATGGGCAGAGAAGTGAGCAGCAGAGATATCAGTTAGGAGTCTAGCAAGTGTAATGATTCAGGTCTGAGTTTGCTAAGGTTTAAATTTGCATAATGATTGAATAAGTGAAGACCAGGAAGTAGATTCAAGAAATATTGTTGAAATAGAATGGATGGAGCTCCCTGATCCTCTCAGTGAGTGGTCTTCTTCTTCCCACCCTCATCCTCTGAAAATATTTGTGTCCACATATTCAGTACCCCGAGTTGAATGTAGATACATTAAGAGTTGACACTGTTTTTGTTTTTGCTCTGTATCCTCAGCTTCCAGCATAATTTCATGCATTAGCAGGCATTTAATAAGTGTTCTTTTAACTCACTGAATGCATTATACTTCTCTGTCCCATAACACCACTAGCCCAAAGTTGGACATCCAAGAAGAACCTCACAAATACTTGATTGATAAGTACAAATCATTTTAAAATGCCATTCGTGGATACTGTTCTGAGCATACATTTTTACATCCATTACAGTTTTTAGATTGTAGACTCACACTCATAGAATATTAGAATTAGAAGGCACCTTAGAGATCATCTCAACCAAGCCCCTCATTTTAATCAACAGACTGTTTGATTTAATATTGATTTTGATTCATATAATGGGTCTCCACTGAAGGCAATGAAGACCATGCCTTATGTATTATTCATATACATATTCAGTGAAATTCATTGGAAATGGGACCGTTTACACATATGAAGAGAAGCCAATAGTTCTATCCAAAGGCAAAAAAACATTCAAGGTCTCTCATATCTATATACATTTATGGATTTTAATTTCAGTATTTTTGGCACAATGTCAAGAAAATGGGTTTATACTCAGAGGTTCTTCTCTCTGGATCAAAGTTTCCTCATCTGTCAGATGAAATGATTATAGATTGGAACTGGAAGGAAACTTAAAGAACCTCTAGACTTTCATTTCAAAGTAAAGGAACCTGAAACTCAGATTGGCAAATGATCTTCATGACAGAGGCATAATTTCAAGCAGAGACTTCTAACTCCATATTCAGTGTTTTCTTCATGGTATCACACTACCTCAATCTCAGATAAGCAAGAAAAATCTCAGACATGCAGAACAAAGTAGGAGGCAGTGAATAGAGTCCTAGACCTGGAGTCAAGAAGGTCCAAGTTTGAATCCAGCTTCAAATATTTCCCAACTCTGTGACGGGACAATTTTTTTTAAACCACCATCTACCTCAGTTTCCTGGATTGTAAATTGAGGATAATTATAGCATATAATAAATAATCCCTCCCAGGATTGTTGTGAGGATAAATTATGGTGAAATTTGAAAAGCATTTTGGAAACCTTAAAGTGCTATATAAATGCTAATTATCATTATTATTAGCTATTTTAAAAAGCAATCATTTCCATATGGAAACTAAGTTCATAATTTACAGAAAAAACAAAAACAAAAGCATGATCCTGGCCCTCATGGAGTTTACTGCTCAGATTGCCATCAATACAAATAAGATCCCAAATATGGTTTTGAGGTATAACTGCCTAGCTATTAAAGAGACTGATTTTCCTGTGGGGCTTGGGGAATCAGTCTTCATTACCTCTTAAATGACATTTTGATAAATGACAAAATGACTTTCATCAAAATTGAAGTTACATGTGGAATTTTATAAAATGTGTTTGCATTTTTTTATATTCTACCTCTTGCAATGAGCACAATGATGAAAGTTATAAATTAATTCATGCAGTTCATTCCCTCACTTTCAGCCATTAGGGTTTTATGCTGGAATTTCATTGTCAGAATTGCATGGAGTGTAGAAAAATTCCACTGGCCTGAGCAATTCTCTAGGAATTGAAATATGTACTCCACAATGAACAGTGCTACAAATTGCTCCAAGTTAGTGATTTAAAAAAAAAAAACTAATTTCAGGGAGGAATGCTAATTCATCATTTTATTTCAGGCTTGCCATCTTTATAATATTGGTCAGCTGTGCCATGTACCTTCTATGCTGAGTGAGAAGTTAATACCCTAAAACAATTTAAATAAACATGTTTCTCAAAATAAGAAAACTTAAACTAAGTGAAAGAAGCTAAATTTGGCATTCTTGGGTCTGGATTTGAAATTTTACTCTGATTCTTACCATCTCAGATGACTGAGGTGTGAATCCCACCTCTGAGATTAAGTAGTTGTGTGGTCTAACTCCTGTCACTTATTGTTTCTGGGCTTCTGTTTCCTCATTTGTAAAACAAGGAAAGAAGAAAGGGATTGTGACCTCAAAACTTCATTCTAACCTTCAACCCTGTGATCTATATATGATGATGAGAGACAGAATGGCATAGTAGACATAGGATAGTCAGGAAAATCTGGGTTGAAGTATGACAATGGAACATATCAGCTATTTTCAATCTTTCAGTGGCTCAGGTAATTCTCTGAAACTACTGACACATGTCATTGCCCGGTGCCTTTGCCAAGACTCTAGGTTTACAAAACTTGACTACAAAGGATCAGCATCTTTCTTTGCCTCCAGCCCAGAATAACAATTTGGGAAAATCTTAATGAATCTTAGTTATAGCTCACAACTAGGTATTCCCAAACTTGTACAATATGGTTCCAAACTCTTGAACAGATATTTAAGGTACAAAATGGTCATGAGGCATAGGAGTCATTATTTCACACACCAAATCTACAGAAAAAGAGAGAAAGAGAGAAAGAGAGAGAGAGAGAGAGAGAGAGAGAGAGAGAGAGAGAATATAAGCCATAAATAAGATTCTATGAGAATAAGACATACTATTACCCTTCCTTATAGTTATTAGAGTAAAGATGAAGGCACTTTGGGGAACTGTTGAATAAATACTTCCCATCCAATTTAGGACTGTATCATCTAAGCAATTCAGAGCAGTCTCTCCATTCCCACCTCTCATGCCCTTTACTAGCACAGCTCTCATCCTTCATCAATTTCTGCTAGAACTGCTCTTCCTTTTCCAAGAAGTCTCTTGCTGAGAAAGTCTTCTCCCTCTGGGAAGGAGGTATCTTCTTCTTGAACTTAGGATTTCAAAAACCATAGCAAAGCATTCTCTAAAACTGTTATCTTTAACTTGTATTCAAAAGATTAAGGAGAAATGTATATGGAAGCCAGCAACTCAAGGTACATGATCCCCCCTCAGGCCATCTGGGCAAGCAGAGGTAGCTTGCCACATTTTTTGCTAGCCAATTATTATCTAGTAGAACAGAAAGAGGGAAAAAGTCTCTTTCCCCACTTTCTGCTACATTCTAGTCTGGAAGGCTAAGTAATACACAATACATCATACATGAAGAGAATTTTTTTTAAGTGTGGGACAATTTGTAACTTCATAGACTCACAGATGGAGCAGCTACCCCAACAGGAATGCATATTTAAAGATATCAGTCAACCAATCAATAAACAAGATACATCCTCAACAGCTAAAGCCCAGGCAATATAGTTTTATTTCACAGTTCAACTCCATGGGAAATATTTTTCAAATGCTGGCAAGATGATCAAGACCATATAATATCATGGAGTTGATTGGGGAGGGAGAGA
Organism: Sarcophilus harrisii; assembly: GCF_902635505.1. NCBI lineage: Eukaryota > Metazoa > Chordata > Mammalia > Dasyuromorphia > Dasyuridae > Sarcophilus > Sarcophilus harrisii. The sequence goes on along the minus strand of NC_045427.1, from coordinate 190,203,941 downwards.
GAGAGAGGGGTTGCTTCTCAAACTGATCAGGAGCTCCCTTGATCAACTCCTCATTACTTAAGTTACAGATAAGTTGATCATCTGCATTAGGTGAAATATCTTCATTAAAAGTTATCATTTAGTAGAATCCTGGAGATTGGCTTGTGGTATGGAAGTTAAATGATTTATTCAGAATCACATAGTCAGTTAAATGTGAACTAATAATAGTAATAATAATGACACCCATTTAGACAGCTAAGGTTGGCAAAGTGCTTTCATTATCTTCTTTGAGATTTACAAAAATTCTGAGAAGAGTAAGGATTATTATTATGCTCAAATAAAGAAACAGATTGCCAGAGGTTAAGAGACTTGGCTAGGACCTCATAGTTTGTATTTAAGGTGGAATTTGAGATTATTTCTCTGAATTTTAAGTCTAGCTCTCTAACCACTACAAAGCCTAATTGCCCTGTGCTTTCCACTGATTATCCCATGTATCTGGAAGGTTTTTCTCACATATAGCTTCTAAAAATCCTCTTTTCCTTCAAGATTCAGCTCAAAGGTCACTTTCTCTGTCCCTATGGCAGTGTACTGATAAATTTTTAACAACCAATTCTTAGGGAAAAAAAATAAATGTGCCTCTGTACACTTTAAACTTTATCTGCATAGTTAACACTTTCTCATCAATTTCTTAAGTCTAAAAAATCAACACAACAAATCACCATCCAATTTTTAACATTTACCAGTTTCCAAGATGGTACAATGAATAGATCAGCATACCTGGTGTCAGGAAAATTCATCTCCCTAAGTTCAAATCCAGTTTCAGACACTTGCTAACTGTGTAACCTAGGGTAGATCATGTAATCATGTTTACCTCAGTTTCCTCGTCATAAGAACTGAAAAAAGAAATGGCAAACCACTCCAAGTATTTTTGCCAAGAAAAATCCAAATAAAGTGCAAAGAGTCAAACATGACTGAAAATCTCCTGAACAAGAGCAAAAGGTACTCATGTAGAAAATTTAACATTGTGCTCTCAAAAACTCTTTGCGCTGACTCCAGCATATGCTTGTCTTCCCCTTTGAACTGCTATTGCTTCTATCCCATAAGATTATCTTGTATATACATGTAAGTTCCTTGAGGGCAGGAACTGTTATTTTTGGTTGTTTTTGTTTTGCCTTATCTTATATCTCCCATGCCTAGCATACTGCTGGGTACATAGTAAGTGTTTAATAAGTTATTGATTGATTGAAGTGACAGAAGTGGACTTTCAATCTAGGTCTTTCTTACCTCAGGCTCATCACTCCATCATCTGCTTAACAGAATATTGTGGTGTAATCAGAGAGAAACAAAACAAAGAACAAAGAGGTGAGAGAGGCAAAGAAGGGAGTAGGGGAAAGAAAGTCTTGTTGATAAAGATGGCATTTGAACTGAGCTTGCAAAGATGCTTATGGACTCATCAATCTGATATGAAGGAGAAGGACTATTCATGCACAAGGAATAGATATGAGTCAAGGGATTTTAAGAAACAGCAAGACCAGTCAAATTGTGGAGGGGAGTAATATGGGAAAATTCTGAGGAGGGAAGGTAATGCCTCTCTATTTTAGTTAACTGGCTGTTTTGTGAGATTGGCAGTTTAGCTTGCACTGGAGTTGGGAGAATTGTGTTCTCTCTCTCTCTCTCTCTCTCTCTCTCTCTCTCTCTCTCTCTCTCCTCACTCCCAAACCAGTCCAGAAGCCTCATATGCTTTCAAACTCTAGCAAGAAATGTTCTCTGTTAGTGGAGAGAAGGCGCATCCCATCTTATTCTTTCCCCTTTACTGAAAATTTTCTGAACATATGGTGTAATGGGGAAACATGGGTAGACAGAACAGTTAGCAGTTGCTGCAGCCTTGCTGGCTTATTTCCACTTTGCGGATTCGTATGAAGCTCAAATATCCTGCTGGTGACATATGCTTCCTGGCTCTCCACTTTCTGCCTGCAGCGAGGGGCTCCTGCATTCTAATGGTAATTCCACAATCTGTTCACTGACAGCTCCGGGGGCCAGATGATATGCACGCTACTGACAGGGACATCACTTTCATGAAACATTTACTTCTCTGCACCTGAATATTGGAGTAATCATATAGAGAGTCGACACACCATGAAATAGAGTTAGACTGAGGATTCGAAGAAGAAAATAGCAGACTGTCATTCAAAATAAAGTTCATTTTATACCCAGCAGAGTCATGTTAAAAGACATTTCCATGCAGGGAGAAAGCTTTCTCACTTCAAGGCTGAGGACTTTAAAAAAAAAATGGGTTTTTTCTTCCTCTTTAGTTGTCCTAGAGGAAATTACACTTTTAAAGCCATGTTTGATAAAGCCCTTTATTGTTCTCTCTTTTTGCCACCTGATTAGCTCTAAGGTTTGACTATAGTGGGTGTATTGGAATTGTGATCTAATGAAGAAGACACCTGGATGGGCAGCTGGGTATCTGAGTTCTAATTCTACTGTGTCCACTGACTAGCAGTGTGACCTTAAATCCTGTGTAGATGGCAGCTATTATCAAGATTGGACAGGGTTATGTCTAAGGTCCTTTTCAGCTCTATCATCCTACCAGGAGCAATATAACCTCCTTTGGAACAGGGATCCTTTGATTCAGTTCATTTCTTTGCATATCCAGTGGCACAGAGTAGAACTTTAAAATATTTGTTTTATAAAATTAAATTAATCAATAATCATTTTTAGCTGCCTAATATGAACAAGGCACTGGAGGTATAATGACAAAATGAAACAGATCCTGCCCTCAATGAGATTTTTTATTATTATTATTATTATATAGGAAGAATCATGTGCATATAAATATATACAAACTACATATATATGATAAATACAAAGTAATTTTTGGGGGAAGGCCTTAGCTATTGAAAGAAATCAGAAAATTTCATGAGTTAGAGCTAGAGTTTGAAGTTCGAAGAGAGGAGGGAGAAATAATACTATCTGTAATTTCTATCCCATGTTCCCACTTCTGTCTTCTGAGGCAATACAAAAACCATCTAATCTGTCTTATAAATGACAACCCTTAATATATTTCAAGGCAACTATTATATGACACATAAATATTCTCTTTTTTCAGGCTAAACATTCCTTGTTCCTTCATCTGATCCTAATGGACTACATACATTTAAGAGTCTTTTCAATTAATATTTATTGCCTCCCATAAAGAATGCCATAGTTTTTCAACACCCATTCTAAAATGTCCCACTCAAGAACAAACATAATACTCTGTATATGGTTTGACAATAGCAAAGTAGAGAAAAAATAGCATCTTGATTTTTCAAGATGCTGAGCTTATATCATAATATTGACTCAGGTGACCTTAGTTTTTGTTTCTGTATTTTTGGGGGGGAGGGAGTGTACTGGCCATGTTGTACTCCATATTGATTAACCTTGTAGGTCACTGAAAAGTCCTACATCTTGGGCTGTGTACTTTTTTGTACTTTTATGTTCCCTATTTTACATTGTATTTGGATTTTTGAATCCAAATGCAGGATTTTACATTTACTTCCCTTAAATTTCATCTGTTTTATATGACCCATTGTTACAGCCTATTGAGCACTGTATCTTGATTTTGTCATCTTGATCATCTGTCCCTCAGAGCTTCATAATTGTCATTTACAAGCTCACTATTCATGTCATTTATGCTTCCATTCAAATCACTTTAAAAAGATTGAACGGAATAGGGGGAAAAAGGCAAAATCATTTAGTGCTCCACTGTACTAGGGATCACTACCATTCTCTCAGAGAGGATAAGGTATGTTTCTCATCAGTAAACTAATTTTGAATTCAGCTATTTTAGCATTGTATCTATCTTGTCCACAAGAATAATGTAAGAAGTGACTTGCTAGTATTTTGTTAGCTATATTGTATTAAGTACACAGAGAAGATATTGAGGTTGAAAATGATGATTTTTGAAGTCCTATCCAATTTTATGAATGAATATATCCTCATTGTCCTTATGTCTCATCTATTCCTATGATGATATACTACAAAGAACTTACTTAAGGTTTCACCTTCTAACAGTTTTTCTCCTATATAAAATACTCATGCTTATGATATAATATGGACTGACCAATGGTTGAGTATATCATTTAGAGATTATGTTTAAAAAACCTCTAACAGGTTAGAATAGATTACAATATATGATATACAGAGATTCTAGTTTTATATTCTATAATTCTATCATCATTATAATACTCCTCATCATGATGATAATAATCCTCAGTCTAACTCCATTTCATGGTGTGTCAACTCTCTATATGATTACTCCAATATTCAGGTGCAGAGAAATCTTAGAGCCTCTAACAGGAGGCATAGTTAAGAAGGGAGAGCATTCCAAACACAATAATATTTATGTGACACTTTATAGTTTACAAAGTACTTTACATTTTATTTCATTTGGTCTTCATAACAATTATGAGAAATAGGTATCATTAACCTCATTTTATAAATAAGATTCAGAGTAGGAAAGTAATCTGCTAAGGGTCATAGCAAGTACCTGCTTAAGGATTTGAACTCAAGTCTTCCTGACTCCCAAATCCAGTATTCTATCTGCTGTATAACCTATTTATCTATATACATTCCCTAGCAGTCTTTCTTATTTCATGGAAATTCTATATTACTCTTATCTTTGAGTGAAATGAAAAATAAAATGTTATAGTATAAATCTTGAGGATAGATAACCCATTAAACCTCTCTCAGACATTAATACCTTAATTTAATTTTTAAAAATTTATTAGAGGCATATTAGGATAGGAAGAAGATCTCAAGTGTTGTTAATCGTACCTGAAAGTCTACTCATAGGATTGATGGCCTTCCTTAAAACACCTTGGAGCCTGGGATGGGAATTCACTGGAAGAATGGATGGCAAAAGGAAAAAGTAAGGTGGTAAAGAAAAGAAACTGGACAGGGACAGTAATTAGGAAGATAAAATAAAGGGAATCAGTTGACTTTGCCATCTTCAGATGGGGCATTCTAACAACAGAAACCAAAATAGCTACATATATATATATATATATATATATATATATATATGTGTGTGTGTGTGTGTGTGTGTGTGTATACGTATATATACATATATATATATATATATACATATATATATATATATAAACTTCCTTCTTTTATATAAAGAAACCATACATTTTGCTAAAGTATTACAGTCAATAAGCATTTGAGAGCCTACCATATTCTAGGCACTGTGCTAAGTGATGAGGATATGAGAAAAAAATAATCCCTGTTTTGGACCTTAGCATTACAAGAGTTCAGTAAAAGTTTCCTGTAGAAGCTGAAATTTTAGCTGGGACTTAAAGGAAATCAGGGTAAACAGGAGACATAGTTAAGAAGGGAAAGCATTCCAAATACAGAATATCTGTCTCCTTGAAGATAGAGGATAGCCAATGAAAAGGCATGAAATCAAGAAATGGAATGTTCTGTGTGAGAGATACCAAGGAGGGTTAGTGGAACTATATTGTAGAATATATAAGGGAAGTAAGTCATAAGTAAATGGAAAAAGCAGGACAGAGGCATAAGACAAAAGTCTTCAAAAGTCAAGCATAGGATTTCATATTTGTTCCCAGAGATGATAGAGTGCTATTAAAATAGATTTAAGTATCAAGGAGATAGAAAAATTCAAAACTAGGCAAGCAACAGTTTAACAGAGAATGTTTATTCCATTATTAGCCTTTTACAGCATGGTAGCCCAAAAGAAAAATTTCAATTTTAATTCAATTATGAAATGTTATTACATGATAATTATCTATAGGTACATTGTTTCATGTTGTAGGGAGAAATAGATATGGAAAGACTCAAGTTTTGCCTTCATTAAATATACACTCTAGCAGCATCATGTACCAGAAAGACCATGGACTGGAAATCAAAAAAGAAATTTAGTTCTTAATCCCTAGAATCATTTTCAGCAAGGGAGATATAAAGGAAGTATTGTAATATAACTGTTTTTCTGATCCATTCTCCCTTTAGGTCAATAGTGATTATACTATTGATAGCTCATTCATTAGCTACCAGATCATGTTACTCTGAGTGACCAAAATAGGAGCTTGACTTGGAAACTCCTATCTTTAAGATACAAAAAGTTATTTCTAAGAAGTTACCACTAAGGACAGATAAAAAACAGATGTGTAACAGTTTGGTACACAGAGAGACCAAACACAATTAAGTAGAGTACCAACCATATGGAGCTGTTTACCAAAAACTGACAGTAAAGAATACTTAGTAGCATCAGGCAAAAGAATTAACCAAAGGAGTATTATTATGATGATAGAATTATAGAATATAAAACTAGAATCTTTGTATGTCATCTATTCTAATATACAATTTTTAGAAAGGGAAAAGCTAGGTGATACATGGGATACAGCACCAGGACTAGAGTCTGGAAGACCTGAGTTCAAATTCAGCATGGGACACTTAACTGCATGACTCTGGGCAAGTCTACTAAATCCTATTTGAGCCAGTTTTTCCTCCATAAAATGAACTGAAGAAGAAAATGACAAACCACTCCAGTGTCTTTGTCAAGAAAACTCCAAATTTGGGGTTGAAAATCCCAAATAGTTGAACATGATTGAACAACAACAATTTTTCAAAGGAAAATGAACCATAGAATGATTAAATGATTTGTAACTCCTACCTTCCTCAAGGTAGTTAGGTGACCTACTGGATCAAGTGTCGCACAGAATACTTGAGTTCACAACTTCCCTATGCTTACAAGTTCTATCTTTCTCTCCAGGCCTCAAGTTTCCTCATTTGTAAAAATAGCAGTTACTTCAGAGAGCTTTGGTGAGAATCAAATGAGATCAGTCAGTCCAATAAATAACACTTGATCTCATTTGTAAATTGTCTTGCAAATTTAAAAAGGCTACAAATGCTACCTACTGCTCTTGTTATTGTTATTATCAAGGTTCATCTCAAGTTCTACCTCCTTTGAAAAGCCTCTCAAGATTCTCCCATTTGTTTATGCCTTCTTGCCTGAAATTACTTTATATTTGTTGTTGAGTTTTTTAGTTGCGCTTTCTTTTGCAATTTTATTATAAAAAATATTGGGATAGTTTGTCATTTCCTTCTGTCTCTCATTTTACAGATGAGGAAACTGAGGCAAACAGGGTTTAGTGATTTGCCCAGGATTATATAACTGGTGAGTATCTGACCCCATATTTGAACTCTGGAAGATATGTTTTCCTGAAATTAGTTCTGGCATTCTATCCATTGTACTACCTTTCATTGCCCATCCCTGTTCCCCCAGTATAATATTAGCTCCTTGAAGTTATGGGCTGTTGTGCTTTTATCTTCAACACCTAGAAAAATGTCTGCTACACTGAAGACATTTAATAAATGCTTGCTGATTTCCATCAAAGCATAGCTAGGTTCCAATTAGTGAGAATAATGAATCCTATGAAGTGGTTGTGGCTATTCAGATTCACCCTATTCAAAGTTATAATTGTGTAAAATATGGTAATTGTTTCCAACATAATGGTAATATGCAGTGAAAATTCAAATAATGTGACTATTTCATGGGATTCATGATTCATGTGAATCAGGATTAGCCAGAACATATTTACATAGGAATCTTCTTGAGAGGAAGTATCACATAACAAATATAGTTCTAGACATAGATTCCAAAAGATCTGAATTCAAATTCTACTCCAGAAACTTGATAGCTCAAAAGCTGTGGATGGCCTTTCCTTAGTTTTTTCATGTGTTAAATGGAGATAATGATGCCCATAGCATCTACCTTATAAGGTTGCTAAGAGGCTTAAATGTGACAAGGTTTGTGTAGTGCTTTACAAAGCTTAAAAGAGTAGATAAATAGCTATTATTATGCTGATTTTGATTCTAAGCCTCAAGCTTTTTCTGCTCTACCACAATGTGGAAAACTGTAAGAATGATAAAGTGATTTGAGAATAGATGTGACAAGCAGGCTTAGCTTCTGGTCCAGCAGAGACCAGCATTATCAAGGTGTGCCAGAAATATTAGCAATGTGGTACCTGTCCAGACACTTTCTACAGAGGCATAGGAAGACACCTGGGCAAGATAACCAATGGGTCTTGAATGATTTAGGGAAAGCCTGATTCCAAGGCAACAATCTATAATGTACTTTGATCATCTTTTTTGTTTCAACTAAAATGTCCATTGGCCCTAATTATAGCAATTATAATCTTACAGAACAAATTTAGTGGTGTAACATAAGCCACAGCTTTTATTTTGTTCAAGTCTCAATGGCTCTCAGATTTTGTCTATTTTTTCCCCTTGTGATGAAAAGGATTATTTGGCCTATAATGCCATAAGGACAAATTCTCCAATCAACAGCTGTCATTACTGTATGATTGCATTTTGTCTCTCTTGACTTAGCCAGCAGCTTGCAGGAGGACAAGAAGAAACAGGATTAGGAGATTCCAGAAGCTCAGTTGTCTTAAAAGTTTTCTTTGCTCTAGAAGCAATAGCAAAATTAATTACATGTTAATAAATTAACAGAGAGAAATGGAAAACTTTCCATGGAAAAAGATGCCAAATTTATCATTAATTTATATTTCTGAATGAAGAAGCAGAATATAAAAGGGGCATAAAAGGAAAAAAAACAGGAAAAGAAGCAGCAGCATGGGAAAATAGTGAATAGGACTTAGGTTTGGAAGACACTGGTTGTAGTCACATATCCAATATTTACTTACTGCGTTCTTAGTCATATGCCCTAATATTTCGAGCTCTTCTTCTAACTTCTACAAAATGGAAAACATAATACTTATCTTGCTTATGCTGATAGATATTTTTTTTGAGAAAAGCACTTTGTAAACTATAATATGCTCTAATATATGTGCTCTTAAACAACAATAAAAAAAATTTTCTTTACATCCTGTTGATTGAAAGCCCTTTGATATTACTGTACTAGAAAAAGAAGATAGAAAGACTACAGGATTTCTAGTGAATTGATAATACATATTTATATAACATAAATAACATTTATATTAATAAATAATAACTGATATTGATAAAAAATAATTTTATGAGACAGTTGGGTGTACAATAGAGAGAGCACTTAATCTAGAATCAAGAAGACCTGAGTTCAAATCCACCTGTATTAGCTATGTGATGCATATAAGCTTTATTTGCCTCAATTTCCTCAACTCTAAAATAGGTATAAAGAGTCATTGTGAAGATCAAGTGAGATAATATTTGTAAAGTGCTTACCATTGAGTCTGGTACATACTTATTGCCTTCTTCCCCCATAGATTGTGAACTATTTATCTTAGCATGCCTCCAGGCTCCATGGGAGATACAAAATCCTCAAACTTTACCTGATGATAATTTTTGCCTAAGAAGACTTGTTGAGATGATGATGAAGTAAATCCACATGAAACAATTATACAACAATGAGAACCATATTACATGATAATCAAGGCCATGAGAACTGAATTTAGAGGTGGTAATGACTTCAGTGATCTAGGTCAAATTTCTCTTTTACAAATGGGGAAAGAAGGAAAACATCATGAAGGAGAAGGAACTTGAGATTGTCATTGAAAGATAGTGGAGATAATAGAAATTATAGAGGGAGACATGACAGAGAAGGAGATTGACATGAATAAAATCATGGATATTCATAATTTGTAACTATGAGGATGGTTTGAAGATGGGAAGCAGTATGTTCTGATGAATAATGGAATTGCTATTCTTTATTGTGATATTTCTGTGGATTGATAACCTTGTCAGATAAATAAACCCTCTGCAGGTTCAGAATGTTGCTCATCCATGCCTTCTTATTCAATGTGATTCTTATACATACCTTCCAATAGAGACTGCCTAACACATTAAAGATTTTCTCTAGTTCTTTTAATGTTTAACATTAAAATATTAATTGAAACGGCCCATGCCATGAGTATATGTATATGTATGTGCATATATATACATATATATATATATATATATATATACACTAGCTATCATCATCATTGTAATCATCACCACATTATTATTTCAATGTAATACTTGTGCTAAATGTGTTATTTCTCATTCTCCCTATATGATCCATGTTCTTTCTTTTCTTCTCATACATGTCCTTTGTAAGCATTTCTGTACAAATGTTCACGGGGCATTATTTAAATTCCATGCTATTATTTGCTGCTTCAACCACAGAAAAATGGGCTCCAATGTAAAGTGGATGAAATGGCACCTATTATCCCTATTCATGACTACCACTTGGGATGATCAGAATGAAATTACAATATAAATCCAATGTAATGAGACCTTTAAACACAATCTGCTTTTCAAGATTCACCTAAAGATATAGATTGTGATATATTCTGTGATAAAGATTGAGCTGCTCCAAAGTCCATCATCATAGTTATCATCAGAATTATATTCTTGATTGAATAAATCACTTAGCCTCCTGAATCTTAGTTTCTTCATTTATAAAAAATGGGGTGATAGAAACGTAACACTGGATTCAGTGGCCTCTATGCCTTCTAATCTAGATCTATAAGGCAATGCTCCTATGGTGTTATAGTATCAATGTATTTCATGTGATTCCTCCAAAAAGAAATAACTTTCTATAGCAGTTCCTGGTATAATTAAATACTGGTAACCTTCCCAAGATCATCTGAAGTTATATCAACTAAACATCTATCTCTTTAGTAAGAAGCCTTTAATACGTGTAACCATTGACCTTCAGGTCACAGAATTATTGAATTTAAAACTGGAAGAAAGTTTAGAGCTCATCTATCACTACCAACTCATTTTACAGAATAAGAAACTGAGGTATTTCCTTAAGGTCATACTAGTTTTGCTGACACCTTGGAAATCAAGTTATGTAGTTAATGTGATTTTTCCCTCTCAAGAGTCACTAAAACTTTCAAGTAGGTGGCAGAAAATGTATTTGAGCTATTAAGAAGTTACATATTAAGAAGTTATAGCAACAATGGTCTTAATGACCTTTCTGCCAAAAATTAATTTATATACAAATGTGGAGTATGGTTTTGCTCCCATCAATCAAATATTTTAAGATCCTCAAAATAATCCAGATTAGGGGATTATTTAAGCTTCTTTGATCAAAAGTAGGGCATACATTGAAGATATCATAATTGATTTGCTCAGCTCACAGCTGTAACTGCAATATACTTTTCTTCTTGCTTAGAAGCTCTATTTCTGTCCATCACATGGATCCACTGACCCAAATAATAATAGTAACAACAGAATCTGCAGTGTGTAGACCACAGTCCAAGTTTGATTAATGAACTAATGAAAGTTTAGAATATGTTGGTTTGCTATGGCCAATTTATTTTGTCTCTATGTCTCCTTAAGTTTCTAGTGCTTATGAGACAGAGTTTAAAGATTGATAATGGCCCTAGGTCATGAACCAGAACTACATATTGTTCATGAGTGAGTGATTGTAATACTTTGTTCTTGGAGATTCCTGGGGACATGGTATGAATAGAACAGAAACAACCTTTAGGTATAAAATATTTCCTGGGGAGAACAAATGCTGACCGGTATGTGATGGGTAGAACAGGAAATTGATGAAAATTAGGGGGAAAAAGGCATGGGTAGCTAGGGAAAGGGAAGTAACATCACTGGGCAGAGAGGGCACTAAATAGAGAAGGAAGATTTTGGAAGATTCGATGAGAGTCATGAATAAGAGCATAGTTAGAGAAACACAGAGAAAAAACAATGAGAGATCCACGTTGCTACCATTTCAACCAAAAGAAAGAGTATTGGACAAGATAGAACTTGAGGACAAATCTCTCAGAAAGCTATTCTTCTAATTGGACATATAAATAACCCTAGGAATTTACACAAATCTTTCAGAATAATGTGGTTTTATTTTCCATCACAGGATCTCAATTTTGTTTTTTTTCTTTTAACAAGAATGCATTTTTAATATTATGAACTTTATGATTGCCATTGGTTTCAGTACCCTAGCTAGGCTTGGGGTACCAAGTACCATTCAAATATTATCCCATGTTTCTTGAGTGGAGGACTATGAGCCAAGACATTGAGAAAATCTTCCAAAATTTATCTGGTCTGTGTGTAGCATGAAAGCCTGTACACAAGAGTGATTGATGACAGTGCTTATATAGAGCATACACATAGACAACACCAACAAAAACCTAATTTCATGATACTTTCTGAACAATGTCCCACAAATAATAAAATGTGTAGTTAGTCATAAAGATGAAAATGGACTCTCAATAATCCTCCAAGGCTCTCTCTCTGAATTTCAGCTCAACTAGGCACACTCAGGGATAAATTGAGAAAGAAAATTAAAAGGAGAGGCAGGTTATACAAGCTCAGATTTGTAGCATTTTTAAGGTATTAAAAGAAAAGTGGGTTTTCTCAAACTCATTTTCTCCCAGCAGCCTCACAAACATGACAGAGTACCTTTTACTCAGTAGGCACTCAGTCAATTTTCATTGACAATGAAAACAATAGGGTGGGGGAATTGTGAGATTGTTCTGAGTGTCTGTAAATATTAATAAGATAAGACCAGTCAGAGCTGGCTAAGGTATCTTTGTTTTCATCTCAAGATATTTTCAATGCATGTGATAATTCCATCTGATTTCTCATCAAGAAGAAAGCAGAGAGTGCAATGACTTGCTAGATAATCAGCACTCTGTAACCATTATTACTAAGGGTAGATTGTTCAATTTTCTGGCAATATCAATAATTGAGCTTAAAGAAGAAGAAGAACAAGAACAAGAACAAGAAGAACAAAAACAAGAACAAGAACAAGAACAAGAAGAACAAGAACAAGAACAACAAGGAGAAGAAGAAAAAGCCCATTTCCTACATTATTTCTATGATCCTCATCATTAGCTGAGCCTCCAGATAGTGTTCCGATCTTGTCAGTCCAAAAGAATTTTTTTTTCGTTCTTTGGTAAGGACTTTGCCTTTGTTGTAGAAACGGACCCTAGAGATCACTCAGGTCAAACAATTTGGAAACAGAGTCCTAAATACATTTTTATTCTTCATTTATTACCTGTTGTATTTTTTTAATGGTGCAGTTTTTGGATGCCTATTCAGGGATTCTTAAGCTTTTTTGAGACATAAACCATTTAAGTAGCATTTCCATCTACTTTATGAGTTCAGTGAGGGACGAAGCTATTAGTCTTGTTTGAGCCTCTACGGTGATCAATATTTTGATATGCTAAATGATTACTAAGTCAATCATTAGAAAACATGTGGCATAACTGTATCTAACAGGTCCTAGATCCCAAACAATGTTATACAGTCTATCCAACTATTCACTCCAGCTATCTCACTGATATCCATTCTGTTTAAGACATATTTAGCAGAAATAATTAATAATAATAAATAACTAGATACCCAAAGGAATACTAATCCTTATCGCCTCTCCTACCATTTGTAAAGTATATATGAACTTTGCCCTGACCCTGTCTTTACCATTTTCACCCCCACCATCTTCCCAGCAGCGTCCTTAAAGTGTCCTGGAAGTCTATAGTGCTCATCTCCCTCAACATAAGACTGTTTTTCTTTATCGTTTGCTAGTTATAACTTGCTAATAACAATTCAACGATAGCTTCCTCAATCTCAGTCAGTGTCTTTATTCTAGTTTATACAACAGATATATTAGAATTAGAGGAAGAAGATCTTGAAAGTTGAGTTAGAAGGTACTTTATTCTTAGAAAAGATAGTGTGATCCATAAACAGAAGACATCTCCCCTATATTAAAATGGAACTACAGAAGAATGATTCACTCAAATTCACTCAATTCACTCAAAGATAATCTGATAATATTAGGGATGAGATTAGAAAATTACTAAACAAATTATAATATTTTGATACATTTGACGATCTTGTTGTTCACGCTTTCAGAGGACCAATGACATCATAATGTGATGTCTTAACTTGTTCACGAACTGGATTTAAGTGAGGCAGGTTTGCACAAAGTTGTCAGCTTTGTTTTCTCTTCCTGAGTCATTGATGTTCAGTAATAGGACAGAATTCAAGATAACTGGCAATGGTCTGTGATGCAGTGGATGATGTTGGTGTATTTGATGTCAGATCAATCTATAAGTGCTCTACAATGCCTGTTTCAACCACCTTCATGTCCAATGAAGATATTGTTTTCATACTGCCATTCCACCTGGGGAAGTCTTCACATTCTTGGGGTAGGTATCCCCCTAAATCACCAATGGTTTTGACACCTGTGAGTTATCCTCAACCTGGTCTATTTCATCTGCTTAAGATGGTTTTATCATGTTGTGACTGATGTATATGCTACAGCTTCTTTGAGCCACAGGTAAGAGTTAGATGAAAGGTGGACACCAAAAGTGTATGTAATATTTAGGAAGGACTACTACCTCTGCTGTGAAGCCCTTTTCAAGGCTGCTCATGCATCTAAAGATCTATAAACTCAAAAAAACATATCCCTCTTATCCTATCCTAGGTGATTCAATTTTGTTTCTGGAAATCCTCCAAAGTCAATCTATTTAAACCATGAATACAAATACCAATTTTTGAATACTTTTATTAAACTTCTTCACTATTTGACAAAACTTATAAATGTTGATAGCTAGTACTATGATTTGTCTTGTTGGGAAATATAGGAGTAAAGTCACCAGCTTTACCAAGCCTGCTTTGTTTTGTTTTGCTTTCAAATTTATTGACATGAAGGACAATATTAAAATTTAAAATTTTCCCTCCACACCAGTTCATTTATAATTTTGGTAAGTAGAGGTGCCTAGATTATTCAGATGGCATCCCAAACTGTCAGTATATAACTCAAATAATGTTTAAAGTTATTTTGATTATATTTGTTACACACTAGTCAAAGGCATTTTAAATTAAATTTTATTTTTTTCAATTAACAAGGATTTGTTTTCTTTTCATTAACTTCCACTGACTCCACCCCACAGAAAACCAACAAAAAAGTTGCCTTTTAACAAATATGTATTGTCAAACCAAACAAACTTCTACAGTAGTCTTACCCAACAATATATCTCATTGTATGTAGTCAATCCCTCCTGCATGTGTGGAGGTGGGTAGCATCTTTCATTATCAGTCCTGTGGTGTCACTCTTGTTCATTACATTGATTGGAGTTCTTGATGTTTTCCAAGTTGTCCATTTTTATAATATTGTTATAGTATAAATTGTTCTCTTGGTTCTACTCTCTTCACTTTATATCAATTTGTATCACCAGGATCTCTCTGAATCTATTTCTTTCTTCATTACTCATGGAACAAATAGTATTATTTTACATTCTTATGCCATAATTATTTCATCCATTTCAAGCCCATAATAGATATTTAATTAATATTTGCTGAGAGATTAGCTGACCAAACAAGAAATAGAGGAACAAAGAAGATAAAAGAAAGTTTGATAAAATTCAGAAGTATTTTCTGAAAGAAAATCAGTGAAGTTAAGATTAAGAAGAACACAGGTAATTGGTGAAAATATCTTTGCTGAAAGTTTCTCAGATAAAAGTCTCATTTTTAAGAATCAACTCAAATTTATAAGGATAAGAGTGATTCCTCACTTGATAACTGATCAAATGATATGAAGAGGTAATTGTCAAAGGAAAAAAATCAATATCAATAGCTATGTAAAAAAGTCTCAAATCCTAATTAGAGAAATGCAACTTGATGTGATTTCAATAAGCTTCTACCTTGCATAGATCAGACTGTCAAATCTTACAATAAAGAAAGATGAAAAACATAGGAATGACAGCAGGAAAACAGGAACATTAAATATTGGTTTTGGAGTTGTGAATTGGTCCAATCAATTCAGAAAACAATTTGTAATTATATCTCAGAAGTTCAGTGTGCATATCATTTGACCCAATGATAATAGGCTTAATTCCAAAAATATCAAAGAAGGAAAAAAAGCACATATGTGTGTGTACATACAAGCACATGTGTATATACATGTATATATCCAAGTATATAAATTTATATACATAAACTTATATGTACACATATCTGTGTGTGCATATTTACACACACATACACTCTTTTGTGAGGTAACAAAGACTTGAATCTTAAAGAACAAGTGCATTTTTATCAATCTCTATTAGGTGAATATTGTAGGGATGCTGATCAACTAAATGCATTTAATTTGAGATAGTTGAGAATACTTGTTAATTTGAGATAGTTGAGAAGACAAGTCTTCTACTTCCATAACTGCCTTCATAGATGAAAATCACCAAGTTGATTACAAATTAATTGACTTTTTGACTGTCAAGTCAAAAAAAGTAGGAGTTAAAAATCTGTGTCAAGGGAGGATAAAATAATAAAAATTACTAATATTTATTTTGTACTTAAAGCATGACAAAGCTTTTATATTATTTATTTAATACTCATAATTACTCTGTCAGTTCCCATTTTGCAAATTAAGAAACCGAGTCAGAGAGTTTAAATGATTTGTCCCAGGTCACATAACTCATAAGTATCTGAAATTTCAATTATCATTTTTATAGAGATCCACTCACTTGTCTAACTCAAACCTCTCTGCTAATATCCAGTCTCACATATTCAACTGACTCTTGGGTATCTTGAACTGGATGTCTTACATTCTTTTGCTGTTCAGTCATTCAGTCATATCTGATTTTTCATGACCCCATGGACTATAGCACATTAGACCCTTTTTCATAGGGTTTTCTTGGCAAGGATACTAGAGAGGCTTGCCATTTCCTTCTGAAGTGAATCAGAACTTTTGTCAAAATTCTGTGCTATGATTAGTCTAACTCAGAATTTCATTGAATTATGCAAACCCCAATGCTACATTAAGGAAGTGACCCAGGAGGGAATCCTTTCTTTGCACTAAACATGTACAAAACTGAACTCATTATCTTTCTCTCCGCATCTTTCCCTCTTCCAAACTTCCCTATCATGATTAGCACCATCCCTTCAGTCACCCAGCTCATAACACAAAATTTATCCTCAATTTCTTATTTTCAGTGCCCCATTTTCAATCACTAATCAACTACTTTTCTACTTTCATAACACTGCTTATATATGCCCATTTCTTTTCTCTGACAATGCCAGTAGTCTGGTGCAGATTCTCCTCACCTGACATCGGGCCGATTATAGTAATCTCCTGGTTGGTTCCCCCTACCTCAAGGATCTCCTCATACCAATCTATCCTTCACTTAGTTGGCAAATAATTCTTCCTAAAATGCAGTTCTGACCATGCCATCCTTAACAGAAATCTAGTGGCTTCCAATTACCTCCAGAATCATAATAATCGTCTTCTTAGCTTTCCAATCCCTTAATAACCAGGCCAGTTTTCTTATACCATACTGACCTCAACATACTCTTTAGGATCCCCTTGCTGTTGCTCACACAAGATACTTCTTTTCCTTGTTCATTAATACCTCCTAGCTTCACTAACTTCATTCAAGACTAAGCTAAAGTCTCAGTTTCTGCAAGAAGCTTCCAAAGGCCTTTGCAAATCTTAGTATCTTCTCTCTGAACCCTATACCCCAGTATGGTGTATATACCTTATTTGTATTTAGGTATTTGCATGTTTTCTCCTGAGTAGACTATAAGTTCCTTAATTAGCAAAGAGAGTTTGTTTTTGTATTTTATTCTATCCCTTGTACTTAGTTTGAGGCCTGCTACATGATAGGTATTTAATTGAGGTAAGATTTCAACTCAGGTCTTCTTGACTTTAAGTCTACTCTATGCCATTCTACGTTTTACCCACACTGAGAAAATGGCAGATCATTGAACTATTACAGTATTAAAAACAGAAATATCCATTTTAAGGAAGAGGCAATCACTATGACTGGGAGCCAGTCAAAATTTTTAAAGCTCTCTCCCTATTCACATGTTCCCCATTTAGATACATCAATGTCACAGAGTTCTATATATCCCTATATGGGCCAACATATACCAACAATTGCAAGGACAGCAAGATAGCAAGCTTCAGGTTAGCACACTCATTTTAAAAAATGTTCAAATATGCACGTAATTGGTAGTGCCCAAAGCATAAAACTTAAGTATTTATGTGAGCTTGTCAAGTAGGCATAAATGGTCTCATAGATCAATGGTTCTTTGGCAAGGAGAGCCTGACAAAAGGTTAAAGCTGGCTTAGACAGCTGCTCCTAATAAGTCTTGCGTCTCCCCTCCTCCATTTTGCCTGCTGTCTGGTTAAAAAACACACACACACACACACACACACACACACACAACTCAGCTTGCTGTCTGATTGCCCTCTAGGGAATGGTCTCTCTTCTGGTTGGTCTAATGCAGGCAGAGGGTTGATCAGCTGGCTGGTGGATGAGGTGAGGCTGATGTTGGGGGTGGGCGAGGTGGGGATAATGTTTTCATTCTGAGCCCCCTCCTGAGCAATCTCGTGAACACTACCATCTTAGACCTAATAAATATTTTAGATCTAGATTATATATTAGGTATAGATACAGATCGATAGATCAAATGATCAATAGATAGATAGATAAATAGATAGATGATGTTAGGTATATAGTCCAGTGATTCTCAGACATTTTCCTCCCCATGCCACATCATTCCTTGCCATGTGAAATTGTAGCACATTAAATGTTTAAGCTGGCAACACTCCAAGACAGTCAAAAGATGCACTTATGGGCAATTTCCCTTCAATAAGAGGAGCCATTTTTGTGGAGCTCTTTGTGAGTTCAAGGTCTGGTATGTTTTAAATTTAGTGTGCATGTTTTCTACATCCCGTCTCTTCTCTAGGCTTCATAAGGACATTTTAGAGCCAGCCTCTGCTGCTGCCTTGTATTTACTTTTTATATTATGTAAAAAGTTTTAATAGCTTAAAACTGCACTAAGAACTTTGGGACACCCAGCACTTTAATATATTTATATTTTTACAAGTTATTCTTCCTGAGAGAATAACAAGCTTCTTGAGCATAGGGATGGCTTTGTTTTAGTGTTTGTATTTGAAATATGGAGCACACTGCCTGATCCCTTGCAGATGGCAAAGAAGTACTTTCTGATTGAATGATCAATAATGGTATACCCTGAGAGCCAGGAGATCTAAGTTCTAGTTCCAGCTTTCCTGATAACTAGTTGTGTGAACTTACATAACTCATTCCCCTTCCTTGGGTCTCAGTTTTCTCATGCATAAAATGAGGAGGATGGATTATATGATCTTTCCAACTTTAAATGTTCCTTAGTGGAATTAATCAAGGAAATCAGAATTACTTTACTTTATCACGGATCAGAATTTCACAACAAAGACAAACATTTTCCTTACATAAAAGAAAATAGTATTTTCTTTTTATATGATCTTATAATTATGAGAAAGATTTTATAAGAAAGGAAAAAAATATCAACAACTGGATTTTTGCCTACCATTCAATATAGGCAAAGCAAGGTATGAGCTTAGTTCTAATAAAGTGATTCTCTCTTTTCAGCAAACCTGGGATGTAGTAACTCTATCCTAAAATAAATAAATAAAATTAAGGTAGAAAGTAATTATAGATATTCAAGATGAACAAAACAATTAACAAAGGACTTTAAAAGAAAGAAAAAGAAAAGGAACAGCAATGCATACAACTAATACAGAAAGATCTTATCCTGAGTATGTGTTAATTAGTACAGTAGCACATTCTCCTTTTTTTCATACCCTCTAGGCCCGAGTTTAACTTTATTAGCCAAAGATAGGTCTGGCACCTTACATGCTTCTAGTAGTCAGGTTTGATTTTTTACCACTACAGGCTTTTGGCTTGTCAGGAAGGCACTGACTCATCCCATAGAGACCATGTGAACATCTTTCCAGTATATATTCTTGTGGATGATGTGCTGGGCACTGTGAAGTGTGACCCAAGCTTTTTTTGTTGAAGTGTCAGTTTTCCTCTGATTTGCCTCCAGCTTCAGCAAGCAGTACAGTGATGCCCTTGCCATCCACAGCCAGCTTAATGCTAACCATCTTCCAATGGATCAACCCATTGTACCAGAATGAGTTTCGGACCTTGAGGTTGTTGAATCAGGTGCTGTACATGTGCTTGTTGTGCTTGATGGAAAAGTTTGAACAGTTACCTTCCACTGTAAATAAGTCAACCTGGAGGCAGGAGACCTCCAAAGGCGGAAGACCTCAAGCCATGGGACAGCCTCCTGGCAGCTTCCAGAGATAGAAAATAGCATAGTCTTCATTTTAAGAAGGGTACCCCAGTCAGCTATAATTTTCTAGACTACACTCCTAACTTTTCAGACTTCACTATATTTTAGAAACTTCTTCCCAGAGTTCATTTTACCCCTAGACTTCAACAGTGGAAATGTGCCCCTCACTGAGGCCCTCTGGTTGCTAGGTTCCTCCCAGAATTTTCATTTTAAGAAAGATAACATGGCTAGCCATGGCTTCATTCCTTGCAGGGCTGCACTCCTAAGTCTCTAGAGTCCCAGGGGTCTTCAAACTTTTTAAATGGGGGCCAGTTCACTGTCCCTCAGACTGTTACTATAGTAAAAACCAAAACTTTGTTTTGTGGGCCTTTAAATAAAGAAACTGCATAGCCCTGGGTGAGGGGAATAAACGTCCTCAGCTGCCACATCTGGCCTGTGAGCTGTAGTTTGAGGATCCCTGTTAGACTTTCTCTACTATGCTTCCTGGGGTGTATGGTGTGTTCAGGGAGGACTAACATGTCAAATGGGAGGGCTTGCCAAGTCCTTTTCAGGGCTATTCATATATCTATCTGCCACCCAACTCTTAGCTGTGGCTCTAAGAAGTTGTGGTGTGTGCAACAGTCATACCAGTAAAACTGTCTTGGCAGATAGTCTCAATCTACTGATAAGTTAGGGGGTGTTTACCCAAACATGTAAAGGCATCCCCTGATAGTATGGGGGGTTGAGAACAATTTGTTTCAATGAAGCAGGTGCTGTGGAGCACATAGAGCTTAGTCAGACATCAAAGACACCAATCATTACCCTGTAATGTCATCAGTCCTCTTCAAAAAATGGAATATACACAACAATTTTGCTCCCCGGCTAGGCAACTTCACCTACACTATTTACCATTCTCCCTCTTCAAGCTTCCTTTTATATGTTCTCTTCCAGCATTAGAATGTAAGCTTCTTTTATTTAGGAATAGTCTTTCCTTCTGCTCATCTTTGCACTTTTTGTATTTTGTATTTTTGTTTCTAGCATTTAACACAATGCTTGGCTATATAAGTATTTAGATTAGAGATTAATAAATGCTTGTTGACTTGACTTGTTAACTAGAATAAGCCTTAATATGAAAATAAGAACGCATAGGATCTACTCTACTAGTTTTCAGACATGTTCAAATATACGTATAATAAACTGTTTGAGAGGACCTCTGTTTCACTCCAATGCTATTAGTTTAGAGATTGTTAGTGATTGCTAATTCTTCATTTAGATGAAGCATCTCCTAGATAGGAGACATCCCTTACTGTCTTGGGATAAGATAATTGGGCTGTTACCAAATATGAACTTAGGCCCATGACAGCAAGTATAGTTAAATACAGAAAACAGGAAAGACCTCCTTAAAAACTCCATCCATTGTCTTCATCCCTAGATATGTTACTACCTTAAATTTGAAGCGACCAGTCATGGAAGCTAATACCATTGTGTCCATACAATATCCATTTTTAAATAATGACAGGACTCCAGGATGTAGGAGATTCTATTTGACTTGCTCTTCTCCCAATTTTACAATGGGAGAAAAAAAAACAAATCCCTTCCTTTCCACAAACTCATCACTATTTCTTCATCCTATCTCTCCACAGCCTGACTTTGCATTCCCTTGTGCCCTCCAAAAATCTCATTCTATTGTTAACAACTTCTTTATCATTCTAACTTTATTTTTTTCCATCCCACTGAATTTTGTGGAAATAATAACTCATATAACATTTTAAGATTTGCAAATTTCTCTAATTTTTTTTTTCTTTTCTCCTTACAACAGTTCTGTGATGTAGTATTAGACCCATTTTATGGATGAGAATACTAAGGCAGAGGTTAAGTAACTTGCCAGGGTTACTCAGTAAGGAGGTGTCTGAGACAGGATTTTAAATTTAGGTTTTCCTAACTTCATATCCAGCATTCTATTTACTGTGCCATACTATTATCCCTCTCCTGTTCTCAGTACTTCTTAGGAACTTACTTTAGAGTTTCTGGGAGTCTTGGATATCATTCAATCCAATTACCCTTTTTACAGATGAGGAAATTGAGGCAGCTTGCCCCGTGTCACAGAGGTAATAAATAGAAGAGATGAGATTGATTTGTAATGAGTTTTCCTAACTGCAGAGGCAGAGATCATTTGACTCCGCCATGAGACCTCTAATTAGGTAACTTACCCAGTTGAAAATCTTTAAGGGATTCCTATTGCCTCTAGGATAAAATTGACATCCCTCAGAATTCTATTTGAAGCTTTTTGCAACCTGGCTCCCAATCACCTATTCAATACTTCACATCATGCTCTTTCACATGCTCTTTTCTTCAGTCATACTGTCCTGAACATCCCACCTCCACTTTCTATACCTTTGTACAAGCTGTCCCTTACATGTGAAATACATTTCCTCTGGTTACACTGTGCTATGTAGACTAGCTAAAGTTGTCTTTCTTTGCTCTAAATGATAGCTTTCAAATCATTTCAGATAACTGTAAGTTAAAAATTCACTTTCCTGAGGATTAATGTCATGGATGAGATGTTTCTAACTGCCTTTCAGAAAGCTTTTTTTGTAATATGATTTTTTTAAGTGCAGCAGGGTTGTATTATTCTAAATATTCAATAGTTCTTTTGACAAAATAATAATCATAAGTGAGGAGATTTAAGGTGAAAGAACACCATAAAGAGTATATGACAACTGAGCCTCACAAGTTCCATTAAACCTATGTAAAGGAAAGCAACATGTTATTGATCCTGTCTCTCCCCCAACAAAAAAAATGATATAACATAAGCCCTTTGATTTAGACCTTAGAAGTCATCAAATCTGAGTTCTTTACATTTACACATGAAAAAACTGAGATTAAAAAAGATTGAGTCCAGAATCATGTAGCAACTGTCAAAAATCAAGATTTAAGATACTCTGATCCCCAAACTAATGTTCTGTCCTATCTAGCTTCCTACAAACCATTAGTATCTCTTTTTATTATATTCTGGGAGTCTGAAGTTGAAGGAACAGAGAATATTTAGTCTGGATCATGAGAAGATTTGGTTTTCAAGTCCTAAGGGCCCTCATGAAGGTGGAGGACAAAATTTATTCTAATATCTTTAATAGCAGAACTGGGAACAAAGAGGCAGACGTATTCAATATTAGGAATTTTTTTGTATTTAGAGAAGATCTATGGCACAGTGAGATGTTTCTAAATGGAAGTAGTACCCTGTTCAGGAAGAGCCTCAATGACTATAAGTAGAAGGATACCTGCTTCAGAAAAAGGTGGGCCCAGATAACCTCTGCAATTTTTTTTTTCTGAAGCAATTGGGGTTAAGTGACTTGCCCAATGTCACACAAATAGGAAGTGTTAAGTGTCTGAGCCCAGATTTGAACTCAGGTCCTCCTGACTTCAGGGCTGGTGTTCTATCCACTCCGCCACTTAGATGCCCCTGAAATATTTTTTTTAACTGAGATTAATTTTATAATAATTTTGCCAGCTTCTTGAATGTATGCTGGGACATTGGTTTTTTTTTTTTTTTTTTTTTTGCTTTCCAATGGAAAACTAGCTTCTCTTTATGTTGATTTTACATCTAGGAATCATCCATTGGGCTTCAAAAATTCTGCATAGAATACAGATGTGGGGCTTTAGCTAAAAAGCAAAGAGAAGAAAAGAAGAAAGAAAAAACAGAAGAGAAATATCCAACTCAAGATAATCCAATTTGTGAGAACTGAGTTGTGTGGAATGAGATCTGCAAAGGAGTTTTACCGGGTGTTGGTACATAGCCATGTAGGTGCAAGCAGATCTTGAGTCAAGATAAGGGGTCTAGTATGGAATAAAAGAAGAAATTGAATATATCTTGTACATCCATAGTAAGTCATTTGCATGAGATAGTCTCCATTAAAATGTGAACTCCTTGAGGGTAAGATTTATATTTTTGCCTACATAGTATCTGGTACATTTTAAAATTCTTAATAAATGTTCGTTGACTGAACAGAATAATAAATAAATAAAGGATCTTACTAGTACTTTTAGAGGAGAAGGGAATATCTTTTATTGAAAGATAAAAATTATAATGACCAAAAAGTAAAGGGGTAGAAACATCCCCAGAAATATATCTCTCTCAATCCCTTCATTTTATAGAGGGGTAAACTAAGGCCTTGAAAGGGGAAATAACTTGCATTAGTGATTAGTTATTGGCAGAGCTAAGAATAGAATTCAGTCCTTCCTCCCACCTGCAATGGTCTTGCAAAAATATTTTATATCTCTATGGCATTTGATACTTTTTAAATTTAATATTTTATTTCCCCTCCAATATTATGTCAAAACAATTTTCACAAGATTGCTTTCCATCAAATTTTAAGTTTCTCATTCCCTCCCACAATTTCTCCCTTCCCTCTCATCATTGAGAAGGGAAGCACTTTGTTTTTTTTTGTTTGTTTGTTTGTTTGTTTTATTATTTATTTAATAGCCTTTTATTTACAGGTTATATGCATGGGTAACTTTACAGCATTAACAATTGCCAAACCTCTTGTTCCAATTTTTCACCTCTTACCCCCCATCCCTTCCCCCAGATGGCAGGATGACCAGTAGATGTTAAATATATTAAAATATAAATTAGATACACAATAAGTATACATGACCAAAACGTTATTTTGCTGTACAAAAAGAATCAGACTCTGAAATATTGTATAATTAGCTTGTGAAGGAAATCAAAAATGCAGGTGGGCAGAAATATAGGGATTGGGAATTCAATGTAATGGTTTTTAGTCATCTCCCAGAGTTCTTTTTCTGGGCATAGCTGGTTCAGTTCATTACTGCTCCATTGGAAATGATTTGGTTGATCTCGTTGCTGAGGATGGCCTGGTCCATCAGAACTGGTCATCATATAGTATTGTTGTTGAAGTATATAATGATCTCCTGGTCCTGCTCATTTCACTCAGCATCAGTTCGTGTAAGTCTCTCCAGGCCTTTCTGAAATCATCCTGTTGGTCATTTCTTACAGAACAGTAATATTCCATAATATTCATATACCACAATTTATTCAGCCATTCTCCAACTGATGGGCATCCGTTCAGTTTCCAGTTTCTAGCCACTACAAAAAGGGCTGCCACAAACACTCGTGCACATACAGGTCCCTTTCCCTTCTTTATAATCTCTTTGGGATATAAGCCCAGTAGTAACATTGCTGGATCAAAGGGTATGCACATTTTGATAACTTTTTGAGCATAGTTCCAAACTACTCTCCAGAATGGTTGGATTCGTTCACAGCTCCACCAACAATGCATCAGTGTCCCAGTTTTCCCACATCCCCTCCAACAATCATCATTATTTTTTCCTGTCATCTTAGCCAATCTGACAGATGTATAAGTGATATCTTAGAGTTGTCTTAATTTGCATTTCTCTGATTAATAATGACTTGGAGCATCTTTTCATATGACTAGAAATAGTTTCAATTTCTTCATCTGAGAATTGTCTGTTCATATCCTTTGACCATTTTTCAATTGGAGAATGGCTTGATTTTTTATAAATTAGAGTTAATTCTCTATATATTTTGGAAATGAGGCCTTTATCAGAACCTTTGACTGTAAAAATATTTTCCCAGTTTATTGCTAAGGGAAGCACTTTGAATAAGTCATATATATATAAAGCACTTTGTGTGTATGTGTGTGTGTGTGTGTGTGTGTGTGTGTGTGTGTGTGTACACATTAGCTCTTTGGTAATGGAGGCTTTGTCAAATAAGAGAAAAAGAGTTAGAAAAGAGTTAGATGTGTATTAAAGAAGTCCAGATTCAAACCTTGCTAGAACCACATATTTTCTATGTAATTCTAACAAGTCAATGTTTTGCAAAATTCTCTAAACCTCCAGTTTGTAGAAGAGTTACTTTTCTATATTCATAGAAGAGATATCCTCATCTGGAGTTCCTTATACTGATGAAATCATAGACTTAGTTACATGATCCTCTTTGGTTAAATTGAGAAAGTTTAATTTATCCAGTTTGAAATCCAGTTTGAAAGGGACCTGAGACAAAAATGGTCACTAACTTGTCCAAGGTGACACATATGCAGTGTGTGTTTGGTCAAGGCTAAAATTAACCTTAAACCTCCTGGTTTACAGAATGTGAGAGCTGAATAGCCCTCAGAAATTAAACAATCCAAATCATACACAAAAGAATTCTCCACTAAAATATACTTGACAAGCAGTTATCAATCCTCTGAATGAAGACTATCACAGAAGGGGAACTCACAACCTCTCTATTTGAGTTTTGAATAGCTCTATTAGGAAAGTTTTCCAAAACATCAACCCCAAATTGGCCTCTTAGTAATTTTGACCCTTTCCTTCTGGTTTTGCCCGATGGAACCAAAGAGGAGAAATAAAATCTACTTTTAAATAACAGATTTTCGACATAGATTTCATGCTTCTCTTCCCCTGAATTTTCTATTCTCCAGGCTAAAATCCCTATATTCTTCTACCAACCCTCACTTGACAAGGACTCAAGGCCCTTCATCATCCTGCTTGCCCTTGTCTGGATGCTCTCCACTCCACCAATTTATTAATGTCCTTCTTAATCCATGGTACCCAGAATTGAATACAATACTCCAGATGAAGTCTAATGATGGCAGAGTACAGCGAAACTATCACCTCTCTATTTCTGAGAGCTATGACCCTGTAACGCATTGCCACTTTTTTATGTGGATATTTGTTAAAAAAGCCTGAAACAACATTTCTGGGAGAAAAGCAGTTTAAAATGTTTCTGAAGACTTGAGCTGCTCAGATAGATGCAGAAAGGATCTGTTTAAAGGCAGCTTATAAAGAGAAAAGAGCACTATTCATAAATTCATCTACATATGAATGAAATCATAGGAAACTTATATGAATTGCATGTATTATGCCAGAGAGAGGTGTCTTTGGGATTGCATACCCTGATTTAGGGATTGGTCACTAATCTGAAGGATGCTCAGATTTTAAGCCACTAGAAACCACGTAATCCCAAGAGAAGTTAGGGATAAGAAGACACACACCTTAGTCACCTGAAAAGAGGTGACAATGGAAAGAGCAGCAAAAACTGCCCCTCCTTTCTCCCATGGTAGAGAAGAAGCATCTGACTCAAGCTAAGTCAGCTGAAATAAGCAATTAAAACTAGGGAGGCTCTGAAGTTTCTGGGAACTCTTTGGAAGGGATTTCAATAGGTGATGGAAGCTTGTTGGAGGAAGAAAAATCTTTCTAATGTGAGAATACACATCCTATTGCTCTTTGGTGTTATCTAAGCCCTCATAGTGAAGCTAGGTAGAGCACTGGATAGAGCCCCAGGCCTAGAGTCAGAATATTAGTTTTAAATCCAGTCTCAGACACTTATTACTTGTGTGATCCTGGATGAGTCACTTAACCCTGTTTACCTCAGTTGCCTCATCTGTAAAATGACCCAGAGAAGGAAATGACACACCATTCCAGTATCTTTGCCAAGAAAACCCCAGATGGGGCCACAAAAAGTCAAAAAGACTGAAGTGACTGAACAACAACTAATACCACAAATGCCCTGAGAACAATTTTGACTGGAGAACTCTATATAGCTGTATGGAGTTCATTGAGGAAAGCAGATTCTGACTATATGAAGAGATTATCTGGGCTTATCTGCATTGCCTTCTGCTGACTTTTGTAGTTTTAGACCTGGGGTTTTTTTAACCCTTTTTAATGTTTCACAGATCCTTTGAAGCCTATTTTCTTCCCAGAGTAATGTTTTTCAAATACATAAAGTAAAAGAAATGAAAGTCAATTATATTGCATTATAGGTATCAAATAACTATAACAACAGTAGTCCATGGACCCAAGGTTAAGATTCTCCTGTTTTAAAGGAAGAAAGTTCTCAGAGCCCAGAAGGCTTCTCTGAGAAGCTTTGCAGCTCTCTGAGTCAAGAATTCTTGTAAGTGAAATAGTTTAACATTGCTTCAACACTCTGTCAAGGAAAGATACCTTGAAGTCTATAGGCTTCAAGCTTAGTTAGGGCTGCTGTTTTCAGAAAAGAATGTTATTATTAAAGATACTTAATACAGCTTCAGCAGCCTGAGAGTAGAAGAGAATCAGGTTAGTCCAATGGGAAAGCAGAGAGGTACAGAAGAGTTGTCCTGGGTATATAAGCCACCTACGCCTCCCTGCTAAATATCTATATGGTCCTACTCTCCCTAGAAGACACATTTGAAGGAAAGTATGACCCAGGTCTATAAGAAACTGTTATTTTTTGATTATTCCTATTTTTGCCTTATTTTAAACAAATGCTAAACTTGTTATTGCTTTTTTTAACATTTAGCAAATATTTTCTGTTTAAGAGTAAATAGTGTCCTTATAACTGATTTGAATAAAGGGAACATATTACAAATGAGGAATTAGGAGTTACAGTCATGTGGACTAGGAAATTTCCCCATATACCAAAGTTACCCTTAGGATCTTGAGTGTGAATAGTTGTGAGTGGTGGTGTGATCCTGGATAGAATTCTTGTTTGAGATTCTACCCTTCTCCCACAATAAAACATGCTGGTTTGAGAACAGATTTGGATGAGAGGTCAACAAAAGAAGAGGAGAAGGAAGAAGAGGAGGAGGAAGAAGGTAAGGAAGAGAATGAAAAGAAGTACAAATAGGACAAAGAGGAAAGGGACAGGAAGAAAAAAGAAGAAGAGGAAGAGGAAGAAGAAGAGGAAGAAGAAGAAGAAGAAGAAGAAGAAGAAGAAGAAGAAGAAGAAGAAGAAGAAGGACAAGAAAGAAGAAAAAAGAAGAAATCACTTGGATGCTCTACCAGCTCCAATAAGTGACATATCTACCCAAAATTAAATTACCTCTTAATTCGACCCAATATCCTTTAAGTCTTTATGCCTAGCACTTCATGTTGATGATTTATATTGAGTTTGAAATCCACTAATACTCCCAGATCTTTTTAAGAACAATGATAACTACAAATTATTCCCCATTTTATAATTCTGGAGTTGATTATACTTACCCAAATACAAGACTTTCCTTTTATATTTACTGAATTTCTTTTTTTTTCTTTTTTTCTTTTTTTTTTTTTTTACATTTAGAACAATGCTCTCTTCCATCAAGAATCTCTTGGAGCCTCTTATCCAATGTGTTATATATTCTGCCTAGAATTATATCAACAGTAAAGTTAAAGAGCACAACATCTATTACTTCATCCAACCATTGTTTTTTTAAAAAATGTTAAAAAGGTTAATCATAGATCCCTGTGGTTCTCCCATAAAGACTTTGCCATGTTACTTCTGATCCTTTAATTTTGAATCCAATTCTGAATCCATCTGATTATATTAATATATAATTTATATTTCACCATCTTTTTTCAAGAGAATAGTAATTTATCCAAAGCTTTGATAAAATCTAGGGAAATTATACTCATAAAACTTCTTCATCCAGTACTACTTCCATAGGACTAACATTGCCTTTAAAAATATGAACCCTTCTCTCCTGTGACATTGCCACCACTTTTGGTATAAATTCTCATTACTTAATGCCTGGATTTATCTAATAAGTGCCTAGTTAATCTGTCTGCCATCAGCTTTTCCTCACTCCAGTCCATACTACATTTTGCTGCCAAAGTGATTTTCCTAAATTGCATGTCTGACCATGTCATTCTCCCCACTCCTCTTCAATAAACTCCAATGGCTCCCTTCAGGATCAAAAATAAAATCCTCTGTTTGACCTTCAAAGCCCTTCATAATTATCCAGTTATTTTTTACATCTTCCCCTCTTTTACACCATAGCAGTAACTGGGAGATACACCATCTCCCAACTCAATTTCACTGTCTGTTTCCCCTTACTTGGGGATTTGTCTCCTCTTTATCTCTGTTTCCTGGCTTTCCTGGTTTACTTCAAGTCTCAGGTTAAATGTGACCTACCAAAAAAAAAAAAAAACCCTCTCCCAATCATGTTTAGAACCTTTCCTCTGTTGATTATTTTCTATTCAACCTGTAAACATGTTTTCTATATATAGTTGCTTGTATGTCATTTCTTCCATTAGACTGTGAACTTCTCCAAGGCAAGGGCTGTTTTTCTCATTTCTTTATATTCCCAATGCTTAGTACAATGCCTGGCATATAGTAGGGACTTAACAAATGTATATTGATTGATTGGTCTTAGTCTATTTTATTTTTTCTTAAGGAAGAAATAAAATGGAAGAGAAGAAAAGGGAGAAAGGGGGAACAATGGCTAGAGAAAAATAAGGAGAATTTTGATTAAATAATTTCTTGTTAATTCTAAGCTAAGTAATTTGCATTTTTTAATGAGCTATAAGAACAGGATTCTCAGCCCCTCTATAGTAACCTCATGAGTTATTTTAATTCCTTGGTGTTACCATGGCAAATGAGATGGTGAACCCTTCAGGTCTGAGCTCTTCCTCACTATTTTGTCCCCTGGCCCTGGGCCTCTTAGAAATCACAAACTACATTTCTGGGATTGACTAATTAAAACTATTAATAGTTTCTTTTGTGCTGTCCAGCTGCGTGGGCCATTTCATACTTCCATCAGCTGGATTGCAGTTCATATTACTTCTAATTGGACTGACCACTTTATGAGCTTTTGACATCCCAGCAATACCCCGAAGTCCCCTTGTATGGTCCTAGATTCCAGAGAGATAACAATCCATATTTGGGTTGGTTATATAAAAGTTCTGGACCTTATATTAATCAAGGCCTTTGTTCAAACTTTGCTAATTTGGTAACAGAGTCAGGGGAGTGGGCTGCATAAGTATGAACAATTGATTTATCTTCCCAACGTTTCATTTTCCCGAGGTAGAAATAAAAGTATAATAATACTTATATCTTTGAAGAATTCTCTGTCTTTCTCTGTCAGTCTGTTGGTATCTCTCTCTCTCTCTCTCTCTCTCTCTCTCTCTCTCTCTCTCTCTCTCTCTCTCTCTCTCTCTCTCTCTGTATGTGTGTGTGTGTGTGTGTGTGTGTGTGTGTGTGCGTGTGTGTGTATTTTGGGCGGAAGTGGAAACTGAAATTGAAATTTCCAGAAGGGGACTTCTGGTAAGGATGTTCCCTCTATCAATGTAGAGGAATAATACTTGTACAGCTTAGAGTTGTGTCTTAGAGAGTTGTCTTAAATAGTCAATAACTATAGCAATCTAGTGTTTGACAAGCCCAAAGACCCCCAGTTATTGGGATAAGAATTCACTATTTCATAAAAACCACTGGGAAAATTGGAAACTCATATGGAAGTAATTAGGACTTGATCTACACTTAACACCATATACCAAAATAAGGTCAAAATGGGTTCGTGATTTAGACATAAAAAGTGATATTATAAGCATATTACACTGGAACTCATAAATGAATATCAAATAGATATTTGATTATATTAAATTTAAAAGTTTTTGTATAAACAAAACTAATGCAGATGATCAAAAGCGAAGCAAAAAATTGGGAAAGCATTTTTACATTTAAGGGTTTTGATAAAGACTTCATTTCTAAAATATATAGAGAATTGATTGACTCACATTTATAAGAATTCAAGCCACCCTCCAAGCGATAAATGGTCAAAGGATATGAACAGACAATTTTCAGATGAAGAAATTAAAACCATTTCTAATCATATGAAAAGGTGCTCTAAATCACTATTGATCAGAGAAATGCAAATTAAGGCAACTCTTGAGGTACCACTACACACCTCTCAGATTGACTAAGATGACAGAAAAAGATAATAAAAAACATTGGAGGGGATATAAGAAAACTAGGACACTAATACATTGTTGGTGGAACTGTGAATGGATTCAAACATTCTGGAGAGCGATTTGGAACTATACTCAAAAAGTTATCAAACTGTGCATATTCTTTGATCCAGCAGTGTTTCTACTGGGCTTATATCCCAAAGAGATCTTAAAGGAGGGAAAGGAACTCAATGTGCAAAAATGTTTGATGCAGCCCTTTTTGAGGTGGTAAGAAACTGGAAACTGAGTGGGTGCCCATCAGCTGGAGAATGGCTGGATATGAAAGTTATTGAATATTATTTTTCTATAAGAAACAATCAGCAGGATGATTTCAGAGAGGTGTGAGGAGACTTACATGAACTAATGCTAAGTGAAATGAGCAGAACAAGGAGATCACTGTCCACAGCAACAACAATATACAATGATCAATTCTGATAAACGTGGCTCTTTCCAGCAACGAGATGACTGATGCCAGTGCCAATGATTTTGTGAGGAAGAGAGGCATCCACACCCAGAGAGAGGGAATTGAGTGTAGATCACAATATAATATTCACACTCTTTTTGTTGTTATTCACTTGCATGGTTTTCTTGCTCATTTATTTTCCTTTTTGATCTAATTTTTCTTGTGCAGCAAGAGAATTGTATAAATATATTTACATATATTGGATTTAACATATATTTTAACATGTTTAATATATATTGGATTGCTTTCCATCTAGGGGAGGGGGTAAGGGGAAGGAGAAGAAAATCTGAAACAAAAGGCTATGCAAGGGTCAATGTTGACAAATTATCTGTACATATGTTTTGAAAATAAAAAGCCTTAAAAATTAAAAAAAAAGAGTTGTCTTGAGCCCTAAGAGGTTAAGGGACTTATTCAAAATCAAAAAGGTAAGCAGAAATCAGAAGTAAAACCCAGGAAAACCTCTGTCTAAGTGTAATTTTTTATCTATGTTGCCTCGTATTCTTCATTCAAAAAGTATTGTAAAAGCATTTATTATATACTAAGCATTTCCAGTGACTTTCAGTTTGGCTCAGGGTCAATGAGCCCTGAATGAACCTATATGCTTCCACACACAGAGCCATAGGCAGTAGAGTAGAGAATATTCACAGAGCCATAGACAGTAGAGTAGAGAATAGCTCACAAATTAATGATTATGGAAGATCATTTCATTGAGTTAGAAGATCTGGATTCTTTTGGGGGATTAGCCATTGTGTAATTTCAAAATCAAAAAATTCTCGATTTATAAGGGATCTCATGAGATAATCTAAGTTTAGAAAGTAAAGAGAATAATCATGTTGCTGATCTGAAAAAAACCCAAGGAGAGGGAAATGAAAGCTGTAGTGCCTTGTCTGAGTTGGACAAGGAGGAAATGGAAAAATCATCAGCATAAAAATGAAGATAGAAGATCATCCAGTATACTGGCTTTTTGGAGAGGATGGAAAGCAGGATATTGTCCAGCACATCAATAGAGAAAATTTATGGGCATACAGAGACTATACAGAGCTAATAAAGAAAACTGAAAGGGTAATAGAGACTACTTAAGGAATCCAGGGATGCCCTAGTCTGGGGAAGTACAGAAAACCACCAATTCCACTGCACAAGAAATGGGAAGGGGAGAGGAGGTGCAGGGAGACAGAAGAATTCCTAAAACATCAAGGATCAAATCAGTTACAAAGGAGAGAAACTCTGATCAAGGAAAAATCTGTGGAGCACAGACCACCCCATATTTTGATGAAGGAAACCTCGGAGGATACAGAGATTACCACACAATCAAGAAAATTTTGTGGGGGTGAGGTGGGAGTAGTACAAGACAAGGAAGATAAAGACCTTTTAGTACCTTGATTAGGGACAACCAAAGGTACAACTATTATTTGGAACTAAAATATATATACCAGTGCCTTGGAAACAGACCCACAAAGCAAAACCCAGTGAAAGGAACTAATGAAGTCAGAATTAAGCAGGCTTTGACCACTCCATCTAAGACTAAGACTAAGGCAGACTCTGAAGATAGAACAAAAATCTAATTCAGGAAACAGAATGGGAAAATAAATAAACAAAAGAAATATAAAATGTTAGCTTCAAAACACAAACTCAAGGGAAAACTCAGTATCATCTATATAAAAAGACTCAAAGATCATAGATTTGATACAAGTTCTAGAATGGATGTAAAACAATAAATACAGCCTAAAGTCTAGAAGACTCATCTTCCTGAGTTCAAATATGCTCTCAGATACGGTATGTAGCTACATTACTCTAGGCAAGTCATTTAACCCTTTATGCCTTAGTTCCTCATCTGTAAAATGAGCTGGAAAAGGAAATGGTAAAGCACTCCAGTATCTTTGCCAAGAAAATACCAATTGTAGTTACAAAGAGTCAGACAAGAATGAAATGACTGAACAGCCATTATTAGACTCCTTGAAAAAAATAAAGCAGGAGTTAAAAAATGATCATATAAATAAAATGAAAGCTCTAAGAGAAAATAAATGAGAAAGTCAAAACTCTAGAAGAAAGAATTAGAGGAATGGTATAAGAGTTGTAAAATCACTCAAATAGGAGTGTTGAAAATGAAACTGAGGCAGAGTAAATGACCTCATAAGAGATACTAGAACAAATTCACAAAACTTGAAAAAAACACCAGAAAATTTAAATTATATTCTATCAAATATATTATATATAGTATATCTTGTTATATATAATTATATATATTGTTATTTATTATATAATTATAACATACTACACAGTATATTAATATATATTATAATATAATATTTATTATATACATTGTATATTTATTATTATATATAAATATATTATTTTATTATGTTATACTTATGATTATTATATAATTATATGTATTTATTATGCATTATATAGTATTATATATGATAATAATATATATTATAAATATATTAAAATATATCCTATCAAAAACAATTGATCTAGAAAACAAGTCAAGAAAGTATCACTATATAAATTATCATCATTTCTATGTACTATCGCCAAAACCCACCTAGAAAAGATAAAAGGAGAAATTTTCATCCAAGTGACTTGAAATATACAAAAAAATTTAAAACTTTACCTTTTAAGACATCTAGACATTTTGGAGAAATTGCTGTTTAGTCATTCAGTCATGTCTAATTATTCATGATCCTGTGCACCATACTGTCCATGAGATTTTCTTGGCAGATATTAAAGTAGTCTGTTTTTCCTGCTCCAATGGATGAGGGCAAATAGACTTAAATAACTTGCCTAGGTCATATGGCTAATAAGTATCTGAGACTGAATTTCAATTCAGTTGTTCCTCAGGATAGTTTACCTCTCAGACCTGTGGAAGGGGAAGGTCTTTATGACCAAAGAAGAACTAGAGATCATTACTGATCACAAAATAGAAAATTTTGATTATACCAAACTGAAAAGTTTTTGTACAAACAAAACTAATGCAGACAAGATTAGAAGGGAAGCAATAAACTGGGAAAATATTTTTACAGTCAAAGGTTCTGATAAAGGCCTCATTTCCAAAATATATAGAGAATTAACTCTAATTTATAAAAAATCAAGCCATTCTCCAATTGAAAAATGGTCAAAGGATATGAACAGACAATTCTCAGATGAAGAAATTGAAACTATTTCTAGTCATATGAAAAGATGCTCCAAGTCATTTTTAATCAGAAAAATGCAAATTAAGACAACTCTAAGATACCACTACACACCTGTCAGATTGGCTAAGATGACAGGAAAAAATAATGATGATTGTTGGAGGGGATGCGGGAAAACTGGGACATTGATGCATTGTTGGTGGAGTTGTGAACGAATCCAACCATTTTGGAGAGTAGTTTGGAACTATGCTCAAAAAGTTATCAAACTGTGTATACCCTTTGATCCAGCAGTGTTACTACTGGGATTATATCCCAAAGAGATTATAAAGAAGGGAAAGGGACCTGTATGTGCACGAATGTTTGTGGCAGCCCTTTTTGTAGTGGCTAGAAACTGGAAACTGAATGGATGTCCATCAGTTGGAGAATGGCTGAATAAATTGTGGTATATGAAAATTATGGAATATTACTGTTCTGTAAGAAATGACCAACAGGATGATTTCAGAAAGGCCTGGAGAGACTTACACGAACTGATGCTGAGTGAAATGAGCAGGACCAGGAGATCATTATATACTTCAACAACAATACTAGATGATGACCAGTTCTGATGGATCAGGCCATCCTCAGCAACGAGATCAACCAAATCATTTCTAATGGAGCAGTAATGAACTGAAATAGCTATGCCCAGAGAAAGAACTCTGGGAGATGACTAAAAACCATTACATTGAATTCCCAATCCCTATATTTATGCCCACCTGCATTTCTGATTTCCTTCACAAGCTAATTGTACAATATTTCAGAGTCTGATTCTTTTTGTACAGCAAAATAATGTTTTGGTCAGGTATACTTATTGTGTATCTAATTTATATTGTAATGTACTTAACATCTACTGGTCATCCTGCCATCTGGGGGAAGGGGTGGAGGCTAAGAGGTGAAAAATTGGAACAAGAGGTTTGGCAATTGTTAATGCTGTAAAGTTACCCATACATATATCCTGTAAATAAAAGGCTATTAAATTTAAAAAAAAATCAATTCAGTTGTTCCTGACTCAAGTTTCAGAGCTCTATCCACTGGGCCATCTAGCAGCCTCTTCTAGAGAAATAAATTGATTTAAATGAATGGAGATCTATTTGCTTATGGAAATCATGTTGTGTATTCAGTATTATACCAGTTAAAACTGTCAAACGGTCACCTTATAGAGATAGGAAAAAATTATAATAAAATTTATCTGAAGGAATATATGGTGATTAAAAATGTTCAAGAAACCCAATTTCTGGATAATTTAATCATTTTATTAATAATGACAACATTTTAATAAAAGAATGGTTATCTGGGAATCTATCTTAGACCAAAGTCAATCATGGCAGCAGACTCATGGTTTATAAACTCATTGGAAGAGGGAGTATATCTGAGGCTTGAGATCAACTGACTGTCTAACAATTACGGAGAGAATTAATGAGGGGTTGGAGAGAGAGAATGAATGGGAGGCTGAACCTAAACTTTGATTATGTCATTTATTTCTAAATTAACCCCAGCCTTGGGCAATCTACTCAAAGCATTTATCCCCCTCTGAAGTCTGAGCAGAACATAATGGCTTCCCCCATTTGAGAATGGGGTCTGAAGAAGAAAGTTAACCAATATCATTATCCCAAATGTCCTTCAAAAGACTGACAATGTTTTTAAAATCAGAACTTCAGGGGAAAGGAGGGAACTTTGGATCTCCCCAAATCACTGGTTATCAATAAATCATTTCTCTCAAATATAAGGTCAAAATTTTCAAGGGAAATACTGAGGGGGGCAAAGGTGTAAAAGAAAAGTACCTAGTAGTACAATATTGTTTCTTACAAAGTAATAATCAAATCAAACTGAAAAGGTGGGTCAACAGAATAGACTGGAATAAGGAAGCATTTTGGCACAGGGAATAAGACTCTTCTGGAATCAGAAAGACTCATCTTGATTTCGAATCTGCCTTCAGACATTCATTAGCCTTTTTTGACCCCGGGCAAATCACTTAACCCTGTTTGCCTGTTTCGCCATCTGTAAAATGAGCAAGATAAGGAAATGGCAAACCCCTTCAGTATCTTTGCCAAGAAAATCCCAAATAGAGTCAAAAGAGTTGGACACAACCTAAATGATTCAACAACCACAACAACCTACAGAAGCAAATAGAAGAAGCAGTATAATGTTTTAAAAAAAAACCAAAACAAACCCCACCCCCCCACAAGTATTAAGGTAAGTGCTCACCCAATTACAAACACTACTGGGAAAAAAAACTGGAAAGCCTGGTTACAGAAGTTAGATTTAGACCAAACCTTCACACTATATACTACAATAATTTCTAAATGATTTATGACCCAGAAATATAAGCTCACATCATAAACAAATTAGAGGAGCAAAGAAGAAATTATCTTTAGCAATTCAAGATAGAAGAAGAGTTTATAATGAGACAAGGGATAAAAAGGATCAGAGAGAAAATGGACAGTTTTGGTTAATGTAAATGGTAAATGTGTAAATAGTGCAGGTAGATTTAAAAGACAAATAGCTTGTAAAAAATGTTAGCCATAAAAAAAAAAAAAATGTTAGCCATAAGTTTCTTTGTAGTGGTTTGATATCTAAGATATACAAGGAACTGATTCAACTATAACAAAATGACAGATAAGCCTCAATAACAAATGATGAAAGGAAATTACCAAGCATTTCTCAAAGAAAGAAATGCAAATGATAAAAAGTAAAATCTTCATTCAAAATTGCTACAAATCTCTAGAGAAATGTAAATTAAAATAATGTTTAAATTCCATCTCACACCAATCAGATTAGGATGCATTAAAAAAATTACTGGAGGGTCATAGGAAAACAAGCATACTGGGACACTGTTATTGGAGAGATGTGGCCAAGTCATTCTGAAAAGCACTTCGAAAATATATTCCCAAAGTCATTAAGCTGTGTTTACCCCGTGATTCAGACATATCATTACCAACCAGGCCAATACTTCAAAGAGGCAAAAGGAAAAGGAAAAATAAACATATGTACATACAAACATTATATATGTGTTTATATATACACATACATAAACATATACATACATACATGTGTGTGCATGTATATCTTTTTTTTTAATCAAGAATTAAGAAATGCTCATTAATTGGAGAAAGACCAAAGGTATGCTTACAAACATTTAACAACCAGATCTCTGTTAAAACAACAACAATGTATGTATGTCTGACACAACTTTAAGTTTACTCTGTTATTAATATTTTCTCCATGACTTTCCCATTACTAGACAACTAGTAATACAATGAATCAGGTCTTGATTTGAAGCATTTGATGAACTTCAAGGTATAAATCATATGAAATTGATTTTGAAAAATTTAATAGTCTCTTCTCAGCAGCTGATTCAAGTTGATTCTAGCACACACCTAGGGATGGTTGATTAATATAATTCAATATTTTGTTGTAAGAAATTATGACACAGTACACTTCAGAGAACCTGGGAAAACTTGTGTGAACTGATATAGAGAGAAATGAACCAAATCATGAGAACAATTTTAAATGGTAACAACAATATTGTAAAGATAAACAACTTGAAAAGTTTAAAAATTCTATAAAATGTAATGCAATGAACAACCAGAACTCCAAAACACTGATGTTGAAGCTTGTTATCAAATTCCCAAAATAATGATTATGAATCCCAGGTGCAAAATGAGATATATATTTCTTAAAATGGCTAAGGTGTAGATTTGTTTCACTTAACTATGTTTATTTGTTACAACAATGGTGGTGTTTTGTTTTCATTTTTAAAGAAGGGAATGTTTGGAGGATGAGAGGAATAAGCACAAGTGTAGTCAATAAATTAAGTTGGAAAGAAAAAAAAAGATCACCAAGACATCTTAAAATTAACAGCGAGAAACACAAGAAAGTTCAGACAGAAACAAAGATAAGTACCATGTTTAATTTGTACTGTTCTTTAAAAAATGTTTTAAGTAATATAGATTTGTGATTTTACAAATAGTTGTTTTTCTGTCATGTTTTTATATGAAAATGTCTCTTTTGGGGGGATTTATTATATTAGAAATTAAATTGGAAAGACTTAAAGCCCACAGGAAAGTCTTAGAATATCAAGGAAATTTTCAGTGGAGGATCTATGAAAAGATGTGGCCAGGAATCAGATAACTTTACAAGGGTAGATGTGATGATACCAGTACCGACCAAAGGGGCACTAACTTTGGGGATTCAAAGATCCTTAAAAGTGTTAAAATACATAGGTATCTGACAAATAAGCCGAGAACAATTTAGATTTTCCTTCCTCCTACTGCCCTTTATTACAAACATCAAATTTGCCCTTGAGTTCAGGATTAAATTACAACTGAGATCAAATCTTCTATCATCCCTTTTTCCACTGAAGCAAGTAAAGAATTTTTCATTCTTAGATCCCTTACATAAGAAAACACCTGAGTACACTTTGTACTGTTTGAAGCATTCCTAAGCATTTATGACTAACATTTCAATCACCTATGCTTTTTCATTCCATATATAATAATAAGCATTGAATCATGGGAGAGACCTAGGAAGTCATCTAACTGAACTCCTTAATTTTATAAAATGTGAAACTGAGATCTGAAAAGAGGAAATAATCTGTTTATTGTTACATAGTGAGAAGGCAAGACAGGACTCAAACCCACATCCTTGGACTTCAAATCTGGTGTGCTTACCAGGATATCTCTTTAAGCAGCACAATCAACTGGATACAGGAATACGTTCCTCTCTCTTTTCAGAGGGCCTTATAAAGAATCACTGATGGAATTTACTCATGAAAAAAGTAGTCATTGAGCCATGCATGCTCATTTTTCAGACATAAAATTCAAAACCCTCTCAGAACTTGGTCTATGAATTGCCTGAAGCTACCTCAAATGGGAATTGCTTTGCTTTAAAAAGGTTTCCTCTTCTGTTTGACATAGAAGGATAAAGCTTTAAGACCTTCTTCATTTCCAAGATTTAGGATTATATGGAGTAAACATAATGCCACATGACAACGTAAATTCTTTAAAAGATTCTTTGTTTTTGTCAACGTGAAAAGCCTGCCCTAGGTTAGCAATTTGCCTGTCAGAAATAACTAAGCCAGCTCAATATCTATTTGAAGTGCATTTAAGTTATTTAGAAAAGGTATTAGACACCTTTTCATTTCAATCTGATTTGGAAAACACAAGACATTTTGGATCTGTAATTTGAAAAAGGAATGTGTTATTTAGTTCACCTTTTAAAAAATTTTTTTTGAAATTTTAAACTCTTAAAACTAGCTGCTTTTAGCTTCTAAAGTGAGAACTTGATAGGAAAACTTAATAAATGACTTTGGCCTCATCCATATATCTTATATATCTGTCTTTGTGTCCAATCCAAGGAAAGATATACCATTATAGTCTAACTCATAATAATTTAACAACCACCTTGAAAACTAAGAAGGAGGGAAAACATAACTTTCTTCCTTTTATACATCAGGAAAAAGGGCTCATAGAAAGTCAATGACTCACTCAAGCTGGGTAACTAGGATTCGCTGGAGAGCGAAAAATTGAAAATATTAGAGGGAGTGAACAATCATCTGAGTGAGGCCCCAGAAAAAAAATGGCAAAGAAATGGTCTGCATGTACTTTAACTTCCAAAGACAAGAATAAGACTAAATTAAATCATTAAGTAATGGAGTATTCAAGAATATGGGACCAAAGACTGTACTGCAGCAAATAGGAAACTAGATCTGGAATACTGAGATCAGATTTAGAAACAGAGTCACCCCAATCCAAGACATTCAATTATTTCATCCTGTAGGTTTTTGAATTAAATCTAGAAAATAAAGTTAGTATTTGTAGTATAAGAAAGAGCAATAACCTAGAAACCAAGAAATTCTATTTATGTTTCATGTAATCAAAAATTCATGTTATCTGTGGAAAGGAAGGAAAAAGAAATGGAGAGGAAGAAGGTATGTATGTTTTGGGAAGTATGACCTGGCCAGCTCACATGAAAAGTAAACATCAGAGTCAGGATTAGAATCTGGGTCCTCAACAAAACCTCATTGTTCTTTCCAATTCATCATAATGGGGTGATATTTTCTTTAGACCTTCTGTTGTTAATGCTCAACTTGACTTCTTTGAGTTGAAATGCCCTAGCACTGAGCCTTCTTTTTTACTATTCAAGAATATGGGACCAAAGACTGTACTGCAGCAAATAGGAAACTAGATCTGGAATACTGAGATCAGATTTAGAAACAGAGTCACCCCAATCCAAGACATTCAATTATTTCATCCTGTAGGTTTTTGAATTAAATCTAGAAAATAAAGTTAGTATTTGTAGTATAAGAAAGAGCAATAACCTAGAAACCAAGAAATTCTATTTATGTTTCATGTAATCAAAAATTCATGTTATCTGTGGAAAGGAAGGAAAAAGAAATGGAGAGGAAGGAGGTATGTATGTTTGGGGAAGTATGACCTGGCCAGCTCACATGAAAAGTAAACATCAGAGTCAGGATTAGAATCTGGGTCCTCAACAAAACCTCATTGTTCTTTCCAATTCATCATAATGGGGTGATATTTTCTTTAGACCTTCTGTTGTTAATGCTCAACTTGACTTCTTTGAGTTGAAATGCCCTAGCACTGAGCCTTCTTTTTTACAATACTGACAATCTTAAAATTGTGGTAATATTTATTGTGACAGCAGCAAGGAGCCGTCGCTATGATGATGATATATAAATACAATACATTACCTGAGTGAGGCATTTTCCTGATATATATATTTCAGAAAATAGAAGATACGCTCCAGTAGCATTTTTACTTTAATTAAGTTGAGGATGGGGAGGGCAATGTGAGACCAAAGCAAAAAACACAGACATGGAATCAAACTTCAACAGAGAAATATAAAAGTACAATACTAGCAGCTGTGTCATTGACCTTTTACTCTTAGTTTCAGGGGCTACATTCTAATTTCGAATCATCAACAATTGCTAATTTCTTGAATGTGTCTTGGTGATTCAACCAACTATAAACCTTTTTCACAGAACCAGTAAGATTAAGCACTTTCTGAAGGACAATTCTAGCCTATTGGTGATGCTTACAAAAATATTAAGTTATAATCCATAATATAAAATTCTCCCATATTGCCCCATGATTTTTTGTCTCCTTACCTTTGCCTCTCCTTTTCCTTCTGCTAGAGAAAACTCCCCTCCTATATTTACATAGGAGTACTGTGAGAAAAAATGTTTTTTATAAATCTTAAATCATTATATAAATCTAAGTTGTTTTGTTATTATTTTGAATCTAATCATAATAAAAACTGGCATTTGTATTGTGTTTTTCTCATATTCTTTCTCCTTCTCTCTCCCAGACAAAGATCTTA
Source organism: Sarcophilus harrisii (assembly GCF_902635505.1). Classification (NCBI taxonomy): domain Eukaryota; kingdom Metazoa; phylum Chordata; class Mammalia; order Dasyuromorphia; family Dasyuridae; genus Sarcophilus; species Sarcophilus harrisii. The sequence goes on along the minus strand of NC_045427.1, from coordinate 190,161,197 downwards.
CTTTACAAAAAATATAAACAAAAAGAAATAAAGAGATGGGGGAGAGGAAATAAGGAAGGAAGAAAGAGAGAAAGAAAGAATGAAATAAAGAAAGAAAAAACAGAATATAGAGAAAAATGAATGAAGAAAAATAAGGAAAAGAAAGAAAGGAAGGAAGGAAGGAAGAAGGGAAGGAAAGACAGAGGGAAGGAGAGAGGGAAGAAAAGAGGAAAGGAGGAAGAAAAAAGGAAGGGAAAGAGGGAAGGAAAAAGGAAAGGAAAGAAGGAAAGATGGAGGGAGGGAGGGAAGGAGAAGAAAGTTTGAAAAGCTGATTGATAAAAACCTGAAAATAACATGCAATATGAAAATAATATGCACACATATTTTCCATCCCTGAAAAATATGGGAGAAGGTGTCAACTTATATCTTTTTGGGGGGATCTAGTTTATATTTTGTAATTTGGCAACATTCACTTTTAATTGTCTTGTAGTAATTGTTCTTTGTATTGACATTGGTAGTTATGGTATATAGTGTTTTTAGTTTTATTCACTTCACTTTGCATTAATCCTGGTGAGTTTTTTCCATGCTTCTCTGTATTGATAATATTTGTTCTTTCTTAACAGCACAGAAATGTTAGATCACATTTTAATGCTACAATTTGTTTAGTCATTCCCCAATTAATAAGGCTCATTTTTAGCATCAATATTCCTTCTCCAAAGAGTTCTTAACTGGCTGTGAGTCAGAATACTCCAATCTATGGAAATTTATAGTTGAAACTTAGCCAAAGTCAGTTTCCTTGAAAGGTAGCCACCATTCATTCCATATTAATGGAAGTTTCAAAAAATCCAGGAAGTCAAATTTTCCAGTCAAGGAAACAGTTCAGATCCAGCAAATATGCTCAAAAATGGATGTCAAAATTGCTTTGTAGGTTCTACAGAAAGAAATTTAATGTATGTAGAATATAGGGAGGAAAGACAAAACAACTGAATTAAAATCCAGGGAGCATATAGATAATAGATAGATACAAGGGAGTAGGTAGATACTAGGTGGTATAGAGGCTCTGGTCCTGGAGTCAAGAGAAACTGAGTTCAAATCCAGTCTCAGGCACTTATTAATTATGGGACCCTGTGCATTTACCTCATTTTCCTCATCTATAAAATGAATTAGAGAAGAAAATGGCAAACCACTCCAGTATCTTTGCTAAGAAAATGCTAAATAGTGTCATGAAAAGTTGGGCACACCTAAAAAACAACTGAACAGCAACAAAAAATACTATCACCTAAATCAAAGGAATTAGTCAAAAGTCAAGCAGCATTCAGGGAGTAAAAGCAGGGCAAAGATTATCAAATGCCTTGAAAATGAAATATCTGTGCCTTCTATTAATTTCTTGTGTGTCAGCATAGCTCAGACATGAAAGACAAATTTGTGCTAGTATAGCCCATCCAGCCAAGTGACACTCCCAATTAACTGAGTGCGTTGAAGGCCAGAGTTGGTTCCTTCCAACTGGTTTCATATGGCAATATCTGAGATTTATAAACATTTTCTCCCACATAAACTTTGTTAAGGAGTTAATGAAAGCATTATTACATTTATTATTCCAAAGTTAGTTTTAGTATGCAATTACAAACTAAATGTAGGACAGTAGATGGCTCTGTGGATATAATGCTGGGCCTAGAGTCAGGGAAATTCATGTTTTTGAGTTCACTCTAGTCTTAGATGCTTTCTAGCTGTGTTATCTTGGGCAAGTCACTTATGTCTGTGTGCCTCATCTGTAAAATGATCTGGAGAAGGAAAATTCACTTCAATATCCTTGCAAGGAAATTTCTAAATGGCATCAGACATGACTAAAAATTGACAAAAAAAAAAAATAAGCTAAATATTTAACTTTAAGAGTTGTAACCTTTCCACTACACCATTGTACCTCAGGATCTAAAGGGCCACAACCTTTCATCCATTTTTTTGTGCTGTCTTCTGTTTTTTCCTTATTTGAATTTTCCTATTGTATTTATATGAGAATCATTAGGATTCTCTGAGGACCTCAGAAAGGTTTAATTTCTCACCTACAGTAAATCCTAGAATTAGTAAATGGTTATGCTACTACTGAAATTCAACTCTTCTGAGTACCAGTCCAGTGTGTACTGGTCCTACTGGGCCCATTCTTGGGGGTGTGGGGGGCCAATGCCTGGCCAGAAGCTAGAATATTTCAATGTCATTGGTTGAATTTTGGCAGTTTGCAGCACCATATGTTAAGCTGAGGTGGAAATCAGTTTGAATGGTGAAAAAAATACCATAAAGCATGATAGTTAAAGAGCAAAATGATACAAAATAAAGAAAAAGATGAGTGTAAAGTTTTTGGTACATAGAAAGAAGATAGGCAATCAGGACTTTCCCATATTTATAACAAAGCAGTCTCCTGAAAAAGGTGATCACAAAAATAACAAACAATCCAGTACTAAAACGTTAAAAAATTTATTCACAACCAGTGTAAAGAAAAGTTATGAGTTTTTTTGTTTGTTATAATTTGTCATTGTATGCTGAGAAAGTCAGTAGACTTTAAAGTTCAACTCAGGAGTTTCTAGGAATGGCCTGAAAATGGAAGGCAGTGTAGACATCAGTAGCCTTGCTACATGCTGCAAACTGCCATTTCCTCATTAGCAGAATTAGCTAGAACTGGTTAGTGGTAAGCAATGCAAAACAAACCTGATCCTTCTTTCTCCTTAGGGGAAGAAAACTAAGGATGGATATAGGGGATGGAAGGTTCTTTGTCCTATGGACAGCCTAAAACAACAATCTTAGATAAGTTTCCTGCTGTAGCACAAGGTAGGTTTGGTCAAATAGGAACTTGGGGTCAACAAGCATATGTTTCCTAAATGAATAGTTTTGTAAAGTATTATGTATTATACTTTCTTTTCTATCTTTATAAATCCTTTCCATCCCTTAAGGCTCAATTCATTTCTTAAACCTTCCTGAGACGTTCTTCAGCTCTTCATGACTAAATTGATCTTTTATTTCACTGATAGGCTGTTTTATTTGTGGCTCAGACCACATAATTCAGTTTCATAGTCAAAACAGGTATAGCTATTGGTGGTGTTCCACATAGGCTATTAGGCCATTTGTAAAAGTAGAATCCTCTCCATATTAAGTCTGGCTGTTTGCTACCTCAAGTAATAATCTCACTGTTGAAGGGAGACAATAATTATCATTGTTCAGAACTGGCTTTATTTTCCGAGAGTATCAGTGTGCCTTCTCATATTGGCACTCAAAAACGGAACTGGACTCGTGTGCCCAAAATGTCTGTTGAGTGAACAATATCCCCAAATCAGCAGAAACAGTAGTAAAGCTACCGTTGAGAAACCTCCTTTTTTATGATTCCTTTTGTCCTGAAGTCTCAAATTACTGGACTGCCTTCCAGGTGCAAAACTAAAGTTCTCTTTTCTAACGCCCATTTGGCAATATTTTGAAACAGATCATCGCTCCTGAAATAAGGACAATTCTCATGTTCTACTCTACCTAGTGGTAGGATTTCACTTTCTCTTATGAGGTTTAGTATTATCAGATACCAGACAGAAAGAGCCACTGTTTTCCTGCACTGAAGAAATAAATCCAGTCTTTGAGTCTTTGGGCAACTTTGATAACAGTCTTTATTTCTGAACAAATAGGGACTTGAATGTATATTTTTTTTTGGTCTGGATGGGCGAATCTTTCTTTGCTGACTTTTTCTTCCACTATTCCCTTTGATACCCTTGCCCATTTGTTTTGCCATATAAGTTTCACAGGCATGTTAGCCAGTTCTTTGAAATATCCCATAGGCATTCTAATTGGTATTTGATGAAATCTATAAACAAACTTGGAGAATTTTCATCTTTATTCTATTTAATTTTCTTAGTCAAAAGCAAGAAATATCCCTTCATTTGTTCAGATTTTCCTTTATTTCAGTGATTAAAATTTTGTAGTTTTCCTTAAAGCATGATCATGTCCCTAGGTACTTCAATATCCAAATATTTTTAAATTGTTTGATTTGATGGGAAGCAGATCTCTTTTTAATTGTGCTTGTTGCTTATAGGTATATAGAAATGTGATTGATTTTGTACAATTTCTTATATCCTGAAACTCCTGAACTCATTTATTATCTCTATTAATTTTTAAAATCCCCTTGGATTCTCAAGTTATATGATCATGCCATCCACAAAGAATGATATTTTAATCAAATTCTTTGCAAGGTTTCATGCTCTAATTTTGTGTGTGTGTGAATGCAATTACTAGGATTTTTGAGTCCCAATTCTGATAACAGGGGAATCTTTGTTTTGTTCTTAATGATAAATAAAGGAATTGTTCCTAGGTTTCTCTGTTTTAAATAATATTCCTTCTTGGTTTTCTAAGGATCAATTCAGACTTAATTTGGAAGGTCAACTTACTGCATAGGCAGTATAAGACTCTAAGTTTCAAGGGTATATTTTCTGCTCTGTTTGTCAAGTAGAAGTACTAGAATATCTGCAAGAAGGCACTCTCTCCATAGATAAATTTCCTTCTCCTGTGTATTTAGGAGTTCAGCTTAGATTCCTATGCCAGTGAAACCCAAAACTTTCCTTTATGGAAAATAAATCCCCAGTGCTTCCAGAGTATTCTGATGAATGGACTATATCCAGGGCTATTCATGAAAGAGATTTCAATACAGACCTGTCAGGGCTAGGTGTAGATTAATTAAAATATTCACAAAATTATTCTGTTTAGAAAGAATAACTAGGACTAAAGTAAAAGGAGTTATAGCTAGAAACTTCTGCAGGAGAGGACTACCATTGTTAAAGACAAGAGACTTAGAATACTATGTATCTGGTAGTCAAAGATCATACTATCAAGAGCTATAACTAAGAATTTTTGCAAATGGCATATATATATACATAAACATATATACACATTTATATGTATATATTTTGCATATATATGTGTGTATACACACATACACTCACCAAATAAATATATTAATATAAGTATAGATATATTCTGTTCCCAATTAAGCTATAGATTACAGGGTAGAAGAAGGAAAAAGTGTAATATAAATAAATTCATTAACTAAAATATTAATAAATTTATATTACACTCTTTTTACAAAGACAAATATAAATACAATCTTTGTCTTTATAAAGCTTATATTTTAATGGAGGAAATAATATATTAAGAATAATGTCCAGGAAGGGACACTTTGGAGAAGTTACTAGGAAGGTCACTAGGGACAAATGGGGAAAAAAACCAGTTATACCCCATCCAGAATGACAAGATTGATTTGAAAGTAGTTTATAGTTCCAGAACTGGAGAGACTGGACAGGAAGTTTATGCTTATGATGGTAAGACATTGATGAGATTGTGGGGGAGGAGATCAGAAAAAAGAGAGTGCAGCCCGGTGGATGAACTTTTCTGAATTAGTGGTTCTGAAGAAATACTCATCAAAGAGGAGATAGCATGGTGGGAAGGAGGGACTGTAGGACATAAGGTCTACTATAATGGGTATAATTTAATTTTTTTTATTTCATGGGCCCCTTTTTATATCATAGACAATCTGTGGATCTTTCTCAGAGTGTTTTTAAATGCATAAAATAAAATATATCATATTACAAAGAAAACATATTATGTTGAAATATAGTTATCAAAACATTTTTTAAAAGTTTATGGGCTTCAGGTTAAGAATCTCTGCTCTAGGTCATGGTCTCTGTCACAGAGCCATGAAGCCCCTGTTAGTTGTCCACTATGTCAAGGGTAGGAGAGCAAATCTGCTCTTTGGAGACATTGACTTGGAGTGGACCCAAATATGCCATCTGGAAATTTTCTTTTTTAACTAATTCTTCTTATGAGCTGAGTGGAAACTCACTTGTTCCTAAGATGCTTAAAAATTGAGAACACTGTCAACATCTTTTATAAGTCTTGTTCTCCTAGGACAAAGAACTGATTGCCCTTCCCTAATTATTACTCTGATCTAATCTTCTATTAAGTACCCCCCTTTCTTCTTAGTAGAGGAGTACACATCCTACTTTGCTAAAATAAATAAATAAATAAATAAATTGAGGCAATGAACTTTTGCTTCCACAATTCTACATTTTGTACTTACCTCAGAATCATTCCCCTTTCTCTTCTCTTTTGCTCTAGCCTTGGAAAGGGAGATGGTTATTCTCTCTGTCACAAGCATCCTCCTTATTTGTGCTGTTGCTCCAGTCCCCCATTATCTCTTCTGGTAGTTTATCTTTTCTATAATCTCTCTCTCTTCCTGTTTTTCAGTCTCTCCTCCTTCACTGGATAACTTTTCTCTGCTTATAAAACATATGTTTAGATCTCTTCTTCTCCATTCTTCATCCTACCTATCCTTCAAGCCAGTGTTTAATTTTATGTTCCCCTTCACATTCAGATTCCTAGAAAAAAGCTATCTATTTATGGGCTCAATTTTATTAATTCCCATTCTCTTAACTTTCTGAAATGACTTCCATTTTTACTACTAAACTAAAGTTGCTTTCTATTAACTAATTATCTATTGTCAAATCCAAAGGCTTTTTCTTACTCCTTAGCCTTCTTGACTGTAGCATTCACACTGTTGGCCATTCTCTCCTGAGTAATTTCTCCTCTTTGCATTTTTGTTTTACAGACTCACAATTCTCAATTCCTTCTTCTTTTTCACTCATTCCACCATCCAATCAGTAGACAGTTGAGTCTACTTTGAGAATATCTCTCATATATACCTGCTTTTTGACACTGCCATTACTCTGGTACAGGACATCATCAATTCAAACCTGGCTCTTTTAATTTTTCTACTTGGTGTTCCTATCTAAAGTCTCTTTTTATCTCAATCCATCATTCAGTCAATTCTCAAAAGTTCTTTCCTTGAAGCACAGGCTACCCTCCCTCTATTACCTCCAAGATAAAATATAAAGTCTTCTGTTAGACTTTTATAACCCTTCATAATATGGCTCCCTCCAGTATTTCCCATCTTTTATAATTCATTGTTACTGAATTATAAGGTTCTTTGCTATTTTTTTATTAAATTTTTATTTTCAAAATATATGCATGAATAATTTTCCACATTCACCCTGGAAAATCTTCTGTTCCAAATATTTTCCCTCTTCTCCCCTACCTCCTTGTCTGAATGGCAATAATAAAATATTAAATTAAACAAGTATCATTATTCTATATATATTTCTATAAATATCATGCTGCACAAGAAAAATCAGATCAAAAAGAGAAAAAAATGAGAAAGAAAACAAAATGCAAGCAAACAATAACAAAAAGAGGGAAAATACTATGTTTTAATACACACTCAGTTGTCACAGACCTCTCTCTGGGTGCAGATGGCTCTCTTCATCTCAAACCCATTGGAACTGTGAATCATCTCATTGTTGAAGAAAGCCACGTCCATCAGAATTAATTATCACTTCCTCTTGCCATTTATAATGATCTCCTAGTTCTGCTCATTTCACTTAGCATCAGTTCATGTAAGTCTCTCCAGACCTCTCTGAAATCATCCTGCTGATTATTTTTTACAGAACAATAATATTCCATGATATTCATATACCATAACTTATTCAGCCATTCTTCAAATGATAGGCATCCGCTCAGTTTCCAGTTTTTTGCCACTACAAAAAGGACTGCAACATACATTTTTGCACATGTGGGTCCCTTTCCCTCTTTTATGATCTCTTTGGGATATAAGCCCAGTAAAACACTGTTGGATCAAAAGGTATACACACTCTTTGGACAGAGTTCCAAATCACTCTTCAGAATGGTTGAATCAGTTCACAACTCCACCAAAAATGTATTAGTGTTTCACTTTTCTTACATCCCCTCCAACATTTTTCATTATCTTTTCCTGTCATCTTAGACAATCTGAGAGGTGTGTACTAGTAGCTCAGAGTTGTCTTAATTTGAATTTCTCTGATCAATAATGAACAATAAGAGCACCTTTTTATATTACTAGAAATGATTTTAATTTCTTCATCTGAAAATTGTCTGTTCATATCCTTTGACCATTTATCAATTGGAGAATGGCTTGAATTCTTACAAATTCGAGTCAAGAGAAATGAGGCCTTTATCAGAATACTTGAATGTAAAATTCCCCCCCCCCAATTTATTGCTTCTCTTCTAATCTTGTTTGCATTGGTTTTATTTATACAAAACTTTTAAACTTAATATAATCAAAATTATCCATTTTGTATTCAATACTTAACTCCAGTTCTTCTTTGGCCACAGATTCCTTCCTTTTTCACAGATTTGAGAGGTAAACTATCATTTGTTCTTCTAATTTGCTTATGCTATCATTCTTTATGTCTAAATAATGAACCCATTTCATCCTTATCTTGGTACATGGTGTTAGGTGTGAGTCAATGCTTAGTTTCTATCATACAAAATTGGAAATTTTCCTAGCAGTTTTTGTTAAATAATGAGTTCTTATCCCAAAAGCTGAGGTATTTGGGTTTATCAAACACTAGATTATTATAGTCATGTGACTGTTTTATCCTGTGAACTTAACTTATTCCAATGATCAACTATTCTATTTTTTAGCCAATACCAAAATGACCACTGTTTAATAATAGAGTTTTAAGTCTAGTATAACTAGGTATTTTTTTAATTAATTCCCTTGGAATGCTTCATTTTTTGTTCTTCCATATGAATTTTGTTATTTTTTTAAAGTTCTATAAAATAATTTGTTGAGAGTTTTATTGGTATGGCACTGAATAAGTAGATTAATTTAGGTAGTATTGTCCTTTTTATTATATTAGCTTGGTCTTTATTTATATTAGCTTGGGTATTAGCATGACCACTTAATATTTTTCCAATTGATTATATCTGCCTTTATTTGTGTTGAATGTGTTTTGTAATTTTGTTCATATAGTTCCTGACTTTGCCTTGGTAGGTAGACTCCCAAATATTTTATATTATCAACAGTTATCTTAAATGGAATTTCTCTTTGTATCTCTTGCTGTTAGACTTTGTTGGTAATATATAAAATGCTGGTGATTTATGTAGATTTATTTTGTATCCTGCAAGTTTGCTAAAGTTGTGGATTGTTTCTAGTAGTTTTTTAGCTGATTCTCTAGAGTTCGCTAAGTATAGCATCATATCATCTGCAAAAAGTGATAATTTGCTTTCCTCATTACCTACTCTAATTCCTTTAAACTCTTTTTCTTCTCTTATTGCCAAAACTAACTTTTCTAATATGATATTGAATAGTAATGGTGACAGCGGAGAACCTTGTTTCACTCCTGATCTTATTGGAAATTATTCTAGTTTACCCCCATTACATATGATGCTTGTTGATTGTTTCAAATAGATGCTACTGATCATTTTAAGGAAAACTCCATTTATTCCTATTCTCTAGTGTTTTAATAGGAATGGGTATTGAATTTTGTCAAATGTTTTTTCTGCATCTATTGAGAAAATCATATGATTTTTATTAGTTTGGTTATTGATATAGCCAATTATGCTAATAGTTTCCCTAATATTGAACCATTCCTGAATTCCAATATATCCTACTTGGCCATGGTGTATTATCCAGGGAATAATTTGTTGTAATCTCTTTGCTAATATTTTATTTAAGATTTTTGCATCAATATTCATTAGAGAAATTAATGTATTGTTTTCTTTCTGTTTTGACCCTACCTGATTTTGGTATCAAGCACCAAATCTGTGTCATAACAAGAATTTGGTAGGACTCTTTCTTTCTTCATTTTTCCAAATAATTTGCATAGTATTGGAATTAATTGTTCTTTAAATGTTTGGTCCTAGAGATTCTATTTTAGGGAATTGATTATTAGCTTGTTCAATTTCTTTTTCTAAAATGGGACTATTTAAGTAATTTATATCCTCTTCTGCTAATCTGGGCAATCTATATTTTTGTAAGTTTTCCTCCATTTCACTTGGATTATCAGATTTATTAGCATATAGTTGGGAAAAATAATTCCTAATTACTGTTCTAATTTTCTCTTCATTGGTAGAAAATTCTCCCTTTTCATTGTTGATACTAACAATTTGATTTTCTTCTTTCCTTTTTCTAATTGAATTAACTAAAGGTTTATCTATTTTGTTGGTTTTTTCATTAAAACTAACTCTTAGTTTTTGTATATTAGTTTTTTATAATCAATTTTATTAATCACCCTTTTATTTTCAGAATTTCAAATTTAATATTTAATTGGTAGGGAGTAATTTATTCTTTTTCTAACTTTTTTAGTTGAATGCCCAATTCATTAATCTTCTCTTTCTCTATTTTATGCAAGTAAATATCTAGAGATATAAAACTTCCCCCAAGAATTTCTTTGGCTACATCCCATAAATTTTGTTATGTTTTCTCATTATTGTCATTTTCATGGATGAAATTATTAATTGTGTCTATGATTTGTTTCACCTACTCATTGTTTAGGATTATATTATTAAATTTCCAATTAATTTTTGTCTATTTTCTTCTGGCCTTTTATTTCATGTAATTTTTACTGCAACATGATCTTTTTAAAATGCATTTACTATTTCAGCCTTTCTGCATTTGATTTTGAGGTTTTTATGTTCTTAAACATGGTCAATTTTTGTATACATTCTATGTGCTGTTGAAAAAAAAGTATATTCATTTCTGTCTCTATACAATTTTCTCCAAAGGTCTATCATACCTAACTTTTCTAGAATTCTATTTATCTCCTTAACTTCTTTCTTGTTTATTTTGTGGTTCAATTTATCTAGTTCTGAGAAAGTAAACTTGAGATCCCCTACTAATAAAATGTTGCTAATTCTTCTTGCAGCTCTCTTGGCTTCTCTGGGAATCTGGATGCCATACCATTTGATGCATATGTTTAGTATTGATATTACTTCATTGTCTATGGTACCTTTTAGTAGAATATTTCCTTCTTATCTCTTTTAATTAGATCTATTTTTTGCTTTTGCTTGATCTGAGATCAAGATTGCTACCCTTGCAACCTCTCTTTCAGAAGGTGATCAGTGAATTCTTTCAATGGCTATTTTACTCTCTGGTTCTAGGACATCTTGACAGATTTCCTGAAAGATGATGTCTAGGTTCTTTTTTTCATGGTTTTCAGGAAGTCCTATAATACTTAGATTGTTTTTCCTAGATATATTTTCAAGGCCAATTGTTTTTTCATTGAGGTATTTTACATTTTCTTCTATTTTTTCATTTTTCTGATTTTGTTTGACTGAATCTTAGAGTTTCATTGAGTCATTCACTTCCATTTATTCAATTCTAATTTTTAATGAATTATTTTCTTCAGTTAGTTTTTCTTATTTTCTTTTGTATTTGGCCAATTGAACTTTTAAATGATGTGTTTTTTCATTGGATTTTTTTCCATTTCACAAATTCTGTTTTTCAATTAACTGGTTTCTTTTTCAAATCTATTTTATAATGAGTTATATGCCTTTTCCATTTCCTCAAATTTTTAAGGAGTTTTCTTGAGATAATTTCTGTGTTTCCTTTTCTCTCTTGCAAAGTTCTTATTTTCTTTCCCCATTTTTCTTTTAACTCTTTTGTAACTTAACATTACAAATTCCATGCTGTTCTTACTGTACTAAATTGTTTCCACTACAAACTGTTAGCAAAATTGTGTATAGAAATTAGAGAGACTTAGAGAATGACTATAAGAATTCCAAAGTCTTGCTCACAGTCTCCACAGCACAGCAAAATTCCACAGTCTTTTACCATCTTTTACCTTGGAATAAAATAAGTAGTTCTTTTCTTCCATTTCTGTAACCATGTCACTCAGAAGCAGATGACATTATATGAAAGAGTATAAATTCTTGAAGATTTCTACCTTCTAATTTCCTGGCTTCCTTCCAGTCTCAGCTACCTGCTCACCATCTACAATGAACTTTTTTCAATCCACTCTAATGCTAGAAACTTCCATCTGAAACCTTTTTGAATTCTTCCAAGAGAGCCTTGTGAGATGGAGAAAAACTCATATCACCCTTTGGGACTTCATCTGAAGATATTTTGCCTTTATGATCCTCAGGGTCTGAGGTTTATTCTTCTCTTCCTTCATAAAAACTATTTATAATCAGAGTCCTTTTTTGCTTTTTAGCTCATTTTTTTAAAGGTTGAGTTTTGTTCTTAGGGCAAAAGGAAGATTGTTCCAAGCTTCCACCATAGGAGACAGCTCTGAGGCTAGTGCAACTGACTGACTTCTGATGCTGGGTAGCCATGGCCAGGTCCCATATTTTTCTGGGGTTCAGCGGTTAATTATTTGCCTTTTGTATTTGTGCTGGATGTCTCACAGCTAATCTGCTAATTCACTAGCTTGTTGTAATCAGGTCAGAATAGCCAAAGAGCGTCCCAGTAGATTTTCTAATATGCAGAAGCTGCAACACCGTGGCTACCTGAGATGCATCTGTCCTAGTCCACCTGCCCTTCCCCCACTGCCTGATTGATTGAAACATACTTTTTCTAAAATTCTTCCAAAATATCTTCTGCTGAAAATGTGATACATTCCAAACATTTATGGATTCTGTCACTCTAAAACCAGTTCAGAGATTTGATCTCATGCTGATCTCAGGAATGCCAGGAGGAGTTCAGATAAAGACCTGTCTACATTCTGCTATCTTTGCTCCAGTCCCACTCTTGGATGTTTCTTAAACAGATCATTCCAGCTCTTTTTCACTAGCTATGAATTTTCACTAGTTGTATGCCATGTCTAGAATTGTTTCCCTCTTCATTTCTACCTTCTAATTCCCTGGCTTCCTTCCAGTCTCAGCTACCTGCTCACCATCTACAATGAACTTTTTTCAATCCACTTTAATGCTAGAAACTTCCATCTGAAATTATTTCCTATTTATCTCATTTTATTACTTGTTCACACAGAGTTGCTTGCATGCTTTCTCTTCCATTAGACTAAGAGCTCTTTGAGAGAACAGGCTCTTTTTGTCTTTCATTGTATCCTCATTATTTAGCACAATGTCTGCCACAAAATAATTGTTTTTAAATACTTGTTTTTGTTGATTATTCTATTGGGTTTTTTTCTTATTTCTCTGACTTACTGTACTGTTTGACTAATTAGTCTTCTTTACAGGATCATTATCCATATACAGCCCTCTATTAATGGATGTGCCTCTAGTCTCTGCCCAGGTCTCACTCCTCTTTCTATTGTTTTTTTTTTAGTCATGTCTCTAGTTCCTATGGATTCAACCACTGTCTTTATGTTGATTCCTCCAAATTCACTCTATCTTGAACTCCAGTCCCTGGTTTCCAAGTACTCACTGGACATCCCCACCTACCATCACAAACTAAACATGTTCAAATGGGAGCTCAGTATTTTTCCTTCCAAAAATGAGAGTTCTTTGAAAGAAGTGGCTCTCTTTTCTGTTTTTAATATCTTCAATAGCTAGTATACAGGAGCACTTAATAAGTGCTTATTGATTGAATAAGTACTTTCTCATTGTACAACTGAGGCATCTAAGACCCAAATAAGTGAAACCATTTGACCATGGTTACAATGGTATTTAATTTCATAATCAAATTCTAATCACAGTCTTCTAATTATAAATTCCATGCTGTTCTTACTGTACTAAATTGTTTCCACTACAAACTGTTAGCAAAATTTTGTGTAGAAATTAGAGAGACTTAGAGAATGACTATAAGAATTCCAAAGTCTTGCTCACAGTCTACACAGCACAGCAAAATTCCACAGTCTTTTACCATCTTTTACCTTGGAATAGAATAAGTAGTTCTTTTCTTCCATTTCTGTAACCATGTCACTCAGAAGCAGATGACATTATATGAAAGAGTATAAATTCTTGAAGAAATATATACCAAGGGCCCCAGAGATCAAATGGCATTAATTTGTGAGTACATAGTATTTCCATTAGTGTTTGAATGCTTACTCCAAATACGGAGATGAATTATCCTAATGTGCAGAGTTTTTCAATTCAAACAGAAGGCCTGTTATTATTGACATCATATGTTTTCTTTCTCTTCTCTGAAAAGATGGATAATGAAGAAAAAAGATTTATAGTGAAGAAGTCAAACAAAAATCTGATAAACACAGGAAGTACATGCAATTAACTAGGAAATTAAAATCAAAATATTATGTTACATCTATAGGATTGTGAGGGTGTAGGAAGACTATACAAGATCATTTTACTTCATCCCTCTATCCTTTGTCAAATATATATTCAAATTGTCCTAGACAGATGTTATCCTGTAACATCTGCAATGTTACCTAAAGGTAAAGTTTTTTTTTCCTAAAAGTTCATTTTTATCTATTTAACAAATTCTTATGATCTATGAGGTTTTGTTGTTTATTTTAATGTCTAATTTGGTGCAGGCTATACTAAACTCTAGTATGTGAATAAGAATTTTAGTATTTCTCTCAGTTCTATGCATAGTACCTTCTTAATAAAAGTTTGTTAATTAGGTTATACCAGTTGGTATGGAATCAAAGGCTTCACTGGAATCTGAATGAATTATGTACACCTACTTACCTCATCTTTAGAAGATAATTAAAAATGTTTGTCTTGATTTGCTTTCTCCAAATGCATATGGTTGCTGCACAATGCCTTGGATTCTTGCATGCAACTCTACATCATTTATTTTAGGCAGTTGTTCTTGAGTTTTCCTGATTAATTGTATTTCCCTTAGTTTTAAGTACAGGCAAAAGTGATAGCCATGACTGGCCATCTTCTTGGAAAGAAGCAATGAGTTTTCTGGCCATCTTTTTGGAAAGAGAGCAAAACCTTGTGACAATGTCAAAATTTTAGGTTACCATGGCACATGATACAAAATTTAAGTTCCCAGTCAATATCAAAAGCCATTCAGTCATTCAATAACATTTTATTAAGAGCCTACAATATGTAAGACATTGCTCTAGTCTAAGCACTGAATATAGAAAAATATGATAGTCTCTGCTCACAAGAGAACCATTGTCAATTAGGAAGAGGCAAGAAGCCAAAGATTATGTGTAAACAGGACACATATAGTATAAATTGAAGATAATTAGTAGAGGAAAGATAATAGCATTAAAAGGGATCAGACAAGAGTTCTTGTGAAAAGTAGGATTTTAGATGCTGCTTAAAGTAAGGTAGGGAAACCAGGAACTAGAGATGAGGAGAGAGATAATTTTAGGTATAAGAGACATCCAAAGAAAATTTGAAATTCAGGAGATGGAATCTCTTGTATGGTGACCAGCAAGAAGGTCAAGATAATCAGATTGAGAGAGAGAAAGAGAGAGAGATACAGAAAGAGAGAGATAGAGAGACAGAGATAGATAGAGAGATAGAGAAACACAAAAAGACAGAGAGAGACATACACAGAGAGACACGAGGGAGAGAAAGAGGACATAAAGACACACACACAGAGAATGTGTATGTATATATGCTTTCAGAAAGGTAAAATTTGAAGGGATCTGAACCCCAAAGGATTTTAAATTTGTTCTAGAATAGGGAGCCACTGAAGTTGACTGAGTAGAATAGTAGTGTGCTCAAAACTATGCTGTAGGGAGATCACTTTGACATCCAAATGAAGGATGATTTTTTGTAAGGAGACTAACCAATAAAGTATTGCCATAATCTCCAACATTCTTAAAGAATAGAAAGTAAGCAATGGGAGTTATAAGAAAATTATACAAGAACATGAAAATAAAAATAGGATTTGACCACTAATTAGATACAGGGGAAAGATAAAAAGCCAAGGATGACTCCTAAGTTTGAATCCGAGTGACTATAAAGAAAGTGATATTCTCAAGAGTAAAAGAGAAGTGTGGAAGAGGGGAAATTGTGTGTGGGAAATCAGAGTTTAGTTCTGGATGTGTTGACTTTAAGAATGTCTACTGGATACTAAGTAGTGAGTACTACCTAAGCTGTTAAGAGTTCTCCCAGAGCACTGTGCTTGGTACTTAATAAAAATTATTCATGAGGCCTGAATAATATTTATGAGGGGTGAATGAGACATATAGAAGGTACTGGATTTATTCTTTAAGTTACTCAAAGGTCATCTAGTTCCTACTATATGTAAACAGTAATCTCTAACAACACCACCATCATCCTCTGCATTAAGACTTCCATTAATGGGAAAATCATTACCTTATGAAACATTCCACTTCAATGTGAAAATGCTTACATGGAATAAAATCTTTTTTTCAGCTTTCTAAGCACTGATCTTATTTCTACTTCAAGGCTTCTCATCTTCAAGCTAAACATAATTTAGACCCAAATTGTACAGAAAAGTACCAAGGATAGATCCTCAGTCATTCCAATGAAGACATCTTTCCATGTCAATAAATACCCAGCTACAAATGAATTCTTTTTGGTTATAGACTTCCAACCAGTTCCAAATCTGCCTGCTTGTACTTATATAGTAAATGATTGGTGTTTGTAAAACTAGATTGTAGGGTTTTCAAGTCTTGAAAGAAATAAATCATATGGATAATTTATGACTTTTCTGTATTATCATCAGATAATAATCATTTACCCTACAATAAGCTTCATTAACAAACAGCTTGGTTTTGAGTTACTATGCACTGAGTCAGCAGATTAAAGATGCCATCATTAGCATTCACTCTTCCTTTGAGGGTGTATTGAATTGTCTCTGTGCCACTACATGACATGAATGTATTTGAAAATAATGAAATATCAATTTAAGGAAGAATGAGCAAAAGGATTACTTTAGTCTGAATACATGTGTAACTAGCACTTTAAAATAAATATCCATTAAATAATACTAATCTGTATATGAATCTTATCAGAATGCTTTGAGGAAATGGTGACTAATGAGTTCATCATTATTACAACTGCAATAAGCATAACTACTAAAGAAAGGACCCCTATGGATTATATAAAGGGTAGTAATATGACTATGGAGCCAGAGCAGAAATAGAAATAATTTTATAGCATTTTTCAAGCTTATTTTTACTTTATGTCTTCTGTTTCTTAGATTAACTTAATTTTTTAATAAATGCCCGCTGTCCTCCCCTAGCTAGGAAATTATAATATGCTACCATCATTGATATGGTAAAAGGCTAGTAATGATCCATATTTTCTAACTATTTTTGAACTGCTCTCATCCCAAATAATCTTCAAGCTTTATCTGTAAAACTAGGATAGCAATCTCCTCCCAACTCACCTCACAGGGTGACTGTGATGATTGAAAAGGATAGGATCATAGACAATAGTGAAGTGAGAATAAGAAGAAAAAGAGAAAAGAAAAAAGAAAGAGAGAGAGAAGGAAAGAAAGAAAGAAGAAAAAAGAAAGAGAGAGAGAAGGAAAGAGAAAGAATGAGAGATATAAAGAGAAAAAGAAAGAAAAAGAAACAAAGAAAGAAAGAAAGAAAAAACAAAGAAAGAAAAAGGAAGGAAGGAAGGAAGAAAAAAGAAAGAGAAAAGAAAGAAGATATTTGCTACATATCAGACATTATCTTAAGCCTGTAAATACAAATATGAAAACACAAATCTTAGCTTATAAGCTAATAGAAAATAGAATTTTTAAAAGGAGCTTGAGTATGAATGAAGGCTGTAATGGAGCAAGTAAGGAAAAGGAGGAAGAATCAAAAGAGGCATAAATGAGGTTAAATATGGCTATGGGTCCTTAAAATCGAGGCTTCAAAGAAGCATTTACCAATGAAGGTGAAGAGAGCTTCTGGTCATAGAGTTCTCCAGGGTGGTGTCGTGAGGAAAGGAAGAAAAGCCTTAAAATAAAATTTAAAGCAGGAAGAGACCTATATTCATATCTTGACTAATTGTTTTATTTTATCAATAAAGAAGTAGTAAATCCAGAATTCAAACTCAGTACAATCCAGTGCTTGCTCCAATGTGAAAGTACTAAGTATCTCTCATAGAGTCTTTAGACTCATTTTCACTTCTTAAGAGTTAATCTATTTTTCCTATTCCCTCTCCTTACAACAGGGTCCCAAAATAATAGGACATGGGAGGGATATATTGGAAATGAAAATCCTTTGTAATGTTTTTTGCTCTTTAAATCAACTCAAGGCTGATTAACTTCTATCATGAATGAGGACATTAAAGATAATAGTCTATAACTCTCAATATCTCTGATATCTGGGGAGGACAAAAAGTAAGAGAGAACTGAAAGTCATTTTCTAGGCTACACTGACAAGAGAGATCCTCTTAAAGTAAAGCCAGCTTTACGTGCATCTAGAATGAATGGATAACTGATTTTAATGTGATTATTATGTAACCTAGAAAATCTGATTTACCAATACCTCCCTCATCAATTTACCAGAGTTACTGGATTGCTGGACTTTAATGTCACTACTAAAGGGTTACCCTCTAATCATCAATTCTCTCCTGAGCCTAATTTAGAATTCTAAAGGAACAGACCAGATTAGGAAGACAACTATTGTGTGTATATGTGTGTGTGTATATATATGTATATATGTTATCTTAAGGGGTTGGAGAACATGATTTTGAATTCCAGCCATGTGCATAATTATCTATATGATCCTCAGTAAGCCGCCATCTCGGAAGCTCAATTTCTAAACCCAAAGATAACCTTAACCATACTTGGGTAGTGGGAGCTAATCTCCACATGTAGCATGGGAATGATATGTGGCTCAAATGGAGGCAGAATAGACACCTTTAGACTCTTCTTCTCCAAGAAGACTGTATGAATTGCCAAAAGATGAAGTGGGGATTGCTGTTCATAAATGGGTAGAAACGGCCCCAGATTTTAAATCCAGGATTTGAATCCCTTCCCACAAAACACCAGTTTCACAGTGAACATACATACAAGTAACAAAAAAAAAATCCAAATCAATATAAAAATCAAAATTAGAGCTTATATGCTTTGCCTAGGATCAAACAACTAGGAAGTACCTGAGGCTATATTTGAACTCAGATCTTCCTGACCAATACTATCCACTGTACCACTTAGCTGTTTTAGAAGACTAGTCTTAGAAAACTCCTGTCCCTGATACTTAATAGCATGACAGGCAAATCACTAAATCTTTCTGACTCTCACTTCCATCATCTTTGAGATAGATATGACACCTGTCGCACCTGTAAAGTGATTGGCAAACTTTGAAAAGCCATACAAATGTCAGCTCTTATTAATAAAAAAATAATTATACAAGTGATGCAAATCACTTTATATACCTAACCTCATTTGAACTTTAAGACAATCCTCACTGCAAGTATCATTATACCCACCTTTAAGATGAGGAAACTAAGACTTCTCAGAAATGTTTAGTGACTTGCCAAGTGTTATGCAATTGCATATGTCAGACATACATGTGCCAGACAATATAGAGTGAAGGATTTCTCCCATTGGGAGTAAGAGAGCTCATCTCAACCAATAGTGAAAGTCCTGAATCTCACCCAAGGGAAATTCCCTCAAGTCTCTAGAATAGGGAGCTAGGAACATATCGAATAATGTCAGTCAGCTCCTTTCTTGTCATTCTCTCTTCAGCAGCAACTGAAGTGGGATTGGCATTATTCATTTTCTTTCTCAATGCTGATAGTCAGAAATACCTGCAATAATTGAAGATTAAAGTACATGAAGAGATTCCCAAGAAACTAGAGCTCTCCTCTCTCCCATTCTCACTTACTTTACTCCATCCCTCACACAGGTGTGAGACATAGATCTCCACAAATGAAGAGAGAGTCCAATACCAATGGACTTTGGGATTTAGGTTACATTTGTATTATCTCTATCACAAGATTTTGGGGAAAGTAATTTCATACTTTATAGTCCTATAGAAATATGAGTCATTGTTTTGAAGGAAGAGTAGGATGTGAAACATAGGACACTATTCAAAACCAGGGACTTGGGCACTGGAGATGAATACAATAGAGAAGGGTAGAGGAATAGCAAAAGAAGAGGGAAAAGACAGGAAAAAACAAAGACAAACTTCACTGGCTTTAAGATTATGCACAGGATTGGCCTTGTGTATTTATCCCTTATTAATAGTAGCAGACATTTATATAGCTTTTCAAAGCTTGCCAATCACGATACAGATGATCCCATTTGACCTTTAAGATAATCCTAAAGTAATAGAGATATCATTATGTCCATCTTAGAGGTAAGGAAACTGAGGCTCAAAAAAGTTAATGGCTTGCCTTATGCTATACAATTAGATGTCAGGAAACAGGAGTCTTCTAAGAAAGCTAAGTGGTACGGTAGATACAACATGGAATCAGGAAGGTCTGAGTTTAAATGTACCCTCAGATACTTTCTAGATGTGTGACCCTGAATAAAAACCTTAACTCTGTATCACTCAGTTTCTTTAACTGTAAAATGGAGATGACAATAGCACCTCCCTCTCAGGTTTGTTGTGAGGTTCACAAATGAATATTATAAATGATATAATAACTGTAAAATTCGCAGCACAGTGCCAGGCACATAATAGGAACTAAATGAATGCTTGTTTCTTCCCCTTTCTTAAGTTGAAGTCAATTTCAAGTATGCTTTCCATTAAAGCATAATGTCTCTTTCTCTTTCTCTGAGACCTTCTAAAATGCTGTAATAGATATTTTATTTTATCCTTAAAATATGGACAAATAGGGCAGGAATAATTATACTAATTCCATAGGTAATATTATTCTGACCTAGAGGGTCAAAAGCATTAGCTTAGGAGTCAGAAAACTTGGATTCTTATCTTAGCTCTTTCTTCAAATACAGAATAAGGTGATTATGATAAACAGCTGAACATATCTTTTCAGAATAAGAGTGTACTATACAAATCATGCAATCCTTTTATAGAATATGGAGCTGTTATCCAGGTAGTAAGTACCCTAGCTAGGAAGCGAAAACATGACAAATCTTTCTACTCAACTATGATGATGAGATAGAAAGCATATTTTAAAATGTTTGTTGATAAGGACAAGATGAATGATAAGGTAGTCACCAATATTGTAAAGATAATACAGGGAAAACTCAGTGTCAGCACCAGCCATTCAAGCTACAAATGACATGTAGTTATAAAGCTGGAGACATAACCTTTTCCCCACCTCCCAAATACCCTATACAAAGAACCACTGGTCCCTGATTAATGCATGAGCAGAAATCTGCCTTCACCTCAACTGATCTGTTTTCAAAAGTTTTAGTCCCTGTAACCAGAGATTTCAATTATACCCCTTCAAAGGGAACAGATAGTCAGGAATGACAGGTTTAAGGAGGTGACAATAATTTCTAAACAACTTCCTGTTATGTGCTTGACTTTCAGGGGTTTTTTTGTTTGTTTGTTTGTTTGTTTTTTTGATCTCTTGATTCTGAGAATTGAAGCAATGGCCTCTCTAGTTTTTTTGTTTTTAGTAAAGGACTGCCCTATTTCTACCTATGAGTATCTCTACAGAAGGAAACTATATAGAAGGAGATTATCTAGTCTGATTCCCTCTTTGGATAGAGAAAAGTCTGGCCCCAAGATTACATAGCAAATGGAGGAAACTACAACTAAAGTTGGTGGCAAAATTGGGACTAGAATTCGACTTTCCAAGACTTCTAGTTTGGTTCTGTTATGTACTTGTTCAGCAATGAGACAAGTAAGTGGAACAGAGGATAGAATGGTGTGGAGTAAGGAAGACCTGAATTCAAATATTGCTTCAGATACATACTTACCAGGTGGGTAACCTAAGTCATTTAGTGAGTCATTTAGCTTTTCTTTGGCTCAGTTTCCTCATTTATAAAATGAGAATAATAATAGCCTCTACCTTTCAGATTTATTATGAGAATAAAATTGAATATATTTGTAACATATTTTGCAAATTTTAAAACTTTCCATAAATGCTAGCTAGCTAGCTAGCTGTAGTAGTAGCACTGGCAGCAGAGGCAGTAGTAGTTATTGTAGAAGTAACAGTAATAGTAGTAATAGTAGCAGTAGTAGTAGTTGCAGTAGTAACCATAGTGGTACCAATAGCAATAATAGTAGTAGTATTGACTTTGTCAGCTACAAACAAAATCCCTAATGATACTCCAATTATACTTGATAAAATAAGCAGGATCTCAGCACATCAGAAAAAGAAAAGATTATAGAGTCCAATGTGTCATTGATCAGTAATATGCTTCATAACATCCTTGTTAAGTATTCATCTAGTCATTAGCTGAAGAATTCCAGTGAGAGTCAAACCCCAATAAATGAACTTATCCATTATGCTTTGTGCTATTCAAATTATTAATAATTTTTTCTTAGTTTACTGCCTCTCTACTGCTGTCATGAACCACTGAAAAATAGTTTCTATTTGCTGCACATATCTGAATATCTCAACTAAAAGGTATCTGAAAATCTAGCCCAATTTCTTGGTTCTGTAGATAATAGTATCTAAGTTTGAAGTTGGAAGGTATTGTCATGGAGGTATTCTGGTTTAAACCCCTCTTTTTATAGACAAAGAAATTGAGAAAGAAAAACATTAATTGCTCAAGTGGGCACAGATGACAATTAGCAAATTTAGGTCTAGAAGCCAGATTTCGTAACTTCCCTTTCTAAGGTTATTTTCCACAGAGCACCTGGAGGAAGCAATACTGTGTAGATGACTCAGTGCTAGATGTTTAGTGGTTTCACATCTTGCCTCTGACCCTAGTCTAAAGATCACAAGCAAATCACTTCACTTCTCTTTGACTCAGTTTCATTAGCTGTAAATAGAAGAATTTGGACTAAATGTCCTTTGTGCCTCTTAATCTTTGATCCTATGAGTCTATGTAATATAGTGTAGTGTTTAAAGTGTTTAAAGAGCTTTGAGCTTGGAATTAGGGAGGATCTGGGCTTAAATACCATCACTGACTCTATGAGCTAATTGTCTCTGGGAAAAAGGTGGTAAAATATCAGCAATATTTCAAATGCCTGTGATAGGGAGCAAATGAGATAATCAGATGCAAATGCTTTATAATGTTATATAAACTTTATGTGAGCTTCTTGCAAATAAGGATGGCGTCCTTCCTTATACTATTATACACAGTACCTAGAATTGTGCCTGCATCATGGAAAGCACTCAATACTTGATGATAGATTGATCAGTTGTTATCATTTACTAATACTTTTCTCATGAAGTGAAGATGGAGTCTTTCCCGAGGATTCCTCTAATAGAATTTTTAGAGCTAAAGGAATTCCAAGAGGTACTTAGCCCTACCTCCATATTTTGTATATAAAGGTATGGAAGATGACCAGAATAGTCTCACATCAAGTCAGTAGAAAGATAGTGACTAGCACCTAAGTCTTCTGATTACTTGTTATTGGCTTTTCATTTTATCAAAATTGTTGATTCAGTTTGAATGATAAATGAGAGCCTAGAAATATCCTACTTTGTTATTTTCAGAAAGAAAGTTGCCTGGATAATGGTATGAATTAATTGAAATTAATATGGTTCCAATTTGGAGGCAGAAGACATTGGTCCTGTTTTCATAAGAAGTAGCACCATAGAATTTAGAAATGGAAAAAAATAGAGATTATTTAGTCCAATAATAATAACACTGACAACAACCACCACTATGATACCATTTATACATTTATAATGTTTCCAAACATTATTGCAATGTTATCTTATTTGTTCCTTACAACAACCTGGGAGGTAGGTGCATTCATACTGGAAATGACTAAGAATCATTAAATCCAAACTCTTCATTTTATAATAGGACCCAAAAGGAAAAGTCACTTGTACAAAGTTAGACAACAAATTTGTGTTTGATCCAATACTGAAATACTATATTTTTGTCTCTTTCTCTGTCTCTCTGTCTGTCTCTCTCTCCCTAAACACACACACACACACACACACACACACACACACATACACAAACATATATGTGTATATATAAGTGTATAGGAAGAGAGAAAGAGAGAATGTACCTACTATAAGCAAGGCACTGTGTTAAATACTTTTTATAATATTTATCTCATTTGAACTGATAGACATGTAGTAAAAAAAAAAAAGGAGTTACTGAATTTTATCTTTGCATCAAAACTTTGAATTTTATTAATATTTACATTGTTTTGCCATCTATGCCTCTCTCCAACACATATCCCCCACAGCTTACTTAATTCATTTTTTAAAATTTTCTTTTGGGTTCCAGATTTTTTAAAAAAGTAAATTGAAATAAATACATTGCTGTAGCTACAAAGCCCTTGTTTTAAGGTATTTGTGAGCAGGTAACAGTCTCTGAAAGATTTTGAATTGGAGTCAGACTTGTGTATCAGGCATTTGGGGTCATAGTGAGACTGACCTGTCTCCTCTGGTTTCACTTAAACTCAAATTTTCTCCATGGAGATAACACACTTCTCAGATTTGGTTACCTGGTCTGCGAAAGGATCTCATTTGTCATAATGTAATTTTTAACCTTTGAAAATGTTTTTGACTTAACTTTTTTTTTTCATTCCTCCCTTAAACATATAATTCTGAAAAGAAAGCATACACTTGAGAAGAGAACTCAGTGAAATGCGTAAAAGAATCAGAGACCTAGAAATTTTATCATTAAACTGAATTTTTTTCCTGTAAAGAAATGAAGCATGGATCATAGTTCAGAATAAAACAAATACGCTTTGTCTCTCTGCTTGTGTGACCACCATTATAACTGTTTCTGAGGTTTAAGAATGAGTGCATGTTATACACCGTTGAAATCCTCCTTAATTCTGTTCTTAGAAACTTTTTTTATTAGTTTGCCATTGTCTCCTTAGTTTCTCACATACTCAAGATAACTTAAAAATATTTTAATTGATATCTTCTGTTTTGACAACACCTAGATTTCACACTCTGCCCATCCCTCGCTTTCCTCTTATCATGAAGCCACATCTTAAAACAACAATTTTTTAAAAAAGGGAGAAAATAGCAAAACTAATCAATACATTGAAAAAAATTGTGGCATCATAAATCACAATTCTTCCTACAGACCTCAGTCTATGCAAAGGAGTAAAGGAAGATGTCTAGTCATATCTCATCTATGGGACCAACCCTGTTTTGTTATTATTGTTGTTGCCTTTATAAATTTATAGCATTCTATTTCTATTGTATTGGGGTTACTATTTTATATTGTGGCCATGTATATTGTTTTCCTAACACTGCTAAAGTTCACTTTGCATCAGTTTCAATAACTCTTATCATATTTCTGTATATTAATCATATCAATCATTTCTTACAGTATAATAATTTTACACTGAGGTACTACATTCTGTTTAGCCATTTCTTACTCTATATCTATTTCCAAATTCTTACAATTACAAAAGTATTTCTATAATATATTTTGATGTCTATGTAAGCTTTCAGAATGTAGACATGGTAGCTAATTTATTTGCAAAGTTCTATCTTGCTTTCCAAATTAATTGTAGCAATTCTGTATTATTGTGTATTATGTATTACATACAATTGTATACAATGCATATACAATTGTATACAATTCTGTATTATGCTCTGCTAATGATGTATTATTGTGCCATGTTTCACAATCAGTACCAAAGCTCTTCAGAGAAACCTTGAAAGTATCTTTGCATTGCTTCCTCTAGCCTATGTGTGAGTCTTTGTCTTTGTCTTATCTATGGGAGATATTGGCATATATGATGTGCCTGTACCAAAGAAGGCACTATGCTCCATGAGCAAAGCAGAGTTGCAGCATCACAGAAAGAGAGATGTTCACTTCAAATATTTATATAAACTATTTGTACCTGACCTGTGGTGAACTATTTGAGTTCAGATGGACACATTGTACATTGATCCTGACATAGTGCTGTCATGGTTCTCTTTGAGTAAAGAAGAATAACAATGATTGTGCAAATCTTTTCTAATTCTCCATGTTGACAATTACCATCTTTTGTCATTTTTAATAATTTGTATAGGAAAAGTTTTGGGAATTTGTTTTTAGGCTGCATTCCTTATCATTAGTGGCTTAGAGAATTCTTTCATATGCTTACTTATAATTTTTATTTCTTTTGAGAAAATATTTTTCACATCCTTTGACATATTCTTTGACCACTTCCCAGAAAGAACTTTTTAATGTCAAGTCCAAGAAGAATATTCTATCTTTGATGATTCTATTTATGTTATTTCATTATTGATAACATACGGTTTCCTACTTATATCTACCTTGCCTAATGAGAAAATGAAATATGTTGATCACATAGAAAAAGCAAAGGATAACAAACAGACTATATGATACTGATATTTCTGAAATTTTAAAGGAAAAAAAGAGGAAGATTTTCATGTCCTTGGTAGTACCAGTACAAATAGAAAGAATCATGGACAAAAGTTTCACAGGAAAAAATATGGGTGGGCTAAAATCTACATGGTACAGAGAAAAACCACATTACTGAGATCATTGATCCCTCAGAGTATTCACTACAGTCCACCTCCATTGCCTAATACGATGTGGAGGAGAACCTGGGTTCTTGAAGCCTGTGATAATGGAATGAAGTCTGTGATTTGTTTTATCAATTAACCAGACAACAAAAATGTATTAAATACTTTCTATCTTCCTGGAACTATACTAGATACTGAGGATATAAAAAGAAAAATGAAGTAGACATTACCCTCAAAGAAGTTAATTCTACCAGGGAGATAATATGCAATATAGGAGCAAGCTGAATGGCAAAATGGATAGAGCACTGGGACTGGAGTCAGGAAAAGACAGCCTCAGACATTTCTTAGCTGGGGAAAACCTGGACAAGTTACTTAACCCTATTTATTTCAGTTTCCTCATCTGTAAAGTGAGCTGCAAAAGGAAATAGCAAACCATTCCAGCATCTTTATTAAACCAAACAAACAAAAAATCCAAATGGGGTCAGGAAGAGTTGAACAAGACTGAAACAACTGAACAAAAGCAACCAACCCAACAAACAAACAAAAATCCATATATACAGATACTTATACCAAGTTCTAAAATTTACAATAATGAATCCCGTGTTGACCAATCTCGTTAAGTTTAAAGAGGTCTATAGGTGTTTTACCTAGTTACACAAGATTTTGTTTCAGATTATAGTAGCAAGTGGTTGGATGATTTAGTTTTTTTCCCATTCCACAACAAACTAAAGAAGCTTTTCTCCTATAGGAAGCATGGGTTTATAAGCCATGTAAGAAAATGGAATACTCTCTATATTTTAATGCAATATCATTTTATATATAAATAAAGCAAAATCTAGACAGTGGAAGCTACTTTTCCAAACTCATACAGCTAATCAGTGGCAGAACCAAGCCTATAGCATAGCCTCAGTCCAATATTTTTTTATTACACTAAAATTCTAAAGCAAAAAGAAGCCTGCAGGCAGAGAGCCAGTTTAACAGACTTTGTTACTAATAATTCTTGGGTTTTTGTTTTGTTTTGTTTTGTTTTTTTACAGGATAGACTGATCATTTTACTAAATGAACAAGTTACCTTTTAAACTCCAATAACTTATTTCCCTTTTCTTTAAAATAAATTCCCTTAAGGATTAAAAAGGGAAAACATACACATATACACATTCACTTTTTAAATTTTTGAACTTGAATAATTCACATTTTTTCCTGTTCCCACTCTATTCTTTATGCCAAAACACACATACACATACATATACACGAAAAGAAAATAAAAATGACTCCTGATGAACCACAGCTTCCAGGAAGAATAAATGGTAATTTAAGTGATGGTGGCACAGTTTTTATGGTACTCAGTGGCAAAGAAGCATTTTGCCAATCTGAAAGATTTCCTCACACAAAATGCTTCCAGGATGATCAGAATTTTATTTGCCTAACTGAATAAGTGGTGCATGGATTATAAACAATTCACCCTGCTTGTCTGACTGCCAAATATTTGAGGTTTTGAGGCCTCTGAAGTTCATAGGACAAGCCCACTTCACCTTTAAGTCTCGTTTTAAATAAAATTTCCTACTTTAGAGAAACACCCTGAGTTTGATCACACAATCAAACATCATGACTCAAGCACATCAAAATCCAACAAGAAAACATTTTTGAGGGAGCTATTTTAAATCTGGACCTTCTTTAACATAGAATTAGTGACTCTGGTTATAAAGGTAATGATAGAGTAATCAGCATTTGCAGATAATATAACACTGGTCTATGATCCTCTACAATCATTCCTTTCCAGTCCGGTATTATATACTTTTTTGTTTTCTCCTTCGCATTCTCTACATCTAGCCAAAATGGATTTAACTACCCTCTCTTCTTAACCTAACTTTTCCCCTCACTATTCTTTGATTACCCTTGCCCACCTCTTCCTGAAATTTATTTTTGCTCTATCACCTTCCATCTCTACCAATTGAAATCCTCACTCATTTGAGGATCAATGTAAGTCAGCTACCAGTTTCTCCACGAAGCTTTCCTGATTCCTATCACTTCAAGATAAAAATTAGCTCTTCTCTCCTCACATTTCTTTTGAACTTTGTCTTGATATGCTTTTGCTATTGTCTCATTCCCATATGCTATATCTTTGTTTAACTTTAAAAGAGATTGTAACTACTTTGCGAAAGCAGCATTTATATCTAATCCCATTTCTGTATTCCCAATAACTAATACACTGATTCACAGATAGTATGTGCTTAATATTTGTTGGGGATTGTTGAATTGTGTGGGAAAGATTGCAAGTCTTCAAAGAGAAAGTAAAAAAGAAAAGAATCTTTTATTGGCCCATTTTGCTTTTAATAATATCAGGGTGTAAAATATGTATTTTGCAAAGATAACATACTGATTACTAAAATAATGTCTACATAGATGACCCTGGGTACTCAAAGGCTAATGCAATGGAGGGCAAGCTGTGGAAAGCCCTAACTAAAATGTCAGGACTTGGAACTGGTGCCAGACTTTTGTCTGAAAACCAGAATAAGTAAATTCAAAGAAACCTAGCCCCAAAAGTCTGTCCCTGAAGGTTCGAGATAATATTATCAATCATAACAATTTATGAAGCAATCCATTAAAGCATGGAGAGAATGGTATCTTGTCATTTAAAAGTAGGATTCACTTTGATAGAATCATAGCTCTTCTTGAAACATGGAATCTGATGAAGAGATCTGTGGGTTTTGCTGTATGGCTAGAGTAAAAAATATGAGATAGTAATCTTGGGGTCTATTCAAAGGGATTTAATGTTCAAAAGTTGCAAGATTACATAGTCCTATTCCACTCTACCATGGTCAGATTGCTTGTGTAATATTATCTCTGCATATTTTTGAGCACCATATTTTTAAAAGGACATTGATAATCTAGAGAGTATCTAGAAGAATACAATCTTGAAAGGTTAAGATTATGACATATTATAATTACTGCAAAGGATTGGGAATTTTTCAATTTCAGAAGAGTCTATGGCAATGGGATGTATTACAGAAGTGCTTTGAAGGACTGCCATGTGGAAGAATGATTAGATTTCTATTTTGCACCAAAAGGAAGAAGTAGCAGCAACAATAACTAGGAATTTTTTTAAATGGTTAATTTTATAAAAAGAAACTAAAACTAACAATCCCTGAGTTCGTTGCAAGCATAATCTGAGCATCAGGATATTTGGGGTTTGTTTCTTGCTATGCCATTAATAAAGTTCAGAATTTAACATTGTTATGTATGTATAATTAATTCTCAAAAATGTTGAAGAAACATACATCAATCTATAAAACATATATATATACACATAAGCATAGATGTATACATATAAATTGTACACATGCACAAATGAGTATATACAAGATATTACAAAGTAAACACAATATATTTTATAGCTAATTCTTAACATCCTCATCCCACAGTTACAAAATAAAAAAGGAAGAGAGAAGAAAATAGTTTTTGAAGGAACAAATTAACAAAAAGAAAAGAAATTTCACATAATATAGACAATGAGCTCTTAACTTACAATCATTTGAAGGAAACTAAGGTAGTACCCTAAATTGAGAACAAAGAGTAAAGCAGGTTACATTCTTCTGGCATCATATGTCAGGGCTTTAATATTTAAAGGCACATTTCTTGCGATATTTTACTTCCACCTTTGGTTTCTTTTTAAAGAAAAAATTGTGGGGAAAGGTACAAAGATATATTATTTATTCAAAAGACCAAATTCGTAAAATCTATAGTTATGTATGAAAAAGTGCACTTAATTAATTCATAAAGACAGATTCAAATCTTTCCTAAAGAAACAGTGAAAATTTCTTTTTCAGAAGTGCTTATGTTTTTAAGAGAAATAATATGTGTATGTGTATGTGTATTAATTATTTTTTATCACTAGCTAAAATTGAAAGGAGGCTAATAGTTGGAACAGAGAAGAACTATTAATAAATCCATGTATTATAGTTAAGTTAATGGCCCTATTGTGAAAAATTACTCTTCCTTAGCCTAAGTGTTTATTATGCTGTACCTTGATTACAAGTGCTAATATGTGAAATCATTGCTGAAATCATCATTGTTCATTCATGTCAGTTATGTCCAGATCTTTATGATCACACATTGGGTTTTCTTGTTAGAGATTACTAGAGGGGGGTTGCTATTTTCTTTTCTGGCTCATTTTATAGATGAAGAATTTAGACAAACAGAATTGAAGACTTGACTAAGGTCACACAGCTAGTAAGTGTCCCAGGTCACATTAGAACTCAGGAAAATGACTCTCCCTGACTGCTGGCCTGTTGCTCTATCCAATGCTTCCCCATTGTCCATGAGAAATCATTACCAGAACCTTTTCCCTTGTTTCAAAATACCTTGAATGGTACATCCAAACTCTTTCATCAACATATAATAAAGACTAAAATTAACAGAAAAAAAACTTAGTTTAATCACACACACACCAAAAAAAAAATGATTAAAGCTGAAATCACTTCAACTATAACCTGATTTTTAAAAAATAAGTGCTAATTATATAAATATAATTAAACTCACCTATTTATGAAAGACATGATTTCCAGGGCACCTCAGCTTTGGGTTTTTGGTTGTTTTTTTGGGGGGAGGGGTTCTCTGAAATCTCTGAAATGAGAGGTTTGGAACAGAAAATCTCTATTATTGCTCTATCTGATATTTAAATGACTCAAACATTTGTAATCATTACATATTTATTCTTAATTCATGTTTCTGGCATGACTACTGTACATTGCAGTTTATTGGGAAAGTCATTGAATTCAGAATTAGAGAACCTAGGCTTCATAATTTATTACCAGTGTAAAGTTGAACAAGTTCTTTTCCCTTTCTAAGTCTCAGGTTCATCAACTGTGCAAATAAACAGGTTGAACTAGAACATTTCTGAGGTTCCTTTCAGTTCAAAACCTTATGGTCTTATTGAGGCTGATAGAATTAAAGGGAACGACTTGGTACCCAAATGCTTTAGGGAACTAATTTATTATGTACAATTCCTTTGAAAGAATTACCGCCTCCCGACTATGTATCAGCTTACTAGAGGTAAGTAACTTAAACGCTGAATGTAGAGCTATACTGAAAGCTTGGCTCATAAATGTAAGGAATACTTTCAGCAAAGAAGAATAGGAATCGAGTATAAATTAAGGAGGTTATGACCTAGTAAAAGCTTTCCCACACATGAGGCTCTTTGAAATTACATTTTCCTTTGCTATATATTTTTTAAAATCAATAAAAATTAATACTAATACTACAAGAATGAGTAAGGGGGGTAAGGAGAAGGGCATGTTTTAATTTTCAGATGCTTTGCTGAGTTTGCAGCTCTGGTAGTTAGAAGAGCAATCGTATGCCTTAGAAATACAGAGCAATGTGCTGTGAGAATCTCTAGTTCAGAATCATCTAGCAACTCACTATCATTTTTTATGGTTGTTTTCCCAATTACATCATAAATGGTTGAACACTCAGTAAAAAGCATAACTTCTTTTTTCTTCTTTCTTGCTGTTAATGAATGTCTCTGCCTGTAGGAAGGAAAGCCAGGATGTCATCTTAATTTCTATAGGAAGAATTCGTTTCTCTCTTTTTTAAAAAAAATTAATATATGTTGTGCTAGAGAAGTGTAATTCACTAGGGCAGGGAAGTTATTTTTTTTTCTTTCCTTCCTTCCTTCCTTCCTTCCTTCCTTCCTTCCTTCCTTCCTTCCTTTTTTCCTTCCTTCCTTTCTTTCTTTCTTTCTTTCTTTCTTTCTTTCTTTCTTTCTTTCTTTCTTTCTTTCTTTTCTTTTCCTTTATTTTTGTACTCCTTTGGACATTACCATCATCATGTCCCAGGAACCTCTTCATCTTACAAGATCACAACAGTTTGGTACTCATACTTAATCAGTGTTTTCTGCACTGGGGGCCCCTCTGACTGGAGAATATAGAGGAAAGTTCCTCCTTAAACCAGTTTTAGGAGGAAGTCCAGGCCAGAGACATCTTTTTTTCTTGTTTGGCTGAATTCCTTTGAACTTCTTTTTCAGACCTCCCTCTACCCATCATTTAAGTATTCTTTTTGTGTGTTATTGTTCTCCACTTAGTTGTAAGTCCATTGAAGGCTATCTGTTTGTTCTTATTTATATCACTGTGCTTAGTACAATGAATATTTATTGACTATCCCTAAAAGATGAAGAAACTGAAGTTCAATTAGTTAAATTAGTTGTCTAAGGTCACATAAATATTGCCACAGAAGAGATTTGAACCCAGAACTTCTCACTCTAGAGCAGGTTCTTCTTTCTATCGCATTGTCATCTACTTATCTAAAATACAGGATGGAAAGATAAAACCACTTTTGCTATTTAAGGAATTAAATCCTAGGGTTAGTAATTGGATTAATGCTTCCCAGAAAATTTCTTGAAACATGGAGAATTTTAAATCTATAATTGTTTAGAAGTATGTGAGAAACCACAGCCTTTGGTTTTTTTCCCACCTTCCAGTCTATTTACTACTAATTTTCAACATAAAATTGGGGAGAACAGAGCACTATTTTATATTGTAAAATCTTCTAATTTAGATTTGTTCTTTATTTCTTTTCTTTTATTCAACCTGGGATAAAAAAGTAGCAACTGGATAAGTCTAAAATCCTAGATAGTGATGATTTGTTAGCTAGGATGTAGTAAAAAACCATTTAGATTGTTCATTCCAGCAGATAAATTTCATTCATTCATTCAACAAAGATATATTAATTACTTTTTATATGAACAATAGTGTGCTGGACACAAATTACAACAAAACTAATCCAACGGTCCCTGTCTTCAACAAAGAACACAAATTCTTGTGGAATATATTACATACATTAGTAGGTAGAGTACAAGAGAAATTGCAAAGAGAGCACTAATGACTGGGCGTCAGGGAAGATTTCATGAAAAGGTGGTATTTAAGCTAAGATAATGAAGTAGTGCATTCCAGGCATGAGGATGGCTTGTAAGACTGAACAGAGGAAGCAGATTGAG
The DNA here is from genome assembly GCF_902635505.1 of Sarcophilus harrisii. NCBI lineage: Eukaryota > Metazoa > Chordata > Mammalia > Dasyuromorphia > Dasyuridae > Sarcophilus > Sarcophilus harrisii. The sequence continues at coordinate 190,128,043 of NC_045427.1, read as the reverse complement.
AGTTGAATTTGGGGAACTGCTAATAGACCAGGTGGTTTACAATTTAGTACTTATGAAAGGAAATTAGTATGAAAAGACTAGGAAGGACCTTAAATACTAGTTTATATTTCAGCTCTTTGGCAACGGTGAACCATTGAAGGCTTTTGAGCACAGATTTCTGACAGGATTTGATACAGAGCTATAATTATTCTTGTAGTAAGGTCAAATTTACTTAAGAAAATAAATTAGTAAATACCAGACTATGTACCAAATACTGTGATCAACTGAAGAGATACAAAGAAGAAAAAAAAAAGGCAAAAACTGTTCTGTCCTCAAGGAGCTCATGTTCTAATGGAGGAGACAATAAATAGGTTCATATAAGCCAGCATCAGAGCAGATATCATGTAGTCATAGAATGAAAGCTTTAGCAATTGGGAGAAGAGACAACAGTTAGAAATGGCTTCCTACAGAAGGTATAATGGAATATGCCCCAGATGGGGTTACCCTAGCTCTACCTAAGAATTTATACAGTATCATACCCTTACCTATAAATGCTCTTAAATGTTTTTTTTTCACTTTTGCTACTCTGAATCCTCCCAAGATATCTTGGTGTTTACTGGCTAGATTTTTTTCTTAAGGACCAGGTCTTAGAACTAAACTAGTCTGACTCTAATTGGTCACCAAGAGGTCCTAGACCAAGTCCCATTTGATCATTGTTTGGGTCCTGATTGACTCAGATTGAATGTAACAATATTGCTAATTATTTTCAATAGGTCTCAAGGCCACAACCATTAAGTAATTAAGACTAGGCAGCAATTAAGGCAAAGAATCTCCTCTTTCACCTAATCCAAAAAAAATTTAATAAAAAATCTATGTGAATGAATGAATCTGGGAGGGGAAGACTGAGACCTGTTAAAAAAAACCTTAGCTTAAAAAGTCCAAGATCTCCCATTTCATCCAGGGCCATTAAAAAGGCCAAGATTTTCCATTTCATCCAGGGACATCTCCTGTCATCCTGATCTATATCTTGTCTCTGGGCCCAGATGGCTCTGGAGAGGAAGTAAGGCAGATAACTTTGCACAACCTCCCTCACTTAAATCCAATTTACTTATATATCATGCCATCATCTCCCTGATGTCATGCTCCTCTGAAAATGAAGGACAAAACAACAACAAAAACTTCTGTACTTCATCAAAGCTTGCATCAATATTTCTAAGACTCCATTCTTAAGTTCTCCATCATAATTGCTTCTTTCTCTTCTCTGTCCTTCAACCATCACTATTACCCTCTCCCCTTCCTTATTCTCCATTAGAAAAAGTTGTATAAACTATTTGAATCATTCCATATTGTCTTTACCACATTTTGGCAGAGACTTTCTTTCTGTGACTCCATCAATATTGTATCCACCCTGTCATAGTATATCCATGTCTTCTCATCCCCCTGATTCTTGTGCATGTTCTTCCAAAAATCCTCCATTGTCCACATATCACAGATTTAGATCATTTTGTATTCTGTGAATACCAGTAAAGTTTTTGGATTATTTATAAATTTTCTATCATCTTTACTTCATCACTTGATCACCTTTTCCCATACTGTACATTTCTTTCTTTTTTTATTATAACTTTTTATTGACAGAGCCCATGCCTGGGTAATTTTTTTACAACATTATCCCTTGCACTCACTTCTGTTCTGACTTTTCCCCTCCCTCTCTCCACTCCCTCCCCCAGATGGCAAGCAGTTCTATACAAGTTAAATATGTCACAGTCTATCTTAGATACAATATATGTATACAGAACCAAACAGTTCTCTTGTTGCTACTGTACATTTCTTAAAATCTCTTATGCCAGTAAATATTTAATCATCAGCACTGCAGAAAAATAATGTACATCTCATTCTTGAGTTTAATCTGCATTATAACATTTCCACCATCACTTCTCTGGGATTACACAGCCAGTTAGGATCTGAGGTCAGATTTGAACTCGGGGAGTTTTCCTGATTCCAGACGTGGCACTCTCTGCATGTTGCCACTTAGCTACCTACAATTGCCTATGTGTAATATTTGCCATTTTCCAAGATGAAAGCCTTATGAGGAACATCTAGGTATGTAAATCATCATTAGAAATATCCTGAAATCTACTTATACCAGTTTTGTATTTTTCCATTACCTTTTGGGTGACTCAGAACTTTAATTCTTCTAAGACTGTTTTCTGCCCCCTCCCCCACCAAGATTTGCAACTACACTACATCCATTGGTAGTTAATCACAGAACATAAAGAAACCAGAGGCCCATACATACCCAAAGATTTCTCTTTCAAAACAAGAAAAGTTATTTATTAAAAGCAAAGAAATGATATACGTTGTTTACTGGGGAATTTTATTTCAAAAATAAGCATGGCAATCTATCACAAAGACTCTCTGCATGGGAATTTTAGTCCTAACATTAAAAGCCTAACCATCCACATATGTACCAAAGCAATACATAAAAGCAAAAGAAGCTAGGAAGAGGATTTTTTTATCTCCAGCAGTACTCAAGGAGCTTTTGGACATTAGAGAAACTTTAATCAGCCACGAGGCTATTACAGTCTCAACTAAAGTCTAGACAGGGCCATTGGAAGAGAGTTGCCACTAATTCTGAAGGTCACTATTCATGTAAGAGCGAGGCCCACTGCCATTCTGCAGCTTTCTGCCTTCTACTTATTTATAGCCTGACAAAATTCACACTCATTTGGCCTACATTTTCCCCTTGCCAGATAACAGTCTTTCATTTCTAGCTCTCCAAAGCACAAGTCTTTTTGGCTCAAAGGTCAAAACCTCTTCTATCACAGGGAAGGGTGAATACTGGGTTAGTGACTATTGATATTTCCTCTTTTGCTTTTCCCCTAATAGTTGGAATAAGCAGGCCTCTGAAAGTTTTCTATTTTTCCTTAAGTCAAACCATGTCTCCCAGGTTTAGAAATGAGCTATGTCATTCCTTTAAAAGGACAAGATAGGTTAAAATCATAGAAAGTCAGTCCCAGTTTTAACAAGCATTTCTTCAACTTAATCTCAGTACTGAAAATTCCTTTTCTGGAAACAGTTACTCTGTTTAGTCTGCCCCCAAGGGTACCTCACTAAGCATCTGGAAAGTAGCAAGGCATTTACTAGTTCACTGATGCCCACACTTGATATCTGGCAAGCAGGCTGCCAACACCAAAACCTAGGGAGTTACATGCAGGGACAAGGAAATAGACAGCTAATGAATATACCTATAGGGAATTATACCCATAGGGGTTGGTAATTACATGCAAAATTTAATGGAAATTCCAACAACAGGAGGCTTCTGATGACAGAATGACCAAGTATAACTCTGCCACAAGGTAGAATATGAATTTAATCAGTCAGTTTGCTAACAAAAATGAGCAGTTATCTCAGTATTGGAAAGTTGATACAGCTCACAGAGACATGTGAAATCCTGGGGTCTAACCTTCTAATGCGGATAATTTTGGCTCTCCAGGGACTTGGCCAACTCATACGGACACCTGAAAAGCAAGAGCCTATGTTTAGAATTCTTTTGATCAGTGGATACTGGGAATTCGACTAATGGTGTCTGTCTAGGACAACAGATAGTTAACAATAGAAATTTCTTCACTTGGGTAGAGTCAAGCAAAAAGTACAACAGTCTAAATTAAAAACTAATGTCTTATTGGTGGAGGAGGAGGGGAACTGTTGTGCAGAAGAGTGACTGGCCCATTTCCCAGAGGAAAAAGAAATAGCAAAACCTCTTGCTTTCAAAAAGTTTAAAATCTAATTTTCACCTCCATGGGTGTCAAAGAAGCAAAGCTGATCCAGGAAGAGGGTCAACCAAGGGTCAGGATTCTGAGAGTGATGGCTTAACAACAGGTAGAAAAACACCAAGTGAAATGTAATGATGGTAGTTATAAGACACTATATATGAAGTATATGTAAGGGAGGAAGTGTATAAGCATACTTTTGTGGACATGTCCTCTGGATACCTGCAGAATTCTTGCAGAGGTATTTCTATTTCTCTTGAGTTATAAGTGACATAGCCTGGTTTTCACCCAATCCTAGAGCACTTTGCTTGCTGCTGATATGCAGACGCAGCTCCTAGCTGGTAGAGAGGATGCTAAAGGCAGCAAGGTAGATCTACATAAAGGAAGCATTGGTACAAGAGTTTCTGCCAGAAAATATCTGTCTTCAGAATAAAGGCATATAAAAAGGCCTTGGAAGCTGTAGATGTATAGAAGAAGTCAATTTAGATACATGTCTCTGATTTCTGTCTTTCAGAGAAAGAATTTCCTCTTAGGTGAGATTCGGACCTATCAATCCTTGGTTAAGCTAAGATCTTACTTCACTCTTATCCAAAGAGCACATTTTGTCTTTTCTATTTTCCGATCTACTGTAATCTGTTATAATTTCTCAGATTTCTTTTTGCGGTTTTGTTTGAATAAATGGGTTTACTCACTATGGATAGTTTTAAATGTTCTTTTTTGTAGTCAGAATTTGATAAGAAAGAGCAATTACCTTTAAGGGCTTTTGAATACCTAAAATCATTGCACCTTTAGACCATAATATTTAAGGGGTTAGATACATTTATTTCTTACAAGGCATTCCTTTTGGGACTAGAGAAAAGAATTATGAGTCTTTATTATGTCCTAGGGTCTGCCTACTTCTCCAATGCAAACTTACATGCTACCGGTGGCAAAGACATTACTACCCTTAAAGATATTCCAGACCAAAAGCTGCATTTTAGTAAACCATGTGAACATACATATGTTCCATTGATACATATACCTAACATTGAAATATAGAAGACCTTGCCTTCAATAAAATCAATCTTTTTGCATATGTAGTTCATTATTTTTAATCATAAGTCCATAAATACCCAGAAAAGATACTCTGGCAAAAAAGTCAGAGGATCTGGGCAAAAAATCCATCTCTTATTCTTACTATTCATGCAACTCTGGGAACATCACAACCTCCCTGTATCTCAGTTTCCTCATCAATAAAATGAAAAGATTGGACTAAATGGCTTCTGAGATTACTTTTACCTCTAATTCTATGATCCTTTGCAATAGGAAATCAGAAATAATCTTGAGGCTTAAAAAAAGAAAAACACACACACACACACATATATATTTTTTAAAGAAACTCATATGGTCAGATGATAGAATGATAGAACCTTGCTTGAAGAGCATGGTGTATGACCACTTTATATCAAAGTCTTTTTAGTCAATCAGCAACCAAATTGAGTGAAAATTAAGATAAATGTACCTCATGATAAAATTTCCTACAAAATAGATAATTATTTATTCCATTGATACCTGGAATTCAACTATCTCTGGCTATATTATCATGCATGTGCTGACTTGACCCACCCACCAACTTTTCCTATCTTGTCCTGGGAATATATTAATCAAAATAGCTTTATAACACCAACAATAATTAATATTTATGTAACACTTTAACTTTTATAAAACACTTTTAAAATATTTCATTTTATTCTCACAAGCTTGGAAAGTAGGTACTATTATTGTTGCCATTTTAAAGATGAGGGAACTGAAAAGACTACCAGTTAAGCATTTTCTTTAGGTCTTTAAGTTAGTAAATGTTGAGCCAGATTTATATTCAGGTCTTCCTAACTCCAAGGGCAGCTTTCTCAAAAAATGGACTACAATGCCATCTCTCTTATTTCCCATATCCAAACATCCCTTCCCTAGTCACCATTCTCCTACATGTGTTACCTTACCTTATTAGAATGCATTAGAATGCAAAGACCTTGAGTGGAAGGACTGTCTCCTATTCATTCATTCAATCATTAATTCATTATTCATATACTTGTGGCATTCATAGCACTATATTAGGGACTGTAGGGAAAACAGAGATGAATAAGACACAGGTACCACCTGCTCCTGGAGAGCTTATGATATGATAGTTCTTTCACTATAACACTGTCCTTGAGACCTATGTCAGAAAATTGCTCTATAATGAGATTATGTCAGTGTCTTAGCATACAACATTGAATAGGATTCAAGATCACTCACCCTCTGTATAGGAGATATAATATTATGAGAAGAACAATAGATTTAGAATCAGTGCCTAAAGTTCTTTTAGTTATTTTTTTGTGTAATCTTTGGCAATTCACTTTTGTTCACTAGGTCTGAGTTTCTTCATTTGTAAAAATAATGGGTTGAAAATTATAAGCAGAAAACTGGGGGAAAATTTTAGTAACAAGTATCTCTGACCTTATTTCTCAATTATACAAAGAACTAAGTTGATTTTATAAAAATACCAGTCATTTCCCAATTGATAAATCATCAAAGGATGTGAATAAGCAGTTTCCAGATGAATAAATTAAAGCTAACTACAGTCATATAAAAAAAAATGCTCTAAATCACTAATGATTAGAGAAGTGCAAATTAAAAACTCTAAGGTACTACTTCATACTTCAGTTCTTTTAATATGACAAAAAAGGAAAATATTGGATGTTGGAGGAGTGGTGGGAAAACTGGGACACTACTACACTGCTGAGGGAGTTATGAACTGATATAATGATTCTGGAAAGTAATTTGGAGCTATAGCCAGAAATCCAAAAAAAAAAAAAAAAAAGAGAAAGGACCCATTTGTATAAAAATAAATTATAGCAGCTTTTTTTATGATGGCTAAGAATTGGAGATCAAAGAAATTTTCATCAACTGGGGAATAGCTGAACAAGCTGGATAATGGAATATTATTGTATTATAAGAAATGACAAGAAGGATGATTTTAGAAAAAAAGCTGGAAAGACTTATATGAACTGAAGTATAGTGAAGTGAACAGAATCACAAAAACATTGTGCTTAGCAACAGCAATATTGTTCTATGAAGACTTGTGAATAACTTAGCTATTCTCAGTAATACAATGATCCAAAGACAATCCTAAAAGCCTAATGATGAAACATACTATCTGCTTTCAGAGGAAGAATTGATGTTATTTGAATACAGAATGAATCATATTTTTTATTTCATTTTCTCTTTTATAAAGTCTTCTTATATAAATGGCTAATATGAAAATGTTTTACATAATTGCATTTGTACAATGTATGTCTAATTACTGTCTTAGGAAGGAGAGAGGAGGAAGGGAGGAAGGGATAGAATTTGGAAGTCAAAGCATAAAACAAAAATATTTTTAAAAAATAAGGGGTTTGGAGTAGATGATCTCTAAGGTCCCTCCTAATGACTTAATCTATAGCTAGGATTGGAAAACTATAATCTGCTGAACAAATACAGCCTGCTGTCTATTTTTGTATGACCATCAGACAAAGGATAGTGTGTAGGCTGTACAAAATTCAGGAGGAGAGGGTTGTAATTGGTCTGTGGACCACAGTTTGGTGATGCCTCTTCTTTAGGGTAATAGAATTTTCTAGTCAGAAAGAACCTTATGAAGAATTTTATCTAAGCACTCATTTTGAATCAAGAGTTTTAGATGGAAAATAACTTGCCCAAAGTTAAAGAGGAAATTAGTGTTGAGTAGAACAAAAACTTAAGACTATTATCCCCCATCCAGTATTCTTTTCTTTATCCACTAGAGTACTATAGATTAAATGGAATTTATAGTGGAAACTATCCTTTACTTAAGCAAGGGAATAAAAATAAATCAAAATGGAAAAAGAAGATAAATATGAGAGGATTTGATAAAGAGAATATGAGAGAAACTCACAGATGTGAATAACTTTTCTTTTGAATCAGAGAAACACTTTCAGTGTTATCAACATCAACCCCCTCACTCTGTGGTGTTATAAATTACTGCCCAGACAGGAAACATCAGTCACCTCAGGGAAGATGCTGCCATGTCGATGTCATTGAGTCTAATTCTTTTAAGCACATTAAGAAAAAAATCTGATAAATCAAAACTATGTAAAACAGCTCTTCAGAGAGTCTAGATGTAGTTTTCATTTGCTGATACCTCTTCAGTGGAATAGTGATGAAAAGCAATAGCTTTGCAGTTAAGTAGGACCTAGCTTCAATTCTAGCCCCATGAACTAACTAATTATACAACCATGGGCAAATCATCTAACCTATCTGAATCTTGATTTGCACATATGTAAAAATGGGACTGCCAGTGTGGATAGTAATTTCTGTTTTGCCTATATACTTTTGTTTTTTGGTGAGGATAAGTTTTATAACATTTTGTAAATGCAGTTGTGAGGTTTTGTGAGGATAAAAGTAAGCAATATATTGCAACACTGCAAACTTGAATGTGCAAATATAAATGTCAGCTATTGATATTAATATTAGCTGATGCATCTTACCCTAAATCCTACGTAATTCAAAACTTCACTGTCAGTGATATTGAAAGACATATTTATCTTTTGCAATGGTTCTAAACCTGTGATTTAGAACTTCTGGAATAGAAATTCCCTTCATCTGGTGAAGATTCTAACATTTGCAATTTCTAGTCATAGAAAGTTCATTAAGCACTGAAAGGCTAATAACTTATCAGTGACACTCATTCTATATAAGAGGCAGGAGTTGAATCCAGGTCTTTCTAATTCTTAGGTTAGCATTCTATCTACTGTAATACATTTCCTCTCTTAATTGCCATTAAATTTTACTTAATCACTATATATATATAATTAAATAAACTTTTACTATGTGTGATGCCATGCTTGCAAATGTCCTTAATCATATTCTATGAAAGAAGTACATTCTCCAGCAGAGAAGGCCCTGAGAAAAGTCAAATTTTTTCTTCCTTCTGGATGCTTTTACAGTCTTCTATGTTCAATAAAAGCATAAAAAACACACACTGGTGATTTACTGTTTGATTCCAATGTTCTAAAACATTTTTATTTGATATAATGCCGGAAAGACAATTTGCCACAGAGTAGAGCTGAGAGAAAGCACATGTCATAACTTAATGGTAGTTTATCCACAGAGTAAGCAGTGTTTGGAAGGAGAAAAGAAGAGGAACACTCACCTTTAGGCCCACCATTTCAAAGTAACATAGTAGTGGTATATTTAGTTTGCAATTTTCGGAACACATCTCAGCAATTTGAATGGCTTTCTTCAGACGGCCCAATTCTATAATTTATATTCCAAATGATGTTCAAAGCTTAGATAATTAAAATTTACCCTAAACTGTTAGCATCCTAGTTTTATTCTATTATGCACTCCATTTTTTAAGTGAAAAAATCACATGATATAAAAATTCTGAACATGTATTCAAGTGTAATCTGGCTTTGACTCCTTTGAATCCTGCTTCCTAAATTTCAAATCATGTGAAATGGGTAATTCACATACACTCTCTGAGTTTGTTTTCTCTTCTTTAAAAAATGGGATAATAATAGCCCCTCCCTTTAAGGGCTTCTGTGAAGATCAAATGAGAAAATGTACATAAAGCACTGTATCATCTCAAAGACATAAAATGTAAATGTTAGCTGTTGTTATTACATTGTCTGTGATAGGAATTGGCAGCTTTGACTCATATTATCTATTTGTGGACTATTTATTGCATGTAACATTGTAAGCTCATGGAAGTAAGGTCTGTATTCTATTGTCTATATATTTCCCTACAACATCTTGCATGAAGTTGGTGCTCAAATAATGAGCAAAAATACAATGTGGTTTCCATGTTATAAAAGCTCAGCAACCAAATTTAAACAGCTACTGCCAATAAAGCTGTCACTAAGACTATGGAGTTCTATAATGGGGCCCATTTAATTACATGGTTGTGAAACCTTTGTAGCCCAGCAATGACCATCAAATCCTACATTCTGAACGGGATCAAACAGTATGCTACATGGTCTGTGGAAAGTAGTGAGGCATTCACTAGCAATTCAGCAAATGCAATATAAAATTGTTCTCTTTATCAGTTTGCTACAGAATACTCTATGGGATAGGAAAATAATGTTCTGGGGAAAAAAGACATTTCCAGGATTCAGGTCAAATACTCGGCCAAGTGTCACAAATCCTCAACAAAATGATTCAATAGAACATTTTGTGTCTGTTTCTGCAGTATGGTGTTGGGGAGATTGATTGTGTTGTTTCAGAAAGAGGACTAGAATTGTTGAAGGATCCAAGTTTGAATTTTGATTGTGTCTTCAACAATCTGTGTGATCTTGGGCAATCCATTTAATCTGTGTGAGATTTATTTTCCTCCTCTGTAAAATATGAGGGTTGGATTAGATGAACTCTGAGCTCAGATTTATCTAACTTTAAAATCCTAATTAGTTTGTCAAAATGCTGCTGCGATACATAAAGCTAAATTTTACTATTTTTTTCTCTGTTCCTTAGCTCTTCATTTCTAAAATAGCAAGGGAAGGAATATACTACCATAGATTATATCTACAACCTTTCTGAACCTAATATTCATCTGTAAAATGGACTATAGGACCACTAAGGTCTCTTCCAATTCGATATGCATTTTTTTCCTCAACAGTATTTTATTTTTCCAAGTCTGCATAAAGATAGTTTTTAACATTTACTTTTGTAAGGCTTTGTGTTCCATATTTCGATTATAGGCTCAATATCTACAATCCTTTTAAACATATTTCTCATGTTGTACAAGAAAAATCTGACTAAAAGGGGAAAAAACACAAGAAATAAAAAGCAAATAAACAAAGAGTTGGAAATATTATGCTTTGATCAACATTCAGTTAACATAGTTCTCTCCCTGGGCATGGATGATATTTTCCATCTCAATTCTGTTAGAATTGCCTTGAATCACCGTGTTACTGAATCCATCACTGTTGATCATCACATCATCTTGCTGTTACTGTATATAATGTTCTCTTGGTTCTGCTCAGTTCATTCAGCATCATTTCATGTAAGTCTATGAAACTGTTTATTATAAAGTAGTATGGTAGAGAGAATTGGGCAACTAGCTGGAGCACTAGATCAAGTGATGGGCCTGGAGTCAGGAATATTCCTCTTCCTGAGTATTACTTAGACAAGTACTAGTTACATGACCCTGGGCAACTCACTTAATCCTGTTTACCTCAGTTTCCTCATCTGTAAAATGAGCTGGAGAAGAAAATAATAATTCAGTATATTTCTCAGAAAACCCCAAAGTAAGTTACAAAGAATTGAACAAGATAGACAAATGACAAGATAGACAAATGATTAAACAACAACAAACTGTATTAGAATAGAAGGAACTCTGGATTTAGCATCACAGAATCTGAGTTTTATTCACAGCTCTGCCACTTAATGTCTGTGTGATCTGGAGCAAGTTTTTTTTAACATCTATACATCTTAATTTCCTCATCTGAAAAATGAGGGAGCCTATAATTAGATGACCTCTGAAGCACCTTTAATTTCTTAATCTATGATTCTGTTAACTCTAAAACTGCTCTAAAAGATCCCAAATGTCCCAATAAATTCTTCCTTGCTTACATTTTTATTGATACCATTTCCCACTACAATAACCCTAGCTCTCCACACAGAAACACACTCAAAAAATCCTCTTGGTAACAAAACAAAATAAAATAAAAAGTTGTAGAGCAAAACCAGTGGTCAAAGCAAATATGTCTGGCAGTGTATATAAGACACTTACTTCTCTACCTCTCTTAAGAAGGAATGTATTTAAAGTTAAAAAAAAACACATTTCTATTATAGGACTTTAAATTTTACAAAGTATTTTCCTCTCAACATAGCTACAAGGTAAGAATTAAAGGTGTTATTATTCCCATTTTATAAATGAGGAAAATGAATTCTAAAAGGCTATATGACATAAATGAATAAAAGATATAATTTGAACCTAAATCTTCTTTTTCAGGCCTAGATTACATTTTAAAAGGAGTTAGAGTTTAGAGTTTAGAGGGAATATCCTAGTGGTACAAAAGATAGAACACTGAGCCTGGATTCAAGAAAACCTAAGTTCAAATCCAGGCATATACACTAGCTATGTGGAAACAAGCCTAGATATGTTATCAAACTTGCTCCACATCATATAGGCATTATATAGCAGAGCTATGATTTAAATTCAGGTTCTGCAACACTAAATCCACAGTTCCTTCTATTCTACTACACTTTGTTGCTGTTCAATCATTTTTCCATCCTGTCCAATTCTTTATGACTTCATTTGGGATTTTTGTGGCAAAGATACTGAAGAGATTTGTTATTTCCTTCTTCAGCTCATTTTACAGATGAGAAAACAGACAGAGTCACTTGAGTTCTATCTGCCTCAATTTACTCAAGTGTCAAAAATGAGAATAATAATAGTACCTACCTCATAAAGTTGCTATGAAGTTGAAATGAGTTAATGTTAATAAAGTACCTAGCACTTAGTAGGTAGTTAATAAATACTTGTTCTTTCCCTTCCCTCGCTTCCTCATTTCTCTTCTCCTTTCCACAATACTGTCTTTTAGTAGGATAATTAGATGATTATAAATCTTGTTTTCTACTCTGTGGGAGACAGCTATCCATTGGAATTGGGGACAGCTATCCATTGGAATTGAGGACTACAAGTCATGGCCTTTGACCAGAGTGAAAGAACACAAGTGAAGAATGCTATGAAAGGATCAGGCAAGGAGCATTAAGCATTGGGATCCAGGGAATACAAAAAAATTCAGTAAGCTAGGCTAGGTCTGAATGAGTTTGCAAGCAGAGAGACTCTCACACTTACTAAATACTATAGCCAATATTCCATGGAACCAAAAAAAAAAAAAAAATGCCAGCTATTTCTGACAACAAAGGTCTTCCCACTCTAAAAGGATAGACACTATTACAAAGTACCAGGCAATATATTTTCTCCTGCCAAACTCTGCCAAAGTTGTTTACTCTAGACCCAGTATTTGTCAAAGTGATATAATGAAGATTCTACCTGGAAGTCACAGGTATGTCTATAGGTTATAAGGGCATATCTTCATGGAAATATTTATCTTCCATGAGGGGAAGTAGAAAATCATCTATAATATGAACACCAGGGATATGACAGCATAACTGGCATACATACTCTCTAACCATACCTATGCTAGAAATAGAACTAGGCCATCTCCTTAATATATAGCTTATACTCTGACCATGATCTTCATGCATCCCCACCCTGACCAACTTTGGACTCCATTTCTTTGTCTTCTGGCTTTGATAGGTGAGATTTTGTCTTTTCTTACCAAGAACCAGGAAACTTTATACTATGCCTTCAATTTCTGCCAATATAATATAGTCCCCTTAAGGGCTTGCTTAATGAAATTTGTAGATAAGTAAATGATTTACTTATCTAAGAATTAAAGTCTTACTGATAGAGTCATAAGATTCAGAGAAATATAGATGGATCAGTGACTATCACCCACATTTTGGTAGGGCTGCATCTTAACAAAGAGGAATTGATTCAAGGTAAGCTGAAGAAATAAGAGATAGTGCTGGATTCACTCATAGCAACTAGATTCAAATCCTGGCTTGGCCATTCACTTGCCTTATATCTTACACAAATCATTGTACCTCTAAAGACCTTAGTTTCCTCAACTAAAAAATGAAGGAGAAAAATTAGATAGCCTTTATAGGTTTTTTAAACTACAAAATTACTACCCCTTGATAGTGGGTAACCTGTAATTATAGACAAATCATTTGACTTCCCCAAGACTCAATTTATTCATGCTTAAAATGATGACTGTATAATTAAAAATTCTTATCTATATAAAACTCTCTAAAGGTTGACAAAGTGATTTTTTCATAGCAATTTTGTGATATAAGTAGTGCAAGCATTAGACATACTAATCTTTACAGATGAGACAATATATTCAAACTGGATTCATACTTAAGAGTTCCTAAGCACAGAGGTAGTGCTTATTTATTCTCCTTTATTTTCTCCTTTAAGTTATGTGTTAGAGCTCTTCCATCACAAAAATCTTTGTGATTCCTCCAGATGAGCTATAGGAATTTAAAAAAACCTTTTAAACACACTATAATAGATTATAACTATATGTTACAAACTATAATAGATCATAAGATCATAGTCCCATAACTAAAATGGATTTTAAATCTTTATTTTACAGATGATGAAAATGAGACCCAGAAAAGACATGTTATCTATGCAAGATCACTAGGTAGTAATTAATAGATTGAAATTTTTGAATTAGGTCTTTACATTATAATACAACATTTTCCTTACATATTTTTTGAGTTTCTCTCATCCTGCTCCTTTGCACTGATGTATCATGAGCCCCGAAACATCCACGTTTTTTAACATCAAGTAATTTCTCTCTCTCTCTCTCTCTCTCTCTCTTTCTCTCTCTCTCTTTCTCTCTCTCTCTCCCTCCCAATTCTCCCCAACAACTCTGATTCCTTCCCTCTACTTAGTCTTTGTATGTAATTGTTTCTGTCTACCTCTTTCCTCTCTCTCCATCTCTCATTTTTTTTCCTAAAATCTCTCTATTCCTTCCATTATCACTTTTCAAATCACATTTTCAGAGTTATCTGATTATGCTGCCTGCATCTCAAATTGAACATGTATAAAAACACACATATTGTTCCACACAAATCATGAGTTTTCTTTTCCTATTAATTTCCTTAATATTTCCCACCCCCCAAATTCCCATCCAAACCAGAAATCTCAATTATCTTAAACCCCTTCCCCCTCATCCTTCCTTTCTCTCACCCAATTAAAATTAATTAATACTTTCAATTAGTAATTAGGAATACATCAGAAGGGAAAAAAAGCAAAGAATTATTGTTATCATTGCTTTACTCCTATTCCTAGTAGTAGTACTGCTATTAGTACTACTGTTGTTGCTTCAGTTGCTGCTACTACTATTATATTACTGATGTTGCTGCTGCTACTCTTATCTGCTAACTATTGCACCATCTTTACTGTCCTGACCTCTTGTGTCTAGATAACAAATCTCTGGAGGAGAGAGTGAGGCTGATTACTTTGCCCAGTCCTGTCTCACAATATACTTGCAAATCGAAATATAACTTTTCTCATGTCACTTCATTGGTCCTCTTTGAGAATTAAGGATAACACCACCATTACCACCATCACTACTACTAAAGACTTTGATAATGTTGATTAACTTTTTGTCCAAGCCAATCATTTTCATAGTATCATTCCATTAAACTTAATGAATGCTAATTATTTAACTTCTCTCCATTATGGTTTTTCCTTAAACTCAATGTCATCTCTTTCTTCCTAGTAACAAGTCTGGCTTTTTTTGATTGGAGAAGAGATCTAAACATTCTGATACAATGATTGAGTAAATGAACATTTATTAAGAACCATTCCCTTGTCAAAAAGAATGGTTTTTAATAAATGTTCAATAAAAAGGGAAAGAAGAAATTTACATGATAACTTTATTATATATTTAAAAGGAATAGCAAGATGTACATAATAAATTTGCTGTTTCATGTTCAATCATCTTTTTATTATACTGTGTTATGGAAATGCTTGTTTTACTCCATAAATTAAAAATAGAATAAAATAAAAAGAAAGAGGAAAAAAGTACCATTCCAATATGTGTGTGCTAGTTAGAATTGGAGAAGGAAAATACATGGGGGACATATTCCCTGCCTTAGAGAGATTACAGTATTTTTAGGGAGACAAGTTGCAAACAAATGAAATAATCATTCAACAGTAATAAGAATTATTGTTATTGTTTTCTTTTCATTGTTAACAGTAATGTCTGATCAAAGACAAATATGACCTTATTTCATCCTCTAAACAATTCCATTCAGTAGTCAAAGTAAGGGTCAAAGATGGGAAAAATGGCCATTCTTTGCAAATTATTATATAGTTAATGTGACAGAACTAGACCCATGATTCAGTTGATTTTTAGTCCTGAATTCTTTGCATTATAGGAAATTGTGTAGTATAGTTTGAAATCCAATGATAGTATGTATAATATAGAAAGGGAGAAATAAATCAGCAGTGAATACACAGAGGAAATGGGATTTGTGTTGGGACTTTAAAGGCTGGGTAGAATTTAGATACCACTCATCTCTTTATCCCTTGATACCAGACAGGTTATGCTTTACAAGAGAGAAGGAAGACAGCATAGACATGGGCCTTTGGATCAGCACATTTAAGGAGTGAGTGATTAGTTTTATCATTATCCTAGAAAATCTAACTATATTCAAAAAATTCAATTATAACAATCAGATGTAATCAATCTCCTCAGTTTATCATTTGCATTGTTTTACAATGTAGCTCCACTGTGTCTTTCTAGAAAGACTGATTTGATATTGATTCATATACTCTGCATTTCAGCCTAACTGGGCCACTGGTTATGCCTTGTACATGACACTCCTCCTTCCATCCAGTCTGTGAACATCTCTTTCCTGGAATGAGCTCTACCTCCCAAAATCTTGAGCTTTCATAAGCCTGGGTTCAAGAATCACATCCGTCTCTAACATATAATGGCTGCATGATTCTGGACAACTTGTAGGTCCAGACTAAAATCTTTCATCTATTTAAATATGCATCCATCCATTTATCTACCTAAGTATTCATCTATCTATTCTAGCATATTTATCTATCTTTCTACTAAATATCTATCCATTTATCTATCTATCATTTATCTACTATCTCTGTATCTCTTTGCCTGTCTACCTGTTGTATCTATAGTTAAACATATATAGATATACATTTTAAAGTCAGCTAGCTAACACAGTCCAAGCACCAAGACTGCAGTTAGCAAGACCTGAATCCAGAGCCAGTCTCAGATACTTATTAGCTGTGTGGCCCTGCACAAGTCACAATGTCTGTTTGCCTTAGTTTCCTCATCTGTTAAGTGATGATAATGACAGCACCTACTTTAAAGGGTTGTAAATATTAAATGAAAAGTTCTTTTAAATTATTATCTATAATTATAGCACAGTACATGGCACTAAAATGTGTATATATGTATGCATACACACATTTTTTTTTCTCTTTCTTTCTCTCTCTCTCTCCACACACACACACACACACACACACACACACACACACACATACACATACACATATACACACATATATATCCAGAGAAATTTGCAGAAATACACGTACATGTTTATATAAATTGGTAGAAATTCATTTTGACTATATTAAATATTACATTGATTTAGTAAAGTCATAAATTTTAAATGTGAATTTATATAAATTTAAATTATATCTATATAAATATGTTACATATGATAGAGATATACATATATCCATGTACAGATCCATCTGATGTGCATATATAAACATATGTGTAAAAACATATAAAACAATATGTACAACATACATATAAAACAATAAAAATACAAATTTTATTTGTGCTTATGTTTAATACAATGCTTGTCTTATAGGAAATACTTAAATACTTTTGGAATTGAATTGAAGAAGAAAAAGTATTTGAAGAAAATTTGATGTGATATAATATGAGGCATTGTTTATATTAATACTGTAACATAATATCAAAATATGAGATTGTTCTCCATTATGTGACCTATTATGATCTTGAGGATCTCCCCAGGAAGTCTGGGACTTTAAGTCCACCTTCACACACATCATCCTCTGACCATGGTGATTTGCCACTTATAGTTGAAATCACACATAAATCCATTAATCTTTTGTTTGACTCCCTTATTCCCTGCTGATTTGAACATCTGCTCACAAGACACTGCTCTAATTAGCACAAATATGCTGTGCTAAAATTAAATAAATATCAAAACACATTTCTGCTCTTGACACTTCTCATTCTTTCCATTACGTAGGCTGGAACAATCATGATTCTAACACAAGTCCCAATAGTTTTTTTGTTTTCTTTTTTTTTTTGTTTTGTTGTTTTTTTTTTCCATGTAATCAATATTATATCCAAAAAGCCTCAATTTAGACTGTGTTCATGGCATTTTAGAGATGCCAAAGAGTAACAGTAAGAAAACTAAAACTAGAAGGCTTGAGTAGTGGAGAGGTAGGAAAAAGGGAATTTTAGGGAAGTTAATTTCTCCAGATAGATAGGTAATGACTCATTCTATTTTTGAGTAGGGATAATCCTCCTCATGTAACTCAAAGCCATGTTGTACAATGGAAAAAGGAGAGTATCAAGGACTACAGATTTAAATTCTGCTTTAAAAAAAAATCATCTGGGTTAGTTGTTCAGATCACATCTTTTCTTTGACAGTGGGAGAGGTGATATGGCTCAGCAGAATGAGTCCTAGGTTGAGAGTCAGAATAATTTGATTCATAACTAGTTCTGCAACTAATTCAATGCAGATCTTGGGCATATCACTTTACCTCTTAATTTTCTTCATTGTCCATCTTTGTAAGGGAGTAAGACTAGTTAATACTTAAATTCCCTTGAATATTAAAAGAACTCTATCACTAAGGATAGGATGCCTTTTAATTACTGATCTCTTTCTCACTATACACACTAAACATAAATGTTATTTTAGTAGAATCATGGAGCAAACCCAGGAAATGAGACGATGTCATGGTCATGATTAACTATTATAACAAGAATGGCATAGGAAGTAAGAATTCCTAAATTGGTGTAATGCTGACATATTTGGAGTTAAGAAATTAGGTGTCATAGAAAAAATAAGAATTTATATATGAAATCTATATTTTCAGGCTTATTACATATCATTTTTTTCTTCATGCAGTCTTGGTTCACTTCAAACTGTCTTTGCTGTTACCCATATATCCAACTCTGTCACCTGTCTCTGCTCCTTTGACAAGACTGTCCTTACTGAAATGAACTTTGACCCCAGAATCCCTAATTTCTTTCAAAATTCATTTCAAAAGGTGTTTTCTGTATTATGCTTTGTATCTTTCTTCTGTGTCTTAGGGTCTCCTCTACAAAATTAAATACATATTTTTTAATGTGTTCATGAGATTTTCTCTAATAGAATATAAACTCCTTGAGGACAGAGAATGTTTCAGTGTTATTTGTATCCCCACTGCCTAACAGTGTCTGACACATAATAGGTGTTTAATGAATCCAGATTAATTGATTCATTGGAGATGATAGAGGCCAGTAGAATACTGAAAAACAATGAGATGACTATTTGACCAGGGAATATCACTTTTTTTGTTACAAAGCTGATTTTTGAATCCAAGTGGAATATTTTGGTTTATCCTTCTTATTAGAGTCATAACTAATAAAACTTGTATCTAATGCAACTTTGTAGGGGAAGGGATAATTGTTACAAAGTATAGTTCAATAGGTATATATAGCTTCTGGAAGATAGTTGGTCAATTCTCCCCAGAGTCCAACTCACACTTCCAAATTAGGGAGAATCCTAGGAAAGGGTATCAATAGTAAAAATAAATAAATTGATAAATAAAAAGAAAGAAAAGTAAAGTAATTGTCAGCTTGATAAGAAAACTGCAAAGAGTTGTGCAAGGATGAGCGATGTCATGGGAGAGGAAGTAAGTACAGGATCTTTTCTCTACCCCAGAGATAATGTATGTCCCTTCAAAAAAACCTGGTTTTTCTGTGAAATTATGGCTCTATTATGTACTCTCAAGGTTCTTTTTTACATACCTAAGAAGACAAATTCCTAATTCCTAATTCACTTCCTTAACAGAAAAAAAAAAAAAATTCAGTGAATGTTGTCTAAAGGTTAAAATGGAAATCTATCAGCATGACAATTAAGAGCCAACAAACTTTGACTTCTACCTTTTTTTACTTTGTTCTCCTTTACTCACTCAAAGTTCTATTCAAATTAGGCTTATATCTATTCCCTAATTATGTTTTGCCCTCTATTTCCTGGAGTCAATCAATCAATCATCATTTATCAAGTTCCTAATGAATTCCAAGTATTAAATTAGGTGATAGGAATGAAAACACAAACAACAAAAAAGTGACACTCTGCCCTCAAGAAACTTACATTCTAGTGGAGAAACAACATGTACTCATGAGAATATATATAGGCTATATACAATGACGATATAAAATGATTTTGTCAGGAGAAAAACTAGACATTGGGAAGACGGAGATGAACCCATATCATTATAGAAGGTAACTTTTGAACTGATCTTTGAAAGAGTAATGATTCTAATAGCTCTCTCTCTCTCTCTCTCTCTCTGTCTCTCTGTCTCTCTGTCTCTCTCTCTCTTTCTTTCTCTCTCTCTCCCCCCTCCTTCTCTCTCTCTCTCTCTCTCTCTGTCTCTCTTTCTCTCTCTCTTTCTCTCTCTCTCTCTTTCTCTCTTTTTCTTAGGGTGGGAGATCTTTTTTTTTTTTTTTTACAAGTTGACTTTTATAGAAATGTTTTATATAATTTCACATGTGGTTTCTTAATTATGGGTGGGGATAAGGAAGAGAAGCAAGAATTCACAAATCTTAAAACATGAAAAAAATTGCTTTGAATGCAATTGGGGAAAATATTAATTAAAAAAAGAAATGATGATGTTTGATTTTAGAAAAACATGGAAAGACTTGATCCCATGAAGGAAGATGTTGCCTACCTTCAGAGAAAGAACTCATGATTATATCTTTAAATACAGTGTAGTTTTACATATATGTTTAGGTAGGTATGTGTATATATATACATATATATAATATACATGCATATATATATACATATTTGTGTTTAACTATAACCTTTTCTAAGGTAGATAGCAGACAACAAAAGAAAACTTAAGAGAAACTACAAAAAAGCTGTGTAGCTTTGAAAATATTTTGTAGTATTTCTTACATAGTTCCCCCCGCAAAAATAGTTTAAAATGAAAAGTAATGGTTTTATATTGATTCCTCTATATTCTACTATATACATGGAAATGTTCTTTTTTCCCTCATGTTGTATTTAAGTTCAAAATAGATATTTCTTAAAAATGTAATGGGATATTGAACATCTCAATAAAATGCAGTAAAATAAAAAAAAAAAGAATAAGTGTATTCAACTAGGTGGAGGCAATGACAAAATTCTCTAATGCTCTGTTAGGGGTTAATAAGTGTATGAATTCATATTCCCCAGACATAGAAAATTGAGAAATGAACTAAGGTTCATAATGCATTCTGTATTTTTATATATGAAAAATATAACTATTTAACAAGATAATAGCTTTTATATTGATAAAAAATTAATTACCTCAGTTATCAAATTACATTAAGGAAAAGGGTGCCATTGGAATTAAGATGTAAAGTAATAGAGTAACCTATATACCAATCATAGCCCCTTCAAACTCACAAACTGTATTTAATCTCTATTTAATGCAATCCAACTCGGTTGTTCTTCTAGTCTAATTAAAAATCACAGTAAAGTCTCCAGATGTTGCAATGTAGCCCCAGGTCTTGGCCTCTAAATAGAGACTATAAGCAGCTTGCCTTATTACTATATTAGCCTTGGCCAACAGAGGGATTGAGGGTTGTCAAAAGTTGAGTTCAAATTATTTATTGCAGGCTTTCGTGATTCAGTAATCCAAATGCCTTAAAATCAATTAATCAACAATCATTATTAGCCAGACTATCTCCAACAGCGGAGACTAAGAAAGATAAAATCATTATCCCTGCCCTCAAAGAGCTCACATTTTAATGAAAGAAACAGTGGGTTAAGCCATTGGATTTTTTTTATATGGGAAGTCATTCCATGCTTGAGTTTGGAAAGAATGTTAAAATACAAAGGATAGCAGAATGAGCATGACTCATGATTCCTCCTCACTTTCCCCATTTATGAAGAATATTGGGACTTATGTTCCTCTGTGCTTTCAAGGTCATTCCAATAACTTCTCTCTTCCCAGCTGTAGACTTCAATTTACTTAGTTACTTCCTTCAAGATATAATAAATACAAAATAACTTTTCTGAAATACCTACTTGTGAGGAGGCATATTTGAGGTACTATTATAGCATCTTTAGACTAATCCACTCATTGCTGTATCTTCTAATGTGTGGTAATATGGTAATATTTTCAGATGTGTGGTAATATGGCAGGACTATTATTCTTGAAGTCGAGATCTCTGTTTTCAAATCTTGGCTATTATCTGTGTGACTGGGAGAATCTCTTTGAATTTAAAATCTTCTCCTTTGAAAAATGAAGAGGTTAAAATAGTAAAAAAGAAAAAATAAGACTAGATTTGAATGAAAAAATCTTATATTTGAATTTAGATTTTGTTATATACTGATTGTATGACTTTAGATCATTTATCCACTCAGTTTCTTCATTCATGAGTCACCTAGATCATCTTCAAAATTACTTCTAACTCTCACATTCTATAATCAAATATTTTGGTTTCAGAGTATTTTATTTGGCTTCTGTGGCATTCTTCCACAGATGTCATACTATCAAAGAGACCAGGTTTTCATGATCTCCTTCACTTCCTCATTATTTTAATACTAGCCTATAAATATTGGTTTTCTAAAGCTTCCTCATGGTCTACCTCAGATCTCTTCTCTCCTCTTTTTTCATTCTTTTACATTGGAGATTTCTTATATTTCCATGCATTCAGTTTTATTCTCTACTCAAATGACTCCTAAATTTATATATTTACATTAAATTCCATCTCTAATCCCCATTACTGTGTTTCCAATCTCCTTCTGAAAATTTCTGATTATCTTAGCAACATGTGTATCAGACAGTCTCTGACTCAAGAAGCATCAGTGATTTCCTATTAAATCTTTAGTATAAAATACAAACTCTTCTACATAGTATACTTTAAATATGCAAAAGGTTTTGCATTATCTCATCTGTTCAGATGTCCCCTCTGACAACATAGATATCAATCAACCCATGCCTGCCCATGCTATGCAACTCTTGTCAATGTTCTCTCAAAAACTCGCCATGGAATGTACAACATAGTAAAAGTCTTTCTCACTTTCTCCTGGCATTGTGACTAGAGAATTTGGTTTATTTACCATACTTATTTTTGCATTGTGATCATCTACCTTCCTTTCATACAGTTCCTTGATATTCTGTACTTCTATCTTTTTAGAGGTCCTCATTGGCTCTGTGTTGCAGACTGATCACATCCGCTATGGACCTCTACATTGCCCTCTGTGTATTACTCATATTTTGTTCTTTGCTAGATATGTATTGAAAAGATTGACCTTCACTTTCATGGAAAACATAAGATCAAAGAAAGACCAATTTTATGAAAACAATCCAGTTGTTCTTCCTCTTTCTCCTTTTCACTTAAAATCCAGTTCACTGTCCATCTGGGCTATTTGTACCAATTATAAATACTGCTGAATGCTCCAGTGTTTATGTACAGATGCATGCTGAAATCTATTAAATAGACAATCTTTATCCATTTTGTCTTTCCTGTGTAGATGGATAGGTCAAACACTTTTGAGAGAATTTAGATTTTTTCCAGAAGGCTTTGTAATATTTTGAGGCTTGATTCAATCATCATAATGTTGTCAACAAAAATCTCCTTGGCATAAACCTTAGCAGTCTGGCTTCTGTCTATAATTTCATGTTGATTATGTATTACAACTTTTGATGCATTCTATATACCAGAAAATAGCCTGCTAGTTACTCCTTTTATACACCATTCCTTCTTCCACATTTGAGCCTTTCCATACAGTGTTTTCTAAACCATGAATGCTCTTTTTAATCAGCTTAGCCTTTTGTAGGCTTCAGATCCATTTAGGACTCAGCTTAAGTATCTCCTCCTTCCTGATTTTCATAGCTATTAGTTCTCCCCTTCTTACCCCCACAAGTCCAGTAAAATTACATTTGTTTATTTCCTGTAATAACTTAACTATTAACATACAAACTCCTACTCCCACTA
Source organism: Sarcophilus harrisii (assembly GCF_902635505.1). Taxonomy (NCBI): domain Eukaryota; kingdom Metazoa; phylum Chordata; class Mammalia; order Dasyuromorphia; family Dasyuridae; genus Sarcophilus; species Sarcophilus harrisii. Next base: position 190,104,459 of record NC_045427.1, on the reverse strand, counting down.
TCATCTTAGGAGAATGTAAAATTCCTGAAGACAGGAACTCCTTTCCATTTATATTTTTATCATCTGCAACATAGCACAGCATTTAATGTAAAATAGAAATTAATAAATATTTGGTGTTTGACTAATGTTGGATAATCCTCATACCTTCAACTATCCAGTAGAATATAAATTCCTTGAAGGCAAAGTCTTGTTCATTTTTAACTTTGCACTCTCATTGACTTTATGGTTACTTGCAAATAATAGGAACTTCATCAATGCTTATTTAATTAAACTGAATTGATTGACAAGAGACAACAGTATCTGAACCATGAAAAGCAATAAAAGTATTTAAAGGGAATACCAGCTGAAAACATGTATAGGACAAAAGTTTTCCATTTGATGTTTACAAAGTCCTTCTTCCTCTAAAATATTCAGCATACCAGCTTTCATATTTTTTTTTCTGTTAACAGTAACTGAAATCTAGACATTTTTTCAACCATTGCTGACTTATGTGTAAAACAGGGATGAAAACTGGATGAGTGGGGTTCATAAGGCTTTAAGCCACTTTAAATTGAAGCTGTCTGTCATTGATTAAGAGCATAAAATTTTAGAGCTGACCTTTGGGGGCAGATCACCAAAAAACCTCTTGTTTTGCAGATTAGATGAGGGCCATAAAAGGGACATGACCTGCCTGAGGTCACACAATAAGGCTGTGGCATAAGTAGCAATATAACCTAAGCTAATGTTCTTTCTGGAGGATAGTGTACAAATCTCTTAAAATCCACAGCCTGTATCTTCTCATTTCATGTTGGACCATTTCCATTCAATGACAACCCAGTGTTATATTATTTGGATCTAAGATATATGTATTTCATGAGGAATAATTCTTGAATGAATGAATGATTCAGGAAATAAAATATTTATCAAGTACTTTCTCTGTATCAGACACTGTGTTAAGAACTGGGGATACAAATTCAAACTAGCAAAACAATTCATATTCGAATAAATTTTACAGGAGATAGAGCACACACATGTACGCATGTGCATATATGTGGTTATATATGCATTTATATATAAATGTGTGTATATATACATATGTGTATTATACATGTGGGTATGTGTGCCTGTCTACCTATACATATGTGTACATGCAGGTATCTATGTATATATATAAGTATATATGTATATATATATATATATACACACAAACACAAAAGAAGACATTATATATATGTATATATGTAAGCTTAAGGAAAAGAATTTTACTATCGAATACAAGTGGTTACATATCTATTGTCATAGTCTTTCTCTTAGCAGATTTGATTACTGATCCTAGAGCAGAAGAAAGAAGTATGTTGTGATGGAAGGGATTAAAGGGGAAAAAAGGAATAAGAAGTAGAGCATATGGCAAGCTTTCATGTATACACTAACAAACTTGGGACAGCTCAGCCTCCAAGGCAGAGTCCCAAAAGCTGAACCAGTTAACTATTCCATGCATAGTTGCATTTCATACAGATATGAGTATGAATGTCTCTGTCTCTGTGTGTGTATTTGTCTCTCCCTCTCCCTATCCCTCCTCCATATATGTGTGTGGGAGGGTAGGTATTTGTGTGCATGGACACAGTATGAGGGATGAGAGAAAGAATACTATATGCTAGAGAACCAGTTCTAGAGGGTTGTTGCCTACTGGTTGAAGGAGGGAAGTGAAAAGGAAGAGGGAATGCAGGAAGATGGAGAAAAAATCTTCTCTTGTTTTGAGATATATATAAATAGATGGCATCATTTAATCTTTTTAAACTTCATTTTCTTCTTTTTTTTAAAATTTTAATAGCCTTTTCTTTACAGGTTATATGTATGGGTAACTTTACAGCATTGACAATTGCCAAACCTCTTGTTCCAATTTTTCCTCTCCTTCCCCCACACCCCCTCCCCCAGATGGCAGGATGACCAGTAGATATTAAATATATTAAAATATAAATTAGATACACAATAAGTATACATGACCAAACTGCTATTTTGCTATATAAAAAGAATCAGACTCTGAAATATTGTACAATTTGCCTGTGAAGGAAATCCAAAATGCAGGTAGGCAAAAATATAGGGATTGGGAATTCAATGTAATGGTTTTCAGTCATCTCCCAGAGTTCTTTCGCTGGGCGTAGCTGGTTTAGTTCATTACTGCTCCATTGGAACTGATTTGGTTCATCTCCTTGCCGGGTATGGCCAGGTCCATCAGAATTGATCATCATATAGTATTGTTGTTGAAGTATATAATGATCTCCTGGTCCTGCTCATTTCACTCAGCATCAGTTCGTGTAAGTCTCTCCAGGCCTTTCTGAAATCATTCTGTTGGTCATTTCTTACCAAACAATAATATTCCATAATATTCATACACCACAATTTATTTAGCCATTCTCCAATTGATGGGCATCCACTCAGTTTCCAGTTTCTGGCCACTACAAAGAGGGCTGCCAGAAACATTCATGCACATACAGGTATCTTTCCCTTTAAGATCTCTTTGGGATATAAGCCCAGTAGAAACACTGCTGGATCAAAGGATATGCACAGTTTGATAACTTTTTGAGCATAGTTCCAAATTGCTCTCCAGAATGTAAACCTCATTTTCTTCAACTGTAAAATGAAAGGGTTGCATTGAATGGTCTCTAAGTTCTTTTCCAATTCTAAATCTGTGATCAGAAGTCACAAACATTGGAAGTTTCAATTGAGTTTCTTCATCAGTAAAATGAAGGGATTAGACTAGATGCATTCTAATGTCTCCTTCTGTTTCTAAATCCTACAAACATTTAAGGACTGCAATTTTAAGGGAATGCTTATTTTCAAGTCATGTAAAAAAAATGAATCAAAGCAACCTTGAGGAAAGAACCATTCAACTTCATTCTGCAAATGGATTCCTTCTTACTGGAATTCTTCCAACTAAGACTGCATGACACACATCAAATACACTATAGGGGGATTATCCCTCTGGTATGAATGGGTAGGACTGGGAAGCCACTGTATTCCCTTCCAACTGTGAAATTCTGAGATACTTAGATTCTGTGAAATGTGATTCTCCATTCAAATAAAACAGAGGTAAAGCCTATAATATCCTTGCCTTTCCAAGGGAAGAATGGCTGATATCTTGCTTAGACATTATCTCTTTTGTACAGTCCCTTGAGCTTGAGGGCATTTTACCCATAAGAAATTCATACATTTAGGGAATGCAGTAATGACCAACAGAGGGGAAAACCATATAAAATGAGATATGGCTGTAACAGCACTGCCTGGAAAGTTGGGTTTCTGCTTTCATAGCCAATTAAAAGGAGGCCAGTTGTAAAAAGGATGAAAAGAGGGACCTCCCCTAAAATCAAACTGTACAATAAACAACAAAAGCCTCAAGCCCCGCCTAACGCTGAAACTACAGTTCAGCTGCAGGTCAAATTTTACATCTGTCAAGCCTGACCTTGTCCCTTGAAATGAGCAGATTGGTGCCTTTCCCTGTAAATGAGTCCTATTAACCTTTGAAGATTAAGCACACATAGAATGGCCCTTCCAAGTCTTGTCCATTCATACCACATTGTGAAATACAGAGAGCAAACACATTTACTCTAGGGAAGGGTCCTTTTTTCCTCCCACTCTTCTGGTCAGTTGCTTGAAAATGTGTTGTGTTTCAATAATTACTTGGAAATAAGTCCTATAGATCTATAGCATTTCTGTGTTAGAAAAGAACAGGAATTTCAGGTTCTCCAGAGATACAAAGGTATATGTTTGGAATCTTATACTTCAGATGAGCATCACGGTGTAGTGGAAAGGATGCTGAGTTCAAGTCAAGGGACACCTGGCTAAAATACAGTTTTTTCCACTAACTAGTTGAATTAGCATGGACAAGTCACTTTACTGCCCTTTGCCTCCGTTCTTTCATCTCTAAGTGAGGATAATTATACCTGTATATCTTACAGGGCTGTATCGAGGATAAAATGTATATCAAGAGCTTTGCAAACTTGAGAGTGCTATATAAATGTCAGTTATTATTATGTGAATGAACTATAAGCTTCCCAGTTTGTTAGTTGATTCTATAGAAACCATTTTGAGTTATACTCCTGTGGGAAAAAAAAAATTCTATTCTAAAAAAGACACTGGTGAATACACCTGATCTTGCTTATTTCTATTCCTTTATCTATATTTTGTTCAAGTATGCTAAACCTTTTATCTGTGTTGTATCATAATGTATTTCCTTATGACAGTATTTGCCAGCCTTGGAGATAAGGAAAACCAACAGAGCTTAGAGGAAAGAGCTTTGGATTTGGAATCAGAGGACCTGGCTTTAAACTCCTACTCTATTCCTTTCTACTTTTTTACCCTGGGGTAAATTTTGCCTTAAGTCTCCTTGGTTTCAGTTTTCTAATATATAAAATAATTGACCCACTTTCAGATTTAGATTTTGTTTTCTTTTTCAAAGGTAAGGGTGATTTTCTGAAAACTAAGCAAAAAAAAAAAAAAAAAAAAAAAAGTCTAATCAGAAATATAGCATACTAGGACATACCTTACTCAGACTGAATCCAGAGGAAAAATCTAGAAAAATGACAATATCAGGTAAGAGATAAGGAACTTAGAAAAGCTTGGCTCCTAAAATTGCTGTCAGAAATACCCGGAGATGTACTAAGACTTCAAAAAGTCTTGATCACAACCTCTGTGTGCCTTTGCTCATGACTTTTGGTGGCCAAAAAAACTCAGCACCAGTCTTTTGGTGAGGAGAGTCTCTGAACTTAGTCCCTGAAGGGCATCCACATGGTCTGTCACTGGCCCAAAATCTAACCTGTTCTGCTTTGTAGAGTTTATATTCCACAATTATAACCTTACATAGCCCAAGGTCACTACTACACCTTGAGTGCTAAGGTCCCATCCAACTTTAAATCTAAGGCATCAAAGGAAGACTGTAGTATACCCTAGATATCTTGTTAATGTTATTTCTATTCCCCTGTATATATTTCCCTGCAGTACTTTGTAGTAAATCCCTTTTAAAATACCTTCGGGAGTAATATGCTATTTTCAGGGAGCAAGAGAAGAGAATGGAAGGAACTTGTATTTGTTTTCAACAAGAGATCTTTATGTTGTAAATCTAGGGGAAAAAGAGTGGAAATAGAACTAGCAAAACAATGCCAAAATAATTATTAATAACTCACTCTAAGGCCAACTAATTGTTCATATTTGGGTTGGGGGGAAAGAGCAGTAGAAGAGTAGAGAAATGCCAACCAGATTCAAGTACAGTGGGAAGTATCTAGGCCTTAGTACCATTATGGTAGCTCTGAAGTAAAGGCAAAAACCAAGAAATGTTGATTCACTGAGGCCTGATGATAGTCCTGACTATATTATATCCTAGCCATTATAACACAACTGCTCCTATGAATCTAAGAAATCCATGGAGCAGCAGAGAGCAGAGGCTGACATTTCTCGAAACTACTGTGATGCTCAATTGGGACATGGAAAATACAAGAATAAATGGAACCTCATAATGTTCTTGTACCACAAGAAGGCAACCTAATTTGAACAAATCAGAAATATCAACATCCCACTTGATATTTCAGTCCAAATGGTACAGATCACTAAAGCAGACAAATCACAAGTGCTCAGAAAAAAATGAATTGAATTAAAAGCCTAAATATTCTCATTATCCTCAGTACTTTATCTAATTACAATTGGAAACATATTATCAATGTAGGTAGATATCACATTGTTTTTGTCAATGATACTCCAGCTCCAAGTTATTAAAAACAAAACAAAACAAAAAAACCTGCTGATTGCTGCCCTTAGAGGAAAATCATAAAAAATAACATCAATAAATCTAGATGAGACAAAATAAGAATTGAAACTGAGAAGCTGAAAATAATCTAAAAAAGGAAAATTTTGAGAACCCTGAACTTATTAAAAATCTTTATTTAATATAAACCATGTTATACCTAATAATGAAATAGATGAGTAAAAACCACTATTGTCTCAAATTATTTTGAAGAGGAGATGAGCATACTTTAACTGGAATTCTGAAAAGTACTTTGAGTTTTCATGAATTCCATAATCAAATTATACTATAAAAGAATTGCTTTTATAATTAGTATAGGGTCTAACTCTAATGAATAAATGCATTTTTCCTCTGATGTTTTCTTAAAGAAAACATAAAATATTCCTGAATGTAAACATAAAAGATCCCAAATTATTGACTCAAATATTTAATAGGTGTGCAAGAACTACTAACAAAGAATATATCCAATTTCTCAGATATAAACTTGATTCAAACCTTTTAATAGAAGGAACTAAGTATCTTTTGCCAAAAAGATATAGGGTAACCACAGGTTTATATACTTTATACTAAGGATTCATAATCATTTGCAAGGCAATATATTGGCTAAGTGTGTCAAAATGTCCCACGGGTGAAAATATTAAGTCCAGGACTGCTTGCACCACTCCAAGCTGAAAGAGTGATTTGGTAGGAATACCTACAAGAAGGAAATCATGGATCTATTGCCATTATTATTTTCAAGATGACCTGTGATGTTAAAGTCATTCACATTTGTTTTCTGAAATAAAAGTTAGAGTGGACATAAATATCCCAGGAAAGAGTGGGGGGAAAGAGTAAAATAAACATGCAACAGGATAAAGGACAGCGGTGAAAAACAGACTCCCCAAAAGGTAGCAATAAGGAAGACAAAATCCAGGGAAAGCTGAAAGAGGAAAGGGGAAAAAAAGAGATCCTAAAACTGATATATTGGGTTCAACTGGAAGGCTACTTAATATGATTTGATTTTTGGTTCTAAAAGTGAAGATTAATCAACAGGTTTTAAGTGACTATTAAATGTTTACTCTTTGCTCAGCATTAAGGGGCAGAAAGAAAAACTGAAAACTTATATAGAATGTAAGTGTCCCCAATTAAGGTAAGTTACATTTCTGGAAAAGTTCCAGAGATGGTACTAACCAAGTGCTTTCTTTTCTGAAAAACAAAAAAGACAAGAGTATGGATACCTGGAAAGTGTCACTGCCAGTTTAGCATATTTCCCTTGGGTTAGGGAATGTAGATGGGAAGGAAAACTTCCAAATGTCTATTCATTTAATAAGACAATTAATTTTACACATGAAAAAATTGAGATTCAGAGAAGGGAAAGGACTCACTTAGTCACAGCTAGTCAGTGACTGAAAGAGTTTAGAACAAAAGTCTTCAGAAATGGAACCTAAGTGCTCATTCTGAGCTGGAGGCCATTTAAGCAGTGAAAAATCAAGGAGCCATAAATGCCAGAATGTTGAACCAGATGGTATATTTAAAGTCTTTGCAAATTGCTCTCCCAGAATGGAATGGGCTGCCTTGTGAGGTTGTAGATTTCTTCTCACTAGAGGTCTTCAAGTGAAAGTTGGATAACCACTTGTCAAATATGTCAGGTTCCTCTTCTGTAAAATGGAATAGTACCACCTACTTCAAAAGGTTATTGTGAAGCTCAACTGAGAAAATATTTGTTAACTTAAGAGCTCTATACAAATGCTGCCTACTAATATTGGTTATTTTTATCATAATCATTATTTTTGGCACAGTGAATAGAGCAGTTGGCCTGGAGTCAGGAGTACCTCAGACTCTAGCTGTTTAACCCTGGAAAAATTGCTTAACCTATATCAGCCTCAGTTTCCACAACTGTAAAAGGGGAATAATAATAGCACTTAGCTCTGAGGATTGTTATGAAAATCAAGGGAAATAACATTTATTAAGTGCTTAAAATATGCTTGGTAGGTGCTTGATAATAGTTATTTCTTTATTTGTTGCTAGATGTTTTATAGGCATTTAAAATTCAAAATGTTTAAAACAAAACTCATATTTTTCCCTAGAACTATCAACTCTTTTGAATTTTTATATTACTTTTGAGGGAGCCATCATCTATCTGGTCATCCAGGCTCACAGTGTCAACTATTCACTCACAATTACCCCCCACACCCAACCCTGCTGTTTCTATCTTGTTCACATTTCTCATATATGATATCTCTTCTCCAACCATGTAGCAGCCATCCTGATAGAGATCCTAATCAGATCAGTTCTTATAATTCAATCATTAACTGGATGGTCATCTCTTTGAGAGAAGGAATTATGTTTTGTTTTGGGGGTGGAAAGTATAGGAGGAATTGAGTTTTTTAAGGAAAAGAGAATAGTAGAGAACCAGTTACCTGGTATGAGGCTAACAATCATAGAAGAGGGAGACAAAAGATCTTCAGAAAAGGTGGATATATCAAAAATTAGAGAACTTCTACTTTATTATTTAGTCAGGAGTTGGCTCTACCTCCTCCTCAAATTTATCATACAGTCACTTCACCCCTCTTAGTAATATGATTTCTGTCACTATCTGCTCTGCCATTCTTGTTACACAGGAAAAGGTGACCTTACTACCTGGCAAAGTTAACCCCTCTATAAGCATTTTGCATCTTTTCCAACAAATTGCCTCCCTCTGTCATCCACTTATTTCTCTTCTCTCCCTGTGTACTGGCTCCTTGCCATGTCTTTGACATCCTTAAAAAACCTTACTTGATATCTCCACTAACTGTTATCTTATATCTCTTCTGTCCTTTATGAATAAATTCCTCAAAATGGCTGTCTACAATTTGCCTCCATTTTGTCTCCTCTCTCTTTCTAACCTCCTACAATCTAGTTTCTAATCTTATTCTATTAAAACTGTTCTCTTCAAAGTTATCAAAGATCCTGGACTTGCCAAATACAATGGCTTTTTTCTCAGTGCTCTTTCTTCTTGACCTGAATGCAATCTTTGACTCTATTGTTCACTCTCTTCTCTCAGTTTTTAGGGCAACTTTCTCCTATTTCTCCTCCTAATTATCACACAATTCTTCAGCTTCCTTTGTTGGATCCTTATGTAGTTTACTTCCCACCAATTGAAAATGTTCCACTGTCCTGTGTCTTCTCTTCTATATATTACTTCACTTTGTGATCTAATCAGATCTCATAGATGTAATTGTTCTCTTTGTGTTAATTATTCTCAAATCTATCTATCTAACCCTAATCTCTCTGCTGACCTCCAGTCTTACTGCCTTTCCAACCATCTTTGAATGGATTTCCAGCAGACATCTCCCATTACACATTTCCCTATTACTGTCAAGGGTACCACCATGCTCACAATCTCCCAGACTTGCAAATTCAGTGTCTCACTTTCTTTTACCCCTTATATCCAATCCATTACTAAAATCCACCAATTTCACCTTTGTAGCATCTCTAGAATTTGTCCCTTTCTTTCTGGTGACACTGCTAGACACTGTTGCAAGCCTTAAACACCTCATACCAAGAAAATTGGAATAGTTTTTGGTCTAAGGATGAAAATACTTGTACCAATTCCGGTTTGTGCTTTATCTACAACTTATAGTCTTAGAGAGTTGCCTAGAGCAAGAATCATGCAGTCAGTGTATGATCTAGAGGTCTGGGTATCTTGGGTAACATATGAGATGTTCTAGTTTCTAGACAAGTTCTCTTTCCGCTATATAATACTACCTCTCATATTTTTTTAAAAAAAGAAAAAAAAGCATGTATTGAAATTTTAGCAATGTGTACACATCATTTGTGCTTTATAACACTGACCTTAGCTCCTGAAGGAATATGTGGATTCTAATCTTCTGGCAGTCTTTCAAAATAAGAGTGCTTCTCATGTTTTAGGGTGACTTAAAAGGGGTTTGCTATGAGTCAGAAGGTTTAACCAGAAAATCTTGTCAAGTCCCTCCCAGGTCTATGATTTCATATAGTGTTGTTTTCCTACACCCACTCCTCAAGAATCTTTCTAAGGGAACCCATTTCGATTGACAAGATTTGAGGAAAAACATTTGTTTCTATCTTTTGGATCTTAGGTGCCCAATAATTAATTGTGATGGTAATTTTGCTGCCTGGACTGAAATGTCTGCCTGATGGACTTTAAAATCGATAATCTTCTGGCAGAGCTCACAACAAAAAAGTGATTACTGTAATTAGAGTAGAACATCCATAACTGACAGAAAAATTCTTTTCAAATTGTAAGTCTCTTTTAAGAGGAATACAATGTATATCACAAATAATTATGCATCTGGTTAAAATCTCAGGAAATGTTTTTTGTTGAAACAGTGTTATTTGGAAACAGAATGCAATTGACTAAATCATCAAAAATGAATGTTCTTCCTCCCCCCCCACCATGCTCTTTTCATCACAAAATGAAGATATTTAAGATTATTTGAAAGGGAAGTATCACCTATTCTCATGTTTGATGACTACCTCTCCCAGAGTACTCCTTTAAGAAAAGATTTCAGCGCTGATACACTTCACTATGGATTCTTGGCCAGCTCCTCCAAGTGAACTTAACCCTCCTTCCCAACCTCTATCTTGGGAATTATAAACCATGATCCAATCAACTCTGTCATTGTTTCTAGATGAGAAATGTCAATCAATTTGCTAAGACCACACTGATCATTATTTCTACCCAAAGTGCCTTCTCTTGTCCACCATATCTTATTGGGTATCCTGTGTTGTCTCCCCTATTATAATTAAAGCCCCTTAGGGAAAAGAACTGTAGTTGCTTTTTGCATCTTTATCCCCTGTGCTTAACATGGTGCTTTACATGTAGTAAATACTTATTAAATACTTACAGTATATAATTGGTAATTTTGCCTCTAGCATGTATAAGAATGAAGGGAATGCAAATTGTTACTTGAATTTGAAATCACAGATCTCTAAGGAAGGAAAAATCAAAGGGAAGGGCCAGTTTTTGTTAAATAATCTTTCTGTATTCTATATTTGATACTCTGACTCATCATGTCATAGTGAAAACAGTGTTGATTTGTGGTGAAAAGGGAAATGGATTTGAATCCTTCCTTTTTCACTCAATAATTATGAGAAATTTTGCATTTGGAATTCAGTTTCTTTATCATATTCAGTTTTGTCAATTTGTCCTGTTAGTCTAGTATTGTTCAGTCAAAACTGAACTTTTGAGTTTGTCTTGGCAGATAGATGACGGTGGTTTGCAATTTTCTTATCCAGCTCATTTTACAGATTAGGAAATTGAGGCAACAAGTTTAAATGATTTGTCCACTGTCACATAACAAGCAAGTATGTAAGACCAAATTTGAACCAAAGAAGATGAGTCCCTCCTGACTCCAAGCTTGGCAATCCATCCACCATGTCTGTGTTTGTGTATTATGAATTAATTCAATAGGATGCTCATCCAATTTTATATCATAGTCTGAGCAATATATATTCTTCACCCACGTGCTTTTATCCTGCATAAATGTCTAGGCCAATCTCTTTTGAGCTTTGAGTTAAGATAAAGAGGTAGCATAAAAAATATCTTAGAGCATGATTAGTAAAGGAAATAGACTAGTCATATTGTAGAATGTGAAATATGAGATGGATGACTTAGGCAATGGACTAATATATATCAAATGTTGATAGACCTTTGTAGGAAAGTCTATGAAAGGACATTGATAAGTATTTTACAAAGTGTGAAATTGCTGATATGTTGCATTCTACTACTGAAGGGAGTATACATGTAAGATCATGGCTCCATTGAAGTATTACAATGTCATTTATGATTTTTTTCATTGTTACAGAATGTTCCCTTCTTTAATGTATCTTTAAAATTTAATCCCTTAATTTCTTTAAATGTCTTCTGTATCTATTAGACTAATCTACTCACTCTTTCTGATGCAATCTTCTTAGATGCCATTTATACTTATTTACTTAGTACATTAGAGACCTAAGTTTCAGAGGCAAAAATCTGGTGAATATGTTATCATTAAGGATGAGAATATTTGCAGAAACATTTCATTTTTCTTCTCTTTGCTTTTCTCCCTTCAATTTCAACTATAAATTTTCTTAAAATGATCTGAGTTACATGGGTTATAGGTCAGATTTTCTATGTTTGTTTTCCCTCATACTATTTTTCACCATTTTATGACTAAAAGAATCTCCATAATTGACCACCATAAAACAGTTTCTAGGTACATTTGATCTCCTTCAAATGACTTTTGTTTTACATCAGTTAAAATTAGATTAGATGTAATAATAATGAGTCAATTTCTTTATTTTTAGCTACATATTTACATGTAAGTACTGAAGTTAAATTTAAGTATGTACTTGAAGTTGTTTTAGTTCAAAGTTCTTATTTATATTTGAATAAGTAAAGGGCAAGAAACATTAAGGGATTTCCTCAAGATCATACAACACTGTCACGGAGCTCAAATTTGAACCTAGATTGAACGTTTTATTCCAAACACAGTTCTCTTTCCACTATGATGTCTTTTAGGTGGACGCCATATATAAAGGTATGGAGATAAGAGACAGAATGTCATGCATGCAGAACAATAAATCAATTTGTCTGTAATGTAGAGTGTGTGAAGTGGAAACATGCATAATAAATCTTGAAACATAAGGTGAAGCCAAGATGTGATGTAAAGGGCTTTAAATGTCAAATGGAGGAGGTTGTATTTTATCCATCAGCAAAAAGGAGCTGCTAGTTTTTTGCCTCAGTTTCCTCATCTGTAAAACAAGCTGAAGAAGGAAATTGCAAACCACGATGGTATACCTGCCAAGAAAATCCCAAAAGGATTTTGACTGAATAACACTAGAAAAACAGGACAGATTGACAAAATTAAATATGATAAAGAAGCTGAATTCCAATTACAAAATTTTTCACAATTATTGAGTGAAAAAGGTAGGATTCAAACTCATTTCTTTTTGTACTGCAAATAAACATTATTTTCACAATGACATGGTGAGTCAAATGAAATGGATATGGAATAACATTTTTAAAATTTTAAAAGATATTGCTTTAATCTTATGTGAAAACTAAGTTCCAAAAAGGAAAGATTTAGAATGAAATGAGCCAACAGCATATGATCCATGGCCCCCACAGAAGGGAGTATTGCTCCCACTAGGAGCTTTAAGTTTGTTCTCAAGTCAGCTCTTTGAGGATAGAAAAAGAAAGAATCATAGACCTAAACCCAAAATGACAGCAACCTGCAAAGTCCAGATCATCTGGCCAGTCATAAATGACTCTTTAGTCCCTTCAAACTAAGTTAATACTGTCAAAGTCCAGCTTCTTGTGAGAGAAATGGTATAGCCATAGGAAACTCCCTGTTAGGCTGTTACTTATTGAGGAACTCCAAAGATATCAAACTCATGAGTTCCAGGCAAGAGGAAGAGGTGATAAATTTGGTCATTTGACCATGTAGATGAAGAAAAAGCAATGGAAGAGAAGCTGAGGAGTCTATTGAGAATTGCAAAGAGTTTGTGACTGATTAGATATGTATGGGGTGATAGAAAGTCAGCAGTCACCCTCAGTGATTTCAAAGATAGTGCTATCTTTGATAGAAATGGAGAAGCCAATTAATCAATAAACATTTATTATTTTCTACATTCAAAACACTGTGCTGAGTGCTGGGGACAAAAAAGAAACACAAAAAACCCATGTCCATATCCTCAAGGAATTCATATGCTAATAAGGGAGAGAATATGCAGACAACAAGAACACATAAGAACACAGGGTAAAATGAAGGTAAGTTAAGAGGGAAGATACCAGCATTGGGAAAGAAACTGGGAAAAGCCTCTTGCAGAAGGTGGAATTTGAGCTGTCTTGAAGGAAGCCAGAAGTTATAAAGAAGGGAGAAAACATTCCAGAGATGGAGAGCAGCCAGGGAAAATGCATAGTATAGGGAGATGGATTGTCATGTGAGAGGTATAGGAAGAAGGTCAATGTTGCTTAATTGCTTAATACATTGAGGGGACTAAAGTATAAGGCTGGGAAAGTAGAAAAGGTTCAGATTATGAAGAGTTTTAAAAGTCAAATAGAAACTTACTATTTGATCCTGGAGATAACAGGGGAGTTACTAGAATGTTTTTTGGGTGGGAGCAGTGTGACAAGGTTAGATGCACAACTGATTAACTTCATTCTGGCAGCTAAGTGGAGGGTACACCTACGGTTAAGTAATAGGATATAGATGGTAGTGCATCAAAAGAAACTGAAAAAAGTTCAGAAAGGACACTTGCATCTGAGAAATCTTTGATTTCCTCCCAGGAAATACTTTTCACTTTAAGATTGCAATGTCTAATATTTTTGTCTAACATTTAATTTTGTCTAACATTTAATTACGAGTTCTCTATCTTCTTAGACATTAAAACCCCTTTGAGTCAGTTTAACTAAGTGAAAACCTTTGTCAGAGAAGCTCATACTAGTCCACAAGCACACTAGAACTCTTCATTACTAGTTTTTATGCAGAAATCACAGAAATAGTTGTGTAAGTTTTAGACTCCAGATCCAATCAAGTCTCAAACAATATCTGAATTCCTTTTAAAGGAAAAAATGTAGAATAACTTGCATAGGGAGAAAGGTAAGATATTCCTACCACACTTCATCTAGATCTTCCTTCTGCCACTTAGCACTTGAATGATCTCAAGCAAGATTTTTCTGTTCTCTGGGTTTCAGTTTTGTTATCTGTCAGATGAGGAGAATTAACTTTAAACTAGATATGCTTCAAGGGCTCATCCAGCTGAAGATCCTATTGCAAAAATCCATATGCATTTGTTGAGCACCAACTATGCATCCATCTCTACCAGGGATCAAAAAGAAATAGCAGATATTGCCTGCTCATGTACACTCACATATTTAGTATCTTCCCTTTAGAGAGAAAACAATTATTTTCTTCTAGTGCTAAATCAGGCAGATTTTACTCCATCATCCAAATCAGAGGCATATGCCATATGTAAAATATAGAATAATTAACTTCTTGCTATTCTGTAGGGGCACCAAGAGACTTGGCCAGGATAGGCTAAGCCACATCTGGACTGTTGCATTTAGTTTGGGGTACTGAACTTTAGGTAGTGTGTTGACAAGTTGAAACACATGCAGCAGAGAGAAAGTAGGGTGTTGCGGGGACTGAAGAATATGCCATTTTAGGACTGGGTAGAATTCAGGGGTCCTCAAACTACCGCCCGAGGGCCAGATTCAGCAGCTGAGGAAGTTTATCCCCCTCACCCAGGGCTATGAAGTTTCTTTATTTAAAGGCCCACAAAACAAAGTTTTTGTTTTTACTATAGTCTGGCCCTCCAACAGTCTGAGGGACAGTGAACTGGCCTCCTATTTAAAAAGTTTGAGGACCCCTGACCAGTAGATGAACTAGGGATATTTATTCTTGAGAAGAAAAGACTTCAAATGGGGGAAGGAACTGGGGAGGAGTTTATTTCTACAAATATTTGAAGTACTGGCACATGGAAAAGAATTAAACTTATTCTACTTGGACTGAGAAAGCAAAATCAAGAGCAGGGAGTAGAAACTGCAAAGGTCGATCAGTTTAGAATAAGAAAACAATTACAGCCACATAATAGTGGGCTAAGTTTCTTTGGTAGGTAGCTCAGTTCTTTATCATCAGAGTTCTTCAAGCAGAAGCTGAATGCTCTAGATGTGGGAGAGGGGTTACCTGTTCATATATAAATTGGATTAAATGGTATCAGAAGTCATTCCCAAAACTAATTCTCTGTGGTTATGTTTATCCTAAATAGCTGACATCTAAACATTTTGCCACTGACTGAGGCTACACAAGATAAGTCATGTCATTGAATTCTACTCCTTTGCCAGCACCCTGACAAATGGTAATGTTGCTTGCCAAAGGAGAGAACTGCATCCAAAAGGGTAGGGAGACTAGCAGATAGACAGCTGTCACTGCTGTCAGGCCAAATATGTACAGGCCTCTGGCTGTGTTTAATCTATTAAAAGTCTGGGAGACTGGACCTGCCATAAGTACATCCTATTCAACCTTTTCAATGGTTTCATTTCATGCTTAGCTTCCCCAACCTTCTGTTTCTCTATCAGTAAAATGATAATAACGACTTTAATACCTATCTCTCCAAATTGTCATGAGATTCACATGAGAAAATATATTTTGTAAAACTTAAAGTTTTTTCTTAATATCAATTATTTTAGTAGTAGTAGTAGTAGAAGAAGAAGAAAGTACTACTACTATCACCACCACTATCTCTAATGCTGTTTTATTACGTATTATCAGCTATTTTTGCTACTAACAATACTACTAGCTTTGCTTTCCTATGAGTTTCTTCTTCTTCTTCTTTTTCTCCTTCTTTTCTTTTCTTCTCTTTTCTACTTCTTCTTCTTCTTCTTTTTTTCTTCTTCTTATTATCTCTTCTTTTGTTCTTCTTTCTTCTCCTCTTGCTTCTCTTTCTTCTCTTTCTCCTTCTCTTCCTATAGTAGACAGTTTTAAGAGTCGCTGTAATGATAATTGTGGAAATATATAGAGAAGAATTGTATATATTTAACATATATTGGATTACTTGTCATCTAAAGGAGGGGGTGGAAGTAAGGGAGGGAGAAAAAAAATTTGAATACAATGTTTTACAAGGGTGAATATTGAAAATTATTTATGTGTATGTTTTGAAAATCAAAAGCTTTAATTAAAAATAAAAAAGTATTGCTGTAGCTAAACATATTCACTACTTGATGGTATCTAGCTTCTCAGACCTCATCTAGGCTGTATTTAAAACAGTAGTTTTTTGAAACTCATCATACTGAAACTTTTCCATCTTGGTAGGATGTCCTAGAGCTTATCCTCCATTGGCATGATTTTAAGGGTGACTTTCAACTAAGATGATGCATCAAGATTTTGTTGTTATTTTTAAATTAATCTTTCACCTTCTACCACCCCACCAGCATCACAGAGCAAATAATTAAAAACAATTTGAAATATAAATCCCTCAATATATAACTGAATAATCCAGCAAAAAACACAACAAATCCCACATTAATCATGTTCAAAATCATGTCTCCCTCTGCACCCTAAGTATTTCTTATATTTAATAATTCTTTCTATCTTCTCTAACAAAATGCTACTCCAGATTTTCATCATTTCAGTCAAAATATTGAAATAGCTTCTAAATAGCCTCCCCACCATAAATCTCTCTATATGTTGCTGCCAGATGGTCTTTTGATCTTCCAGCTCAAAAACCATTAATAGTCCCATTGCCTGAACTCCTTGGCCTGATGTTCAATGCTCAGGGCTAGAATGTTCTTTATCCTTTTCTTGACAACTTTATACCCCAGTGATCTTTCTGTCTTTTGAATATCTCTATCAATTATTGTCTACAAGATTTATCTGGCACTTACTATCCTCTATCTATGAGTTTCTTGAAGACAAAGACTGGTTTTTTGCCTCTTTTTATTCCTAGGAGTTACATCCAGTAAGACTTGGCATACAGTAGGAACTTAATCAATGTTTATTCACTTATTGACCAACCAACAGGAAATAAGCAGTCTCAGAACTACTCATAGATTTAGAGTTAGATATGATTTCAGAGTCATTCTAATGCAACTCCCTATTTTATAGATGAGAAAAGTGAGGCCCAAAGATTCCAAGTGATTTGTGCAATGCTACAGAAGTAGAAGTATTCTAGGTGGAAATTTAAACCAAGGATTCAATCCAAAATCCAAAGAAGTCTATGAAATGGCAACAACTGTGATGTCTTAAAGTATTAGTTGCTGATGCCAAGAGAAGAATCTACATTGGGAGCAGAAAGTCACATAGAGAACAGACAGATTCCAAAGAATAATCACTGGAGAAAGGTGGTACTGTCAGTGAGTTAAATCCATTATGGCAAAGAGAAGCCTCTACAAAGATCTCTCTCTTTATCTTCATCTCCCAGAAATCCAACTACCATTTTAGAGAGCTACATAATGATTCAGTTAATTTGCTGTTCCTTGAAACTGGCAATAATAGAATAAAAGACAGAAATATAGAATAAAAGATAAGAAGCCTGTGCAAAACCCAGAGTTGGGAGTGCCATATGTGAGAAACAGCAAGAATGCCCATTTCACTGGAATGTAGAATGCATGAAAATAAGTCTGGAAGGTTGCCTACAGGTACACTTTTAAGGGCTCACCTCCAGGCTTGAATATATGAAAGGAAATTGTATAGAAGTCTAGAAAAGTAATTTGGAAGCAGGTGACAAAGAGATATGTCAAACAGAAATTTATTTTATTTTTTTATTGGATACCAAAATAGGGAGCTACTTGAGTTATCTGTGAGGGAGAGTAACATAATCCTAACTTGTGTTTTAGAATTTTCCCTTTGGCAGCTGTGTGGAAAATAGATTAAAACAATGAGATTGGAAGGTCTACGGTTTTTTCACTGCCTTTTTTTTTTTTTCTTACTGTGGTGTCTCAGCACAAAATTAAAACTGAACTATCAATTAATATCACTGAGTCAAAGTGTCTTTGAGAACAATGGTTTGAGATGCTTCTTCCAAAGGCATGCAGTTCCCATTATTAATATATATTATGAGGCAAAACTAAAGTCATAACAAGCTCCCTATGAAGACAGTCTGTGAATGATGAGGTTTACAAAGATGATATTTAAAATTAAAAGATTGTGGCACCCATACCACAAACAAATGACATTAATTCTATAAGGCTATAAGCACTGCATAAGTCTGGATTAATTTGTTGTGAATTATTCATCTTTTTAAAAACATTTCCTGCAGTGGGCATTAAGGACTTACAATTAGTAGAAAATGTCTTTTCAAAGACATCTGAGAAATTGTGCAAAAGCTTCAGAGGGAAAGCTCAAATTATTCTTCTCCCCTTTGATTAATATCTCATTAGGAAAGTGACCAGCCCTTCTTACATTGAATTCTCCTTCTATGTACTCCTATAATAGTTATCATCTGTACCTCTCCTTTTGGTACCTACTCAGACATTGTCACTATTATTAACTTTTTTATGTATATACATCTTGTCCCTTTAATTAGATTATAAACCACCAAAGGAGCAGTGGTCGTTTCTAATACCATTTTATCTCTTCCTTGGCAGAGTATTATATGCATATTCTTTAAAATATGTTGATCATTTCAAAATGACTTTTTTCATTTTTTCATTTATTCTTAAAGTTTTATTGATACCCTTTATTTTAAGACCACTGTCATCTCCTGATATGCCCTCCTCCCCTAATATTGAACTACTCTTTGTAACAAAGGTAAATAAACAATCTCTTCCTAACATGATTCATAAGGAAATATGTACAAAAATGAATGTACAAATATAGCAAAAATGTTTTTTACATGTAACTGGGGAAAATATTTTTTAAATAATAAAATTTAAAAATAGTTACACAAAAGCAGTTGACACAGTTACTTTGGCTTATAGTATATCTTATATTATGTACCTATGGCCCCTTGAGTCTCTCCTCAAAGGAAATAGGTATAATAGGCATATTCTTACTTCTAATTTGAGCATCAATTATTTAGTCTGTGAGATTGTTCTTTCCATCAATACATATAGCAATTCTTTGATTACTTAGTACCTATTTAACTCATTATTTCTGTGATAAAAAAAAAATTGGTAATAAACATTATAATGATGAACCATTTTGGAATTGGATGAATTAGTTCCTGGGCAATTAACCAATGGGTGACAGTCCATTGTTAGATACTTGCTCAGTCTTTTCAAATTGACATAACTTGCCAAAACTAGCTAGCATTCTTCTAGCATAGCATTTGAAAGCCAAGATTTATTTCCATGCTATAATAAGGCATTGAAAGATTCTTAATTAACGATGGTAAGAGTAGAAAGTAAGTGAAACTAGAAGTAGTTCTTAGGAGTTCCCTTCCTATAATTTGGGGGTAGTTGAACTTGAAATTCAAGTGGGACCCAGGTGAAACCCTAAGCCACCTTCTGAATAGCACTTAGAATTTAGTCAAACATTTTTTTTTCCGTGGAAGTAATGGAATAGAAACTTGCTTTGAACTAAAAATATGTGCAGGCTCACCTAGAAAAGATGCATCTGGGAAATGTAGGCTGAAAAAGGTTCTCTAGTAAAGAAAACAATATCAACAGTGTTTAGCCTTAAAAGACTCTAAGACACTGGAGATATTTGTCATTTTATAGGGCTGACTTTGCATTGCCAGTACCATGGAGATTAATTCTATCCTCTTAAGCCTTATACTTGTAATTCAAGTAGATGCCACCAGGTGAATAGTGGTGCTTTAGATTATGCTCTGTAAACCCATTGTTCAGGCTTTTCCTAGGTGCAGATTGCTAAAGTCTCAGAATATATGATCCACATTTCAATCAATTAACCTTATCCACCTGAGTCAGGTTCATTGGGATCAACGTAACTGACAGTGAAGACCCAATTGAGCCCGGGAGAAGTAATCTAGTATATATTGGAGATATTACACAGGGTGTGGAATCAGAGTACCATAGTTTGAATTACAGAAGTCCTTTCAGGAAGAAAAGCTCATTATCCCTGTTGGTAAAGATGAGAAAACTGAAGTCACTAGTTGCTCAGTAAAACAAGACTGGTTAATATTACAACTAGGCCTAAGTAACAAAGTCTTTTCATTCTAATTCAATCTTCTTTCTATCAAACTACCCCTAATGGGTCTTAGAAGTCCAGAGCCTCATAGGAACAGGTGGAGTGGGAATATTAAAATCAGGAACAGGTGGAGTGGGAATATTAAAATCACTAATAATATTTGAAGGAGATTACCGAGGAGCAGGTTCCTTAATTCACCACACTTGAGAATTAGGCAGATGCACCAAGCAACATCCAAATACTCCCAATCCTCAGATAAATAAAATAACACATTAATTTGATGTTTTCAAATGCATATGAACTTTAATATTTTTTTCTGTCTTTCACTGTAGTCAATCATGATTAGCACCATGAGGAAGCTCTTTACTTATATGAGGTGTGGCTGCTGTTTAAATAACCAAGAGGATCAGGGCAAACCACCAGCTTTCCCTTCTCCCTGGACTTGTTTGAGTCTTCTGGAGCTAGAGGCATATTTGCAAACTCATTTGAATTTAATATGAACAGAAAACTGTTAAACACACTAGCTTTATTTAGATAAACATCAGATGGGTTATCCTATGTCCACTAAAGAACAGTTGAATGCAAACTCATAAGGGATTCATTGTATTGGGAATTTAGGGAATTCTAAAGTACTGTGTTGTCAGAAGTCTAGAGCTTCTGCTGTATGCTCTAGTTCTTCCCTCAGCCTTTTAATCAGCTTCTGGCTTTACTGCTTAGCACTGTTATACTCTAAACTCTGGGGTGACCTTTTAGGCTGTGGTCTGAGCTTGTTAGCTATCCCCAGAAGCTGTCCTTGGTCTGTGTCATCACCATCCAGTCAATCTTTCACATCCTTAGGATGATCTTTAATTCTCTCCATTTGTAAATAACAAACACTTCCAAATCACTTTTAAATTGATGATCTCCTACAATGTTATTGTTCATACATTGGATAGAACCTATTTAAGAAAAAAAATCCTTAAAGAAGTATTAGAGAGAATCTAATGATGCAAACTGGTCATTTTTTTTTATAGATAAGAAAACGGACAGTATAGATGCTCAGGGTCACACAAATAATAATTATCAGTCTGAATTTGAACCGAGATTTTCTGATCCTAATTCCTGTATTCTTTTTCTTTTAGCATTCTTTGTAAAGAACAATTCTTTCTACAAGGCATATAAGTGCAACCAAAATGTTATTTATAAAAATCAGAAAGATTTATGTATTTGGATAGTTAGCTATTGCTCATGGATACATCATTTAAAAATAATAAAAATGGTGATATTACATAAATTAATTTAGGCAACCAAGAAGATTGCCTAATAATAAGAAAATTCACATGGAAGAAAAAAAGTCTAGAAAATTAAGGGAAATAATTTACAAACTGAAGAACTTAGTAAATGTTGTATTGCAGAGCTAAATTACCCTGTAATGAGTAATCATGGTATGAGGTGATAGCCAGGTATCAATGCATTCTTGTAATGTGATTGGGGGAGGCAGAAGTTGGTAGATCACTTGAGTTTAAAAATTCAGAGATGAAGTATGTTTAAAGTCAATCACTAAACTGTCACAAAAAGAGTTATCCAACAGGATCAGAGGGTTGATTAAGGAGTGGCAATAAGGAACCAAGCTGACTAAGGAGTGGCAAACCACCATGGATCAGAAAAACAGAACAAGTTAAAACTTTTATGCCAATCGATAAAGAATTAAATCTATGAGGAATCACTTCTCTTCTAGCCTACAATGTAGGAAGATCAAGTCCCTTTTTTAAAAAATGAAAAATCAAAGAAACCTAATATTATAAGAACTTGTTATAAAAAAATACTCACTCAAAAAATTGATATTGATTTTTTTTAATAAAAAAGTAATTTAGTGGAATACAAAAAAAGTTACAGAATACAAAAGTAGTGAGTCAATCAATGAAAAAAAATTATTAGTCATCTACAGCATCCTAGGCAAGTTCTAAAATCAAATTGTAGCCTTATTTTTGATTAATCAAAAATTTAAACTATTAGACAAATCTATATTTGACAAGAACTTCTTAGAATATTATGAAGCAGTTTGAAAGAAATAGCTTTAGACCAGCATTTTATACCATTTAGCATAAGAAGCTCCAAAATGATAAGTAGTCTAAGAATCCCAACCTAAAAAAAATTAAATAAATAAAGGAAGACAATGAAAGGCAGTAGGGAAACCATAAGGGACTTAATGAGGTCGGACTATTTGCATTCCTACATAGGATTGTAGGAGACCTGAATTCAAATCTAGCCTCAGATACTAGCTGTGTAATGCTGAAAAAAATTACTCTTTGAAGAAAAAAGATATCCATTCTTATCTGACTAATTCAAACTGCTCCTACTTTAAATTAATAACAAATATCTATAAAATATTCTGAAAGAAATTGAGTCCTGTTACCTACAAGTCCATGCTGAACAAAGACATCTCATTTGGAGGAGAAAATATCCATTCAAATCCATTTAGTTTTCTTCTATAGCTTTTATTTCAAAAAATAATAGGAGCTGGAAAAGATAAACTAGTATAAATTATTTTTATTGATATGCTTAGGTCTACTAAGGTATAGTCACTTGTCCAAGTTTGCATAGGTAATTATGTGACTAAACTATGCCATATAATAAGGATCAGGTTTAACTGATCTCTAGAGCTAAATTGATATACACTAAATATTTTCTTAGTCAGAATATGTCCTCCTGAGGGTTAGAAGGATTCTCTGCAAAGGATTTATAGAGTTAGACATTCTTGGCTTCTCCTACCTTATCCTAGGGGCTTGAGTCCTTCCCACCCACCTCAGGTTACTTTGCATCTATTCTGCTTTTATCATATATTTATCTATTTATGTATATGCTGTATTCTCTAATAGAATACAAGTTCTTTGAGAGCAGGTGTTTAGCACAGTAGCTGACATCTAATAAGTGCTTGCTGAATTGATAGGTAGATGATGGATAAACTGAAAGGAATCACATAGGTTACAAAGATAAGAATGAATTGTACTTTGTCCCTAAGGAGCCAATCTAAGAAATTATGGATATCCCAGCAGATTATTATCAGCATTCCTATTATCAAATGAGATATTTCTAAAGCACTTATCACAGTACCTGACACATAGTAAGTGCTTAAGAAATGTCTATTTTTCCCTTTCCCCTATTTTATGCTCATTTTTCTAGTCATCATCTCAGCAGAAGTAATTCCATGTAGCACAAGACCTTACACGTAATAGGTATCTAACGAAGGATTGCTAAATTGAAACAAATTTTGAAAATAGAAATAAGCAATAAGATATACCATATCTTCATGATTTCTATTTCTCTCAAAAATAAAACTACCAAAATTTCAATGAGGAAACAAGCTAAGTTAATAAATAATAATAAATAATCAATCATTAATGGATAATAATAAATCATTATCATATTTAATAATTATAATTTATTACTATTGATAAATTGTTTTCATTATTTGTTGTAGATTATTATTTATTATAAAATTAATATAATAATATATCATAATAAAATAATAAATGGATAATAATTAATAGAAAGGAATGTAATAGAAATAAGTATGTCAACTTAGCATAAGTATTTCCATTTTGTTTTAAGCCTATATCTTATGATTAAGTAGGCGGCCGGTTTGTTTACTTTTTTTCTGTAATAAGATAATCACGTGAATAATTTGGTAATATTTTGCTTGTGTCCCCCAAATCTGGGAAAAATTGATATTGCTACTAATGTTGCTGGAAAGAAGAGTTTCAGATTGGTAACTTCCTTTCATTATAAAGATAGGTGATTATTTACCATTGATTGGTGACTGCAGAGATGGACATCATCATCATATAATTTACAGATTATAAATACCCTTAGCTAGAACCATAAAATCTCACTGGAAGACCCAGTTATCCATCTGCTTCTGGGTGGCCACCAGAACTAACTCCTGCAATCCCCACACTTGAAGATTTGAGCATCTTGCTTTCTCTAGAGAACTGCTGATTGATGGAGGCTTCACAGAGCACTGCCTTACCGGAAGACATGCAGCCTCTGGCTGGGCAGAAAGGAAACCTTGTCAAGAGCACCAGTCTGAGACATATTTACCAGGACCTTCAGGAATCAGGCGGCTGGTTTGTTCCTCAAGGGAATGATGTTTGTATTGTTGAATAGATAATTGCACAGTCTAATAGTGGTTCTATGCATCAATGAATGTAAGTCTGATTTAGTGTTTCCAGTGTAGTAGTCAGCATATAGTAAATTGGTTTGGCAGAAACAATGTTTGTTACAAGAGATTTGGAGGATGCAAAGAATAAATGACCCAATAAAATGAAAGGATGGGAGAGAATGAAAAGAAAAAAAGAGAAGGGGGTATAATGGCAAAAATGTCAAATTCTCAAGTATAGCGACTCCATCTTTCAAGTCTTTATATTTAATAAATATTATGACAAATCAAAAAGCATATATTGAAATATGTGGCATATCATTCTAAGTACAAAATGTTCATCATACAAGAACTTTACTCATGGTATTTACAATCTACTTAAGGATTAATACATATATATATATATATATATACATACATACATATATATATATATGTATATATGTATATATATATATATATAATACACAAGATTCATAGGAAATACTATGTGAAGTCCAAGCAGCAAAAAGTTTTGAGGAAAAACAGAAATTTGAACTTGTTTTTAATATAAATGCAATTAGGAAGAAAAAAATGCTCTTATTAAATGTCTACTATATGTCAAACATTTTAGAAATATCTGATCCTGATGACTCTGTGTACTATTATACTCATTTTACAGGTGATGAAACTGAGGCAATCAGATTACATGAGTTGCTCATTTTCACACAGCTAATAAGTATTTGAGACTGGATTTAACCTCAGATCTTCCTGAGCTGGTCCAGTGATCTATTTAGTTGCCTTGAACAAAGAAGCAAAGGCAAGGAGGCAAGACATCACAACTTATGTCTGAGGGAGGGGAAGGTGCTAGAGAAAGAGAGACATAGAAAGAAGTCTAGTTTGGCTGAAGCTTAGAGATTTTAGCTTGAGGAAAAGGCGGGTACCAGATTTTGGACAGCCCAGAATATTCATTGCCAACCAGATGTCTATGGAATGCATAAAGGAAAGTACTAATGAGAGATGCAATGAAGGGAACAGCAGCATGAATGATAGCACAGGGTGGAAAGAAGCTTCAGACATGATTCCTGAGTAAAGTGAGGAAGAGAGTATTTAGGAGCTAACTGTGGCAAAGGAATGAATATACTTTAAATAGAGAAGATTATTATGGGAGAGACTTGCAGAAACAGCCAGGATAGGAAAAGATTAAGGCCAGAAAAAGGACTAAGTAGGAATGAACAGAGAAAAAAAGAAGGAAAAGGGGGTGAAAGGCTTAGTTTGATGTGAATTAATAATTGCTTCTGCTGTGCTTCTATAAATCATTCCTCATCTTGCCTGTGGAGGAGCAGAAGAGTTCACGGACTGTCAAATACGGAATGAAATATCTGAATTTGGGGTGGGGGTGTAGCTTATACTATTTAACTTCCTGGTAAAGAGTGGTGCTGGCATTTCTTCTGTGGCATCTCAAGCCATCATAGGGGATTTGAAGACTTTAATTCTGAAAATGTTATTTTAAAATTGATTTTCTCCCCCCAAAGTTCATGCATACTTGCAGAATACTAATGGGCTGGACACAACAAAACAAATTTCTAAATGGGAGCTAGGTACTAAAAGGAAAGAGATTTTCAAGGTTAAGGCATAGGGTTTGACGCAAAGTTCTGGAAGCATCTTTCAACTCCAGGTACTTCCATGGATTTTGGTGCAGATTCTAAATTCCTTGTGTGACAGACATAGAACTGGTTGCATATTAAGGTATGCAGAATCTTTATCTCCCTCCCCCCCCCAACTCCCAATTGTGGCCTTTCTAGTTGAATCAGACAGCTGGCAATATGGGGTGTTGTGGTAAGCTCTGAAATACCCTGCCCCTGCCCCTAGCAGTTTGCTCATTGTTTGAAAGTCTACCATTAGGGAATCATTACTTTGTATTCAAGCAATGTTATTTTTGGATGTTTGCTCCTTTCAGTTTAAAATTCATAATAAAGAGGAAATGCAATGGGGAGATGTTAATGAATTTATCATCCTATATAAAGAATGTGTATTTTGATAAAGTAGCTAGTCTCAAGTTAAACTTCTCAGACGCTTTACATCTAAAATTCTAAGAGTACTGGGCTTTGGAATCATGGACACTTGACTCTACTATCTGGGCAAGTCACTTAATTTCTCTCAATCTCAGTTTCTTCATCTATAAAGTGGAAGGGATTAGACTTCATTACCTTTAAGGTTTCTTTACAATTCTAAGTAATCCTATTAGGGCTTAATGAGGATTCCTTTTCAGTCACTATATAACTAATACTGTTGAGTCCAGTATTTCCAGGCTTTTAAAATTCAGAGGATCACCTCTAAGCCTGAAAATGGGCAGGGGTAGATAGTCATTTAAGTAAGATTAGAAAAGTACATCAAAGTTGAGTCCCTTTATATTAAGTATCTCTTAGGCTCAAGTGCCATAATACTGGAGTACCTATAGGCCAGTCCTTTCCTACCTGTCACTTCAGGTTTCAGAATCTATATGAATTAAATAATGCTATCTAGAGAATTGAAGACAGACTAAGCCAGAAACTGTTTCTTCTGTCATTGACATAGACCTCCTGCTACTGTGATTGTAGTTTTGAGAGAACCAAGAGAACCTTTCTGGGTTTGTCATATTATATCAAAACACCAAGTTCTTTCATCTCTGGATCATCACATATCTAGTAAGAGGCCCAAAATACTCATTCAGGCATAAAAGGCAACTCTGATCTGGCTCCATAGATTACCTCTGATTGCTAAAGTTCATGGTCCTAGGAAGTGTTCTCCTTTCTCTTCACCTAGGTAAAATCATGTTGTCATTCATTAAAATCACAAATATAAAATTTACATGCAAATTATATAAATGTAAGAAACATAGTGCTAGACCTGGAATCAGGAAAATGAGTTCAAATCTAGCTTCTGAGACTTCATAAGTACACTTGATATATACTTATTATATATGCTTGACACATAAAGGCATTTAATAAATGCTTGTTGATTTGACAAATCACAGACAAGTCTTTTAAACTCTATGTCAGACAATTATCTAGAAATATCATAATCAAGCTGGAAGCTGAATTGGAGGAAGAAGTTTCCTATACTGAGAAAAGTCACAGATCCTTTTTCTATCCCCTATTACAAAACTCCTAAAAGAGAAAAAAAAGGTAAAGAACAAAGTCACAGTCCTCAAGAAATTTATAAACAGCTTAAATTCTTTCCCTATCCCATTACTGCTAACAAATAAACAAAAGCCCCTTATATTTTATATTATTTTAAGTTTTATGAAATGCTTTCCTTACAACAGTCCTGTGAGTTATATAGAGAACCATATTTGTGTCCATTTTATAGATGAATAGAGAAAAGTGATTTACCGAAAAGATTTTCACCTTCCACTGAATGTTTGGCATTTTCATAAAAATCCTTTAGCAATTCATTATGTCCTTCCTTGTGACCCTTTGCATTATTGCTATATAACCCTTATCTTGTGATTTAATTTTTCCTATGTTAACATTTCTTTGTCAGCCACACTGCTAAGACCTTTGAGGATAGAAAACAGATATTATATGGTTCTATGCTCCCCACATTATCTAACATTGACAGGTACACAATATATGATAAATCTGAATTGTTCATTTGAAAGTTACAGAGAGCCCTTCTCCTAGAATGGCTGCTTAAAGAGAGTTCCTATTAACAAAGATTGAGCTGATCATTTAGAGTAAAATAGGATAACAGAATTTAGACCGGGCAGGTACTTTAGCAATCATCTAGCCTAATCCTCACATTTTGCAGATGGACAAACTAAAATCCAGTAGTTAAGCAGCTTGCCCAAGTTTACACATACAGCAAAAAGTAGCGAAGCCAAGACTGAAAACTAATTTGTCCAACTCCAAATCCAATGTTCTTTCAGTCATCCCTTTTTTCCCCTTTCCTTTGGGGGAAGGATTGGTTTGGACCACTAACATTATCTG
Organism: Sarcophilus harrisii; assembly: GCF_902635505.1. Taxonomy (NCBI): domain Eukaryota; kingdom Metazoa; phylum Chordata; class Mammalia; order Dasyuromorphia; family Dasyuridae; genus Sarcophilus; species Sarcophilus harrisii. The sequence continues at coordinate 190,076,028 of NC_045427.1, read as the reverse complement.
TCTAAGTATCTACCTTCGAGGAAATTCTCTCCACTAGATCTAAAAGGCAACTTTTAAGCAATTTATCATCTTAGAGTTACCTGGTGACACTGAGAGGATAAATGACCTTTCTGGGTCATACAATTTCAATATGGGTCAATAATTTCAGAAAAAAAATTTCATTTTAGGCTCTCCGAATTCTGAGGTTGCCATATACTCATTTGACTCTTCATCTGTTAGTCTGCATAGTTTAAGACGTCCCTCCCAGGATAAAATGATTACTTCTAATCCCATGATCATGCTGCTAACTCAAGTCTTAGATACCACCTCTCTTAGCCATCTTCTACCATCTACCATCTTTTACTGTAAGGTAAAGAGTAGAGTACTAAACTCCTTCCAAAGCCTTCCTTTATAGAGCACAGACTTGGGACTTGCAACTCTCTTTTGAATCTATATCTGTGTCTGGTTTCATCATCAAGGAACAAAACATCCTTGTGATTTGTCTCTCTCTCTCTCTCTCTCTCTCTCTCTCACACACACACACACACACACACACACACACTCCACACACTTCAGTTTTGGGTGTTGTCTCCCCCGTTACATTAAAAAGCCTTTGAAGGAAGATTCCTCCTTTCTTATTTATCCCTAGAATTTAGCACAATGTCTAATGCATATATAGAATGTGCTTAATAAATGTTTATTGAGTTTAATTTTTGAATCTACTTAATAGGTAATGATACCCAACATGATGGAAGATTAGACATTTTCTCTGATTCCTTTTTCTGCTCTTTATTAATCTGAACAAAAATTCCTCTAAAAGAGGAATCATGTGGCAGAGATAGAGCAATTATAGCCAAGAAAACACAAAAGTTTTAGAAAGTAACAATTTCATAAATCAACAGTGGAAAACACTAATCCATCCATAACCAGATCACTCAACACTATTCCTTACCTTTTCATTCTCCATACTTTGTCAAGGTATACAACCCAACCCACTAGCATGTGCTCTGGGATCCATTCAGCAATTTCTGTTTCAACTTTAAGAGCTATTGTAGTCTGCCCTTTCTCTCATCCCAGCATTTTATAAAAACCCGCAGCTAATCTTAACTCTGTCTAGCAACTTGCAGAGGAAGGAGAATATTGAAGAATGGAAAAAACGATCTTGCTGGGTCAGCTTCAGTTCAGTCAGAGTACTAAAGAATAGAGGAAACTGGAGTAAGGAGCCAGAGTGTGGGATTGCTCAAGGAAACTAGTTAATACCTCGTCTTGACCCTATAAAAGCCTCTTTGGTTAGGAACTAAACCCAGTGAAAATTGAATTCTCCACCACAGGAACAAAGTGAGACAACTCTTGAGGTCTAGTCTCTTAAAGGAGACCTTCCCCCAAAGGGGAAAGAATGAGAAAGTGAACAATAAAGAAAACACAAAAAGTACCAATGATATTAAGAGGCAAAAAAACCCTAAAAATCTAGCACATAAGAAGAGATTAAAACAGAAGGAAGATGAAACCCAGCCATTTAAATGTTTATACATGTCTCTAGCTATTGTAAGAAAAAAAAGATATTGTAGCAACATCTCATAAAAGACATAAACCTAAGCATTCCCATAACAACACAGAACCTCAATGGAATATTCCTTCATGGTTTAAGAGGAAAATAAGAATCTTGAAAGTTCAGAAAGAACAACTGTTTGAATATATGGACCATACAGCAGAAATAATTAGTAGCACAGAAAAACAAATTCATAGTGCAAGTCTCTAAAAAAGCTAAAGAGAGCACAAGTAATTGAAAATTAAAAAAAAAAAACACATTGAAATGAATGACAATCAGGACAAAGAGAAGCAAAAAAGAACAACATTTCTCTATAAGGGGAAAAAAATCATTATTCTCAAAAACAGGTTGTACACAAATAATTAAAAATCATAGGCTTCCCAAAAGAATATGCCCAGTGAAAAACTCTTAATACCCTAATGGAAAAAAATATATAAAGAAATGTTCCAGAACCTATGAATCCACAAAATAAAGTACCAAAGGATCCACTCTCCTAGAAGGAAAAAAAAAAAAAAAAAACCCACACACACTAAAACAATCAAACAAAAATATATAGCTGCAAAGTGTAAGATATATATATATAGTGGTTAAATTGGACATAAAATGACAACAAATCCTTCAAATATAAAGGAAAGGATACTAGAATAAGAAGACTATTTGGCAACCAAAAGAAGCAATAGAAGGTAATGGAATAATATCTTGAGAAAAGTAAAGGAGCTCAAGATGTAAACAAAATAATATACCCAGCAAACATGTGCCTAAACACAAATGGGGGGGGGGGGGGAAGGAGTTCAATAAAAAGCATTTATTAAGGGAGAGGATGGTTAGATCTGCCCTTTAGGAAAATCATTTTGGTATCTTTGTGGAGAATAGGATGTTGTGGGGAGAGATGAGAGGAGATCAATGAATAACTGCTGAATTGTCTGAGCCCTCTATTGTAACTAGCAATGCCAATTAAGGCAATGTGAAGGATAAGGTCAAGCATCGGGTTCAAATCCTGACTTTGTCAACAGAATGATGTGATTTAAAAGTGGAAAAAACACTCTCTTGTCCAATTCATCCTTTTTATAGCATAAGAAAACTAAAACCCAGAGAAAGTACATTTGCTGTGTGAGATCATATAAATAATAATCAAGAGTACTATGACTCCAAATTCAATGTTCTTTTCACTACAATGAATTTGAAGGTGTGATACTAAATCATCTCTAAAATCAACAACTTTGATGTGGTATAGCTAACAAAAAATCTAATTTCAAATCCCTTCCTTTATTCACTAGTCCTTACTTCCCATTTCACACAAGATTAATGCAATGTGGTTAGGAAACAGTGTTTTACAGTAAAGAAGACTCAAAAATATTATTATGATCTCAGTGATGTACTTTCTCACCAATGATGTAGATTCAAATCTTTTCAACACTACTCATTTCTGTTCTCCTATAAGTTCATCTCAGACAGTCAATCTAGAGTGCTAAGGAGTCTTTCTTAATTTTTCCTGATATAAAGGTATCAGTGAATAACTTGCTCTGACTATACAACTATCTCATCTTTTTTTCCAAAAAAATGCCCTTTTGCTGATAGAATCCTTTACTCTGTTTCTTCTTCATGGCTGTTAATTTTCTGTGTTATTACTTACACATATTCAACATCAATTCCTAACTGATATTGCTTTGAGAAATATCAAAACTTTGCAGTTTTCCTAAAATAATCCACCTGATCTCCGCCTCCTGTTTAATTCTGGCCCCAAATCATTGTCCGTTTACACTACTTGTAAGAGATATGCACAGGGATGTGCTGGTAAATGTTAACCAAACAGTACTCTACAAAGATAAAAGTACACTTGACATCATTTTATCTTGATTTCCAACATTTTCTTTTTACTTCCTTAAGTCTATACAATTAACAAATCAGCCCTTATTTGTAGCATTTATTGATTTTTTAAGGCATAAATGATCACACTGAAAATTTAAAAATCAGCTTTCAGTAATCAGTTTGAGCTGGTTCCAATACACCCTTAGAGTTGACTTCCATAGTTTGTCAATTTAATTATGTTGTGGATTAGACCAAACCTCTTTGAGCATCTAAAATTCCTTCAGGAGGTTCTTCAAAGTTCCAGTATTAAAGGAACCATCAAGATATCATCTGCAAACCAGAGCATCTGGAGGATGTCACCATATGCAGGAAATGTCTCATCTTAGATTCTCTACTAGAACTTTTCCATGACACTTTTATAACTTATTATATTATGTCTCACTTTATATTAATGATCAGAGGGGGTTTTAAACAAAGTTATGGGTGTTGTGATGTGTTTCAAAAAAATTTAGTGATTTTGATACATTCATGGGAGACAACTTGCTGAAAAAGAACCTTTAAACTAGCATTTTGCTCTAGTAACTCAAGTGCTTTCATGTATAGATGGGAAAGAGAAGGAGACAGGCAGACAGACAAAAGTGGTGAAAAACAGACAGAGAGGCTGAGAAACAGAGACAGAGAAAGAGACTGGAGGAGAGAGAGAGAGTGGAGGGACAGGGAAAGAGGGAAAGAGAGAGGAGAGAGAGAGATATTCATGGAAGGTATGATAATATTTAAGGGGGCCATCATGTGGAAGATGGATTAGATTTGTTATTTGTTACCCAGATGGCAAAACCCAAAGGAATGGATGAAGTTGCAAAAGGGAAAAAAAATAGCTCCATGTTGAGGAAGGAAGAGAGGAAAAGTACTGAAATTAGAGCTATTTAAAAATAGAATTGCATGCCTTGGGAAGTAAATTCCTCTTCCAAAGAAATCTTCAACAAAGTTTGGATGACAACTTCACATGGAAGTTGTAGTGCAAATTACAATAGAAATTTGTTTTAATTTAGATTTATTCTCCCATGATATGATTTTATGTGATCCTGTTTCAGATCATAGTTTGACCATTTACTCCTTTAAACAAATCATGATCCTTGTTGAAGTCTCAATTTCCTTATTGATAAAATGATGTGTTTGATTCAGATTATCCTTAGGATCTCATCTAAGATTCTCTCTCTCTCTCTCTCTCTCTCTCTCTCTCTCTCTTTCTCTCTCTCTTCTATATATGAAATGCTAGTTTAAAGGCTCTTTTTCAGCAAGTTGTCTCCTGTGAAAATATCAAAATCGCTAAATTTTTTGCAAACAGATCACAATATATTAGTAACATATTTCAGAACATGATTAAATGTGAACTATGGTTTGACCTATCCACTGATCTAGCCTGGTCATCTCCTCACTGATAGCCTTCTAAGGCTTACTGCAGAACATTGCTGCCACAAAATAATTTACCCAATTAAAAAAAAAAAAAAGACTCTCATAAAACACCAAAAACTAAATAGAGGTGAGAATAGTTCTCATTTATAGATTATTTGAAGTTTTGAATCTCCTCAATAACCCTTTGAGCTAGGTAGGTATCCCATTTTTAAATGAGAAAATGAAGCCTCAGAGATTAGTACTCCCCCAGAAGCACATAGTGAACAATTAAACCCGAAGCTTTGGTTGTACTGCTAGAACTTCCTCCAGAACTCTTAAGATTTCTTCTGTCCAGATAGAATTTAATCAAATGAAACTATTAAGTGTGTATATGCATGTGTATGTATGTATATGTGTTTGAGAGTTATTATGGAGATAGAAAACATAGATATGTAAATTTGAATATCGTATACATGCTTTATATAAAACTGAAGAAATATTAAGGGGCTATAGAAATATTAGCTAATTCTAAGGATTCAATTTCTATCTCATGATTTTTACCATGAGTTTATATTTCTGATTTCTTTTATGCTCTAGTAAAGTATACCCATGGTGTTTTATTTCAAATATTATCTCAAATGAGATAATAATTGTAAAATGTTTAGTATAGTATCTGGCACAAAGTAAGTTCTATATAAATATTAGCTATTATTATTATTATTAATTATTCTCTTAAACCTTGATATTTCTCACAACTTTGATTCTCCCTGTCTCTCTGTTACCTCCTCTTCCTTTGTCCATCCCCCCTTTCTTCTCTCCCTCCCCTTTTTTATCCTTTTTCTCATCCCTGAAGCTTTTTCTCTCAGAAACAGTAATTCTGATTTCACTCCTAAGTAAATGTCCAACCTGCTGTTCTTATGCAAACATGTACACACACACACACACACATACACACATGCCCACACCATGAGGGAGAACAGTGTAAAGATGCAAGCTCCCTATTGATGTGATCAGAATGAAATAGTGATTCTCCTTCCACATCCTTTCCCGCCCCCTCCCGTGTCACTGGGCATAATGCTTATGAATACACATTCATATTCTCGGCTGGAGAAATACTGCCATAAGCACAGGTACCCACTGGGCTTTTCTTCACTTTCTGACAGAAGTTATATAGAGTTTATATTTAAAGAAAGAAAAATGAAAGAGTTTTCTGAATTTCTAGCAGAAAATGTTGGGGCTTTTTTCTTTTGAAGGCACACTGAAACCTCCTACAGAGTAGCCTAGTGCTAGCCTTTGCAAACAAAAGAAGCTTCTATTAAGAAGGTCAAGGTTTCCTTTATATTCACATTCATTGCAGGAAGAATAAAAAATCAATACAGATATGATGCTGACATACATTCTCCACCAGGCGTATTATTTTTAAACGCAAGACATAAAACCCAAACCAAAAAAGATTATTCTATAAAAGTGTTCTATTGGCAGTCATTCTCACAGAGATCTACAATTCACTGCCAAATCCCTAATAAAGTACCTTGTCACATTAACTCTTGTTTTTATTTTATGATAAAATCAAATTGATGCATTCACTATACTGATTGCAGTCTATCAGAGGCATTAAAATATAACAATGTTTTTAATCACCTCATATTTCTCAGGGATTTGCATATAACAGGTCTATGGTATGCATGTTTACTCAAATCTGGGCTGGGTAGGATAAATATGGCCACATGGTTGAGAGAGCAAATGATGAGGCTCAGTAATCCGGGATTTGTTCTGGGAAAGCCATGGCAGAGACGGGCCATCGCCCTTCTCCGAGTAACATTGTCAGTTCCTGATCCAATAGCTTTGGTAATGGCCTGAATGCTTCATTTAGCATATTGAAAAGAAGACAGAATTCTTTCCCATCTTTCCAGGCGACTTCTTCCTTCTGAGAGTTCTATCTTTGATTTTTCACTCCTACAGAGAATGGCTGGAATATGGCATGATGGAATTGGAATAAAGGAAAATTATGTTCAAATTCTGCCTTTTTTACTTCATTGTTCAGTGAATTTGGGGAAGGTACTTTGCATCCTAGTCTGTTTCTTTATCTGTAAAATGGAGATGATATTAATACCAGTAGTACCTACTTCAAAGTAGATACAAAGATTATTCATATAAAATACTTTATAAGCCTAAAAATGTTTTACTATGAATACATGTACTCATAATTATTCTCCATTCACTTTGAAATTAAAAATTCAAAGATATGTTTCATCTATAGCTGAAAATCTAGCAATTCATTCTCTCCCCCCCCCCTTTCCCCAAAATGTGTCTAATGTGGAAAGGCAATGTAATATACCAGGAAATAACAATGGATTTAGTAAAAGAAGATCTGGGTTCAAATCCTAAGTCTATCACCAACTGGAAACTTAAGTTATTTTGGCTCTAGGAGGCCACTTCCATCATTAAAAAACATAATGTCCCTTAAAGTTAGGTAGGAAATCAATAGATATGTCTAATTCCCTTAAAAGGTAGGTAGAAAATCAATAGATATTTGAGGCAAGATATATAGTGCTTTGGAGAATGTCCTAGACTTGCTGTTAGGAAGACCAGGATTCAAATTATACTGCAAGCTCTTGCTAGCTATATATATATATATATATATATATATATATATATATATCCCTCCACAAGTTCTCAAATTTAGTTTTCTTGTTTAAATGTAAACTTGAGTAAAATGAGGATTATATGTAACATGAAGATTATAATAGATCTTGTCTCCAAAGAATCAAATAAGGTAAACAACATTATACAAAGAATACTAATTATTAAATGATAGGCATTTAATAAAAGTTTGCTATTACTATTATTATATTCAAGAGGCAATTGACAAAAGAAAATGTTCTGGTTTGGAGTTAGAAACCATGAATTCAAATATTTCTCAGTTACTAATTACTGGACTCTGAGGAAAAGACTTCAATATTTGTGACCTTAATTTCTTCATCTGGAAGATAAGGTAGTTGGTATAAATGAAGTTCCTTCCAAACATAAAGTTATAATCTAAGCAGTATCTATGCTTTAGGCTGTTATCTATACAATATCAACTGTTTTTCTTATAATATTTTTGAAGTTTTTTTATTAAAACTTTTTTATTTTCAAAACGTATGCATGTATAATTTTCAACATTCCCCCTTGCAAAACTTTTTGTTCCAAATATTTTCCCTCCCTTCCCCTTATCCCCTCCCCTAGAGGGCAAGTAATCCAATATATGTTAAACATATGTAATTCTTCTATACATATTTCCACAAATATGCTGCACAAGAAAAATCAGATCAAAGAGAAAAAAATGAGAAAGAAAATAAAATGCAAGCAAAAACAACAAAAAGAGTGAAAATGTTATGATGTGATCCACACTCAGTTCCCACAATTCTCTCTCTAAGTGTAGATGGCTCTCTTCACAATGCCATTAGAACTAGCCTGAATCATCTCATTGTTGAAGGGAGTTATGTCCATCAGAACTGATAATCGTATAATTTTGCTGTTGCCATGTATAACGATCTCCTGGTTCTGCTCATTTCACTTAGCTTAAATTCAGGTAGACCTCTCTGAAATCATCCTGCTGATTTTTATACAACAATAATATTTTATAACATTAATATACCACAACTTATTCAGCCATTCTCCAATTGATGAGCATTCACTCAGTTCACAGTTCCTTGCCACTACAGAAAGGGCTGTCACAAACATTTTTGCACATGTGGGTCCCTTTCTTTCCTTTAAGGTCTCTTTGGGATAAGAGCTCAATAGAAACATTGCTGGATCAAAGGACATTCAGTTTGATACCCTTAGGGCATAGTTCCAAATAGCTCTCTATAATAGTTGGATCCATTCACAGTTCCACCCAAGAATGTATCACTGTCCCAGTTTTCCCACATCCCCTCCAACATTCATCTTTATCTTTTTGTGTTATCTTAGCCAATCTGAGAGGTGTGTAGTGGTCTCCGTTATTTTAATTTGTATTTCTCTGATCAATAGTCATTTAGATCACCTTTCTAGCAATTTTTAAAAAGGTATTTTTCCTTTTTTTTTTTATATCATGATTTCTTCCTAGGAAACCTTTCCTTTCCTGTCTCACAGAAGCTTCCCTTAAACCAAGAAAAAAACAGCTAAACAAAACAAACCAAAGGTGCCCACATGTGACAATGTATACAACATTAGATTCCCATACTGCCTTATTTGTCTAGCAGTGGGAAAAAATGTGTTTCTTCATCAATTTGCTTAGAATGTTGTTCATAAAATAGTACTCAACAAACAAAATATATGTTTGGTAGAATTTGTAGCTACAGGGCTAAAAATATATTTGAGAAGAAAGGTGAGGAAAGAAAATTCTGACTAAGTAATGATTATGTGGAAATATGCAGTTTTAGAAATATTTGTCTATGGAGCAATAGAATAATGAATCAATTAGGAAGGAATAGTGTATCTGCTTTGATATAGTTAGGGACTAGTTGATATTAGTAAAATAAAGTTGTAGTGAACCTGCTCAACATAGTTTTGCATCTCTCTAACTTTATTTAAGAACATGTGAATAGGACTAAAAGAAATGGATGGTAGAAGTAAATCAGGATTGAGACTTGGCAAAGTATGATCAGAGATGGGTCAAATGGATAAGTGAGGATGATATAGAATTGAGTTGGTTCGCCTAAATCTCAAGACAGGCAAGGGAGGAGAGTATAACCAGTGGAAAAGAGAGAGTTTGGGAAAGAATGGAGAAGAGAAGGAAATGGAAATGGTAGTCAAGATGCAGACTTACTTAAGCATCATGACTGATAAGGATAGAGTGGGAAAAAAATCTCCTTCTTCCCCTAATGCCTTTGGCTAGAGAATTAAGGAGAAGGAAAAAGAACAATCCTTTCTCAAGAGCTGAGTTCTTCTGATACAAAGTGAAGGGAGTAAAATAGAAGAACATTGTATGTAGTAACAGCAATATTGCAATGATGATCATTTTAATTTTTTTATGCTATTTACGCTATTTTTATGCTATTTATGATTTTTTAATGCTATTTACCTATAGAGAGAGTACTAATGAACTCAGAGTACAGACTGAAAAATACTTTTAAAAAACTTTATATTTCTTGGACTTGTTGTGTGTTTTCTTTTGCAACAGAGCTAATAAGAAAATGTTTTGCATAACTTCACATATATAACAAATACATTGCTTGCTTTCTCCAGGGGTGGGAGAAGGTTAGAAGGAAAGGAAGAGGACTTGGAACTTAATTTTTTAAATGAATATTACACTTTTTAATGTAATATGGGAAGTATTTAATGAATTGTTTTATATATATATATATATATATATATATATATATAATTCCATGTTACATACATGTGATATCATTATATGTGTGCATGTACATGTATGTGTGAATATAAGTGCCATATATGAACATATTACTTTCTTACTTTTCAGTTGGTTTTCCATTAGACTGCCAGAGCCCACATTCTTTGAAAATGATTTTTGCAAGGAGGCAGCTAGGTGGTGCAATGGATAGAGCACCAGCCTTGAAGTCAGGAGGACCTGAGTTAAAATCTGACCTCAGACACTTAACACTTCTTAGATGTGTGACCCTGGGCAAGTCATTTAATCCCAATTGCCTCAGGAAAAAAAAATCATTCTTGCTTCTTGAGATTTCCAGAGTTGGCGAGTGAGCTTTCTAAAGGCCAATGGAGTATACCTATTCTTTCACTAACCAGCATCAAGCTGCTCCTCAAATTACATCAAAAAAGGATTTCACATTCTGAAAGGAAATTATAGTGAAAACACATATTTGAACTTTCTTTAAAACAGATAAACACATTGTCTCTATTAACCTCACCTTCTTTGGTTTAATCAGCTGGATTGGGGTGCAATTGTTCAAGAAAGTCCTATACAACTCTGCTGAAAACTCTTACCCAGAAAATTATTTACTTCTACTATGTTGTTTCAAATATATATGTGTACATACACATATATGTTTTAACTCAAAAAGTACCAAAACAGCTTTTCTTGTTCATGAATCTTCTAAATTTCATATTTATATAGATATAGATATATCCAATTATAGGTATTTCATACTCTCTTATATATTATTAAGGCTTCTTTTCCTCCCTTCATTCCTTCTTTCTATTCTTCATCTTCTCTCTCTCTCTCTCTCTCTCTCTCTCTCTCTTCCTTCCCTCTTGGGTTTTATATGGTTTGAATTTCACTGAAAAAAGAAACATTTAAATTCTTTAAAAGAAAACAAATTTACCCAAATTAATTAACCAACCAAAAAAATTTACTAATTACCTATAACATGCCAGTTACTGTATAACATTCTTAAAGAGCTTATACTCTATGATAAACCCAACATGTCTATGTATAATTATGGGCCAGTTAGGTAACACAATGGATAGAGCACTGGGCCTAGAATCAGGAACACTCATATTTCTAAATTCAAATCTGGTCTCAGAAACTTATAAGCTGTGTGACCCTGGGTAACTCATTTAATGCTGTTTACCTCAGTTTCTTCAACTGTAAAAATTACCAAGAGAAGGAAATAGCAAGCCAGTCTAGTATCTCTGCCAAGAATACCTCAAATGACATTACAAAGAGTCAGATATGACTGAAAAGCTACTGAACAAATAAAATACATACAAAATAAATGCAACACATTTCGGGGAAGAGACGCAAAAGAAAAAAGATCATTTAGCTTCTCAATCTAAGCAAGCATCTAAGAATATGTTTCAGAAAAGGCATCAAACCAGCATTTTAAAATAGTATTTGTTTCCCTCAGTTACATATCAAGAAGATTTTTAGCATTCAGTTTTACAGAATTTTGAGTTCCATATTTTTTCTCTGCCCTCCCCAATTCCCAAGATGGAGGGCAGTTTGATATAGTTTATATATGTGCTGTCATGTAAAGCATATTTTCACATTAGTCATAGTTGGGGAAGAAGAAACAGATCAGATTGGGTAAAAACATGTGAAAGAATAAAGTAAGTGAAAAACTGTGCTTTAATCTGCATTCTGAGTCCATCAGTTCTTTCTCTGGTTACAGACAGCACTGGATCATTGTGTTGCTGAGATCTTAGTCAATAATAGTTGATCATTACACAGTGTTGTTAATTGTAATATTTTCCTGATTCTGTTCATTTCAGTTTGCACCAGTTCAGACAAATCTTTCCAGGTTTTTCTGAAATCTGTCTGTTCATCATTTCTTATTGCACAATAGAATTCTATTACATTCATATGCCAGCATCTTTAGTTGTTCCCCAATTGGTGGGCATCCCCCCATTTCCAATATTTTGCCACCATGAAAAGGACTGATATAAATATATTTGCACATGTAGGTTCTTTTATCTTCTTTTATGATCTCTGGTATATAAAACTACTGGTATATTGCTGGATCAAGTGATATGCACAGTTTAATTGCCCTTTGGGCATAGTTCCAAATTGTTCTTCAGGATGGTTTGATCATTCCATAACCCCACCAACAATACATTAATATTTTGTTTTTCCACATCCTCTCCAATATAGACAAGTTCTTTTTTGTGATATTGGCAAATATGATAGGTGTGAGGTAGTTTCTCAGAGGTATTTTAATTTGAATTTCTCTAATCAAAATGATTTAGAACAAAGTTATGAACAACTTTGATTTCTTTGCCTGAATACAACCTGTCCATATCCTCTGGGCACTTATCATTTGGGGAATGACTTATATTCTTATAAATATATCTCAGGTCTCTATTATATGTTTGAGAAATGAGCCCTTTTTAAAAGAGATACTTGCTGAAAAGACTGTTTCCTAGCTTTCTACTGGTCTTGGTTGCATTGGTTTTGTTTGCAGAGAAGTTTTTTTTTTTTAATTTAATGTAATAAAAATTATCTATTTTGCATTTTGTAATTCTAGCTTTTTTTTTCAGATCATGAGTTTTTCCAGTTCCCATAGGCATGACAGAGGGACTATCCCTTGCTCTTTTAATTTGCTTATGATTTCACCCTTTATGTTTAAATCATGTACCCATTCTGAATTTATCTTCATATACATTGTAAAATGTCACGGTATACCTAGTTTGTGTTCTATTGTTTTCCCAGCAGTTTTTGTCAAATAGTGAGTTCTAATCTCCAAGGCTGAGGTCTTTGGTTTTATAATTGGCTATTGGGTCTTGTGTATCAAGTCCATTCCATTGATCCACCACTCTATATCTTAGCCAGTATGAGGTAGTTTTGATGACTACAGCTTTATAAAAAATTTGAGATCTGTTATCACCAGGTGACTTTCCTTTTTTGTTTTCATTCATTCCCTTTATATTCTTTACTTTTTGTTTTTTCAATTGAATTTTGTTATTTTTTTCAAGCTCTATCAGATAGTTTTTGCACAGTTTGATTGGTATGGCACTGAATAAATAAATTAGTTTAGTCAGAATTTTCATTTTTATTATATTGGCTCTGCCTATTCAGAAGCAATTGACATTTTCCTAATTGTTTAAATCACCATTTATTTGAATAAAAAATATTTTATAATTGTATTCATATAGTTCCTGGATTTGTCTTGCCAGGTAAACTCCTATGTATTTAATATTGTTTACAATTAATTTAAATGAAATTTCTCTTTTTTAACTCTTGGTTTGAGGCTTTGTTTGTTATATCAAGAAATGCTGATGATTTATGTTGGTTTATCCAATATCCTGCAATTCTGCTAAAGTTATTAATTATATCAAGCAGTTTTTTCAGTTGATGCTCTAGAGTTAAGTATATCATCATATCATTTCACATAGTGCAAGTTTTTTTCTTCACTGTCTATTCTGATTTCTGTGATTTCTTCTTTTATTGCTATATATAATTAACATTTCTAGTATTATATTGAAAATTAGGGGTGATAATGGCCATGATTGCTTCACCCCTGATCTTATTGAGAAGGCTTTTCCTTATCTCAATTACATATAATGCTTGCTGATAGTTTTAGATATATACTGCTTATCATTTTAAGGAACACTCCCTTTATTCCCTAGTGTTTTTAATAGGAATGCCAATCTGCATTTTAGAGAGACTTTGCTCATCCAGATTCATCCTAGATCAGTGATATCATAGATAAACTCTCCATCCCCTATCTTAACAGTAACCACACAGTATCCTTCACAAAAATAGCAAAGCTTTCTCTTAAAATTAAGTTTAATCAAACAAAGCATATGTACACATCACACTGGCCTGCCCATATCCTTAAAATGTACTCTCTTTATCTTCATCTTACTTTTTTCAAGACTTTTAACTTAAGCACTCACTTCTCCATGAAGCCTTTCCTATTTTCTTAGTTCTAGGTTTTCCACTTTTTCCCACACCTCATCTGTGTGTGTGTGTGTGTGTGTGTGTGTATGTGTATTCTATACATATTTCTAATATGTAGTATGTACATGACTTTCTTGTAAAATGTAACATCCCCAAGTCAGTAACAGTCAGTAAGGATTTATTAAACGCCTACTATATGCCAAGAACTCTATCAAGCACTGGCGGCCCAAAGAAAGAAAAAATACAAATATAATTTTCAAGGAGATCAAAATCTAATGATTCCTCAAGTCCCATAGTCCTAGAGGTCAAGTACTGCTTCTTTTTTTAATTTTGTAGACATAGCATTGTGCTTCCCATGTAATAGATGATTGATACATATTTGTGGATTAATTCATGGATTTGGGTGAATTTATTTTGTTTGCTTTTTAAAGAACACACAAGGTCTATTTTGCCATTCTAATAGCAACTATATAAGGCAATATGGTAAAATAGAAAATTTGCTAGATTTGAAATTAGTGGAGATTTTGGATTCAAATATTGAACCTTACATCTCTAAGTTGTGAGATCTTTGACAAAGCACTGAGCTTTCCTTAGCTTCAGCCTTATACTCTGTAAAAATTGAGAGATTAATCTCTTAAATGCCTCTCCCACAGAGTTATTGTGAAAAAAGTAATTTATGATTGTAGGTTGTTATTACTTCATCAGTACTTCCTCAAGTGTAACCCTTTCTTTTGTTCAAGAAGAACTTTGAAATTTAGTAAAACTAAGTGAGCCCCAGAGACCTGAGATCCATCAAAAGTCATTCAACTAATTCCTGACAAAGCTGAAGCAAGGAGGAAACTTGTATATGGAACCTCTCCCCTTCTGCTCTCCCCAGAATGGGCCAGATCCCAAATCACATGTATCCATGCCATCCAAGAGGCATGTTTATTAGACATCACAAATAGGCTGTGGAGTCAGAGGACATGTGTTCAAATTCTACCTCTACCTATGTAACCTTAGACATGTCATTTATAACTTTTAGCTACTTTTTCTTCATCTGTAAAATGAAAAGATTACACTAAATTATCTTTGAGAACTCCTCCAATTCTCTGTTTATGACCATGGTCTCCTGAATCTGCTTCCAATGTTCTTAATATTATATATTATAGTCATAGGATGCCACATATTTACGTCTTTTGATACTAGCTACAGCATACAGAAATAGCATTTTGCTACTTTAAACTTTGTTAAGGAAACATTGGCTGGTAACTTAAAACCTTATCCTTTTTTTGTTGTTTTGTGTGTTTTTTTTAAATGTCTGACATCCTATAGAGCATTTTTTCCCCTGTCAGGCTTGGTAAATTCTACTATAGCATCTGCATTTTCTATCCCAATCATCCTTGAAATGAGACAAAAAGGCCCCTAAAGAGAAGACTGGCACTTTTGAGTCAAGAGATTCAATGACGGGTGTTTGCTTTGGGCAGTTGTCAGGTTTTGTTGTTACTGGAGAAAATAGCCACACTGGTTACAGTGAACTGCTTTCATAATTCACAAAACGTATTCTGCATTCCAATTCTGAACAACAACAACAAAAAACTCATTGTGTGTACATGTGACTAAAATTGTAATGGGGAATGAAATAAGAACAAAACATCATTCTCAAAACCCAAGATGAGCATAAACAAGGATTAATTCTTCTGACTGTTTCTACTAGAATATAACAAAAGAATAAAATTTGGTCTTCGCATTATCATAGCTACTAGGGAATGCTCTCTGGTGGTCTGCAATGGAGCAGTTCATGGACAAAATTAATATTTAGGAAGCTGATAATCAAGAAGCATGCTGACAATCAGAAAGAATTGGAAAGACATCATCTTCAAAGACTAGGGTCTACCATTCAGAATTGGAGGCAAAATCAAGAGATCAGGATGATAGTTCTAGAGAAAAGAAAGGGATGAATTAGAGATGAGGTAAAGTAGGTTAGAGACATCTAGAGTATGAGGCAAGGAAGGGAGAGTAAGAATATTTAAGAATATAGTACAAACGTGTGTGTGTGTGTGTGTGTGTGCGCGCGTGTAGAAAGAGAGGGAGGAGAGAGAGAGAGAGAGAGAGAGAGAGAGAGAGAGAACAAATATTATATATTTACTATATTAATAGTAGTTGTAGTGTAGTAGTAGTAGTAGTAGTAGTAATAGAGTAGTAGTAGTAGTAGTAGTAGTAGTAGTAGTAGTAGCAGCAGTTATAACAATAATAGCTTTTCTTTATGTGGCTTTTTAAGGTTTACAAAACATTTTCTTTATAACACTCTAAAGTAGGTAGTGAAGTGTATTTTACAGATAAGAAAGTCAAGTCATGGAGAGGTTAAGTGGCTTTTTCAGAGTACTTATAGATTGACTGGATGTATATTAGGAGGGGACTTAAAGATTAAGTGACTGTAGACCCATGGGATATATGAGACGGTTTATGACTAGATAAAATATGAAGATTTTAATATGAATGCTTTATTGACAATTTTTAAAAGAAAAAAAACAACAGATGTTGCATGGTTTCATTTTGTATATTTAAAATCAATAAAATATATTTTGCTAATTTTATTAAAAAATACTTTTTACAACCTTTTCCTATTTTAGACATGATTGGATCCCAACACCACAGTTTTCCCTAATAGTTTTTTAGAATACTTTTTCAAATAATCATCTTGATGTTAGATATTATTTCAATAGATGGCATCATACTGAAATACAACACAATCCTAAACTTCAATAATGATTCTTCCTTCCCTCACTTGGTATCTTTCATGAAGGACATGCATTCCATCTGACATCTCCATGTATATGCACATGCTGTCTTGAATGCCTGGTATTCTTTCTCTATACCAGTGCTTCTGGTACTCTCTAGCCTCCTTCAAGCTTCAATTAAAGCATCAACTTCTTCAGGAGACTATTTTCCTGATCTCCATAGCTGCCAGTTCTTGAAAGGGGGGGTGGGGTGGATAACCTTGTGTTTTCTTTGTATGTGTTTTGTATTCATTGAAATGGGTAGATGTCATTACCCTAAAATGAATATAAACTTCTTAAAGTCACAGTCTATTTCATTTTTCTCATTGTATGTTACTGGCATGTAGAAGGTAATTAACAAGTATTTGTTAATTTAATTAATTATTGTCAGATCTGCTTTTAATAATATACATCACTACATGTATCTATATAAACATAGAAAATTAGTTTAAAAAAATAAATTATACCTTAGCTGGAGAGATGGGGAGTCATTGTTGATCATCATATCCTAAAAACCAATTATCTCTTAGAATCATAGAATGTTAGAACTGGAGAGCTTTATAGATCATCCCATCCTACATTTTTCTTTTTCACATCTAGCAAACCTGAAGTCTGTAGAGGCTAAGGGACTGGCTCAAATTTGCAGTATGATGGAATTGAATAATCATTGGACTTGAAATCAAAAGAACCAGTTTTAAATCCTAGTTCTGAAATTATGATATAGTGTGTGTGCTCCTTGAAGATAGGGACTATTTTTACCTTTTTGTATTCCCAATATTTAGAAGTATCTGGTACATAAAATGCATCAAATAAACATTTATCAACTAACTAAATACACACTTTCTTTTAATGCATTGTCTCTCTTTTCTTTTTCGTCTGTTTACTCTATATACTATATTTTTCCTATTTCTATATATTTATTCATCTCTCTATTCATATAATAATATGTAAGTATTTATTTAGTTAGTCAACTATGTGATAGACACTGGAGACAAAATTATAAAAATTATAAATCAATACTCAAAATCTTATGATTCTAACAGAGAAGATAATTATAAATATATAAGCAGGTACAGCATAAATATAAAGTGAGTAAATACAGAGTAGCTAATTTCATGGAAGAGAAGTCATTAACCACTGGGCAGAATCAGGAATAGCTTCATGGAGAAGAAGGAGCTTGAACTGGGACATAATGAGAGGTATTCTATGAGGCAGAAATAAGAAGAGCTAGATTCTATGCATTCTTTGAATTATTTTTCATGTGGTACCACCAGTACCATGGGGATGGGAGATGAAATGTTGTGCATAATCAATACAACAGAACACAAGACAATGCAATACAACACACATTTATTAAAAGCCTACATGTGCCAGGCCCTATGCTAAATGCAATCAGTAGAGACAAGGCCAGTTTGACTGGGTCACAGACTGCTGAGGAGCAAATAATATCCAATGATATCCAACCAATAAAGTGTTGGTTAAGGCAAGGCTGTAAAGGGTTTAAAAACTAACAGAGGGGTTTATATTTGATTCTATTTATTAGCTTTTATAAATTGCTTCATGAAAGTCTATTCTTATAGATTTTCTTTTTTTGTATATTCTCTCACTATATAGTCTAAATTGCACTGGATGATTACTTCAACACTATTTCTTCAACTAGTCCTAAAAGTGATGTGCCAGACTTCAACTACCAGATCAATAATTTTCACTGTAATGCCCTGAAGTAAGGATGAGGATTTAAAATACAACCTCTGAATTACTCTTTTCGATTGTGCTAATCTGTGAGACTAAAAGAAAAAGGCAGAAATCTGCAATATTGGAACAATTTTTCTCCCTTCCTCAGGATCCAGGCTGCTTTCTTATGCAAACTGCAGGCAGAGATAAATTTTTTCCTTTGGATCAATTAATGATGATTATGAGGTCTACTGATATTGATGATAGGCTCTGATATGGATTAAGGACACTAGTAAAAATCTCCCATGCCTATTGCATTTGTTGGAAAGGGAGACACATTCTCCTCTTGCTGTATTGCTCATTCCCCTATCTCATTAAAATTAATGATGATTGTGTGTCTGATGGTAGGTTGACTTGCATCTTTGCAAGGTTTATGGACAATTTTCCTTACCATGCCTCTGCTGGTTATTCCTTGGCTAAATAATTCATAGCAATATTGCAAAAGCAATAAGTATGCTTATTTCTCTTAACTAATATAAAGAAAAAAGAGATTAAAAAAAAGAGGCAGCCTGTTGGAAAGGAAAGAACAATGGAGTAGGACTCAGGAAATCTGGATTCTAGTCCCTGATGTACTACTATCTCTGTGACCTTGAAAAATTAACTTGTTTGGGCCCCAGTCCTTTCATATATAAAATAAATAGGTTGAACTAGATGACCTCTGATTTCCCTTCTAGCTTGACAATCAATAAATCTAGGACAAAAAAAAAAACATCAATTTTTCAAAATGATACAAACTTTTCTGATTTATTGATACCATATTGTAATCAAATATGTACATATTCCGGTAGATTGCTATTTTTCATGTTTATGTGTGTGTGTGTCCTAACTTCCCTTCTATATCCCCTGCAGGTGTGACTACTATGGTTAAAATTAACCTTCTAAGCAGAGTTCAAACCTCACAGAGATTACATGCCACATCTATATACTGAGGAGAAACTACATGCTTTGCAAGGAGGAATTGAATTGTTTTCTATTTTTAAAAAATACTATAAAGCACATCAGACCATCAGGAAACAGACCAAGAGGGATCCATGCATAAATCATTAATGATCCTGTAACAACAGTTGTGAATTACACTTCTTTGAGTGTCTTTGGTCTTATATTTTCACAATGTGTGTACTCACATGAATGTCTTATGGATACACATATTCCTTACAAAGTGTCCATACATGTTCCTTGGTCATAAATATATTCCTTTTTGTGTTCTATTCCATACACGTTCCCTAAGTAAGCCTGCCCTTTTAAGTGATGATGTATGCATTTGTGAAAGAATAAATACAACATTTATGGAGGAAACATTATGTTGCTATCTTTTAAAAAATGTTATTTCATTAAATGTCTTTGCTTTAGCAACAACAGAAATGTAGGCTCTGGACTGTAGTGTCCATTGAAACTGTTTCATTACAATATACATATATATATTTCTTTTAATAAAGTAACTTTCTCTACTTATCCAAAAGAAATTTAATTTAATTAACCTTCTAGAAGCAAAGGGGAAGAAATAATCATATAGAAAAAATTTAGGTAGAAACACTGGATTAGAAGAAAATAAAAATTGACAAAGACAATTTAAAAGTACACTAAATTTGGATTATCGCAGGTCCCTTTTTGCATCCCTTTGTTTATTTTTTTCTCCATTCAGGTCTGGTTTCCTCTAAAAACTACATTACCTTTCCCCACATACTTTTATCAGACTTTCCATTCACTTAATATCCATTTCAGATAGTTATTAGGAATAAAGTATATGATAAAACTAATTGTTTATCAGGCAGCTAGATAATATAGTCGATAGAGTGTTAAGCCTGTAGTCAGAAAGTTGTTCTTCATGATTCCATGGATTATCAAGGGCACACCAGTCACTTCTGTCCACCATCTCTTGAAGTCTTTCCAAATTCATGTTCATTATTTTCCTTATATCTATTCATTTCTTCCTCTGCCATCCCCTTTTCCTTTTACCTTCAATCTTTCTCAACATCAGGATCTTTTCCCATGAACCCTGAGTTTTCATTATACAGGCAATGTTTTTAAGCTTCAGTATTTGACCTTCTAGTAAATAGTTTGAATTAATTTAAGCATTTACTGATTTGACCTCCTTGCTGTCTGAGGGATTCTCAAAAGTGTTCTCCAACAGTACAAGTCAAAGGCATCAATATCTCTCTTTATATTCAATCTCTCACAGTCAAACATTGTCATTGGAAAAACCATGAATTTGATTACACAAACCTTTGTCAGCAAAGTGATGTCTGCTTACTAATACTGTATGCTATCCAGATTTGCCATAGCTTTCCTTCCAAGGAGTAAGCTTCTTTTAATTTCATGACTGCTGTCACCATCTTCAATGATCTTTGAGCTGAAGAATATGAAATCTAAAAGTGCTTCCATTCCGTTTTTGTCTATTTGCCAAGAAGTAATGAGACTAGTTGCCAAGATTTTAGGGGGAGGGTAATTTGTTACACTTCAAGCCAACTTTTACACAGTAATTTTTCACCATCATTAGGAAGCTTCTTAATTACTCACTTTCTGCTATCAGAGTGGTATCATCTGTATATCTAAGACTGTTGCTATTTCTCTCAGCAATCTTAATTCTAGCTTTTGATTCATCCAGGCTGACATTCCACTTGATGTGTTGGTAACAATATACAGTCTTGTTACACACATTTTCCAATCTTAAATCAATTAATTTTCATGTTCTAACTGTTGCTTCTTAACCCATATTCAAGCTCCTCAGAAGACAAGTAAAATGATCTGGTATTTGTGTCTCTTTGAGAATTTGCCATATCTTTTTAGAATCTACACAATCAAAATCTACTTTGTTGTAGTCCAGTAAAGCAGAAGTAATTAATTTATATTTGTTTGTTTGTTTTGCTTTTCTCTAGAATTGCCTTGTTTTCTCAACAATAAAACATATGCATAGATAATTTGTCAACAATGACTCTTGCTTAGCCTTGTGTTTTAGACTTTTCCCTCCTTCTCCCCCACCCTCTCCCCTAGATGGCAAGCAATCCAATATATGTTATACATGTTAAAATATATGTTAAATCCAATATGTGTAAACATATTTATATCTCTTGTTGCACAAGAAAAATCAGATCAAAAAGGAAAGAAAATGAGTAAGAAAATACAATGTAAGCAAATAACATCAAAAAGTGAGAATGTTATGTTGTGATCCACATTCAGTTCCCATAGTCATATATCTGGATGTAGATGGCTCTCTTCATCACAAGATCATTGGAACTGGTATCAATCATCTCATTGCTATAAAAAGTCACGTTCCAGAATTGATCGTCATATAGTACTGTTGTTGAAGTGTCTAATGATCTCCTTGTTCTGCCCATTTCACTTCCCATCAGTTCATGTAAGTCTCTCCAGGCTAATGAGTTCATTTTTAAATCTGTTGAGATTGAGGTACTATTGGATCAACATGTAGAGATTTCCAGAAGGCAATTGAAAATATAGGATTCTGGAGAGAGAGGTCAAGGCTATGAATTCAAATCTGGAAATCATCTGTATAGAAATTATGAAGTCACTGAAATGAATAAGATCATCAAAGAAAACAGTATACAAACAAAGTGAGGTCTAAGAAGAACCCTTTAGTTATGTTGAAGGAGCCTAAGAAAGATGAGGCAACAGCAAAAGAGATAGAAGAAGTGGTCGAAGAGATAATAGAAATATAGTACAGCATCATTGAAGTAAAAGGAGTAAAGAATTCAAACAGGAAGGCATGTTAGGTGCTAGGTATACAATGATAAAAATGAAGCAGTTTTTGCCTTCAAGAAACATATTCTATCCAGCAAGATAAGTGCATATATATATATATATATATATATATATATAATAGGCTGAAATATGATTTTATAAATTAATTTGTCTACAATTTTGTACAATGCAGAGAAGTCAAGGAGAATAAGAACAGGGAAAAAATATTATAACCAGGGACAATTTGACCATTAGTAAACAAAAACTAACTTTAGCAGGAAAGGTCACTTTCTCAGAAACCTTCAGAATTCTCAGTAAATTAGGAAATAGATCACCTAACTGCACCAGGGTATTAAGGAGATAGAACTGAGAGCTTGAGGACAGAAGAGAAGTTTTGGAAAAAGTAACATTAGGGAATGTGAAGGACTTCAAGTAAGAGAAAAATAATCTGATTTCTGCGAACAGGTGAGGACCCAGTTGAAGATAGCACAAATATATATCCCATGTCATGATGTGATTTTTTTTCAACATTCAATCATTTGTGAGTTGAAATGAAGGTGGATGGTGGTTTAAGGTTAAGGTAGATGAGAGATTTATATTGAAAAATGCTGATTACTGAATCAAAACTGGCTAAAAAGACAATTAGTCCAATACAGACTCAATAGATATGGGAGAAAGGGCTAGGGATGCATCTGTGTTTTCATTAATATACTCAACATCCCAATGAGAAACCAATTTATCAATACAGATTGGTATGTTTTCTACAGGTTATGTTTCTTTATTTTATTTTGAGTTTTAAATTAATGAAATAGAAAAAGCATTTCCATAACCCAGTAGAATAAAAACACAATAGAAAAAATAAACAAAAAAAGCCCCTGGAGTTCACATATATCATCTCCTTTTTATTGATACAGACTGAAGCTGTGAAAGGTATAATAAACTGGTTATAATTATGTGGCTAACAAGTTTCTGAGGCTAGCAAGGTTATCACAAGGCTAATAAGTATTCAAAACTAGGTGTAAAATATGTATTAAATGTCTTAACCCAGTCTCCTAATGCCATATCTGTCACTCCTTATTTTTATTCTTAATTATTATATCACATTGTTGCTCTAAGAAAAAAAGAAAACTGATGGTTGTTAGTGGATTTCAAACTGGATATGAGTGTATAATGATAGGAAAAGCAAAATAATATAATTGGATCTTAAGTTTCATTAACAGGAATTTATTGCCTAGATCAAGAAAAATAATTTTCCTACAGCCCTCTGCCCTGATCAGAACACATCTGGAATAATGTGTTTTGTCAAAATCATAGCATTTTAAGAGGGACATTGATACAAGATGGTACATGTCTAGAAGGGGGTGGCCTTTGTTTCCGAATGCTTTGCCTAGTTTTATTCAAGCTCATGTGCCACCTTCTGCACAGTTCTTCCATTCAAATAACTTTAAAATGACATTTTACATATTTTGTATTTACTAATCTGCATGCATTATTTCCCTCAAGAATTATGTAAAACTTTTAAGAACAGGGAATAAGTGGAAAAAATTAATCTGGAAAAGAGAAGATTCAGGGAAGATAGATACTTCTAGAATTATTCTTTAATAAGTGGGATTTCTTTCCAGTTTTCTTAGCACAAAAAGAAGCATCAGAGCCAGAGAGCCCAAGACCAAATCCCAATTCTGCCTTTTACTGTCTGTGTGACCTTGATCATCTGTAGGACTCAGTTTCTTCTTCATCATTCTTTGTAATTACAGGAAGACAAATTTCACTTCAATAAAAGTGAAAAACTTTCTCCTAATCAAAGCTGTTCAAAAAATAAAGGAGCTCACGTGTAGATTCCCTAAATGAGTCAATCAGTACATTAACATTTATTAAGCAACCGCTATATGCCAGACATTGTGCTAAGTGCAAGGGACACAAAGGAAGGAAAAAGGCAGTGCCTATTATTAAGAAGTTCACAATTCAGTGGGAGAGACATGTAAACTACTATGCACATGCACGATGTAGAGAAAATAAATTGGAAAAACAAATACAGTTAACTGAGAAAGAGTGATAATATTAAAAAGTATGAGGGAAGACCTTCTATAGAAGGTGGGAAGTCAGGAAGCAGAGATGAAAAAAGCTCCAAGTGTGGAGGATAGTCAGTGAAAATGCTCAAAATTAGGAGTTGGGAATATCTTCTGCAAGAAAAAGCATGAAGGTCAGTGTCATTGAAATGTAGAAATAAATGGGGAGGTTCAAAGTATAAGAAGACTGGAATGGGAGGAAGGGGTCAGATTTTTCAAAATTTATAAGTTAAATAATTTTACATTTGGTCCCAGAAGTAAGAGGAAGCCAGTGGTGATTGAATGTGAAGGAGTTTGAATATAGAGATGTATGTGATATGGTCTGACTTGTTATTTAGGAAAATCAACTTGACAGCTGAGTGGATCATAGACTTTAGTGAGGGAAAATTCAAGTCAGAGAGACTCACCAATAGTCATGATTTGGGCAAATAGAAGGCTTGTACAAAGGCAGAAGCAGTGCCAAAGGAAGACATCCAAGCAGAGACTAGATTACCACTTGGTGGGGATATTATAGTGGAAATCCATGTTTCATTTCGAATCTGGATTAGATGACATCTTGGATCTCTTTCATTTCTTTGATTCTGCGATTCATTTTTTTCTCATTCCTACTACTGAATTCTACTTTAAATGAAAAGATGGATTGTATGTAGTCAAACCTCGCATCCATTGTGAGGTGGGCAGCAGGAATTTTATTTGGAATAGATTATAGAAACTGGAGCCTTGTCAAAATCTAGCCTAGTAAGTCTGTTATTTTGTATCCTGTTCATTTCAATTCCTATAGCAATCAATGCACACGATTTTTTGTAGGCTCCAGAAGGTAATAGGATGGTTCCTATTAAGACACATCTGTTGAAGTTCTTAGGAAAGATGCTGATTACTATTATGAATATTCCATGGGAGAAGAAATATGTCTTTTATATAATTTAAGCAAAGAGGAAGCTTTAGTCAAATACCAGACAATTGCTTTTTCAGGAAAACATTTGTCTGAAATCTCCATCTTAATCAGTTATACTAAGCAGTTCTCCCCACCTGTCCTTTTTGGCTCTCTTTGCCACATAATCACATGCAGAAGAGACTGGGATGGCATTACCTATTTATTTCTAGCACTTATGGATCTCTGTTTCCAAAATTCACAGTCATATCCTTCTTGCTCTCTCTCTCACACATACATATTCACAAAGAGAATGCCTATTCAGAGACATGTTTGCTGCTCTCTAACTGGCCATCTATCTATCTCTTAACTCCTGCATCTTTGCACAAATAGTTTCTTGCATGTTCAGACTCATTCCTCATCTCAGCCCCTAAGAACCTCTAGCTTCATTCAAGGATCTAAAGCTTCCAGACTGCCCCTCCCCCAAGCTGTTATTCCTCTCTGCCTCCTCAAATTATTGTGTTTTGTGTTTACATGTTCTATCCACCCTCATCTGATAGTAAGTACAATGGAAGCTCCTGGAGGTCTGGGTTTATTTTTGTGCTTTGTCTTTGTATTCCCAGTGCCTTGCATATAGGAAGCTCTTTGGAAATGATTGTTAGATTGTGATGTAATGAACATGCAAACCAGTCTTCAGCAGCTGGATGTGACTTATCCAATTTCAAACTAATTTCAAGTTACTCAATCTACTTTTGAAGACAGCTAAGAGAAGTATCAAATAATCTCATATTTATAACTATTAAAAACAAAGCAATTAACTAATTAGCAAGTACTTTGGAGACATTAGTATAGTTGGAAGTTCTTGACTTTAAAGGGAACCAAAACTGTCTGTTTCTACTAAAGAGCTAGTTTCCTAGTCTGGCTAGTTCTTAAGGAAGATATGGATGGGGTAGCTAGATGGCAAAGTCTTGAAGTCAGGAGGATCTGAGTTCAAATCCAGTCTCAGACACTTAACGCTTAGTAACTGAATGATGCTGGGCAAGTCCCTTAATCCCAATTGCCTCACCAAAAAAAGCCCAAAAAACAAAAACTATATATATATATAACCCAGAGGTCAGCTCATTAGAGTAAGGAAAAATATGAGAGATATCTAGAATAGATATCTAGAAAATTGAAGTATCTAGATTCAAATTCTAACTATGAGACTTACTGCTTTTTCTGACTTTTCTGATCATTCTCTGAGGATCATTTTTCATATATACAATATGATATACTACCTCATTGATTTCTTGTGAGAAAAGTGTTTTAATAATTCTAAAGTGTGTATGTATATATGTGAGATAGTATTAATAAACAGTGATAATGAAGATGATATGGAACAATCCTACCACCATAATTTAAATACCACCATCATTTTTTGGTTGTGTCTTTAAGAACACTTGAAGAAACTCATCTATAATATATAGTCCTTCTATTTAATATTAATAGCAGAGGCCTCTGGTGGGGATTAAAACATACTCTGTTCTTAAGGGAATAAAAATTATCAGGACATATCCCTTTAACAATCAGAGAATTCCTCTTTGATATCAGGACTACCTCTGTATCTTTAGGCCTACAGGAAAAACAGCAACAATAAAAAAATCCATCAAAGGACACTAGTTGTCTAGGTCCTGGGAGTCCCTTGCTTTACATGTTCCCTGCCCAATCCACCACATGTCAGAGATTAAAAGAACTCCAGAGATTATCTTGTCATTCTCTCCATTTTAAGTTATTAGATAATTTATTTAGAAGTAAAAAAAAAAAAACCAGATTGTTAGTTAGTCCAATTTACTCATTTTATAGATGTAGAAACTGAGGCACAGAGATTAAATAGCTTGCAGAATGTCCCAAAGGCAGAAAATGGTAGGGCTGAAGGCTAAATTAAAAACTTCTAGCTTCACATCAAGTTCTTTTTCCATGATAAGCCTTTATTAAGTAATTATTATGCACTATGTTGCCTCTATGAGGAATCCTTCTAGCTCTAATTCTGATTCTCCAGATTTTAACACCATTTGTTGGCTGCCATATTATCCTTGCACTTTCCTTTGTGCCTAGGTCTTACTCATCCAGGAACATCCACTTACTTTTATGTCCTTCTCACTCTGACACTGTTGGCACTGTGCCCCAACTATGGATATCTTGCCCACCTCCCTATGCTTTTCATCCTTCTTTTTTCTTCCCCCATCAGCATGTAAGCTCTTTGAGGACAGATATTTTTTCTTTTGGCTTAGATTTGTTCTCCTGGCACATTTATTTTATCTAGATCATTAAATGTTTGTTGTTGCTAATTTCACATCAAAGAAGGAAAAGGATTTGCTCAAAATCACATAATAGGTATCTTCTGGCAATATTTTCTCTGCTCTTTAAACAATCTCCCATCTTGAAACTTTCCAAATTTACCTTGCCTACCTTTGATTACTGCCTAATTTCTCTGACTGCCAATCAAACCTGTCTATCTCTTGCTTTTGTTCATTTCCTACTAACTGTTACTACTCTGTCAAATTTAAGCTGGCCAAAATGGCTTAGTTGCTGGTTCCTCACCTTGTACCACAACTAGCACTGCTTTTCCAGCCCCAAAGCACAGCTAACTTTCCCATATATAAAATGAGTTTTGTTCATTTAGCTTGACTGGGAAGTAATTTGCATAAGATGAAAGAATGAAAGCTAGAAGGGTCGTTGGAGGTGACCTCATCCAACTTTTCTCATTCTACAGATGAGGAAAGTGATTCCTAGAAAGGTTATATGGTTTTTCTAAAGTCACAGAGATAGTGATATGAGAGCTAGAATTTAAAAAGAGTTCACTGAATCCAAATCTAGGGCTTTAACCACTCTATGATTTAAAATCTCCTTTAAAAGACAAGGAAACAGTTCCGAGATTATTTACCCAAAGTCATATAATGTCAAAATCAGAAATAGAATTTAGGACTCTGACTCTTATTCCAGCAATCTTTCCACTATCTCACATTGTAAATGAATTGAAATATGATAGCTCTATCAAATAAGCATGATTGTACTTAAAATTAAAGATTTTGAACAACCTCTTCAAAACTTAAAAAGGATTACAAAAGTTTTTGGAGAATGTTTCTTAAAAATGAGAGACCATGATTTTCAGCAATCTTAGACCACAATAAAAGACTGAGCATCATCAAGCATGGTGTGGAATAAAAATGTCATCCCATAAAGAGGTCTCATGATGTCCAAGGCAGTTCTTGCCCATAAGAAGGTTATATATTTTTTTATTCAAGCTTTTTATTATTCAAAGCATATGCATAGATAATTCTACAACATTACCCCTTGTAAAACCTTGTGCTCCATTTTTTCCTCCTCTTCTCCCAACCCCCTTCCCTATATGGCAAGTAATCCAATATATGTTAAACATGGTAGAAATATAAGTTAAATCCAATATATGCATATATTTATACAATTATCTTGCTGCACAAGAAAAATTCATATCAAACCATAAAATAAAATGATGAAGAAAATAAAATGCAAGCAAACAACAGAAAGAGTGAAAATGATATTTTGGGAACCACACAGTTTCCACAGTCCTCTCTCTGGGTGTGGATGGCGCTTTTGATCACAAGACCATTGGAACTGGTCTGAATCATCTCATTGTTGAAGAGAGCCATGTTCACCAGAATTGATCATCATATAACATTGCTGTTGCTCTGTAAAATGATCTTCTGGTTCTGCTCATTTCACTTAGTATCGGTTCATGTAAGTCTCTCCAGACCTCTCTGAAATCATCCTGCTGATCATTTTTTATAGAACAATAATATTCCATAATATTCATATACCACAATTTATTCAGCCATTCTCCAATAGATGGGCATATTATTAATTTCCAGTTTCTTGCCACTACAAAAAGAGCCACCACAAACATTTTTTTGGGATATGGGCCCAGTAGTAACATTGCTGGGTCAAAGGTATGCACAATGTGTGATAGCCCTTTGGGCATAGTTCCAAATTGCTCTCCAGAAGGGTTGGATCTGTTCACAAATCCACCAACAATGAATTAGTGTCCCAGTTTTCCCACATCCCCTCCAACATTCATCATTATCTTTTCCTGTCATCTTAACCAATCTGAGAGGTGTGTAGTAGTACCTCAGAGGTGTCTTAATTTGCATTTTCTGATCAATAATGATTTAGAGCACTTTTTCATATAACTAAAGATGGTTTTAATTTCTTCATCTCAAAACTATCTGTTCATATCCTTTGACCATTTATCAATCGAAGAACAGCTTTAATTCTTATAAATTTGGGTCAATTCTCCATATATTTTAGAAATGAGGCCTTTATCAGAACACTTGAATGTAAAAATGTTTTCCCAGTTTATTGCTTCCCTTCTAATCTTTTCTGCATTAGTTTTGTTTGTGCAAAAATTTTTTAACTTAATATAATCAAAATTATCTATTTTTTGATCAATAATGATCTCTAGTTCTTCTTTGGTCACAAATTTTTTCCTCCTCCACAGATCTGAAAGGTAAACTATCCTATCTATGTTTTTCTAATTTGTTTATGATATCATTCTTTATGTCTAGATCATGAACTCATTTCAACCTTATCTTGGTATATGGTGTTAGGTGTACATCAATGTCTAGTTTCTGCCATACTAATTTCAAATTTTCCCAGCAGTTTTTGTCAAATAGTGAATTCTTATCTTAAGAAGTTGCACACAAGCCAACCATGGGTTTTTTTCCTTTCTAGTCTGTATTCCTGACTCTCTAGACTCTCTTTACCATGTTTCATGCCAAGTACTTTCACCTCCTCCCTACTCCTATTCATTTTTTTTAATGTGTTGTTTTTTCCCACTAAAATGTAAGCTTCAGTGGCTTACCTATACCAGATCTAAAACTATATTATAAAGCAGCAGTCACCAAAACCATTTGGTACTGGCTAAGAAAGAGAGTAGTTGATCAGTGGAATAGGTTAGGTTCACAGGACAAAATAGTCAATGACTATAGTTACCTAGTGTTTGACAAACTCAAAGACCCCAATTTTTGTGCTGAGATGGCAAAACTAAAAATAATGGATAAAAACTACAAGGGTTGATTGGGCTAAAACGAACAGTTACAGCTGTTCATAAATGGGATAGGCAGTATTGGAAAGAAGTGGGATCTTCTAAAAGAAGATGTCCAAAGTTGGGTCAGGATGCTTTAGAGAAGATTTATATCTGGTCCTCCCACAAATTAAATCATCCTTTTTAGACCCATATATCTGGGCAAAAAATCAAAGCCTGCTGTTACAAATAACTCTTTAATTTAGGTAGGATTAGATACTCCCAAAATCTTTTTCTGGCTTTGCATGCAAATAAAATGTAAACTAAAGAGACACTTTAGTCTCATCTAGTCCACTCTTACTGTGCATACCTATAAACACCAAAAATTGTTTTCATAAAACATATTAGCTAGTGAAAAACCTTGTTTTCCTACATATTAATTAGAAGAGAGAAACCATGTCTCACTTAAATTTTCTATCTTCATTATCACCTATCACAATGCTTATGGTAGACTCAATGAATTACTTGATTGCATATGCTATCAGATATAGTAGATATATTGTCTCATTTTATTGAAATGTCTTTCCCTTTTTTTAATCTGCTATTGAAAAACTTATGAGTAGAAAATAAATATGATGGAAAACAAAAGGCTTCAGATAAAAATGATTATTTGTTCAATTTTATTGTACTACTGCTAAAGTCTCTTTGTGTAGCTGAGATTGGATCTCAAAGCCTGAGTCAGAGGCACTCCAAAACTGCAGTCCTACCAAATGAGAAGGAAAAATGTTTAGAATGAAAGTATGGTGAAGGGCTAACTATGCACGTTTGCTGAGAATTAGACTCAGTACCATCCAAGAAAGGCTCACTAGAATGGCCAATTGAGTGGGGAGGAGGATGTTTTCTTGTCTGGGTTCAGTTAAGTGGTAGTGTTAAGTTGTTTGGGGAGTGACCATAGCAATTCATGGAGATTGTCTACCAAAACAGAAATTGTCTGTCTAGATAGAGGCAATGATCACAGGGACAAAAATCATAGATTCTTGACATATTAAAGCCACATTTTATTGGAGGGATTTTAGGATTAATTTGGGGATTAATGGTGGTGAAGTGGATAGAACAAATGGCTTGAAGTCAGGAATACTCACTTTCCAGAGTTCAAATCTGATCTCAGGGGCTTAATAGCTCAGTGACTCTGAGCAACTCACTTAAACCTATTTGCCTCAGTTTCCTCATTTGTAAAATGAGCTAGAGAAGGAAATGGCAAACTTCTCCAGCATCTAAGCCAAGAAATCCTGAAATGAGAAGTTAGACAAAACTGAAACAAATGAACAACAAATATTCAATGAAGGTGAGGACTCTGATTTTTAGTTAATACACTCCTTGCAGGAGAGAATTGTGCAATGAATGTTTGCTGATTAGATGGTAATAACAACTTCAACAACAATAAAAACAATAATTTTCATATATTATTAACCATATAACCATTTAACCTCTATCTGGCTCAGTTTTTTCATCCATAAAATGGGGACAAGCAAAACATTTGCCTCCCATAGTTGTTGTAAGGATCTAATAAGATTTTTTTTTTTGTAAAGGTCTTAGCATATTGTCTGGCATATAGTAAGCACTATATAAATGTAATTTATTATTATCATGTTGAATTTTTAGGTTTCCAAATATTTTGCATACATGTTAATCTCATATCTTCATAACACAAAGAAGTAGTTGTTATTATCTCCACTTTATAGATGAGGAAACTGAGGTTGACAGATTAAGAGACTTACCCATGGTCACAAGGGAATTTTTGCAGTTCAAACTATTTTAAAGTCAGAGCCTCTAATCAAAACTTTACTTAAAGATCTCTTTTTGCATCTAATTCTCTGACGTTACCAAATGACCTTCCCATTCCCCTCATAGAGCACTAAATTGTACCTATTACTAGCAAATCATCATTAAGATAATAAGATATAATAGAAGAAACATTTGGGAGATACAGTGGATCCAGAGCTAGCCAAGGACTTATGATGACATTTCAAGTCATCTCTGCCACATGCTAATATGATGATGAGTGAATTATCTAATGTCTCACTGACTCAGTGTCTCAGGCAATTGTCTAAGATTATAACTTTAAGAGCAAGATGACATCTACTTTGGTTGTATATACCAAAACTTCTTAAATTTTTTTCACTCATGACCCCTTTTTTTTGCCTGAAAATATTTTGTGATCCTATTAATAGATATTTAAAATAGATGTTCAAATCAAACATTTACTGATAGAAAATCATAATTTCATGACCCCCACATTCAGTTACATGACTTCACATAGAATGGCAACCCATAGTTAAAGAATCCTTGGTCTATATCTATAAAATCACAGTTTATGTTAAAAAGTAAATTTAGGGAACTATGTCCTAAGGGTTACAAAATCATGCATATCCTTTGATCTAACAATCCTACTTGTAGGCATAAATCCCCAAAGATAATTTTTGAAAATCTATATGTACAAAAATATTTATAGCAGCTCTCTTCTCAGAGCAAAAAAAAAATTGGAAACTGAGGGGATACCCATCAATTGGGAAATGGGCTAAATAAATTATGGTATGCAATTATGATGAACTATTATGGTTCTCAAGGAAATGATGAACAGGATGCTCTGAGAAAAAACCTGGAAAGTCCTCCAGGAACTCAAGCAAAGTGAAATGTATTGTATACAAAGTAACAGCAATGTTCTTCAATGATCAGCTGTGAATGAGACTTTTGCTATTCTCAGCAATGCAATGATCCATGACTACTCGGAAGGATTTGTGTCGAAAAATCCTATCATACTCAGAGAAAGAACTGATTGTGTCTGAATACAGATTGAAGCATATTCTTTCCTTCTTTCCCTTCTTCCCTCCTTCCTTCCTCCCTTCATTCATTCTTCTTTTCTCTCTCTCTTTCAATTTATTCTTCTTGAGGGTTTTTTTTTTTTTTGGTGGGAGGAGATCTATGTTTTCTTTCACACATGTGTATTCTTAATAGTTTTGGGAATGGGGATAAGGGAGAGAATATAGAACTCAAAGTTTTAAAAAACAAATGTAAAAATTGTTTTAAATGACTGGGGAAAATAAAAAAAATATTAAATAAATATAAATAAAAAACATTTACCTTAGAATCAGAAGAAAGCTCAGTTTGAATACTGGTTTTTATATTTTTACACTGTGACAGCATGGTACCACAGAAAGATTACTGGCTTTAGAGTTATTAGATATGTATTCAAATTCTAATTCTGCAACTTACCACCTATATGACCTTGGCCAATTCTATGAATGGACCAGAGCCATAATAAAGGAGCAAAGAACAATACAAACTGCTCCTGGGGAAGCACACTAAACATTTCTTCAATTAAGGTTTTAAAGGCAGGGATGGGAAACATCACATCGTTTCTAAGCTCCTAAGTGGCTCAAATGTCCACCTCATCTGCCACCTTCTCCACTTACATTAGGACAAAAGCAATTAGGGTTTGGTATTTTTTACTCCTTGGTGTTATCAGGAAAGAGCATTTGCATATCCAAGATTGGTTAACTTCAGAATGTGGCTATAATTTTCTTGGGAGTTCTTGGGATCTCTTTCAGGAGATGATTAACAGATTCTTTCAATTTCTATTTTATCCTCTGGTTCTAGAATATCAGGACAGTTTTTCTTGACAATTTCTTAAAAAATAACATCCAGACTCTGTTTTTGATCATGACTTTCAGGTAGACCAATAATTTTTAAATTATCTTTCCTGGATTTATTTTCCAATGAGATATTTCAATTTTTTTTCTATTTTTTTCACATTTTTGGTTTTGTTTTATTTTATCTTGATTTCTTATAAAGTCATTAACTTCCATTAGCTAAATCCAATTTTTTAAGGAATTATTTTCCTCAGTGAGCTTTTGTACCTCTTTTCCCAATTAACCAATTTTGCTTTTTAAGACAGTCTTCTCCTCATTAGCTTTTTGTATTTTTTAATAAACTTCTGTCAATTCTTTCCCAAATTTTTCCTCCATCTCTCTAACTTGATTTTCAAAGTTCCATTTGAATTCTTCCATAGCTTGAGCCTAATTCTTATTTTTCTTAGGCTTTGGATGTAGGAGTTTTGACTTTGTTATCATTTTCTAAGTGTGTTTTTTGGTTCTCCTTGTCACCATAATAACTTCCAATGGTCAGAAACATTTTTTTGTTTGTTTGTTTTCTGTTCATCTTCCTAGCCTATTACTTGGCTTTTAATTCTCTGTTAAAGAGGGACTCTGTTTCTACGGTGGAGAGTTCATTGCCCCAAGCTTAAAGGGTTTTATGGAGCTGTTTTTAGAAATTCTTCTAGGAATCTGACCACAAGATTTCTTTTCGGCCCTGAAGCTGTTGTGTGTCCCTGCCCCGCTGTAATTGTAGGATCTAGTGTGATGGCCAGGGCTGAGGCTCCACTGACTGCAGCTGCACTGGGACCATACAGCAGACTTCTATCCCATTGCCACAAACCCTCTGAGTCCTCTCTAGTGTCCCTGGGGCTGAGAGGTCCAGAAGTCTCCAGCACTTGGCTCTACC
This sequence comes from Sarcophilus harrisii, assembly GCF_902635505.1. NCBI lineage: Eukaryota > Metazoa > Chordata > Mammalia > Dasyuromorphia > Dasyuridae > Sarcophilus > Sarcophilus harrisii. Next base: position 190,041,289 of record NC_045427.1, on the reverse strand, counting down.
TCCTTCTTGGTTTTTTTATTTTTTTATTTTTAAACACCCCTTGTCTCAGCCCCAAGGCAAAAATGGGCACCAGAATACATATTCACTGAAATAAAAAGTCAAGTGAGTGAGGAAGGGTATCAGATTCTCCTTCCACACATATGAAGTCCCTTGGGACCAATGATGCTATGGCCCAAGAATACTGAACTCAGAGCCTAAGCACCACCATGTGGACAACATCAAGAGATATGGTGGTTTCATGGTATATGACTGTGATAAAATTCTACTGTGCTATGAGAAATGATGAGCTCAATTATTTTAGAAAAATATGGAAAGACATGAACAAAATAATAAAGAACTAAGTGAGCAAAAGGAAAAGAACATTTTATGCAGAAATAACAATATTGTTTTAAGAAGGACTTTTAGCAAATAAGTTATTTTGCCCAAATTAACTAAAGTTATATAGTTAAAACATGAAGAAAGTCACTATCTGCTATCTGTATCCAGAGAAAGAACTGATAAGTAGAAGTATATATAGATAATTTTGCATACATACATACATGCATATGTAAACACACACATATACTTATTTGTGTCTAATGTCTAGAATGGGGAAGTAGAGGGGAGGAAGAAAAAGATATTTACATGATAATTTTGTTGTAATTTGAAAGGAACAGCAAGTTGTACATAGTAGATTTGCAGTTTCGTGAGCAATTATCTTTTTATTGTATTGTTATGGAAATGTTTATTTTACAACATAAATTAAAAATATATTTTTTAAAAATGGTTGTTTCTTGATCATATTTTTCCTTCTTTCTGGAGGATCCCCCTGAGTAATAGCTGGCTCAGGGGCTTTTGGCACCCTCGAAATGCCTTACATTCCAATGTATAGGGGGGAATCTCAATGACCATTTCTTGGTAGTGAGTCTTCTTGAGACCTTAGAATCCTCATCCATACATTGACTGAGTCAGATTGTTCAACTTCTTGTGGTCCATTTCACCTCTTTCTCAATAATTCAATTATTAGAATATAAGTTCTTTGAGAATAAGAACTATTTTTTCTTTTTGTCTTGGCTCCACTCCCAAATCCAACAGAATTCCTTGTATAAATGCGAAAAAGAAGAAGAAGAAGAAGATAAAGAGGAAGAAGAAGAGAAAGGGGAAGAAGAAGAGGAAGGGGAAAAGGAAGGAGGAGGAAGGAGGAGGAGGAGGAAGAGGAGAAGGAGGAAGAGGAGGAGAAGGAGGAGGAAGAGAAGGGGAAGGAGGAGAAAGAAAGAAAGAAAGAAAGAAAGAAAGAAAGAAAGAAAGAAAGAAAGAAAGAAAGAAAGAAAGAAAGAAGAAAGAAAGAAAGAAAGAAAGAAAGAAAGAAAGAAAGAAAGAAAGAAAGAAAGAAAGAAAGAAAGAAAGAAAGAAAGAAAGGAGGGAGAGAGGGAGGGAGGGAGGGAAGGAAGGAAGGAAGGGAAGGGAAGGAAGGAAAGAAGGAAGGAAGGAAGGAAGGAAGACAATAATACAATCCTGGGATCCTATAACCCTTTGATCCTTTCCAGAGTCATTATTACAAGGCTTCCAGATTTAACTTTCCTAATCCATGAGTGATACTGAAGGAAAGGGATGGAGTTTTCTCTCTGTGAATCCTTTTCCAAAGTGCTCCAATTGCTCCTATTGCAAGTACTTCTAGTAAATCTCTCTCCCCTTTCCAATCTCCCTCCAGCTCTGCCCCACCCCCAGCACTTTCTCCCAAGCCTTTTGTGGAGACCTGCAGCCTCCAGCAGGCTTTGAATGCATTGCCAAGGGGCCTGTTTTTCTGCTGCCACACTCCACTCTCCAGCCCTAAAGCTGCCAAAACAGAAGGCGAAGGGAGAAAAGGGCCTCTAATGAGCTGATTGCTAAAAACCAGTTGCCTAAACTCACAGATGCATCATTGAAAGAGAGATAGGGAATGCAGTCTTTTCTGCTGGGGGAGGGGAGGAAGTAGAGTGACGATTTTATTTTGTATTGTTTTCCTTTTCCATGGTTAAAGGGATTTCTGTCTGAGCTTCTGTCTTGAAATATGCTCCTCCCATATTCTGGGCTTGGGACTGCTGTTATTTGAAAAAATACTGGATTCCATTTTGAACAACACCACGATGAACATGAAAAGATGGATTTTCACAAGGGGGTAAAATTGGGGTAAGGTTGGAAAGGAGTGGGGAAGAGGGTGAGATAGGATATTGGGAAAATAGGGACCAACATATGGAGAGCTAAAATTGGACTAGAGCCACTGGAAGAACTGGAGTGGGTAAGGTGGGATACTGCAGGAAAATAAGTTAGATATAGAGTGTATTGGAGTAGAACTGGAAGAAAATGTAGCTCCTTAATTATAGCCACAAAGAAAGCATGGTATGGACCTAGTTAAAAGGAAATGGGAATAAAAGAGAGGATCAGCATTAAAGAGAGAGAAGAGGACAGTAATAGAATGGGATCTTTCTACCCCTCTCTTCCTTTCAATGGTTTGATGATTCCAGTTTTATGCTTTTGGTGGTGTAATCAGCTAAGCCCAATCATTATTTTATTTCATTCATTTAAAAAAAAATTTAGTAAGCTCTTACAATATACTATGTTATGTTCTAGGAACTAGGGACACAGAGAGAACAAATAACATCATCCTTTACAAGGAGCTTTTTTTTTTTTTCTGGAATTAGAACTTTGACATATACCAAGATAAGCTTAATTATAAGATAATAAATGATGTAAGAGACAGAGATAGAGACAGAGACAGAGACAGAACAAAAGAAAAAACTGCTATTGGAAAATGTGAGAAGAGAAAAATCATTTTTATCTAAAGAGGAGAAAAATTCTAAACAGCAGCAAATGAAAAAAGAGCATGGAGGACAACCTGTATAAAAGCAGGAAGGGGAAAGCCTCCAGTCACATTCAGGAAAGAGGGAATAGTCCAGTGTGACTGAAATTGTTAATCCATGGAAAATTTACACACACATGCACACACACACACACACACACACACACAAACCTTGTAGATAAATTTTGTCAGTTTGGATATAGACAAGAGAGTTGGTGAAGATTTTTGAGTAAACTAATCACCTAGTTAAACCTTAGCTTAGGGAAGGTTATTAAGGTAATTGTGTCTCTATTCTAACCATGAGTTGTAAAAGAGAGACATTTGCTATAAATGAGTTTATCTCCTCTTCCCCAAGAGCTTATTTTGATAAAGGAAGGTAGGAGAAAGCAGGAGTCCAGTTGTTTCTACAATAGTTAGCATTTACATAGTTTTTGCAAAGAGTTTTACAAATATTATCTCATTTTGTGTTCAGGACAACCCGGGGAGGTAGCTGTTGTTATTACTATTATCTTCATTTTGCAGATGAGGAAACTGAGATAGAGACTACTTGGGGTTGGGATTGAGAGGAGAGGAAAGTAAGGGGAGAGCCATAACAATAGTAGCCTGAGAAAGCACTCGAGATGGAAGATTTATAGGTCAAAAGAAGGCTCTTCTGCTCCTCCACTCACCAGACAGCCACAGTCCAGGATGCCTGTGGTCATCATAGCTGCACTTGGGCTCCCTCAATAATGGAAGGTTCTTCAGTCTTTCCTACCCAATATTCAGAATCTCACTCTGCCAGGGAGTTTCTAAGACAGAGGCTGCTTCTCAACCCAACTACCTCCCAGAGCTTATTTGTTGATTCTGCAGAGTTGTCCTGGAGCTAGTTGCTTTCATTCAAGTTGAACCGCTGTCCTCGAAGATCCAGTTTTTCCTTCCGCCCCCCCCCCTTTTTAAATAAAGCTTTTTATTTTCAAAACATATGCATAGATAGTTTTCATCATTCACCGTTGAAAAACCTGCGCTACAATTTTTTTCTCCTTTTTCCCCCACCCCCTCCCTTAGATGACAAGTAATCCGATATATATTAAACATGTGCAATTCTTCCATACATATTTCCACAATTATGCACTAGAAAAATCAGATCAAAAAGGGGGAAAAATAAGAAAACAAAATGCAAGCAAACAATAAAAAAGTGAAAATACTACATTGTGATCTACATTCAATCCCTCCCAGTCCTCTCTCTAGATGCAGATGGCTTTCTCCATCACAAGACCATTGGAACTGTGTCGAATCACCTCACTGTTGAAAAGAGCTACATCAGAATTGATGATCATTGGATAGTCTTCTTATGCCATGTATAATGATCTCCTGCTTCTACCCACTTCACTTAACATCAGTTCATGTAACTCTCTCCAGGCCTTTCTGAAATTATCCTGCTGATTGCTTTTTATAGAACAATAATATTCCATAACATTGATATATCATAACTTATTCAGCCATTCCTCAACTGAGGGGCATCCATTCAGTTTCCAGTTCCTTGCCCCTACAAAAAAGGGCTGCTACAAACACTTTTGCACAGTGTTTTCCCTTTTTAATAGAGATCTGGTCTTCCCTGCAGTCTTCTCAAATTGTCTCAGGAGAAGCAGTGTTTTACCTACGTTTATTTCTGCAGCTCTGAGGCTATATTCTGTTTGTTTGTTTGTTTGTTTTTCTGGAGGAAATTTGAAGAGCCAAAATACCCACCATCTTCTCAGAATCCTCTAGGATTATTTCTTTCAAAGAGATTTAAATGATTTTGTTCTGCATATGATTGAGGTACACTTTAGTGTAACAATCATTAATGTGGCATTTTGCTCTCATACTCAACAAATAATAATTATAGTGGAATTATGTCTTCTCACCTCTTCATTCTTCTCAACCCTATCCTACCCATTCCAACTCTGCCCATGTATTCTACTGCTCTCTGAAATTCCCATTCCATAATGAGAACATTTCTCTGTATCTTTGATCTCTTTCTCTCTACTTCTAAAGAAAGTCTTCCCCAACTCATTTTAATTCTAGAGCTTTCCCTCTGTTAGTTACCTCCAATTTACCCTTTATATACAATGCTGGTTTATACATAATTGCTAGCATGTTGTCTCTCCCATCAGACTTAGAGCTCATAGATAATAAGAACTGTCTTTTGCCTTTCTTTTTATCCTAAGAACTGATACAAAATGGTGCTTAATAAGTGCTTATCTACTGAACATTTTTGTACAAGTGACTGACATGATGAAGTGGCATTTTAGGAAGGTTACCATGGAGCTATGTTTAAAATGGTCTGGGAGAAGATGAAACTAAAGTTATAAAACTAATAAGAGGGCTATTTATTGCAAGGGGCAGAGACACAATTTGAGGCATTAAGGAACAAAATGGACTAGAGTGGTAGCAGAGGAAATACAGAGGAAATGAGGCATATGAACAATCTCGTCTTGCTAATAAGATAAAAACAGTCTTAAATTTGTACTTAGTAACTTTAACTTGCCAGCTGAATTTTTGCAGACAGGAAAAAGTACATTTCTAATTAATAAAGCATTGTTTACATTTTCTTTGCATTTTATGTAGATCAACTAAAGCCAGAATTTCTAACTGGAACCAGTGCTAGGACAGATTTTTTCAAATGATGAGTTTATTCTGGCTGTAATTTGTGGAATTGTTCCCAAGAGTTTTAATAGACATTCAATAAACTAACCAATCACACAAAAAGCATTCACTAAGTACCTACTATGTGTCAGGCACTATTCTAGGTATTATAAATAACACACACACACACACAATAGTTCTTGATCTCAAGGCATTATATTCCATTGGGGTAAATATCAATAATTATTAGATTTTATATAGTGCAATAAGATTTTCAAAACACTTTACAAATATAATCTTAGTAGATCCTCATTACAGCTCATGCCTTAAATGTTCTCCCTCCTCATCCTTGACCTCCCTGGCTTCCATGGAGGTAGGAACTTTTATTTTACTTATTTTTACAGAAGGGGAAACTAAGGTCAAAATAAATTAAATAATTTTCCAAGGGTCACACAGGTAGGAAGTGTCTGAGGCATGATTTGAATATATATATGTATATATATATATATTATACATTTATATATATATTTATATATATTAAACACACACACTATATATATATATATATAGACATATTTTATATGTCTATATATATATATATGTTTCTGGTCTATAGGATTTTTAATTAAAGGAAATCAAGATGTTGAAAATTGCTATCTCAAAAAGAAACAGAAGCAAACTTTAGAGGTAGCCTATAGTTAGGGGATAGAGTGATAGGTTGAAGCCAGAAAGACTTGCATTCATCTTCTGCTTCCTGGCTCTGTGATCCTTGGCAATTCATTTAAAGTTTCTGAGCCTCAATTTTCTCGTCTGTAAAATGAGGATTATAAAAAAGAAAATAATCTCACAAAGATTTCTGGGGGCACTTTATCCTTAATAATAAGCAGAAGAAATATTTCAAAGTGAAAGTATTTACTTAAAAGGCATAGCAAGAAAAGCAGCAACAAAACATTTCCCCTAAAAGCTTTCTAAAATGCATTCTCTCCCCAAATTCACAGCACTGGTGGGAAAAGTGGACACTTATAGGGAACAGATTGAAAGGCACATATTCAAGAGTATTCACAATGGGAATGTGTGTGGCCAGAGTGTCTATGTGGAAGGTCGTACACATAGGAAACACATGGTCATCTTGGCACACATAGCAAGTAACTCTCATTCCCTATTCTACGAGAAACCTGATGTCTTCCATGGATGTGGTCGTGACCCTTCTGCCTGGAGTTCTAGCCACTGATCTCTGGTTCATAGAATGCTGTACAGCTTTGACCAGAACCTTATACCTGCCAAACTCTACTCTGCTAAACATGTCATCTGCTTCTCATTCACATGAAATCCGTGGCTATTTCTTTAAATAGAGAAAAGATATTTCTGTCCTTGTTTGGTTTATATGAAGCCCATTGGCTTTCCCCTATCCCCTTCTCCATTCCTTTTATACTCTGATTCCTACCCCATAACCAAAAGCCTGACTTTTCTTGTCCCTGAAGAGTCTTGGCTACTAAGGCCTCCTTTATTTACTCAGCAGAAGATTCCCAGAATCAGAGAGCAATCATTTTGGGGAAAAAAAAATTATCTTGTTTACCAACCTACTTAATGGCCTTAGGTTTACATTGTTTTTTGTTTGTTTGTTTTATTAGGGGAGACTTGTTTATTTGGTTAAGTCTTTCTTTCTGGAACACTAACTTAGATCATTAGTGAACTTACTTTAGCTCAGGGCTTTTTAAATTTTTCACACTTGCAGCGCCTTTTCATTTAAAAAATTTTTACATGACCCCGGGTATATAGGTATATAAAAGAGGTATACAACCAAAACATCTACTGATAACAGATCAAAATTTTGTGACTGCTATAGAACCACAATTTAAGAAACTGAACTCTAGTTTACAGTGAGTATTCCATATATGTGTCGAATTTTTTTAAAGTAAAAAATAACTTTATTTTTATCATTGATTGATTTTATTCTATTTTTTAAAGCTTTTTTTTTTTTCAAAACATTTGCACAGGTAATTTTTCAACATTGATCCTTGCTGCTCTAAATCACTATTAATCAGAGAAATGCAAATTAAGACAATTCTGAGATACCACTACATACCTCTCAGATTGGCTAAGATGACAGGAAAGGATAATGCCGAATGTTGGAGGGGGTGTGGGAAAACTGAGACACTGATACATAGTTGGTAGAACTGCGAATGGATCCAACCAACCAATAGGGCAATATGGAACTATGCTCAAACTTATCAAACTGTGCATACCCTTTCATCCAGCAGTATTTCTACTGGGATTATATCCCAAAAAGATCTTTTTTTAAAAAAATTTTTATTATTATTATAGCTTTTTATTTACAAGATATATGCATGGGTAATTTTTCAGCATTGACAGACAGTTGCTCCAACTTTTTCCCTCCTTACCTCCACACCTTCCCCCAGATGACAAGTTGACCAATACATGTTAAATATGTTAAAATATAAGTTAAATACAATATATGTAGACATGTGCAAACAGTTATTTTGCTGTACAAAAAGAGTTGGACTTTGAAACAGTGTACAATTACCCTGTGGAGGAAATCAAAAATGCAGGTGGACAAAAATAGAGGGATTGGGAATTCTATATAGTGGTTCATAACCATCTCCCAGAGTTCTTTCTTTGGGTGTAACTGGTTCAGCTCATTACTGCTCTATTGGAACTGATTTGGAGCCTCTCATTGTTGAAGAGGGCCAGGTCCATCAGAATTGATCATCATATAGTATTGTTGTTGAAGTATATAATGATCTCCCGGCCCTGCTCATTTCACTCAGCATCAGTTCATGTAAGTCTCTCCAGGCCTCTCTGTGTTCATCCTGCTGATCATTTCTTATAGAACAATAATATTCCATAACATTCATATACCACAATTTATTCAGCCATTCTCCAATTGATGGGCATCCACTCACTTTCCAGTTTCTGGCCACTACAAAGAGGGCTGCCACACAGTGGTGCACATATAGGTCCCTTTCCCTTCTTTATGATCTCTTTGGGATATAAGCCCAGTAGAAACATTGCTGGGTCAAAGGATATGCACAGTTTGATAACTTTTTGAGCACAGTTCCAAGTTGCTCTCCAGAATGGCTGGATGTATTCACAACTCCACCAACAATATATCAGTGTCCCAGTTTTCCCACATCCCCTCCAACATTCTGTATTATCTTTCCCTGTCATTCTAGCCAGTCTGACAAGTGTATAGTGGTATCTCAGGATTGTCTTAATTTGCATTTCTCTGATTAATAATGACTTGGAGCATCTTTTCATATGGCTAGAAATAGTTTCAATTTCTTTGTCTGAGAATTGTCTGTTCATATCCTTTGACCATTTATCAATTGGAAAATAGCTTGATTTCTTATAAATTACAGTCAATTCTTGATATATTTTGGAGATGAGGCCTTTATCAGAACCTTTAGGTATAAAAATATTTTCCCAGTTTATTGCTTCCTTTCTAATCTTGTCCACATTAGTTTTGTTTGTACAAAAACTTTTCAATTTGATATAATCAAAATTTTCTATTTTGTGATCAATAATGATCTCTAGTTCTTCTTTGGTCATAAATTCCTTCCTCTTCCACAGATCGGAGAGGTAAACTATCCTATGCTCTTCCAATGTATTTATAATCTCATTCTTTATGCCTAAGTCATGAACCCATTTTGACCTTATCTTGGTATATGGTATTAAGTGTGGGTCAGTGCCTAGTTTCTGCCATACTAGGTTCCAATTTTCCCACCAACGAGATCTTAAAGGAGGAAAGGGACCTGTATGGGCAAGAATGTTTGTGGCAGCCCTCTTTGTAGAGGCCAGAAACTCTAAACTGAAAGGATGCCCATCAATTGGAGAATGGCTGAATAAATTATGATACATGAATGTTATGGAATATTATTATTCTGTAAGAAATTAACAGCAGAATGATTTCAGAAAGGCCTGGAGAGATTTACATGAAGTGATGCTGAGTGAAATGAGCAGGACCAGGAGATCATTATACACAGCAATAACAAGACTATATGATGATCAATTCTGATGGACATGGCTCTCTTCAACAATGAGATGATTCAAACCAATTCCAATTATTCAGTGATGAAGAGAGCCATCTACACACAACATAACATTCTCACTCTTTTTGTTGTTGTTTGCTAGCATTTTATTTTGTTTCACTTTTTCTCCTATGCAGCATGATAATTGTATAAATATGTATGCATATATAGGATTTAACATATATTTCTACCATGTTTAACATATATTGGACTATTTGTTATCTAGGTGAGGGCATGGGGGAAAGGGGGAATTGGAACACAGGGTTTTCCAAGGGCTAATGGTGAAGAATTGTCCATGCATATGTTTTGAAAAATAAAAAGCTTTAATAAAAAAAACAACAATAACAACAACAAAAAAAACATCGATCCCTGCATAGCCTTGTGTTTCATATTTTCCCCTCCTTCCCCCCATCCCCTCCCCTAGATGGCCATCAATGCAATATATGTTATACATGTTGAAATATATGTTAAATCCAATATGTGTAAACATACTTACTTATACAATTCTCTTGCTGCACTAGAAAAATCAGATCAAAAAGAAAAATAAATGAGTAAGAAAATAAAATGCAAGTGAACAATAACAAAAAAAGAGAATATTATATTGTGATCCATATTCAGTTCCCACAGTCCTCTCTCTGGGTGTTGATGTCTTTCTTTGTTACAAGATCATTGGAACTGGTATCAATCATCTCATTGTTGGAAAGACACATTCTTAGGTTATCTGTCCATTCTTCAGTTTTTTTTTTAGCAGAATCCAACTCTTCATGAACCCATGGAAAATAGCATGGAAAATGCTTAACTATGTTAGGCTTTTTCAGCTGTAGATACATGTGGTCCAAAACTCTAGGAAGCTCTGATTATTCCTTGTACTAAATTTATTTTTTAAAAAATACAAATAATGGTCATCACAGAAATCTTAGAATAAGAAGCATATAAACTCATATAGCCTCTTAATTTGGCAAAAAGAAAAAAAAATGGAAAAGGAGAAAGGACAATTATGGGAATGCAATGTTTCAGCCAACAATCTATTCAGTGAACAAGCAATAATTATCATAACAGAGAAAAGTAAAAATCTTTACTTTCAAGGAGTTTACAATATAATAGGGGAAAGCTTGTTGATTTGTAAATTATAGATCCTAGGTTTGAACTCCAATACTTCATTTACTAGTTATATGATCCTGTGTGTTCTGGGCAGTATTGGGCAAGTCACTACTCTGTTTCTGGGCAAAGTTGCTTTTCATATCTGTAAATAAAGAGAGGTTGAATTGAATAAGGTTACTTACAGTTTAAAAAGTTATAATACTATGGTCATATACCAAATAAATCTTCTGTCCCCAAAGTTAATTTTAAAATATTTTTCGCTCTCTTTTCTTTTGCTTTTTGGCAATAATAAAAGATTGCACATTCCTAGAAAGCTAGAATTGAGTCTCGCTACATCACTACATACTTTGCCATAACAAAGGGATGCTTAATAAGCCTTTTTTGATGGTGATGATTGCTGACTACATTGATTTCCCCCCCAATTTTTGTACATTTTTCTAGTACTTCTCCATTATTGCAATGACAAATGGCATTCATAACTATTAGGCATTGTTGGTTTTTATTACTGAATGATAATAAGAGGCACCTGTGTTAGGAAAAAAAGGACAAAATCCTCTTTAGCCTTGAGCCCGGAATGAAAATAAAAATGTGTTTATTGTGAAATTCTATCTCCTCTTAAAATCATGCTGTTCTTTTGTTTACTGATTTACCTTGAAAACATTTTCAAAAAGCAAAATGAAAATGAAACCCTGGCATAAAGGCATATATTTGTAATGTCTTGATTTGAAATGATTAACAGAAAAGGAGGCTGTTAATGAGTTTTTCTCTTCAGTTCAGCTATTTCTGATAAAATACAAAAGAACACCAGTGTCACTCTTCTTATAAATAGATACTACTGATTTACTAAATTTAGTCAAAGAATCTCTTTTCAGTTTCAAGTCCCACCAGCAGAGATCAATAATCAGATTCTATTCCAGTTGTCCTTTATTTGTTAATCTTTTACTTGTGGAAGATTCCATGCTAGCCACTATAGAATACTTCCAGCAGAAGGAAACTAAGGCTAAGAAAAGGAAAATTACTTTCTCAGTGTCCTACAGCAGATCAAAAGTAGGCCCTATAAGGGATCTCAAATCTTCTAACTCAAGAGTTCAACCTTCTGGCCATTCCACCATGCTACTTTTTTTTTTCATAATTATGCATCAAAGAATTTAGTGTGCATGTTTAAACATGTTAAAACATGGGTTCTGTTCCCTTTATTCTTATCCTATTGGATAATAGCTGATATTTGGGTCAAAAGCTAGAAGATGGCTACAGTAGAAAATATGTTGTTGTTCATTGTTCATTTTTGATGAGAACCAGTGACATCACAGAGTGATCTTGTGACTTATATATGAATTAGATCTGAGTGAGGAAGGACTGTACAAAATCCTCAGCTGCACTCTTTCCTCCAGGGTCATCAAAGTCCAGTAAGGCAAGACAAAGATCAAAGACTAATGGTGATGGCCTAGGATACAGTGGGCAATCTTAACTTTTCTCAATTAAAGTCTTCTCAGACCTATGGCATTTCAAGAAAATTTAAAAAAAAACCTAAGGTTAAAAAATATCAGTTATTAACCATAGCATCATCAAAGAAAGTAGGAAGCTATAGACAACTCACTACAGAAATGCTGGAAACATAAGTAGTATTAGTTGATATCTTGGGGATAAGCAAACCAGGTTAAATACTCCATTAGACATTTAGTAGTTGTGTAATCCTAGATAAGTCACTTCAACTCTGTGGGATTCAGTTTATCCAGTAAAATGAAGGGGAGTTATTTCACCAGCCTGATCATTTTCTGTTGTTGTTTAGTCATGTTTGCATTTTCATGACCCCCATTTGGGGTTTTCTTGGCAAGGATACTGGGGTGGTGCACCATTTCCTTCTCCAGTTCATTTTACAGAAAAGAAAGCTGAGGCAAACAGGGTTAAGTGAATTGTCCAGGGTCATCATTTAGTAAGGATCTGAGACCAGATTTGAACTCATTTTATTTAGGGTTTCACTAATCAGGCAACATCTTTCTACTTCAAAAGAAAATCTGATCAAAGGAAACGTATAAATATAATTGAGAGATTAAATGATGATGTATGGTAGAAATGATCTGTGTTCCTTTGTGCAGTTACATTAGTGGTGAAGGAATATAACTATGAATTTTGGAAAACCTGTTCCACCCCACCACAGAAAATCTTAATGGAAAAATTAGCTTAGATGTGAGTATGATTGAATAGAAGGCACGGGAAAGAGCACTGGATCTGGCAACAGAGGTTCTTGGTTCAAACCCTAACTCTACTATTCACTATTATGGTGCCCTACTACTTTAAGACCTCAATTTACTTGTAAAAAATTTGGGGATTGGACGAAATGACCTCTGAGGTCACTTCTAGCTCTGAATCTGTAATTCCGTAAATTGGATTAAGTGAAAAACTGGCTGAAAGGCTATGAAAGTTATTGATAGTATCATTATGGGTTGGGTAAGTAAGTAGTCTAGAGGGTGCTATGGGGTCAATATTAACGTAGATTTATTAATCATCTATTATTAATAGATTTTCCATGGAGGGTGCTCAGTGTGAAGTCCTTGAATTCACAGATGACTTTAACCTGGACTGGACTGAGATCAAGAAACAATTATGAACAGTAAGAAATATGAACAAAGGATGATAATGATGTAAAAGTTGACAAAAAATAGATAAACCCTAAAGATGCTCATGTTTATTAGATTTAACAATGCATTATTTTGCTTGAAATCTTGGTATGGAAAAAACCATATCCTCTTGAAGAAACTTCTACCACAAACTAGGTTAAAAGAAATAGATACCATTTTTCTGAGGGGAGAGAAGCTAAGAGAATGGGTTAAAATGTCAGACAGCAGCCACCTGACTTCCCTCCATTTTGTGAGGCAGTTTTATAGTCATTCTGGGAGCCAGAAGTCACAAGACTGAGAAATGCAGATGGTAGACCAGGAATGGCCAAGACTGGGAGCAATTAAGAGCAGTTAGTGTTCACAAAATAACAGAGGGCAGTTAAGAAAGTAGTTTGCACCTGTGTTCTAAAGAACAGTCAGGAAGAGTCTGGGGCACAGGGGCCAAGAACTGTGAATAAGCCTTAGGGCAGCCAGTGAAGAGAATTATAGTATTTGCTAACAATTAGGTTATTCGTAAGAATGCACTAGTTGTACTTAGATTAATAGCTCACATTTCTATTGGGTTTTCAGGTTCACATATGTTTTCTTCACAATATTCTCCTGTGAGGGAGGTAGTGCAAGTATTATTATATCAACTTTATAAATAAAGAAATTGAGATTCAAAGAGATTAAATTATACCTATGGTATCACAGCAGGTAAATAACAGAATTATGACAATAATATACTAAGATCTTAGAATTTTATGCTATAGTTAACCCATTCTCAAACTGTATTATTAGTTATTTAAAAATATGTGTGTGATCCTACATGAGCAGCTAGAAGGGATATTTTAGATATATAGAGTTAGGTAGTATTGTGAAGAGAATGTTAGACTTGGAAGCAGAAAGATCTGAGTTCAAATCCTACCTCACATGCTTATTAGCTGTGTAACATTACATAAATAACTTAACCTCTCTAAGCTTTAATTAGCTGATCTGTAAAAGGGGAAAAAGTAATAATAGCTGCAATCTGATAGGACAGTGTGGGAAGTTAATCATTAATCCAGCATCATTTAGCTAGTAATTCACTAAACTAGGATTTTTAAATCTGATCTTTTCACCATTCTATAGTGCCTCTTGTGTTTGTTCATTCTTCTTACCATAAAAGCTCAGATGAATTGATCATGTCATCTGTATCATTTCCAGTTATATCTGAAATAAGGCTAATGACTCACCTATTCCTAACTAGTAGAAGGTTCAGAATGGTGACTGAGAGAATTGTCACCTGCAAAGGGCTTTGTACACTTGAACCTAATTAGTGAGGGAAGTTTCGTAAGAACTAACGTGAGAAGAAGCATCAAATTATGTTGAAGGGAGAAACCTGGAAAAAAGTAATGCCTGAGAGTAATAAAAACCAGCAATTGCCATAAGAATGCATAATGGAATCTGAGATAAGTAAAACCAAAGAAAAGGATGTCAGCTATTTCAATAGCTATATAATGGGATAAGAACATTTCAAGCTAAAAGGGACCTCCAAGATCATCCCAAAAATCCCTATTAAAAGATGAGGAGACTAAAATCCAAAGAGTTCAGGGAAGCAAATCAATTAAGATCACATAGATAGTGATAGAAAGTCTAGCAGTTGAATCCAGATTTTCTGCTTCCATATCCAATGTTTCATTCTTCATAGAACGCTGAATCAGTGGGCTCTCTATGCGACCTTGAGAAAATCAGATTAATCCTATTGGCCTTAGTGTGGTCCTGTATAAAATAAAAGGGTTGGTCTGGGTGACTCCTAAGATCCCTTTCAGTTCTAAATTTTCTGATCTGGTGATCTCACTGTGTTGAGACAACACTCGAAGTACTATGTTCTGAAGCTCTGAAGTATTCGATATTTATGGGTCATACCAGAAAAAAATTGACAAGGGAGTTCAGAGGAAAAGATAATTAGGGTTGTGGAAAAATTGATTTAAGAGGGAAGGTTAAATGAGTTTAATATGAATAGATAGGCAAAATGACTACAAAAGAGAGAAAAGATAGCAATTTACAAACATTTGAAAGGAACATGCATTGTGGAAGAAGGAGAATTATTTAATGTACTCGATGACTGGCTATCTAGGTGCATTTATTTATCACTATGATTAGTACCATCACAAATCAATCACCGTTATCATTCTTGGGAGTAGGATAACTGCTCTTTGGAATAATAGCATGAAAAGAAGGAACGGGGAAATGCTCAAATTGTAAATAAAAACTTTAAAAGCAAATAAACCCCCTTTGATTGTGAAATAAGTTATAGATAAACTGACTTACATTCATCACACTTATTAAGCACCAAGTTCCAGACCCTGTGCTGGGCAATGGGGCTAAAGAAGTAAGAGATAATACACTGATATAAATATAATTATAAATACTGATATAATTTCTCTTCCTTACCATTTGCTACTTGTGATTGTTTTTATATTATTCTTTTAAATATGCCTTGTTGGACTATTTTTAGGGATGCTGAGGCAATAGAAGATCTGAATGACTCATGCAAGCTCCCATCAAGCTACTTGCATACAATTCTTGATTTTTCACTTTTTATTTAGGCTTATTAATTATACCACTTATATTTCCACTCCTGACGGTTAATAATCTTAGGCCTCTCAAAATATTATCTCTTTGATTCCCTAAAATGAGTGGGAAATGGGCATCTCCTTGTGCATATATTTATTCACTGAATATTTATAATTGTTTAGAGAACAGTATTAAATATTGTTAGATAACAAGGAAATCATTGCCATATTGGTTCAACTTTTTTTCTCTTTTAGGAGAAAGTAGAGCTCTAAGAGTTTACAAAGTAATCACTTAATAACCAAAAGATTATAATCCAATGGATGGAGATATTTCTTCAAAATAAACTACTAGCTTTTTGACTTGTGAAATCATTTCACCTTTCTATTAATTTTAGTTTCATCATCTGTAAAATGAGAAGGTTGAACAAGATTATTTCAATATCCTCAGATCTTCCTAACCCAGATAATGAGAGATATATTGGGTCTTCAAAGATAACTGTGCCTATATCATAGGCAAGGTTAAATGCAATAAAAAAGTACATAAAAGTTGTGTTTCAGGTGATAGTGAACTATGTCAGATTGCATGAAGAATTATCGAGGAACAAAACTTTTATTTCTAAGGAATATATATACTCAGATTACTAAAAAAAAAAACTAGTTGAGTTCTTAATTATAATAGTAAGATGATAGTGATGATAAAATTATATATATGATTATTTTTATAATATTGTATATATTGATTATCAAAGTTATATGTGATATATGTGAGAATTTCAAGTAAGAAATGACCATTTATAATTGAACTCATTGTTTTATAAGGACTAATCTTTCCACAAAATCCTTGAGTCTTAATAATCTTCCCAATTTGATAGAATGACAAAAACTTTACTAAGGGCTACAATATAAAATGAGAGGATATTAATTTATAGCAAATTATGTCCAGCTATTTGAATATTCATAAACATATTATGAAACATATCTTAGAAACTAGAATATTAAAAATTAATCTTTGAGCTCTGAATTGAAATTAAACAAAAATATTAATGACCAATTTAAGAGCAAAGGGTTCTGGGATGTTATTAGAAGCTATTCATGACCAATGTGAAATACTCATATACTCTGAGAGTTGAAAGAGAATCATCTCTGTGAAGTGTTAACCTACTACACGATTTCTACTACACGATCAATAGTATCTTTGATACTAACATCATCAAGCCTCTATTTAGCCCCTGCCTGAAGCTCACTACTTTACCATGCAGTCCATTTCACTATTGAACAAAATTTTCTTTTAGAAGAGTTTTCCTTATATTGAGAAGAAAACCACCTCCTGGTGAAATAGTTTCTGCAAATATATAATAGCCTTTGAATGAATAATATTAATAACATTAGTAGATATTTATATGGTTATGTGCTAGCTATAATGTTAAGCATTTTATAGTTATTTTCTCATTTGATACATACAACTCTGGGATACATACAACTCAAGTGCTATTATTACCATCATCATTTTACAGATAAGGAAACTGAGGCAAATAGAGGTTAAATGAACTCAGGTCACAGGGTTAATAGAGGTCTGAGGTTGAATTTGAACTCAGGTCTTCCTGACTCTAAACCTAGCATTCTATGTACTTTACCACCTAGTTGCCCCATTTTGTAAAAGCTATTAAACTGAATCTGAAAAAAAGAAAGGCTATAATATATGAGTTTTGAGATCTTTGTGAAAAATCTTTCTTCCTAAGACAACTGAACATCACATTTCCAGGTTATGGCTACTTATCAGCCAGAAAATTCCTAAACATGGCAAAGTCATTAACTGAAATAAGAGTAAAAAAAAAAAAAAAAAGAAAAGAAAAGAAAACAGTGAAAAGGGGGAAAAAGTAGCCTTGAAAAAATACCAAAACACAAACTTTGTCTATTATTTTACTTATTACTTTTAAAAAAAGAAAAGAAAAAAGAATGGCAAAGGGGAACCATATTTGTATTGTATAGGTGCTTCTAACCTTCACTTAATTAAATTTGAGGGTTATATGAAGGATTGGATAGGAGCTGTGTTAAGGAATTAAATAAGGTATTTTGAAGCACAAGTACTCAGCAGCTGTAAGATGTCTCAACTCCAAACTGATTTCTATAGCTAAAAGTCAGGTAAATTAATCTTTGTTATCAACCTACCAGATAACATGATTCAAACTATAAATGTCACTCCCCAGGTACAAGAAAATAATCATTCTGGTTGTAGAATTGTGGGATGTTTTTCTAGGGAGCCAGGTGCAGCCACAGACATTTTTGGCAAATAGAATAATGTTCTACCTTGATCTGACCTGACAGTTCTGCTCATTTATTTTTTTTTCCCAATGTCTTACTATTAGACATATCACATTGTCTACGATCTGGTCCCCTTCCCCCTCTAGGAATGATTTATTGTGACAGGAAAGTTTAAAAGTAACAAGTAAAATATGATAAACAACATCCGCCATCATATTGGGGAGCTGAGCTAAAAGCTTTCTGTCACCATTAATAATAGTGTTTAGTTTTTAGCTTTCCAATGAATTGCATTAGTGCAAGAGGAACCACTACAACTGGTGAACTCTTGGTATAGACTACCTACCTTTGAAAGGCTTTCTCCTGGAAGTAGGGAGAATAAAGGCTAGATAGGAAATGGATAGAGCTCTGGATATGAAGTCAAGAAGACCTGAGTTAGAAATTAGAATGAGATACTTTACTGTGTGGCTCTAAGAAAGTCACTGCCTCATTTTCCCTGTCCAAAAAAAATTGGGGAGGATAATAACTCTTACTGCCTAGGATTGTTATAAGAATCAAAAGAGACTATGTGTCATGCCCTTTGCAAATGTTAAAGGGATATTTAAGTGCTAGGTATTGGTATTTTATTATTTCATACTAAATATTGAAGCAGGCCATTCCCAGATAAGGGAAGCAGGTATGGGCCTTCTACTTATTAAACAGGAGCAACATATTCTTTATTCTTGACTTTCCAAGGAATTCTAGAACTTGAACTTAGGAGGAAGCCTTAATAATCAAAGAATTATAGAATCTTGATCAAAAAGGACTCCAATAACCATTTAGTCTAGCTCATACTTAACTAAGAACTTTCTCTATAATATAGCTGAAAAGACCATAAAGATGAAAATCCAACTCTCTTTTTAAGTCCTCCATTACGGTAGAATACACCATTTCCCAAAGCAACATATTCTACTTTTGGATACTACCTATTATTAGAAAGGTTTTCCATACAATTAAGCTAATTCAGTTTCTTTGCATTTTTATTCATTCCCTCTGGAGAAAAGTAGAACAAGTCTCTTCCTTTTTCTATATGACAGCCCTTCAAATACTTGAAACCTATTATCCTTCCTTTTCAGCCCCATGCATGCACCCTGAGTCTTCTCTTCCTCAGTTTCAACATTCCTAGTTACTCCAAATGCTCTTGAGGCTCTGAAATAGTGGTATTAATCACAAATATAAATGGGAACACTAAACCATAGCCAAGTATACTGGGGAGAGGGGCACATATTGTCATAGTTTTAAATTTTGATGGTATCTATGTTTTATTATATTTTTTATTTACTTTGTTAAATATGTCTCAATTTAGATTTCAACCCAAATTATACTATGGTCTGTTCCCAGCATTATGTTTGTGCTCTATAGCTTATTAACACAAGATTGTGTTTTCCAAAACTAAACACTCCACTCCAAATGGCCAAGGCAGAGTAGAGAGAATTTAGATCTCCTTGTTCTAGAAACTATGACTTTTAATACAGCCAATATTTGCATGAATCATTTTGGTTCCTGCATCACATTGTCAACTCATGTTCAATTCATGAGTTAGAATTTATTAAACACATACAAGACATAAGATAAAAGAAAAAACCGTCTAATAGGAAGAGTTGAGGTGACTTCTAGCTCAAATTTGTTTCAGGCTGCAGCTTTAACCACATGCTGATTATGTGATCAGGATTAGACCTATATTTTAGGAATATTTGACTGGCAGCTATGTAAAGTTCCTATTGGATAGAGATAAAATCAGAAGAAAGGAGATTCTTTCCTAATGCATTTTCCCAGTGAAAGATCATATATAGGGCTGAATCATATATAGGGCAGCTGTATAAATAAAAAGGAATGGATATGAGACATGCAGACAAAATCTATGAGAATTTATATGGAGTTTATACTCACATAAAATCTCAAGGATTTTTCAAAAGAACTACTGTTGATTGACACTTCTTTCATCTTCTACTTGAAAATTTGACTTTTTGAATTTAAATTTAAACATTTTATATTGACTCCTTATAAGCTTCTCGTTTTTAGATTAGGGATAAATATATTAGATGTAAATTCATCATTCCAGTTTGTTGAAATGTTTTTGTTTCCTAATACTGTAATCAGATATGTTATCTATCCCTCTTTATTTCTGATCATCAACAAACTTGATAATAATGCCATTTATACCTTTATCCAAATTATTATATGATTATTGATAAATTTAAATAATAAAGGGCCAAATAGAAATATGTAGATCATCTTGGTTCCTCCTTTCCTCCAATGCAAAATGAGGATAATAATAGCACTACTTTCCATGATTGTTGTGATGATAAAATGTAATGGGCTGAGGTTTGAGCTGATGCACTGAGGTCCCAAGTACATGAGGCTAGATAGTAATTGGGCTATACTCTATTAATATACATGATTGGATTAAGAATGGTCCCTGCCCACTCTCCTTGCAAGTCCTGATGTGTTGTATAGGAAATGACGATTTTGGTGGGTGGAGGCAGAGAGGGAAGAAGACAAGCTGGGAGAGATTGGGCTGGGTTCGAGACTCCGAGCTGCTGGTTGTGTGGCTGCTGGTAGAGCTAGCTTCTTGACTCAGCTGCACACATTGCTATCGCCGATTCTCTTCCACCTCTGATCCTTCTTCACTGAGAATAAAGACTGACGATTTTCCCCTAACCTGAATTCCTGTCTCGTGCTGATCTTAAAATATACGATCTTAACAATAAAATGAGATAAGTTGTATACAATACAATTGTAAATTACTGCATACAAATTTTTTGTATTAAAAAAAAGCTTACTGTAGTGCCTGGAACATAGTAGGCACTATATTCCTATTCTCCCTTCAGCATTTTAGGTTACTGTCTAACGATAACTAGCATGTATTTGGTATGTTAAGAATTACAGAATACTTTATATGACTTATCTCTTTCAATTCTTACAACAATCCTGTCAAGTAGGGGCTATTATTATCCCTATTTTACATATGATGAAACTGAGGTGAAAAGAAATTAAATATCTTGACTATGGTCACATAGCTAGTAAGTATCTGAGAAAGGATTTAATCTAAGGTCTCTAATAAGAGCTTCCCACACCAAAGAAAATCACAAGTCCAGACTAACAAAAAAATGTATTATTAGTAGTAGTGTTATTATAATAATGTATTCAATGTTCTGGATTATTATGTTAATCCATATGTGGAAAATAAAACAGAACTTAACTCCTTGTATAACTAGGTGTACAGAATAGTAAAATGCTGCCTTCTTAAAGACTTTTCTACATTTTGAATTGACATAGCATCTTACCTTCAAAGGGCTCAAAGCTTGAAATTACCTCTGGATAGACCTCCAACTTATACTATTGCATATTAGTATTCAGACAGCAAAGCTGAAGCCAAATATTTCTGTCACTGACAATATTATGAGGTTTTGGAGAGTAGCTGAAAAAAAAATCAAATGCATGGGCTTGCTTTCACATAACTTTGGGCCTTTTTGATGATCAAAAGGAAATGTCCATTGCTTAAAGTGTGTGTGTGTGTGTGTGTGTGCTGGAAGCTTTGAGGCAATTACAATGATGTTCAAAGTTGGATTAAATGCCATAAAGCAATACAACAGAAATGTTTAATCTTTTGAAAGTTTATACCTCTTTTCTGCTCATCCGCTTTTTCCTTTATACTCCTGCATCTATCCATCCCTGTTCCTAACGTGGGTATCCACATGTACAAACACACACACACACACATACACCCCTTGTCCTGAGAAAGCAAAATCCCCCTAAATAAAGGGCCCTAGAAGGGCCTATTACTCCAAATCAGTCTTCTCAATTCTTCAAGAAGAGCTCATCTAAAGCAGGAAGCTAACCTTAACCTAGAAACCAGTCTCCTTATCAGTCTAAGGCTACCACTTTCTATATAATGTATAATTCAAAGACACTTTTCCTCCACTTTGATATTGCTTCTTTCTTATTGCCTTTAAGTGAGATAGAATATACTTAAAAGTATTTATTTTATTTTGAGGGAAAATCCTATAAGAAAGATTTGTTCTGGTTGGGGTAAATCTGTCTATGTGGGCTGATCTGAATTGATCTATGGCATTTCTGGGAAGTTATTGAACAGCTTCCAGATAGTTGTCCTAATTGGGGCTAAGTTCCATTGGGGAAGTGAATACTATTGTAAATTACCATCGTTTGGAATGTCATCTTGAGTTCATCTATTTTTTTTTTCTTTCAAGAATACAGAGGACTTCACATATATTACAACATTTATGCTAACATTCCTACCCATTTTGTTTATTTTTTAAATGTGGAAATCCATAGATAGATAGAGTATTTGATACCAGCATGGCTCAGAGTGATTTGTAAATAAATAGCAATTGTTTCTTTTTGGGCCAGAAATCTTGAGGATCTTCCCCTACCAGATTGATTGCTTTTTGAATAGTTAAATAATTTTTGTCTCATTTTTTACCTAGACTAAATCACTAAATGTTACCTCAGTCAAACTGAAACCTGTGAAAGACTTTAACTTAAAAAGGCCAAGTCCCCCATTGTATCCAGGATCATTTCTAGTCACACTGATCTGTTTCTTGCTCCTGGACCTAAAAGACTCAGAAGAAAATGAGGGTGGTGACTTTGCACAGCCCTGCTTCATTTAAATTCAATTCACTTGCAAGTCAATACAAACAACAACCACAAATTTCCTAGAATTCTAAAACTTTTTTTGCCATTAGATTTTGTACTGATAGCAGTCACATTCTACCATCATCATTATTATTATACAGGGAAAACTGTGTAGTTTTCAAGGATGGTTGCAAAAATTTAACATCTATTGCATACCTAGAAAGGCATAATCAGGTAACTAGAATTATGTGCTAGAAATTTAGAAGCTTTATATATTAACAGATGACAAATCAACATATTTACAAATATTAACCAAGAAATGTTCTTGAAAATTCACCAGATAAATTATTCTGGTACCAGAGGATTATCATAGGCAGAATTGTTCCCCATAATCACATGAAAATAACATTAGGTCACAGCAACTTGATAATTTTTTTTAAATTGTAATATATATATATATATATTTTATTATAATAACTTTTTATTGACAGAACCCATGCCAGGGTAATTTTTTTACAACATTATCCCTTGCACTCACTTCTGTTCCGATTTTTCCCTCCCACCCTCCACCCCCTCCCCTAGATGGCAAGCAGTATTATATATGTTGAATATGTCGTAGTATATCCTAGATACAATGTATGTGTGCAGAACCAGTTTTCTTGTTGCACAGGGAGAATTGGATTCAGAAGGTAAAAATAACCTGGGAAGAAAAACAAAAATGCAAACAGTTTACATTCATTTCCCTGTGTTTTTTCTTTGGGTGTAGCTGCTTCTGTCCATCATTGATCAACTGAAACTGAATTAGGTCTCTTTGTCAAAGAAATCCACTTCCATGAGATTACATCCTCATACAGTATCGTTGTTGAGGTATCTAATGATCTCCTGGTTCTGCTCATTTCACTTAGCGGCAGTTCATGTAATTCTCTCCAAGCCTCTCTGTATTCATCCTGCTGGTCATTTCTTACAGAACAATAAGATTTCATAACATTCATATACCACAATTTACCCAACCGTTCTCCAATTGATGGGCATCCATTCATTTTCCAGTTTCTAGCCACTACAAACAGGGCTGCCACAAACATTTTGGCACATACAGGTCCCTTTCCCTTCTTTAGTATCTCCTTGGGGTATAAGCCCAGTAGTAGCATTGCTGGGTCAAAGGGTATGCACAGTTTGATAACTTTTTGGGCATAATTCCAGATTGCTCTCCAGAATGGTTGGATTCGTTCACAACTCCACCAACAATGTATCAGTGTCCCAGTTTTCCCGCATCCCCTCCAACAATCATCATTATTTTTTTCCTGTCATCTTAGCCAATCTGACAGGTGTGTAGTGGTATCTCAGAGTTGTCTTAATTTGCATTTCTCTGATTAATAATGATTTGGAACACTCTTTCATATGGGTGGTAATAGTTTCAATTTCATCATCTGAAAATTGTCTATTCATATCCTTTGACTATTTTGTCAATTGGAGAATGGCTTGGCAACTTGATAATTTTAATAGATATCACCTTGCCAAATATGCATAACCTCCCAGCTTCATAGTATTTAAAGCTTCCAAAATACAGAGCTTGCAGAAGAAATTAAAGGCATATAGGAAGCATATAAGACACTTGTAGTCCCTAACATCCTGTCTGCTACTGCAGTTATCCCTAAAATTCTTTTCAGTGAGTCCATAAGAAAACTTACATTCCAATACTTTATATTTCTCTACAAAAGCAGTCCTTATCCACCTATACAATAATACTCAAAATTTTCAATATCAAAGGATAACAATAAAATAGTAATTTGTCCTTTCACCATTTTTATGTGATTTATGAGAAAATTATGAGAAATATATGAGAAAATAAAGTTAAAGCAAAGATGAGGAAAATATGAAGATGATGACATCTATATGATGCTTTCAAGCTTACAAAACTCTATGTATATAATAATTTTAATTTGATAACATGTGCTTATACAAATTAGAAATGGAGGCAGGCCTAGAGAGAGAGAGATTAGAGAAGAAAGTGATATGGATATAGATACAATAATGAATAATAAATAAGTATGCATTAAGGGCCTAACACATTCTAGGCATTCTGTTAAGTACTAAGGATAAAACAAAAAACAGAAAAAGAAAGATATTCCCTGATCTCAAGGAGTTTACAATCTCATAGGAGATGACAGCACACAAAAGGAAGCTGAAGGGGGAGGAAGGTACTTTCCGAAGAGGTACAAGTTTAGGGCCTGGTGTTCATGGATTAAAAACCACATAGAGCAGCTGATAGGAAATGAAGTTAATAGGAAAATTCTGAGCTCTCAGAAATGGAGGTTTATAAATGTTTGTATGTACATGCATATATTTGTGTTCATCCTCCCAACCCACTAGTCAAGGTCTGTTTGTCTTTGTGGATTCTAGGGACAACTCTAAGAAGGCTGGAATTTTAAATGATACCTTTACAGGAGCCCCCATCAGTCTGCTTTTCATTGATTATAAGCCATAGCCTCAATTAGCTTTTAGAAAAGAATATTTGCTCTTGGTAAAGAAAAATATAAAACAAAATATTTTTTTCTCAAAACATAGAGAATACTTTTCCACAAGGATACCCAGGGTTCATGGGAAGAGTTGACTTTAAATTTAGATATCTGTGAATCAGATGAGCAGAAAACTTGTTTGGCCAAAGTGTAAATACACAATTGCTGATTATTGGATTTTTTTTTCATGAGTTTATAGTTGGCATTCTATTCTGCTTTAAGATTTTTTATCCCTTGAAGCTGCTTAAAATGTTTGGGAGATGAGCCTGGCCAATTTAAAATGACTTGTCTATGGAATGACAATCTCTTTACATCCTGTACTAAAAGGCTTTCCAACATTGTAGGACCTTCCAGAAATAGGCATCTGTGGTGTAGCCTTTGATAATATAGTCATATCCATATCACAAGAAGGCAATGAAAAGCAATTTTACAAAAGTTTAAATATAAGATGTTTTACAATAAGTTATCACATGCTTAGATTGCATTATTCTTATAAAAGTTTTAGTACCCATGCATAAAAATTCCTATCAGATCCATATCTTTGAATGGTCAAACTATTCTTTAAAAAATTTAGTCAACAACTTAGTCATTCACAGTCTTTAAGGATATTATCCTTAATATTATTTTTGTTATATAAGAGAACTATCTTCTAAGTAAAAAAAAAAAAAAAACTATTTCTGTATAGATTATAAAATATAAACTTCTTGAAGACAAGGATTTCTTCCTTTCTGTCTTTATGATTCCAGCAAGAAAGGTGTGCCTAACAAAGTGCTTGATACATTATGTGATTGTTAATAAACACTTATTGATTTTCGTGTTGATCATTTAATTAGATGATTTAAAAAGGTTTCTAAGCCAAGTTTTCACAGTCTGAAGAGTGGCTTTTGATAGGTTTTCTGTTTTGTTTATACTGCTTATTACAAATCAACAGTAACTCTGTATTTGCATTACTAATAGTCTAGTGTCAACACATCTCCAGTTTTAATAAATCACTCTTGGAAGTTGAATGGTGCCTACCCAACCATTAGACTATTGTTAAGGGATGCCCACAAATTGGCCAATTTCTTCACATAGACATAATATATAAATGTACAAAAATGTGTAACAAACATATTTCCCTAAAATAAGAAAACTTTACAATGTCAAGAAATTCCTAATAACACAAATATGACAACTCTTATGCATATACCTTTTAAAGCAAAAAAGAATCCTCCATGCCTACTAGTCAGCAGAAAGTTGGAATGGCTCTGGGGCTTTATAGGCTCAGCGAACTAGTGGTATTCCAAGGGTATATTGTTTCTTGTTCTACTTTTTCTTTGTTTCACTGGATATTAATTAGTCCCTTGGGAATAAACCATAAAGTGTCTTACAGCACAGCTTAGCAGTGGTATGACTATTCACATTGGCTAGGGCATTGATTAATTTGTTAATTAGTCTTTAGACTTCTTTATTGAAATATATGTTACCAATTAATAACTGCTGATCACCAACAGCCTCTTAGACACCATGGAGTATACATAGAATAAGAAGAAGTCATTACCCACAGGCTCACCATCTTAATTGGATACAAGCATATGAAGGAGGAAAAAGAAGAGTGAACACTGAGAAATAAAGTAACTGAGGCTGAGGATGTTGAACTCAGTCATCTAGGGTCCTAAGACAGTTCAAAATTACTTCATGGGCTTGTATTAAGAGGAAGCATTTGATCTAATGAATGAATGAAAGAATGAAGAAGTACAGTGGAGTTAACTTGGATAGTAGAAGGGGATTGATTTATTCTCCAGGAATTTTTCCTAAAGAATATTAAAGTGGTTATGGAGTACCTCAGAACAGTAGTCTTAGAAATGAGCTAAACTTTCATCTTGGGCTAGCTGTCACCAATGGAACAGACACGAATCTTCAAATCCAAGATATAAACTGATACCTTGCTCTAACCAGTCCCCTGATTCCTTACTGTTTCCTCCAAATAGACATAAAACACTAACTTCCCTACATCCTACACACAGGAGTTTCTGAGTTCCTGAGAACACAGATAAGAAAATGTTCCCTGGTTACAGATCAGAATGGTAAGAATCAGAAGTACCAACTGCCCCAATCAGACAACAGTGATGTTGTTCCATTACTATTGACAAGGTGCTCACTGATTCACATGATGCTGCCAGTTTTTCTGCTATGGAGCTCACTGATGTTATATTAAAAAATTAAGTTGATTTAATAATATAACTTGTATCAGGATAATCTAGCTCTGGCTAATTGTACAAATTATTCGATTTTCCTATTCTGTGCCTCAATCTCCTTATCTCTAAAGTCAGCATGCTGGTATATTACTTATCTGGAAGTGATGACATAATTTTAAAAACTTAAAGTTCCATGTAAAATACATTTTTGCACATGGCTAAGTGGGTAATTTGTTTTGCTTAACTGCATATTTGTTTTAATTTTTTGGGGGGGTGTTTTGTTTTGTTTGGAGTTTTTATTTTTTCAGATGAGGAAGAAAGGAAGGTAATGGAGAGAAAATAAATGTTAATTGAAAAATGAGAAAAATTAATAAAAAAAGAAAAAGGCTATATAAATGTGAATTATGTGTATTTAGATTTTTTTCCTGTTTTTACTTACACCTACTTTACACATCTTCCATAGACAATCCTAAATAGGAATTTCAAATGAAAACAAAATCTATGCAGTCCAATTCTTATTCACCTTAGCATTTCACATAGCTTTCCCACCCACTGAGATCCCTCTGAAGACAAGGCTATGTAAATCCACATAGAAAAGGACTAATGTCGCCTTGCAGAGAATGAGATTCAACTCCCCTAGAGAATGGTAGCTGTGCACTGAACTCTATAAATATCGCATCATTTTTTTATTTGACCAAATTTTACCCAGGTATTTCAGATCATCTAGATTATTTCTTTGAAAAATTAGGTGTTTTGCTTTGTCGTTTTCTATTTGATGTCATTTATTTTTATTATTTTTTTTTACCGTATTTTATATATCATATTGTAGCCATAATAAAGAAATCTATTTATTTGGACCTGGAGGCATTATTCTGAATATATATTCTTCTCTAGCAGACCTTAACCATGTAGGTTTTTTTCCTAAAATGAGGTTTATTAGATTTCTTGGTAGAAAGCAGAAAAAGATTTTTCAAATTACATCTCTAACTCATGATCAGACATCTAGCAGCTATGAGCATTCTCAAACAAGACATGCATGCAGAAATCCAATTTAACATCTTCTCTGACAGTGATTTGAAAATTCTGCATGTTTTTCTCCTGATAGCTAATATGGCAAGTTATTCTGATTTATAACTTGAAAGGGAAAGCCTTTATCCATTTTTTGGCCTTTTGTCCCCATCTGTATCCAAATCAATAGGTTTGCTAGATTAAGAATCAGGCAAGAAAAATGACCTTGAAATATTGTAATGGTTCTAACCATATAGCTAAGATGGCTAATTTTCTTTTTGAAGAATGAATGAATGAATGAACCAAAGAATGGCAGAGGTCAAAGAGATTTCAGAGATGCCCTAGTGTTATTTATTACATTTTATAAATATGAAAACTGAAGACCAGAAAAGGGTAGTTGTTGGCATCCAAATAATAGAGTGTTAATGGCAAAGCTAATATTATGCTACCAATATTCTGACTTTTATTTCAGTTCTGAAAGGGCAGGTCATGATATAATGAGGAAAAGAACTAGACTGAAAGTCAAGACAACAATAGTTTTTGTTTCTGAAATTGTTTAAGATTTGTACAGACAAATAACACTGTTTGCACAGACAAATGATTCCACAAACACCACATTCCTAACCTTTATAAATAGATTCTAAATTCTTTTAGAGTACAGACTATTTTTTCATTTTGTCATTATACTCCAAATGCCAAGCACATGGTAAGTATTTCATAATTTTTTGTCAAAAGGAATGGGATAGTTGAATAAATATCATCAATTTCATTTTACAGGGCAGGACACTGAGGATCAAAATAAAAGGTTAAGTGACTTGTTTAGAATTACATAGTAAGTCACCATCATAATCATGATTTATACAGGTCTCAACCCCAACTTGAATGCCCTTTCCATTGCCCATCCATTATAGAATGTAAGCTCTTTCAGGGCAGGAGCTTATTTTATTCTTGTCTTTTTAACCCTAGTATCTAGCACAAAGTTTGGTATATGATAAGTACTTAGTAAATACTTGTTGTTGAACTAATTGATCAGGACCTGATTTGGGTATCTATTAGCTTTTTAATTTGAGAAAATGGAGTGAAATAATGGGGATTGAATATGACCCCAGAAGACTCTTTTTCCTATTATATGAAATAAATTGTATTACTATAAATTGAAAAATTCCCAGACCTCCTACCCGAAGGTAACATCATATGTTTTCTTTGTTTCTTTTTTTAAACTTAAAGTAAGTTTATGTCAAATATAGAGGGGGTCCAAAGAGCCTTGAAATTTTCATTTCCCTCCTTTTCCCCCCTGCATCTGGGGTGGGTACACAAATGAATTTGTACTACAAAATCTGTATTGCATTTGGGAAAGTGTACAGTGATTCCAAACTAATCCATGTAATACATACACATGTATAAGTATATATACATATGTATACATATGATATGTCTGTGTGCATGTATATTGAACATTGATATTCTCCTGATATTGCTACAAAGGTACAAATCATAGAATATTGCCTCTTCAGAGTAATCTAAATTAGGAGTAAATCAATAAACAATGGAGAAGCTTATGAAGGGTTTTAGGAAGCTTTAATATAGTACCAAGGAAGATCTGCACGTGAAAAGTGTTGTAAATGACACCATTGATAACAAGTGTGATAAACGAAAGGAAGGACATTGCTTATTTATAGAAATGATAATATTTGGAAGGTTAAATGATATATCAGTCAAATAATATCAAGAGTAACTAATAAATATCAGTAACTTAATAAAGGAGTATGTATTAAGGACCTATTGCATGATAGGCACTATGCTATATACTAAATATAGATTGACAAAAATTAAGCTATATTGTCCTTGAGAAGCTTATAATCTAACCAGGAGAAACATATATATGAATAGCTAAATATAAGCTGCATATATGCTAGATATACATAATATATAACTAGACTTGAATATTGCTGAACTGTAAGAAAAGACCAATCTCTGGAGTACAGGCAAATATGGGAAGATTTTTATGAATTTATTATGCAAAGTGAAGTAAGCAGAACCAGGGAAATAATAATACAATGATTTTAGTGATGTAAATTGAAAGAACAAGAACAAAGACAATATAAAAATGAATATTATAAAATTGTAATAACTTTAATATTTTGACCCCAAAGAAGTGATATCGGAATGAACCATCCTTCTTTGTAGAGGAGGAGGAGGCTTCTGAGGGTGGAACAATGCAACAATGCAACCAAATCTGAGGGTGGATTTGGTGGATGTGTTGGCTAAACTCTTTTGGTTTCCTTCTTTCTTATTCTTTGCTATAAAGGTGGTTCTCTAAAAAGGAAGGGGAAGATACATTGAGAAATAAGAGTGATATAGAAATCATCAATCATTTTAAATCATAAAACAAGCAACAAAAAAGAAAATCAAGGTTAGGAGTTTATTTTCTGGAGACAATAAGAGCCAATGAAAGTTTTTGAGTAAGGAAGTAACAGTCGAATAGCTACCTTAGGAAACTCACTTTGTTAGCTGCATGTAACGTAGGCTGGTGGGAAGAGAGCCTGGAGACAAGAAGATAATTTATGGACATATAAGAAGGCATTTACCTTGAGTACTGGAAGCAGCCTGAACATGGTGACAGAACCAGTTCTGTGATAAACAAACCCTGTCACATGGGGGCTTGGAGTCTCACAATTTAAAGAATTATCCCTTGTAGAAGGTAGAATAGCAAATGTAGCTGGCAAAGTTGATTCCTTGCTTCCCAAATGTAGGGAATTCTTTACAACCCATGAGATTAGATAAGAAAAGTAGAATCAGTTGATTGAGAGCTTGGGAATCTAGACTGAGGAGTTTCAATTAGAACATGTGGGAAATAATAAGTCATTCCAGGACTTAAAGTCCAGGGCACAATTTAGCTGACCATGCCAAAGCTACTGAATATTGTGGAGTCAGCATCATTCTTCCCTCTCCCTTTTCTTTTTTCTTGAAATAGAGGATTTATTCATTGGCAGGAGTAATTTTGTAGGTTTTCAACTCTGTGTACTGTGTTTTAAAAAATGTCCTGGATTTGGAATCAGAGAACCTGAGTTTAAAATCTTTCTGTGGTACCTCTCTATTGTCTAATTATGTGAGGTTGGGCCAGTCCCTTTGTTTCCTTATCTGAAAACAGAGGGCATTGGACTAAATGATGTTGAAGATCAATTTAGCTCTGGGTCTTAGGCAATGTTCCAAATTAACAATGGGATTTCTCATTGGTACTGGGCTACCTGTCCTTATGTATGTGGTCCCTCACAATAGGGAATATACTTTTTTTCCTCTACAAAATGCAAAGAGATGAATTAAATTAAACTTTGATCTAAAAATGAACGCAACTATATATACTTAAAGTAAAATCAAAATTAGGTCTATACACAACCATATTACACATCCATACACACCCCTGCAGATGGAAAATTAGGCAAAGAACTTCTTTTGAATTGCTATTATGAGAAAAGAAGGCCAATCCTTCTGTGCTATAAAGGTATCCAAGAAATCTAGAGATATGGTCAGAAAGGCAGAGATGAGATAGAGAAAAAGAGAAATATAGTAAAAAATACTTTAGGAAAATCTTAAAACACAGAGGTCTTTGAGGTATTGTGAAGAGATCAGGAAAAACTTCAATTTCCTGAAGTGCTTCCCCCTCTGGAAAATATCTCCACTATGGTGGCCACCTTCTCCCATTACTAGATTCTTTCCAGAGGACCTCCATTTTTGGGACCTAGCTTTTGTTTTTTATTCCCCTTCAGGCTGTGCTCTATGGACACTGCCACCATGATTCAGCTGCTTCTCATTCTGGAAATTCCTTTAGTTCTGTGGGCCATCTCACCCTTGAATATTCCTCCCCTTCTCTCATTGGTGAGAGGTCTTTGATTTGGGGGATGATGAAAGTGGTCCAGGCTTCATTCCCCTGCTGGTTGTATTCCTAATTCTAAAGATTTAAAATTTCTAATTAAATTAAATTAAATTAGAAATTAAACTTCTAATTCTAAAACAATTTCAAATTCCCATGTGAATACTTTCTCCCTTACCCCCAACACTGAAAATAATCTCCAGCTCTCTAGTGTGTGTGTGTAGCCTTTTCCCTTAAGAATGTAAGCTCCTTGAAAGCAGGGACTGCCCTTATTTTTGCTTCTATTTGTATCTACAGTATCTAATACAGTACCTGGCACAGGGTAGCATATGTGTATATATCTATAGATGAGTATGCATATATATATTTATATATATATTATAAATGTGTGTATGTGTATCTTTTGCTTATCTTTCATGGGCAGATAGCAACATATCTGCCTCTGTAAGAAAGAGAGATTCTAAAAGGCAAAATTGAAGAGGAAGGGAATCCCAGGTATGGAAAACAACCTTGTGAATATCACACAGAGAAGAAGTTTGACATAGTAAAAAGAGTGCTATATTTGCAATCAGAAAGTTCCAGGCTCAAATACTTCCTCAAATACTTTTTAGATGTGTGATCCTGAGCAAGTAACTTAACCTTGCTTAAAACCAGTTTTTTTTTTCATCTATAAAACAGAGAAAATAATAACAGGAACTTTGCAATTTCCTGTCACAGTGTAGATTATATAATACATGTAAATTGTTTTGCAAACCTAAAACCATGTATAATTGTAAACTATTACTTTGCCTAATAGAAGAGATAACACAAGTGGAGTTTAGAGAATAGCTAGCCAGGAAGAGTGTGAAAAAATGCTAAAAATGTAAGGGGAAAGCAAATTTTGAATGCTCTTAATTACAGGTTAAAGGAGTTTGTTTTATCCCACAGTGGGCAATTAGATAGCACAACACATAGAAGGTTAGATTTGGAGTCAGAAGAGTTGAGTTCAAATTTTGCCACAGACACTTACTAGCTAAGGATCCACAGGGCAAGTCATTTCACCCTGTTTACCTCAGTTCCTTCATCTATAAAATGAACTGGAGAAGGAAATGGTAAATCAGTCCAGTATCTTTACAATTAAAATCCCAACCTAAGAGTCAAAAAATTGGCTGAACCACAACAATTTATATTATAGAGAGTAGAAAACAACTATCTTTGAATGAGGAAATTTCATGATCAGACTTAAGCTTTAGGACAATTACTTAGGCAGTTGTGTGAAGGTGAAGGGGAAGAGGCTTAGATGTAAGGAGCCAAGCTAAAAGTAATCATTTAAAAAAGATCTGAACTAGAATGGGGGCAAGATGAAAGGGAAGAAATGAATACATCTGTGAGATGTTGAAGAAGTAGAAATTCTAGGATTTGTCAAGTGATTAAACATGAAGGGGAAGAGGAAGAACTAGGAAGCATCAAAATATAACTCCCAAATTCTGAATCTGAGTACATGGAGGAGAGTGCACTATGAGATTCAATAGGAAAATTTGAAGAAAAATCATTTTAATGGGAAAGACAATAACTTCTATTTTGGATATCACAGAATCATAAACTGGATTCATTCTTTTTATTTAGAAGATGTAGAAACTGAGTTTTAGAGGTAAGACAACACAGGTATTATCAGAGGTGGTATCTGAATCTGGATCCTGCTGGTGGGATATCTAATTTAAGTTGTTGAACAAACATTTGAAGATTTAGGAATGATAGTTTAGTGAGAGATTCAGGGTTTATTGATGAGAAAGAGATTTCTTTTTTGAAAGGATTACTCTACTATCATCTATTAAGCACCATCTATGTTTCAGGAATTGTGCTAGTAGACTATAGTTACACCATACCTAGTAGTCTGTTTATCTTTCAACAATGGATTTGATAGCGTATCTCATGCTATTCTTGTTGACATTAGAAAGCTGTGAATTCAACAAATAGCTCAGTTATATAGATTCAGAATTGGTTGAATGAATGGACCCCAAAATAGCTATTTGGTTTATATTACTTTGGAAGGAGAGCCTTACTAGAGATACAAAAATCTAAATAAGATTTAGAAGGCTTAGCCTTCTATAGGTTAAAAAGTTAATCAATTATTTGAATAGAAGAAAAGATGGCATGCATAGCAGATCCTCAGATGACAGAAATTTAGGAAAGTTAACAAATCAGATGATGGACCTCCAAAATGTTTACAAGTTATAATACTGGGCTGAATCTGATGAGACCAGGTTTATTTGGGGTAAAAATATTATGCTTGAGTAGAAAAGCTTACTTCATAAGCATAATTTGAAAGATGTGTGCCTAGAGAGTAGTTGTCTGGAAAAAAAATAGAACTTTTGAGTTTCAGTAAAGTTCAAGTTCCATGTGAATCAACAGTATTATGTGGCATACAAGAAACACTGATGATATCTGGACCTTCATTAAGAATCTATTAACAGAAAGGTAGAAAGGTAATGTGAGTCTCCATAGAGTGCTAAATTGGAACCAGGAAAATATGAATGAATCCCTTTAAAGCATTTCCTAGCTGTATGATCCTGGGCAAGTCTATCTTCTCTGAAACATTTTTTGGTCTATTTTTTTTAAACAGGGTAATTGGATTTGATGGATTATAAGGACCTGTCCAGTCCTAAATCTATGATTCGGAGATATTCTTGATGTAAGCTGCCCTGTTCAGACTACATATGGAGTAATGTGAGTAATATGATAAGCTAGAAAGCTTGAAAAGGAGAGGAATCAAGAAGGTAAGTGGCCTTGAAATTATGACATAGTATGAGACTGAAGGAAGTAGGGATGTCTAGTAATCAGTTTACAAATCTTTCTCAAATATTTATTACATGGTAGACAGAAAGCTATATGCTGAAGTTACAAAGTTAAAAAAAATTGTGCCCATCCTCAAAGGATTGATGATATAGATGGTGGAGTTCTAATTCTGGAACTAATATAATACATGATATTGGGGAAATCAGTGTACTTCTCTGGGCCTCAGTTTCCTCCCCTATAAAATAAGAAGATTGTACTCAATGAACTAGAAGTTCTTCCAGCTCTAACATTTTCAGATTCTATGATTGTGAGGGTCAGACAACATCTGTTCAGCCTTTTTTTTTTTTTTTTTTTTTTTTAATCATTTTACAATGATTATTACCCTGTGGAATAGTTTTATTTCTTAGAGCTCACTGACCCATTTGAAGACTTCACAGTCCAGCTTTGGCAGAGGTGTTCTCGATAATTAAAAAGTATGTTATCTCTTGCCAGCTTGTTACAGCCAAGTGTAAGCTGAACACCAGCTCTCCCTAATCCCATCAACTAAGTCTGAAGGAAGGGTCAAGGGTCAGTAACCGCTTCTAAAAACACTGTTCAATTGAATCCAAACAAGCTCTTACCTACTAAGCAGCTGCTCACAAACAATTCAGGATCTGTCCTCATTACCAATTGTGAGGGGCTCCTCAGCCCTAGAAGGCGGTCTTTTGAATGGGAACCTAATGCACCAGTAACTCTCTGTCTGATAGGCTGGGCTCTAAAGTCAGCTGTTTGTTTGTTTATTCTCAAGCAGAAATAAAAAGTTTGGGGCACCCACCTAATTCTGGCTAGTCCATTCTTCCTTTCTTGGCTGACAAATAATAGATGTTGATATGCACAATGCAAAAAGTGGTCTGAAATGGCATAGGGTTTAATTAAAGTCGCACTGATTTGGTTACTACAACAAATTCAAAGAGAAACTCATGAATGTGTGTGTGTGTGTGTGTGTGTGTGAGAGAAAGAGAGAGAGAGAGAAGAGAGAGAGAGAGAGAGAGAGAGAGAGAGAGAGAGAGAGAGAGAGAGAGAGAGAGAGAGAGAGAGAGAGAGAGAGAGAGAAAGGCAGAAAGAGAGTGAAAGAGAGAGACAGAGAGAAAGGGGGGGGGGGAGAGTCATAAGCAATTCTGAAAACACTACATACACTAATGGATAATGGAGAGAAAGGAATTGGAAGCTAATTCTATGTTTTTCAGTGTTCTTTTACTAGAAAAAGGCTATTACACTTACAAACACACACACACACACACACACACACACACACACACACACCACTGCAGCCGGGAGACTAGACTGAAACTAAGATTTTATAAGGGTAAGAAATTCCTTACACTGTTCTGTAGCCACCATTGCGGAAGAGTGACTTGCCCATGATCACTCTGCTAGTTTGTGTCAGAGACTCCTCTATTAACTGTGCCATAGTTGTCCTATGCAATATTAACCATCTGCAAATCTTTAACATTAGATTTAAAGAGCCCAATAATCATAAAAGGCACACCTTTTAAATGGGAGTGTGGCAAATCTCCTCTCTTTTCAGAGCACACACACACAAAAAAAATCCACTAGTGATAAGTTAATGAAAGCAGAATAAGCTATTTCATTTGGATGCTAGTTGTTCATTTAAAGCAAGACCTAGAAAAAATTGAAACAATCCCTTTTTAAACTTGTTTTCCCTTTTAAAATGTGCTTCTCCATAAATGAACATCATGAAGTAATTTTTATTTTTTGCTCTTTTCCCCTCCCCCACTGCAGTGTCATGCAGTATCCCTATATCAACAGAAGCTCATATGCAAGGAATTTAAAAATTCAAGCAACGGATTTTCTTAGAGATTTCCCATTGAACAGCTTTTTTTTTCTTCCCCATTTGATCATGGCAGTCATTTTCCAAAAATATCTCTTAAAGCAATGAGGATTTTTAAAATTTGATGAGATACAAAAAATGATAGGCATTATTTTCTCCAATTTTATGAGAACAGAGGCCAGTGTAGTATTTTTCCCTATTCAACATATATTTTCTAGGGTACCAAAGTCAATATTTCTAACAACACCTACTAGAAACATCCACCTATATTTATTTAGTATTAAACACTTTTGAGAGTACATTTTTTACTAGAGAGTGAAGTGACTCAGAAACCCCTTAAGACCAAAGTTTTGTCATTCATTAATATATCAACTATTTTTAAAATATCATCTACATTTTTTTAAAAATTGTAGTCATATTTGGTAGGCTATGAAAAGGGAGTAGAAGCTAAGCATTGATGGTCTTTCATGATGTTTTATTCCAAATACACATAAACACACATAAATATACTATTATATATCCATGTATACACATAGATAGCATGTATATTATAACATACAGTCTAAAAGGTATTGTCTTGTTTCCTCCCAAAAATATATGTGTGTATGTTAAATGCCTTCCCCCAAAATTTTTAAGGAGTCCTATGTTTTTTTTACAGGAATGGCAACATAAAAGATATAGAAAATGGGGTAAGGGGATTGGAAACATTATCTCTCAGTTTTTTGAGAATATATTTTGATTTTTTTCCTTAAACTATATTTTTACTTAGTGTCAAAAAAAGTGTGGCTTAAGTATTTAAATATCTTATAATCAGCCAGAAAAATGGTGCCCAGAAATACAGTGAGTTCTCTATATATTGTCTCAAAAATAAGACAGTCAATAAATTTCTTCTGGGATGGAAAAGAAGGTACATGGAGCTCTACTTATTACAATTTCCACAGCAAAATCTTGTTTTACATTTTAAAAATATTTTAAAAAGATACAAAAATCTTCCCTTATAATAATTATTTTGTTGTAGCAAAACTAATATCATGTTTATTTTTGTTTGCTTACTTGTTTTTTTCTTCTACCTACACAGTATCATACTCCAATTTTTAAATGGTACTTTTCTTTTAATTAGCCAATTTGGAGGCTGGAAGAGAGCAGGAGCTAGTAAAATATAAAATGAAATTAAAACATGTTTTCCCCACTTCTGTACATGTCATTTGTGTTGTGGTCTATACCATGTCCACATTTGACTTTACTATTTCATTCTGCCTGCTTAGTAGATGCTCCACAATATAAAGAATCAATTTGCCCCATTCTATATATTAGCC
This sequence comes from Sarcophilus harrisii, assembly GCF_902635505.1. Classification (NCBI taxonomy): domain Eukaryota; kingdom Metazoa; phylum Chordata; class Mammalia; order Dasyuromorphia; family Dasyuridae; genus Sarcophilus; species Sarcophilus harrisii. The sequence goes on along the minus strand of NC_045427.1, from coordinate 190,003,174 downwards.
TCTGGCTTTCCAGAAATTGCACTGGTCTGTGTTGTTCTGTTCATAAAAATAAGGCAACTCCCTTGCAAGTTCAACCACATAAAAAAAATCTCTCATTTTGCCAGGCCAATTAATCTCTTTTCTTTGCTGATGGTTCGTTATTGTCTGGTTTCAAGTCCTAAATAATAACATAAGCAACATCGACTTCATGAAAAACAAATAATGACAATAGAGGAAATAGTTAACAGTTAACATTGAGTATCTTTTTTTTTCTATTTCTTTTTTTTTTTTTAACAACCTTCCCCTTCCCAGCCCAAAATCCTACATCATTTCAAAGTTAAATGAAGGTTTCTCCTCTATGCATACCCTTATTATTTCAATGTGAGACCATCTTAGCTGGAATAGAAAGTTTATTCAGGTGGTATGAATCACACAAGAGCTCACTGATGCAAACTATGGCCTCAGAAGGCACAGCAGGCTGTGACTCTCACAGTGCTGGCCCACTCAAAGAAGGATAACAAAAACCAGAGAAAAACAGGCTTCCAGTAATCTCCTTGCCCTAGCTAGAAAACAGGGGTGAAGGAAAGCTGCCCTCTCATTATAGTTTTGGTCTCAAGGTTAGAATTAGACCCTTAGGGTAAGCAGCTGTCAATTAGAGATAACTCCAACCAATGCTGTCTGAAATCTTGGACTTATCTCCTAGCAACTCCCCTTCTTTGAGGGCACCAACCCCTCAGCTCCGCCATCAGCTCAGGAGTCATCTTGAAGACAGTGAAATAACCTTTTCAGTCTAAGCGGATGCATAAAGAATTCTCTTTCCTGAGCACTGCGTGGATACTAAGTGACATTTAACTACAAGTGGGTTGGAATCTGGAGCACTTTTTATTTTTTATTTTATTTTTGCTGTTGTTGTTTTCTTTTGTTTTAATTTTTTTCCTCGTTTGCCAGTTGCAGATGTTTCGATTTGGGAATTTAATAGAGGTTCACGACCAAACAATCAGCATCTAAATTCAATCTGATTCCCTTTACCTTCTGCTTGGTGATAGGGATCTATTATGTTTATGCATAGGCTGGCATACTCCCCCACCACATTGCCTGTTTAACACTAGGAGAAATTTGCCAACCATTCCGGAGCGACAGCTATGGGTTACCACGAGCACTGTGGGACTCTCATTATCTGCCATGGCAGGAAAGGTAGAAAGCAGACAAGCATAAATTCTATTAAGGAAAGCACAAGGTTATGTGCCATTGATGTAGCGGACATCACAGAATTTACTAGTAGAATGTGTACTAGGTGCAAAAAAAAAAATCTATTCTAAAGGCTTTCTATTCATTGGATTTTTAGAATCACATAGCTTCTTTAATCTCAAGCAAAGTAAAGGAGGGGTGAAGGGTGGGGGGTAGGGGGCTGGGAGGTGCTTAAGGGGAAGGAAGAGGGGGAAAAGGGAGCAAGCTTAGTCTTTGATTCCCATTAGTGTCCAGACTCACAAAGGGATCCCTCAGAATTTTTGTAAAAATAGCCAGCGCAAAATGGGAGCCCGCGGAGGGGCCTAAATCGGGCACTCGTCCTGGAATCAAAGGCCGGTCCCTGCACGGCTCCTTTGTGTGGCAGCAGCCTAGCATCCCCATCCAGGCGAGCCCCTGCGTGCAGCCCAGTCGGCCGTGTCGCGCCACACAGGACGCACCTCCGTGCATGGATGCTATATTTCCTCTGCGTGGCCCTGGAGTTCTTGCTTTTGTGGCATTGGGGCACAGGTTTACTACCGGAGGCTCCGAGCCACCTTTCCCTAAACTGTATTTGCCCATAAACTGTGTGTACTCAAGCAAACGCAGGCTTCCTATGAGGCCACAATGCACGGAGCTATTCTTTATTTACGTTAACGTCAGGAAGACTGGAATATAAGAAAAAAAAAATCGTCAGTACCCTCCCCTTCCCCCCAAAATCCCCTACAGGATGGTTGACAGCTTGGGCCAAGAATCCACTCCCTCTTCGGAGCACAGGTCCTTTCTGGCTGTGGAGCAAGGATCGTAAAAAATAGCTGACATTTTGGGTGCTTTGTGACTTCATGGGGATGGAAATAGGTTCTTTATTATGCAGCACGGTAAATATATTTCGCTTCCCTCCCACCTGATAAGCTTTGCCTTGGATTTATTTTTACCCTCCCTAAATCTCAGCGTGTGCATGAATCGCTCATTAAGCTTAGATGCTCTTGTTTTCATATTACCACTTGTCAACACCAACCAACACACACAGAGAAAAGTATTTCTAAGAGGAATGGAGGGAAGGCTTGGGGAACTCTGAATGAACCTTTTTTTTTTTTTTTTTTTTAAGTGTGAATGGAACTCATATACTGCCTGGCTTGGACTGCTATTGGAAACCAAGAAGCCCAGTGGTGCATTTCGCTCACGAACAAGCAAAGACACCCGTAAAAGGAACAATATTCAAATTATAACCTGTATGTAATCGACAGAAATGACTAATTTGGCACCAAAGAGGGACAGGGAGAACCCAGCTCTGAAATTATTTTCACAAAAGAAGGGAGTACCAAAATGCTAGCTTTTGTCATTACACGTAAGAATAAAAAATGTTGATTCCTAAATCATGATTACGTTCAATTGCTGTGTCCTTCCATACCATGTGGGGATGTTTCAGAGGAAAAATCTATCTTCTCTCAGATACAACCTTTTCCCCCACCTCCTTGACACTGCTTATCCATCCTGAAAATGTAAATATGTTAACTAAAAATGTGGCCGCAAAGAAAAAAAATCATCTGTAGCAATTTAATTTTACTTTATTAAACAGCCGGCCAGTAATCTCCACATGACGTCGACAATACCCTGTCAGTTCCCTAGGAGATGACTCAAATTAACCTCTTAACTGCTGTGTGAATTGAATAAACTCTCACAGCCTGAGTCTCAGGTTTTATGCTGGCCCGAGGCCCATTAATCTGTGGCCAAGAACCCAGGATTTCAATGGGCTTTTGGTCTGCAAAAAAGGGTCAGGGATCAGGCTGTATCGAGATGCAAATTTGACTCCTCCTGGGCTCTCCGGGTATATTGGCCTATTTAGTGTTCATTATTTGATTTTGCTTTTGGGAGATTGTGTCTTTTCTGAGTTGGTCAGGGGAAGGCTCCTCTTTGTGATCCAGGCTTATTTGAGTGGTTGGTGTCACCTGACCACCAGAGCACAATTATTTTCCCCCCCAGTGGGAACAAACAGACTTAAACTGGAAGTATAAAGTCATTGGATGTGTTCCCATAATTGTGTTCACAGAAATGTGGGCACTTTATTTTTTCTTATATAATTAATAATATAGGGAGTGCGGCTTAAAATAGGAAAATATAAGTTGTATTAAAACTTCACCACCTTATTCTTTTTTACACATATTTTTTATTTTCAAATTATATTTATCAGTGATTTAAAAAAAAATCCTCATTTCTCTAAAGACCTTTGTTTATAAATTTTGGAATACAATGGCAAGAATACTAGACTCGAAGTGAAAAGGCTAGGGGTCTGGTTGGAGCTCTGACATTGTGCTATATGACTTCATGGAGTCACTTAATTTTTCTGGGCCCCGGCTTCTTCATCTGTAAAGTAGCTTAAATAAAAATTGCATTGTCTGACTCAGTAGATTCTTGTGAAAATCAAATGAGATCAGTGAAACTATTTTCTACACAATAAAACATCCAAAAGTGGTAGGCATTATCAATAGAATTTGACATTTCAGAAAAGATCATATTAAAATACTTCTCAAGGGAAAGTAATGACAAACCATTCCCACAGGAACATAGAGGCAGCATGATGTAGTGGGAAAGACTGTTGCATTTAGAGTCAGAGAAACTAAATTTAAATCCTGTCTCTGCCATGTTGAACCCCTGTGATCTTAGACATGTCACTTACCTCAGTTTGCTCATCTATAAAATGAGAAGGTTAGATTAAATGATCTTTATAATTTCTATCGGTCTAAATATGCATTCCTAGGATCATGGCTGATAGAATGCTTATACTGTTCTTTCCTGCCAAATAATTCCAGCAACATACACTGACACATAGTAACCACTCTCGTTATACCACAAGACTCTGCCTCATAAGGATGTTACAAGGAAAACACTTTATAAAATTTAAGTGCTACAGAAATGTGATGCATGGCTATTATGGAGCCAATATTACTGTTTTGTGAAAAATATATTATGTCATGCACAATTCAAAATTAGTTCAATTCAGCAGACATTTATTGAACACCTACCATATGCAAGGCTATGTGTTAGGCTCTAATAGAAACACATATGAAGCATAGATCTAGCTACGCTTTTAAATACATAGAAATGTATTAATGCATTGGAGTACATGATGAAGGATTAAATGATGCAATGAAAATTCAGGGGAAGGAGAGAGAAATTCTGGCTGAAGCCTCTAGGCTTCCCAGAGGAGGTATCATTCGAACTGTACTCTCATTCAGAGGAGTCTCACAGAACTGATCATACATTATCAGAATAAAGATTTATTTTGAGTTGCAGTTTTCACATGCCACCTGTTAGAACTCAAAGATTCTAAAGTGATTTTTGCCATAGCCACTGTCCTTGGGCTATGAAGGATGCTTTAGTGATACACTATAGACTTTCTAGGACAATCTCAAATCCACAAAGGCTTCTTTATAGTAGCCAAAAGCATCTTCTAGATTCTTCTGATTGAAAGTAAGATAAAAAATGAAAAATGGAATCTACATGAACATGGGAACCAAGTACATTCTAGGAACACTTGTAGGAAAGCCTGCTAGTTTTGCTAACCAGTTCTTTAGTTTTCAAGACCAACATCTATATTGGAAAATCTAATCAGGTAATTTCAGCTCAATCAATTTCAAGGCTTCAAGAATATATGATGTCATTCTATGTGATTATACTCTTCATTGACCCAGTTTCATGAATTGTTCTGGCCAAAAACTTTTCCACCTGGTCACAGGTGATGGCTTTCTGAAATTAGTTATGCTAGTCCTTGAATGACAGTCATATAATCCTTCATGAGTCCTGGATTTGATGTCTTTCTTACTTAATATAATTTTATTGTTCTGGAATAATCTTCAAGAGTCCTAAATTGAGTTCATACCCTGTTGTACCATCAGGATATCTGTTTTTCTGGAAGTACTTATTCAAACTTTTAAGAATATATTGGCAGGGAGACTGGCTATAATGGTTGAGGGCTGCTGCATTTTGAAGGCCTGTTTCACAAGAAAAGGGGCCACAGACAAGCAAAACAGGATATAATCTAATTTTCCCTAACTATATTCCTTAAAAGATTTCTTTTGGGGAGGAACTGCTGTCTTGGTGAATTGAAAGCTTTTCTGGGTAATGGTAAATGTAAGAAGACTGAAACTGAAAATAGAAGACATCTTATGAAAGCTAGATTGACTTTTCCCAAACTGATTCTGACATGGTTTACATATTTAAGCAGCTAGAGATCTTTAGTTTAATCCTTCTTTCCTTGATAGATCGGAAGCCTAAGCTCACCCTCTGCAATTGTCAAAGAATGTTTCCCGGTGTTTATGCAGCACAGCACTCTGTCATTACCATGTTAGCATGTTACTTACTAGGCTTGTGCTTTGCTTATACAGTGCCCAAATGGATGCCTTGGACTCATCAAAGGGAGTCATTGCTCCATAATGCATCACTTGTGCTTTGAACTTAGGGACAAGCTGGGTGTTGCAGAGATTTATTTATTAAGGTCAAGACTAGATTTGAATTCAGGATGGGCGAGGGGAGCTGCTGACTCAAGAAGCCTGCTGGGACTTTGTGGTCCAGTGCTAGGCAACAGCCCATCCCCAACACAGCAAACATACAGACCACAAAATGAATGACCTCATCTACAAATCAGCTATTTGATATGCAGATCGGACCCGCAGCCCGCTTCAATAACACAGTTCTGCTCAGGCAGCAGGTGCAGCAGAAGAGTGAGTGGCCTTCCCACATTTCAAAAGCCACGACTGGTTTGCTCTCTCCCTCTGGCCCTTAACAATTTCTGAAGCTCTATTATCTTCATTTTTTATTTAGGTCGTGCATTTAAGAAACGAGGGTTCATCCTCTGCCCTCTGTTTTGAGGCCTAACCTTAAGCCAAGACAAGAAGTAGGATTTTGAGGCTCCCTAGTAATTGAGGAAGAATAATGCAATGCTGACTTCAGCCTTAGTACACAATCTCCCGCAACAATAACGCACTTGAAGAAATGCAGCTGCACAATGCAGTTGTGAATGCCACCCCTGCTTTGTTAGATAGCACAGCCCCTCAAAAATAATTGGCCATGTCTATAGCAGAAATGAGGTTTGCTTTTTTTCATTTGGGTAGAAAGTCGTCAGTTAAGTTAGGAGAGAAATGAGGAGCAGATTCTATTCCTTAGAGGCCAAAAAAAAAAAAAAAAAAAAAAAAAAAAAAAAAAAAAGCTCTTTGTATTGGGTCAGTAATTGTGAGCAGGGCAGTTGTGGGGATGACTGGGGAAGGAATTATGACACATTGGGTCATAGAGTACAGGCTTTTTTCAGCCAAGAAGTAAGAATACAAGCAGGCAGTTTCATCTCACCCCCTCCCCTCGACTCCAGAAGAGTGGTAAGGTCCTTGGTGTGCCTTGTACAACCATAAAGCACAATGTAATATAATTTATATTGTCTGTGGTTGCAGGTTATGTCCTGAAAGTCATAAACTATTACAGCTTTATGGCTATGCTGCAGCTATTAACTAAATGAAAGAGTTATATGTTGGAAATCGGGAATCCAGACTGGAGTTTAAACTCACCAGGACCAGTTTGATGGTGGGGAGAAACAATACATATACATGGAAAGATTACAGATAAAAACCAAAATGGAACAAACAAAAATGCCAAGAGTTGTGTCTGGGGTTTGGGGGAATGGATAACAACAATACAAACATGCAAATCCAGGGAATTAAAGATTGTGTAGTCCAAAGGACATTTTATGCCACCCTATTCTTATTGGCAAATATTATGATCAAACTTCTAGATGACTAAGAATTTCAATTGCAGGCACTTTAAAAAATATGTTTGAGACTTGTCTGGGTGTTTATTGGCTTAATATATCAACCCATGATTTAGCAATCATTTATTGAATGCTGACTTTATACCAGGGACTAAATGTAAAGAACAAAGTGAGATGATCCCTATTCTTAAAAATTGTATATGCTACTCAGGCTCATGTTATTTATGTCAATGCATAGATTTGTTTATAAATATGCCATATATAAATGTATACAATTAAATTGATGAAATACTCAGTAGCTTGGTTTAATTCAAAAGTTCTTAACATTTTCTGTATGTCTTAAACCCCTTTGAGGATTTTTTTAAAGCCTCTGGACTTCTTCTGAGGATAATATTTTTAAGTGCACAAATAACATACATGGGAATACAAAAGAAACCAATTATAATGAAATACATGTATGTATACATGTGCACATGTATTGTGTATATATACATGTATTTTCTTTTACATATATCCATCCACATATATGATATATAGTATATAAGCCGAAATTAAGAACTCTTTATTGAGCAAGAAAAGCAATGATTTAAAATCTAAAAATCATTTTCAAATTTTGTGGTGCTTATCTATGTGACTTTGGAATGATATAACATCTCTCTGCCTTTGTCCCTTTATTTTAGGAATGAGGAGTTTTAACCAGATAATCTCCAAGGTCCCTTCCCACTATGACTTTATAATCAATCTGATTTTTTTTATTGACAAGGTATGTTTACATTGTTTTGACTATCACATTACAAACTAGCCTCCATGTTGTTGGTTTCAATATTTCTTTAAAGGGTGTGGAGGGAGATAGAATCCATAGAATACTGTTTTTAATTCAACATTGTAGAAACCTTAAAACTATAGTGATTCTATAATCAATGTCTAGGTTACTGGATCAGATGAATAGCATTGTTTATCTTTGATATTAGATGTGTACACAAATGCAGAAAGAACTTAAAATTTAAAGAATCTTGATTGCATCTCAAAATGGCAGTAGGACTTTCTTATCTAAATCTTTTTTTAAAATATTGTAAGATTTCTGAAATGGTAGGAAAAGAGAGTCTGGCACAAAGTACCAGGGATTCCTTTTTCTCAGCAGCACCATTATGTCTTTTATGAAGAAATGGGTGGAATACCCATTGGAATACATAGCATCTAAGGCATCTACTCAAATGTTTTAGTATTGGGAAACATGCTTCACATGGGAAATATCTGCAAATTCTTGTATCTAAATGAAAATTCTAGCATTTGCATTTATCACAAAGCTCAATGACACCTGCTGGGCAACTGGAGGTCCAGCAAATGAAATGAGGCAAAATGTATTTTCTGGCATCTTTCTAAAGGATATATATTTGAAAATTGTCTCTGTGTGGACAAATGTAGCTGCTACTATTTTAAACATACTTACTTCGTTCCATTAAAAAAATAAGAGCAATCATTTGACAAATATTTATTGAGAACCTATTAGAACAATCATAACTCTTATGTGTACAGCACTTAAAATTTTAAAAGTACTTTTATGTACCTCCTCTCAATTGATCATGAGAACAACCTGCTGCTTGTTTTTAAATGTGGCCACACTACTTCCTTCACTCATTATTGCCAACATTCTTCAGCCCTGTTTTCTTGAGCAACTGGCTTCCATGCAAGCTCCCAAAATATTCTGGCCACCATCAGCCATACAGAGGGGCCTCTGGTTATAAGCTATCCAGTCAAAACTTGTCCTTTGCCTGCCCCTTAGCATTCCCTGTTGAGACCCTTGTTTCAGGTAGGGGAGTATTAGACAAGTACTGTCAGTATTCTGTGACTGAGTAAAATTCCTGCCTTTCTCCCTTCTCTCCTTTTTTTGTTTTCTTCTCCTTTCTTTCATTTATCCTCCCTTTATTCCTTGCTTCCTCTTTCTTTTCTTTGTATCCCCAGTAGTTCACAAAATGCCTGGCAATCTGGCACATGATCGGTGCTTACTAAATGCTTATTGACTGACTTGTGTATATTGTATATACTTGTGTATATTGGGAGAATGTACTGATTTGAGTTCATGCTCAAAAATTTAAGAGATCACTATTTTGAGTAGCTACCAAAAGAAGGAGCAAGAAAACTTGGATTTCCATTCATAGGAAAGAAAAGGAGGAATTGATACCATTGTATTTCACATGTTATATACAATATAATATACAATTGAATTAAAATTTTGTTTGTAAATTCTAGGATCTATTTCAGAGTTCTAGGTTCTGGATTCAGATATAATTACCCAATAATAATCATGAAGATACAAATGAGCCAGTGAAGCAAAAAAAAAAATTGGAAAAGTAAGTAAATAGGAACTGTTCTTTCCTGTTTTCAGGAACCACAATATTTTAGACTTATAACTTAATCTGATTGATTTCAAATCTGATCTCAGACTCTTATTAACTTTGGATAAGTCATAATCTCTGCCTCAGGTGTCTCAACTATAAAATGGTGATAATATATAGCACCTACTGCACATTGAGAATACAATGAAATAATATTTGTAAAAGACTTAGCATGATGCCTGGCACAGAGTAGGCACTTTCTCCTTCAGAATTATATTTGTCTTATTCTTTCAAATTACAAATTGATAAACTGAAATCGAGAAAGGGGAAATGACATAGTTGCATTTAATTCTTTAAAAACAGCTGCCCCCCCCCTCTCTTTCTCTCTCTTTCTCTTTCTCTCTCTTTTTCTCTTTCTTTCTTTTTAGGTGCACACAAACACATAGGGGTATATGTGTATATATCTTATCAATAGAATGTATATAAGAACTGGATTAATTTGCATAATATATATTGTAAAAATCATATCATATTTTTGTTTCCATGCTCAAAGTACTTTTATTAATTCAATAAACAGTGTATAAAGTATTATGCTAGGCACTGAGTCCTTTTGGAGCTCACATTCTAATAATAAGAAATATAAAAGAACATCACTATAATACATTGCATTATTTAGTAGTTGCAGTACTTACTAAGTGCCTACTATATACTAGGAAATATAGGCATACAAATACAAAAACATTCTCTTCTTTCAAGGTGCTTACAGTTAATTTGAGGTGGTTACATGAATATAAAGAAGTACATGTAAATGAATAATAATAACAATAGCAGTTATATACCATTTTAACATTTATAAACTATTGCATGTTATTATCTTATATGATCCTCACAACAGCTCTGACAGATAAGTGTTATTATTACCCTCATATATTGATGAGGAAATAAAAGTATCACAAATTTAAATGACTTGGCCAGGATCATATAGTTTGTAAATGTTTATGTATAATTTGAATTCATGTCTTCCTGACCCAAAGTCCAGCTGGGGACTAGAAGTCGCTGAATCACCACTGAGTACAAAAAAAAAATATTGTGTGAAGTCTAATGGGAGAAGAAAGTGTTGTTATCAACTGGGAAATATCAGGAAATATGTTTTAGTCTATAGTCAAAAAGAAGAATAAAATGTATTTCAAAAAGAGAATAAAGGGAACAAAAACAGAGAGTCAGGAACTCATGGGATATTTTCCAAGGGCAGAAAGCTCTCTAGGAGTTACATAAGATAGGGAAGGTAGGTTGCTTCAAATTTCAGGACACCTAGAATGACAGTCAAAGAGGTCTGCATTTTCTTCATCATTTTACCCAGTTACTAAAAAAAAATAAACAATCTAAAATTCAAGCCTAATATACAATGCAGCTTCAATATTTCTCAGTTAAACATTTGCCACATTGCAAATAAAGAAATGGTCTAGTCTCTGTAGGTTGGCTTATAGAGGAATGAGAATAAAGGAAAAAAATTTTCCTGCTCTCTTGAGTTGCTTAACAAGCAGCTTTCAACTAACAGTTTTATTAATTGCTCTGAAAACCTACAATTTAAATAAGACTGATTATGTTGAATTTTATTCATTTGGTTGGCACTCTTTTAATATGAATGTGACTGAAAACAATAAATCTCATATCTGTGTCATATGTAATGTGACATTAGGAAATACTAGGAGACATCCATCTATCCACTTCTGTAGAATCAGATCTAACTTTTAATTCAAATGAAAGGTTTACATTTGCAGGAAATTGCCTTGACAAGTATTTTGTTCTGAGTAACTATAATCATTTCATTTTTCACAGCTTCTTAACTTAGGGATGCTGTTTTAGGGACAGTGATTGAGCGACACCAGGGTGAATGGAGAACATATGTAACCTGTGGTCAGGATAATACCTGTCTGCCCAATTCTGGGTGTTAATCCTATCTATGAATACAAGTGAGTTACTTTATAGTCCTAAAACTATTCCCTCATTGGAAAATTGAATTAAGAATTGTAGAACTTTATTCCACACTATACATGTAAGCTTCAAGGGGGATAATGCACTATATACTTTGTGTGGAATTTTATCCTTTCTTTCCCCTTTAGTTGCTTACTAAATCTAAAAATTTCTTAATTATAAATCAACTTTACTACTTTAAGAAAAGCTTTGCTTTTCTTAGTAGCAGGATAATCAATACTGATAAATAATCTAATTTATTAATGGAATGAGTAATCTTCATCTACTTCTTTTCTAAAAAAACAAATTGAAGTCCAAGGAAAGATCAGAATAGAAAAAAAAAAAAAAACTTGATGGATTACAAATAGCCTAAGACTCTGAGTGAGAAATGTGTTAATCCCTGTTTTTATATCTCTCAGGAGATGTGACATTAGGCAAATCATTTGTTGGTTACTTAATTTCATTTTCTTCATCTGTAAAATGGAGAGGCTATATAGATCTCCTTTTTATGTTTGTACTATTTTACTCTTCTGATAACATTATTTCAGAGTCCTCAATCATTACATCTTGAATGAAATGCTCTTTCATTAATTAATTAATTTATTAATTGGCTAAATTTTGAGAAATTATTCAATTTTTTTCTAATACCATGAACAATAAATAACTTTTCTTAATGAAAAAATTCTAAAAAGTTATTAATAATAACCTTCTTTTGGGAAGCAATGAATTTTTTTCTATTTTATTTTTTTAAGTCTGTATCTACTTTGTCTAACATGGTAACATATTAAATGATTAGCACAACATTTGAAAAATATTGTAAAATTTAACTAAAACTAGGTATAACCTACAAACTAACAATTGATAATTTCCATTATTCATCACATTAAAAAAATCCCAATCAAATCTTATGTAAAGAAATGGATCACTAAGCACTTATCTATATAAATACTTTGAAGAAAGAAACCTTCTCAATCAATTCTGTTATAGCTTGTTTTAAAAATGCAAATGTGTTCCAAAGTAATTGAAATATTAAGAAACAATTTAAGTATAACTCAAATTTCACATTCGCTTTTGCACAATTCTGTCCAAAGACACACTGAAATTGACAATGCAGAAACCTTCACCACTTCATGATAACTCACAAGTTGCAATATTTCCAATCCTACTTTCTTTCACAAGTTAACTTCAGATATTTTCCAAAGTAAAGCATTATATTTATTTCATATCTTCTGGTACAGTCGGAGCTGGGGTCAGAGGAGAGCTAATCAGTTTGATAAAGTAGGTTCTGTGAAGCAGGCACTGTCCCCTATGTTTTAAAAAATGTCACATTGTTCACTTGACAGACTGCATACAAAAAGATCATTGTCCAGTACTACATGAGTTTAATTTTGTATAGCTATAATCACATCCCCTAAACACAACATATGTATGTAAGAAAAAGCTATTTCTTGAATAGCCTAGTATACTGCAAAGACCCTTAGGTTGGGAAGGACACTTGGGCTTTTGTCCTGGTTCTGTCATTGGCTAGATACCAACTCTTTCTTCTCCCTAGGCTTCTGTTTCCTTATCTATAAAATTCAGACTAAATGATTTCCAACAGTCTTTTAAAGGTCTAAACTAGTTGTTGAGTGCTCAACATTTATAAACTATTGCTAGGCACTGTGATAAATTCTTAGAACATAGAGAAAATTTAAAATTTCTCTGCACTAAAGGAACTGGGGAAGTGGTGAGGATTCTCTATGTCTACCTATATATACTATTTATCTCGCACTGTTGTGTCAAGAAGGATTTTGGAAACACTGAAGAGTGATGATGGGAATTTGATGGTCATTCCCTCTTGCATTAAGTTCAAATCTTTTAAAGAATAATACTTAATAATCTATACCCTTTCCATGTGAATGAATGCTTTTGATTTTCAGAGATCAGAATGAAATCTTCTAAGAACAGCTCAGTTGGAGCAGAGAGTCGTCAAGGACAGGAATCAGGTTGCTTGGCAGTTTGTGAGCATTTCCCAACAGTGTTTATAGGGAGAGAAATAATCAAAGGTGACTGACCCTAAATCACAGCAACTCAATGATCCAGTTTGATTTAACCTTGTCTTATGAAGGGAAACTTTTTTTCGCTGATTCTTTGGCAATGCATTTGTCACCTGCTTTACTCCAGCAAAAAGATGAAGCATTCAGTGGTCTTAAGTAACTGCATTTGGGTGCTTACACATGCTGAGGAGCCAGTGTAGCTGCCTTTGGATCAATGTGCACAATACAATACCCCTGCTGTACTGTACCTCAAGCAGGATCTGATCAGAAAGCTTGTCGCCTTTGATTACCAGGCATATCCCCATGTGAAAGAAATGAGATGTGAAGAATGACCTCTCACCAATGTTTGATCCTATGGACAAAATCATTGCAGCTTTAACCCTTCCCTGCTGGAAGTTCATGCATCATCCTCAGAAACAATTTCAATGGATTGTCAAATTCAATAAACAGTCTACAAGTAGACTCCCCAGGAAAGCATGACTTCTTTAGAATGTGCTGGAGTTATGTATGATTGGTTTTGCTTGGTATTGACTGAGACGATGTAGCAGAAAAAATATTGTTAATGGACCAAGGTCTTAACTCTGGCTCTTGTACCACTTAGTTGTATGATGTTGGACAATTTATGGAGCCTCCTTGTGGCCCAGTTTCCTAATCTGTCAAATTGAAAGGAAACATGATCTAATGAATAGAACATGGTAATTAAAAGTCAGGAGACTTAAGTTCTACAATAGAAAGATGACTAAATACATGAGAAGAGGTTGGAAGAATTAGAAACTTACATCCTCTTAGAGATAATTCTTAGTTTGATGAATATCTTCAATTATTTGAAATATTGTTATATAGAAAATGGAGGCAGTATGGTGGGGAGTCAGAAGATATATGTCCAAATCCTACCTCTGACTCTGGATATACCTGTGTGAACTTTGACAAATAGCTTAACCTCCATCCACCTCAAGTTCCTCCTCTATAAAATGAATTAGTCAATTAACATTTGCTAAGCACTAGCTGTGTGTCAGGCACTGTGCTAAGCACTGAGGATACAAAGTAAGGGGAAAAAAACTGTCTCAAGATCTAGACAGTTAGTTGGACTAAATGAGCTTTGAAACTCCCTCCAGCCCTATTACAGAGATGTACAGGGAAAGGGAACAATCAAACAAAACCTTTTTAATAGAGAGATGCCTCAAAGCAGAATGGGATACAGTAGTTTCCCCCCACCCTAAGGTCTTAAAATGGAGGCTTATCTTGGATGTTACCTGGGTTGGATTCTGATAACTCATTCCTGATATAATATTCTACCAGTCTGTGACTTAGAATGGATTAGCAGATAATTGTCTTCAATTATTTGTAGGATAAAAGTGTAGAAGAGAGAGACTAGAGTTATTCTATTACATTCTCACTATTAGAAAAATATATGAAAGGTACAGGGAGATATAATTTAGCTTAGCATAAATAAGAATTTCTTTGCAGTTTCTAAAATGAAATGGACTTCTCCAAAAAATAAGAACTCCTCATTGTTATAGTTTATTTGTATTTGTTTGTTTGACCATATGTTTAGGCCTTTGTAGAAAGGATTCCTGTATCAGCTAAGAAATTGGAATAGACACCTCTTGTGTCTCTTACAACTCTGGATTTCTGATTCTGTAGCTCGATGATTTTTAGGGTGTCTTGCAGGTCTATGATTCTGTGACCAGATCAGTTTTATTCCAGCATCCGTGACCATTGGGAAGGATCTGCAATTTCACACTTCCGAAAAAAGAGCCTCCTACCTTCTGTACAAAATCCAAGCAGGGCTGCTGCCTGCAGAGACATTTGTGGAGTCACCACATATAGCTCTGATCTAGTATACTTCACATTCGCTGAGTATTCAGCCTATTTCTAGGCTCCTTTCAGAGGCTTCATCTCCAGCAAGGCTGTACAATTCACATAAGCACACAACGTGAACTCCATTTACAGGCAACCTGCATAGGGAAGCTAAAGGAAGAGTCAATGCAATTAACCCAGAGCAAAATTCTACCTCTAAAAAAAAAATCCTCCCTCTCTAGTCTAGGGTTTATAGTACAAGGTTTTCACTGTAATGGCTCTTGTAAATTAATTGCAGGCACAATTGTCCACTGGCATTCTCAGAATAAGTGGCAAGTAGTTAATTGCACCCCAAATTAGCCAATTCTGCCCATAATTAACCATTTGAAGACAATTAATTGAATGCATAATATTTGCACCTGCAGCTAATTGGAGGCCCCTAAATTGTTCCTGGAAGAAGAAAAAATAACAAAAACAAATAAGGCAGTATTTAAAATGTAGCCCTTTCTTTTCCAAGATCTCATCAGGCTGGTAGGAGAGTTTGACTTAGAAAAGGCACAACAATCTTGCAGCTGCTAGTGGGAAGCATCCAGGTTTATGGATATCCTTTCCTTTCTTTTTTTCCCTCTTACTTGATTATTAGTGTATATGATAAGCTGTTTTGCTCACTTTCTACAACCGCTGAGGTCATAGTTTGTATAGTTAAGGGGTCACAGTCTAGCTATGGTAACTTTGCTTTCAGAAGAGTTCTCCTTCCACCTGTTGTTTGGGGGAGTTACCCCTCCCAGATGAGTTGGGTGAAAGAGGCTTAACAAAAGGGAATAAGGAGCTGGGCTTAAAGGGCTCCATAAGGATCCTTACTCCACACCCACCACAGACAGGTCTAATCTCCAACAGCTGTCTAATAGTAGGGGGGCTGGGTGAGAAAGTATGGATAGCTTCACAAAACCTAACAACCCTTCCCCTCTCAGAGGGCCCCATGATCCCTTCTGATAGATCCATCTTCCTTATGTACATATCACCATAGTCCTTCTCTGCTCAAAGCCATTTGAAACTTTCCATGTTGCTTCCTATATAATTAAGGTCAGATTACTTGTTTTTGGCATTCAAAGTCTTCTACTACCTGCCATCATTCTACAATTGTCTGTTATTTCTCATTTCTCCCCTTCACACTTCTAAACTCCAACGAATCTGGATCGCTCTCAATTCCACTAGTTTTTCTTAGGCTGCCTAGCTCCTCAGCTCCTACTCTGTTGAAATTCTATCCATAATACAAGACCCAACAGAAAAGCTGTTTCCTCCAGAAAACCTTCCCTAACCCCACTCCCACCTAGTTGAAAATATTTTTATTCCTTTGTTTATACAGTACGTTTGCACTTTTCTCTTCTATTTCAAAATTATTTACATACATTATATCATTCTCCTCAAACTGAGGCCAGAATAAAAAAATATATTTCTAAAACATTTTAACATTTTCTACTTTTCATTTTGTAAGTTTTGCTGCCATTTTGATAAAAAAAAATATAGGAACCACTAATAGAATATGTCCTGCTCTTTTCGTATATATACATAGCAGGAGCAACATTCATAGGATCATAAACTTGAGAGCTAGATAGAAACAAACCCACTCATTTTACAGTTGGAAAAAAAACAGAGACCCAGAGTAATAAAAAGTCTTTAAAAAAGTCTTAAGTACAAGAAGAAGCAGAACTAGATCTTTTGTTTTTGCAGGATTTCAGAAACATTTTTAACTTCTATGTTAAATAGAATAATGATGATGATGATGATGATGATGATGATGATAACAATAATAAAAATACATTGATGCTTTGTAAGACACATGAGTACTCCATTCCCTCCAATGAATCATTTTATTATCCATCTATGTATGTCCTAGTAGATAGTATCATAAATTGATGTGGCCAAAAAAATAATTATCAGGTGATCAACTTTCTTGTGAAGAGCCTCTGTTTAAACAATTGGGCTGCTTGTAGGTACATTTTATCAAAGAGACAAGGTAAGTATAGACAAAATTTATAAATAAGATGAAAGGGAATGGTATAATTTATCATAAGGCAAGTTTGGGGACTAAGTTATAAAGGGCTTTAAAAGTAAAATTGAAAAAAATTTATTTGATCCCACAAGTAATAAGAAGCAAATGGAACTCTAAGGCTCTCACCAAACACTCCTCATTTTGTTTCCATACTCCTTTTTATCTTTATTGATTAGGGAAGTAACATGGATGAAACTGAGCTATAGGAAAAATCATTTTAGCAGTTGTGTAGCATTGGGGTATGGAGAGACTTGAGGCAGGTAAAGTCAGAAGACTATCGCTGTGTTCAGGTCAGAAGTATGCAAGGCTTAACATGGGCCAATGGTTATGTAAGTAGAGAGAAGGGGGAAATGTTAAAATGTTAAAGAGTAGAAAAATAATGATCAGATATAAATTATGAGAAAATGAAGTCACAAATAAAACTGAGATTGCAAAAGGAATAATGTTGATGTATTCAATAGAAATACATACCTTCAGAAGTAGAGTTGATTTTGGAGGGGGAATGAGGTAGTGAATTTTTTTCTGTACATAATCTCTCGAGAAAAATGTTAGGAACACAAATTTAAAATAACGAACCTCAAAGAAGGGAAGACCTAGGTTGTATTAATTCTCTCTCTGATACATATTATCTCTGTGACTGGGGAAGTCACCTAAACTGTTAGTACTCTGTTATGGGCCAGAACTCTTGTACTTAAAACAAGGATTCTTACAAGATGCTAATTCAGTAGAATTGATAAAATGGTTATCTAGTTTAGCATGGTACTTAATAGTTCTCTAAATTCATTTTGATTGATTTAATCTTACAACCATTAATGGTTTCCTAGTGATATAATGATTGGTTTATACTCAGTGTAGAGCATATAAGCTAGGAGTCTCAGCCAGATTCAGGGGTAGAGAAGATAAGAGAAATGGAGGCAGAAGCTTGAGCTCTCAGAGCCAAGGAAAGAAAGATTCATTTCCATTTTCATCAACCTTCTGGTGGCTGGCCTGGCCTCCTGCATTTTCTCCACTGAAACCAAGTCCCCTTTGAAGGCCAGAAAAAGCTAGCTGAGCACCAGGTGAAGAAGATGATAAAGACTTTTGGACTTTAACACCTGCTATTCTTGTGGTGATTACTCTGCGGAAAAGAAGGCTGCCCCAAAACCTCCAGAAAACCAACCAAGAACATTACAGTACCCCAAGCAAGCTAACCTTATAAATTGAAAAATAATTATCTATATAATTGATAAAGTTAAATTAACAGGTTTTTCATTATATCAGTGAAATTTTAGGCCCAATATGACTATATCAGTCTTCAAAAAAATAATTAGTTTATATATGAATATTTTAAGCTATTAAAGTTTTAACCTTTAATAACATACTTGTTTATGCCAATGTACGTTATAGCTATTTCTAATAATAGCCGATATTCATAAAGCATCTCCTATGTACCAGACATAGCACTGTAAGTGTTTACAAATATCATCTCATTTGAACATTTACTGAAGGGAAGTGGGAAAGCAGCATGTAAATGCTCTGTCAGTGGAACTATGAAAAAGTCTGAAAAGCAATTTGCAAATACACCTAAAAGGCTATTAAATTATGTATACCTTTTGGCCAAACAATACCATTACTAGGATTATACCCCAAGGAGAACAAAGAAAAAGGGAAAGGACCATGTATAAAAATATCTATAGCAGCTCTTTTTGTGGTAGCAAAAAAGAAAACTTGAGGGGATCCTCATTAAGAAATGGGGGAATAAGTTGTGGTCCATGAATTTAATAGAATATTATTGTGCTGTAAGAAAAGAAGGGTATTGATTCAGAAAAAAAGAGGGAAATCCGTATGAACTGATTCAAAGTGAAATAAACAGAACCAAGAGATCTACATAGTAATAGCAATATTATAACAATAATCAACTGTGAAAGACTTAGCTACTTTGATCAATACAACAGTCCACCATAATTCCGTAAGACTCATGAAGAAGCATATTATTCACCTCCAATTAGAGAAATGACAGTTAAGAGACTTGCCCAGAGTAGCACAGCTAACTAGTACCTGAGGCTCAGGTATTCCTGTCTCTAAGACCCTAAACTCTATCCATTGTACTACCTTTCAATACCTTATATATTATATATGCATGTATAAAGGTTTAATGCCTGCATTTGACATTTATAAATACTTTAATGTTTAATGTGTGTATATGTATATATGTGTGCATTATGATGATTCTCAAAATAACCTATAAGATATACATTATTATTACTAGTACTAATATTTCCATTTCAGAGATGACAATATTTAGTAACTTCTAAGTAACTTGTCATTGCTACTATCGGAAGGAGAATTCAAACTCAGATCTCTTCTGAATCTGGGTACAGTACCTTATCCAGTGAATTTTCCAATTATTCTAGTGCGTTGTAATTATGCAATACCTGGTATGTATCAATTGTTTCTTACTACAATTTTATGTGATATGAAAGATTCAGAGTTCAGTGGTTTGCTTAAGGTCACATTTACAATGACAAAATAAGGACCACAGCTCAGGTCTTCTCTCAAAATCCAATGCTTATTCCATGGTCTTAACAAACTGTATCATCTGACAGACAAAACCAGTAATAACAACAACAAACTCTAACATCTATTAGATCATAGTAATTAGGAAATAGTCAAGCTTTTTTTTTCCTTTCTAGAAAATGAACATGAATAAATACTTCTAAAATATATTTAATATTACTTGTAATTTCATAGCTGTTACTGCTGACGCTGATTTAATAGAGTTCAGCTTTTATTCTTGGCATTATCTCTAATAGAATGTAAGCTTGAGAACAAATACTGTTCTATCTTTTTGTTTTTGTCTTCATATCACTTAGGGTCTTACAAATAGTGAATTTAAGATTTTCTGTTCAAGTGAATCTGGCATTCATGTAGGATAGTTAACAGGTAGAAACTTGAAGCAGCTGGTGTATATTGAGCTTAACTAAGAGGGCATGTGAAAGAGAAGATAAACTTTTTAATGAAAAAAAATTATATAAACTAAACACACACACACACACACATTCAACCAGCAAAAACCTGCTTTTTCTTTCCCACACAAGCCTATTTGACAATAAAAGAAAAACAAAATCTATTACAATCATGCATAGTCAATGAAAACATTTTTTTACATTGGTAATGACCAAAAAATAAACAATTCATTCTGCACTCTGAGTCTTTCACCTCACTTTCAGGAGGTGGGTAGCATGCTCCATTTATAATTAGTCTTCTAGAATCTTAGGTCTTCATTATTATTTATCTTCATACAGGTTTTTTTAAAATAATAATAGCTTTTTAGTTTTCAAAATATATGGAAAGTTAGTTTTCAACATTCACCTATGCAAAAACTTGCATTACAAATTTTTCTCCATCCCTCCTTACCTTCAAGCCCTTCCCCTAGGCAGCAAGTAATCCAATATAGGCTAAACACATGCAATTCTTCTAAATATAGTTTCACATTTATCACGATACACACACACAAAAAAAAAAATCAGATCAAATGGGAAAAAAAGAGAAAGAAAAAAACAAACAACAACTACAGAAAAGGTGAAAATACTATGCTATGATCCACCTTCACTATCCTTAGTCTTCTATCTGGATGCAGATGATTCTTTCCATCACAAGCCTATTGAAATTGTTTTGAATCACCTCATTGTTGAAAAGAGCCAAGTCCATCACAACTGTTCATCACATAATCTTGCTGTTTCTGGGTACAATATTCTCTTGTTTCTACTTAACTTCATTTAGCATCAGTTCATGTAAATCTTTCCAGACTTTTCTGAAATCATCCTGCTCAATATTTCTTATAGAACAATAATATCCCATTACATTCATATACCATAACTTATTCAGCCATTCTCTAACTGATAGGTATCCATTCAGTTTCCAATTTCTTGTCACTACAGAAAGGGCTGTTCAAACATTTTTGCCCATGTGGGTTCTTTTTCCTTTTTAAAATTTCCATGTTGTTGTAACTATATAAATTGTGCTCCTTGTTCTATGTATCAGTAAAGGGCTGAAACTCTGAGCAGATGCGCTTGGACAACGGGGCACTTAAGGATAATTACTTATTAGACAAGACTCTATTAACATATGCTTGGAAAATGGCCCACACCACTATTCTGTGCTGGCTCTATTGTTGGTGTATACAGAGAATTGGAGGAGGAATTAGAGAGTAGAGTAAGACAAGCCAAAGTGACTTCTGGCTGGGAGACAAAGAGGAGAGGTTGTTCATTCCTCTCACTTCGACTAAGAATAAAGACCAAGGACTTTTGCTTTTCCTGACTCTGGTTGATTCTAAAATATCCAGGATGCTAATTCGGTCTTCACCGTATCAGTTATACAATTCTTCCCAGACTTTTCCAAAACTATCCCCTTCATCATTTCTTACAATGTTTCCTTCATATCTATTTATACACTGTGACTCATTCAGCCATTCCCCAATTTATGAGCATCCCCTCAGATTCCTATTCTTTGCCACTACACAAAGAGCTAAGAATATTTTTGTACATCTTTAGAATTTGTTTTGCTTAGGACTACCTAATAAACTATTAAACCCCCCCACTCCCTTTTCTTCTATCCTTTCTTCCTGAGTTGAATGTATTTCTATGCCCAATTCTCCAAATGTATGTATATTCTCCTCTCCTTTGACCAGTCCAAATGAGAGTAAAAAGGAAACATTAATGTCCCCACCTCACCCTTTGCTCATTGTGCACCTTGGATATTTGATTTACATTCCCCTAATCTCTTTTCTCCCCCCATTCCCTCTGTATTTCCACCTTCCCTAGGACCCTTAAAAGGTATTCTTGAGAAAACTTGCTGAAGCTCATTTTCATGCAAACTAAGGTTTCTAGGAGTAGGAACACTAGACAGAGAAAGATCAGTATAGGAGGTAATAGGTAGAGATGAACAATTCCTGAATCTACCAGGCAATAGTTAGTGCTATTAAAATTATGATATTTTACCAAAGGCAGTGAGAGTTCTAAATCCAAGTCTTTATCTGGTTCCATGGCAGGATGGCATGCTCTTTTCTTTGGTAACTTCAGAAGCAGAATGGTGAAGTGGAAAGAACATTGAAATTCAGAGTCTAACATGCCCTCTTGGTAATTTAGTATCTAATCTTACAAATTGTCTTAAAACCTTTGAAAATTCCCTAGAAGATACTAGATATACTGAAGAGATAGAACATGTCATCTTCTTGATATCTCTTCATTGCTAATCTCCTTCCCTGTCATTTTCTCTTTAGAATATCTGGCTACTTTCAAACATAATAGAATCTCAGAATTTACAAGGAATCCAGAAATCATTTAGATGACCCCAAATAGATATCCTTTCTTCCACTTCCTTGAAAAAAAAAATGACCATCTTCAAAAATGAGTATCTTACTTTATAGTGAAATAGCTAATTCCATTTTTGCATAGCTTTCCAAAGTATCAAATTTTGTAGTTTTATCAAAAAGTCCTCTTCCCTTCAAAAGTAATTTCAAAAGCTTTTTGATCAGGACAATGAGTCTCCTAAAATACTTTTGTTTTTCTTTATCTTTTTAAGGTACATTCTGTTTCTGGTCTGAAACTCACCTTAGTATCCACCTTAGTATACCACCTTTTTAAGTCATCTATATAAATGTCTTAATTGGAGGAGAGGTTGGAGAGGAAAAGCTGTAAAGAGAAAGAAAAGAGATGGTGGGCATAAACTCTTTTATAGGTCGTAATTCTATCTACTGTGTTTTTCTCTCTCCCCACTTTTTTTAATCCATTTTGTACTATTGAATTATAGGTATCTGTAAAGAGAGCTCAATAAAGAGAAAAAATATTCTTCTCTTAATTTGTTTATCTCCTGGTACAATTAACTAAAAATTCCCTAAGTTCTGGGAGGAAGATATAGTAGAAGCTGAATGGACATGTAGAGGTTACTCCATGGACCATCCTCTAAGGTAATCTTCCTGTTTCCAGTAAACCATTTAGAAGTTTGGGGGCCTATTTTTCACAGTGTGTGACTTAAGGCTAAAAGATTTATACTTTGAAATGATAAACCACCCTTACTGATGTCTAGGTCAGAGGAATCAGAAGATGAACAAAATAGATTCAATGAGATTGACTCAATCTCCTGTTTCCCTCTTTCTTTGCAGATATGAATGAAGGACTCTATCATTGATTTATCTACACAGTTCTTCCCAGATGAAAGAAAACTATTTCCTACTAGGTACAATAACCAAAAGAATAATCTTTTCTATTACACACATACCCATGTATACACATGCTTGAAATGTTTATTTCATTGAATATTTTCCTAGGATATGTGATTTTATCCATGGTAGTTAGGTGAGATGGTGATTAGAATGCTGAACGTGGAGTCAGAAAGGTGAGTTAAAATCCAGTTCCATATGCTTACTATCAGGCACTCAACAAATCACTTAATTTCATTCAGCCTGAGTTTCCTCCTCTTTAAAATGGGGATAAAAATAGCATCTGTATCCCAAAATGGTTGTGAGAATCAAATAAGATTACGTATGTAAAGCTCTCTGAAAAAGTTAAAATGCTAGATGAATGCTAGCTAGCTATTATTTTAGAAAAACATCTAGATAAAAGGGAAAATGATACTATAGTCTACTCAGATACCTCTTTGGGAGGAGAATATGTGTGCAGCTTCCACCAAAGTGGCACTATGTTGCCTGCTAGAGGTGTATAGGTAAAACTTGGTTTTTGAAGGCTATATCAATAGAATATATGTTTTAAGAACCTAAAAATGCCAGAAAACCTTTGAAAATGGCCAATAACAGACTATATACCTATCTGACAGAGACAAGTATAATTAAGTTCTGGGAAGTTTATTAGCTTAGAGTGACAAATTTTTAAGCCAAGAAGGCTCTTAAAGACCTTTTATTATTTAAAAGCTTGCTTACTAGGTAGCTGAATGAGTGAGTGAGTGAACAAAAGAGTTGTAAATCTATTAATAGAAGGACCATACCCAAGGATAAAATCAAAAGTAGTTGTAGGAAACTATATTCTGTACGTATATACCTACTTATATCCATACTAAAATATGATAGGTAGACAGATAAGATAGATAGATAGACAGATAGCTAGATAGAAATAGGGAATATTTAGGTTACAGAATGCAGATAATCTAACAAATGATGAGCAGAAGAGTGGCTCATGTAATACATGAGGTGCAAACAGAACTATGGAATTATGGCCAATGTTCTTCATATAATTAAACTCTCTTTGTAGCCTCACCCAAGCTAGCTTTAAACTGGCAGACAATTCTAGGCCAGGAAATCTCCTTGGAGCACAAGTCACAACAAAGCCTCTTCTCACATTATTTGCAAGTTGCTCACCTTGCAGTATCTTCAAATATGACCTAATTGTCACCTGCCAGGCAGTTGTCTGGTGCAAAATGGTGCCTCGTTATACAGGCTGATAATGTGATGGAGGAAACACATCTTATCCAAAAAGCTTGGCTTTTTAAATAGCATTTGAACCTAGGGAAATGAATTAAGAGTTCTGTCTTGCCTAGCTGCCCCCTCCTTCTTTCCTCCATTGATTGTTTGAAAAGGAAAAATGAAAAAAGGGAAAAAGAAAAAAGTCATAAACCTATTAGTACAAAGACAAATGAATCTCATACCCTGAGGCGGTTTAGTGTTTGAGATTTGGCCTGGAATCATTTCTCAACATTCCCACTTACATTGTATTACCTTTAGTGCTTTTCTATATTAAGGCAACACTTTGAAGTAAGTCAAACATTAAAGAAATATTTAATCAAAATTATGCTTTTTTTCTTGTCAGAGGTTTCTGGTGTTAACATCCCACAGATGAATACTAATGAAAAAAGAGGTGGGGGGAAGGAGAAGAAACCTATTGACTAGGTTCATTATTTAGGTCCTGGATCCTCTCTGTGGCAGTCAGAGCATGTATTGTTAACAAGAATTCACATGGATTGACTAAGAATACAATGTAGACAGATGTGGAGTGCCCAGTGGAATACATTTAAATTTATTTTTTAATGATTTAAGGGATATCTACCAGAATAAGGATAATCCCTGTCCCTATTGGTTAGCAATTGCTAAAACCCAAGATGAAATACTCTGTAATTACTGCATGCATTTAATTGTCCTTTAGAATTGCCTAAGACAGGAATGGGAACTTCAAGGAGTACCACATTTTTACTACCAATGTCCTAGAAAATATTAACTGGCAAGGGGCTAATTGATTTTTTTAACTAACGAAGATGATGGTGTTATTTAAAAGTCACTGTTTATTAGACTCAAAATCTTTTTTGTTCTCTACTGTGTGAAGTGGAGGCAGCACAGAGTTCTGAGATTAGAGAAGGAAGAGAACTGAGTTCCAAGCCCTCTTATGACACCAGCTTTGTAACCTTAGAGAAATCTTTGGAAACTTATTTGAGCCTCAGTTTCTTCAATTGTACAATGAAGATAATACCTGCAATACTTATCTGCCAGGATTGTCCTGTGGAGGCGATGAGATAATTAGCATAATGGAGTTTAAAATTAAAAGGAATCTTATAGGCTGTGAGCTCCCACATTAGATAGTAAATTCCTTGACAACAGAGACTGCCCTTTACCTTTCTTTGTATTCTCATATCTTAACAGTGTCTGGTACATAGTAGTCATGTGATAAAAACTAGCTGACTGATGAGAAAACAATTCAAAGTAATATTTATGTCAGTTATTTTGTTATTTCTGAGTCTTTTTGGTTATGACTCCATTTGGGGTTTTCTTGGCAAAAATACTGGAATGGATTGCCATTTCTTTCTCCAGATCATTTTACAGATGAAAAAAAAAAACCCTCAAATAAACAGGGTTAAAAGACTTTTCCAGAGTCACAAAACTGATATCTGAGGGCAGATTTGAACTAAGATCTTTCTAAGAGCCCACCTCTCTATCCACTCTGCAACCTAACTGCTCCTGTCAGTTATTAGTATGAGTGAATACATATTTCCCAGAAAAATTATAGTGGTAGAATGAACTCTGGATTAGGAGTCATTGATTTTCGGATCCCATTTAATTCTCATAACTGGTTGGTAAGATATGTAATACAAGTATTATTGCTATTTTCATTTAACAGATGAGGAATTTGAGAAACAAAGGCTAAAATCTTGCTGAGGGTCTCAAAGGTTGTACCTAGAAAGCTGGGATTTGAATCAAATCCAGAACTCTCTGGACTACAATATAATAGGGTGTCCCTCCTATTATAAAGTATATTTTCACGCATATGTATTTCCCCTCCCTTGGCTTCAGTTTCCTCAATAATAAAGAGAGAGTTGTGTTACATGGTCCCTAAGGCAGGTTTAGTATTAAAAATGCCAAGGTTCAGAGACTGTGTGGGCAGAATTTCAGATCCACAGGCTTGTTGGTGGGTGTGGGAAGAAATGTAAATTGTCTAAAGTACCCTCAGTCAACTATAAATGCCCAAGATTGCAATGAATTCTCCCAGTGTGTAAACACAGTACAGGGCACTGATGATTATGTAGCTTATTATTTTAAGTCCTTCACTTTAACTGTCTTCAGCTGTAATTAGTTGCCAATTTCCCTTTGTTTACAAAAGGACAAAAGCTTGGTAACTTGTCAAATACCCAGAATGGTTTTTAAATGAGCTTTAAAGGGGAGAAAGACATCAATCTTCTTCCCCACCCCCATCTCCACCAGAGGATGTTAAATTTTTTAAAAAGTGTTCTGCTTGTACCCTGGAAAGAGAATCAGATCTTTCTTCTCTAAGTCACCAAAGTATTGGGGTGGGGGATGGTTCTGGAAGTGTCACATTCATGCACTACAAGGTGGGGTGGTCAGCAAGCTCTTCGTGCAGGGAAAAGTAAAAATTCAGTTCAGTGGCTTGAATGTGACAGATTGTGTTGGGGTACATTTAAGGAATTAAGAACTCCAGCATTTAATCCTGAGACATTTTTTTCATGCATGATTCCTTAGTCTCCAAAACTGACAGTGGGTCTTCAAAGCACATATCTGTTGCACAAAACAATTCCCTCCACTGTATATACAGTAGGGATTTAAGACATCTGGACCCTAGAGACCATGGGCATAATTCACAGAGAAACACCAAGGAGCATATGTGTCAAACTTTCTAACCCCCTGGGAATCTGCATGTAGCAGTAAATTGCTCTTGTAAGGTAAATTCAGAAACCAAAAGTTTATGCAAAGTGTGAGGCTATTTAGGGTTATTAGATTGTACTTCTAGGAAAACTGAATGCATCGCTTCCACCTGGTGTCTCCCTCCCCCTCTTAACCTCCAACCTAACCTCTCAAGACAGAGAAAAAGTCTACAAAGCTTTTTGATAGCAACTGGAATTATCATTAGAGACTCTGACAAACAGATGTCATCACAGGGCAATATATGACCCAAAGTGTTTACTATCTGGATAAAACTTAATGTTGGTTATCAGCAAAGTAAGGCAGAAAAAGGGAGAGCCCTAATCATGGATTGATCTCTCCAATTTTGTTTGGGTGTGAGGAGAAGGTCATGGCTGGGCTAAAGCAGATGAATTTAAAGGCCCTTTTACTCTGTAAAATCTTTGCTGCATACAAAAGGGGGCAAGTTTAGAAAAAGGGATTTTTATAAATGCCTTCTAAGTCGATGCAATTATACTCTTAGTTTGAGATATTCAGTGAATCATGCAGGCCATTGATCAGTTATTAAATTCTAACAAAAATCAAAAGAAAACTGGTGATCTCAATTTTGCTGAGGGAGAGGTATGCCAAGTTCCAAACAAACAGATGTTCTGTTCTCAAAATAAAATATTTGATTGGGGAGAATTTCCCCATCATTCTCATCTAGGTTCATCATCTCATCCCTTTTATTTTATTCTAGGGTTTCTACAGAATGAGAGCAAGGGTATTATTACTGAGAGAAAAGGAAAATAAAATGTAAGAAGAACTGCCCCTTCAGAAAAAGCAATTTGGGATACAATTAACAGAGGACCTCCTTTTTTACTTTCCTTTTTTGGTATGTGGTTGTGGTGGTGTGAATTGGTTGGCATGTTTCTGAAATGGACCTTGTAGGATGTATAGTTGATTTTCCTGAAATGTAGACCTGGGTATGTCATTCTCTTACTCAATAAATGGCAATGATTTCCTATTATTGCTAGAATCACATATAGGTTTCTATTTGCCTTATAAACTCAACAACTTGGCCCCAATTCACCTTTTCAACATTATAACTCCCTTTATTGCATATGTGGATCTAGCCAAATTAACATTCTTGCTGCTACTCATGTATGACACATTATCTCCTGCCTCCACACTTTTGCACTGGCTATCCCTTGGGTTTAGAAAGTGCTCCTACGTTATTTCTATCTATTAGAATCATTTTTCCCCTTAAAATTCTGCTAAAGTAATATCTTCTAAATAAAACCTTTCCAAATTCCCCCAGTAGCTAGATCCCCTCAAATTGTTTCTCCTCCCTCCCTCCCTTCCTTCCTTTTCTATATCCTAGCATTTTAAAAGAACATTGATGAAAGTATAAAGGGAGTAAAAGAGAAGTCAGTTTCCCAAATGAAAACAAAATATTTGTTCACCTTTAAAAAAGATACCATCTAATAAGTGATAACTCTGTTTGCTAGCTTCATTCAATATGGACCCTGTAGTCAACATAAGCAGATCAGAAACTGAGAATGACCTAGGCCAGTTATCACAATCATTCCTACAGGTCTAAATGATGATGGATCGTTTAAACTGAAGATACTTTATAAGGGACTGGGGCTGTTCCTTCTCTCCTTCTTTCTTTGTAGATAACTGGTACTAAATTTGACCCAAGAGTAAACTCTTTCAAACACTGCAGAGTGATGGCTTAGATTTATCAAAGTCCTGAAAACAAACACCTCTCCATGTGTTCACAAGTCTTAAGAGATAGAGTTTTATAATGGCTAAAACAAAATAATCGTATCAATTACAATGGAATGTTACTAATGTTATTATGTTGTAAAAATGAAAAAAAAGATGAAGAAAATTAATAGGGAAGGAAAATATAGAAAGAGAAACAGAGACAAAGAATGTCAAATCAAGAAAACAATTTTTCACCGACTAAGACATTATAATAATAATTAAAGTAATTAAAATGATTCCCTCAAAACATAAAAGATGCTTCAGGAAAGGTGATTGAAACAAAGTGAGCATTGATTAAAAATACTACTTACTTTTTGATAGTATAAATAATTTTTAGTTTATATTTTATATTCTCCAATATATCTAAGTGATACAATCAATGTGGCACACTTTCCAGAGATGTAGATTGTAACTCACTTATGCTTGTCTATCCTCAACTCTTATCCATATCCTTCCATTTTATGGGAGGATTTTATAAAATCATGGCAGATAATTCACAAAATATACTGGGAGCTGTCTTCCCATTTCCTTGACATCATGATGATATCAACAGAGCATGTAGATAAGCTGTTTATATATAATGACTTAAGTTGTATTTGACTGATTGAATGAATTGTTTTTAATTAAATAAAACATTTTAAAAGACAGTACAAAAGGCCTAAAGAAATGATGCAATAGACATTTCAAAATTCATGAAAAATTTGATAAAACTATTCAAGTAATGATTATTCTATTAAATTAAATAAATGCTTATTAAGTACTAGTTATGTACAAGTCACTTTTAGGTTCTGAGAAACAAAGACAAAATGAAAATGGTTCTATCTTCCAAAAACTAACCTTCTACTGCAGAGAAAGGATGTGCAGGATACAAGATAAATACAATGATATACACATATATACAATAATATGTGCACATAGTTTCTGAAGGAGCCTAATATTAGGGTTACTTTTTAAAATAAATTTAATTAATCTTTTATTTTTACATCATCTAAATTTCTCCCTATGTTCCCCTCTCAACCCCTCCAGGGGAATAATTCCTTGTGTAACTCTAATCTGAAAGTCAATTGGCATGGGACTGTCCCATCACTGGTGGAAATCAATAACCTCACCTATATAAGGGCATGATGTTGTTGTTGAAGAGAGCAATGAGAGTTTTAGTCTCATCAATCTTCTTTGTATCTTAGAGTTACTGACTCTCTTCAGACTTTGAAAGAAAAAAGAAGATTCCAAATACACAAATAGATGCTGGGAAGAAGCTATCCTGAAAAGAGCTGGAAATCTCCATTATGTCCTCTTCTCCAGGTGCTAATACTAGAAATTTTTAGTGAGATCTAAGACATTGTTTCAGTTTTTCTGTGTCTCTGTCCTGTCTTTGTGTCTGTATCTCTGTGTCTCTCTATGTCTATGGGTCTGTATGTCTCTATCTCTCTGCCTCTCTTTCTGTGTATGTGTTTCTTTCTTGGATAAGCAGTTACTTTGGCATATGTTCTCCTATGTAGACCTTCTCTGATATCTCTTTTGCTATAATATGGAAAATGTGTTTCTTTTTTAGTTAATATATGTGTTCATTGTGAAGCTGACATTTGGTAGGAATGGAATCAAGTATTGGATAAAGAACTTGGAATCCTGTTTTCCATCAGTAATGAAACAATGATCAAAATTTATCTTGAAATTAAAAACTTTATCTCCTAGACCAGCAACTAACAAGGGAGCAGATAAATATAGTTTAAGCATGGCACCTCCTCTTTTTGAGGATAACAGAGTCCTCAAAGTACCAGCATCCTGCTTTCCTTTCTGGTAGGATTCCAAATCTTTATTTTACAAATTGCATACAAAACATGCCCCCCTCAGTATACTGATTCAGATCTGTATTTCCAATAATCTGTATTAGAAACTTCAATGCTGTCCTCTTGAAGACAATACCAATTTCAGTCATGCTAAAAATGTTTCAACAGAGATGGTGGTAATGAAATGTATCCCTGTTGTCTGAAGTTCCCACTAGTTAAATGTAAAGAGATTCATCAACAGAGACTTGGGAATGAACATTTTTTTAAATCACATCAACATATGATTATCAGTTAAAAAGACAAAAAGAGCTTTAAATTTATGCCAGTGGAATGTATCAAACTAGCAGCTCTCCAGAAATGGAATTTTAATTTTCTTTCAAAGGTTACCCAATATGAACTTAGGTAAGTCACTTAAATTCCCCAAATCATAGCTCCTTCATATGTAAAATGATGACTTCTACGGTCCTTCCATCTCTGTATCGTGATACTATGATCTTTTTGACATACTGAAATTAAACTCTACATTTTATTATGGGATAAGGAGATATGAAAATTTAAAAACTGATCCTCAAAGAGTCACAGAGCTAGTACACAGCTCAGGATGATTAGAGTGGCTCATAAATAATCACTCTCCAGAGTGATTCCTTTCTAGTATATGACATTTATTTAGTGGTGATATCTTGTTGCTGGTCAAGCCTGGAAATAGACAAGGGATTCTGTGAAAACTTTACCTTTTGCATCCCTCTTGGACTCTCAAAGCTAAGAAGATTTTATTCTTGTGAGGGGTTAATAAGTCTCTTCAAAATTGAATTTTAAAAAATCCAATATATGTGGTGTATCTGGATAAACCATACTTCCTCAATTCCCTATAGGATAAAATACAAACTAATCTTCATGTCAGGTGACTATCACATTTCAGACCCACTGTGCCTGTCTCTTCCCTGCTATTCCTCATCATAACACTTCCAGTCTTACTTGGATGGGACAGCTTCTATCTGTCTTCCAAACACACTATACTTTTTTCTTTTTTCTCATAATTTTATTCATACGTTTTTCATTACCTTTTAAAATCCTTCCTTAACCCACCTCAAGTCCCATTCCATCCAGAGGACATATTACCATTAATTGTCATTTTTCTGAACTCTTATAATGCATATTTCTTAAATGAATACACAGGGAAACCCACAGTAAGAACAAAAAAGGGAGTTTGCCATTGAATTACATTGTTACAATGAAAAGAAAATGTTTCTCATATAAGCCAGTTGTTTGTCCTTTCCTCTTTATGAAATTCAGAAAGTAAAGTCTGAAAAGATCTCTATTTCATACTGTTTTCTTGTTAAGAATAAATTGGCACAGTGCCTGAATAGAACTGGTGATATTCTTTATTTTATTCTTCATCACTCTCTAATCTATCCTCTACAGATCTACCAAAGCAGTCTTTCTAATATGGAAGTCTGACCATGACAATTCCCTGTTCTTTTTTTTTTATTTTTATTTTTTTTTTTTCAGTGATTTTGTTGCCTCTAGGGTTGAAATTTAAATGTCTCAACCTGACATTTAGGATATCCTCTAAGCTGTCTTAAGCCTTTCTTTCCATCCTTATTTCACATTATTACTGCCTTCATATATTGTATGCTCTAATCAACTAAACTTTGAGCTGTTCCATGAACATGATATTCCATTCCACAGAACTTTTAGAGAAGTTATCCCTATCCCTGGAATATATTCCCTCCTCATGCCCTGCCTCTTACAATCCTTAGCTTCCTTTAAGGCTCCTTTAAGACATTTAAGGTCAAATGTTATCTTCTATCCAATAACTTTCTCATACCCAACACTGTGAATGCTCTTTCCTTCTTCCAATTTCACTTCATTTTCTTATCTGCAAACATATTTTGTTATCTAGTAGATTATGAACTTCTTGAAGGAAGAAAATGTTTCATGTTTTTTCTTTTATTTTCAGGACCTAGAATTCATGCTTTGCGTGAATACCTAGTTGCCTTTGATCAATTATAGTTTCCTAACTTGGATGAAATATAGATACTGGGTAAAGTACAAATTGACATCCATAATTGATAAACCAGTTTGAGTTATATTTTTAAAATTATGAAAAATAGGAAAGATACCAAAGTACTGAAGAGAAGCAAATAGTGTCTTTGTTTTAAAAATAAATAAAGAAAACTTGGAAACTATTCTAGAACAGATAATTTTAAAAAGACAAACATCCAATCAAAGGAGCAGTGATTATAAAAAAACTAAGGTTATTTCAAAGAACAAGTTATTTCAGATTATAACATGTTGCCTTTTTTCTAGAAATTGTTAGACAGTCCAATCCCTATGTCTGTATGCATGTATAACTTGGAATAACACCACAGAATGAAAATGAAATCAGTTCAGAATCAAATAAGAGGAAGATGGTAGGATGGATCACATCTGGGGAATTGTATAATAGTTTTAAAATGACTACCAGCATCATCCTAGGGTATTAGAGGAAAATCAGCACACATTTTTTCAGTATTAATATTCGTTTGGCTCACAAGTTTTCTTTGAACCTATATAGGCAAATAAAGGAGTTAGCAGAATCAATTATATTATGCTTTAAAGGCAATAAGAATTATTATTTTTAGAGAAACTTCATAATCTTGTATTGCAGAACTCAGTATAAAAAAAAGACCACCACAAAGATAATAACAACTTGCGTGCTAATATCTGTTGCAAATGACTGAGCAAAAGGGAAAGACTACAAAGAGCTTGATAAGACCATCCAAATTAAATAACAATCTAATTTAATCCTCAATTACTTCAGTGAACAATTAGGCACAGGAAGGACAATGAAAAATAAAGTGGGAAACATGACAGAATTAAGATATTAATGTGAAGTGACATGAAGCTGTTCCTTTTGAGTCAACAGCATGGAGACTACACAGTAGCTTTGCATCCAAAATAACTTGAGTATTTTCTCTAAGCTGAGGATCAAAAGGTGTCAGGCATAGTAATCACAGGATAATTTTGCCCAAATGATGTTGACTATAAAATGACCATTTACTAATGTGGGAGTCATTCTGAATCTGAAGCCATAGCATTAATTGATTAAAGATGAAAATTAGAAATTAGAGGAAAATGAGAACCAAATTAGAAGAAATAATAGAAATGAGAAGATAAGCCATCCAGTGAAAACAACCTCAACTAGAACTATTTAAATAAGAAATTGATGCCAAAATTAATAATTGGATAAAAGAATGGATATCGACACTGATTATTGTCATTTTCTAAGGGTTTTGGCAATTGTAAATCAATCACTTCAATAAGGAGGTCAAATAAGTTTAGACACCATGTCAGATGAAAACACTTACTCTCCATGCCAAGAAAAGGGTAGAGATAGCAAAGGATAATATAGTTTAGAATATAAATTCATTTATAAAATCTTATAGAAGAAGATGTGAAAGATTCTTTGTTGCACTTTATGAAATTACAAGAAGCAATAGAGGAAAAAACAACTTAAATAGTTTGACAAGAGACTCGATTAAGTCAGGTCATCTCCAGAGTATTTGAGATGAAATTTGAAAGGACATAAAACATGAAAAAAAAGAAAAGAAAAGAAAAAGATCTGTCAAGATTTCTACAACACTATTTTCTCTATTAGTGACAGTAGAGCCACTATACATGCCACCAGCATTATTGCATCACAGTCCCTGGTGTGCTATATGAGTAAATAGAAATGGCAGTTAAGAAACAAAGATGGGAAAAACAGCTGGACTAAACTAAACCATGAACAGAGAAGGGCTGGGTTGGAAATTATGTAACTTTAAGGGTGTTTAGGAATGGATTCTTAAGATGGGAGAGGGAGGGGAGGTAATGAATTTTTTGAGGAAAAAATAATCATGGATATTATTACATGAATATTTTTTTAAAAGACCAGTACCTATGAAACCATGTGCCCATTTTTCTATCTCTATAAATATGAGATAAATCTATCTTCTTGTAGATTTGAGGATAACCATGAGATAATCCAAAGAAGAGTATCTGCACAATCTTTTATATTTATAGGAAACCATCTTCAAGACCCTAAGTCCAAATTGAAAAGGGTTCCCTAAAAATAGAAACGGTCCTATAGATACCCTTCTTTGTGATCAGAATTCTTTTTTAAAAATTTTTTTATTAAAGCTTTATATTTACAAAACATATGCATGGGTAATTTTTCCAACATTGACCCTTGCATAACCTTTTGTTGCAAATTTTCCCCTCCTTTCCCCCACTACCCTCCCTAGCTGGCAGGTAATTGTTAAATATGTTGAAATATATGTTAGATCCAATATATGTATACATATTTATACAATTAACTTTTTGCACGAGAAAAATCAGATCAAGAAGGAAGAAAAGGAAAAACTGAGAAAGAAGACAAAATGCAAGCAAATAACAACAGAGAGAGTGAGAATGCTATGTTGTGGTCTACACTCAGTTCCTACAGTCCTCTCTCTGGGTGTAGATGACTTTCTTCATTACTGCACAAGTGGAACTGCTTTAAAT